>NC_045628.1:1242187-2464375 GCF_009829155.1 Mustela erminea
AGCCTCGGTCTCCAGGCCTCACAGCCCCCACCTGTGAAATGGGCCTGACGCGGGGCTGCTGTGAGGCTGATGGTGTGATTCAGACGTGACAGTGCCGGGCACGTGGCGAGGGCATCACCGTCACCGCAGCGCTCATCACGGTCAGGGACGAACAGTTAGTCTTCATGAGCCGGATCCAAGGCCCACGAGGGCACCGGGAACGAGGCTTCCTGGAGGGGCTCATGGTCCAGTGGATGTCACAACATCCAGTGCGGCCACGATCTGTCCCCTTCCACAGGCGCATGTGGGTGGGGATTAAGGGTGAGTGCCCCAGGGACGGGGCAAGCAAGCCTCGAGGAGATGACGTGCAGAAGCCCTGTGGGTCCCTCCGGGTCCTCCCGAGGAAGAATCGAAGTAACTCATGTGAAGAAGCAGTTTTTCAGGTCAGAAGGTCGTCTGAGACCGGAAGCTCTCCCTCCCAGACGAGGCGCGTGTCTGCCCATGGATCTGTGCGCCCGCCCCTGCCTCGCCGGCGTCTAGTGACCACGGCCGCGTCTTCCCCCGCTGGCTCACTCTGTGGAGGGGCCTGGGTTCTCGTGGCTTCTGAGAGGAGGTAGGTCGGCTGGCTGCTGTGTTCAGCAGCGACTCAGCTGAACGCCTGCTGGATGCAGCCGCCGTGGCCTGTGCGGCACCTTCTGGGGCCTGCCTGTTGTGGGCCCTCCCAGACGCTCTGGGCCTCGGGGGGCAGCATGGGTGTTGCGGGCTGCAGGTGGAGGGTCTGAGTTCTGGTGGAGTTGTTGTCCGATGGCCACTTTCTCACTGGCTGCAAAATCCACTTCTCCAGATCGGAGAAGGGTGTGAGCGTGGCTTTCCACGCTGGCCGTCCGGGTATCGCCGCCTGCCCAGGAGCTCAAGATCCACACACGATGGTGTCAGGCCTGCCCACAAGTCACCTATCTGTCCCCCTCGGTGCCTATACCCATATGTGGCCTGGGGGAAGCCATGGACACGCCACGGGGACCCTGGGCTTGCGGGACGCTCGTTCCTACGACAAGGAGCTGAAGGGCCGTGGAGGTGGCGTTGCTACAGTTACAGGCAACACAGCGCTGGCCAAACATCCTCGTGATTTCCCGTCCAGAACAACGAAGCTCGGGGCAAAGACATGTGTTCAGCCCCCGAGTGAGACACCGAATGCTCTTGGCATTACAGACACTGCACAAAACTGAAGGCCGTGCAGTCTTGGCTCAGGGGTGGGAAGAGTCTGGAAGGTCCCTTCTTGCCGGACCACAGTCTCTTCACAGAGAAGCTCCCAGGGTGGGTTTGAGCTTCTAAGGGACTCTGGACACGAAGGCTCAGAAGCAACCTTCTGGGGACTTGCCTCCACCGCTGCCGTGGGACCCCCGTGCCCCTCCTGTCCCCGGCCAGTGCTGGGCGATGGGGCCTAGACCACCATGACGGGAAACTGCGCGGCAAAGAAGACTATTTCTTAGTTAAGTTAAAATGGCGAAGTATTTACTTCTTCTTTAATGCCATCCGCGTTCGCTAGGAAGCCCCGTGGCCTGGTTCCCAGGCGCTGGCTTGAGCATGTCTGCTGCCGGGTGAGGCCGTGGGGTGCCCTGCAGTCCTTGTGTTGGTCTCATTTGGAAACAGGGTTGTTGCAGGTGTGACCAGTTGGAGGCCGTCACATTGGGAGCAGGGTGGCCCTAATCCCACATGAGGTGTCATTACTGACACAGAGACATGTGCACGGGGAGGAGGCCATGTGACAACAAGGCAGAGGTCAGGGAGGGAAGCCCAAAGGCCTCAGGGAAACCACCAGGAGCTGGGAGGGCACGGAAGGGAGCTACCGTGGACCTTCATCCGGGACCCGTGCCCCGGACGCAGGGACAATCCGCTCCTGCGTTCTGTGCTCCGCTCCGCACAAGCACTGAGCCTGGGTCGGGGACGCGCCTGAACCATCGGCCCCTGAGGTTTGCAGAGGGTGTCCCGGGCTTGCCCTCGGCGGCAGGGAGGGCATCGTGTGAAAACCTAGGACTCTGTCTTGGGAACCAGAAGTGTCACCCGCATGGGCTCTCTGATTTCATCCTGTCCTTGTGTTTTAAATGCTGGTGCCGACCCTGAGCCCGGGAGCCGATCTCGTGGCCCTGTTGGTGGCAGCAGTTTGGAAGCCACCTGCCGGAGGGCTCCTCTTCGTTGGGAAAGGCGGCGCCGACGCCCACGAAGGGGCCGGTTTCTCTCAGATGTCCTCATTTGCTTGTCCCGGCTCTCCTCTCCGCCGGACCTTGTCTCGGCCGCTTGTCTTCCATGAGCTTCTCTTTTGCTCCCTGCTTTTCCAGCTGGCTTCCCCGAGGTCGCCCGCACCCCCCGGGCACGCCGTCTTCCTGGCCCGTTTCCCCGCCGACCCCGGGAGCGCCTCAGGTTGGGTCCTTGAAGGCTCGTCTGTGGCCCCAGAACCGGGCACCCCGTGCAGCCCGCAGTGACCTGTAGCACTGCCTTTCAGTTGCTTGTAAAGTTGTCAGAACATTATGGAATCTTGCCCTTTCTCGGTGTTCATGAATCGACATTTTCTCTACACATTTCCATGGTGGCGTCTTTGCCGGGCTTGTGCTCAAACGGACCCCAAGGTTTTGGGTTCCCCTTCAGCTGTGATGCTCCGTTAATCCACCCAGAACACACAGACACCTGCTTCGTACAAAGTGTGGGCTCGCGAGGAGGACACAGCATCCCCCTCAGGAGGCCACGGTGCACCGGGGTGGGGGGGCCCAAAGGACTCCTGTGACGGGGGTGGGGCAGGGCACGGAAGCAGCAGCCTCACCTCCCCCAGGAATCCAGGGCTCCCAGGTCGGCCTTACAACTTCCCCTTGGTTTCTAGGAGCCCAGCTGACCTGGGAGCTGCCCTAACCCTTCCGTTAGACTTTCACTAAAATCACAGAATGTCTGGCTCAGAACATCAGAATGTCGGGCCGGAGCAGGAGGTGGGGAAGCAGAGAGGTGATGGAGGCTCAGATTGTTTTCTCGACCCTTTCCCTGGGGGAGGCTTCCGACTTCACAAGGCGGCTTCCTTTGACTTAAAAGGGCTCACGAAAGATCTGCTTCTATATTGTAGACCTACAGGGACACGGCTTAGTTGTTTAAAAATGAAGAAATGAACAAAGACACAGGAGGTAAACTGAAATATTAAGAAAGTGGATCGTGGTGATCCTTATAGCAGAGAAAGTAAAATGCAAGCCCCAAAGCATTAAACAGGACAAAGGTGGGCTCTTTCCCACCCGGAGCGCTGGGGTTCACAAGGGAGAGATGGGGCTCCTGACAAGCCACACAGGAACTGTGCTTGTGCAGCAAAAGCTACAGGAAACGCAAGGACACACACACAGACACATTTACAGTGGGGGAATTTGCACACCATCCTGGGAGAAGAATCGGGGAAGAAAATCATGGGGATGCGGAGAGGGACTCGAAGAGCATGGCTGATAAGCAGACGGTGTAAACACACAGCAAGCCCCCTCCCCAGCCCGGCCGTGGAGCACACACTTTCTCAAGTGTTTGCATAGTATTCGCAAAAACTGACACTACATCAGGTTGCAAAGAAAACACATGTCAGACACAAAGCAGAACTACTAAAAACACTTTCTGGTCACAGTATCATAAAAACCAGAAATTTTAACAGAAATAAAGAGAAAAGGTCCAACCACTTGCAAATTGGAAAACATTTCATTAGACAACTTTTGGGTAAAAAGGATAAAAACTAAAATGTATAGAACTTCTGGGAAATTATAATAATTAAAACACTGTGTATGAGAATCTATGGGTTATGTTTAAAGGAGCAGAGCACCGACCACTTGTTGGTAAAATGAAATAAATAATTACTCAGCTCTAAAACTGGAAGAGAGGCAACAAAGTGCACTATAAAAAAAGAGCATAAAGAAAGACATATTAATGACAAAGGCAGAAACTAACGAAGAGCAGACTGGAAATACAGTGAAGTTGGTCAATATGTCAATACCCTAGAATTCGGGAAAAAATTAACAGACAAGCTACTCGTTGACCAATTAGGAAGGAAAAGGAGAGCATATATTTATAAGATTAGAAATGACAAGGGGGAATCGCAGTGGGAAAAAGGGATGCCTTTAAGATAATGAGATGACTTAGACATGTCCATGTCCAAATGTCCAAATACGTTCGAGGAACACAGAAGAAATGGATCATTCTCTGGGGAAATAAGAGTTTGCTAAAATCGCTTCTCCTGGAAGAAACAGAAGAAGTTACTAAGGAACTGCCTGAGAAAAAACACCAGAACTAGATGGTTTCACAGGGCATTTCTAAAAAATCTGAAAAGACCATCTGGTTTCAATGCTCTAAATCTCCAAAGAGATTCCAACAGGGAGGAAAAACACTTAAATTCTTTATTGTGAAGCAGGTGTAACATTGACATTTCAACCTGATAAAGACAGCACAAACAACTGCAGACTAATACTACTGATGAACTGTATCTGGGCTCAAAAATACTAAATAAAACACTGACAAACAGAATCCAAAATAATCAACATGAACAAGTGAGATTTATTCTATGAATGCAAGGTTGGTTCAATATTGGAAAATTCATTCATACATCATTCACGTTAATAGGCCTAAAGAAAAAACATTGAGTATTACCAAAGAATGAAAAAGAGTGTGACAAAATATTAAAAAATGGGTGGATACTTTCTTTAGATGTTAAAATATGCATGCCTTTGTTCTAGGGCCAGAAACTTGTTTATTGGCTAAATACTAGGGCTATTTCAGCTAAGATTGTGAATAAGGCATGGAAACGCACTAACTCTGATACTTGTGACCACTATCTTCGAAATATAAGCCAATGCAATTAAATAAGAGAAACCAATGAGATGCCTAAACATTGGTAAAGAAGAAGAAAATTCTATTTGTACATGATAATGCAGTATATTTGGAAAACTCTATAGAAAAAATGATTAACTGAACTGAGGCAATAAAAGAATTAAATGAGGTGGTAGAACAAAAACATCAACCTACAGAAATCAAGAGCATTCACACACACAAATGAAAGAGTTAAAGCTACGCAGAGACAGAGACCCTCTCACTCGTCACCCACCAGGCAGACGACGGGCCTGGCCTGAGTCTCCCCGGCACACAGGCGGGTTTGTTCCCAAGTCGCCGTTACTGTCCTTGCAAAGTCTGTGCTTACCGCCAGAAAACTGGGACTCGCCAAAACCCTCAGGACCGCCGAGCTGATAACTCTCATCAATGCTGGGTTCTTTGATGACGAACATGGAAAAAACAGGGGGACATTGTTTTGGTTACACGCTTATGAACACTCGGACCCATACTTTCTTTTAATACTTTAAGTGGAAATGCCAATATCATTCTCAAGCTTAATCTAAAAATGTGGTCTGGAAGGTCATCGCTCAGGCATCGAGGCCGATGTCATCTGTGCGGAAGCCATATTCACTCATTCGCTGCCCCAGCCTCCCAGTTACGAGAATTTACGTCCCCAACGACATGCAAACACGTGTGCCCCAGGCCGTTCCTGGAGACTTCGTGTGTAACTGTGGAAACAACACACGGAAGCACGTAGAAGGACTGCACGAGGGCGGGAGCCACATGCACTGGGAGTGCAAAGGGGCTACAAGACCGGACACCATCGCGGAGACGGGTGCGGAGTGGCTCTCAGCGAGCAGCGTGCAGGGAGCAGGGCAGAGGCTGGAGATTTGCGGTGAGACCTTCATCTAAGGAGGGATGAGCACAGGAGGGCACGGTTAGCTCCTCATTTCTACCAAAGGGACTTTGGACTTGCGGGGTTGGTCTCCTGGGGATGCACACGGTGGTGGGCAACTCGTAGCGTCTGGGATGTGCCTTTTTCTATTGCGATGACTTTTAAACCACGCTGAGGCTCACATATTCAAATACAAATATCAAAAATCAACAGCATGAGGAGACCAGAAAACGATGCCAATAGTAGCAGTGAGCTAAGACAGAGGCACCGAGAACCGGCAGGGGAAAGACCCAGTCTAGGCGACCTTGAAACTGCATTCGACTAGCGACAAAGCACGGTTCTCCTGTCGGCGGATCTGACTTCCCGGCTGCGGGTAGCAGAGTCTGAGCCTCTAGGACGAAGCCAGGGCTTCAGTTACTGTGGGAAACGGGAGCCGTGTTTTTAGCAGAAAGTGACAAAGGAGTAGGAGGGAAGACCTGGAGGAACCCTGTGATACCGGGTGGGCTCAGGGCACCGGCTTGCGGCCGGGGTTTTACGTCGAGAGAGGAGGAGGGCGACAGTTCAGTGTAACTGTGTGTGCGTGTGCGTGTGCGTGCGTGTGTGCGTGTGTGTGCGTGTCTGTGTCTGTGCGTGTCCCCGTGTGCACACGTGTGTCCCCGTGTGCACATGCCTGTGTGTGTTGGTGCGTGTGCCTCTGTGTGTGTGCACACGTGTGTGCGTGGCCGCGTGTCTCCGTGGGGTCACTAATTTCCCGGCAGCGACGGCCTCCTCCCCGTCCGCCTGTCTCCGTTTCTGAGCTCTGTTCTCTGGGAGAGGAGATCAGACTCCAGGGCCGGGGCAGCGGGAGGGCTAGAGGCCGGGAGCGCCTCCAGGGGCCAGAAAGGAGGGACGTGTTCAAGAGGAGGGCGCGGCCACGGGACACAGGCGGCGAGTGGGCAGAGCCCCCAGCGCCCGTGCGGGTGAGCAGATGAGGAACGAGTGAGTACATATGGGACTCGCCGTTCCCCGGGGCAGCAGTCCCCACAAATAAACACCGGCAGAGTGGAAGGAGCTGAGAGACGCCATTCGACAAGGTCCTGCCTCGGGGCCAGCACCACGTCCCGCAGAGCCGGCGTCCCGTGACCGACGCCGGCGACCTTTCCTCTGCGCCATCTTTAGGGTAAAGGAAAGATCTGTCGCCCCGTGGCGTCCGTCGGAGCCTCGGCAGACTGGAAGTCATGTCAGCCACCTCGGCTGTCGGAGGGACGCTCTCCCCCACTCCCGGGGGACTCTGGCTGGGGGGAGGCACTGGCTCTCTCCACCCACCGCGCCCAGGAGGGACACTGACCTCGCGGACATGGGGGGGGCGGGAAGTGTGGCAGCCCTTCCTCCGGGCGGCCACCTGCCTGCGGGGACATTCCTCTCTTCCTCCCCAGGCCCTGCTTTGCCAGGGTCAGGGCCACGGGCAGGGGTGGGGGCTGGACCGAGAAGGGACGTCTGCCCGCCGCGGGGAGAGCAGCCTCCCTCTCCGGCCACACTGTCACCCTCCACGACGGGGCTGTCCCCCTCGGCCTCTGCCTGGCTCCGCCCACTGGGTTCTCGACGCCAGCAGGGGCTCCGGGGTTGCATTTACCATTATTGAAAATTTTGTCTTCACTGCCAAGAGACAACTGCGGGTTATCGGAGAGTCCGCGGTAACTCTGAGGCGCACCAACTTGGAAATTCTCGTCCAGGATGGGATCTGCGAGGAAGAACACGGAAGAAAGAAGGAGACGAGTTGTGCTTGCGCGTCTACGGGCCTTCCGGTCCACACCGAGGTGCAGGGACTGCCGGAGGCCTGGTCAGGTTCTACTGAAAACGTGCGGGGGCAAGTTCGCGCGTGAGGGAGTCTGGCCTCGTCTGACCGCCTTGCCCTCAGCCGCGGGGCCTCGGCGGTGTCGGGTGACACCGTGCTGGGAACTGGGGTTTACATCGAGGCACGACTTCAAGGCAGGGCGGACCTCTCCTGCTGCTGAAGGTAGTTTGTGCACAGCGCGTGGGTTCGGACACCGGCTCCGCCCCGGCCGGTGTCGCCCCGACACTCGCCTTGGTTCTCAGCGAGCTGGTTCTCGGGTCCAGGTGCTTCCGGACACCGCGAAGCTGCCCTATCTTGGCTCACTACCCGCCGGGTGGCCCTGGGCTAGTGCTTCCGACCCTAGATTCATCCCCCGTGGAACGGGGTCAGGCTCGCCGCCCACCCTCTCAGCAGGCTTAGGTCCGCGTCCGTGCGCCGGCAGGTGGGGGCTCCTGTTCCGTGTGCCCCGGGTGCCCGCGGTGGCTAGACCCCATTCGCAGCCCGAGCACAAGACCTTCTTGCGTGTGCAGCCCAGAGCCCACCCCAACCGAGGGGAACCCGTCTCTGCCAGCCCAGGCCTCCCAGTCTCAGGAAGGTTCTAGAAATGGTTTGGGACAACCGTGTCTTTCTCGTTTTCATTTGTTTTTGCCCCAGAAGTAGCTGGCCTTCAAGAACGCGGAATGTTGGGATTGTGCCTTCACACCCCCACGAGCCCAGGAATATACGCAGTTATAGGTTCAAAACGATGTATACTTGCTTTTTTCCATGAACGGCTTTGTTGGTGATGTTGATGGGGTCCTTTGCTTTCCGGCCATTGATGATTTATTTGGGTCCAGCATCTCTTGGACTAGAATTTCATCTTGGGAAAAGCACACAAAGTCATGTTAAAGCCAGAGGTACAGGACAATACGCTTTGGCTCTATGCGGACCTCAGGCCGCCTGTGAGGCCGGGACTGGAAACAGGGACTCGAGGAGCGCCGTGCACACGGGGTTTGGCTTTCTGCAGAACCTTGTCTGGGTGGGAGACCACTGCCTCCTCCAGCATTTCTGAAACCCGAGACCCCCCAGATACTCTGGATGAATAAACAGGGTCCCCCAAACGCACCATGCTAGAAGCCTGGCCCTGGCTGCAGTCCTACTGCTCACTCGCCCCGGGGCATTCCGTCCCCTCTGAGACTTTCCCCGGGCCGTCCCCGTGTGAGCACGGCATCCTTCCTGATTTCTGAAGGACGCAGCATTGCTTTCTCCCTTGGCGCCTTCCTGACCTCTCCCAGGAAGCTTTTAACAAAAGAGCACCGGACTTTGTCCAACAGAGGGGACCTGTCTCTGCTCTCACTGGACCGTGTTCCAGGCAGCTTCCTCCGGGACCCTGTTTTCTCGTCTGCAGCTTGGGTCTGTGTTTATCTCCTTGGGCGAGGAGGTTCACATAAAGCAGTGTACGCGGAAAGCATTTAGCACCGTCGGGGACCATCGAAGCTAAATGCAAAGGAGAAGGGGGCAGTGGCCAGTCGCCCCAACTCTGCAGGCTGGTGGGTGCCCTGACCAGCTGGTCCACGCACTGAGACGAGCCCCCCGGCAGGGAGACCACCTTGCCCTGGTTTGCCCAGACTTCCCTGGTTCAGTGGGCAAGTGCCACATCCTGGGAGCCCTGAGGTCCGGGCAAAGCACTTGGCTGTCCACCCTGGCTCCGGGTCATGGGGGAGACATGACTTCCGGGGGAGAAGACCTCAAGTGTCACTGGAGACAGAGCCTCTGACGGCAGGCATGGGGCGATGCTCTCGTGTAGCTCTGGGGCCTTCTTCCCCCACAGCCTTACCTTCCTCCTCCTCCCCCCAACCCAGACCCTGCAGGGCCACGTGGGCTCTGCAGCTGGGCAGGGCGTGCGATGGGCTCTGAGCAGCACTTGGCTTCTCCAGGCAAAGACAGTGGGTGTCTCTACCTGCGGCCTTCCTCCTGCCTGCCCTGGGAGTGGCTACCATTCTGGAGTTGCCGGCACGGTCTGTGACCGCACCTCATGAGCTCGGGAAATGGCCAGGGTGACCACGGGGACCTGGCTCACGCCCCTGAGCTCCTGGGGACACAGGGGCCCCACCCCTGCATGGTGGAGGTGCCGCTCGGCTCCCTCGCACGGCCGGGGCATTCTTCACGGTGCCCTCTCTGGTTCCTCCTTCCTCGGCCTTGAGAAGACCTTGGCCACTCTTCTGGGCTAGTTATTATGCAGAAGAACCAATGTGAAGTCCCTAAAATCATGGTGTCTAGTTAGATTTTGGGTCACAGAGAAGAGTGGGTATTCAGGGGACTATTGTTGAGCTCTTACTGTGTACCAGAAACTTTCCAGGTGCCCGGGAGTCAGGGATGGCCCAGCCCTGGCCCCTGGTCTCTGTCCTGAGCAAACCAGCCCTGTGTGAGGGGCAGGACTCCACACGTGTGACCATTCACCGCACCTTCCAGAGCACCCACCAGGGGCTGGGGTCAAGGGGGCCCAAGGCGGGAGGCACTAGCAGGGACAGGAAACAATGGAACGTCCTACTCAGTGCTCCTGGAACCAGTCCACCTTGGGAAGGAGGCTGCGGGGGCCTCCCTGGGACATGAAATACCATCCGCCACAGACGTCCCGGCAGGTCCTCAGAGCAGCCACAGGACAAACCCCACGTGCGGGCCGTGTCTGTTCCCGGAGCCGAGAGGAGCCCGAGGGCAGCCGCCTTCACACCACTCCCCGAGCGGGCGGGAGGCAAGCCCAGCGGAAGGTTCCAACAGCCCCCAGGAACCCTGCATCTAATTGTAGCAAAAACCTTCTGGGAGCCCCGGACAGGCTGTACAAGTGAGAAAACTGTCTCCGGGCCATGTCTAATTTCTTAGGGTCCCATTTTCTTTGCTGGAAAACGAGATATTGAATATACAAACGCACAATGACCAGATCTACATAAAGGTAACACCAGCCCACCAGGTCGAGAAGTCACCGCTGTGGGAAGGTGACCGCTGTCTCCAGCAGCAATCTTGGAAGTTAGGCACCCCCCACCCCCGATCCCGGGGCCACCTGCCCCTGCTGGCTGGGATGTGATCCGTCATGGCCGCTTCCCCAACTCTTGTCCTGTGTCAACGGACCAACCAGAGAAATCCCAAAGTGCTTCTCTGGCCCTCCCACGGGAACCACTTCTGGTGAGCTGCCCCGGTGTCCCCTGCCAGCCTCTATGTCAGGGATCCCCCCAGGCTGTCCCTGGCGAGCGCCTATGTTCGGGACCCCCTCCCCATGACAGACATCCCCCGAGCTGCCTCTGGCCCGTGCCTCCATCAGGAACCCCCCAAGCCATCTCCAGCCGCAACCACGTCTCGCCCCCCCTCCCCCCACCAGCCATCCCTGTGACACCCCGAGCTTCCACCCACCACCGCCCCGAGTCTCTGCCCCATGCACGGGCCGGGGCCTGCCCGAGGAGGCTCCGCGGCTCTCGCTGATGGACCACACGAGCCTCAGGAGACACGGATGTCCGCCTCTCACGGCTTCCCGCTCTCCCCGGGAGAGGTGCGGGGTGGAGGCGGGGGCAGGAGCCTCGCTTCCCCTTCCGGGCTTCCGTGGACGAGCCCCACAGCGTCGTCAGAAATCCCAGTGACTCTGTCCTGTCTTTTCCCCAAGGTCCTGACCTTGGGTGGCCGGCCCCAGGATGGAGTGGGCACTGGTGACCCTAGTCCCGCAGGGACCGAGACTGTCAGACCCGCCGGGAAACTCAGGAGCGCTGGCCAGCCCCCCTCCTGGTCCTGGGGGTGCTTCGCTCCTGCCGGGCTGGTTCGCGGGACTCAGGTTACCTCCCAGCTTCGGCTCAGGGCTCAGTTTCCCTAACCTGCACGTAATGTTTGAAGGGTGTCTAATGCACACCTGTGCGGGGTGGGGTCCTTCATGCCCCCGGGTTCTCTCCACGCCCTGCACCACACATAGAGCCCACGTTACCACCTCATCTCATGGGTGGGCCCCGCCAAGTCTCTCCCCTTGGCTCTGTGGAGGGGCAGGGGCCGGAAGGTTCCCGAGGGCATGAGAACCCCCAGAACCTTCCGATTCAGAGACGGAACTGCTTAGGTGAGCAGCCGGTGGCCCCTCCACAGTGACCTAGGACGTTCATTCATTGACTCATTCCCTCACGTAATCTGCCCATCTGTCTGTCTGTGTGTCTACCATCGCTCTGGCAGTCAGACAGGATTTCCGAGCCTCTGCTACACCTGCCTTGGAAATGGGACGAAGCCCAGGGTTGTGGCCGAGGCACTGCTGGGAAGTGTCCATGTCGCCCTGGGTGGACGCCTGAGTTTCTAGGCCCAGAGCGCAGCCCAGCGTCAGGCTCCCAGGTTCCTTCTCAAGAGAGGGGGTTCCCAGTCTGCTGCCCCGAGCCCTGTGGACAGAGGCGTCCCCAGCCCCCAGCCCCCCTCAGCGCAGAGAGCTTCTCTAGGCTTCACTTTCACGAAATATGAGACGAGCGTCGGACCAGCACAGCGGGCTCCGGGGCTCCGGCCGCGTGCACACGCGCGGCTGCGTCTGGTCCGACGGAGATGTCCCCTGGCTGTGAAGGGCACAGCAGACTTTGAAGACTCAGTGTGATGAAACGCTGAACAGATCTCATGAGTGCTTTCATGCTGGTTACACGTCGAAATGCTAACATCAGGTAACGTGGCTAAATTAGTTTCACCTGTTCCTTCCTTTACGGCCACTAGGAAATGTGCAGGGACCTCTATGGCTTGCGTCGAGCTTCTTTCGAGCAGCCCTGGGAGCCCCGTGGTCCCCAGCTCAGGAGGCCTTCTGGGCAGGGCTTGATTTAAATCCGGGCATTGCTAACGAGCTCCGGCAGCTCAGCCCTGCGGCCGGTGACCTCACTTGCCGCAGTGACTTCCCAAGGCCATTCTTTGGTCCAGTGGCTTTAAATTCTACTTCTTTCTTAACTTCCTGGGAGTTTGAATCTTCACATACAAGGCTTAAGTCTGTGGGCCACGGGGACTGTGATTCTGGCCCCAAACCGAAATGCACCCTCCACCTGTGCGGGGAGACCCCCGCCCCCCTCCGATACAGACCAGACGCTGACATGAGGAGACTCCTTACCAAACACTCGATGTATATCCTCCTGACTTTGTGAACGGGGTGGCATTTCAGTGATGGGACCTGGGGGGGAAATAAATGCCCTGATAGTTTCACAATTCATTGAATCTGCCCGGACTTCTCTCTCCGTAGTCTCAGTTTTGGGGTCCCTGCCAGCCTGCTGCCGGGGGAGAGCCCTGCCCGGGGTTCCCAGGACCGGGCTCTCCTCTGGAAAGCCGTGAACGAAGCGGCTGTATTTGGAGGGACGAGCCCTGAGCTGGGACTCCTGCCCCCTCGGGCAGTGCTCATAGGCACCGTCGCTCAGAAGGGAACCGTCGTCCTGGCTCTAAGGATGTCGCCCTTGTAGGGGCTCCGAGGACAGCCGACCGGGAGGGATATGCGTGTCCTTTTGTGAAAAGCACACCGTTGCCTGCTCTCTGACTCCAGCAGCAGGTGCTTGGGGAGACCCGGGGATAGGAATCTGGGGCACTGGGAGTGCGGACTGCTGTTCCCTCTGGGGTTCCCTGGTGGGGAGGGGTCCCAGACACACCGGCCACCTGCGCTCTCCCTTCGTCAGCAGAGCGAGTTGGAGGGTCTGCCTACAAGGAAGACGCGGGGTCTCGTGGGGGAGCGGCCGGGCCAGCTGCGGCTTCCGTGGGATCCCTGGACCCCGACCTGCCGCCTTCCCTGCCTCACGGGCCCGAACCCGCTGCGCTGGGGACCCGGCGGTGTGCGGTACTGATGCTCGTCTCCCCGCTGTGGCGGCACCAGCCAGGGGCTCCCTCCCACTCTTCTGGCTCAGAGCAGGGCTGCCCAGGTCCTTGTCCTCCACTCGAGGTCAAGGCCAGCCTCCCATCAGGCCTCGAGGTCGCGGCGCCTCCAGAGGGGAGAGGGCAGCCCGGGGACCGCCGCAGGCCCGGCTGCACGGACGGAGCGTGCACGCGGCGTCTGGAGACGCTCGGGTTCCAACAGCAAACCAGTGACGACGCTGATTTTCAAATGGGTTTAATGACGGACAATCTGCATACCAATGGACTCATCTGTGCGCGGAGGGCTCGGAACAATGCAGGAAATGTCTGTGAGGAGGTCTGCGCGGAGATGACAATCGCTTCGCAGTGTGCTGACCTTCCGCAACGCGGCAAAGCAGTGCGGTTCTCTTTGGATGAGGCATTAATGAGTCATTAAGAATGGGTCCAGCTGCGCCGGCAAGCACTTTGTTAAAAATACTCTTTTCATTTTGTGTCTGTCCCGTAATTATAAGGGAGGCTTTGTGCGCGTCAGCCAGTGAGCGTGTGCAGAAAAATATTTATGTTTTACAATATCCGCACGGTTTCTGAAGTGCGCTGTCAACGGTGGCGGCTGGGCTGTGGCTCGCCTGTCGTCACCCGACCGGCGGTGTCTGGGCTTCGAACCCCCGGCGCCGGAGCTACCAGGATCCGCTGACCGCTCCTCCTCCCCGTTTGCACAGTGTCCATGCCGGCCAGCGGGGAAGGGCTCCCCGTGGACCTCCGCGGTCGTGCTCGGTTAATTCTTTGGGGCAAACGAGGCAAACCAGGCCCGCGGCTGCCGCCCCCGTCTCTCCCCGGGGTCAGGCCGAGCCGCGTGGCCGACGGCAGCGGAGTCTGCGGACACGATAACCCCCAGAAGCACGAGCGGCGACAACTACCTCCGTTTTGGCCTCAAACCGTCTAACTGATGAAGAGCTTCTTTCCGGCTCATCTCCTCTCTCAGGCAAGCGTCATGGAGAGCAGAGCCACCGACACCGGCCCCTCAAGGGTGAGGCCTGCCCGGAGCCGGCCGGACCCCACCCAGGACGGACCCCGCGACAGGGACCTGCCTGACCTTTCCGCCCACCTGCCCGCACCGGCCTCTGGTCCCGTTTCCTCCTAGAAACGGCGAGCGCTTTCGGCCGGTCGGAGCCGGTCTCTGAGAGGCTGGTCCGCCGTCCCCCCAGGGTCGTCCCCACCACTGTCCCTGCCTGCGGACTTGGTCAGCGCGAGGGACCACCGCTGGTCTGCGTGGGGCTGCTGCGCCCCGGCTGCGAGCCAGGAGGAGGCCCAGGGCTGGCTGTCATAGATGACGGAGACACGACGGCCCTCCCTGTTCTCCCGAGCCGGGGAAGGTGCCGGGGGTCACCTGGGGGCTCCCCGGCCCGACGGGAGGGCAGGTCCTGGAGGGGACAGGCGGGCTGCGGCTGCCGCGGGCGCTCCGTCCGTCCGCACTGGGGGCTGTTCCTGGAGACGCGGGCTCGGGACCGTTGTGGGACGCTCGGCCCCACCCCCGTCACAGACCGTTCCGCACCCACGGCCGCACGAAGGACACTGTCCTGTGTAGACGCTCGAGACTGCATTTCCAAAAGGAATGGAAGCTGGGAGCGATCGCCTCTTCCCGGACCGCCTGCCTTCTCACCCCGGCCCGGCCTGCTGGCCCGACCCCTCGGGTCACTGTGGACGGGGCGAGGGTGGGAGGGGGAGTGCTCTGCGGGGCTCGGAGCCAGCACCCCTGCTCCTGCTCCCAGGGGCGCCTCTGCTCCCAGGAGAGCAGCACCGACCCCCGCAGGATGCTCCGGGGCCCGGGTGTCCACCTCTGGGAGCTGGGGCTGGGGACGGTCCCGTCCCCTTCCCTTCCGTCTTTGGGGACCTCCGAAGAAGGTGGGCGAGGAGGCAGGTGGCCCGGGCACGGAGCTTCCTGGTGGGAAGTGGGGGTCACAGGGCACCCGCTTCCTGCTGTCCTTTGTCCTCCCGTCCCGCGAGTCGCAGTGGCCCCACGGTCCTGGCCTACTGGGCCGCGGTCGCCCTCCACGCAGAAGGGGCCAGGATGGAAGCACCGGAGCCAGAGGTGCGTGGGGACCTGCCCGGGGGGGACTGGAACCGTCCCCAGCAAGGGCCTCTGGGGTGGCGGGCACTGAATCCGGCCAGGGCAGCGGCGGCGAAGGCGGCTGCTGTTTCGTCCGCGTGTGAAGGACGCTGGAAAGTGCAGGAAAACCGCCTTCGTCGCGCCAGCAATGGTGTGCGTGGCCCGCGGCGGCCTCCACACTCCCGGGAGCAGCAGGCATGTGCGCGGAAAGTGCGGGACGCCCCCCCGCGTGTCACGGGACCGGGCTGGGCTTCTCTCGGCTCCTCCTGCGCTTTGGGTAAGTGAGACATTTTCCGTAACGAAAACGGTCGCGCACGCCCCCTCCTACGGAGTTCTGGATCAACAAGGTTTCCAGGACGGAAACCTGTTCCACAGGCTCCATCCGCCCCCAGAAACAGATGAGGAGGTCGACCAGGAATCCCAAGGACCCGAGGGACGAGCCGTGGCGGCCGGATCCAGCCCCCAGAAGCCAGTGTTTCTACCGCCGCGACAATACACTTGTGACCAACCTGAAGTCATGTTGATGGGTTGGAGCCTGGCTTCTCGCCAGCAGGACAGCAGCAGGACAAACAGGGTCACTCCTCTGCTCCCTGCCATGTTCCCTCCAGCCAAGGAGGATGAGCTTCCCCTAAGGCCCTCCGCTTGGTCTCCGGGAGACCGTGGAATGTCCGGGGACCTGTGACATCACCACAGGAAGTGACCCGGGTCCTGTCCTCTGTGTGGGGAGGGTCGTGTCTGGGGACCTGTGATGTCATCGCAGGAAGTGACCCGGGTCCTGTCCTCTGTGGGGTGGAGCCCGGGGACCCGTGACTGAGAAGAGGCCAGGAATCCGGCTGCGGCAGTAGGGTAGCAGACATGCCCCCGGGTACCCTCCCTGCCTGGTCCGGACCTTGCCCGCCCTGCGGATCCCGAAGCCCGGAGGGGTAGGATAACCGTCAAGACTCGGAGGACAAGCAGCCGGACCCACCGAAACCAGCTTACGTGAAGAGTTTCCTTGGAAGGAGAGCCGGTTGGTTACACGGCACGTGCAGGAGCCCCCAGTCCCAGGGGTCTGGGAAGAGCAGGTGTGACACCCCCGCTGTGTCCCCGCACCCCTGCTGCCCCTCCTTCCTTCTCAGACTCAGACCGGCTCTCTCACTGTGGTGGACTTTGATCACGAGACAGGAGCTTATCCCTCCGTCAGTACTAGTGAGGTTCTGGTACTTCCTCCAGGAAGCACCCGGTTGGCTGGCCTCAAGCCCCGTCCCACGTAGGACTGAGGCCTATCCCCACTTCAGAGTAGGGTCGTTGGTCTGCCCAGCCAGTGCGCTGGTGTGGACAGGGTGGGGTCCCGGGGGTGGTCATACAAGGAGACAACAACCATGCCTCCTCGAACCTGGCACTGACCGTAAGGATGACAGGTGCCCCGGGCGTGTCTCGGCGTTCTCATCGTGGGAACAGGCCCCGACCACAGCCCTCGCTGTTCTCCTCCTGAGGGAGGCCGAGGAAGCCATCCGCCTCGAGGAGGGATCGTGGCGGGCACTGAGAACGTCTGCGGTGCCCATTCCACACGTGCGCGCGGCTTACATTTGCAGGTGGCCCGGTGGTCCTCATGTCCCACTCGAGTTCATTGGTGATATGTGGTCTGAGGACACGGACCGTGGTGTGGACTTGGGCCATTCAGATGTGGTCCTTGGCACGGGGCAGAGAACCACAGATGGAGAGCAGCAGCAGGAATGACGGAAAACTCTCGCTTGCCGTCAGGGAGCCGTCCAGGTAGTTACACAACCCCTCCAACCACGGGCCCTGGACGGCCTGGATCTGCTCCATAACTTCCTCCACACGACCACCGAGAGAGCGAGGTGGCACCTGTGGAAGGAAGCTCCCAGCATTTCCCTGGAAGGGTGTGGGAGGCCGAGCCGGGGAGACCCGAGCACTCACTCATAACAGTGTGCCCTTACCGGGGTGCCTGGGGGGCTCAGCCAGTCAGGCAGCTGCCTTTGGCTCAGGTCACGATCTCAGGGTCCTTGGATCAAGTCCTAAGTCCAGATCCCTGCCCAGTGGGGAGTCTGCTTCTCCCTCTCCCTCTGCTATTTTGTGCTCTCTTCTCTCTGACAAGTAGATAAATAAGAATAAAAAAACCCTCATAGGTTAATAATCTAACCTGTTCTGGAGGTGGGAAGTCTACACTGGGTCTCACTGGGCTAAAACCGCGGCGGCTGGCAGCAGTGCGTGCCTTCTGGGAGCGCTCTAGAACCTCTTTCCTTACTCTCCCAGCTTCCAGAAGGCCCCCCACGCCCTCAAAGCTCGTCCTGTCTCTGGTTCTCCCTTTTGTATGGGTTTGCTGTGGCCTCTGTGATTGTTGATTTCATGTGTCAACTTGGCTGGGCCATGTTGCCTAGTTATGTGGTCAAACATTATCCTAGATTTTTCTGTGTGTTAGGATTTATGTTCAGATTGGTGGTCTTGGAGTGAAGCAGATTGTTCTCCGTAATGTGGGTGGGCCTCATCCAATCAGTGGAAGGCCTGATTAGAGCAAAGGCACTGCTCTTCCTTAAGCGGGAGGGACCTCTTCCAGGAGATGGCCTTCAGATGCGACTGGCAACACCACTCCTGCCTGGGTCCCCAGCCTGTCCCCGCTCTGCAAATCTGAGACATGCCACAATCCTGGGAGCCAAGTTCTTGAGATAAATCTGTCTCTCCATCCACCACTTAGTGGCTCTGTTTCTCCGGAGAAACCGAATGCAGGACCACATGGGCAGTCCAGGGCGATCTCTCCATCTAAATTCAGATGATTAGCAAGCTTAATTCCGTCTACAACCACAGCTGCCCTCCGCCAGCGAACACATGCTCACAGGTTCTGCAGGTTCTGGGCTGGGCATACAGACGCATCTCTGTGGGACCATTGTTCCACTGAAAACAATGTCTTTTGCACATTTCTGACTGGATTGCTTATTCTTTTACTGTCGAATTTTGAGAGTTCTTTGTATGTTTATTCTAAATATGAGTACTTTGTTCGATATTCGATGCGTAAAACATTCCTCCCGGTCTGCGGCCCGTCTTTCATCTTCTCTACAAGGTCTTCTGTAGAGCAACATTTCTTTTTAATTTTGCTGAATCCGGCGTGTAGAGGCTGCTGCTAGGCGACAGGCCTGAGCAGTGGAAATCTGAGTGAAGCAGAAGGCCCAGAGTGCCCGCCAGGCTGACGCCAACAGGCCCATGAAGTGACCCACCTGGAAAAAGCCACCAGCCCTGGCTGACCCATGGGCTATGTACAGCCAGCCACAGTTCCTAAGATGAGCCAAGAGTCCCACAGTTCTTCAGTCTGCGGTGTGAGCCTGTAACTGGAGCATCTGTCAACTGCCTGTGGCAGATGGTCTCTCCCTCGCCGCCCTGCCCGCCACTCCGTTCCCATGCACCCAAGACGCTTCTGCTCCATTGTCCTGCCCTGAGTGAGTCCCACTGATCTCAGCTGGCCGGGCGCCCCCCACAGCACACTGTTTCCCCCCACTGACCACACTCTCGGCGTCCTATCCCCTCAGCAAGTCTCAGGTCTTGAAGATTTCACTTATCTTCTGAAAATTTTATGTTTATAACCTATAATTATTGTCTGTAATCCATACGGATTTTAGGATAATATTTTTTATATCTGAAGAAAAGTTTTGCTGGGATTTTGATGGGAATTGTGTTAAACCTGTATGTCAGTCTGGGGCATTGTCCAACGGTTTTCTACAAGAATCGATGTGATCATGTGACTCCTTCCTCGCTAGCGTGCTGATGTGGTCAATACAATGCGGAGTGTCTCCTGGCTTATGTTTTTTCCCCTCCACGATGCTTTTCTGTTTACTCCATTCTGCTACAGAGTCCACCTTGTGAGGTTTTTTTCTTTTTTTAAGATTTTATTTATTTATTTGACAGACAGAGATCACAAGTAGGCAGAGAGGCAGGCAGAGAGAGAGGAGGAAGCAGTCTCCCCGCTGAGCAGAGAGCCCGGTGTGGGACTCGATCCCAGGACCCTGAGATCATGACCTGAGCCGAAGGCAGAGGCTTTACCCACTGAGCCACCCATGTGTCCCCACCTTGTGAGTTTTTAAAAAGTCTTCAGACACTGTATTTTTTAGTTCTAAAATAGCCATTTGGTTCTTCCTATTTTCTGTTTATTTGCTGAAACCCTGTCTTCATGGAGACTTCCTATTTTCACTTGTATTGATTCCTGTGGATGCGTGTGATCTCACCACTTTGAAACCCTCACCAGACAGTTCTAACACCCGCGTGACTTCGGTGTTGGGTGTGCTCACGTCTTCTCGTTCTGCACGTTCTCTCCCTGCTCCCATGTGACCTGTGGTCTCTGACACCTGGTCAGTGCGTGCCTCATGGTGTAAGACTCTGGGTCTCATTTGGACCTTGTCCTTTGCCGGCTGGCCTCTGACACTGCTCCAGGGTCACCATCACATCAATGGGCTTGGGGGAGGAGCGGGGAGGTGAGTGGAGTCCGGCTTCCCTGCTTAGCCTCCTGCACCATTGCCTGGGCTGGGCGGTGGTACAGTAGCCTAGTGAGGGGGCAAGGCAAGGCTCCCCATTCAACTTTGGCTGGACTAGAGCCGCTACAGTGTTAATCCTTAGTAGGAGCCCACCCCGTGCTGCTGTCATTTGGTTAGAGGAAATGAGGATTCTCATCGGGGTCTGTGGTATTTCTGTGTGCCGGCGTCTCTAGCTGGACCCTCTGGGGTTCACAAGACAACCCAAGAAGCCAGGGGCCTCACTGCCAGGCTGTTCCTTGGGTCCTGAGGCCCCTTGTCCTCTGCCTTCTCTCTGTCTTGTGGAGAATTCTCGCATTTGTTTGATGCACGATGTCAGTGGGTTTCACTGTGCTTCGTGAGAAGAGTAGGGGAGGGGTGTCTGCTCCAGTAGTCCCCACTGGACGTCCCTGGGGCTCACCTGGAGAGCACTGGGGCCCACAGCCAGCATGGCCAAGCTGTGGAGACATGGCGTGTACGGGGTTAATAGGCTGACTCACCTGCTAGCTTAACCCCTTCCTGCCTGACAACCTCAGACAAGTCACTTAGACGGGGCCTCCCGGGCTGCCACAGAATCCCGCCAGGACAGGCGCTCTATGGTCTGAGTCCTTTATCCCCTCCTAGTGCCTCCTCACCCCTGCTCACTGGGCTGAGTCCGGTCCCCGGGGGCCTCTCTGCCCCACCTGGCTGTGTCCGGCCCTGTCCCTCCTTCAGCGGCTCTCTGACCCCCTCACTGACGTCCTGTCTCGGGCGCTCTGCTCGCTGCTGCTGTGTGCCTTCTGCACGCTCACGTGATCCCAGGCCAGACTCCCCGCTGGCCGGATCTGGACGGGTGGGGTTGGCAGGATTTGGGGGTTCTGGGAGGGAAGAGGCACCCTCGGGCACGGAACAAACCCCGCTGGGGTAAGTGGGGGGGACAGAAAGCCCCGGGGCCAGGGAGGGAGCTGTGGCCCGCACTGGTTTCCAACCTCTGCCTCCAGAAAAGTGGAGTAGGGAAGAGTCGGATGTCTGCGCCAACCTGAAGGCCGGGGGGGCAGCGGGAGGAGGTGACCGTGAGTCCGTCTGCACGTCGCCAGGCGCCCCAACTGAATCGAGGTTTTGAAGCCCCTTTACAGTTGTTTTCACTTATGAAAATATCCCGGAGACCCGTAATTTGGCAATATACATATAATCCATTGTTTCGAAACCAGAAGTGACGCTGGCTGCTGTAATGTAAACTGTTCTCCCAATGAAGGAATTAAAGGAACGTAATTGGAGAAGTATACAAACAGTGATTAATACGCTGCCTCTTGCAAAGACACATTACAGCGTGTAATCTGCCTGCACGGGCGTATGCTGTCAGTGCTTAATCAGGCGTGTGAATGTATTCAGGTGTTAAAGCGCGCTGTTAGCTGGGACGGGGCTCGGTCATGCGGAGCTGTTTGTGCTGCGTGGTCGCCGGCTCTCGGCGCCTCCCTTCCCTGCTCTCTGTGGTCTCTGCGATCTGCGCGATTGTCTTCTTACTTTTGTCTTCAGATCGCTTTAAACAGAACGATGGGCTGTGTCAGAAGCGCAGGGCTCTGGCGCCCCGCAGATCTGCCGGGGCGTGTGCTCCCACGGTGCTCTGGGGCCCCGCAGATCTGCCGGGGCGTGTGCTCCCACGGTGCTCTGGGGCCCCGCAGATCTGCCGGGGCGTGTGCTCCCACGGTGCTCTGGGGCCCCGCAGATCTGCCGGGGCGTGTGCTCCCACGGTGGAGCTTACTCTTGCACAGAGGCCACTGTGGGGGGTGGTGCCAGTGGCCCTTCCTCCTGGGCGGACCAGGCTGAGGCCTTGTCCACACAGGCTCGGGCCCCGGGGGCGCTCACAGGACCTCGACAGGCGGCGAGAGCTCTGCGTCTCGGGTGCCTCGACGGGGAGTCCCAGGGTGGGCCACGGAAGTCAGACGCCACAGGGAAGGTCTGCCCGGCTCAGGGCGTCGCTCAGAGCCCCCCTCGGACCACTCCTGCCTTCTTCCGTTCCTTCACCCTCCTTGTTTCCTCGCAGAGACTGCGTTTCCGGGGCGGATCCCGTGTGTTGCGGCTTTGGCCACCCGGTGGAAATGCTGCGAGCGGGGTCTGACCTAGAAAAGCTCAGCCGGTGTTTCCCGAGACCAGCATGGTGGTTTCAGGCTCTGTCCCGTTGGACTCAGTCAGTCTCTGGAACTCAAATGAGGACCCCGATGGTGCTTTGCGACGTTGTTTTGTGAAAAGCAAATATGCGGGACAGAACACAGTGTTGTTGGAGGACGGGGTCGCCTTATCCCTCGATCGTGCTAGGAAGGCTGCGCCGGACCGTGACGCAAAGCCCGGCTGATATGCAGGGTTTCAGTCTCTCATCTTAAAAGAGCGTCACCCGGAGGGACGAGCAGGGAGACGGGGTAGAAAGGCCGCGAAGTGGGGCACCAGCCACGCTCGCGTGAGCTCCGACCTTCTCGGTCACGGCCGGGAGCAGGCACTGGAGACGTGTCTCGGGCGCTTCTCGTGGAGCAAAGTGTGACCGGGACTTGAAACCAGAAATCCCGAATGTCCGGATCATGTGACCATTGTTCAGCTTCTAAAACCGCGACTTCAAACAAAGCCAGTCTGTGCGTGGGGCGCGGGTGCCCAGAACTCCTTTCTGAGGCTCGATCGCGCCGGCCCCTTGCTGCGGCCGACAGACGCGGGTAGCAGCTTCTTCCTGGCAAAGTTGGGAAGTTGTGGTGACGGCGGCGGCGCTTCGAGATCCTGAGAGAGCAGAGCTGAGCGGGCCGTGCTCTGGGCACCACACCACCCAGCGGCTCCCTGAAAGCGGGGCGCGTGAGCTCCTGACAAAGAAGAGAAAATTGGTGCTACACCCCGTAGTTAACGTGACAACACGCGGCTAATGAGCACTTAATGACCCCCAGTCTGCTCGTTTTTGTCACCCATTTGAGGATGTCACTTGTTTTATACTTAGCCCTCTGGTGTGGGATTAGCTCTGCACTAAAGTGAATTAGTCAAGGTTCTTTAAAAATCAGAACAAAAGTGCGAGGAAACGTGTGCAGATATGAAGAGACGAGCCCGCGCGCTCGGAGAATGTGTAATTAACTTGAGGAACTTTTGGCTGAATGTGGGAACTGCGGTAACATCGTACGTGCGTTTGGTGAGACCTTCGCCTCCACAGGGGACGTACCTTTCCCCGGAAACTGTTCCTGGAGGCATAGCAAGGGTCGTGCTCTTTGGGCGCAGCGAGGACAGTTACCGGCTTCTCGGTGGCGGCGCGGGGACGTGGCCCGGGCTCACCGGTCACGCTGTCCTGTCTCCACGCTCGCACGCTGTGCTCCTCCGGCCGTTTTCCTCCGTCTGCACCTGCTCGGCTCCCGCGCCCCTCTTTTCTGCTCTTCACTCACGAGAGTCCGGAGAGCGGCAGGACCCGTCCGCTCGGGAAAGCGCAAAGGGCGCTCTCTGGGTCTCTAATGCTGCAGAGAGGAGACACCTTAGCAAACCAGTTCACGCTCACGGCTGTTGGGTTTTTGCAAATGAGCGAAAGATGTTTTTTCTCATTGGCTGCCTTTTTAGAGACGACCCTGGAGCCTGGAGGCCGGGGCTGGGTCTGTCTCGGACCCCCCGGAATCAGTCTCCTTGTAGCAGCCACTCGCCCAAGCCTGTGCTTGGTAAGTAAGAGCTCACGCGTCTTCTAACAACGCAGGTAACAGCCCTGGAGCCAGAGGCGCAGGTGGAAGCGCAGCGGTTCTCCTCGGACTTTGACGTGTTCAGAGGAGAAGTGCACTTTCACGACGCTGGGGGGCTGCGGCCGACCCCCGAGGAAATGCCGCCGGCGGCTGCAGTTCCCAGAACCAACCATAGATGTCGACACAGTACGCGGCTCCTTAAACCCACACAGGCCCAGGTGGTTTCCTTACTGGCTCCCGTGGCTGAATTTTCACCATTAGAGACTTCTTCCTTTGCTTGAAATACTGTTATTGGGGTTACCATTTAAGAATTAAATACTTTTGGAAGGGATAACATGTTAATAAGTCAGCAGCCACAGACACCCAAGAGCTAATTAATTTAGGAAATGGCTTCAGGGAGTGCGGTAAGGCATGGTCAGTCTGAAGGACAGGAGCAGAGCAGACCAGCGCCCACCTGCCGTGTCCTGCCGAGGAGGCTCAGGGCTCCCGGAGAGCTGGTCTGGAGGCAGGAAGGACCGGCTCCCTAAAGGTGCCCTCCACTCAATTCTAAACGTGCGTGCGGGGCTTTCTTGTGCCTCTGCCTGTTTAACTGAAAAGTCACGCAATGGAAAGTCGCAGGAACACGCAGTTCTGTGGTCCAGGGAACGGTCAGGCTGTGGCCGGGACCCCTCTGTGTCTGTTTGGAATCGAACACTCAGAAGTCTGAATTTTCCACTTCTGCTAGCCAGCCGCTCTCGGGGGTGGACGGGCCAGCCTTGCAGGTCCGTCCGATGGTCCCTGCAGCAGAGCCGCTTGTGAACATCCTCGTTAGGTGAGTGCCTGAGACGGGGGATGGCTGCTGGGGGCTCTGGGTGGCCCGGAGTTCGGTGCAAAGTTGTGTTGCACAAAGACATCTGCAACAATAATGGACCCTTCCGTTTTGGTTTCCTTTCTATTGATTTATGTTAGGACCATCTACTTCCAAACCTCGGAGATGGCTGACACGGTCATTCGATTGTGGTTTTGTAGTGAAGGAACCATTAAGATAGTGGAGTGAGGGTCATACAGTGTCCACTGGGCAGAGGGATCGGGGCTAATTCTATTCCGAGATCAAAGTCGTGCCAACCCTGAGCGGGTCACGGGCAGGGCTGCGGCTGGAGCCCCGGAGCGCGGGCACGTGTAGGAGAACGTACCCCAGCCTCTGCTCATGCAGCAGCTGCACGGCCTGGGCCGCGTCGTCGTGTGCGCAGTGGAGGGCCACGTTCGGGCGACAGTGCCCCGAAACGCCGTCCTCGTCTGCTGCAAGACAACAACCCACCGTTCCATTTGCATGTTTCTTGTAACTTTTGTTTGAAATAATGGAGTCCAGTTTTCCAAGTGAAGTTTGAACGCCACTTCCTGAGCTTAGGAGTCGCAGTGGCCTGGCCGCAGAGCGACAGACTCTGCGTCTCACAGAGGCATTGCTGAGTCCCCGGGGGAAGGACGCTGTGGAAAGGACGCCCCCCACAGCCGCCGCACTTAGGGCTGCTCGCGCGAATGGCGGGTTAGAGCCCTCAGCGGCCCGCCAAAGGACAGAAAACCTTGACTCAGCAAAATGAACAATATCTACGTGAGTAAAAACCTGAACTACCTTATGACTTTTTTTACTTTGAAAGTTTCTGAATTTCATTTCACTTGAAGGGAGTGAAGCCTCATCCAAGTCTGGTCTTGTTAGGGTTTTATTTTATTTATTAAAAGACTTATTTGTTTGTTTATTTGAAATGGGGGAGAGCGAGCGAGTGGGAGGGGGCACACGCAGGGGGAGCAGCAGAGGGAGAAGCAGGCTCCCCACGGAGCAGAGAGCCTGACGCGGGGCTCGATCCCAGGACCCTGAGATCATGACCTGAGCCAAAGGCAGAGGCTTCACCGGCTGAGCCCCCCAGGGGCCCCACGTAATTCAGTGCATGTGAGGTCGTAATAATTCCCATAATATAAGTCTGACGCTGAGAACGGACACTGATGGAGAAAGGAAGAGTGGGGTGGGGGGGCCAGGGAGTGAAGGGGTGGGGAGTGGGCCGGAGCCAGCGGGAGACGGCCCCTGGAGAGGCCGCAGAGCCCCGGGTGGCGGCGACGCCCCCCCAGAGTTTCCCTCCGTTTCCCCACCTGCACCTGCCTGAGGACCCCTGTTCCGGCACATTAACTCGACCACACTGCTGCATAGGTGCTTGGAAGTAGAAACTCGGTCTGCTTCCGGGACCCCGCGGACCGGACCCCACCGCTCCAGGCTGCACTGCTGTGCCCACTTCATTTCCCTACAGACCCTGGGCCCTCCTCCTCCTCCTCTGTAGCCCCAGCACCCTGCACCCCTGGGCCCACCCGCCCCTCCTGCTGCAGCCCCGCAGCCCCCTGCACGCTGTGCCCATCTTCCCCACGGCTCACGGCCTCTGCGGGTGTGGGAAGAGGCGGGGCGGCCACGTCAGGAGCCGGACCGCCAGGGTCAGATCGTCTGTGAGCTCAGGCAAGAGCCTTGGTTTCCCCATCTGTACAGTGGGACACCTGGTGCCTGCAGGCCCACTCCCGCAGGAGAGGGGTGTTCGGTGCTGCCCACATCTGGCCCACGTCTGGCCCAGACGTCGTCAGCTCCCTGCAGCCTTCCGGTTGGCTTTCCCTACTCTGCGACCGCTCCGTCCCATGCAAGTCTGACTGAGAACCTCTTTCTCTACCTCCTCAACCTGTTCTCTCCCTCTCCTCCTATTTTACGTTACTGCCCACTGATTTGTCTTCTGAAAGCGTTTTAAGATTTTCTCCTCTTCTGACAACCGGGTCCAGGCGCCGCCTCATTGTGCCGTTAAAGCCTGGGGGCCGGCAAGGTCCCCGGGCCCCTCGCGAGCGTCTGCACGAGAGGAAGCCACGGGAGGTTCTGAGGGGAAGGACCCTCGAGAGGGGAGGCCAATACGAATTTCTGAAATAACTCTGTCATCCTGTGGCTGAAAACAATGGATGTTTTGGGGGTGAAGCCACTAGATCGATGCCTCCTTTCAGACGGCCGGCTCCCCGCCGTGGGCGTCACCTTGAAAGCCTGACGGGCGCCGCGGCTCCAAGGACGAGAGCCTCCGCGCTGGCCGTGCTCCCGGGCCTCCGAGAGCTGCTTGTTCTGAGACGCCGCGGCTCGTGTGGAGACAAAGTTCCCGCTCTTTGCCGTCTTTGTGTGGTCAGGTCAGAGCACGGAAACTCTGACGGCTCCTAGCAGCTCCTCCGCACGGGTGTCCACGAACGCTGGTCGGCCTGCTGGCCTCAGCCGGGGGTGGTCGCCGGTCGTCGGAAGCCCGCGCGTTGCCCGCCGAGGGAACAGCTGTCCCGCCGCACGCGCGGTCCGAGAGCCGGTGACTGCCGCGTGTTCCGAGGCAAGGCTCCCGGGCCGCCGTGCCCACCTCCACCGTGTTTTACGACGAACCTGCTCCCACCACCCTTTACCCGGACGTCTGTCGCCCCTCTGACGACGGACCCATACACCCGAAAAACGGCGTTATGTTTAACGTTACTAGAGGAAATTAATCAAGATAAACTGTGATAGAAGGAAAGTGGCTGATACTCGCGTATACAAGATTCCAAGCGGAGTCCCTGGGCAGGACGACGAGGACGAGCTCGTTCTCGGCTTTAAAAGTCTCTGAGTTTGCGGGAAGGAGCGCGTGTTCCGCCGGGCGTTGGAACACCCGACGGCTGCTGCCTGTGTTTGTGTCCACGTTACACGCACGGAGAGAGGGCCTCAGGGTGCACCGACCCTCAGATGTGTCCTGTTGGTGCACCGAGCACGGTGGCGACAGGGCTGCCAGGGGCCCGGGGTGTGACTTTCCAGACCGGTGAGCAGCTCCTGATGAGGTCCGAAGGGAATGCACCACCTCCCCCAGATTTGCAAAGTCGCTGCCTTGGCAGGTGCGCCCAGCGCTTTCCCGAGGCGGGTGTTCCCTGAAGGCCCCTGTGGCAGTGCGGTATCGTGCTGTGGCCGGTCCCGCAGCAGCTGCCTCACCCCCAACACTGCTTCAGGTTCCCAAGGTAGTTTGCAAGGGCTGTGGGTTTTTGAGCTATTATAACTGATTTTTGAATAATAATACATGAGACTTGAGTAACTCCATGCATTTTCTGGACTTGAAGGGACAGGCCCAGAGAGACTGCGAGACAGAGTGTCCAGCGCTCCCGCTACCCTAGCTTGGGCCCAGACGAGCCAGGAGGGCACCTTCCGACAACCTCAGCATCAGTTCCTCCCGATGCCAAGTGAGGGGTCCTAGGAGCCCCCAGCTGAGCCTGTCTACCCAGGACGGTGGAGGTAATAGTACACTGTTGTTTCAAGCCACACAGTTCGGGTGGTTTGCTGGCCCACGCTCTTAACTGGGCATAGGGTCTGTGGTGAAGGCGTGGCGTAGACATTATGGCCGACACGAGGAAACAGTGTTTGTAGGGGCTCATCCAGCTGGAGCAAGTAAGCAAAGCTCACACCAGAACAGTTGCGAGAACCCCACACAGCCAGGCAGAGCCACGCACGACCAGTGCAGCCGTCCACAGCTACGCACGCCCAGGAGAAACACCGGAACATAGATTTGGATTGCCTGCGGCTTGCGAACCACATACAAGCATGCTGTCCCCTCCTAGATGGGAGATGCTTCCAGACCATAACCGTTCCTAATTATATTCTAGAACATACGTGCTAGAAGAGGTTTTCTAGAGCTCCACATTGGCAAAGGAGAAGGCTGAGGCTATTCCAGCCCTCGTGGTCTGTTGCCTCGCAGCTGGCAGGAGAGGAGCTGGGGTGCGGCTCCCTCCTCTGGACGGTGAGTGTTCTGGGCTGGCCGGGGCCACGTGCTCCTCGAGGGGACCAGAGACACAGCCACAGGTGCTCTGTGGGCCAGAGCCATGGTGCGCAGATGTGGGGAGCTTGCACCCGGGCCAGCATCTGGGGAGCCTGGGCCCCACTCTTGGGAGAACCTTGAAGCCAGCAACACCCATTGGTGCCTGCTCTGGCCAGTGGACAGGGGCTCGGGGTGGTTCCTTGGGTCCTATAGGACGTGGGGGCCAGAGTGAGTCAGTTCGTGGGGAAGGGTGTAGGACTCCTGAGCCCACAGGAGGGGGCATCAGGAGCAAGGGAAGCCGCAAAGATTTTACTTAAAAAATCCAGACTTTCCTCCAATTTGTCCTCCCAAGGGGCCTCAGGCGAACATCGCCCTGAATTCAGCCAAGCTGGAGGACAGAAGCAGAGCGAGGACGCGCTACGGAGAAACAACCTCAACCCTACTCGTCTTACACGACCAGCTCCGGCAGGTGCTTTTCGGTGAAGACTTTCTTGATCTCTGTAGACAGAAGCGACTGTCCAATCCGTGATCATTAAATCCGACACGGTGCCGTGCGCGCCGTCCGCGGGCCCAGGTGTGCTGGCTCGAGCCCCGCATCTCTGCCTCGCGGCTGACATGCTGGCTCCCCAGCTTGGGGGTGGCGGCCGGGAACCCACACCGCTGGCAGGCTGTGGGCTCATGAGGACCCCGGCCCGCAGGACATCACCTTTGTCCTTCTTGGGCGGCACGCGATCGCGGGCGCATGCGGCACCCACACGGCCTCCTGGAGGGCAGGGGCCGCCCCAGCCTCCCTGCACTGGCACGGGTCCCAGGGACCGTGGCTCATGTCCCGTGGTCATTACACATGCGCGTGGGTCACCTTTGTGCTCACTATGTGTGTGTTTTGTGTCAGGATCAGGCCCGAGTTCTCAGTACCCACAGCCTCGGTCTCACACAGCTGGCCGTCACCGGCTCCCACTGCGCGCCCGCGGATCCTGCTCTGCCATGGACCGCACACGGGCAGGGCTGAGGCCTGGTGGGCAGGGCTGAGGCCGCGGTGCCCGGGCCGTGCTTTGAGAAGCAGAGTCCTTCCCCGAGTCTGCGTGGCCTAAGCCCCCCTGGGAACACGAAACTCGCAGAGACACAAGAAGGAGCCTGTTGCTGGTGGCGCGGCCTGGGGGTCCCTATGCTCGGTGTTTGGGGACATGTCCATGGGGCCGGGGGTCCTCAGTGAGGTGGCGGACTGAGGGGATGCCACGTCCCCTGCAAACTCGCACTCCAGAGAAGGGAGCCAGAGCTCCCGGTCATCAGGCCTGATCTCTGGAGAGAGGCTCCAAAGTGGGATTTTTAGGTAGAATGTGTGATTTTTAAAGTACTTAGTAGTTAGGGGAAACGAGCCTGGTGGGCTGGGAGGGTTCTGATACTGGGGTGTCACCGTGCGTTGGTCTCTGCCGGCAGAAGCCCGGGAGCCACAGGAGAGAGCAGGGCAAGGCCGGATGGTCCAGGAGCAGCACCCACTGCACGCCTGTTTCCGCCGCTGCCGCTCACGGGGAGCCGTGGCCCCTCTCCACGTCATCATGCCACGCGACGGATGGTCTCAGGACGCACTCGCGAGGCGCTAGTCTGTCGGAAAGCTGCAAAGTGCCCGTTCCCACAGCTTAAACTTTGAGGGTCCAACTTAACAAAAGGAGTCCGGCCTCCCCAAAGGAAATGGGGGATTTCAGAGTTTATTTCTTGTTTTCGGCCCGAACGGCAGATGACAGGTGCACAGGCGGTTCTCCTGAGTTTCACGTTTTAAGTGAATAATTCTGGTTCTTTAATGATCACATGGCGTAAGTTACTGGAACAGACAATATTCTGACGGTCTTCTCAAGGTCCTGGAAGATAACGGGACTAAAGGTGCGATGTAACACTTGAGAGAGCTGTCGGGTCCTCACTTGTCCCCGAAGCCAAGACGCCGCTGCCTCGGCCGCGGGGCTCCACGGCCGCCCCCGCCCCAGCTGTGGAAGACGCGACGGCGCTTCTGCCACAGAAAAGCCGGCGGCGCGGGGCGCCCGCAGGAGAGTGTGCAGCAAGGCAGCTGCCCTGTGGCGCAGGGACGACCACGTCCTCCTGTAGCGCATCCAGTAAAAGATACTTGCGTTCCGTGGAGAGAAAACACACGAGGATAGGGGTCATTTATTTAAAAAATTCCTAGTTTTGTAACATCAGGAACCGAGTGGCGCCTGTTAAACTGTAATTACGTCCGCCGGTACGGTTTTGCATCCCTTCCATTTGCGTAAGAGCCGAAGAATGCTCTTTACCGTGTCAACACTGTTCAAATAATGACATATTACCTTTAACTCCCCACCTGAGCTTCCAGTTTTCTTTGGATCAACATTCATTTGTCAGTTATTTCTACATGCAACTTCCCCTAAAATACACAGCAGATTCTGAAATAGCTTCACAGCCCTGGTGCGGCTGTCAGTAATGGCCGGAAAATGTCGAGGGTTTGCCTCGGCGCCTTATTTTTATTTATAAATTCCCCTTCGCCTTTGCAACAGGACAGCGCAGGTGACGCATCTGTGTGGGATTCCTGCCTCCCCTTCGGGTTAAAGTCTCGGCGCCTTTAACCACGGAGCGCGTGGCACCCCGATGTGTTCAGTAACCACCCAGAAATGCACCGCACGCCGGGGCTCGTGGCCTCCTTGTATTTAATGGGATCATTTCGGGGAAAAAGACTATAATGAAGATTATGTGTGGGGGAGAAAAATGCTCAAGAAAGAATTAACTATGAAATAATGTAATTACTTATAGGGTCTTGAACGTTTGTTTTTAATCCGCAGGGGAACTGAAGCAGACCTGCCATCCCGCGGCATGTGCTCGCTGGGGAGAGAGGCTGAGCTCCAGCCTTGACGGTGCCTTTGGGCTGGTTGCCTCGTCGAGACCAGGGGCTGATTTCTTACAAGGGTTAAACTGGCGCGTCCCACATTAAATTACCACCATCGTTCGATTCATTAGAGTGGTTGGTGGAGTTGCGATATGTCTGTAATTTATGGCTCGCTCACCGACGAGCCTCAGGCTAACACACCCTAATTTGCCAGGGTTATCTCAAGTTCCATTCATCTCCCGCGCTGGCAGGGCTCCTCCGAGTCCGGGCTCCACGGCCGAGGGACGTGGGGTTGCGCGTTTACTGCTATCAATCGCAGGGGGTCGCCTCTGCTCCCACTCCGCTGTTCAAGGTGACTCCTCGGGAGCGTCTATGAGTCACGACAGCATGGCCCGGCCAGTGGTGGGCGGCGTCCCTCAGTGTCCCTGGAGGGACAGTCCAGCCGGGAGCCCCAGTCACTCTGAGCCTGATGCTGCTGGTGTCCTTGGAGCCCCTGGGGTGATGGGGGAGGTCACGTGTCACCCGGGGTGACCTACTCATGGCCTAGATGTCTTGGCCCGACGCAGGCATTTCCGTCTGCTGGGGCGGCATCTCCTTAGAGACTGTCCACGCAGTAGGGGCCGGGGCACGCTCTCCCAGTAATAGACTCTGGTGCCTGAGGGGGGTCCTCTGCTGGGGACAGCTGAGCAGAGTTCAGTGCCACGGCGTCCACCTAGAACGCTGCTTGCCCGGCCGTCGTGCGCTTGTGAGCAGAGCCTGCACCAAAAAACGTCTTGCAAAGCTTGCGGGTTATGTGAGAACAGCACGCTGTCAGAGGTCATCTGCTTGCCCAGTGTCCACACCCGGTTGGAAACGGGTCGGCCGCGTGGGTCCAGCACCTGCCGGCACCGTCAGCGTCTCCCAGCCGATGGCAGGCAGGATCCCGGGCAGGGGTGTGGGCCTGCGAGTCTCTCTTCTCCAAATGGCAAAGTTTCCAGTGTCTCCTCAAGCCCGTGAGTAAACGAGGCGGCCAGGCAGATGGCGGCGCACAGTTCCAGCAGGTTCCGGGCTTCCTGGCGGGCAGCGGCTTGATTTCACGGAAGGCGTGATTCCGCAGGTACAGTCACCGTTTGCGCAGGCGGCCGGCGACCTCCGCGTGGAGACGGGTCCTGTGGGGAAAGGCCCAGGGAAGCAGCTCGGGCCTGCGATGCACCCGGCCGGGCTCTGCGGGGTCGGCTCTCAGACCCCAGGTCGGGAAGGTCCCCCGCGACGGCCCTCGCGCGTCGTCAGAGCCGTAAATCCTCCACGGGGAGCTTGCTTGCTTGCTGGATTCTTTTATTAAAGCTTCTGCTCACGTCCGAAACGGAAGCCTGGAGAAGGGGCTGGGGGCTGGGAGGCCGCGGCGCCTGCGGTTCACGGCGTGCAGTTCCCGACGCGTGGGCTGGACGCGATCGCGGCGTGGGTCCCAGCGGGCGCGTGGGGGCCGAGAGGCGGCCGAGAGGGTTTCTCACCACAGTGAAGGAAGGCCCTGAGCCGGGATGAGGGGCTCCCAGCCTTGTGACCGTGATGCCATCGCAGTGACCCCTGAGAGCAAGCGGAGCCTACGGTCCCAGGGAACGCCTGGGAGGCTCCCAGTTTGAAACGAAACCGGTTGCCCGTTGTGTTCCCGAGGAGCAAGTGTCCGATTTCCCCACAGGAAAGAAAAGCGCGTTGTTGGTGCTCGGGGCACGATGTGGGTCTGGAGAGGAGGCGCCGCGTCCCAGCTGCGGAGGAGGCGTCCCAGCCGCGGAGGAGGCTTCCAGCGAAAGGAGGACGCGTTCTAGATTTTTCCTGGCACCACTCCTGCCGTGGGGAAGGGGACAGGGCGGGGATCCGAGGTCTGGTTTGGGGGAAGAAGCTCTGGTTTCCTCACGTGGCTAGTTAGGTGAGGTCACCGAGTGCCTCTCAGAGCCGGTCTCGCGAGGCGTCTGCGGGACTTGAACAAATCGGTTTATCATCTTCGGGAGGTTGTAAAGCGAGGCCGACCCACCTGCCCCGGCTAGGTTTGGGCGCCGCAGCCTGGAAGCTTCTCCTTCCGGTTCACCGAGGGCACAGGCAGATCCTCCAAACTAGCCCCGTGTCCCCAGGCCCCAGGGAACCGAATTAGCATCAGAATCCTGAGCCAAGACCTTGACAAAAGGTTTCTCGTTTGCATGTTCCATTTGCTTTGGACAAGGGAGGGTCCTCCCGGAGACCCCTGTGCAGGGGTCTTGTCCCCGCAAGGGAAGTGAGCGAGGAGGGGCTGCGTGTGCGTCTTGTCTGGCCTCGTTTTGGAAGTCCGAGGAGCTGCAAAAAAAGGACAGGAAAAGAGAGAGAAGGAAAAAGGAATGTTTTGCAGGTGACCTCCCTGGCGATAGAGGTCCCATGCCTTCTGGAACTTAAAGTAGAGAAATTTTAGTAAGATGTGTAAAATAAAAATGCACATTTAGTCAGAGGGAAACTACGGCATGTCACATGGGACGAAGGAATCTTTTAGAAAATTTACTTCTCAACCGTGTGCTCAGGTTAGCTCCCTCCGAGAAGCAGGCCCGACTGCTTTGAAGAGCTGAGCAGGGAGAGCTTTGCTGGGGAAACGGGCTCCCAGGGCCTCCCCGAGCCCAAGCCCACAGGCTGCAGGCCCCGGGCGGCAAAGGGGCAGGGAGGGTCCCGTTCAAACCTGAGGCCAGAGAACCAGGGGCGCTGGTGTCAGGGCCAGGAAGAGTTGGGTACCCCGGCCGAGGCAGCACCCAGACTCCCTTCCGCGCTCAGCCTGGCCGTGAGCACCCCCTTCTCTCCCAGAAACTCCCTCGCCGATGCTAGATATGGTTCGTCGGCCCTCCTGGCGCCTCTGAGCCCAGCCAAGTCAGCATGCAAAATCAGGCATCACAGGTGTAGATAATGGTTGCCTGTTTGTTTGTGTCTGCTTCCCCCAGCACACTTGCACACTTGTGTACACACACAACACAGACACACACACATGCACACAGGCTCACTCACATTCACACGTACACACCTACACTGTACACGATACAGACACGCACACACACAGATATTAATACACACGCAGGCACACACATGAACAGGCACACACGTGTACACACACTATAGATGCACACGCATGGGCACATACACATTCACACGAGAGAGCACGTACACACATCCACGTGTGCACACGCACACAGTACACAATACGCACACACCCCAGATGCTCTCACACACGGATGCATTCACAGGACAAGCACGTGCACACACATTCACACACGGGAGCACGCACATGCACACACACCTGTACACATACACACGCACACGCACAGAGGCCGAGAGCCGCAGAGGTCCCATGTTGCTGGGAACGGTTCCGGTCTGCTGACACCATTTCCGCATCACCTTTGGAGAGCAGGGCCCTGTGTGAGTTCCCTTATGCGTCCTGCTTCTGTCCCCGCAGCAAACCCACGGAAGGATGCGGCCGAGCAGCAGAGATGTGAAGCGACTCGTCCGGGGGGCGTGGGGGAGAGGCCCGCTGAGGGGTCCCAGGGCTGTGTGTGCAGCGTGGCTGGCGCAGCTCCACAGCAGGCTCTCCTCACTGTGAAGCTGACGGCAGCGAGGGCTGGTTCTCTGCAGGGCAAGACTATCTGGGGCTTTGGGCATCTTGGGGTGCGTGGCTGGGGATGTGGCTCGTGCCTCGCCAGAGTCCCACTGGGGCCCGCCCCTGACCAGCGCCGGGGATCGAGAGAGGGCTGCCGAGCTCTAAGGTCCCAGACGCCCGCGTGTTCGGGGTCTGGCTGGTTGGCGGGGGAGTCAGCGGTCAGGGAGACCCCATCGGCCCCCACATCCTGTCGCAGGCAGATGGCCCCTGAGTCTGGCGTGGGAGCTTGGCGGCCAGGAGCCGGCAGTGGAGGCCAACCTGCAGCCAGAGAGAGGCTGCGGTGCCTCGCCAGGAGAAGCCACGGGATTGCAGAGAAACGGTTTAAAAAGCAGCAGCTCTCACGGAAACTAAATGTACACCAGAAACCGACTGCGTTAGGAGACAGGGAGAGGGAAGGGGAGGTTCGGCTGTGAGGCACCAGGCTGGGGCAGCACCGGTTAGAAATCCGGCAAGAGGAGGGAGGCTCTCCCCGGGGGACCAGTGGTCTCGGTGCCCTCAGTAAGCTGTCCTCTGGGGGACCACGTCCTGGGGGCAGCCAGAGGGTTCGTGATGAGGATTTCTGCCCCCGGGCCTGGCTATTTCTCTCTCCAGACGCTGGAAGGGTCTGTGTGTGTGCAGTGTGGGGAGGAGGCTGGGTCCGGCGTCCCGCCGGAGGTCCCGAGGGTGGCCTGGAGGGCCAAGGACCAGCCACACGGTGCAGGTGGGCCCTCAGCCACTGGCCCGAGCGAGGCGGGGGCCCTTCCCCCACCCCGGCTGGACTCCCGACCCGATTTCAGGCCACGTGCAAGGTTCTTTCCACAGCAGTGGAGACACACATGGGTGAAAATGAGGCCAGGGCCACAGGGTGTCCACACAGCCTGACAGACGGGGGCTCTGAGGGCGCGCTGCCCCGAGTCAGAGGACTCAGCACTGAACGTAATAGTGATAAAGACGCATCAGCAATTGTGTATTGATTAGGATTTGATTGGTAATATTTTGGATGCATCGAATTAAATAATGTATTATTCTAAAAAAAAATCACCTTTCTAATAAAGCGGGAAACATTTTTAGTGACGCTTGTCTTTTGGGGCTCAGGGCTCTGAGCTAGAATTTTATGATTCCAGGCCTCAAGCTCCCCCCGCCCCCAGAAACAGGACACTTTCTTTCAGGAATGACTGCAGAGACTCTGCACTCTTTCCTCCACATCTGAGCGAGAGCTCCTTACTGAGCTCTGGAATAGAATATCAAGTTCGTCGGCTCCTCTGGCTCAATAAGGTAAGAACGTACTTATTCTTTCAAAAATGAAAGGTAGTATATTTTCCTACTGCAAATGTAATACAAGATTTTAAAGTGACATATACTCATTTGAAAAATACCACCAGCATTAAAAGGAGAAAATAAGTCACTGTACTTCTACTGCCAGGGCCTCAGCCTCAAACACCTAGTTGGAAAGGGAAAGGGCACCTTAAACATCTCTTCAGGTGAACGCGGAGACGCTTTGATGCTACGGAGAAGTGTGACACGTGGTGGTTTCTTCAAAGGTTATCCAGGCGGTGGAAGGAAAACCCCCTCGCAGGCCGTTTCCAGTCTGGTACGTGAGGGTCCGTCGCTCGGTCTCCCGCGTTGCCCGGTCACTTGCCGGTTTTGCACGGGGTTACAGAGATCTTCCCAGTGTTGACGCGTGTCATTGTGCAAGACCGAAAAAATCACGTGCGTTAATGGCGCTGCTGATCTCGCCAGAAAGCCTTTAGGTATTAAGAATCTGTCAAGCTCAAGGTCATAGATCCATTTTCTTCCATTTTTGCTTGAAAGCTCAAATCTTACTGCTGACAACACACGTGCTCCGCTACTTCCCTGAAAGTGACAGGCTCACGCCGTCCCTTCCTTGCCGAACAGCCGTGCCGGGTGTCCAGCCGGTCAGCCAGTCGGTCTTCGAACGACGAGGGACGGGCCGCGAAAAAGTGGCTAGTTCGGCTTGCAGCTCACACGACGGCACTGTCCCCTTTTCCCGCGGTGGCTGTAGCTTTCCGGCGTGCTGCGAAGGTGCGGTTCACGCGCGCGCGCTAACTTCATCACAAAGTCATAAAGACAGCCCTCGCCTCGACCAGCTACATCATTAGTGGAACCTGGTACAAAAGGAAAACGCAAGGCCCTGGTTTAAAAAAAATCATGAAGAATTTCCAGATGGGGGACACCCGGGTGGCTCAGCCAGTGAAGCCTCTGCCTTTGGCTCAGGTCGTGATCTCAGAGTCCTGGGATCGAGTCCCGCATCGGGCTCCCTGTTCAGCGGGGAGTCTGCTTCTCCGTCTGCCTCTGCTTGTACTCACTTTCTCTGATAAATAAAATCTAAAAAAAAAAAAAAAAAAAGAATTTTGAGATGGGGCAGCAGCGTGTTCAGCTTGGTGCTGGCCCTTTTGTGCCCCGAAGCCAGGAGCCGGCGCCGCTGGTTTCACACTGAGGAGGCCGGCCCGTGTCCTTGCGGGTCAAGAGTGAATAAAATCATACTTTTTACTGCCTCATCAAGCACATTCTGAACTGAAACAGGCATTTTTCTTGCCCATCGGAGCGGCTGGTGGTCCACCCAGTGACAACGTGGTAGCGTTGGGCGCCCCTGGTTCGTGCGGAGGCTCCCCACGTTGAGCTGCCCGTGCTCTGGGGACGCTTGTGTGCGCGCATCCACACGGTGAAAAGTCCAGGAGCAGCCTAGTGTTGGCGAGAAACCAGTTCTGACCCCACTGACCCCCTGAGAAGGTGCTGGGGTCGATGGCCACGCTCTGCAGAGAGCCTGGGGCGGTCTCTGGCCCCCAGTGTGGGGGAGAGACCGCTACGAAGCGTGTAAGTGAAGAACCGAGGGTTCTTTACCCTTGACTCAGGGTAAAGAAGTTCGTTTTATTTATTTTATTTTTATATTTTCTTCAGAATGCATGATTGAAAATTCACACGACTTTATGTTTTCGTAAAGGACCAAAGGGGAGCCATGGCACAGACTTTCCCATCGCTGCTCCCGGCCTCCCCGAAGCCCCCTTGCCTGTGCCTCCTCCCTGCCAGCGACCGAATCTGGGTCCTTTAAATCTGCGTGTCGTGCAGACTTTCTGTCCAAAGCCGCTCAGAGCAGGTGCCTCTCCTCCGGGACCATTTCATCCTCAAACGGCGAAGAGGAGAGAGCGGGGCGGGTGTGTGCCTGCAGGACGGGGCCTCCGTGGGGACCCAGGGGCTCGGGATGCCTTTCGGGAGCCTGAAGTAGTTGCGGCCCCCAGCAGCTGGCCCCAGTCAGGCCCAGCAAACAAGCCCGGGCCTCCCAGGAGGCGGCAGAAAGCCCCGCCCCCGCACAATGAAAGGCTCCCGACACCCTTCACTTCTTGAGCAGGGAGAAGCCTCATTAAAGAGACGACAGAAAAAATCCCCACCCAGCGCTTTGACCAAGCGGCCCTTCGTGACAAAGGGCTGCGTGGCGCGTCCCTCCCAGCGGGCCGGGGCCTGATCCGGGCGGCTGCGGCTGATTGGCGGACGCTCCTGCCCGGCCCTGCTTTGGCAGCCTCGCGCCGGCACCTGTGCGCGGACCCGGGCCCCGACGGCCCCGCAGATGTTTCCTATTAGTGGCACTTAATAGGCAGAGGCTGGGACGGCTCTGCCGAGCGCCGGACGGACAGCAAACATTGTTCCCGCTGTGGGCAAAGGGTCAAACAGTTCCTCTCCCTCTAAAGCCCCACCGGATAATTGCTGGTGATTAGCAATTTTAATTACCAGGTGCGAGGGGTCGGGACCCCCTCCTGTAACCGGGGAGGCTGTTGACAGTCGCGAGGCTGTGAGCAGGGCTGGATTTTACCAATATGCTCCGGATCTTTCAAAGTTCATTACAGTAAAGCGGCTGAAGTCGTCAGAGGCAGCCTGGGATCGGGTGAGCCGGCAGAAGGTTTCGGTGAACGTCGAGCCACGAGGGGATCTGAACGTGGCTGAGGGCAGGGCGCCGACCCCCCCATGCCCACGGTGCTCCTCTGGCCGGAGCGGCGGCGGGGCCAGCACGTCGTCCTGCGGCACGAGTCCCGACGGGGCAGACTCGCTGGTTTCCGCGCCGGTTCTCGGGGTCTCAGGCCCACGGAGAGCAGAGCCCCGGCATCTTCCTGGTTCCACTGGGAAAGTGCGGCTGCCACCTCACAGCCCACAGAAGGCTCCCCCATCCCCCATCCCCGTTCCTTCTCCAGCATTTTCTTGTTAACTCGCACAGCATCTGTGGGTAGTTGACGGATGTCCCCTAAGTCCTTCCACGGAGGCCGGAGGCCTGAGTCTCTGAAAGAAAGGAAGGAGGAGAGCCCTGGAAGTTTCCCTGGGGTTGCCGCGGCCCCAGTTACCACCTGCAGGGCACACCCCGACTCCGGGCGACCCCAGCTTCAGAAGCAGCACGGCCTCGCGGGGACGTGCCGGCCGGGAGGGCGCAGCTGAACCGCTCCGGGCAGAAAACCGCGCGGCCGAGAGCACGTTCCCCACTTGGGTACCAAGGAGGGAACACGGGGAGAAGTGGAACCACGTTGGCCGTGAACGGAGCACAGGAACATTCTCCCTGACGAACCCCGGTCTCTGATCCCTTTCAAGGGTCACGGGGGGAGCCAGAGGGGGCCATGTCCCCCGCATCCGGCCAGCCCCGTGGCCATCCCCCGTCCGACTCTGCTCGCCCGTCGCAGAAGCAGGTGTGGTGTGAGCCCCCGGTCCCAGGCCTGCTCCAGCCTTGGTTTCTTGGCTGTTCTCCGAAGCTTTAATTAAAACTATTTCCCTTTCACGACACACTTACTACGCTCCGTGGCCGCAGCACAGAGCCCTTGCTGCAAGTGCCAACAGGGGCCATTCGTTCTGGCGGGGCTGGGACTGCCTGCTCCCTTTCCAGCAGAAGGCTTTGTGACTTCCAGAAAGAGAAGCCTGGCGCCAGGCGTGTGTGGGAGGGGCCCCTAGGGGAGGGCGGGCTCTTGGAAACCCACAGGCACAGGGACAATGACCCAGGGAAGCTTCTAGCGGGGGCGGGAGTTGGGGGGGGGCGGCACTCAGGGGCGTCCACGTGAGCGGGGCCAGGAGGCTGGTCCCCCCCGGTGGGCCCAGCATTCGCACACGTGCATGGGAAAGCAGAGGCATGCCTGGAACATTCCAAAATGGGAGAATGCTTCCAAAGTGGATACTCAGCAAACCGACCACTTTCTAACTCAGAAAGCAGAGTGGCGGTGCGTGTGGCCTCCTTTGTGAAAATGCAGCGGTGGTGTCAGCACCAAGCTCCGCGCCGCAGGTGCCTTGTAACCCTGTGTGTGCATGGCGCGTGCTGGGCAGGTGCACGGTCATGCGTGCGTGTGACCTGACACACGTGTGTTGCAGACGTACCACGCACGGACATCATGCACGTGTCGTCTGCCTGCTACACACATGCCCACGCACTCAGGACCTGTCGGGCTATTACACACGTGCCACGTGCGCAGCACAGCATCTTGTGTGGGTGTTCATGCGTGTCATACATTCATGTGTGTGCACACTGGTGTTTGCCACGGGCGCATCACGCGTGCCTCCACGCACGCCATGCCGTGTTTGCACGTTACACTGATGTCTGCGTGGGGCATGGAACACGTGGGTGTGAGTGTGCGTGCCCGTTCTGCGTGCGTGTTACCTTGTACACGCGTTTATACACTGCGCGTGCACGTGACCTGTGCTGTGTTCTGTTCATGCTGTTGTTAACATGAGGCTGAGGTTTGCGGCGGCGCCTGTTACGGGGGCTTGCAGAGGACAGCATCAGGGAGCCGACCGCTCGGCGGGGGCAGGGGACAGCATCAGGGAGCCGACCGCTTGGCGGGGGCCGGACGGCGACGCACGCGCTCCTACTTGTGCCCTCACTCTGTGACTGCACAAGACCGTCTCCTTGGTGGATTTGATGGCTGCATCGTCCCGCCTCGGGGTCCCCGCAGTGGTTTGCACGGGGTCTGCCACAGGTGGTACACGGACCCTACGCCCCACCCGGCACCCCCACCGGCCCCGGGGCCCGGCACTGTGCTGGGCCCGTGGGAACACCCACACGGCTCCCTCACCCTCGGACAGAGGGGAGAGCCCTCCGCCTCCCGGCGTACCGACCGACAAGGCCATGCGTGTGACTCAGCCAGGGCGGCCAAGGGCAGCTCTGGGAGCACATGACCCTCATTGACAGAAGTTCCAGAGCCCATAGAAAAGGCCTCCCTCTCCCTTACGCTGGAGTCCAGTGACCCCTAAAACCACGTGCAAAACAAGAAAGACAAGGCCTAGAAGAGAGGGCATGGGGCTCGCATCCCGCCGCTGCCAGCTGGAGTTTGCGGGACGGCACTGGGCCTGCCCGCATGGACACGGGGCTCCGTCAGAGATGCAGGAAGCAATGCAGGGTCTCTTGTTGTCTCCCGGGAAAGTCCCCATCTGCGTGGGAGGCAGGGTCCTAGTGTCCACGGGGAGATCTGGGGCAGGTGCTGGACGGCGCTGGCTGAGCAGGCGACAGAGGCCGATGGGACCTGGCGGAGGCCTCCCAGGTTCCTGGAGCGCAGGCCTGGGGCTGAGCTGCAGGGACTCAGGGGTCCCCACGCTGGGGCGCGCTGTGGGCAGCTCCCGTGGTCAGGGCAAGTCGTGGGAGGGAACACCCATTCACCAGCACTCCTGCTTTATTTTGTAACGTTTTGTTCTGAAGTAATTTACTCTACAAAACGGTTGCGGAAACAAAGCCTTGCCGCCGACCTTCCTCGCGGCTTCCCCAGACGTGAGCAGTCACAGACCCCAGCTCGAGGTCAGAGGCAGGAAGCCGGCCCTGCCGAGTTCTTCCTAGGTGACCTGTGGGCCTTACCGAAAGGTTGCCCGCTTCCCCACAAATGTCCCTTTTCTGGTCTACGAGCTGAGCTTGGGCCGCGCGCCTGCTTGTCTCCCCGGGGCTCTGCGATCTGAGACCGTTCCTCCGCCCACGTTTGTCTTTAAGGGCTTGGCCGGTTTCGCAGGATCCTAGCCGGGAATTCCCACCCGTTGCTCTGCTGGGTTTGCCTGAGCTTTCCTCCTGAACAAGTCGAGAGCTTCCATTTTAGGCCAGAATGCCCAGAAGCAGTGCTGGGTCCTCCTCAGGGCACCCCACAGGGAGGCTGGGTGCTGGGTCCTCTTCAGGGCACCCTGTGGGGGTGCCGGTGCTGGGTCTTCCTCGGGGCACCCTGTGGGGGTGCTGGTCCTGAATCCTCCTAAGGGCACCCCACGGGAGCACTAGGCATCCAGAGAGGGCAGCTTCGGTCAGGGGCTCAGGGCCCTGCCAGCTTCCTCCATGGGGAGCTTGTGGTTTCCCCTTTGTAACTAGTAAGTGTTTGTGGGAAGGTATTTGGGGACAAGGCAAATCGCCTGTTTCGCACTATATTCTCACTCACCGATTTCGGTCTCATCCGTATTCCTGCCTTCTGCATACCGCGGGGCGGCGCCTGGGTGCGGCCGTCCGTCCGTCCGCACCTGCCGCTCTACGGCGACAAGGTCACCGCCGCTGCAGCCGTGTGTCCCCCTGTGTATCGATTACGTGTCTGTGCCGGTCCAAGCCCTCGACTGTTCACTGTGTCCTGTGGGACATAATCTGTTGTCATCATAGTTCACCTGGTCCCACATCTGGCCCCCGGAGCCCCCATCAGTCAGAGGCCCTTCCTATGAAGTCACACGTGGTGGCAATTTGTTCTGATTCCGATTTTCTAACTTCTCCACTGGGACCCACACTGTGATCTCGGGGCTCATTGTTCAGACTTGGAGGCTCAGCCCGGACTGGTCCCTGTGAGGACGGTCCCAGGAAACAGTCCACATCTTCCAGCCCCGGGGGAGCTCCCGCTTCAAAGTGCAGTTCTGGAGAACTCCCCCTCCTCCAACCAACCCGTGGGTGCCCTGCAGGGAGGGGGTAGGCTGGGCCGGCGCAGTGGGGGTTTGGGACTTGGGGCGGGGGGTCTCTCCTGCTCTCTGAAGTCGTGTTATGGGGAAGCAGCCCCATGGGAGCTGGTGTTTGGACCCCTCCCCTGCGCCAGGGCCTCTCTGGACCCCCACGTGCCCTGAGTGAGGGTGCTGCGCCTTCCACGTGGAGAATTTGGGAAAACAGCACTTACAGCAACCAGGAGTCCCTGTCTGTTGTGCGAGCACAGCCGAGGCCATCTGCTGCCACGCGTGCATCTCCACGGACGGCGGCATCTCCACGGCCTCCGTGGGCCCGGGCTCCCCTCTCACGGCGAACGTGAAATCACCCCGCATGCGGGGGGCGAGTGCCCATGTGTCGCAGCACAGGCCGGGCCAGGAGGACCGGAACGGGAGCTCACACAGCAGGCTGTCCTGCCCCAGCTGGGAAACGCGTGCACCGTGTGGCATTTGCCCACAAGTGGGTAAACGCCGGCCTGCGGCCAGAATCTTCCGGAAGACGCTGGGAGGCCCCGCGGACAGAACACCGCACGACGGGCTATGCAGGGATGAGGCCTTGCGGGCAGACGAGACACAGGTGCCAGGGCTGCGGGTGCGGTGGACACGGGCCCATCTCGGGAGTGTCAGGCTGTGCACGGAACTAGGGGAGGCCGCTTTGGGCCCAGGCGTGGTCCTCAGGGCATCAGTACAGTTGTTGGGGTCTCGGGGGTACAGAGCCCTGGGCCAAGCCCAGGCCTCCTCTCTTTGGCCATCTGGAACATGAATGCCCCTTCCTGAGGCTGAGGGGTGGCCCAGGGACACAGGAGAGGGAGCCCAGGGGAGGGGCAGGCTCTGGGGGGGCAGAGAACTCTGAAGGAGACTGGCCTCTTGTCCTGTGGCCACAGATCTGGAGCAGAGGAGAGCCTCGTGCTGTGGCCCCATGGGACAAGGGCCCTTTGCAGCTTCGTGGCTTCCATGGGTCCTTCGACGAGAGAAGGAGGGCACTGGGGGCTCAAGTCTCCTGTACCTGTTTGGTGGCCTGACGGGCACAGTGAGACCTCGGCTGTGGAGGCTGCACACTGCCCGGTGTGGCCCTGGGAGCCGTTGATGGAGTAGCCCTAGCAGACCTTTCCAGAGGAAATAACAAATGGTCACTTGGGAGCTCGCAGTCAAGTCACCAAGTCAGGACGACCCGAAGAGCCCCTCTGTCCCTTCCTCTGGCGGCCCCTGCCCTGCGTCCCCGGGACCCTCTTCAGAAGCCCTTCCACCATGAGTGTCCCCAGCCTGCTTCAGGGTGACACCCTGTCTATGGGAGCCGGAGCAGAGTCCGTGTGAAGAAAGGGGACCAGGGCTCTGAACCACGCACCTGCGAAGTCAGGGTGCTGCTTGTGGGTGAGCCGCCCCTCTCTGGCCTGGCGGGAGCCGTCAGGAGGCCTGTTCCTGGAACGCACGTCTGATGGGAGAGGGCAGGTACCCTACACGGGGCCCATGTGGGGACAGGCCAGTGAGCCACTACAGCCCAGCAGGGCCTCTGTAACCCCCGGGACCCACTTCCTTGTGGCCAGACCCAGGTCAGAGGCCTGTTCTAAGTGGACTCAGGGTTTTGGGGGCGAAGGCAGGAGAGGCCAGCATTGGCCTTGGTGGGGACATGCTTGCTAGGCCTTGCAGGTCCAGTGGAACTGCTGGGTGCCAGGGACACATGCAGGCTGGTCTTGGCCTGGGTGCCCGGGGAAGCAGGGGGGCTGGCGCTCACACCGTGGTCACGGCCCCACTCTGTGTGCAGCAGCGCCCAGGCCTGGGGGCTCCAAGTCACCAGTGATAAGAGGCAGACTGGGCCCAGAGTGGGGGCCGGTGGTCTGCCTGCAGGCTCCCCTGCGGTCAGGGCCCTGGGATGGGGGGTGGCAACACGTTTGAAGAGACCTGAAACCCAGGCCACTGCATTTTGGGGTTTTCAATCACCTAAGAATGATGGACACGGACATCCTGACCCACTTCTCGGCCTCCAGACCTGTCCACCTGCGCCCTGGGGAAGAGGCGAGTCCTCGGCAGGTGTGGGGTCAGAGGTGGGCTCTTGGGCGTGAGGATGGGAGGGCCGGAGGGGAGGGAGGAGGTGTGCGTGTGGCTGACACCTCGCCGTGCTCGGGTACTGATGGTCATGGCACCAGCGCCCGTGACCGCCACCTGGGTGAGTCCGACAGCCCGTGATGGACGTGAGGCACTGGCCTTGTCCACCGTCACCCGCCGTGGGCTCCAGGGCCGAGGAGCCGTTGGGCCACGTGTGGAAGCGGCCGGCCTCTGGTGTGTCTGGTCTCCCACGGAAGAGACACGCGTTCTTCCGTGTCACCACGGCGGGACGACACTTGTGTGTCAGAAGGTCCCTCCAGCCCCACGACCGCATCGCCAGGGGACGGGGTGGAGGGGTGCGCGCCCTCCTCCCAGGCTGGGCCGGCACCTGCTGGGCTCTCAGGCCACGGCACGGGCGCTGCCAGCCACCACGTGTCCCCGGCCATGGCTGGACGGCAGCGGGTGGGAGTCCCCGCGGGGGCGGAGCCGGTGGGAGTGAGTTGTTTTCCTGCATGAAACGTGCTGAGTGGCTCTTTCCAGGAAACCCTCTGAGGACGGCCCCCAGCCTCGAAAACTGTGCTGTCCCGAGTCCCACATCTGGTAGCTCCTCCGGCGACAGGGACGGGCGCACAGCCTTGTCCTGCAGGACGATGCCGGGCACGGGGCGGGAGAGAGTGTCTGTGTTTTCGCCCGAGAGTCAGCCACACACCCAAAGTCTTCAAGTCGCGCGTGGTAGGCAACCAGCAAATTGTTCTGTATTTTGGGATCTGCTGTTGACTCATTGTAGGGAACTTGGCGTCATTAAGTGGAGACGGTGCTTCTGGGAGCCGAAACAGACATTTACATTCAGATTGTACGTATATTCAGTGGCTTCAGAAGTGCTTAAATACTGTCAGAGTTGTTACTTGTGTGTGACTGAGATCTGGTCTATTTTGTTATGAAATTGTCTCTAGAGAAGAGACTGTCAGAACGCTGAGAGCGCGGCGCGGAGAGACGCCGGCACAGAGGAGGAGGAGGGATGAGGAAGGGGGGAGGCAGGAGGAGGAAGAGGAGGTCCAGGGCTGGGAGGCGGCGGCGGAGGGCGCTGAGCAGAGAGCGGTGGCCGGCCGGTGTTGGGATGTCCTCGCTGCAGACAGAGCTGGTCACCGGGGGTCCATGTGTCTCTGCCCTGGATGACCCCGGGTGTCCTGATGGAGCCACGGCCCCGACAGAGGAGTCCCTTCCTGCGGATCTGCCCACACCGCTCCCCAGCTGCGAGTGGGTTCGGGTGGCTTTGACCTTAGCTCCGCTTTTCATCAACTTTTGTAGGCTGCAGTCCGCCCCCTGCTCTGTCGCCGGAGCACAAATCTGGGCTAGTTTATTGACGTTAGCTACCTGCTGCGCCGCCGAGCACCTCCCGGCTCCCGTGCTGTGCTCTGAAAATGCAGGTATTGTGCGGCCGAATTATAATCTCGCTGTGATAATACGCCTGTATTGACTCAACAAAATGAGTTGTCTATTTTGTTTTCACTTCGACATCTTGAAGAAGGGAAGACTGACAATCAGAAACATAAATATTTTGGACTTCACATCTTATGGCATGAAAAAATTTTAAAAAGTGTAATAATTGCAAAATAAAATTTTACCAGGAAATGCAGTGTGTTTGAACCCGGAGGATGAAGTCCTCACAAAAGTCACTTACCCAGAGTGGCGTAAGAATGTCACAATCGCCTGTGCACCGAAAAGGCAGAAAATAGACAGCATTTTGTGGAAGGTACAACACAAATATTGGAGCCGCGATTGTGTTCACACTTTACACAAAATGGATAAAAGGTGGTGTTTCTGCACTTCTTGATTCTGGAGGTGACTCTGGGCTCCAAGAGGGGTCCTCACACTCACCTGCTCTGGGATGACTAGTGCCTCCAGGGGACTGCGGGCGAGGCCAAACCCACACTTCACACCAGTTCGATATTTACTTGCGTGTTTATGGGTTGGATTTCAATGCTTAATTACAAATACTCTGTCTGTCCCAGAATGTTTTGATAAATTAACCCCACTGACCAGGTCTATTTCCATGTTTGAAAAAAATAAATACCTCTGTAAAAAAATTAGGAAGAGGGTTTTCTTCAAAAAGATCATGACTGAAGCCTTCTCAGCCTTTTGGCTAAGAGCTAGAGCGAGAAGATCATGGCTGAATTTTCTTAACCGATCTCACCTCTTTCTATGATGAGGCCCCATCGCCACTCTCTGGTGTGTTAGAATCGCAAATTTTGGTTAATCCCATGACTGTGTGGGTTGGAATTGTGAGGTTCTTTTACTTCTGAGAATCACAGCGACAGCTTCTGCTCAAGTAGACCAAGGAAAGGACAGGAGGGCAGGCCGCCGGGTAGAGTCTCAGGGGGATCACAGGACCCTTCCTCCTGGCCAGTGTCTGCACCCCTCCTTTTCACAGGAGCACGCAGCTTCCCCCAGGAAGCCTTTCCTGTGCCTGATCCCACCATGCCTGATACCAGACTTTCCAGGCACCCGAGCCAGTGCATTCTCTCTTAAGCCAGTTTGAACTAGGCTCCTACTGCTTGCATCTTCTGAGGTCCCACGGGGGACTAGCACTGCGGTGGAGTTGGGGCGCAGACCCAAGGGGTGATGTTCAATTTGTGAGTGACTCTGAGGTCATTTCTCGAAACTATCCCTGTGGACGAGCTGTTCCTGCCACACGCTTCCTGCATCCAGCCTCGAGGCAGAAAGATGGTCCAAAGACAACCTGCTCGTCCACACCACAAGCAGTCACCTGGGGCCCATCTCGGCTCAGGTCCTGGTGCGGAAGCTTAAGGTGAGGATTTTCCCCTCCACTTACGACCAACCTTTGGACCCAGACTGGATCCAGTTTTGAGACGGTGATCCGTGACTCCCCTTCAGTCCTGTTCCCGGCCTCCCGGCTGGCTCGCCTGTCCCCACCAGCAGGTCACGAAGACCCCCCCCTTGCACACTCGGCTCCGTCCTCATGCCCACAGCGGCTTGGGTGCTGCCTTGTCACCACCGAGCCCACCGAGGCCAACGGGAGACACGCAGGCTGGGGAGGGTGGCTGATCCGGTGGTGGGGTGGCTGACGCCCTCTCCGGACACACCTGGCAGGCTTGTCTACTTCCTAATAACTGGCTTTTCCCTGTGTGAGGTGGGTTCGTCTAGGACACAGATTGTCTAAGAAGGGCAGAAGGGAAAAGACCGAGGAAAAACACGTGTCTGCTCCCAGGTGGGGACACTGCATTTCTCTTCTAGGGAAGGCTTGACGCCGGAGATCGGTGAGCCGTGCGGGCTCTCGTGGGGGCGGCCGTCCTGTGGGCCTAGCGTGAGTAGCAGCATGTACGCCCGGCGCAGGTAAGCGACAGGTGCCCGCGCACCTGCAGGGCTGTGGTGGCGGACGACAGGCCGAGGCCAGGGGAGCAGGGCTCCCGTTGGCCCCAGACCCTCAGGTGGAGCCTGAGCGGGGATTTGCCTTTTCTTTGCCCACCGCGCAGCAAGCTGGGAGTCGGGCAGGAACCCTGCAGCAGACCTCCCCGTGGACGACCTGGGGTGGCCCTTGTTCCCCGTGCCGCGGGCTGACCCGTCCCTGGCAGGAAGCCCAGCCCCCGGCACAGACCCCGCGCCCGTGCTGCGTGCGCTCTGCGTGCGGAGCTCGTCTGTGTTTCCTGACGGCGAGCGGCAGCCTCCCCTCCTCGGGCCGAATCCGGTGCGGCCCGTCGCGGCCTCCGGCTGGCTCTCCTCGCGACTCCTGCCTTTCTCTGTGGTAAAGCCCGCGGCACAACTGATCCCCAGGCGGTGTCCAGCTGGATGTTTCCCGTGAATTCACCTCTGCGACAGTAACCAGTTTTCTGCTTGCTTGTTGGGAGCAGGGGGTTATCTGGGCAGGAACGCACTTGCGGGCCGGTCGGCTGAGAGGGCAGGTGAGGCGAGCACTTCGACTCAAGCAGCACCGGCGTGTGTGTGTGTGTGTAAGAGAGTGTGAGCAGGTGTGTGCGTGCAGATGTGCGAGTGCGAGTGTGTGAGGTGTGTAAGTGTGCAGATGTGCGAGTGTGTATAAAATGTGCTGTTGTGCCAGAATGTGTATGAATGTGTGTGTGTGTGAATGTGTGAGCGAGTGAACATATGAGGTGTGTGAGCGTGAAAACGCATGGGCGTGCAGCAGGGGGAGAGTGTGTGAAGGTGTGTGAGCCGCGTGTGCACAGCCTCACCTCAGGATGCGGAGGTGAAGGTGCGGTGGGCAGGGGGTGCACGGCCCCGGCTGCCCCCGACCCCCCGTCCCCCCACACTGTCGCCAGCACCAGCGCATCTGTGACGGGAGCCGGACTGCTGTGTGGCTGCAGAAATGGAAACGATGCCAAAATGTATGTGTCGGAGTTTCCTAAAGACTGGCCTGGACTTGTTAAAGGAATAATAAAATTCCTTTAGATATTTTTGTTTCTTGCATTTTAATGAAAAGATTGATTTCTAGTCATTATTTATCTATTGTCAAATTTTAACAAACAGCTGTAGTGATAATTGCTGAATTTCTACTCTCTGTTTAGAGAAAACTGTCAATTCACAAACATGGAATTGTGCTATTATCTGTGTCGAAGGCACTTTTCCGTAAATATACAGATTTAGTGCTGTTCTCAATAAATACACAAAGATGCTAATTATCACTAGAACTATTTGTTAACACTCAAAAATACATAAAAAATAAATAAAAGAAATGTTATTTTTCCATTAGAAATTCAAAAATATTTGTCTTGAGGCTGCCTCTTCCATAATATCCGGAAATTACACCATCATTACGCTGCGTTAACTTCACCTTCTGTTTTCCGCTCCTTCCCAGCGGCGCCCCTCACGCAGCCTTCCTTCCCTGGGTGTGTCTGCTCCCTTTCGGGGCACAACTGTCCTCTGCGCCCGGGGGCTCGCTGGAGTCTGCCCACGTGGTGCTGGTCCGCGAGGACCACGGCTCGAGGCAGGTGGACTGGAGGCTCGCGAAGCCAGGGACCCGCTCCCACATCTCCTGCGGGGCCTTCCTGCCGGGTGGAGACAAGAGCGCAGCCTTCTTCCCTCCCGCAGCCCTGTGGCAGCTCAGGTGGCTGACGTGGCTCATGGCTCAGGGGCCCCCGTCAGACGTCCTTGGGTGGGGCCTGACACGGGCCCGTACTGAAGCAGGTGTCCCCTCTACGGACCTCTGCGGGCTCATGTTTGTCCGGCTTCCTTCTACAGAACGTGGGATGTAGGACGGACTTCACAGATCATGGGATTTGAGCATCTGTTTATAGACAAGGAAACCAAGACCCAGACAGTGTCACGTTACCCTCATTCACGCAACCATTAGGTCACAGAATGAAAATTCAAATTTAGGTATCCAGATTTTAAGTCAGCATACGGTGTCCAGTAACGGAAGAAGAAACACGGGAGAAATTACGTCTATCACCTAATTCGGCCTCATCAGTGCTGTCGTTGCTCTCGTGGACTGTCTGGTGTATCACCACGTGCTGTCACCAGTCGTCGTCTGACAGCGATCAGCATCTCTCGTGTGTGTGTGTCTGTGCCCACGCTCGTGGGCACCCCGGAGCCCTTCGTAGAGGTAACCTGACCTCGTTCAAGGTCACCCCCCGGAGAGAGTTTTGTTTGCCTCCTTTAGGGCACCTGTTCAGGCGAGCTGTCTAAGGTCACCTTGTTATTTTCTGGGTGAGCCAGATGAGTTCCACCTCACTAAAGTCCTCACGAGAGACGTTTAAATGATCCAAAGAGGGGAAGGAGGAGAAACGACAAAATCCCGGGGGCGGATGGGAAATGACAGCCTCGACAGCCGGGCCGCCACGGCCCCGAGCCGGGCGCTGCGCACTCGCAGAGAGACGAGAGGGTCTCAGAAGCAGAACCTCCACCCCCAGCCACCCGCCCTCCAGGACAGCCGGCATCCCACGCAATGTCCCAGGTAGACGGAGGGAAGCCGATGCCAAAAGACTCACCCCGCAGCGTGACGCATAAGCAGCTCGGGTGGTTATAGCAATACCAGGAAAACAGATTTCAAGATAAAAAGCATCACCAGAGCTAAAGAAGAAAATGTTGTAATAAAAAGAGTCACTGGAGGAGGAAGTCGTAGTGATAAGTGCGAATTCCATGATGAGGAGCTTCGATCCCTGTGAAGCCAAAGGAGACAGAATTAAGGGGAAACAGGTCATCCCACAGTCACAGCTGGTGACTTGAAGCCCCTGAATCAGCCACTTACAGAGGAACTGGCCAGAAGTCGGTGACAGAAGCAGGTCTAGGCAACACAACAACCTTCCTGCGCCGGCTGGTCTTTCCTGAAGGCCACACCTCGTGCCCACAGAATGTGGATTATGTTCTAGCCACGCACACCCTAACCACGGGTTGCTCAATGGATTTAGGAGATTGGAATCAGGCAGAGGTTGTATTTAATTTAAATTCTTGTGAGTAAGACCACATAAATGCCTGGATGTGGTTTGAAAGAAAATACCACAATAAACTTAAGGTAGATGTCGTCTCAGAAACACGACGAGGATATCCCTCCAGTGCTCGGCACTTTCGCGGCACACTAGCAGACACGCCACTGGTTAGGTCACAAAGGAAATGAGATTACATTTCTAGATGAATTGTATGAAAATACACCATGTCAATATTTATGGGATGCAGGTAAAACAGCATTTTGAGGGACATTTACAGAGTTAAATTCATGTATTAGAGGAGAAGAAATATCTGGGTGCAATGATCAGAGTTAACAGCTTGAGTTTTTGGTAAAAAACAAGCAAGTTTGAAAGTGAATAAAGAGATAAATGATTAAAAAAAAAAAGGAACAGAAATTGGTGCAATGGAAAATAAATGATAGGGACGCCTCGGAGCCTCAGTCCATTAAGTGTCTGCTCTTGGCTCAGGTCGTGATCCTAGGGTCCCAGGCTCAAGCCCCACATCGGGCTCCCGGCTCAGTGGGAGTCTGCTTCTCCCTCTGCCTGCTGCTCCCCCTGCTGTGCTCTCGCTCTCAAATAAACAAAATCTGGTAAAAAAGAAAATAAATGATAGAAACTTTGAAGCCAAAACCCAGGTCTTTTGTGTGTGTGTGTGGGGGGGGGTCAGCAGAAGTGTGAGACTGTAGTTAGATTAGTAATAATGATTTGTTTTTTTCAAAGAGAGACTCAAGTGACCAAGGCCAAGATCAAAAGGCAGAAATCTGAGTGGATCAGCTGATGCGAAGTAATAAACAAATATGACAAACTATTCCGTGCCAGTAAACCAGCAGCTGGAGGAGATGCACCGTATTTTTCTTTTTTAAAGATTTTATTTATTTATTTGACAGAGAGAGCGAGAGACTGCGAGCAGGGGAAGTGGAGGCAGGGGGAGAAGCAGGCTCCCCGCTGAGCAGGAAGCCCCGCGTGGGGCTCCATCCCAGCACCCTGGGATCATGCCCTGAGCCGAAGGCAGACACTCAAAGTACTGAGTCACTGAGGCATCCCAGGGCCATATTTTTCATCAACAGAAGTTACCGAAAGTGGCTCCAGAAAAAGAGTAGTTAAATATCCAAATGTCAATTAAACATTTGCCTTTGTGACAAGTCATCTTCCCGTGGGAGCTCTGTGTGAGCCAAGACGGAATTCGCTGCCGTGATCACCTCTCTCCTGATCACAGCAGAAAGCTCTGGAGAAAATACGAGAACGGGGGCCCTGCCATGGTGGGAGCCGCCCGTCTCTCCTTCTTCACCCTCCGGCGTTGCCGCAAGGTGTCTGCGTGTGGAGGGTGTTTGGACACAACAGCAAAACCTTCGAAAGAAAGGCTGTATTTCTGTCAAGACGATTGTGGAATGGGTCCCTGCAAGCGGGAGAGGGCACAGGGAACCAACCTTTCAGGCTCAGAAGAGCCATTTTGATTGTATCCAAAAAAGAGAGAAATGCTTAGATATCTATCCAGCCACAGAACATGCGGGATATGTATGCTTGAAACTACAAAATGCTAATGAATGAGATCCAAGGTAGCTAAATGAACAGGGATTCCTGCATCGGGAGGCTCAATATTGTAAGATACAAATTCTCCCCAAACCGAGAATGATTGCTTGATAGGTGATAGGGGATAGATAGAGAGTAGTGATGGATGAATAGATCCATAGGCGAATTGGTAGTTGACAAGAGGTCGAGATGCAAATGCCGACAAAATGATTCTAAGATTCATATGGAAAGCAGAGAAATGAGAGTATCCAGAACCCTCTGGAAAGAGAGCGAAGCTGGAGGCTCAGCCTGGTTTCGAGATTCGCCGGAGAGCAGCACCAACGCAGGCAGTATGGAGCCGTGAACCAGCACAGCGCCCTTTGAGAAAGGTGCCAGGGCAAGTCGGGGAAACAGTCTTTTTTGCACAGTGGGCTCGAATGGCTGGGCAGACAGATGCAAAGCAAGAGTCAAGAACAGGTGTCTCGACCGGGCATCCTGTCTCGTCCGGAGATGAGTTCGTGCATCCAGACCATTGTGCTCTGCTGCGCTAAAGAGAAATGAGCCGTCGAGCCCTGAACAGACACGGGGAGCCTGAAATGCACATCGCTAAGCGAAGGAAGCCAGTCAGAAAAGGCGACAGCCTGTGACGCCGACTGCACGGCGTTCTGGAAAAGGAAAACAGTGGGGAATGGTCAAGATCGGTGGTGGTCGGGGCTGGGGGCGAGCAGGGAGGATTTTGCTCCTCGATTTTGCTGTGAACTTAAAACTGGTCTAAAGAGAAAGCCTGTTAAGAAGAGTGGGGCTGGGGGCGCGTGGGCGGCTCCGTTGGGTCAGTGTCCGTCGCCGGCTCAGGTCAGGTCCGGGCCCGGGGGTGGAGCCGGGACCTCTTCTCCCTCTCCTCCCCGCCTGGGCGCGCTCTCTCTCAGGTAAGTACATAAAATCTTAAAACCAAACAAAACAAAACAGGAAGTTGGGGCTGGCCTGTGTGACCAACAGGATCTTGCGGGAGCAACACTGTGACACTTCTGAATCCAGGTCATTACAGACGTTGTGGTGCTGTCCACGGGCAAGAACAGAGGTTCGCCGCCCACGACGCGCCACTCTGGCCCCGTCCAGCCTTCCGAGGATGCAGCCGTGGCCGCCGCATGGACTGAAATCCTCTGGACCCACTCCGAGCCACAACTCCCGCCCTCAGAAGCCACGTGATAACAATAACAACAAAGTGTATCAGGTAAGCCACTAAATTTCAGATACTTAGTTTCTGAGCGCTAGCTGACGCCTGCGGATAACCACTTGAAACTTTCTATCCTTCTGTTGGACCTTTCTTCTTACTTACATCCCTTGGTTATTGATAGGAATGACTGACACAGGATTGTATCAGAGCTCTGGGCAGGAAAAGGCAGTAGAGAATCCGTCCCCACTTAGTCACCGGGCAAGCTCTGAGCCCTCAGATGACTTCCCGTGTCTGTGCGTGTGATGCCTGGGGCACGTGTGTGTCCTCGTGTGCGTCCCAGATCTCTGCCGGCCAGGCTGGTGGTGGTCGGTGCAAGGGCCTGGCCCTACGAATCCGTTCCAGTCGCCTGGAAGCGACTCATTGCCCTCCCGAGCATGTTCTCTGCCCCTCCCACCAAGGCTTGCACACAGTAGGTGCTCAGGAGATGCTGGTTCAATGCATGGTCCACAAGCCAAGAACTACACAAGGACAGGCATTTATTTATTTATTTATTTATTTATTTATTTATTTGACAGGGAGAGACACAGGTAGGCAGAGAGGCAGGCAGAGAGAGAGAGGAGGAAGCAGGCTCTCTGCTGAGCAGAGAACCCGATGCGGGACTCGATCCCAGGACCCTGGGATCATGACCTGAGCGGAGGGTAGAGGCTTAACCCACTGAGCCAACCCCGGCGCCCTCACAACCTCCCAAAGACACACATCTTTTTTTCGTTTTTGAGTAATCAAATGTGGGGAACATTTAGAAAAATTAACTCGCCTTTTCCACCCACAGACAGCAAAAGCAGGAGATGGTCACGCTCCCGGCCACACAGACAGAGGCAGGGTGCACTCCTCTGCAGTCCTCACAGGTGGGGAGGGGCAGGGCCAGGGCAGTGTCCATGGGACATTGGCATTTCAAAAGCAGGAGAGTGCAGACTACTTACCCTAATGCCCATGTTCCCCTACACCCATTTCCCGATAAGGTCATTTCTTTCCTGGCCCCTTGATTGGGCAGCAAGGCCCCCCGGGAGCCCGGGATGCATTCTCCTCTGCACCCACCTTGTGTAGGGTCTGGCATGGAAGGAGCCGGTCTCCTCCACATCATGCTGCGAGGGGGGAAGGTGGGTCCCGGCCCTGGCTTTCGGCTCCAGGACGGGCATTGCCTGCCAGGTGGTGCCTGGCGAAGGGTCTCTCCCCTCAGCACGAACAGCACTGCGGGGAGTGGGGTCAGGTGGGTGGCAACTCGACTGAGCTCCAGCAGGAAGACAGGTGTTCTCCAGCAGGTGCCCGTTTAGAGCCGTGGCTGCTCTGCTTGGAGAAAAGTCATCATCCTGGGGAGTGGCCATCAGACACAAGGGGAGCAGGTGGACACGGAGGGGCCACGTGGGAGCGCTGGCCCAAGGCATTTGGCCGCAGCGAGGCCCGCCTGGCGTCCATCGTCCAAGTGTGGCCGGCAGGGGAGCGAGGCACACGCGAGCTTCCGCAGCACGATAGGCTCTCGCCACTCAGACCAGCAACTGCGGGACTGCTCGTCCGGCCGGGGACCCAGGGGCGGGTGGACTGCTAAGTGGCGGGCGTGGGGAGCGGGTGTGAGCGGCACAGAGGACAGTCTGCCCTACCCGCTCTGACTGCTCTGTGCACCCACTTACCAGGGAAACGTTCCTTCTTCTGGTTCTTGTCATGGTGACTATAAGGTGATTTTCACCACCCACTATTAAAAAAATCTCCAAACACATCCCAAGTTATGAACAGCAAGGGTACCGCAGGGCACCCGGCCCCCCACAGTGCCTTCCTCCAGGGCAGGGACGTCCGCCTTCGGCCCCTGTGGCGGGTGGTGGGTACCGTCTGCTCCTCTGGGTGGGCTGCTCTGAGCTGGGCCCTCCCCAGGCACCGAGGGACACCAGGCCGTGTCCCCCAGTTCCAGCTTTCTCTGTGGGGCCACCCACGCCAGAAAGCCTGAGAGGAGCCAGCCTCGGGGTCGTCCTCTGTCGCGCAGTCCTGCGCCCCTTTGTCCCGTTGCTGACCCGGCAGCCCCTCCCTGCTCCCCGCCGTGGTCCGCCGCCTGGGGTTCCGCTGTCAGGAGTGCCCATGGCCTCACCCCAGCAAGGCTGTTCTCCGGGGACCTAGAAGTGAGCTCCAGATCAAGGCAGCGCCTGCGGGGCCAGGGCTTCAGATCGTCCCCACGTGACCCTCCTGGGCGGCACCAGCCGGTCCTGCGCCCCGAGGTTGCTGTCGGCCAGCGGCTCCTGGCCCCCTCCAGCGGTAGCGGCAGTGAAACGGCTCAGAAGGGAGGCCTGGCCACTGTGGCCCGGAGGACACGTGTGAGCCGGCAGCAGGAGTGGTGGCGATTTGTTCAAGCAAACCGTGTCCCGGGCCAGCTCAGAGGGCTTAGCATCCTCATCTGTAAAATTAGGTCTCACGAGGCCGTGGAAATGAGCGATTACGGATACTGGGTGTTTAGCCCGGGCTCCAGCGCGTAATGAGATGAGACACAGGTTCACTTGCCGCGGCGATCGCTCTTGTCTGCGCACTGCGGACTCGGACCAGGACACCGAGACGCCTCTGGAAAGACAGGAAGCCTGGGCGCCCCGTTCCTCTGCGGCGCTGATTGGAGGAGAGAAAAGCCTCTTTAGTAATCGATAGAGACGTGTGTGCTTCCCGAGCTCTTGCAGTAATTGCGGAGAGAAGCCAAGAATTTTGCGCAGACGGCCACGAGGTCCCTGACACGGGGAGGCAGTACCGGCACAGAGCAGCTTAAGACAAGATTAGCGTGGAACGCGGGTGGGAGGGCCTGCACAGAGCAGATAAGGACTCTGGGCCCGGCCAGAGCAGAGAGGACTCTGCAGACGCCCCGCCAGAGACCCGGCGAAACCCCCGGCCGCCCGCAGCCTCGCCACACGGCCGTTACACGTGTTGGCGCGTTACCCCGAGTCCGCCGGGATGAGACTGTGCGTGACACTCCTGCCGTCTGGGCTCCCCGTGGAAGGCTCTGCAAGGGAATTTGAACCTCACTTGATTTACTGCAAACAAGCGCAGCCTACGCGGGGTGGGGGTTCTGGGGGAGCCTGCCTCTCCCGCCGGCTCCCCGCTGCTCCCAGAGTCCTAGATGCACTCCCCTCCTCCGCCCTGCACCCTGGGAGGGCCCCGCTGCCGCCTCCTTGTGCCTGCATGGTGGCGCGGGTCGCTCCCTGGCTCTCTCCCTCTCCGGCTGACCCCACCCCAGATTCCTCCTCTTCCTTTGTGAGCGAACAGTGTCCCTGTGTGTCGGATCTGAGTGAGGCCCGGCGATACGCCGGCGGTGAGGAAAAGGAAAACCTCAAGTTCGGGAGTCGTTTGGACTTTAAAAATGTGAGTAGAATCAATGAACCCTTCGGTGCTGGAGAAGAACAGAATCCCCCCAGGCCTGCTGGCCAGCTCGCTCCCGCACACCAGTCCTCAGCCGGAGCGAGCAGCGCTGTCCCGGCACCTGAAACGCCCGGGTCCCTCACCAGCCCCGCGGATACAGGAGAGCGACACCCGCCACCTTCCCAGAACTTGATTTGATAAGATTTGATAAGATTCAGTGCCCACAGACCGTAAAATCTTGTTAAAATAAGAATGGAAGAAAGTGTCCTTAAGTCAATAAATCTCTAAAACAGTAGCAAAAAGGAAAAAACCCCGAAAGTATAGCAAATCCCATTATCAATAGTAAAACATTTCAAATTTTTCGTATAAAATCAAGACCAAGTCCAAACTGCAGCCCGTCAAGGGGTGCCTGGCGGCTCTGTTGGTTCAGCATTGGACCCAGTTTCCACTCGGATCCTGACCTTGGGGTCGCTGGATTGAGCCCCGCGTGGGGCTCGGCAGGGCGTCTGCGGCAGAGTCCTTCTCCCGCTGTTTCCCGCAGCCCTCACCACCGCTAAGGCACTCTCTCTAGAGTAAAAATAAATAAATTGATCTTTAGAAAAACTCAAATGCAGTCCACCATTATTTCGATGCAACACTGAATCAGCAAAAAGACGAGAAAATGTGAAAGGTATGAGTAATAAAAAGGAAGAAACAATGACATTTCTATGACATCGTAGATGTACATCACCACCCCCCCAAGACTTGGAGGGTTTCTCAGAATCCACGACATGTGGACGGTCAGTGCTGCGTATCGGCCCAGACAACGGTCCATTTCTGTGTGCCAGGGAGGCACACGAGCGGCAGTGTGTGGGAAGTGGCTGGATTCCACTACCGGGTGGGTGGACCCCGGGGCAGGTGTCCCTCCGGCTCCCAACACCTCACACCCGGAGCCAAGGCACAGCCTGTGGTCGCAGTGGGCCTCGGCCCCGCAGGGAGCGTCGCAAGGACGCCGTCCTCAGAGATGCAGACGGCACTGCACGTTCTCCTACGTGTTCAGATGTTTCTGTACCTTTTTTAAAAAAATATTTCATTCATTCATTCGAGAGAGATAGAGACAGAGCGAGCACAAGCAGGGGGAGCAGCGGGAGAGGGAGAAGCAGGCTTCCCGCTGAGCAGGGAGCCCGGCACGGGGCTGGATCCCAGGACCCCAGGATCCTGACCTGAGCTGAAGGCAGACGCTTCACCGCGGAGCCCCCAGTGCCCAGATGCTTCTGCACCTTGAGGTCTTCGCTCCTACTCCGTTCCCTCTGCGTGAAGCGCCTCCTTGAGCCGTCCCTGGCGCTCCCTGTGCCGACCCGCCCCCGCCCTCACACCCGATGCGTGACCCAGTAACCCTATAAACCAGAGCCCTCTCCCCTTGGAGCTCGCTGCATATTGCTGTTTTGCTACTTTGCATTTAGCGTTGCCATTGAAAATGAGGTACCAGCCTTTGTGTGTCCTTCATAAATAACACATCAATAAAGCGTCTCCCTCTTTGATTGCAGTTCTTACGTCTTTCTCTTTATCCGAAGGAATTACAATGTAACTGGGGTACGCAGGGGTGCGGCCCCTGGGAGCCATGTGGATGAGAGGCAGACGGGCTCCGTCCCTGAGCCCGGCCTAGACGCCTCCAGGGCGTCGGGCGCCCACAGGTTTGCAGGCAGCTCCTTCACACCTGCTTCGAAAAGTAAGTGGCTTTGGGGTCTGGCGGGCGAGTGTGGCAGAGACGCGGGTTCTCGTCCACGCGGCGGGCGGCTCAGTACCTCCCGCTGCGTCCCTCCTTCCCGCGTCAGTTCCCGGGCCCTGCAGGCACCGTGGGTCTGGCAGCAGAGGAAGCGGTTTCAGCGTGGCCACGATGGAGGGTCGATGAATCTCAGTTGTAGGGAAATACCTCTCTTGGTCCTGCCACGTCCCACCGTTCTACTTTCAAGTCAGAAAAAAACAATTTACTCAAATCGAGCTTCCGCCCTTGACAAGGTAGTGTGTTGGCTAAGGTGCTAGAGCCGGCCGGCTGGGTTTCCCCGGAGCTGACTCAGCCATAGGAGACAGACCCAGCTCTCGGGCCTTTTGTGGGTCTGCAGGAGCACGGGGCCTGGCTCGGGGGCCGCGCACTCCTCCTCGGGGGCGCTGGATGTTTCCGGCCAGTGCCGACGGCAGGACCCCCGGTCCAAGGAGGTCACGGCTGGCAGGGGCTGTGGATCCGATCCCCAACGCCCCCCCCCGCCACACCTTTGATCGAACCATGGCCTCTGGGGGCAACACTGACTTCTGTCCACCTGCAGTTGCCCAGCTAACGGGGACAGCACCATTCTCCGGTTTCTCATTTTGGGACAGAGCTTTTCTGTTTGCCTTGGGAAGTCAGAAATGGGTGGGAGGAAGCAGGTACCTTTGTCTCATGCGTCCAAAAAGCCCCGATTCCATTATATTTGCAAAGATTTAAAGACAGAATCACATTTCAGATGCATATTTCCGTTGGTGTTTGGGGCGGATGCCCTCTGGGGGAGAAGGTTTCTAAACCTGCGTAGGTTAAACGGTGACTTCTGTGCCAAGGTCCCCGCAGGTCCCGCCCGGGGCCTCTGCCTTGCGTAAGGTTGACACGGATTGACACAGACACGGACCAACGACCCGAGGGAGAGGCTCGCGTGCGCGCACGTGCGTGACTTCCTGGGACGGAGGGTCCTTCCCCACGCCACGCTTGGTGTTTGAGTAAAGCTCCAGCCGGAGGCATTCCGGGATGCTGAATTCGGTGAAAATAAACCTAACTTTCAGCAAAGGAATGAGAGATTATCTCTTCTGTATTTGCCTCACCGCTCACCTAAAAGAGTTCCAATCTTCCTCTCGAAAGCCCCACACTTCAGAAGCGATCTAAACCCTGTAAGAAGTAGCTAACTGCCTCTAACTTATTACTTATTATTAAAATAAAACAATACACGGGTCACCTGGTGGCTCAGTGGCTCAAGCCTCTGCCTTCAGGTCATGGTCTCAGGGTCCTGGGATCGAGTCCTGCATCGGGCTCTGTGCTCAGCGGGGAGCCTGTTTCCGCCTCCCTGCCTGCTTGTGATCTCTCTCTCTGTGTCATATAAATAAATAAAATATTTAAAAAAATAAAAAACAAAACTCTACACTTGATTAAGGGGAACATGGGACAATCCGGGAAATTACATTTTTTTCTCCTTGGAATCAGCCAAGGCTCCCCCTGCCCCAGTATCCCCACATCTATGGGAAAGAAAATGACCCCGTCTCCAGGCCGGAGGTTTGAACATGTCTTTAGGAAGTTCTTAAAACACGGAGGCTCCCACGCTCCCACAGAAGCCTCTGCTGTGGACGGCATAAAGCTCTCTGATGTCTGACTTCCGGGCGGTCACAGTGTACTCCCGGCTGCTGGCCCGAAGCGCTGCTTTCTTCCCAGAGACCAGCTCCAGCTCGGAGGGGCCGTCACCCCACGGTTCCTGGGGCCGGCCGAGGACGGAGCAGTGAGCCTCCAGAAGCAGGGCCCTGGGTCTTCATTTCTGCTGGAGCAGAAGTCGCAGGGAGCCGGAAGCTCACTCTGGTCGGGGTGGGGCTTCATGGAAACCGGATCGCCCCTCACAGAAGTCGTGGCTTGGGAAGTTTATTTCCTCTGCACAGAACGGAAAGCAGAGCTGACTTTGCTGGTGGCCTTCCTTCCTCTCGGCCTTCCAGAGCCATAGCTTCTGGACCGTCCAGGGGGCGAGCAGGGACAGGTGAGCGTGTGAGCTGTCTGTGTCCCAGAGAACATGCTACCCTGGACTTTGGACCGCACCCCTGGACATCTGCATCTCCCGGAGCCGTGATGTCAACCCCGGGGTCACTGTTGCAGGGTTAGGGGCTGGGGCTTCTCAGCCTGCCTGTCCTGCGTCTGTCCCCGGGCCCATGCACACTCTCCTATCTCCGGTGGCAGGAGCTCCAGCTGCTGTCTCCCCCGAGATCACTACATTGATCAGTGGGTCAGTTGCGAGCCCCGGCACCATCTCTGATTGTGGTCCCCGCTGTGCTGGGTGTGAGGGGCCGGCCCTGAAAGGTAGCCCACCATCGATTTAGGGCCGTCTTACCTCCTGTGACTGATCCCCTGTGACTGGTGCAGGGCTGCTGGCCACGTTCCCGCTGGCAGCGTCATTGGCCGACCATGGTCACTCCACAGGGTCCTCTGAGCCCCTCCCATGAACCTGCTCACCTCGTCTGGTCTGTGTGTTGGCCGTGCAGCCGTGGGACTGGGGACCAATTGAGAAATCCTTAACTTCCTGGGAAGCTGGCCCTGGACGTCCTGTCTAGTGCCGTCTGACACGCAGTGTTGTTCCTATACGCACACACAAGCACCTTGTGGCCCGACGCCTTCCCTGTGATGCTCACCAATATCGTCATCTCTACCCGATTTCAGTTAAACGTTTTTTCCATTATTCTTAAAGGCTATTTTTCTCTAAATTCTGCTTGCAACCCTCCGAATTGATCTCAAGCTGCTTGGTAAAGTCGGAAGAGTGGTGATCTGGGATCTGTCTCTGGGAGGAGCATCCGGGCCGGCTCAGATGGGAGCGCGCTCCCTGTGAGTGGGGGTCAGTGGGGAGCTCTCTGGGGCAGACCTGGGCTCCTTCGCCCCCATGCAGTCCAGCCCTCCAGCCGCCAGGCTGCTGTGTGGTGCAGAAAGCAGGCAGACAGGCCTTCCTCCCTGCGACCCGGGAGCTGGGGGCAGGGGTGCTTCTGGGAGTCCCCCCCATGTGGCAATTTGCCCCCAGCCCTGGAAGGAGCTAAGCAGGGCTGTGGGGTGGGATCACCGGTGTTCTCTGGGGTCTGGGAGCTTGCAGATCCCCACACACGGTTTCCCTCCTTCTCCGGCATCGCGGGGCTCCTTTGGTGCAGGAACAAAGACCGTCACCTTTCCTGGGCGTTTTCTCTGCCCCTGTTAGATACGGCACCGGCTGCGCTCACGGGGCTGTTGTGTGCAGAGGTATATAATTTTGGTTTATCCTGTATTTCTGCAATATCTAGACATTAGCGTGCAGACCCCCGCGGCCTGGGGTCACGTGTCAGTGCACCGGGGAAAGTGCTCCTGATTTCGACGCGCGAGATGCTCCCCATGAGGACGCAAAGTGCAGCTCCGGTAACGCGGTGAAGCTGTCAGGGACAAACCTTTTATTGCTCACGCTCGGGATTGCAGCCGGAACGCCAGACGCCTGATGAGCCCACGGTGGAGCGAAGCCGTTCTGAAGCCGCAGCGACCCGGGCTGTGCCGGGCCCTGAGTCTGCGAAGCTTCAGGAGGTCACGGGCGGTTATTTCTCATGGAGAAGACGCAGTGGGCATTACCAACTTGTCTCTAGTTCAGTTTACGAACATCTAGAGCTTTTTGGGGAAAGACTGTCCTCCAGCCTTGGTAGAAGGTCACTGACAGGCTGTATTTTCTCCGGGGCCGGCTGGCGTGGGCGTCCCGTGCAGAGACCGTCCGCCACCACGCAGGGCCCACGGGCGGGCACAGGGAGCCGTCCCCACCGGTGTCTTGGCCCTCGTGGGGGTCATGGGTAGGACACGCCTGCTGGCTGCTGCACTGGGACAGTAGGACCTGAAACCGCACGCCTCTCCCCGGGGAGCCTCAGGGGATGTTAGGGGGCGGTGAGGGCGTGGGGTGAACGTGGGACGGGTGACAAAGAATGCCTCTCTGTGTGGGGCTCACATGTGCCAGACGTTCCCGAGCACGAGCAAAGGGAGGCCAGGGCCTGCGTGAACCGGCCTGGGGGCTGCAGGGACCTGCCGCGGCCGGAGGCGGGAGCCGGTGAGGGAGCCTGCGGCTCAGCTTCGCCCTGGGCCTGCCACGGAGTCTCCTCGAGGCTGCAGAGAGCCCCGTGTGTCCCTCCGCCGGGGACACATCTGGGGGCCGTGTCTGTGCGTGTGTGTGGACATACATGTGCATAGGCGTGGTGCAGGCTTGTGGGCACACGTGTGTGCATCGGTGTGTATTTCCACACTTGGAGCGTGCACGCCTGTGTGCATAGATGTGTGTGGTGTGCACGCATCGCACACCATGTGCACACTTACATGTGTGTAAGCTGTATACCGTATGCGAGTGCGTGTGGACGTGACCTGTGTCCTGTGTCATGCATGAGTGTGTGCAAACGGCACACGGCGTGCGTGTGTACGGGGTGGACCCTGTGCTATGCACATTCACGTGTGAGCCACACGTGGTGTTCACACATACGTGGGCGTGCGTTGTGTGCCGCACACATGTGCTTGTACACGCAGCGCGTGAGCGGTCCTGCTGTGCGGGCCCTCATGTCAGGGCCCCAGGCCGCGCATCTCAGGAACAACAGGGAGGGGAGGGGCTCATCTCAGCGCGGGGCAGGCCGCACCCCTTTGCTGAGGAGTCGGGTCCCGCCCTGAGCTGCCCCGTCTCGGGCTGAGTCTCTGCACGCTCTGAGAGCCAACCCCAGACCGTGTCCTTGCGTGGGCTACCCGTGCCTCGTGTGCTGGGAACATGGGGCCCAGGGCGAGGCAGGCCTCTGTGGCTCTGCACAGGATCTGTGGTCAAGGGCGGCCGTGCCAACAGCCACCACGTCCTCAGATACGCAGGAGGGGCCAGGCGTCTGTCTCACACGCTTGGCACGTGTCTTCCCCGGCAGCGTCCACATTGGCTTGCTGGCTCGCAGGGGAGGAATCAGGGTGTCCGGTGGGTAAGGAGCAGCTGCGGTCCCTCAGGCTGGGGTGCCAGGGTTCTCACCCTGCCTCTCACGGGCTCAGGGGCCTGGTGCCTGTTCCCAGTGCTCTCCATGCCCTTAGAGTGACCTGGGGGGCCTTGCACGCAGCCCCACATGCCCATAGCCAGACGCCCACCGCATCGTGTCTGTGAGCCATGCCCACCGCCCGCAGACACCTCAGGCCCACCCTCCGCCTCCTGTGTCCTGCGTGTCCCCTAAGGTATTTTTAATGCCCTGTGGCTACCGACTCTCAGAGCTGCATACTGCGACATCACATCGGTGTGTGGGGGGTACACACACGTGTCTCCCTGGCATGGTCCCGAGCTCCTAGAAGGCCTGAGGCCAGACCCAGAAGCCAGCACTGACCCCAAGCTGGCACGAAGGGCTCAGGAAGTGCCGGCAGCGTGGGTGAGGTAATGGGGCCGTGGCCGTTGGGTCTGAGTCTTCATGGCTCCCGCATCTCCACATTTTGTTAATTATCCCTTAAGCTTGTCTATTAGGTCATTTGCAGCATTGGTCCCATTTTGCAGATGGAGAAACGGACAGTGCTCAGGTGTGGGGCTTCCGTGTGGGGAGGGCAGAGACGTCCCCCAGCTGCGCTGAGTCTGGACGCCCCCAGCGTGGGGCTGGCGTGGAGACCGGTCCCACCGCCGCCCTTCCCAGCCAGCAGCTGCCACGGAATCAGCATCCTCAGGCAGAACAAAGGGTCCCGTTACCCAGGACTGACATTCTGGGAACAAGAACCAAAGCAATAGAAAGTGGTGTTTCTTAAAATGAACACTGGCCGCCCCTGACAATGGCCGGGGGAGCAGCCCAGCCACTGCCCGCGGGTCCAGATGAGAGATTACAGGGTGAGGGACGGGCAGCCAATCAAGGCTTCGGATTGGTCGAGCCGTCCTAAGTGCTTTATAATTGTGTTTCCGAGGACTGTGGTTTAATGCCAGCCAAGGTTCCCTATTTTAAACTGTGTCACACAATTTAAAAGGACTGCCTCAGGTCCTCTCCAACCTCGCATTATGTAAATTGTGAAGACTGTTATCCTGCGAGTTTGCCTTAGTCGCTGGCTGTTTTAAAATTCCATTTCTAAAAAAAAAAAGGAGAGAGAGAGAGAGACTAGGGCGAAAGAAAAGAACCCACCCCCTCCTCCAGCAGATTGGCAACCGAGGCCCGGCAGGGGGACAGAGCCCTGAGGGAGGCCCCCGGAAGGTTCTCTGGGCTCGGGCAGCCCTCCCCCCACTGGCGCCCACCTGGCGGGGGAGGGGCCCGCGGCCGCCCCTCGCAGGCCTGGGTATTTCACGCATTCCGAAGGGCTCCTGAGAAATCAGTGTCTACGGTTTGCCGCAAAGCCCCGGTGCCCATTCTGGCCTTGTCTCCGGAGCGGAGATCTGCGGCCAAGTGATCAGTGAACGTGGAGCGTGTGTGGAGGAGGAAGGGAGGGCTCCTGTGGGCCCAGCACACGTCCCTCCTGGGCCTCAGGGGACTGTGCCGACACGGCCCTATGTCGCTGACCGCATCCCGCCGGCGGGGGACAGGCTGGCCCGGCCTGCTGGCCTCCACACTCTGGTCCTGACTGCCTCTGCTTTGTCCCTGGTTCTCAAGGGACAGACTCTCCTGCAGGTGGGGCAAGGCCCATGGCCAGGAGCCGGCATCCTCTTGGCCACTCTGACTGGCCCAGCCTTGGTCATGTGACCCCAAGGGACACCGAGGCCTGACCTGGAGGCCTCTGCAGCACCCAGGGGCCTGGCTCTTCTGAGTGGTCCTGAGCATCCAGAGTGCAAGCCCGTGCCTCTTCGAAGGTTTGCAGGAGAATAAAACAGAGAGAGAGAAGCACAGGACGCTGCCAGGCCCCTGGGGCTCCGACTCCCCAGCGGCTACTGAGGGTCTCTTAGATGGAAGACTGCCGACTGGGCCACCATCCCTGGCCCCCCAGACGCTCCTGCTGCCCGGCCACCTTCACTGATGGGGCCTGGCCCGTCACACCTGTGCGCAGACCCCTGCTTTGATGCCTTGGATCTTGGCTGGTGTCAAAACCTCATTTCCTCCATCGAGGGAAAGCAAATGTGGAAGAAAGAGCACTAAGTTCTGGGGCTCGAGATGTTGGGAACGCAGAGACCAGCCCACTGCCCCCGCCCTGGGCCCCTCCGGGGACACTCCCACTCGCCGGCTGAGCGTAAGGAGCGTTCCGGACAGTGCCCTTCCGTCTGACCAAGCCCAGTCTGGCTCTGAGCTGGCCCCGAGGGGAAACAGGAGAAACAGAGTCAGTAATCCTCGTCTGCATGAACTTCCGGCCAAACAGGAGGTAACTGTCCCCACCAAGGGGCACCAAGCGGGGTGCGAGCGCATCTCGTGCTCCCTGGGTGGGGCGAGCCTGTCGGGCAGCCATGGGCTCCGGCTGGGCGGTGGGAGGCGGGTGGTGGGTACTGCAGGGGCGGGGCGAAGCTGAGCCAAGGTGAGCGAATGGCCCGGAGGCAGGTTGAGAGGCTGCGCTGGAACAGCCTGCCGGGGGCCGGGCCGGCGTGCGGGGAGCCGGGTGTCTGCGGCTGCCCGGGACGGGCCTGGGTCCGCTGTCCTACGCGCCCCTTCCCCAGGCTGCTTTTCTCTGCCCGGCGCAGCCCGAGTCTCACCAGTGACCTTGGTGATTGGGGACAAGGAGAACACTCGTCCGCGGAGCCCCACGCACCGTCCCGCTGCCCACTGTTCCCGCCTGGTTTCCTTGCAGATCTAGAACGAACGTGGTGCCGGCCCGGCTGAAGGGCCTGTCTCTCCCCTTCGCTGTCTTCTAGAGTTAGTGTCCCATGAAACTGAGGAAGTAGAGGAGGAGACTCTCCGTTCCTCTTTTCCTCAGCGCGAGCGCACGCCCTCCGCGCCTCCCTCAGGGTCTGGGGCGAGGCTCACAGGCAGCGCGGTCCTCCGAGGGCAGGGGACACAAGGTCTGTGCGACAGCACGCCCCACGGGGGGTGGATGGGTGTGGGGAAAAGGCCCGGCAGCCCTTCCTCGTCCCCAGAGTCTGGAGACCCAGGGACCCACTCCGGGCTGCGTCCCTGCTGGGCGGCTGCTTGCGGGATACTGAGCTCAGCCCGCACTCCGTCTGAGACGTGGCCAGCGCCCAGGGTCTCCTCAACCAGTTATCACGGCTGCTGTAGGTCATGACCCCGATGCGGGGCTCAATCCCAGGACCCTGGGATCATGACCTGAGCTGAAGGCAGACGCTTCACCAACGGAGCCACCCAGGCGCCGTCTTTCTTTCTTTCTTTCTTTCTTTCTTTCTTTCTTTCTTTCTTTCTTTCTTTCTTTCTTTTTCTTTTTTTTAAGGGAGGAACAAACTTCTAATTTTGCTCTGCAGTGGTCTTGGGCTGACTTCCGGGGAAGTGGTTAATGTCCATCCTTACGGAGAAGGCCGGTGGGCAGGCCTTCGGGAGCCAGGGGACAGCTCTGCGCAGGCCTGTGAGGGGCCGCAGGGAAGCTGGGGGAGGGCCCGGCCCGCACCCACCCTACACGCCGCCTCACTGCCGAGGGACCGCAGGGCACGTGTGCCCACGTGGGGCTGACCGCTGGCCTGACCTTGGCACGTTGGGGCTCCGTGATTTTAGCCATAAAGTGTCACTTCCTCGGATCTCCGTGTCAACACCGAGAACAGGAAATTGCCTTATTATTATGCTAAACGGACGCGTTGTTTGGTTAATGAAGGTGGCTTGGCTGTAGCGCGGAAGACAGAGTGCGCGAGAGCTGTTAGCGTCAGCAGCCCACATAATTTGTGCTGTTATTAGGGACAATTTGTGACTTTTTAAAAGTCGAGTGGGTCCAAATGTCAAATGGGGAAAACATTAGTTAAAACCGCGAGGAGTAATGAATGATTTAGAGTGGGCAGAAATCCAGAGAGATTTCAACATTTCTACCTTAATCCACTGTTTAGAAACGTAAACAGGGTGCGCCCGCATTCAGCGCCTGCCTCCTCGTGCCCTGGGCAGCGGCCCCCTGCCTCGGGGGGTGTCGGCTGGGAGAAATGAGATGTGCTCCACAGAAGAGATTTCCGAGAAAAGTGCCTCCTGGGCCTCCCTTGAGCCCCATCACCTGGACCTCTTGTTCCCTTCGGGCAAAACAAGGTTTGAAGACGGGGGTGGGGGGGTGCTGTCAGCAGGTGAGACGCTCTCCAGACGGAAGGACAAGACGTCGAGATGAGGTAGAACTGCCTGAGAACGCTAGGACGTCCTCACGACTTGAACCAAGACTTCAGGGCACAACGTGGGAAGGCGTCGGCTGCCCAGCACTTTCCCAGACGCACGAGGTGGCAGGGGATCGAGTAACTCGTCCATTCACGTACTCACGGATGTGAGCGTCTGCGCCGCGCCCAATAGCCCCTTCAAGCTTGGGGTCAGATGGGAAATTGGCACATTCCCTTCCCGTCAGCAGTGGGTTTGCGCCGGACTCGGGTTCGTTCTGGCGACGGCTAGAAAGCCACCGTCAGGAGAAACGAGGCCCGGCCATGTTGAGGCGACAAGATGCCGGGGGCCGACGGTTCCTCTGCAGGTACAACAGGTGCTGAGCACGGCTACGTTTCCCTTGAAAATGGGTGCCGTGGGGTCCCTGGGGCACTCTTGGGCACCCTGACACACACTTTGGGAACCGCAGCTTCAGGCAACCCTCTGCCGAGTGTGTGGTTTTCAGACGGGCCGATTTCCCACACTGCAGGTGCAGAAACCGAGGAAAAGCTTAGGACACGTGGTGGTCCTGATGAGGGCTTGCATTTTGTGTATGCTTGCTTTTTAGTTTCTAGGAATTTGCTCGTATTTGGTTCTATAAACTAAGGTCTTCAATGGGTTCGAATTGAAGAGCAAGCCGTTCTCTCCCCCAGACAGTCTGGGAGGCGCCGTCCTGGGGCATCAGTCCAATGGGGAAACCACAGAAACAGGTGCTTACAAAATCTGAAACAAAAAGACACAGAACACGATTATTAAATCACCACAGTAGACGAAGCGATCATAGACACTTAAGAGGTCCGTGGATGAGAAACCACTAGTCGGGTTTTCAGGGTTCTGGGTTTTACGGAACCGTAACGTACTGTGTGAGTACATTAGAAAGCTTTTTGCACCAGAAGATGACCCTTCAGTTTTATTGCACAGAACACGGGCGGTGGCACTGACCTCACGGCCGGCGTCTGATCCGGACATTGCTGCCCCTTCTCCCGCCCTGGGCCGTCACTGTCGGGCGAAAGGCAGCCTTGTCCCTAAGGGCTGAGACCTGGCCACCACTTCTTAGTGTAAAATGCTTGTCTTTTGGTCACTGGTCCCTGGCATCGCCTGAGTAAGAAACCGCCATGGTGTCATGAACCCGTTTGTCCCGGAACACGGGAACGGACTCTGAGGAACTTCGGAGCGGAAGGAAAACGACTCTGTCCAAGGTGCTGCACAACCACGATTTCTTCTCACACTTGTTAACTGGAACGTGATAGTTGGAGAAACTGTCAGGAATCAGGAGAGTTCACAGAACGCAGAGCCAAAGGGAATCACACAGAAATGTAATTAAGCTCTCCTCTGGGCTTCAGTGCCTCTGGGCTTGTCCCGCGTGGACCGGTGTGCCGCGGGGCAGTGGGATGTGAGAAAACACGGAGCAGTTTCCTGAAAGTTTAGTGTGCACTGAGTCAGGAGACGGGGCAACCAGGAGAGTGGGAGCCGGACCCGGGGGTCCCGCTGAGAGGCGGTGCTGTTACCTCCCGGCTCCTGCTGGTGGGCCTGGAGAGAAGCCGGCAGCTGATGGGGAAATGTGTCTTCTCCTCCGTGTTCTTTCCTCCCTTGACGATTTTGTCTTTTTGTTGGTTTGTGCTGTCGATGTTCGGATAGGATGGGTGAGAGTGGTGATGCCACAGCCTGTGTCTTCTCTCCACAGAGAGTTTCAGCTTTTGGATTTTTAACAGTTGTTTGGTTCAGAAAAGCTTTCCAAGACCCAGTGGAGCAAACAGAGCCATCACCGGAGCTGGAGCCGGATGTCCGGACGTTTTGTTTGACTCAACGCTGTCACTTCTAAACCTTCCAGCTCTAAGAATCTCCCCCAAATTTGATCCATTAAAGAAAAGACCCCAAGTATGTGTCAAGAAAATTAAATCCAGGGATACAGTGAGTTGACTTCACAGAAATTCCGATTTTGTAAGTGATACTTGATTTTTTTAAAAAAGATTTTATTTATTTATTTGACAGAGAGAGATCACAGGTAGACAGAGAGACAGGCAGAGAGAGAGGGAAGCAGGTTCCCCGCTGAGCAGAGAGCCCGATGCGGGGCTCGATCCCAGGACCCTGAGATCATGACCTGAGCCGAAGGCAGCGGCTTAACCCACTGAACCACCCAGGCGCCCCAGTGCTACTTGGTTTTTAGAAAGCTTTTTATCCCGTTTTATGAACCTCCGAAAATCAGGACCCTGAGCCTGGCAGTCAAAGGGAGGAATTAGGCGTCGAAGATCAAGGTCATTCAAAATGGATCCCAACAGAGCCTGAGGTTTCCCAATGAATCTGTGGCACAAGAAACGGAAGGAATTGTCTCTTCTGCTTTGCTCAGGTTGGAGATCCTGTTTGGGTGGTTGTTAAAATGAAAATAAAAAGGTTTTGTGATCATTGCTTATTTTTAGAGTTCTTCACACAGAGGGTTCATGTCACAATGTCCGCATTTCAGCCCTAAAGTGAATACCTTTTCTTTTTTTTTTTAAGGTCAGAAGACGATTAAATAAAACTATCATACATAATTTTTTCATATGTTAAGTAGCAGGAGAATATCCATCCTCTAGTCTGAAATGGAATTATTGTCAGTAAAGGATGTCATTACTTATTTACACACCAAGAAGTACCTTGACCCTTTTAAAAAAGAAATGTACAAGTAGTTTTGTAAATCAGAGAAGAGGGAGGGGACTGGGCCTTCTGTCCTTGTCACAGCGAGCGCGTCGTCCCAGCGTGACCCGTGACCCCCGGGGGCCGACTCTCGCGGGTTTCCAATACTCTGAGGGCAGGTACTGGGCCTCCGGCCGCCACTCTGGGAAGGGGCGGTTTGCGTGCAGACCCTGCAACCTGTCCCATTAGCTCCAGAGCAACTTCTCTGTTGCCTCCCGTCGCCTCTCGGAAAGGGATCTGTTCATTCAGCTACTTGTGAACTGGGCAGTTTAGGGTGATGGTCCAGGAGGGGTGTGGGCGGCCCCTCCAGGGCCAAGAAGGCCTCTGGGGAGACGGTGTAATAGAAGGAGAACTTTGAGACCAAAGGACACCTCAGAGGTGCTCTAGCCCTCCCTTTACAAACGAGGAAATTCAGGCTCAGGAAGCGAGAAGCCGCGCTCAACCCTGTACCGGTGTGTCGCTTTCCTCAGTGGTCGAAACAGTTACACTTAGAATGTGTCTCACTGATGTAACAGGGGCTCCTCCTGGAAAATCTGGCACTTGATAGGTGCTGACCTTGAAATTAATGATGTCATGGACCATGAGAATAAGATTCACTTCTGCTTTATTTACCAGAATGTACCAGTCTCTAGCCAATCAACTCATGAGAAAACATACAAAAATTGCGCACAGGATCTTAGCAAAATGTAACCCGGCTGCGTCTGTTAAAAGGATAACTTGCTCCGTCTGGTTGGGATTGACTCAGGAATCCAAGAGTTCTATCACCTTAGGAGAATATATGGATAAAAACCAGCCTATTTACAGACTGAGGAAGAATCACACAATTATTGTCATAGCGCAGGATATGTATTTGACAGTCACGATCTCAGTAACGCTACACCTTTTACTGCACCGGGAACAGACGGTATCTTCCTCAGCCTGATTCAGAGTCGCTGCCAAAAGCCTCCAGTAACTATCATTCTTAACGGTAGAAAATTTGAAGCTGTTATCTTTAAAATCATTTATAAATAAGGATACCAGTTATCAACAATTGTGCAATGCTGAACTTAAAGTCCTGCCTATTCCAGCAGGCCAAAAAATGGAGGAAAAAAATTTAAGGATTGATCAGGAAAATGATATTAAAGAACACTCAAAATCTGCAGACAATGGGGTTATCCACACACAAACCCCTTGCAGAATGCACACATACTCACAGTTAACAAGAGGGCTAAGCAGGGTTGAATAGTCAGAGTCAAGGTCACAGTACAAAACACAACGGCATTTTTATTTACCAGCAAACTGAGGGCAGGAAATACGGTTTTCAAAATGAGACCAGTTAAACAGCAACTACAACCACTGGTAATAAACAACATGTATTTCTAATTCTCTTCCCAGGCACATAACATTGTCCCTAAGTCCCCACTGATGTTGGCGTGGCCTCAGGAGAGACGGGACCTGTGTTAGGACCCGTGTGCAATTCCCAGCTGTCCGCTATGGTGTTGGCTCTAGTCGGCACGGCTGCTGCCCCACCAGTAGGGTCCCAGCGGGAACAGAATCACCAACCAGCCTCTATAGCCAAGTACCAGGAATGAGAAGTAAACATCTCACTTGATTACATCTGCAAAGACCCCGTTTCTAAATAAGGTCACATTCATGGGTTCTGAGGATACGACCTTGGACATATCTTTCCTGGGAGACAATTCATCCCACAACAGTGGTCCTGTCTGCGTTCGGCAACGTATCTCGAGAGAGGGAGGAGCTCAGACAAGGGTTGCTCGCTTGTGACCAGGAATCGAGGGAGGGTCGAAAATCCACAAGTTTATTAACTTGTAGGAGGAGAGAAGACAATTGCTTCCCACCAAAATCGTAAAAAATTAACTTGGAAAGCTTCAAACCGCTCCTAATGTTTGAATTTCAGTCCTTCAGCCAACATCGCTCCAGAAGTACGGTCACGACACCCATTGTTGGAGCTTCTTAGCAGGCTCAGCTGGAAGGGAACAGCCGGGGTGCTTGTCACGACTGCCTTTAGGACGGCTCGTGATGAGACCACGAGTGTGGCCCTCCCGCAGAGCCCAGCACAGCAGCAGCAGGTGGGTTAACAGACATGTCAGCAAGGAGGCAAGAAGTCGAGCAAGCGGGAAAGGTGGGTCTAAGTAGGACCAGAGATGCAAGTCCCAGCACGCGTGGCTTCGGGTCAGGCGGAGGAGAAGCCAGACCCCTAAGGTACTAGTGCCGAAGAGCTACCAGCCTGGGCTCACAGGGGCTGTGATCCGGGGGACGTAAGACGACCTTTGGGCCCATCATCTACAAGCAAGGAGGCTTGGAGCTTGTATGTCTGGTGCTTATTTCAAATATGGCCAACGAGGCTGACGGAAAAGGAAGAACCTTCTAAAAGGAGGGGCCAAGTGTCATGGAAAACAGTGAACCAGAAGCCACACCGAGGAGCGGGGTCCACAGCTAGCCTGCGGCAGGCGAGCGCGAAGCTGAGGAAGAAACGCCGTCGCTCGAAGCCGCGGAGAGCAGGGTATGCCCGTCTAGCGTGACCTCGCCTGCACCAGACAGCGTAACTACCAGGAATAAATGAACAAAGGGCGTGACACCTGCCTCGCTCGGTCCTCCTGAGTTGACGGTGAGACTGTTGCTCGTATGGGTGTCCACTAAGAGTGCGTGGGGTCCGGACAAGGCCCGATGGGTCTGCGGGGCTGAGAGACAAGTGTGCCTGGTGCCGCGGGGATTTTCGGGGACTCAGAGTACCGGGAGCCACACAGCAGGTGCAGTGGGCACGTCCGGGCTGGGCTCAGGCTGCAAGACAGGAGAGCGGAGGGCTTGGCCCGAGGCTGGCGCTGGCCCCACACGGTGCGCGCGTGGGTGTGTGTGCAGATGGAGGCGCAAAGGCTTGTGACGCACGTCCTCTCCCAGGAAGGCCCGAGCCGGGCACCTTCCAAACCACATTTCACATTTCTCTAGCTCCCTGTTTCTTACAATTTTTGCTTCAGCAGAGGACTCGGGGCGTGGCACGGGGCGGGCGAGCGGCCCTGTGAGTGGCACGGGGCGCGTGAGCGGCCCTGTGAGTGTAAGAGGGCCCGGGGGAGGAGGGACGGCCCCGGGCTGCGGGCGGCGGACACAGCGCGGACGTGGGACTGGGGGGTGCAGGCGACCGGCTCCGCCGAGGCAGGTTTTGCTAAGAGAGCCTGTGCTCTCCCGCTGGTCCAGGGGCCCGTCCTGACCTTCTCGGGGGACGGTTCTTTCAGGGGCAACATGTCTAGAAAGTTCTTGAAGTCGCCCTGCCCAGACGGCAGGAAGGATTTGGCTGCTCTTGAAGGAAGGGCGAGTGCGGGGTCTGGGTCTGTGGGGGAAGCGCCTGCATCATCAGCAGAAACAGCCCCTGTGATGGCTCCTGGCATCCCACACGCGGCCCGTGCTGACCGGGACACCTCCTCGCAGCGACGGTGGGAAGTGACTTGGCCTCACCGGGCTCTCCCCCAGACTCTCTCACACGCCATCAGCACACAGACCTTAGGGATGCAGAACGGTGGCCCTGGGGGTCCCTCCTGCCCGCTCAACAAGGACGGAGCAAGACGAGGCCAAGGGAGGGCTCGGGCGATGAACGGACGCGGGCAGCTCCGCTGGGGACGGGCAGTGTCAGGTTGGCCACGAGCAGCCGCTGGAGCTGGTGGCAAAGCTCGACGTCAGGGCGTCCTGTGAGGGGTGTAAGTTCCTTCCCGACAGGCACAAAACGGTTTCGGACCCCCTTTTGGATCTGAGCTCCCCGGTGCCGGGGTAACGTTGTCGGGCTGAAGCTTGTCGCCGCGCAGCGTGAGGTGATCTCTTTCCCAGGGGCCTTACTTTTTTCAGCAAACATGTTCTGGTTCACTTTAATTTTTTAAAAAATGTTTTCCAATATGGGACGTCAATTGGTGGAACACGTTTTCAAATGCTCCGATGACTCCTAAAGAGAGGGACACTCGCTAGAACTCCTGAGCCTTCGCCGTGTATCAGGCAGGTGCTGAGTACCTCGTCCGCCGCATCTGTTAAACCCTGAAACAGCCCCATGGGGCCCTCACCTGACAAAGGAGGAATCAGGAACTTCGGTAGCATGTCCGGGTCTCCCAGCATGCTCACAGAGCTGCGTGTGGCTTCAGAAATTATGCCTAATCCTCACCTTCTTCTGCCGTATTTGTCCAAACGTGAAATGCACACATTTTCAGGACCTCAAAACTCGGTTACAATAACACGGTTACGGCTGTGAGCAAGCACTCGGCACTCGGAAGTCCCAGAGCGTGTTCTCTCGTTTTCTGAAGACCAGAGGCAGTCGGGAGGGCAGGGGACACCACCGTGACCCGCTGGGGCGAGACGAGTCCCTCGGGGCTGCGCAACAAGGTGACGGCCATCGGGTCCTGTGTCTCGAGTCTTGTGTCTTACTCAGGCTCCGTGTTGCATGTGGGGATTGGTACCCACAGGGCGGATGTGGAGGGCGCGTGGGGCTCTCGGAAGCGCACGCCCATGGGGACCCCACGGCGCGCGGACCCGGCCGGGATCCTGTCCCCTGTCAGCACCGGCCTGAAGTCTGGATGACAGAGGGGACACTGATTAGGAGGAGAGAAGAGTAGAATTACACGGTGCACCGTGTCTAAAACATTCTTTGCATCCGCAAAATTTGGTCACTGTTTTCAACGAGACACACGGAGTGCGTATTTATGTATTTTCCTTCCGTGACCAAAGTGTTTCTGGGGTTGACGTCTCGTGAGACGGGGTGACTCCAAGTCAGAACAAACGAGAACAACACTGTCTCTGTTTTCACTGGGGGGGGGGGCTTTAGAGTCATTTTTATTGTCTTTGGGCGTGAAACGGGGGACAGTAGTGGCGGCAGATGCAGATGTGGTGCTGACAGCCCGTGGTGTGGGGGACCTCCGCTGGAAAAGGAATGCAAAGTCAGAAATACAACATGGGGAGCAAACATATAGATTTGCTTAGAATGACAGAGAAGACCGCAGCAACTTTTACTGTGCCGATAAGCCCTCGGATGTCATGGAAGCCAGGCTCACGGGACCGTCCGGCTCTGGTGTGGGGCTGCATTTTCCACCGAGAGAAGAGAGAGAGGGCTCAGGCTTTTCTCCTTCAGGTCAAGCCGGTTTTGTTTTGAATCCTCTACCACTTGGAAAATGTCGTTTGTGACCCGTGGTCGTGACACCGCCTAAATGTTCCAGAGACTGCGCCGGTCTGGGGGAGACCCTCTCTCAAGGTTCGCTCCCGAAGCCACATGATTTCAGGTGATTTTACATTTCTTCTCTCGTGAAGAATTCCGGAGTTGACAATTGTCACTCAGTGCTGTGACACTGGGTGCCTGTGCTGTCCTTGGAGTAAGGAATAAGCTGAGGGCCTCACAGAATGTCCGCTCGTTAGAGTGACGTGCGTCCCCGACACTGAGGCTGGGAATGGGGAACGCCAGCAGTCCCTTTGTCCCCGCACCCGGCACAGGGCAGTGACGTGGGTGGCCGGGTGAGGACAGAGGGAATCGGACGGGTTAACGCCTTCCTCAGCAAACTGTCCGTGCACATCTGACCCTGGGAACGGACGGGGTGCCTCCCCAGCCTTGGAGGGGCGGACTCGCCAGCTCGAGCTTCTGCGTGCGTGCACCTGCCCCGCGTCTCCTCTCTCTGTTTCGAGAGGTCGGGGTGGGCTCGCCGTCTGCACCGAGGGGAGTTTCTCGGATGATTTCCCGGCACCTGGGACGTGACTGTGCTGGAGGCTCTCCCAGGACTTGGCAGAAACTGGGTTTCGAAATCTACCAGGGGAGCATCAACAGTCGCAGCCGTCGGAAACGCCACCCCAGAGGGAACAGGGCCTCGGACCAGGGACCGAACATGACAGCGGTCGCTGACCTGGACTGATCTGCTGAGGCTGGGCCTTCTCCCGCAGGCTCGGAGCAGCGCGGAGGCAGGGAGCGCGAGAACCGCGCGGCGGCTGCCTTCCCGCCGACCCCCAGGGCCATTTCGATTCGGGCAGGGGCAGCGTCCAGCACACCGGCCCGCCGGCCCCTGGCCCCGCTGCGTGGCGAGGCAGGGTGGAGGATGGGGCGGCCGCTGCACGGACAGCGGTGAAGAACACGGAGGGGGAGAAGCAGGGGAGTGTGAGCGTAACGGTCATTTACGTTAATTCTCCGCAGCAGCCGAGGCTGTGAGCAAGAAAACCTGCACCAGGAATTACAATTCGGAGCATGAAACAATGGCGAATGTTGCATTCATTGGAGAAGGACGCATGCAAAAAAATCATGAACATTTCATGGGACTATTTTCCTCTTATAAAGCTTATTCTTATAATATTACTGCATTTCAAAAAAATACAATTTTAGAAAAAAATGAACTCTAGCTCTTTGCAGTGATAGGCGACAGGTCAGAAAAGCATTTCAGAATAATTTTACACCTTTTAACCTTAAAAAATACTTTGCTGACAATTGAGAAAGGGCTTTAAAAGAAGCTCTGATAGGCATCCTCACAGCGGGGTTGCCGTGTCCCATCACCGTGCGGAGCTGCTGCATAATGCACCCTGTAATAAGGAGCTCACATCATGGGCTGAGGGGCCGCCGCCAGGCTGAGGCTCGCCCGGAGCCGCTATTAGTCACGACGCTGGGAGTTTGTTCCATAAAACTCTCGGGAAGACGAAGGGAATTAAACTGTTTAAAATTTTGGTTTGAGCCGGGAAAGAACTACGGTGTCCTAGAGTTTTGTCGGCATTTGAATGTCTATTTAGCGTTCCGTGTTTTCCGTTGCTGCTCAAGCTTGGACGGTCCCGTGTGACGAGAACCCGGTGTCTCGTTCATGAGCGGCGCCGTCCCCGACTCCTGCCGCCGGCGGTAATTGTTAGCTGTTGTAGCAGTTACCGGTGATAATTATGAGCGCTAATATGATGGCTGATCGTTCAGCGCGGCTTGGCTACGGATCCTGTTCAAACTTAGCGGAAACGCGACAATGTTTCACCGTAACGAAACCAAAAGCCGTCCATCAGGGAAAGACACACTCCCAGCTCTTTGCCGATGCCTCCAGAGCAGGGACACCGGCCGCAGGGACACCTCCGCCCGGCAGCACGGGAGGGGGGACAGGCGAGACTGTGGTTTCTCGTGATTTTCAGGAACTGGGGAGGAGTCGAAGGGAGGAGGCTGGGGCCGCGTTTCTAAGCAGGATCTCTGCTGGGACCCTCAGGGAGGGCCAGGTCGTCCTGGGCGTGGCCGTGCGCCGGGCCTTCCTGGACATGGCAGTGCTCCCGCCGCGCCTCCGGTCCCCCCACGCGGGCTCGGTGTCGCTAGAGGAGAACCCACCCCAGGACGGGGTGCGACGACCTTCTCCACACGGAGCCTCGCCGTTGCAGAGACAGCCAGGGACAAGCACGCCCTCACCTCTGGGTCCTGCCCGAGCCGTCTCAGCGGGGCGCACGGAGGAAGGGGGTCCAGTGGACGCCCTGGCTTTTGTGCCCCGTGGCTTCTTGCCATCACCCTTTCCTTCTTGTCTTTCTTCTCCCGTCTGGATGGCAGCGTGGCTTTCGGTCCCACGGGACTTGTTCCAGGTTCCTGACGTGTGCTCAGTCTCGGGGCAGTCGGCCCTTGGCCATGTTGTGCATCTCCTGCCGCCTTTCCCGGAAGGACCCCCACCCCATGCACACACACGCAACCACATACACACGTGCACACGTTTGCACTGTGCACACGCGCATACTCTGTCCACAGGAGCTCACGACCGCTGACAGCACCTGGCCGGCCACGTTCTCAAGAATAAACTCTTGGCTTTTCTTTGGCAACTGACTCAGTTTACTGGGGTTCAGTGGATCTGAACGCAGAGGAAAGGCATTTAGGTGGGGGCCTCCCATGCCCAAGAGCCGGAGGTCGCAGGACCGCTGCCACGTGCAGGACGGCAGCTTCCCTGCGGTCTTGTGTTGCTGCTAAGAGGAGAACATTGAAGATCAGACCCAGGGTTTTCTAAAACAATAGGAAATTGTTCTGTTTCTTTATGGTACAATTTACTAGGTCATTGTATGTGCTGATTTCTAGAACCAGGCTGCTTCTTATTCCCTAACCGACTATCACACCCAAAGAGATCGAGCGGATTGCATTGAGCAGTCTCTAACCCTCAGCTTGCACATGTTTCGGCCAAGCCTGGAGACTCATCAGCACGGAAGCGGTGATGGGGCTGGCACCGGCCGTGTCAGCTGCGTGGGGGCTCTGTGGGGCCCCTCCCCCAGGTGCACGAGCCCCGCAGACAGCGTCTAGGGCAACAGCAGGAAGTCGCACGGCTCCAGGGGCCACGGTCCCGGTGCCGGCCCATGCCTGCTGCGGTGGTTCCCGCTTCCCAGGAATAATCCTTCCACTTCCCTCGTGCTGGCCAGGAAGTGGAGAGCCATGCACACGTGCGCACACACACGCACACAGATGCACCATGCACACCCCCACATGCACGTACACGCAACTATGTGCACATGTGCACCACACACACACGCACAATTGCACACGCACCCCCCCACACCCACACATACGTACACACAACCATGTGCACCGTCCACACATGAACACCCCCACAACCACAACCACACGTGTATATGCATGCGTCACACACATGCTGTGCACACACGTGACTATGTACACACGCACACATACCTGCCAACAAACACATGCACACAGTGTGCCCCACACAGCACAGACACGCGTGCACACACACGCACTATGCACATGTCCTCACAGTGTCTGAAGAGACAGCCTGCGGCGGAGCTCACCGCATGTCTTTGTGCAGAATGCAAGCCTTCGGGGTGCAGACCCTCCGTGGCTCCGTGTCGTCTGCTAACGGCACGTAGTTCTGACGGGGGCACCAGGTCACACAGGGCACTAGCTGACCCGAGGCGTTCCCCAGTTTCCCAGCCTCCCCGTCTCCCCATCCTCTGTGTCTTGACCGTAGGGGGCGGAGTTTCTGTACTTCGAAAGTGATGCTATCATGGGTAAATTTTTCTGTTTTGTCTTTTGCATTTTTCCAAATATATTTTTTAAAAAGTCAATTACTTTTATGTCCTAGTATTATTTTTAAAGATTTTATTTATTTATTTATTTTACAGAGATCACAAGTAGGCAGAGGGGCAGGCAGAGAGGTGGAAGCAGGCTCCCTGCTGAGCAGAGAGCCCAACGTGGGGCTCGATCCCAGGACCCTGGGATCATGACCTGAGGCGAAGGCAGAGGCTTAACCCACTGAGCCACCCAGGTGCCCCTAGATCTTAGTATTTTTAACTAATAAAAAAATCACAAGGGAAGTAAAAAAAAAAACAACCAGAATTTTTACTACAATGACTTGTCTTTCATACACTGGCTGATGAGCACTTCGGTGGCCGCCGTTACCTGGGGATCAGGAGTAAACGTCCTCACTTCGCATTTGGTAAGTTGAGCAGCCGACGCCAAGCCACGCTCCTGGTTTTAATTCTTCCTGTGTTGCCGGGAGTACAAGTTCTCTCACATCGACATCTTTCCCACTGGCGAGTCCCTCTTCCCTCCCTGACTAGCTCTGCTGGAGTCACAGCCTCCCCTTGGCCACGAGCCAGTGCGAGCTGCCCACGGCTCTGAGGCCCTCCCCTGCGTGTCCGCACCGACCGCGGCATCGCTCTGGCCTCACACGGTCAGCAAAGCAATGAGGTTCCGCTCTGCGAACTCGCACCTCTCTGAGACCAGGAAGCAAACCGGAGCACCACGAGGGCTGGACTAGGTCCAGCGAGCGGGAGGGGACCGTGCCTGGGGGTGTCCTTGGAGGGAAGGGCAGCAGGAACGACTCGAGGCCCACAGGCTGGGCCAAGGCTGCCCCTCGGCTCTCAGGGGAGTGCCTTCCTTCCCCCACAGCTAATCAGAACCCAGGAGGGAAATCCTAGCAGGGACAGCAAGTGGCTTTCTGTTCCTGGTGTCTTGTGTCACGAGCAGGGGACAAACAATGACTGTCCTTTCATTGCAGGAGAAATATAGTGAGTAGGACCCAGGCTTCCCCTGCAAGACAGAGACAGGAAGATAAAGAAGGGGGCAGACTGGCTCGAGCAGCAGGTGCCTCACCCCTTGTCTGCACGGGGGGCTGGGAGGGGGCCTCGCTGAGCCCTGCTGTCCCTTGGAGGCCTGTGAACAGGTGTGCGCAGCTCCTGCAGGGGAGGCTGGGGCCAGAGGCCTCCTCCTGCGTAGTCTGCCGCAGGCCACCCCCCCTGCGGGCTGTCCCCGTGGCCATGTGTGAAGTGGGAGCCGGCATCCTCTGGGCGGGACGCTGCCCCACCCGGTGGAAGTGGCTACGGACACAGGCAAAGCGCTTTGTGTCAAGACCTGACCACATCCTGCGTCTGCATCCGTGCTCCACTCAAAGCTGTTCACACACATCGCTCACCCTACTGAGGAATGCGTCGGTCCCTTCACGCAGCTTCCGGCACCCTGTTCCCAGCGAACGAGAGCATTTCAGCTTCCCGCCAGGGCCACTGGGGCTCTGTGGGCTCGAGAGAGGTTGCCCACGCGTGCAGAAATGCCAATGTCAGTGAGCTCGCCGCCGGCTGCTGAACCATCTGGCCCGAGCGGAGAGGGGCGGGGGGCGCTGGGAGGGCAGGGGTGCCGGGAGGACGAGGGAACGGCGTCTGTGTCCTTCGAGATGGGTTCCGAGAATCAGGGGACTCTCATCTGCTCAGGAGCTCGGGTGTGGCGCTTCCCCCGATTCCGACCGGCTCCGTCTGCCGCCCCCCAAACCAGGGGCAGGTGCGGACCCAGGGGCAGGGGCAGAACGACACGGCTCCCCCTACTCAGTTGTCTCCACGCCAAGCTGCACAGCATGAAGGCCAAGCCCTTTCCAGAGAAGTGAGTGTGGGCTGTGACCACGCGAGTCGGAGGGTGCGAGCTCGGTCGGCTTCCTGCCAGCACACCGGAGGCCGCCCCGCGCGCTGGAGGGCCTGTCCTGCTCCCCAGGGATGTTGAAATGCAGACTCTCATTTTCTTCATGCAGCAGATAAAAATCCAAGCTCTGCCGGCAGTGCGGCCCCGTAAAGACCCTCTCCGGGGCTGCTCAGAGCGGCTCAGCCACCGCAGAGTCCATCAGGGCAGCGCCGGAGAATCACACGTCCTGATTCTAGAACCTGCTCGCTGACCCGTTGGCAGCATGCGGGGCGACACACACGAGTGACTCCCTGCCGCGCTGCTCCGACGAGCTGACCTACAGCCCAACAGCCGGAAGCAACCTGAGTGTCCCGGGATTCCGGGACGCGAGGAGTAATCCGTGTTGCTCACCCAGACGCGGGGGCTCCGCAGCCTCAGGAGAGCGGGCGGTGCACGGCCTGTCGCCACTCACCCGGGAAAGGGGCGGGGGCCACGCAGCCTTTTCTGCGCGTCGATGGATCGGGACAGACGTCTGTGGGCATTTGTTTGTCTTAAAAATACAATGAGCCAGTCCTGCCCTCCCTGGAAGCCCACTCCTGCCCGCCCACCCCGCCCCTCCCCCACTGTCTGTTTGTTCTCTGCATTTTGTTTGTTGATTCATTTGTTTCCGAGATTCTGAGTGAAACCAGAATCAGTTTCTTTCTCTGTGACCGACTGACCTCACTTAGCGTAATGCCCTCTGGGTCCACCCACGCTGTCACCCACGGCGGGGTTTCCTGCCTTGTTAAGGCTGAGCCACATTGCACGGCTTGTGCAGCCCATCTCCGCTGTCCGCGCCTGTGCTGGGGACGTTCAGCTGGCCTCCGCAGCGTGGCTATTGTAGATGATGCGGCCACAAACACGAGGACGGACAGATCTTTTCAAATCAGTGTTTTGTTTTCTTTGGGTAACTTCCCGGCAGTAGAGTTGCGGGGTGCTGTGGATTTCTATTTTTAATTTTGGGCGGAATAGAAGGCCCCGCGCAGGGAATGTGGTTCTTCTAGTGTTAGTGCCTGCCTTTGTTTTTCTGTTTTTCCTGTGCATTTTAAAACTTGTTTTCCTCTACACAGATCATGGTTGTGAACACTGAAATTTGGATGGGATCTGTTTAGAGAGAGAACCAGTGAGAAGATCCGCAAACAGCTCTCCAGCATGACCTGCGAGGCTTGCAGGGTGAGGTTTTCCGGTCTTGGCAATATACAATAAGCCCAACATCACCTCCTACCTTGGAAGGAACACTGATAACATAACGATGTTTGCAATTTCTCCTGTGTGTGAGGACGCACAAAGAAATTCAAGGTGAATGAATATAATTTCTGATTTTTTTTTTAAAAGGAAAAATGTTAATGATGGTCTATTTACAAAACTTTCCAAAGGGGCACCTGGGTGGCTCAGTGGGTTAAAGCCTCTGCCTTTGGCTCAGGTCATGATCCCAGGGTTCTGGAATCGAGCCCCACATCGGGCTCTCTGCTCCTCAGGGAGCCTGCTTCCTCCTCTCTTTCTGCCTACTTGTGATCTCTGTCTGTCAAATAAATAAATAAAATCTTTAAAAACAAAAACAAAAACCAAAACTTTCCAAAAATGAGTTGGATGACAGAGTAATATGGTCCTGGAATTTGTATTTCAAATTTTATAAAACAATGCACAGAATGTTAAGGATTATTTTAGAAGTTTTCTGGAAGACATGGAAGGTAATTTCTTTTCTTCTGCATAAGACCCAGCTTGCCACCTTTTTGCTTTTGTGACAACTTGTAAGAAATGCACGAAGCCCTTAGAACTGTCAGCCATGGGGCATCTGGTGGCTCAGTTGGTGAAGCGTCTGCCTTCAGCTCGGGTCATGATCCCAGAGGCCTGGGATCGAGTCCCGCATGGTGGGGGGGTGGGTTCCTGGCTCAGCAGGGAGCCTGCTTCTCGCTCTCTCTCTGCTGCTCTCTCTGCTTGGGTTAAAAAAAAAAAAAAAAAAAAAGAGTTAATTGTTTAAAATAATTTTTGCCCTTAGGAGACCAGAAGGACATTTTGTGGTCAGAGTGGCGCGTGGCCTTTTGTTGTCTTAAGTGTCTGTATTATACTGTCTGAGGCCCCTGTGAATTCATCAGTGTCGGGCTTTCATGGGTCTTATTCTGCCTGGAGAAGGGTTTTTAAAATTAATATCCCAAGTAAACGGACAGAAGCACACCAGCCAGTTACTGAAAGTTTAGAACCTGCCTAGTGTCCCGAGAACGTAGAAACGTCACCAAACTCGCGGGCGCCAACGCCGTACCTTCTCTTTGCGGAACATCCTGGTGGCACCTCCGGCCGGTTCCCTCCCTCCTCCGCCATCTGGGCTCAGACCCCGGCACCCCGTGTCCCTGGTGCTGCCCCACCGGCCCCTGTGTGGGGAAGGTGGCTAACGCGTGAGCCCGTGGGCCAGCGCGTGGGCGCCACTGGTCCCTGAAGGTGAGCGAGACCCACCCTCGCCGGGAGACGCGAATGACTTTTAACGTTTTCTTGAAAACGTTTGTTCTACACGGAACGAAGGCCCAGGCCGCGCTGGGGGCCGTGGCCCCTCCTAGCCGGCGTGTCGGTGCGGCTCGGAGCCGCGAACACTCTTGTCTCCCTCCTGAGCTTCAGCCCCGAGCTTCCCAACCTCAGTGGGTCGCCATGTGGCCACCTCCTTCCCAGGCATGAACCCAGGACGGCGCCCGCACTGGCTCCCGGTGTGGACCGGGATGGGGCCCGGGGAGGTGCGGACCCGCCGGTGGCCGCAGAGGCAGGACCCCGGCCCCCTGTGCCCCTCCCTTGCATTCCTTGGGCGGTTCCCACAGGCGGCCTGGCCACGGAGGTCAGAGCCGCCCAGACAAAGGAGCCGCCCCCCGACCGACCGCTGGGCCTGGGCTGGGCTGTCAGCCCCGCTGAGTCACGATTAACGATTCAAGACTCCAACTTCCGTCTCCCTGAGGCGAGGTGGGGGCAAGAAAGACCCATCTCACAGCTGACAAGATTCAAGGTGCCCCGAGCTGCAGGTGGGGTGCGGAGGGGGCAGCGCCCTTCAATTTGTGTCACTGAAACCGACCTCTGAAGAGAGACCCACGCGGTTGTCTTTTCCTCCTGGGCTCCATTCCTCCCACACAGTGGGACGCACCGTGGGACGTGCGTTTCACATGCAGCCGGACACACAGGCTGGGACACTCAGACCGCGTGGCTGGGGGGCCGGGAGGGCCAGGAAGGCCCCCAGCCCGCAGCGCCCCAGCGGAGCCGCTGCGGGTCTGGCCGCGCTCGGTGCGCCTGCGGCAGGTTACGTTGGAGCAGAAGCCAATAACTTTATGAAAACACTAACGTTGAGATAAAATATGCGTTTGTGACACCGGAGCCGTCAGTGTGTGCCCGCGTGTGCACAATGTTGACGGAAGGAAGAATAGCATAATAGGAAAGAAGCAATATATGTCTTTTTAAGAGATTCTATTTGTAACAGGATTTTCCCCAGTGGCTCCTAATTTGTCTGCTCTGAAACCAGCAAATGAATTAATTTAACATACGTTTTAACTGATGATGGACATTATGTCTCCCAAAATAATTCAATCTAATTTTCTTTTAATCAATAGGGCCATCACCTTCTGTGAGAAGGATTTTCGGAGTATTTTTAGGTGGGGTTTTGAAGGATGTGGGGGGAGGTGGCGTCCCCACGGGCCGACATCCATAAAAGGGAGGACGTCCTCTGTCACGTGGGCAGCGTGGGTGGGCGTGGCCGTGTGCCCCAGGACGGTGTGTACCGCCTCAGATCCCTGAGCAGAGCTGAGCGTGGGTCTGCAGTGGCAGCCAGAGCCCTGGATCCCTCCTGCGGACACGGTCCTGTGTCTGCCTCTGGTCAGAGGCGTGACGTCACCTCACGCGGTAGTGACCACTCCTAGGACCTGACATCTCTATTTCTCATCAAAGGGCTTATTGATTATGGACCCAGAATTTGGTCTTTCTTTCAACAATAAGCTTTCAAAGAGCACGTCGCAAGGGCCTGCAGCCCATGTCCTGTGGCCAAGATTCCGCACCCGGGACAGAGGTCTTCATTTGTGCAAACCCTTCGTTTTCTGCTTGCTGGACCTTCCAGCTGTCTCTCTCTGTTCTACGAAGGTTAAAAATTGTGCTTCTTCTTTCTTGGCAGAAAAGCCAGGACGAGGAGGGCCAGTAAGAGCAATCCATTCGTTTTTTCCGTGAAGCAATGATTTCTTGAAAATGAAACATTCCGTCTTGCCCATTTTCCCTTCCTGCGGCTTCTCCTACAAACTCCTTCTCTAATCGCCAACCCTGGCTCAGCCTGTGTGACTCAGCTCTCTTTTGGAAAGGGCCCATAGCATCAGGAGGCTGACGGGGCCAATCCCATGGGCCCTCACGGGTCTGAGGGCTGTGCGGGCAGAAAGGAAGAGGGAAAAGCAGAGGGACAAAGCACTGGGATCGGTCTGGATGGACCGTCACCAGGGAGCTTCAGGCCCAGGACGGGTGGCCCTGAACTGGACAGGATGTACTCATTCCTTTGTCCAGAAGCTCCCTCCCACTCCCCTTCCCTCTGCTGCCCTCAGCCCTCTGTCATCAGGACAGCCCTCAGTGGTTGCTTAGGGAACCCTATTTTTAGGGGTGAATGGCCAGGGCTCAGATTTGGGGGCTGGGGAATGAAGATCAAAGAAGCCTCCCCCCACCCTGAGGCCCTCCCCATGTGGAGTCAGCTCAGGCTGTATTGTGAGCGGAGGCCTCTCCCCTCCCCCTCCCAGGACCACTGACGGCTGAGCTGTCACAGCAGACAACACTGCAGACCCAGGGACAGCCTGCAGGTCAGGGCTGTATGGACAGACTGGGCTGGGCGGGGGCTGGGGGGCAACATGTTGTCAGAGACAGGGACCTTCGGGCCACGGCCGCATCTCACCTCCAGTAACTGCCGCTGACAGAGGAGGGGCCATCGTATAGTGTGACCAGCTCACGGAGAAATGACCCAGACACGATTTTGTGTGAAGTCGCAGCATCTGGATGTTGAAGGATCGCACACCGTGAACTCACCTTCACTCCGTCGGGGCCGGCCCATGTGCGGACACCGGGACGCCCTGACCCCCTTCCGTGTGCCGGTGGCTGGGCCGCTCTGCTCGGGGCTCAGGACGGGCAGCTCCCCAGCCCCACTGCTGGGCCATCAGATGCGGGCACCTCCTCACTGGGGACCTGTTCCCACCATGTGAGGGGACCGTTGGCTATAAGGGCCCAGGAGTGGGTGGCTGGAGTCCTGGGGGGCCGGAGGTCCAACGTGCGCCTCGTGTGACATGAAGAACTTGACGCCAACCCGCCGGGTCACGTGCACGAGTGTGGATCACTCCAGAAGTCCTCGGTGGGGCGAGAACGCCTCATTGCTCCGCATCCCTCCTCTGGGGCCATAAATCGAGCGGGCTGGCGAGCGGTCAGCTGCCCCGGGCAGGCCTGGCTGCTCGCTCGTCCCTGCCTGTAACAGAGGACAGCGCCTCCACTCCAAGGTCGGAGAACGGCCTTAGCGTCCGGAGGGCTGGAGACTGAATCCCGAGCCCCTGATGCATCTCCCGTGCTGTGTGACCTTGAACAAGTCACCGGAATGGGGCAGCTGTGGCGTTTCCGAGGCACAGCGGGCCCCACGTACCTCCATGCGGCGACTGTGGATTAAGCAAGGTGACTCACAGGAAGCCGGAGCAAACGTTGGGGCGGGCGTGGGATCCCTCCGCTCCCCATTCGCTGCCCCGGGAGAGCAGCTGCGGGGCCATCAGGCCGGCCAGAGGTGAAATCAGGGGATCAGATCGTGTCCTGGCAGAGCAGGCTCCGAGGGAGGACGAGCACGGGTGCAGCTTGGAGGCCTGCACGCTCGAGCTGGTGTTGGAGGGAAACAGCCTGGCCCCCGGGAACACCGCCGGGGTTTCCCAGCACCACCAGGAATAGCCCATCTCCCGGCCAGCAGAGCCCTTGCAGGACGGCCACAACCCCTCCTGGTGAGGGTCACAGCCTTGGCCGTCTCATTTTTTAAGCCCATCACAATTTTGGAGACACAGGCCAAGTAGGCAAGCATCTTTGCTCCTGCTTTACAGGTGGGCAGACTGAGGCCAGGGGCCATGACTTGCTACTAGTCGGCGGCAGAACGGTGCAGGACCCACTAGAACCTCCTGCGGCAACACGCTGTCAGCTCCCATGTCGGATGCTTCCATCAACCATGAAGAAATAGATTCCCTCGGAATGAAACGCGGAACAATAAGTTTTTATCGCATTATATTTAAGCTGAAATAAAGTTGAAATAACGTTGAAATAAAGTTGAGTGTGAATCAATTCTTTTAACTGAAAGGCATTGAAAACACATTGGATTTGTATAGTACCTGAAAAAGCACAGTGAGGAAACTTCCGGAAGCAGGCAAATCTTTTGACATGTGAATAGTCATCCTTAATGTTTCTGTGCTGAAGACTTTTTCTTCTTAAATATCACCTTTTCTTAAACCAGGTCACACCTTTCTGAGTGGCCTGGCAGAGAACGGGTCCGACAGCGCAGATCTCCTCCGCTGATGGGCTCTGCAACAAGCACAAATAAGACCCATGTTTAAAAGAAGAAGAAGAGGAGCCCTTGTAGCAATTTCTCTAATTTCCCTCCAGTTTCCTTTCTTGCCATTTCAACGTGTTTGTGGCTTGGCTCATATGAGCAGCAAACTGGCCGAGAGTCCTGGTGGTAAAGACGCTCTCGGGTCCCTTCAACCTGAGTGCCCCTCCCCTGCACCGCCAGCCCCCCACAGACCGACGGACTGACCGCGATGGAACCTGGTTCTGGAGACGGAGATGCAGTTCACCACACCGACCTCCAAGAGCTGGAGAGAAGCCGGGTCTGGAGTTGGCGCCGTCTGGTCCCGGGTCCGTGCAGGGCAGCGTAGGGACTGCTGGGGGCACCGGAGAGAGAGACGGGGGGCCCCGGAGACGCGGGCCGCTGTCCACCCCAGACTCAAGCAAGCTGCACACCTGAGAAACGAAGTGTGGTGCTTCTGCACACCGCCTCTTAAAATGAGATTTGATCCGACTTGCAGAGCTTAAAGAAGGATTTTTCAGAACTCTTCTTAGTCATGTATCGGCAAAAGACATTACAATAGTCAGGAATCATCCAAACGACAAGCTATCGTGTCGTATACCCACAAGTATTTGATTAACAAAAAGTTTTCTTAACTGAAGTGTAGCTGACATGTAATACGTCGTTTCAAGTGCGCACCAGACCTGATCGTCCGTAGCATCACCAGAAGCTCACCGCGGTCCGGGGTGCTCACCGCCCATCATCCGCTATTGCTGACTCCGACGTCTGACTGCGGAAAGGTTAAAGTATTCTCGGCGCTGTCCCTGCGGTCCTTTTCACCCGCGTGACTTTACTGCACCGCCGGGAGCCTGTGACTCCCGCAACCTTCACCCGCTTTGCCCAGCGCCCACCCTCGCCCCCCGGCAGCCCACGGTTTGTTCTCTGTGTTTCAGGTCCGATTCTGCTTTTTGTTTATTCACGTGTTTTGTCTTTTAGATTCTACATGTGAGGAAGAGCGTATGGTATTTCTCTTTCTCTGTCGGACTTGGCTCACTCAGCTTTATACTCTGTCTCCGTCCGTGTTTCCACAAATGGTGAGATTTCGTCCTTCGTTCTGGCCAAGTTCTAGTCTACTGTCTGGACACCACGTCCTCTTCCACTCGTCAACAGATGGGCACTTGGGCGGCTGCTACAGTTCGGCTATTATAGATGCCGCCGCTATAAACAAGGTGTGCATGTGTCTTTTCAAATTAGTGTTTTCATTTTCTTTGGCCAAATACCCACACTGCCATCGCGGGCTCGTAGGGGAGTTCTATATTTACCTTTCTGAGGACGCTCCACGCTGTTGTCCAGAGTGGCCGCCCCAGCTCGCCTTCCCCCCCACAGCGCTCGAGGCCCCCCTTTCTCCGCACCCTCGCCCACGCCTGTGGTTCCCGTGTTGTTGGTTTTAGCCGTTCTGGCAGGTGCGAGGTGAGATCTCATCACGGTTCTGGTTTGCATTTCTCTGATGAGAAATTGAGATGTTGAGCATCTTTTCACGTGTCTGTTGGCCTTTCGTGTGTCTTCTGGGAACTGTGTTCTTAAACCAACTTACGATGTTAATCTTGTTGGTTTGATGCCCTTGTTGGAATCTTTTCAGATACCTCAGTGTTATGTTAGCCGGAATGTTTGTGAGAAACGCATGTGACAACGGAAGGAGCTTTGACAGCCTCAGGGAGGGAAAGGCGGAAGCACACGCGAGATGTTCCTTCTTACGTCGTGAAGGAGGGTGGGGGTCCTGAAGCTCTGACCGTGCCCCTTCCTTTTCAACAAGGTCCCACCATTGTGCTTTGTTCCCTGCGTGGATGAGAACGTTCCCCGCAGCTTGGAGGCGAGAGTGATGGGGCTCTGGAATCTGAGAGGCAAGAGGGAACTGGGTTCCAATCTGTCCCTCTTACGGGCGGTGAAGCTGAGGACCTGGCAGCTGCGTGACGCTGGTGTCTGTCCACGGTGGCTAGAGAGGGAGGTGGGGGGTGACACGGGGGGAGGGGCTGGGGGTGTGGCGGGAGGGGCTGGTGACCCCGGGGGGCAGGCTGGGGCACTCTAGATGGTGCCCCAGAGAACCGGCCCCGCTTTCTATCCTGCTGGAGGGTTACCCAGAGACCAGTTACTATGGAGAGGGCAGAGGCGGCCCTGCGAGCCGGTGGGGCAGGTCCGGCGCGGCTGCGTCGTGCTCTCCGCCTTCGACGGCACAGGACTCGCCCCGTTAGTGACACTGCGTCACCGCCGCCCTGACGGGAAAAAGCTCTTCGATTCCCATTATTTTCCTTTTGCCAAAATAATACAGACGTGACGAGTGTCTGTAGTCATGCCCACCCCTCTTCTGGGAGAGAGAGCCAGAAACAAGCAGGGGAGGGAACCGTCGTCCCCCAAACCGGGGACGGAGGAAGCGAAGCGCGGTACCGTCTGAGCCCGGCCTGAGCTCCTGTCCTGGGCGCGAGGCGGGGGAAGGGGGAAGGGGGAGGGGAGCTGGGCAGGGGGACGTGGGGAGGGCTGGACACGGAGGACACGGAGGGGGAGCGCAGGCGGAGAGAGGGAGCAAAGAGCATGGAGGGGCGGGGGGCAGGGATTCGTGGCACGTTTTGGCCGCCCCGTCCGCTCCGGAGCGCAGCGCAGCGCCGTGGAAACGCGGAGGTGAAGGGGGCACCCGGAGTTTGGGAAGGGACGGAACGGACGGGCTCCGAGAAGGAGTGAGGTCCGGGATAAAGGGAAGGCCCTCAGAGAGTAGGGACGCAGGGAGAACCAGGAGCAGGCCCCTACCCACCCCCCTCAGAACAGAAAACACCAGGAAAGCGGCTTCCTCACGGTGCCTGGAGGCCGGGAAAGGAAATCAGTGTCACCGGGTCGCGCCTCATCACGGGGCCGTGGGGGTGCCATTTCGGAAGGGCTTTTTAAAAGCATGTGGCACACACAGTTCTCCGGGTACCTGCGCTGATTCTTGCTTTTCCCGCTCAAGTGAGATAATACCCACTTACGAGGGGGCCCTGATGGACAGCCAAGGACCCCCTGCTGGCTGCCAGGAGCCAGGATGCGGCTTCCTCAGTGTGCACCACCCCCGGCCAGAACGAGAGGGCTGCCGCCATCCCCAGCCTGCGCCCATGGGGGCGGGGTGTCAGTCCCTGTGACTGTGGGGAGACAGGGACCCCGGGCAAGGGAGGACTCTGACTCTCAGCTTGGCTCTGTCTGTGCTGATCACACAGCTGGGGGCCGGCCACTGAGACGCAGAAGCCAGTGATCAGCAGTGCTGGGTGCTGGAAGGGACAGCAGTCCCGGCATTGGCCTGCGTTTGCAGACCGTGCTCCTACTTCAGCCAAAAGAAAACTCCAAATCACAAAACAGGATCAACTTAGGCTATGGCCAACTGACATATGCTGTCAGAAGAGTCATCCTTTCTTGGGGTTCCTGGTTTGGGGGCCACCTGCAGCTGCGCAGAGATCTGATGTCACGTGATGTACACATGCATGTGTGGCCAGGTGTCTCTCCAGGCTTCTGCCTGGGCTGCCCTGGTAAGCTTCCCTTCCTTCTCACCTGGGACTGGCTTACCAGACCCTCCAGGATGATGCATGGGTCCCAGACAAGCTCACCTCCACCTGTCCTGCCAGCTTGCTCAGGGCTCCATCAACAACACAGCTACGCAGGTGCACAGAGTGCTGGCGAGAAGCCCCGATCTGTCTCAGCAGGTTGTATGGTCTCGACCTTTCCATGTCTGAGTCTCTACAAAATGAGATAGGTTATTCCAGATTGTGTACTAGAAGTTATTATAAAATCATGACTATCCTTATGATTTAGACATTGAAGACTATTCGCTTCTGCTTTGTTTCTGGTAACATGATAGATGAACTCTCCAGAAAAGCCAGTCCTTGATTAGCACACTTAACATGCCAGATAAGTCCGAAGAAAACAACCTCTTTTGATGAGGGGTTGACTTTGAGGACAGTGAAGGCGATTCACCAGCCAGAAACACATGGGTGAGTGGGAGAGGTCTGCATGCCCTCACCCTGGTACTCTGTCTGTCCCTGGTGCTCCTGGCCTGACTTTATGGACCTCACACTCAGAGGGAGACAGCCTGAAGTTGAGCATGGTGGCTAGAGCCTGAAGTCAGGACCCCCAGGACAATACCCTTATCAGTGACTAGCGACCCCTGCCCACAGAGGATGGCCATAAGGATGCATGTGAGCCCCAGCCTCAGCTCTGAGGGGAGCACAAGAAGTCTTCCTGGGAACTCCTGGCCATAAGCCTGTGTTCATGTGGTTTGAAGCCCAACTGTTTACTAAATGTGTGATTTTTTAAAAAAGATGAAAGTGTAAAGTTTTCCTGGGTTGATAATGTCTGAAGGAAAGAAAGTCAAATCATCTCTTGAGAAATGGGTTATATCAAAGTATATAGAGGACTTAGAGAATTCCTAGAAATATATTCTGGATATGGAAACTTTAGTGACTTAGATAGCTCTTCCCCAAATGAAATACTTAAGTGCAAATCTAATAAAAAATGCATAAGATTTATATGCTGAAAACTCCAAGATGTTCCTGAAAGAAATCAAAGTAGACCTAAGTAAATGGAGAGGCATACCATGTTCATAAACTGGATCCTCAATCTAGCCAAGATACCAATTCTTCCAAAACTGACCTATAGATCTAATGGAATTCCAATAAAAATCCATGATGAACTTTTCACAGATACAGAGAAGTTGATTTTATATTATTATTATTTTTAAAGATTTATTCATTTATCCCAGAGAAAGAGAGAGAGAGAGTGAGTGAGCAGGGGAAGGGCAGAGAGGGAGAATCTTGAAACAGACTCCCCCCTGAGCACAGAGCCCAAAAAGGGCTCAGTCTCACCATCCATGACATCATGACCTGAGCCGAAACCAAGAGGTGGACATTCAACTGACTGAGCCACCCAGGCACCCCTAGAGAAGATGACTTTAAAATTTACATGGGAAGTCAAGGCATTAGAAGAGCCAAATCATTTCTCAAAAGGGGGAATGAAGTTGGAAGAAAACACCACTGGTCTTGAAGACTTTGTGTAAAGATGGCATTACAGAAGGGGTTCTGGTCACAGAGTCCAGAGACAGAGCCCCATGATATGACGGGTTGGTTTTTGGTGAAGCTTCAAAAATATGTCAATGGAGAAAACATAGTCTTCTCAGCAAATTAGGTTGGAAAGAATTGGTCATCCTTTTAAAAAATATGTCTCAATATAATCCTCCCTCTTTATACAAAAATTAACCAAAATAGATCTCAGAACTAAATGTAAAATACAAAATTGTAAAAGAAAGTATGGGAGTAATTGTTTGTGATCTGAGAACAGGCAGAGTCACTAGCGTAATTCACAAAAAGAAAAATCAATAATTGGATTTAATCAAAAGTAAAACCTTTTTATCTGTGAGAGACACTCCTAAACAGATTCAAGCTGACCTATGGCAGAAAGCGTTTGCCACTCGTGTCCGGTAAAGGACTGTGTCCAGAACATACAGAGAACTTCTAAACGTTGACAGTAAGAAACAAACAACCCGATGAAGAAATGGGCAACAGACACGTCACCAAAGAGAGCGTACGGGAAGCACTTGGCAACGTTGTTAGCCACTGGGAGTGACACTCAAAACCGTGGGGAGAGACTCCCACTTGCCACTGAAGCACCTTCCATGAGCACTGTGACATGGGGCGCGGTTCGGAACGGGCGCGACTGAATACTCAGGTGCTGCTGGTGGGCTGACAGCTGAGCTGTGTGGCCACCCCGGGCGGCTCTAGAGGGCATCCGGTAACTGGAGCACACACCTAGCATGTGCCCAGCAGCCCCATCCCCCCAAGGACCTTGAGCAGTGGGTCTTCATCAGGGCAGTTACCCCTGGTGACATTTACCAAAGTCTGGAGGCACTTTGGTGGTCACAACTGGGTTGGGGTGTTACTGGCCTCTGGAACTTAGAGGCCAGGGATGGAGGCAAACATCCTGCAGTGCATAGAGTAGCCCCCACACAAAGCATTAACTGGCCCAAGATACCAGTCACACTGAGGTTGAAAATCCTGCCCTGTGGAAATGAAGACATCATCACAAAAAAGCCTGCACAGGAATGTTTGTAGAAACTCTGGCCTTAAATATTATAAAACCCAGAGAATAACCTAAATGGGCTTCAGCAACAAGGGAGCAGATCCACGGAGGAGCAGGAGGTGCCATGCTGCGGCTCAGCAGTGAGCCAGAGCAAGCTACTCACAGACCGACAGGGCGGGTGGGTGTCAGTGATGCTCCGCCTGGTAGGTCACCTAACCCTAACCCTGACCTGGAAGGTCACCTACCGCATTTCAGAAAGATAAAACGGTGAGAGGGAGCAGGTGAGCAGTTTCCTGGGGACAAGTGTTGGGGGAGAGGTGGTGAGCGCAAGTGTGGAGGCGTGCGGGAGCTATTTGCCATCAGGTTCGTGGCGGTCACGTGAACCTGCCCTTACTAGTCACAGAGCTGCACACTCCCCCAGTCAATTTTATTGTGTGTTAATTTTAAGAATAATATTAAAAAGTTATCATTAAAAATGAAAAGAGAAGCAAAACTAGGAGAAGGATTATCGTCCAGAATATATAAAGAGTTCCTATGCGTCAAAAGGAAACCCCCACAGACATGGGCGAAACACAGGAATGGACATTTCACAGGAGACGGGAGTGGGCGCTTGAACAGCCAAACAAAAAGAAGAGAGAATTAAAAAAGATGTCCAACCTCTTTAGTCACCAGAAAAATACACATTAAATTAAGAGTAAGGTAATTACTCATATTCCCCTAACTATCAGAAATCGGATAGTTCGGTAAGAGGCCGTGTGAAGATACGGAGTAACTGAAACTCTCAGACACTTGAGTCACAAGAACTAAATTGATAAAATCTCTTCTGAAATCTAGCATTATCTTCTCCGGGGTGTTGAGGAGTGTTTCCCTGAAAGGCAGGTCCACGTCCTAAACCCTAGAGCCCGTGAATATGACTGTATTTGGAAAAGGGTCTTTGCAGAGGGAATAAGGGAAGGACCCGGAGGTGCCACTGCCTCAGCTCACCCAGACGGGCCCCAGAGCCGATGACAGGTGTCCTTATAGGCGGCAGAGGGAGATTTGAGCTGGGAGAGGCGCGGCCTCGTGATGTTGGAGTGTGGCCATCACACCTCAGTCTCAGACTCTGACCCAGGGGTGCAAGAGCGTAATCTCCATTGCCGGGCGCCCCCCATTTGAGGCTGTTTGCCCAGTGGCTGCAGGGCACGGACACACTTACTGCTGGTGAAAGTGTGCACACCGCCATGACCCAGCTAAGGAACTCCCGGATGAAGTCCCTTTCTGTAAACACTTCGCTCTGTCACTGCAGGACCACATTCCACACTTGAATTCATGCCTGCGTGTGTGGGAGGGAGCCCAAGTGCCCAGGTCCTCTCCAGGAAGCCGCAGCGGCAGCAGCAGCCTTGCTCTGTCGTCCTCCCTCTCGCTTTCTTCTCTTCGGCTCTATTCTATCCCCTTTTCGTGAAAAATAAAATGCTGGTTGCGGCTCACAAGATTGATTTCTTAATCCACGGAGGACCACGACTGTCCCCTTGGAACCACGGCCCTAAAGAGCTCTTGCCTGTGTTCGCACCGGGTGATACCAAAGGTTCATGACCTCCAAGATGGTGACACAAAGTGAGGCCGACAGCACAGCCCTCGTTGCGAGAGCAGCCGCACCTGGACACGGCGGGCGGGTGGCAACAGAGGGTGGGAATGAAATCCAGTCACTTGAATCAACATGAGTGAATCTGAAAAACACGACAGCGCGCGAGAAAGGGAAGTCACAGAAGAGTATGTACGGAATGCTCCATCTGCATGAGGGTCAAAACCAAGGAAAACGATGTCTCTCGGTGACGAGCATACGGAGGGACTCCTTTTAAGAGGAAAGGGAACGGGGAAGACTGAGCTATTCAGCTGCCGTGTGTTAGGGAAGGGTGTGATGGGGAGGGACCCGGGAAGTCCCCCGAGGTCCCCTTCCATGTATCGGATCTCTGTCCTCTAGCTCCGCACCTGCTTGAGTGCGGTGGGCTTTCCCTGTCACCTTCTCCTGGGGGCCGGGGCTCTTCGCCCGCCTCAGACACATTCTCTTCTTCCCTCTAAGGACATGAACTTTTCTTTGAGCAGCCGTGTTCCCGGGTCCAAACACTCCAGTGTACTTGCTGCAGGAACGCTTTGCTGAAACCAAGTCGGTTCACGGAGCCCCTGCAGGCCAGGCTGGCATTCCCGCGTCCTCAGGTTCACGCAGCGCGCGCATGATGACCCCCCTGCCCGGTTCCTGGCGCCGTGCTCCATGCGGGGGCCGGAGGGGTGCCGGCAGCCGTGGACGAAAAGGTACGTCACCGTCTTCGTGACCTTTCAAAGTGATGATACGGGGTCTATGTCCACATGTAATTTTACTGAGACTAAAACTTGTCTTCATTGCATGGCCATAATAGAGGACATTCGGTATTTTCTTAAAAATTGGAAAATTGGAACAAAAAATCTTTGAGAGTAGCAGGTGTTGGGGTCTCATTTTGCTCTTCTGGCTTTTCCCTGTCCGCGTTTGTCTCTGTCTCCGCCTGCTGGGCCTCGCGCTCAGCGACAAGGGCCCGTTGCTCCTGCGGCAGCTGGAGAGGTTTTCACGCAGGGACAGATGGCCTCTCTTCTCAGACCGTCTTCTCTGGCTTTCTCTCTGCCCCAGCGAGGGGTAGGGTTTTGGATAAACCTACAAACATTGTGCCGCCAGCCTGGATCTCTCTCCTTCAGCATGTGATCATTCTAGGTCTTCTGCGGCATTTAAAGGTTGGGGAAGGGACCTCACACTAACCCCCGGGGCCTTTACCCTTTGAGGGGGCGTAAGATCTACCCACCATCGATTTCGCTACAGCATCTCTTCGGAGACCGCCCATCAGAGTTGGAACAAAGTCTAACTCTTGGCAGTACAACGCGCCGTTCAGCACGGGGCTCCTTTCCTCATGCCTCTGTCCCGCGGCTCCAGCTTCCTGTGGATGCGCAACCGCGACCCCGAGCTCTTGGAACGTAAGTGAAGCCAACTGAGCAAGTGAAGATTTATTGAACTGAGTTCAATTCATATTAATTAAACACTTACGGGCTAAGCATTGTGCCACACTTGCTGGTGTGTAAGACAGAAACTCCGGGTGCCATCCAGTCAGTGTTGACCAAAGGAAGCACAGACATGGCTCCAGAGCAGAGGCGCCGCTATAAGGAACTCGCGGCATCCGTCCAGCATTCCAGGGCACCAAGAATTCCCGGCGTGCGTTCTCCTCAGATTCTTACAACGCACTGAGGAAGTGGGGCCCGTCCCCGCTGTCCCGTTTTACAAACGAGGGCATTGAAATCAGAGACATACAGTTTCCTAAGCAGAGAGTTGGAAAATGCAGGGACCCAAGTACAGACACCTGGGCTCCAAGTCTCCAGAGCCCGGCTTCTCTGCTCTGCTCGTGAGTCCTGACCCGACCAGCCAGCCAGGGACAAAGGTCCACTGAGCACAGGTCCTGGACAGGCCCCCATTTGGAGAGCTTGGCGCCCAGCAGAGCAGACACCCGCAGTGTCGCGCACGTAAAGTTCCACGTCCGTGGACCGAGAGCAGGTCCCCTGAGGGCCGTGTGCCGCGCACGGCTGCCTGCGAGGGGGCTTTCGTTGGACAGAGATTGTCTTAGGGGATTCCGACCTGCTCTCCTCTGGAGGCTGGCAACTGTGTCCTGCCTGTGGGGTCCGGCTGTGTCTTTGCAGTCATTAAAGAGAAAGTGCTCGTCACTCCCCAGCAGTCAGACCTCTCTCTGTCTCACTCTCGTTCACAAAAAATCAGACTCGCCGGGCAGCCCTTATCTCCGTGAAGTCATGCCGGTTGCTCTGGGGCCCTGATTTATTTGGGACGTGTATACATTAACTGTGCGAGGCTTCTCCCCTCTCGCTCTCCGAGGATTCTCTCAGACGGGCACCATCAGTCATTTATGTGCTGGAGAACGTTGCCGGTCCTTTAGGAGGAAGCCAGACTTGTCACACCTACGTTAAAACTTTGTTTTATTAAATACCGTGTTCTTCAAACCCAAGCAGCTTGGGCTTGGTCTTTTTAATTCTCACTTCCCAGTAAAAAACAGCGAAATCCTCGTACTTTGATTTTCAGTTTTATCAGATAGAGGAGTTCCGTTGACTGATAGTTCTAGAAAGCCCTCAAAAAACAGTATTTGGTGTTTTCTATCCCAGATGCTTTAACCAAATGTTGTGACTCTTGGACATAAAATTCACTTCGCTGTGTCTCTCATTTTGAATGGGTGGGAGCGTCCAAAAGGAGTATTTCACAAATCCAGCTTTTAGATGTTACTAATGTACTAATGTGACAATGAACGAATTTCTGTTTAAATGGCCCATTTTGTACGGATTTAGCCACCGCCGACTAATGGATGTTCATTCGATGGGTCTTTGGATTTCCAGTCTCCACCCTAGACAGGCTCAACGGACTTCCAAGCCAGTCAAAACGCTGCCCAGGAGAAATATAGAGAAAGAAATGTAAAATATTTCCTCTGTGTTGTCCTGATAGTACTTTAAGAGTCATCGAACTTGTGTGCTCCATTTAATGACAGAGAAGAAAACCAGGTCTCCTCAGAAATACGAGAGGCGCATCAGTCAGGCTCCGCTGCGAAGGACGCAAGACCCAAGACTGCCAGAAGCAGCGAGGACGTTTAGTGCGCTCCCGTAGACCGCATCTGTAGTGCTGTGCTCTGGGAACACGCCACTCCGCCGCGTCCTGGAGCCGGCTGTTCGTCCTTTCTGATGGCTGCGTAATACTCCGTTGTGTATATGGACCACGTCTGCCTTATCCGTTCATCTGTTGAAGGGCATCTCGGCTCTTCCTACAATTTGGCGATTGTGGACGTTGCCACTATGAACACTGGGGTACAGATGGCCCTTCTTCTCACTACATCTGTATCTTTGGGGTAAATACCCAGGAGTGCAATTGCAGGGTCATAGGGAAGCTCTATTTTTAAATTTTTGAGGAATCTCCACACTGTTTTCCAAAATGGACGGGACTGGAGGAGATTCTGCTGAGTGAAGTAAGTCAGGCAGAGAGAGTCAATTGTCATATGGTTTCACTTATTTGTGGAGCATAACAAATAGCATGGAGGACATGGGGAGATGGAGAGGAGAAGGGAGTTGGGGGACATCGGAGGGGAGGTGAACCGTGAGAGACTGTGGACTCTGAGAAACAAACTGAGGGTTTTGGAGTGTTGGGGGTGGGGGGATGGGTGAGCCTGGTGGTGGGTACTAAGGAGGGCACGGACTGCAGGAGCCCTGGGTGTTATATGCGAACACTGAATCCTGCATCAAAAAGTAACGATGTACTGTATGATGACTAACGTAACACAATTAAAAAAAAAAATAGTGTTCTGAAAACACCGGCCTTGGAGCACCCGAGGGCTCTATGGGTGGAGTGGTGGACTCTGGATTTCTGCTCTGGTCGTGATCTCAGGGGCATGAGACCGAGCCCCGCACCGGGCTCTCCGCTCAGCACAGACTCAGCTTGGGACTCTCCCTCTCCCTCTGCTCCTGCCCCCGCTCTCGCTCGCTCTCAAATATATATATGTATGTTCGTGAAACAGGAGGGAGAGAAACCAGCCCTCTCCTCGGGTCTGTCACTGTCCGTGCACTGGCCCTTCCCTCTCTCCCCCACGAAGTGTATGTTGACAGTATTTGGTCACACATTACACAAATTCGAAGAACAATCAGGGGAGGAGTTAGTCACGTTTCCATCATCCCAAAGATGACCAGTGCTGCCATATTGGTCTATAAACTTCCAATTAGTTTCTTTTTTATACAAACAGACATAGTTATGTATGTACAAAGAATTGGTTCCTACAAACTCTTTGTAACCCGCTTTCGTCCCCTACCAAATGATCATAAACATGTTCTCTTGCCAATAAATATGTCTATGGTTGTGCAATATTGCATTGTGTGGATGTAATTGTACATTTCTAATCCCTGTCAAAGGATTTTTTATTAGTCTCAGGGGTAGAATTCTGTGATTCATCAGTTGCACACAACACCCGCGCTCACGGCCTCCCGCGCCCCTCACCGCCCGTCCCGCAGCTAGCCCTCCCCCCGCGCCGTCCCCTCCAGCAACCCTCAGTTTGTTCGCTAGAGTTAGGAGTCTCTTAGGGTGTGTCTCCGTCTCTGGCTTCATCTTGTTTTATGCTTTTCTCTCTTCCCCGGTGATCCTCTGTCTTATTTCTCAAATTCCACACACGAGTGAAATCATACGATAGTTGCTTATTTCGCTCAGCACAATACCCTTTTTGTTGCAAATGGCAAGATTTCATTTTTTTAGTGGCTGAGTAGTACTCCACTGTGTTTGGAACCACATCTTCTTTACCCACTCAACTGCCGATGCATGTCCGGGCTCCTTCCAGAGTTTGGCTATTGTGGACGTTGCTGCCATGAACATTGGGGGCACCTGTCCCTTCGGATCCCTATGTTTGTATCCTTTGGGGAAATACCTAGTAGTGCAACTTGTTTTTTTAGTTTCCCCTAATTTTTGCTCTTACAAATAACTGTGATAAATATTCATGTGAGTATATTCTTGAGCTTGTCTTTTTATCATCATCTTTGTTGACTAATGGTCACAAGACAGCTGCCTCAGCTCAAAGCAGCTGCGTCTCAAGCAGGAAGGTAGGGGCGATGGGGAAGGGAACTGTTTCCTCGTGAAGACGTACCTTTTCATTGGTTAAAAAAAGAAAGAAAGAAAGAAAGAAAGAAGGAAAAAATGTTACTAGAGTATTCCTCGACTGCTTCACCTTATACCTCACGACGTGAGCTCTGCCATGAACATGTTGCAGACCCTCCCGGGCGGAGTGGAGCAGGAGACCCACGGCTGTTTCAACCCAGTCATGGCTCGTCCCTGGACTCGGGGCAGGGGGCTGCCTTCTCCCAATATGAAGTGTTTTCACCCCATCTGACCAAGGTGGGGACCGTGATAGCAGGTAAGACAGGAGGACAGGGCTTCCGGGCAGCAATGATGTGTCTTTGGAGCGGTGGGCTGTACTGAGAGCCCAGAGGCAGCTTCCTCCCCACTCAGTGGCTTTCACTACAGGAAAAAAACCCCTCACCAAGATAGAATTGTATTAGAGATTTTTTAAAAAATATTTTATTTGTTTATTTGGCAGACAGAGATCACAAGTAGGCAGAGGAAGGCAGAGAGAAAGAGGGAAGCAGGCTTCCCGCTGAGCAGAGAGCCCCATGCGGGACTTGATCTCAGGACCCTGAGATCATGACCTGAGCCGAAGGCACAGGCTTAGCCCACTGAGCCACCCAGGTGCCCTGTATTAGAGCTTTGTATCCTCACTTGGCCTAACCAGTAATGTCCAGCCCTGAGTCCCTGATGCAGCACCTTCCCTTGGGTGAGCGGCCAGCTAGCCAGCGGCAGGTGGACTGCACTGGACCACTTCTATCACGGAAGGGGAGGCACTTTGCTCTCACTGGAATAGACACTTACCCTGGATATGGATTTGCCTTCTCTGCTTGAAGTACTTCAGCACAAACGACCAGCCACGTACTTACAGAGAGCCTCGTCTACCACAAGGTATTCCACACGGCATTGCTTCTGGCTAAGGAGCTCACTTCACAGCAGAAGGAATGCAGTAATGGGTCTGCACTCCTAGGGTTGACCGACCTCACCATGCTCCCGTGAAGCAGTGGGTTTGATAGAACGCTGGAATGGCCTTCTGAAGACTCAGTTAGAGCCCCAGCTACGTGGTGACACCTCCTAGATATCACCTGTAGGTGGTGACACTTCGTAGGGCTGGGTCAAGGTTCTCTAGGAGGCTGTACGTGCTCTAAATCAGTGTCCAAGGTTTGGTGCCCTTTCTCCCCCAGCCAGGATGCATGGGTCCAGGAATCAAGGTGTGGAAATGCCAGTGGCATCACTCAGCATTACCCCATGTGACCCCCTGGCAAAACGTTTGCTTCCAGTCCTACAACCTTATGCTTTGCTCTCATGAGGGTTTTAGTTGCGGAGAAGGGAATGCTTCCACTAGGGGACAAAACAATGATTCCATTGAACTGGAAGTTAAAGCTGCCACTCGGCCACGTTGGGCTCCGATGCCTCTGAATTAATAGGCAAAGAGGGGGTCATTGTGCTAGAGAGGGTGATTGATCCTTATTACCAAGGGGAAACAGGACTGCCATTCACAATGGAAGTAGACAAGGGTACGTCTGGAATCCGTAGGGTGTCTCCTGATGTTACCATGCCCTGTAATTAAAGTCAGTGGAAAATACAAGAACCCAGTGCAGACAGGGCTAGTCGTGGCCCAGACCCTTCAGGAATGGGGGTTTGGGTCCCTACCGGGTAAAGAATGACAAGCAGCTAAGATGCCTGGTGAGGACAAAAAGAATACAGAACGGGTAGTGGAAGAAGGCTGTCGCAAGGACCAGCTAGAGCCAAGCGACCGGTGGTAGGAGAGAGGACCATGATTTTCAAGGTATTTCTCTCTGATTTAAGTTATAGGATCTCAAGAAGAGGAGTGAACACCACGCAAAGACATGTCATCCTCTTCTGGGGAGAGAGCACGTGAGCAGCTGTACGCAGCACGGTTGTACCGTGGGAGGCAGGGGTGTGGCTTTGTTCATGTCTTTACATGGAGAGGCAACATGGCTTTGGGCCACGTATATGGTGCCAGGTTGACAAGGGGTGGACTGTGACCATCAGCTTTATGTGTCCACTTGGCTAGGCCATAGTACCCAGCTTTTCAATTAGGCACTAATCTAAGGGTTGCTGAGAAGGTGTTCTGTAGGTGTACTTGATGTAGACGACCTACCGTCAGTTGCACTTCCGTAAGGAGATGGTCCTGAGTGATCTGGTGGGGATGGGAGGAGACTCGCAGAGCAGAGCAGAGCAGAAATCTTCCCTGAAAGAAGAGAGCCTCCCTCGTGTGTGGGCTCCTGCCTGGGCAGCCTGGGGGCCAGCTTACAGATCTGGACCTGGGAAGCCAGGCTCCACGGTAGGCTAAGCCAGTCCCTTCCTGTAGATCCCGCCCCCTCCCCGCCCCCACCTCCGTTGCTATATGTGCTTCTCTTGCCCTAGTGAGTCCCCGACTGATAGAGACACGAAGGCTTGAAACTCAGAAAGTAGATTCTTCCTGCTTTCTCCAGCTCTCCATCCAAGGCCAGATGGATTCACTTTGAGCTTTTGAAATATTTTCACACAAAACAAGAATGCCATGTCAGTAATCATTTTATTTATATAAAATAATAGAATGGATATAACATGAGATTTCAGGTTCATATATATTACCCTAAAGGTTATAATTTAATCCGAATGTCAGTGTTCATCACGCCCACAGACCACATACCACACTGGGTCCTTGGTACCGATGTGCAGAGTTGTCCTGATCAGTGGGTTTAGAGGAGAGAAGTTTCTCCAGCAACTAAACAGCTTCTGGGGCCTCTATTCAGCCAGAGATCCCGATCCTGGGTAATCAGCCAATTTTGGAATGGCAGGAGCTACTCGTTTGCAGAAAGGGACCTTGGTCAAGGCCAGCAGCATTTGGACCATGGTGCTCCGCAGATGAGCCTAGTCTGCCAAGGTCACAGAGACATTTGATATAAAAAACAGTGTTCGTTAAGAACTCACAGATCCTGTAAGACACTCATGGAATTTCTATGAAAAGTATCACCATATTTTGAAAGAAAGATTGCAATCTGACCTCTTTGCTTAGAAGTCCCAGGCATGTCCCATAACTGTTAATGCTGAGACGATACCCCACCTTGGTACGGCCCACAGCGGTCTGCAGGGTACGTTCCCGCAGTCTCAGTTAATCTTCACAAATGCCTACAACAGCAAAGTGGACTCCTGTTTCTTTGTGATCTGCATCTGTTGGACCCTTTGTGGGTCAGGAGTGGGGACAGTGCTCCGCGGGGACGGCGTGTCTGCTGGAAGGTACAGGGCTCGTCTGCGCTCAGGCCTGGTGACTGATGAAGGTCGTCCGCTAGCCCTAGCCACGGCGACCACGGGAGCATTTACACAGCCCCCCCCACGTGGCCTGGACTCTCTTCCCACATGGGTAGGGGAGTGGAATCGAAGCCTCTGCCTGGCACCCCACTGGTTGGGCAGTAAGAGGCCCCCAGGGCAGGGAAAGCAGCCCACCCTCCGGGGACAACGCAGCCTCCTGTCACCCTCACACCGGCTGACTCTGATGTCTGAATGCGAGGGTGTGACAGTCCAGAGCGGCAGCCAGACCGGGATGTGGGGGGATGGGGGGTGTCAAACACGACGTCGGGGCCGGCATGCCCGGTTCTCTCACTTACGCCTGAACTAGTCGTACTGACTGCGGTTTGTGCTGTCGTGGCTCAGTGACTCATCGAAGACCGAGGATCTCATGAGAATATTCTGGGAAGTAACTGAGTTAACCAGGTCAGGTGCTTACAGCGTGTGGGCTGGGGGTCGCTCCTGTCGCCGCCGCTCCCGTTCCTGCCTGGCCCCCACGAGCCCCCCATCGTATGCGGTGGGCTGTGCGTGGCCACTGTCCACGCAGGGCCCCGGCAGCCCAAACTAGCCATGTTTAATTTAACGTGTCACCTCTTGGCAAGCACCAGGGAGGAGCCAGGAGCCCCAGGGCTCACACATGCGAGGGAAAGGCAGCTCCTGTAAGAATGAGGCTGTGCCAGGGTTCGCGGACCTGCGTCGCCTCAGTGTCCTGGGTGCAGCCGCGCAGCGCTGAGCCCCGTCTCCGCCGGGGCTGACGCGGGTCCCCGACACAGAGGGGCGTCAGTCTCCCTCTGCCCACTGCCCCCCGCTCTGTGTCCGAGGCGGGGTTTCTGGGCCTCGGCTTCAGCCCGCCGGGCAGCCCCGGGGCTTAGGGGCAGCAGAGAGGCCGAGTCGCCTGCAGACGAGGGGGCTGGGAGAGGGGCCGCCCTGACTCCAGGCACCAGCGTGGTCTAAGCTGCCGCCTGATTTCTGCGGTTCCTCTTCTCAAAACTGTGTCTTCATCCTGGCTGTCGGGGTCCAGGGCAGCCCACCCGGGGGAAAAGAGCCCCTGTGAGGGCTCGTCGCTCGCCCTCACTGCGACGTGGGTCCGCTGGAAACGGAGAAGTCAGGCAGCCAGTGAACACCTCCTAGGGACTCCCACATAGAGTGACGCCCCAGTTCAGCACACGGTGTCCACCAGGCGTGGTGCTGGGCTCCGTGGGGACGTGCTCCAGGCCGAATTGGGTCCCCAGAATTCCTAAGTCAAAGCCCTAACACCCAGTCATTGCCACAGAACATGACTGCATTCGGATGTCGGGTCTTCCAAGGGGCGGCCAGGTGAAGTGAGGTCCCTGGAGTGGCCCCGATCCCACGTGACCCGTGTCCTTCCAAGGAAGGACTGGATGACAGCAGGCGGACAGCAGCCCTGCGCACCTCAGACGTCCCGCCTCCAGATGGCAAGAGCCTGCATCCGTGGTCTAGGCCGCCCGGTGTGGGGTATTTTGTTAAGGTCATTGGAAAACGGACAAAGCTTGTAACAAAGTCTCTCTTTTTTTTTCCCATTAAAATATTTTTTCCTTCCAAATTATTTGTTTGTTTGTTTGTTTATTATTAACATATAGTGTATTATTAGCCCCGGGGTACAGGTCTGTGAACTGTCAGTCTTACACACTTCACAGCACCCACCATAGCACACACCCTCCCCAATGTCCATAACCCACCCTCCTCTCCCTACTCCCTCCCACCGGCAAGCCTTGGTCCGTTTTATGAGATGAAGAGTCTCTTATGATTTGTCTCCCTCCCGATCCCATCTTGTTTCATTTTTCCTTCCCTACCCTCCGCAGCCTCCCACCCTGCCCCTCAACTTCCTCATATCAGGGAGATCATCTGAGAACTGTCTTTCTCTGATGGACATATTTCGCTCAGCATAATACCCTCTAGTTCCATCCACGTCATCGTAAATGGCAAGATTTCATTTCTTTTGATGGCTGCATAGTATTCCATTGTGTATATATACCACATTTTCTTGATCCATTCATCTGTTGATGGACATCTAGGTTCTTTCCATAGTTTGGCTATTGTGGACGTTGCTGCTATGACCATTCGGGTGCATGTGCCCCTTCGGATCACTACGTTTGTATCTTTAGGGTAAATACCCAGTAGTGCAATTGCTGGGTTGTAGGGTAGCTCTATTTTCAACATTTTGAGGAACCTCCATGCTGTTTTCCAGAGTGGCTGCACCAGCTTGCATTTCCCCGCATCCTCGCCAGCATCTGTTGTCTCCTGACTGGTTAATTTGAGCCACTCTGACTGGTATGAGGTGGGATCTCACTGTGGTTTTGATTGTGTTTCCCTGAGGCCGAGTGACATGGAGCACTTTCTCACGTGTCTGTTGGCCATCTGGATGTCTTCTTCGGAGAAGTGTCTGTTCATAACAAAGTCGTTCTAAAAATAAAAACATGTCAACAAAGAGGCTTTCTCACACACCCACCAGCTACTCAAAGCCGTTCATTCCTCCCCCGGGCCTCCCGGTTCACTCGCGACAGCTAGCCCGGCCCTGGGAGTGACCTCGGGACCAGGGATCCTCAGGCGGACCCGGGCTGCGGCCACAGAGACTCATGGGTCCTGGATCCAGGGTGCAGCATGGGAACCAGTGAGCCAAACGCTGCTGTCCCCCATTTGTCTAAGTGGGGTGTCCGCATGCGCAGCCCCGAGACCGGACGCCATCACCAAACCAGCCCGAAACTGAGCCCTACGTCCTACAGCCTCGAGATGTGGGAGACAGGCGGAGAGGCCGGACAGCAAGACCCGGAGGCGCAGAAAGTCCAGGCGCAGCCCCGGGGCCCCGGGAAGAGCGTGTCTCCAGAGGACGGGAACATCTGTGGGGTGAAGCACCATACACTGAGTCACTTAGCATCATTTGATTTTGTTTTGTTTAATTTCAAATTATTGTAATTTATTTATACTGGTCCATGGAAAAGCAACCTGTGGATTTTAATGAGTTTTAATGGATTTTAGTGGATTTTAAAGTCAACCCTTTCCCTCAGGAGTATGCACACACGTGCACACACGTGTCCACACACATGTCCACAACACACACACGTGTTCACACACCACACCTCCTGCGTGTACGTGTGCACCCTACACACATGTCCCACACGTGTACACGTTCACACGTATGCCACACCCACACATACTTGCACACGTGCACACGTCACACACACGTGCTCACACCACACGCCCACATACACCTGTGCACGGCGCACACACCGCACTGCTGTACAAGTTCACACACACACCACGCCCCCACACACGCACACGGCTCCAGCGCACCCTCCTCTCCAAATCAACCACCGCTTTGCACGTCTTCCTTTTCCTTCCTGGGCCCTCCCCCTCCCCCGCCCGCAATCACAGATCCGCCTCCGTGGGCACGTGCTGCGGCGTTCCGCACGTCTGTATAAGGCGATGCCGGGCACCTCCTCCTCTTCCAGGCTTTTTCCGCCACACGGAAAGCGACTGTGAGACTCACCCCGGTACTGTGCATCCCCTGGTCTGTTCCTTCTTACTGCTGAGGGGTACCCGGTGTGTGGACACACCACGGGCTGCGTCTCCGTTCAGTTGTTGGGGACAGTTGGGCTGTTTTCAGTCTTTGGCGGTTTTACACACACTGCTGCGAACATTTGTGTGCAAACCTTTGCATGAGAGCTAAATGCTTATATTTATTTGGGGTAAATCCTGGGGCTGGAGGATGGCTGGGTCCCATGCCAGGTGTATGTCTGACGTTTTCAGAAGTCGCCAAAGGGGTCACACCGTCAGCAGAGCCTGACAGCTGCTCTGCGTCCTGGCCAACGTTTGGTATCCTCAGGTTGGGTTTTTTGTTTTCTGTTTTTTAATTTTTAGAATTTCAGGTTGGTGTGTAATGTCCTGTGAGCTGTTTTTTATTGGACATGCTCCAGGTTAGCTTTCAGGAGCCTCGAGCCCTGTCTGCCCTCACCCTGAGCGTCCTGCTGTCGGTGAGCGGGGCGCCGTGTCCAGTCCACACCCCAGTCTGTGTGCTTTCTAGAGGATTCCCTCTAGCTTTCATTGAAGCACAGTTTTTTAAAAATGTTTGAAAGCCACTGCCCTAAGTGACTCGCCAACTCTCTCAGACGTGGTCTTGGTTGCGATCACCGCCAAGCTAGGAAGTACAGAATTTCGCGGTGCGACCCACTCCCCCGAAGGAGGGTGTCTGAGAGGGTGTCCTCCAGCCCTCCGTCAGGATCGGTCCGCAAGTCACCAGAGAGGGAGGCGCTGGTCTCTGGGCTGGGCTGGGTGGGGACGTGAGCCGGGGACCTCGCCTCGGGGCCGACCCGCCACCGCGTCTTCCCGGAGCCTGGCTGCCCAGTGACCGTGAGTGCCCGCACCCCTGGGCTGGAGGCCCGCGTCCCTTCCCCGTCAGGGACGGTGCCGCGTCCTCCCTCTGTGCCCAGGGCGCTCCCTGCCTGTTTCTCCCTCAGTCTCACCATGACAGGCCGCGGCTGAACCTCCGGCGTGTCTCTAGTGAGTCGACCCACGCAGGTGCGGGCGCTTCCCCGTGAAGCTGATGAACTCATGGCACAGTTGGGCGCAGAAGGCTAAGCCCTCCGGCCCGCCTCCTCTGGGGACAGTCGGACAGAAGCAGGAAAAGAGCTGAAGGACCAAACCATGGAGGACGAGCGGCTTGGGAATAACCCGGAAATGACAGCCGGTGTCTGCGAGCGTGGCCAGGCCATCCCCGCGGGGAGTGACCCACCCCAGAGCAAGACACAGGACAGATGTGTGGCACCGAGCCCTGAGGCAGGTGCCCGGAGGTCTCGTCCACACTTGTGCCGCCCCGCAAGCTGCTGAGAAACCAGACTTGGACTCCATGGACGTCAAGCACTTCGGGCTGGGTGAGATCTTGCTGTTGCGTTGTACAGTGTGACCCGTGTGCGTCACTGAAGCCAAGGACCCCGGCCACGCAGAGCCGGCCCCAGTATGGGGCGGACAAGATGCACGGCCAACCGGCTGGCCGCAAAGCCGTTAACCTGGGTGCTCGGAGGCTGGGTTTGCAGAGCAGGTGGACGGTCCTGGGCAGAACCACCAAGACCAGGGCAGCCGGCGCAACCCCCTCCGTCCCGGCCGCTCGCAGGCTGCGGGCAGTGGGCGCCCAGCAGAGCTCTGTGTCCTGAAGTGAGAGCCTTCCAGCGGGAACTGAGACTTTGCTGGGCGCAGGGCTCACCCCACGGGCCGGCGTCCCCCGCGGTTGTCGTCCTGGCTTTCCTCGTCTTCTCTCTCGCTTCCTCCAGAGCATCCCTGCCTCGAGGCGACATCGTGGAAGTGGGTCACAGGAAGGGCCGTGGGACAGGAGCGGCTGTGGCCGCGGTATCGCCGTGTGGACGGACATCGTCCCCTCCCCGCCCCCCTCCCACCGGCCGCCTTCCTCACTGTCCTCTGTCTGTACCCTTCATCCTGGGCCGGGTCCCGAACGCAGGCGCAGAAATCAGAGCAACGGGTTGTGAGGAGACGAGGGGGCCGGAAAGTCGCCACCGAGGCGAGCGCATCACGCGCTTGGCCGTTGGGCTTTCTCTCCGAGCAGCTTCCCTTTGGCCGTTGGCCCAGAAGTTATTTATAATCCAATAAAAATTAAGAGGACTTATGGGAAGGATTTGCTTACAGACTGGATTGGCTCTGGCATTCAATTCATTGCTAATGTTAATTCCTGCTCGTTCTAAAAATTCTGAATATAGAGCCATTCTCTCTGCAGAGAAATCAGCAAGTAAACAGCTGAAACGAGCCTTCTTTCTTCCTCGGCGCTGGACACCGCGGGCCCAGCCCAGCATTAGGACGCAGCAGGTGCCGGCCGGCGTTTACCTCGGGATGTGGATGTAAAAAGCCAGGAGAGCACGGGACAGGCTGTCATCGCCCCAGCTGGGCAGGACCCCACTTTGCAGAAGCAGAAGGGACGGAGCTCCCAGGCTTTCGGCGGAAGGAAAGCTCAGAAGAGGGCAGATGCCCACGGGAGCACGGACATCTGGATGCAGGCGGGCAGCCCCTGTGCCAAGGACCCCGTCCTCAACTGCTTGCTCCGTGCTGTCCATCCATCTTTCCATCCCTGCTACTCCGGACACCCCAGAGGGCTTTGAGTGCCACGTAAACAAGGCTGAGGGAATGACCAGGTGCGGGCACGTCCGAGCCCCCAGGACATCAGTGCACAGACTGGTCATGAGACAGAGGCAGAGTGGTCTTGCTTTCTCCCGCGACCACACGCACTGACGGTGACCCTAGGGCGTGTGGCACGTGGAGGCCTGCAGGGGGGCTCACTCACAGACACCACAGCCCCGACCGTCAGGGGCTGCAGCCGTCTCTGGGCCCCACTGAGACATGAGGGGGACCCGCAGCTTTGACCCCGGGGGACCCTTTCTGGTGACCCCACGCTGCCTCCGGGGAAGAGCCCTGTTTGCAGTCGGCGCCATCGCCTCCCTAGATCCAGGGCGCCCTGGGGGCATCGAGGAACCTGTCCTCTACCGAATGTCTGCAGGACACAGAGAGGACCCACAGTGGCTCATTGGCCACTTTATCCCTCTGTGCACACCGTGTCGGCGTCCTAGGGCTGTTGTAAGAAGTTACCAAAACGCAGACAACACAAGAGAAATGTGTGTCCCCCAGTTCGGGAGGACACACGTCTGAAATCAGAATGTCGGCGAGGTCGGGCCTTCCCTGAAGGCTCTGGGGTTTCCTTCGCTCCTCCTGCGGCTCCGGGTGGCTTGTGGCCGCGCCCCTCCTCCCCCGCCTCTGTCCACACCGGCCGTCTTGTCTGGTGCCCGTCTTCTCAGAGGGACACCAGCTGTAGCCGACCCTCGCTTGGTTACAGCCTCACTCTGCTTCCTACTCCCATCCCAGGTGCTGCGGGTTAGGGACGCAATGTACCTTTGGGGGGACACGGTTTAACCCGTAACACAACCCCTGAAAAGTAACAAATCGGGGAACGTGGGGAAATCAGCTCCGGGAAGGCCAGCGTCACCGTGCCGGGGGCCGCAGCCTCGCGGGTGGGACGTGTTGTGGCGTGTCCTCGTGCACACCCGCCCGCTGGCCGGAGCCGGTGGCCGAGAGCTCGCGGGCATGATCTCTGCCGTGTGGCTGACCTCCGGCCCAGCGTGCGGGGCACGGCTGACCCCAAAGCAAGGAGCATATCCCTTAAAGCAGGCGGACCTGGTCCAGATGTCCAGCTCTGGCTCTGCTCTGGCTCGCCGACAGGTGGACTTGGTGCCGTGACGCCGAACCGTGCCCGGGAAGGCCGGCGCTCTCGCTCCGAGCTAGAGGTCCTGGCCGGCGCTGAGCTTCCAGAACGGGCAACGACCAACGCGGAGCCGCATTCCTTCGTCGGCTCCTTCACCCAACCCTGTCGGCTCAGCTTCCGGCCGGCTACCGGCCTCGCGGCAGCCACGTCCCTCGTCTCCCGCAAGTGCGGAGCTGTGCCCCTGACCCCCTGCTCACCCCTTTACAGAGGCCCCGGGGACCTGTCTGGAGGCGCAGGACGAGGCTGTCACGGCCTCGCAGCCAACAGCAGAGCCGTGTCCGGTGTCCGGCGCAGGAGAGCAGAGCGCCCGCCGCCGGCTTCCCGGGTCCTCCCCCTCGGCACTCGCCATCGCCTCACGCCAGAGCCATTGTCCCCTCCTGTCTTCAGCTCGTTCTTCACTGAAAGACTTTTCCACTTACTTCTTCAGTTGCGAGCGTGTGCGTGAGCAGGGCGAGGGGTAGAGGGGAAGCAGAGGCCCCAGCCCGGACCCTGAGTCGTGGGTTCCGTCCCGGACCGGGGAGATCATGACCTGTGCCAAAACGGCCGATCTTCAGCTTTGCCGGCTGAGCTGCCCCTGCACCCCCGTCTGAAGTGTTGTAACACGTTATTTGGGTGCCTGTTCCCTGTGCCTGTGGGCTTGACGACCCCCGTCTTTGCAGCATCTGTATCGCCAACAATGCTCGGCTCAAAGACTCGGGGGTGTACCGTTGCTTGGGGGAGAAACGCTCAAACCCAACCAGAAGAGGGCAGGAGGCGACGGTCCTTCCGCACAGCCGGCTGCCCCATCTTGGGCAGCGCGTCCTATGCACCCCTGCGCCCCCGGGTCCCCGTGGATCCCAGAGACACCAGGGAGGACGAGCTCCCATTCTGTCCCGAATCTGCAGCTCGGCCTGCCTGGTCTTCATCAGGGAAGCTTTCCGCACTCTCGTAAAACCCCACCGGCATTACACATCCTCCCCCCAAGGAACGAGACGTATTTCCATCTTAAAGGAAATGTGCTCCTCGAAACATCCGATTGCGCTTGCCGTGCGAGGAGGGTGAGATCCAGCTGTTACGTCCGTCCTCAGCCCCTCGTGCTCCGAGCTGGTGCACGCGTTCTGTGTAATTACCCGGCTTGTGTTTCTGGGTTTTAACGATTTTCCTGGTAGTTCCTTGGATATTTTTTCTGGGCTAATTGCTTGCTTTGCATCTCACTTCCCCAGGACTTCAGGGGGCGGCGCGCTTCCCGGGGGGTTCGCGCGGCCACCCCTCCCTCCATGCCCCATGCTCACGTGATGGGGGTGCGGCTGGCCTGGGCGACGCGCTGACCGCGGGCAGGTCCTCTGCAAGTCGCCGATGCCGGAGCTCTGGCGGCTGTCTTCCCCCGACACCCGCCCCCGCGGTCAGCCTCGCGCGTCCACACAAGGACACACTGTTCGCCACCATCTACTCGGGCTAAAATACCTCAGCCACCGACGACCTTGAACGAACCCCACGGAGAAGCACTGAATACAGCAAAGCCGGCCTCCGGCAGCTCGGAGCGCTCTTATGTAACCGCGTCAGTTGGATCTGGAGCTTCTCATTAGCCCAAATTACAGACTTGCGGCCCGCTTCTCGGGCTCCGTGCCGCCTTGCGCCCGCTCGCCTCGCCCCTGCACGGCGTTGCTGGGGGAGCCGCTTCCTTGGCAGTCGGGGTGGGGAGGCTGAGGGCGGCCGTCTGTGTGGTCCATCCATTGTCCATCCATCCGGGAAGCCATCCAACCTGCAACTTTAACCCCAGATGTCCAGTAAAGTCTGAAACGTTGGCCGACTCAGGCTGGCTGAGGAAATAAACACTTTTTCATCAGGGCCTTTCAGTGGGCCCAGACAAAAGACTTGGCTTTTTCCGATGGACATGTGGAGTACGATTTGCAAAAGATCGTCTCTGCGGTCCTGGTGACAGGGAACTAGAAACTTGGTCTTGCATTCCAATAATATACATTTGTAGCCCCCAAGAACCAGTGCTGTGAGTTCTGTCCCCCAAAAAGGTACGGGGAATTCCTGACCCCCAGAACCTCAGACATCCCTGTATTTGGAAATGAGGTTGCTGCACGAGTAATGGTTAAGATGAGGTCATACTGGAAAGGGCGGGCCTGAATCCAGAAGCCCAGTGTCCTCTCACGAAGTGGGGTCTGGGCTCACGCCGGCCCCCAGGAGAGCAACAGGTAGAGATGAGGGCAGAGCCCTGACCTGTGTCCACAGCCCCCGAAACACCAGGTGTTGCCAGCAACACCCGAAACTGGGGGAGCCCAGAACAGATCCTGCCTTGGCCTCAGAAGGAGCCATTCCTGCCCCAGCTGGGCCTCCGGCTTCCAGCCTCCGGCCTGGGGGACCAGCCCTTCTGCTGTCTGAGCCCCGTGTCTGTGCTGCTTTGTTACCAGGAATGATAATGCAAACAGCATCCGCTAAGGAAATACAATGAAACAGGAAATGTTTGCAGTGGATTTGGATAAAAAGAAAATGATCATTCACCCATTTTTTCCTACAAAATTTTGTGCTACCTGCATGGATCCTGGGTCTTTAATGAATCGTCTCTTCCTCCCTCTGCCTGTCCCCCCCATCACTGTCTTACACTGATGTCGAGGGCCCCCAGAGGCCCCCAGAGGCCCCCAAAGGCCCTGTCTCCCACCTTTCCATGGAGCCTGCTGGGCCCCTTGTGGACTCCGCACAAGAACATCTTCCAGAACAAAGCTGGAGGTCCTGAGGGCCCTTTGGTCTCACCCTGTCACTGGGGTCCCCCACCCCATGTTCCGTTCCCAGCAGCTTGTGTCCACCCCAGGCCACGTGGCTTGGCTCACACTGTTCCCTCAAGCAGACAGCAATGGCCTTCCTGCCGGCTCCGGCTGGGACATTCCTGGCCTCCTGGGCTCCGCTCAGACACGGCTTTTGTAGAAAGCGTCCCTGGTTCTCCCCTGCCAATGTCAGCACTGACGGCCTGGAGTCTGCCTCTCTGGCTTGGAACCTTCCAGAAGGAAAGCTGTCCATTGGACGATTCTGCCCACAGCGGAGACCCCGCATCCCATGGGCAGGAGGCCCTGGAAAATGTGGTTCTCTCCCTAGGCTTGTGACTCATGGCCTGTGAGCACAGGGTCCCCCCAGCGATTTCGGGGAGCAGCCCCAAGGAGCCTGAAGTGCATATGTCTGTCCGTCGCGCGCTGCCCCCCGCACCCCCTTCCCTTTCCTGCCCCTCCCTGTCCTCACACGCCCAGCTCCCCCTTCTGAGGCTGACGGCCGAGCGTGGACACACACCCGGGGGGAGCCGAGCCACTCAGGGGCAGAAGCAGCTGGATGGCCTCTGGCTGCTGTCCGCATGGCGAGGTAAGCCAGGTTTCCCGAATTCCTCTTCTTTATGCTTAAAAGTCATCTGAAGCCCAGGATTACCTTCAGGTCTCCGTCATTCTCACTGACCTGCGTGAGACACGGAGGAGGACCTTGACCAGAGCTGCGCACGGGGGCGGGGGGGCTCTCGCTTGGTGCCAGAGACAAGCGGCAGGAACCGGTGCCGCGGCGTGCCTGCCGGGCCGCGAGGGGACGGCCCCTACCTGCCTTGGGCCTCACCCTCCCAGGCTCTTGGCACAAAGTCCCTGCACGGAAGGGCGGAGAGCCCGGAGAGATGACCAGAAGACACAGGAGAAGGAGGACGAAGACAAGGAGGAGCCCACGGCTTCCCAGGGCGGACGGGCCCGTCACGCCGGGTGCCGCCGTCACCCACGGACCTCCGCCCGCACTACTGCACGGCTGGGGCTGGGCGTTCCCGCTGGGGCGTGTGCAGAGGCGAGGCCGCGACTGGAAGCCCCCGCACAGGCTCTGTCTTTCTTGGGACACCCCTGCCCCTCCGCCTGGATCTCCCCACTCCGAGCCCTTCTCCTGGTCGGCCCCGGCCCCGGCCGGCTCTCACGGCGGGCCCGATGCCGTCCTGCTGGCCTCTCACTCCCTTCTCACCTGCCTCGTCGTCTGGCAGCGGTCGGATGGGCAAGGTGGCATTTCTCGGGCACGCAGTCGCTGGGCTCATGGAGGACCTGTGGCCGCCCGGAGCCGGGAGCGTCCTAGGGCCTCGGGCGGGCTGTCCGAATCCCAGGCCCAGTTGTGTGGAGTCAACCGGTAACTCGGGTAAACACGAGGCGAGGCGGCACCTCCTCTTCCTGCCTTCGCATCTGGGATCCCAGAAGTAAACGACACTGCTGGTCCAACTTCCCTGGCTTGTGGGTCCCGAGAGGGGCAGGAAGGCGAAGAAGAAGGGGCTTCCAGTCCGAGCGCGAGCGCTGTCGGGGCAGCTACGTGAACAAACAGGAAACAACGAGTCAGGCGGGAAGTTCGTCCCTGCAGTGCCGCGGGGCCCAGCAAAGCCTGCCGCTCCGTGGCTCGGGGGCCTGTGGTGGCCGCAGGGGTGAGCTCCGCCTGCCGAGTAGGAAGGTGAGACAATTCTCGAGGGCGAAGGGGGGTCATTTAAAGGTGCGGAGGGAGCCCTGGCCTCCCGCGGGCTGCTGAGAGAGGTCAAGGTCAAGCTCTTGGACAGCGAACGCGAAGAGCTGTCTCCTGCCGGGCTCTGGCGAGCGGCTGCCGGGCTCTGGCTTACCGGGGCCAAGAGAGGAAGGACAACGCCAGAGGCGGCCGAGGCTCGGAGACACTCGGTTAAGGATCCTGGGTCAACGCGTCTTCTTCGAGGACCCGTTTCAGGATGAGACGAACAGTTCCCACTTCACGTGGCGACTAGAAGACCTGGAGCTTGTTTCCCTCGATGAACTTTGAATGAACTTGCCCCGTGTTGGTTCTGGAGCAGGACGCACTTCTGTTTTCTACATTTGAAGGGTTCCAAAGAGGACCGTCGTCCTTTAGATGGGTTTTTTGGTTTGTTTGTTTGTTTTTAACTGCAAGAGCGACCTTTTCAAGTCGTCTTTATTTCTCAGGGTCTCCACACCCAATGCAGGACTCAAACGCACGCCGCGATATCAAGAGTCCAAGGCTCTTCTGGCCGAGCCAGCTGGACGCCCCGGGTTTCTTGAACATCTCACTTCGTGTGTGGTTCTGATGAGTACGGTTGCACATGCACGTGTGACAGGCCGTGTTGTGCTGGTCTGGATGACGTAAGGCCAGGACCCCAGGGCGGCTGAGGCCCACAGTGGCTCTGACTCTCCGCCAGACCCGGCCCCGCACACACACGGGGCCTGTGGGGTGACGCCCCCGGCCTCAGGCTCCGCACGGCTTCGCTGCACTGGTGGGAAGACAGGCAAGGTCGCGGCCCCGGCTACCTCCTCCCCACCCCGAGGAGGGTCCCCCCGCTGGAGCAGATGCGCGAGTGAAAACCAAGCTTGTCTTCACCTAACAGCCCAACTTTGGAGAAGACGGAAGAGGGCAACAGGCCCGGCCGCGAGACGCAGCCGGAGAGCAGGCAGGGGCTTTCCTCGCCCTTCTCGACCCGCCAGACTTCGCAGCCACGGGCGCGTCTGTGTCCATAATCCTCCAGGACGCTCTTCTGCCACGTGAGCTGGAGACACGAAACCCAATTAAAGGACATGAAACCCAATTAGAGGACAACTTACACACTGGCGACTTTTCCTGCCCTACCGAGCAACGGCCTCCTCGAGCTTGCCGAGTGCGGCTGGCGTTCCCGTTCCCCAGGCGGCACACGCACGAGGAATTACCGTGACCGCCTTCCCTGCGTGTGCGCGTGTGCGCGTGGCCCTTCCAGCCCTGCAGCTGGCGGGGGACGATGCAAGTGGGCTACTCGGGTTGCTCAGGGGGGTGGGCAGGGAAACAGGTGGACGGGACGAGCGGCGGGGCAGCCGGCCGGCTCCGGCATGAGACACCAGCACCTCGGCCCCGACATCCACCGGGCTGGGCTTGCCCTGGGAGAGGCTCGGAAACTGGCTGCGCTTGAGCCTGTTCTGGAAATACAGCTCTTGGGCGGAGGATGCGGCCGCCGGCAGACACGGGGTTTTGGGAGAAGCCCATCCGCTGCCAGAGTGCCTGTGGCATCCCAGGGTCCCCGGGGCTCCGGGGCTCGTCCCCAGCAGCTCTTCTCCGCTGTGTTTTCTCGTGGGGACGTTTCCCATCACGAACGCTCTCGCCCGCCATCCTACGCTAAGGGCTACTCAGGCCGCGTGTGAGATGGTCCCTATCTGGGATGAAAACACGAGGATCATGCCCATTTTACAAGGAATAAACGGGGGCTTAGTAGAAGCACATAAAGAGAAGAAAAATCAGGATTTTAATACAGACTACATCTCCGGTTATTGGGATTTCTTTTCTAACCCTCATAAATTTTGCTAAAATCTGGTGGAGACTTTTCGAGCCTTGAGAAAGGTGCTCCCTAGATGCGCTGGGTTTCCGTGGCTTGTTTGGATGCCGGAATCCCCGGCTTGCGTCAGAACTCTGGAAGTCATGGAGGCCCACTCAGCGGCCAGCAGTGCTCCCGGGGCTGCTGCGGTGCGACGGGTGCCGGGGCCCTCCGTGCGGGACTGACTCCGTCCTACGTCCGAAACTCTCCCACGGGTCAAATGAGGCTCTTATTTTACTGTGGTGGAAATGATGCCCAGGCTGACCATAGCCAGTTCTATACTTACCCGTGGGCTCTGAAAAGCTAGCCCAGAGAAAATTCAGAAAAGAAAGAGGTCAGTAAAGATAATGTTGCTTTACAAGATAAGTGGGGCGCCTGGGTGGCTCAGTGGGTTAAGTGTCTGCTCGGGTCACGGTCCAGGGTCCTGCGATCGAGTGTGTCTATCAGGAAATCTGCTCAGTGGGGAGTCAGCTTCGCCCTTCGCTGCCCTTTCCCCCTCATGTTCTCTTTCTCTCTCTCTCAAATACATAAATAAAGTCTTAAAAAAAAAGATGGTCGAATCACCCCCAAGATCGAGCTTATTTCGCCCAGTGTGTGTTCAGGATTCATAATCACTCACCAGTCACATACACTTTTTGAAATAATTCCTTAATAAAATATTTGGCATCTCATTCTTCTCAGTGAGTCAAAACCACACACTTTTTGCAGATTCTTGAGTCTCCAAATGGCAGCACTTCCTTCCCGGTTCAAGTCGAGTCCTGTTACACCTGCGCCGTCCTTGTGGGTGTAAAGGGCCCCCCCCACGCCGAGACGCTCCAAGTGAGATCCCCACGACCCCCTAGATGTTCATCAGCTGCATTTCCGTTACTCGGCTAACTGGTCCACCCCTGCTAGTGTGCGAAGAAATTGTCCCAGCCGCGCACTGACTGGGGTGGGCTTGCGTCCCGGTTTGGTCTGAGAGGTCACTCCGCCCGCACTGCCCGCACTTTCATGCTTGATTCTGTCCTTTCCGTCTGCGCTGGAACTGTAGGCCGCTCTTGGCTGTCCGCAGTGAGTAACCCAGGCCACCCCAGCTGCTGCCTCCGCGGCGTGGGTGAGCTCAGAGCTCCGCTGCCCAAAGCGGTAGGACCCCGGCCCCGCCCGGCAGGGGACCCACGCCACGGAATTTGGTGGAAGCAGGCGTCCCTTGTACACAAGACAGAGGGACTAACTGGGCTCACCATCCTTGCTGGTGTCCTTTTTCATCCTTGGATTGACAGGAGAGACTCTGCAATTCCCAAAGTCATACATTTCAAATTTGGCTTAATAGGGCGCTCTTCAGAAGCTGTGAGGAGAGAGCGTTCAGGGTGGGCTCCTGGGGTCCAGCCACACGACCCATCCTCGCCCAGACCAAGTCATCAGAAGGCTGGCCCAAGCCTTTTAGGGCAACCTTTGTCCCTCTGCTCTGCCTTTCGGGGGTTCTGTCCTAACAGGTGTTACCCGCAGGTGTGCTCTTAGAAGAAAGATAAAACCCAGCCGGTGCCACGGAGACCAGGGAGGCCCAGCCGGGAGCGTCGGACGCTGGGTGCGAGGGGAGGGTCTTTGGGGGCTTAAAGCAGCGGCTGTGCTAAAGTTGGAGCAAAATAATGAGGAGTGTGGGGGAGGAGAGGGGGAGGGGCCGGCCCGGCAGGAGCCAGGGCACAGGAGCAGGCTCCGAGTGGTGCTTGTGCGGCAGCTCTGTGACCTTGGGTAGGACACGTCACCTCTCTGAGTGCCCGTCTCTTCAGGTTGGAATCAGGTGAGTTTGGTATTCCTAGCTCTGAAACCCTAAGTAGTACCAACGGGTTAAGAAAATGTCAGGGTAATTCTAAAGTGCTTCTCTTTATGCCAGCATGAAAAGGTTTTTTTCTCATATATGATGCAAAATTTTAATAAGCTCATAGTACCCCAGCTCGACGGATGTCTTTTCCTTGAGTGAGTCTGAGTTGACAGGTAGTTTGGTGCTATTGAAACAATCTGAATTTTCTGAATTAAATCTCACTCTAGTTATCTGCAGGATTTTAACAACTTTGTGATTTGGAGACAGCACTCTTGTCTAAAAGTTCACGGTAGAAATCAAATTAGCAATTCACCGTGATGCCCTGGTTAGCCAGGGCCCCACTGTCTGGTGGCGATGATCTTCAAGGGACAGAGACGGAAGTGAAGGGGTCAGCCCGGAGAAGGCGGGAAAGGGGGACAGGGACTCCGCACTCCGAGCCGTTTCCACCCTGTCCAGCAGCCCCGCTTCCTGGAGTTGTGGCACTTGCTGTCGGCCACGGAGAGCCCGGGAGGGGTCAGCTCTTCTCTCCAAACATCTCAGAAAAGACATACTCCCATTTACCCCCGAAAGTCTTCTAGCCGTAAACATGGAAGTTCAAATGGGCTACGGCTAAGGCCAGATTAGGGAAGAGCGTCCAGCCTGGCGGCCGGGGCTGGGGGCGGGGGGCAGGGGGGTGTTGGGCCCGTACAAGAGGACCCGAAAGCAACACAAGCCTTTAACTGGAGCGTGTGGGGTTTCCTCGCCCACCCCCGCTCGCGCACTTTTTGTTGCAAATAATTCAACATCTCATTTGCCCTAATTTTCTTTCTTTATATCTTTGTAGCTGAGCTTTTCTTCCCCATTCATGTCCCTTACTAATTGGAAGGTCTTTTAAAGAAAGTTCTCTTTGACGTTTGGTCTCTCAGATATTTTGTGTTCCTCTTTTTTTTTTTTTCCTCCCTTAATAGAGAAGTTTTAAATTCAAATAAGAATTAAACTTTCCTCAACAGGGGGCAGAAAATGCTGAATGGATTGAGCTACAAAACTGAATTTTTTATAATATTTTTGTTATGCAAAGAACAGTTTCCTGAACAAATACCGTGACTATTTGTATTAAGTGGAAACACCTTGGAGTATAAATGCAAAACTCCTCCAAATCCTTTTTGGGGGAAAAAAATCATGAAAGTCTTAAATTAACAAATGAAAACATCGCGTCCAGTGAAATTGTTTCCTAAATATGCCTGAAATCTGTCATAATCTGTTTTCCTGGAACAATACAGACGTGGCTCCAGCCCGGCGTCACTATCATTTTCCAGACAAAGGTTATCTGTGCATTATACTCAATATAGAATTTTCAAATTTGGAAACATTTTATTATTACAGTAAACGGCTATTGCTGTTTTTAACAGACACCCTGTCAGAAGGTTTAAAAAATGTATGCCTCGGTTCATGCAAAAAAAAACACAAAGGTCAAAACTTTTAAAATGTCACTTCTTCTGCAGTTTTGCATAGAAAATACAGGGGATCAGTGGGAGGGCTCCCTGCCCATAGACACAGGCAGCGAGGGAAGAATGTTACCCTGCTGCCGAGTTTCCACTTTCCCCGCAGCTGCGGGCTGAGCAGAAAGGCACTGTGGGAGCCTATTGTTATCCCAGCTGGGTAATAGTTTTCTTATTTTACAGTCAGCAACCGAGGGGGTTGGGGTGTCTCCGTAAAGTGCCGGAAAAAAATACATAACTCCTGCAAATAGATCACTTTCTCCCTCCTCTGCGAGAAGCAGGAATCTATAAATTGTGTACTTCGCTTGGCCCTACCCGTGTCATTAAACAGCACAAACAAAGCAACCCCCCCAAGGACGGGAGTCTCGGATTCAACGACGTGTTCCTCTGCCAAGCCGGGCTGTTCTCAGCGTCCGCGGGCTGCGGGCCACGGCTGCCTCCCCGTCCGCCGTCCGCCGGCGGCTCTTCCCTTCCCGTTTGATTTGGAAGCTGCCTTCCATAGAGAGGAAGGATGGGCTAAAATTTTCATTTCAAGTGTTTTCAGCCAGGAGAGGGCCGGCACGCAGGTCCCCCAGCTCGCGGGCTCCCGCTGGGCCGCGTGCGCACCGCGCGCTCTGCAGAAGGCGGTCGGGGGGCGGCTGAACCGTCGTGGCCCAAGGCCCGGCACGGCCTGGACTTCAGGCTTGTTTTGCTTTTGCTTTGTTTTTAACTGCGAATCACCCATCGTGTTTTTGTTACCATGGAAACCCCATTTTTAAAGGTGAAAAGTCACCGACCTCTCACCATTTCCGCCGCCAGAATTAATATTCTAGCAGCTTGGCAGGAAGGAGGCGCCTGGCGCTCGTGGGGCAGCCCCGAGGTGAACTATCGAATCTCCAGCCTTGAAGTCACGAGGGGACGGTGCTTGCGTATCTCATGAAGCCAAATCACCTTCAAATTGGGTGTTTCGAAAATAATGAGACTGTTTGGTGCAGAGACAGATGGCGTCATGACGGGTAGAAACCACTTGGATTTTTCAGTGACCGACAGTGTCAGCTGTCTCGTTTCTGCGGAAGTTGCCTTCACGAGCTCGGCAAGGTCTGCTCTGCTTACCTGGATCTCTGGGAACCAAGAACGGAATTTTTTAAAAAACAGCAATGAGTAGGGAGCCGTCCTAGAACCTGCCGCCGGCTGCCTGGGGACTCGGGGCTGAGGAGAACCCCGGTGGGTTTGTCTCTTAAAAAGCCCGAGTACACGAGAGCTCTGGCCTTTGTTCTCGGGACTGGTCTGAGGCGGGCGTCGTGTCGGTCCTGCTCTCGGAAAGGACGAGCAAGTCGCGCAGACACGCCGCTGCGCGTAGACGCGCCCGAGCCGCGCGCTCAGGGAGCGCTTGCCCGTGGGGCTCGGGGCGGCCGCGGAGGGTCCGGAGGACCGTCCAACGAGCCAGCGGACACGGGTGTCGGCGCGCACGTGCGGGTCACCGTTGGGGTGTTTTCTGAGAGCGCGACGCGGTGCCCTTGAACGGGACGGAACAGCGGCAGCAGCAGGCAGAGAAGCAGCCGAGTGTTAGCGTTTTGGCTGTTTGCTGTGTGTGTCAGGACCAAACCCCCCGTCGCAGGGCGGGTGTGAGTGACCGAAGGAGCCGGGGCGCGTCAGAGCTCACGGGTCCTTTCAGGAGACGCTTCTCCGAGATGTGCCGCGTCCCCGGGGACCACGATGTGGGGACGCGGACACGCGCGACCGGCCTGCGGCTCCTCTCCCCTCACCTCCCTGCACAATGACGGTGAGGATTAAGCCTAACATACTTCCCCATCACTCTTTGACCGGAATTTGCATACTCTGTTCATTTCTAGAAGGCTGGTATGCAAAACAGGCCGAAACAAAGATCCCGAGGCATCGAGGCATGGGCGGCTGAGGCTCGAGAGTTGAGCTCAGGCCCTGCCCCACGCGGATGTCAGGGCAAGGGGCCTCTGGTCAGCTCCCGGGAGAGCTGAAGGAGGAGAGCCTGTCTCGGGTGACAGCCACTGCGAACAGCAGCGCCCACGGGAAACCTCACGCGCCGCACCATTTTGTGATTTCCAGTTTTCTTGTCTGTCTTCCCTACCAGGCTGTGAGCTTCTCAGGGTCGACCGTGGGCACGTGCATCCCAGAACTGCAAGTCCCAGCCCCGTCCAGAAACCTCTACTGAACGAAACGACAGGCCGATGGTTGAAATCGCAGCACATGGCTGAAATCTGGGACCAAGGGAAGCGAACCCCAGCAGACCTCTTCACCATCAGACCCCACCCCCCACCCCCCACTGGTCTGCTCCATCCTTCCCTGCCGTGTCCAAGTACCGATGTAAAGATACACCAAGTCCAGATAAAACATCTCTGCTCTAAAGAGACAATAAAAACTGTGATACAAAGAGATAAGTGATTTTGAAGAAAATTAATATTCTGTTTTGTCTCTTTTATGTAAGTCTCACTAACATCAATTGTTGCATTTCAATTATCCTATTGGGGCAGTGGCCTCTTTTATTTAAAAAGCTTTTGTTGACTTCCTGGCATTTATCCTTGACATATGAACACTCCCAGAGACCACTTTTGGCAAACAAGAAACTCCTTTTGGCATCTTGGGGAGGCAGAGCATTAGAACAGTGGGGTGGGGCATCTAGCATTAAGACATGATTGTGTATCAATTTCCTCACTGGTAAAAGAGGGGTAATAATATCTAGTTCCTTAATTCTCCAAGTTATGATGCTGACAATAGGATAATGCAAATGAGGACTTCGGAAAGATCCACGCGAATGCATTTTAAAGCAAACTTGAGTGTCAACCTTCCACTGGTTGCCAACGTCAGGAAAGGAGACAGTAAATAAAATGAATCCTGGGTAGCAATGAACTCTGTACCCCTTGGGGTCAGCTCCAATAATAATCATAAGGACTGAACACTTGCAACAGAGAGTACACTATTGCATTGAGTGAAAAGGCATGGTCCACAGAAAACAAATATTCTTGTGCTAGAATGCTAAAGTGTCTAGCAAAAATGAAGAGTCACAGGAGGGAATGGGTTAGAGTATGACTGTCGTATCCCATCTGCTTTGTGTTAAGGGGGAAGGGAGGGAATCAAGGTCTTCGGTTTCTGGTTGTCATCCAGCAGTTGAAAGTGTGTATGAATCATCAGAATGAGGAATGATGCATAGTCACTAGCTGCATGGAAAGCGCAGAAACGCCAAATTAACAGAAGGAAAAATCAGAAAGACTGTCAACTAAATCAAACCATCCAAAATGAAGAAAGGGAAAAGAAAGCAGAGTAAAGTTTAACTGAAACTAATAATGATCATTGCATAAGATAAGAGAATAAAATATCTGTTTTACACTAAATGTGAATGAGATAAATTGCTCTCTTAAAATCAGAGGTTGTTAGACTATTTTTTTTTTTAAACCAGCTGTATGTTGTTTCCAAAAAATCCTTCTAGAAAAGGTAAGGAAAAGTTGACAGGAAGGAACATGCAAACAATATAAACACATGCAAACAGAAAGAAAGAAGTGGCAATATTAATAACACACAATGAAGAACTTAGGACTAATGGCTCTGAACCAGATAAAAACAGTCATTATGTAATAATAAAAGTCACATTTGATAAAAATGAGCCATTAATCGGAATTGCCAAAGAATGCAGTAATTAAATATAAACAAAAACAGTAAAAATAAATAAAATCATAAAGTAACGTGATATAAGTCAAATGAACATTGACCTATGTGACATATATGTTAGTGAGAGAGTTAATGAGAGATTCCAATGCATTTGGTTTTGATGCGCATTCAATGGCCTGAAGTAATTAGAACTCCCAGAAGTGCAGATCTCACTTGGGTTCTTCATTCAGATCATAACAGGCGATACAAGAGCCAATCTCAACAACTATCTTGGGCTTCTCAGTTGCCCCGACAGTCTTAACATTAATAGGTGACCCAGACAATGAGGTAGCCCACTGTGTAAGCGGTCAGTAACTCGGCTGATCTGCTCAAAGTTAAGGACTGGTGCTGTGTGGGAAACTGTCTAGCCGCCTACCTTACGAATGGGAGTCTAGACCTTACAGAATAATTTTGCTTCCTTAAGAGAATTAAGATCATCACTAACTGTATTCCTAAATATGTGCAATCTTTCCTCAATAGACATGACCTTGCTTCCTGCGTAGACGTGTTTGTGAGTTTTATGTAAATTAAATCCCATTTTCCAGTTGACTAACCTACCATTTCAAATTTGTTTTATTTCTTTCTTGATTGATTCTCAATTGACAGTGGCTCTTACATTCTAGCTGTAAGGTTTTCTTCCCTCAGCTTTTCTACTGAAGCATTAATGATCACTAAACAAGGGATTAGCTGCCTTTGGAGACAACGGCTCAAAGGAAACCTTCAGTGAATCCTTCTGTAAAGTACCCTTTTGTTAAGTGAAGGCTCCTCGGTAGTGTGAATAGTAACCCCATAATTTATCTGTTTGGTAAGTGTAGTGGAGCTCTCTTTTTGTTCTGCAGCCTCATAGCCCTCCTCTGGTAACTACACCTTTGGCAAGGAAAGCTCTGAAATCACCTGTTCTCAGTCGACGTGGTCCCTGGGCAGGGTCCCGTTCCCACCTCCAGGCCCAGGCCCTAGCGGTGAGCGCAAGGCAGTTTCCACCCCCGGTGGCTCATTCCAGGACAGGCCGCTTGCTCAGCCACAGGCAGAGATGTGGGGACTATGGAGCGTGGCCCCCAGAAGAGAAAACTCCTTTGCCATTAGAGCTGAGACCCAGGAGGATGTTGCGGATGGAACCAGTGACTCCATCTTGCTGGTGTACGAAGGTCAAGACTGAAGCCAACCTTGGCGAAATCAGAGTGAGAAGAATTCAACTCCTAATTACATGGTTTGACTCTTAAAATGCTCGTGCCTGAAACCAGTCCTACCCCTGAGATGTGCTTTTCAGGTGAGCCAACTAATTTTTTTTTTTTTTAGTCGAGGCAGGCTGAGGATGTGTTTGCTCTCTCTCACAGCCCTAGCATGCTTTCAGACATTGAACGTTCCAATTTCTGTGGACTAAATTTTCTTACAAAAGCATCCACTTATCTAACAGGGTAATTACTGACCTTTCTTTAATTAACATAGTTGTAATATTTGTGCAGAGAATAACACAAGGAACATTACTCTGAGGTTCTAGGGTCCTTTTCATAGTCTTGCCCAGAGCTGGGGATCCCCAGCGGCTGCAAGACTGTATCTGGGTGCTTTCTTGATCAAAGGAGGAGAGTTTTCTGACGACACCATAGAAATTTCTAAAAAGTAAATTCCTGGGCTTTCATAAGTCCTAAGTCATGTAGCCAGTGCATTGAAAGCATTTGAAAAAGACGACGTCTGCATGAGAGCGAAGCAGCCAGGGAACTCTGTGCATGTCTGGACAGGAGAGTCCGTGTTCAGAGTGGAGACACCCCAGCCAACTGCCTTCTTGTATTTTCCATGATAGTGGCAGCCATTGGTCTCAAGACATATTTGGAAACAGGCTGTGGCTGTGTCCCGGGGTCGCAGAGACGGATCGACGGCGTCTCCCAAGGGCTCGGGCTCCTGTTGAGGTGTCTGATGGAGCTTTTGCATTCGGTGGGTTAGAATGAGCGGCATAAGACCCAGAGCGAGAACCTGAGAGATGCCGGCTTCTGTCCCTGGCGAGCAGTCGGACGTGTGCTCGTCACCGGCTCCTCTCCCTCCCTCGTTTCTCAACAAGAGCTAAAGGTCGGAATCCATCGGAGGTCCCAGATCCTCCCTGACAATGACCTTGATGGCGCACGTGCGATTTGAAAGGTGCGTGGGAGATTCCCTCATCTCCAAATACTGCCAAGTCCCGTGAGCTGGCATGTTTGGCTCTTGGGGAGGCTTTCTTCCCGGCGTGTAGACCCTCCTTCTCTGCTGGGTCCTCATGGGGCCTTCCTTGCTGTCTGAGCAGTGGGGGCGGTTCTCTGGTGTCTTCCTCTCATAAGGGCAACACTCCCATCACGGGGACCTCGTGCTCTTGAGCGTGTCTCAAGCTAATCGCCAGCGCTATGCCCAGTCCTATCGCGTTGGGGTTCGGGCTTCAACATAGGAATCTGGACGGGGACACAGGCATTCAGTTCACGCCCCGTCGACGCTTCGCCTCAGTCCGCGCTTCTGCTCCCTGCTTCTCTCTTCTCTGCCTGACCTCCCGGGATTCAAGAAGGAGGAGCTCTGTCTGCCTTTGTCCGTGCTCCCAGCATGACTCTGCCCGTACTGAGTCCTCCATAAATGTTTGTGGAATCAACCAACGCATCACTGGTTCGTCCCCGAATGTGTACACTCTCCGCAGGAAAAGACTGGAAGGAGCAGTCCTGGGGGGAGAGTGAGTGGCTTCCAGACGTGGGGGCCCTTCCTGATGACTGGCTTTGGAAGGAGCTTTTGGAACTCTCAACTTCTAACGGGCCATGTGCCCAAGAAGCCAGGATGGGCCACTGAGGAGTGGGAGTAAGGACATTGTCCATAGAGCCCGTGAGGCTGGGATGAAGGGGTTTGTGTTTTGTTCTCCTCACCCAGCCCACGAGAGAGGCAGTGACTCAGGGTAAACGCTCAGCCTGCCTGAAACAGCCCCAGGATCGCGTCCTGCAAGAATCTAAACGTTGTGGGCAAGAGACAGGAATGTGACGGACTCTAACAGCCCCGTCCCCCCAAATCCTGCAGCCTCTGGGTCCCGTGTCCCCTCTTGCTTGTACATCCGACTGCAAGCATGCCCGCGGTCGCCTGAGCATTTCACTCAGCTCTCACTTACGGCCGACTCTGGGAGAAGGCATGAGGGACCGTCCACGTTCGGCGTTCTGTAATTGTGAAAGGCTTGAGTGTGTGGCTTTATAATCAGAAAATAACCAAGAAAATATCTAAAATCATATTCCAGTAAGGTGGAGGAGGGGGCAGGTGTAAGGAGACCCCAGATGGCTGAGGGCGTCGGACGCCATGTTCTCATCCCACCCGGACCCCGGTTCCGTCCGGCTCTAGCGCTGTGCGTCTGGAAGACTTGGGGAGCGTGAGGTGAAGAAGGGCCAGCTCTCAGGGCACGGATTCTGCCGGAATCACCCTGTCGGCTTAGACCGACCGGCTCCAGAGTGTGCAAACCTCCCTCAAGGGGGCCCAACTCCCGCGGGCTTGCTTCTGCTCCTGCAGGCCCCGAGAGCAGCCGTCCGCTCTCCAATCTCCCACCAGCAGCACACGCTGAAGGTCTGAGATCAGGTGGAAAGACCGCCTTCTGGTTCTCACTCGGCTCTGGACGGCTTAGCTATCCCACAGGCCCCGCGAGGCACACAATGTTCTTTTGAACGTCAGGTCTCATCCGTACGAAACAATACTAAAATTACTAAAATCCCAGAACTTTATAACCCAAATCACTGAACCCCAGTAGGTTAGTTCCCGATGGCTACTGGAACAAAGCACCAGACTGGGTGGGTGAAAACACAGGGGTTTATTTTTTAGGGTCCTAGAGGCCGGTCCTATGCACCGGCCTGTCAGCCGGGCTGTGCTCCCTACCCGGAAGCTCCAAGGGAGGACCCTTCCTGCCTCTTCTGTGCCGCCAGTTGCTGGCCTTCCCTGGCCTCTGGACGCCGTGATCGCGTCCACCCCTGTGCGTCTCCTGTTCTAAGCAAGACCCCCACCGTGTTGGCTGAAGGCCCGCCCTACCCCAGGAGGAACTCATCTTGACTAATTTCGTCAGCTGTGACCCTCTTTCCAGATCAGGTTGCGTCCTGAGCTGCTGTGGTTGAGGACTTCTACCCGTCTTTTTTGGGAGATGCGACTGAACCCCAAAAGTTCAGATTTTCACTGCTGGCAACGTAACTGGACCTACCGCTGGAGCATCACGGCCTAATCTACCTTATTCGCTTAACAATTGGTTGTTTGCTCATCACCCTGATCAAAGAGGGAATCCTGGGCCTGAAATGCCCGGCAGATCCTTTCACCTGTGGGGACCGGCTGCTGCACTCGGGAAACGGGGCTGCTAGGGCCACCCCCTCTGCGGGCGTCGTCAAGGCGAATCCACGCCCGGGGTCCTGGCACAGAGCTCTCCGTCCTACCCCCGCCTTGCCTAGCCGAGAGGGAGTGTGGACGGGCCCGCATCGCCCGGAGGAGAGAGACCGCGTGGGAACGGTTCTGGGGAATTTCAGAACCAGCAGCGCTGACAGCCGAGTGCTGGGGCTGAAGGACTCCACCTTTGTTCCCTAAGTGCCATCGAGCCCGCTCGCAGGAGGTGGGTGGGCAAGGCTGTCGGCGGCAGGAGGCAGCCGCTTGAGTCTCATCCGCAGCTCCTCTGTGACCTTGACGTGTGACCTTGCAGAAGCTTCTTCTTCTGTTTAATATGTCTGTGGCTGATTTCTTGTTCATCTTTCAAGAGCAGGGGTAGTCATGAATATGTGTTTCCTGCAGGTTTGGTTTTGTAAACCTCTTCCTGGATGAAAAGCTCCGTGCAGCTGTGAAGCATTGTTCTTATTAATAACCTCATTTTGGCATAAAATCTCCCACTTCTCATACTTCATGTTAATATTCCACTGCAGAAAATATGCTACAATAACAACTTGTAGGACTTTTTGTCATCTCTTGTGGAAACGGGTCTATATAAGAAAATAGCTAAATTGTTCCAAAACAGAATATGTATTTTTTGTCTTTCCTTGTCACTGTGCGAACACGGCTGTGTCTTGTATATAGAAACGTCAGTTCCGCTGCCCTTGGACCAGCGAGAAGTTGCCGTAACACAAACATCGACTGGGTGCTTCAGCAGCAGGAATGTGTTTATTACAGCTCCGGAGGCTGGGCAGGGCAGGACCAAGGCTCTGGTCCGCTCGGACCCTGGCGCGAGCCCACTTCCTCACGGGTCAACAGCGTGTGCTCACGTGGTAGAGAAGGAGAAGAGAGAGACGGACAAAGTGCAAGTGCTCTGGTCTCTTCTTATGAGGACACTGATTCCGTCACGAGGGGCCCCGTCCTCATGACCTCGTCCAACCCTAATTACCGCCCAAATGTCCGCATTATGTCTGGAGTTTGGGCTTCACAGGGTGGACCTGGGCGGGGAGCACAGGTCAGCCCCTGACACCAGCGAGACTGTTTGCAGCAGAATGACTCTGTGCCGACCCCCTCAGCATTGCCGAGAGCTAGCGCCCGGAGTTTGTGTGGCTGTTTGGAGCTGAGCTACAGAGAGCAGAATCACCGGTTCATCACGCTGATGTCACCACCACTCTGCCCCCTGGGTGGGCCGTGGTCAAGGCTGCTCCCAGGACGCCCTGCACGGGCACAGGGGAAGAGCTCCCAGAGCTTTGGTGTGGGTGCGGGAAGCAGGGGGAACCTGCCCTGTGTGAAGTAAGGATTTGGGAGCCTCTTCCTTGACCAGCTTCCAGGCGAAGAGCAGAGATCTGAGCTCACTGGGCAGCACCGGGCATCCTGGATGGGTGTCTAAAAGGCGTGGACCTCTGGTTTTGGGCTCCCCAGAGTCAAAGGACTTCTCTCTCCCCCTTGGCGGCTAAGCCCCCGTGATTGTGGGCAAGTGTCAGAAGACACAGCACAGGGTCTGCCTGCCAGCCTCGCTCCCTCACTCACACCCTCTGTGCGACCTCCCTTCAGCTTTGGGATAAAGGGGAAGCGACCTGGATGAAGGCCAAGGTCATTCCCAACGCCTGTGAGCTCAGCCCGGAGCCCGGCTGTAGGTCTTTCAGATGCCAGGTTTCCTGCAATGGGAGCATCCTCTTTGGACACGGTCCTAACTTCAGACACAGCGAAAAGGAAAGCCAGGTTTGCTCAGGAAGCCCATGGAGTTGCTGATGGACTTTGTTAAGCCACACACTTCCCAGTAAGTCCTTAAGCTCTTAATACAGAGAGACGCACACAGGAACTCCTCCAAAAGTGTACAGAAGCGGAGAGCCGGCGGTTAGGTGTTTGTGGGTGTCGAGTTCACTCTGTGTTTGTGGGGGGTTCGCCCACACCCCAGACTAGGAGGAAAGTTGTGGCCGTTCACTGCAAGCTCTTGACCTTCTGTCTGCGGCGTCCGACAGCATCTGGCTTACGGAGTCGGACGGTTGGCGAGACCCAGGATGACAGAGCTGTAAGCCAGATCAGGAGAACCACGTGTCGCAGGAAACCTTCCTGCTGGAGGAGTCACATTCCTAATAGCTGTGCTTTTCCATAAAATGCAATTAATAATTCATCCGGCCTTTGTCTATCTTAACTCTATTGTCTTTGCACAGAATGTGACATACCCACAAGTGTTCGGTTCCAGATTCCGAGAGCACACAAAGCAGAACTCCTCATGAGGCCAGCCTCTGGGTTTGGTGAGAAACACACAGAACCATCCTAAAAAGACTGGGCCCCGAGGGAGGGAGCCGGGAAGCTGTCACGCCTGCTTGACCACGATGGAAAGTAGTATGTGTGATCGGGGACGGCCAAAGGGTTGAAGGATTGCTCGACCCATTAAACCGGCTGACCGCGGCGAGGAGCTGGGCTGACCCGATGATCGTTTCCGCAGGAGATGTGGTTGAAAACAGCCTCGTCGGGGCAGGTAATCGCGGGAAACTGGCCTCGGGAGAAGGTGCGGCCAGTGGGGCCAGAGCGCTGCCCCGGATTCTATCACCTGTCATCGTTCAAGCACAGTAACGAGATTGTAGTCACCCTAAAGCGGCCGAAAGCGGCGGCCTGGCAGTCTGCCGCGTGCCTCGAGTGTAGAGCGATCCAGGTCTGGCTCCCCGGAAGCTGTCCTGGCCACCTTGGAGGACGTCCTCCGAGAGACCCCGGTCAACCTTCCAGCTTGCATCTGAGCAGCAGGTGCGAAACTTGCAGACGCTTTCTTCCCCGCCGCGTGACTCAGACCCGAGTGAGAATATGACCCCGTCCCAGGCCGCGCCTCCCCGCACCGGTCTTCCCTTCCCGATGCGGCGCCACACGCGTCCTTGGGCCCCGACTCCGCACCCTCCCCTCCCACGCCGGGGGTTCCCCGGGGTCGCGCCAGTCCCACCTGCAGAGGGGAAGCCGGGAAAGACCAGAGCCCCAGACGAAGGGTCAGGATCCTCCTTCGTGCCTGACAGAAGGCTGACCCTGCGCGACGGGAAGCCGGTCAGGCCACCATGCGGGGCCGCCGCGCTGTTGGATGCCGCCCCCCCACCCGCGCTCACACTTCTCGGGCCTCAGCGCGGTCCGGCGGGTCCGTAATCACCGCCTCCCCCTTTCCCGCCGCTTCTGCTGCCGGTGCTGCCCTCAGGGCCGCGGTGCGGAGACGGCGTGTGGGGTTACGTGTTGGACTGGGCTTTTAGCAGAAGAAACCCGGGCTCTGGCGTCCAGCTCCGGGGCCACCGTCCCTTCAGCGGCGCCGAAACTGGAGCTCGGAGAGCGCGTCTTTAGAGACCGTGGGACACCCTGAGCTCCTGTGTGCCGCACAATCGTTCAGGACACGCAGGAACGTCCACAAACGGCGGGTCTGGCCGACCCCGGGCTCCAGCGGGACGACCCCACGGGACGCTGTTTCCAGAGCGCGCGCAGCCCCTTCCTTTCATCCTCCCGGAGACCGTGTGCTGACGGCCACCTCGACGACGGCCCGCCAGCTCCAGCACGGTCACAGGAAGGAGACCGTCGGGCACAAGCTGCATCCCGGGGAGGGAGGGACGTGCATGTGTCAACAGTCTTCTGTGGCCCACGCAGCAGAGCGCCTGAGGTGCTGGGATGTGTGAGCTCAGACAGCCTTGGGATTCTGGATGCTTCTTTTCTGGAACTTTCCCTGTGTCGCGGACTGGCCCTGCAGTGACCTCTCTTGCCGTGCATTTAGTGTTTCTCATCTGTAAAATGGAAACGGTGGCTCTCGCCTCGTCATGTCCCGTCCCCACGTCCTCGGCCACCACCCTGAGGTCACGAATGTGTCACATGAGACAGTTTGGGTGGAAGAGCCTTCACAGCCCAGGGCCTGACCAACGTGGGGCCTCACGTCTGCACCCAGAGCACTCAGCGGCTCAGCCCAGCCGGTGACTCTGGGAGGGGCTGGCTGCAGGGCCCCGGCACAGCCCCGCGGCCGGGAGCTGGGGGAGAGCGTCCTCACGGACCCCCGGGCCCACCCACCATAAATGGACTGTGTGCCATCAGTTCGCCGTTCCAGTGAGAATGAGTGCACGCAGCCCACGGCGACAGGCTCAGAGGCTCTAACAGTGTGCGTCGGCACGAACCCCTGCCCTGCTGGGTCCTCAGCCAAGGTGGGCAGCGCCGGGGTTTCCGTCTGGTTCTGACCCTCCTTCCTGCATCAGCCACTTTGGATCTGCTGCTGCACCCGCCTCTCGCCCCTCATCACCTGCCCCAGCAAGTGTGCCCCTCGGGAGGCACCGGAGTCTGCAGGAGTCCGGGTCCCCTTTTGCCGCCAGCGATCTTGGGTCACCTGAGAACGTCCAGTTCTGCTGGACCGGCCGAGGTCCCGGTCAGAGCTCCCCTCCCCGCGTCGGGGCATAGACATGCGAGAAGTGGTCCCCACAACACCTGTCTGGAACCAACAGACCTGAGGCCCTCCTTGCTAATGTCCCGTCTGTGGCCCCGTCACGGCTGACAACACCTGTCTGGAACCAACAGACCTGAGGCCCTCCTTGCTAATGTCCCGTCTGTGGCCCCGTCACGGCTGACAACACCTGTCTGGAACCAACAGACCTGAGGCCCTCCTTGCTAATGTCCCGTCTGTGGCCCCGTCACGGCTGACACCAGCTGGCGTCCTCTCTCCTCTGGGCTTCTCGTCGCTAGCAGCACGGCGAGGACAGATTGGTTCCCTGGTTTCCTCCCACAGGGACAGGACAAACGATGAGTCAGTGCCACAGCTGCAATGACCCAGCAGTCAGAGGTGTCCCACCATGGAGGGGCCTGCCCCCTGTCTGATGTGATTCCCAGGGAGGGGCTCTCGGGCCCCCAATTCCTGGACCTGCACTGAGCTAAGATGTTCTGTGGTTGCCTTGGCAGTGCACGAACCGGAATTAGGAAACACAGAGGCGATCGGCGCGGCCCCTGCCCCAGGACCCCACACAACTTGGTGGAGCACCCATTAAAAAAATCAATAAAAAAATGATGCAGGGCTCTCTGTCATCCCAAAAAGGCCAGGAGGGTCTCTGCCACAGCTGGTCACCGGTCTCCCCTCTGAGGCTGTCCCCCCAGCCAGGCTCCTGTCCGTCACCAGAGGGCCTGCCTCCCGCCTGCTCACGCTGGTGGATTCAGCGATGATTCGGGGACCACCTTGCGACTGTTTCTCACCAACGATTTCTATGACACATAGCAGAGGAAGGGCAGATACAGCAAGGTGAGCTGTGGGTGTAACCACAGGCACCAACACTGATCTCTGAAACCCCATTCCTCGCGGGGAGGACCCGGAGCTCCTTGGAGAAGCAGCCGACCTGGGTGCCGACGCCGACCGAGGCTTCTGCCGACCGAACACAGGACGACCGGGTCATCCAGGTGTAGTGACCACAGTGGAATGAAACGCAGCACAAGTGTTTACATTTATGCCCCTAAATGCCTAATGAACACTTAAAAAAAAATGTAGTTGGTACCACCGGAGCATGCGAATGAAGAATCCACTACTGTGAAAACTCGCAAGCGAAGGGGGGAAATCCAGTACTTCTCCCGCCTTCCCAGTACGAGGCCCACCGCTGGGCAGCCAGATGCAGCACGAGGAAAGTTTCGTCTTCGTGGAAGGGCTCCGGCTTGCCAGTAAGTGGAGGAGAAGGGATGGAGATAGACAGCACCGAGCTCCCACCCGTCGTGTGACCGCGTCTCGCCACCAAGCAGCGAGACCCACGAGCATCACCAAGACGGAGGCCCAGCCGGGCATTCGCTGCCTCCGGACGGAGAAAGCGGCCCCGGACCTGACCTTGCCCCCCCGCCCAGTCAAAATCTGACCGAAACCCCAGATGGAGTTTTAGTCTACCGAGGAGGGGACCATCCCACCAACCCAGCGGAGGCACCGGGGAAGCTCCCCCTGAAGGCACGACGGGCCCATGACCGTCCCCTTCAGCAAACGTATCCTCCGGTAGAAGGAAGGGGCAGGGGCAGTGACGCGAGTCCGTCGCCAGCGACTCCGGAAGCATTCCGACCAATCACAGGACAGGAGCCCAAGTCGGATCCTGGTTCCTGTGAATCTTCTTAAAAAACTGAAGAAATGTCCTTATTGTGACCTACCAAAGTCAGACACGTGGCCCTAAAGGAGACGACTGGGTGGAAAATGTAAACACTGACCAGGTACTTTATGACGTCTTGAAATTATTGTTGATTTTTTTAGGTGTGATTATGAATGCAGTCATGCTTTTTAAAAAAATGATCCTTTTAAAAAACTTTATTGTATTTTCTTATATATATACATGTTTAAAGATTTTATTTATTTATTTGACAGAGAGAGATCACAAGTAGGCAGAGAGGCAGGCAGAGAGAGAGGAGGAAGCAGGCTCCCTGCCGAGCAGAGAGCCCGATGTGGGGCTCAATCCCAGGCCCCTGAGATCATGACCTGAGCCGAAGGCAGCGGCTTAACCCACTGAGCCACCCAGGCACACCAATCAATGCCTTGTTTTTTTAAAGATCCCACATAAATATTTGCACATGAGAACATATGGCACGCGGGGTTTCCTGGAGCGGGAAGTGAGGCTTTCTTGGGGCAGAGCCAGGTCTGTGAATTGCTGACTGCCCAGATCAGTGTGGGTGCATGGGGTCATTTTACCTACTCTCTCCACTGGTGCACGTTTGACACCATTTTAGAAACGAAGCGTGTCCTCACTGATGTGTAGTCTCAGATTCCTGGAAACCGGCACGTTCTTATGGCTGAAAACCCGGCGCCCTCCTGCCCGAGCGGCATCGCGCCGGGTGCATGTGCTCACACCGGAGTGTGTCCCCGCCCGTGTCCTGGAGCCCATTTCTGCACGAGAACAGGGCACGGATTCTAATTTGCTCTCTCTGGTGAACAAGATAATGAATTCTGGAGCCATTGATTCAAAACGTGTGAAATTGTGCCGCAAAGTTTGGAAAACTTTCAGAGGTTACATTTTGACACCCTGGGATCTTGCCTTTAACAATGACAGAAAGCCCCACAAAAATACTGCGTCTCATCTGGTGTGAGCCTTTATCTTCTCTTGACAGGTTATTGCTGGTTAAATTGTAATGCTGACTTACAGGCAGGACTCTTCACGGAAGCCAGAAATTAAGGCTTCACCAAATGGTAATAAAGCTATTAAAAATGCAAACAGCAAACAGCTACACTGTACAGGTTAGACAGCTAATCCAAACTAGCAGTTTAAAAAGCAGAGCAATTACACTTTTATTTAAATGCAAGGAATATGAGCAAGAGCAGAAAGAGCAGCCTTGTTTAAATGCATTCTTTTGAATATTTATTAGAAATAATACATGTAGTTAAGCCACTTATCTGATTTCAGTGAATAAGTAAAATGCAAAAGATCAATTTTCATAATTATACCAAAGAAGTCTGTCTTTCATAAAAATCTCATTAATAACACCATTATTACTGAAAAAATATCTCAGTATTATTATTGTTATTCTAATTATCAGCAAAATGCTACTGATAATGTTGTCATAAAATTCCCTTTTAGTATCCTATTAGAGAGATAGACTAAGTAGTGGTTTAAGTTAAATCTAGACCCTAAGTGGCATTATAAAGATCTTCTTTGTGTATTTGGTTAAAATACATTATGTGTATAATTACGTAAATTACCACAAGTTTGGCAAACAGGATTTCATGTGCACGCACGTCGGTGCACCGCCCATCCGTGTCGGGCGCTCGGCGCGCCGCACCCACGCGCCGGCCCACGGACCGGGCGGGCAGTGTGGGTGCCGAAGAGGTCACACCACCGGCCGACCTGATGTGCAATAGTGTTGCTTGTCGGCCAAGGTTGGGCGCTGCTTCCAAGAGTTTTTCTACCTTCGCCCCCGAGTAATAATCCACCTGTGCTTGCCAAAGGGCCCCATTTCAGAGGAGCTCCTTGCCCAGGTCGACGGCCCAGGGCCACTCCGGCCTGCAGGGTGGGCAACCACCTCGCTGGCCTGGGTCGGGTCCATCCCCAAAACCCTGAGCGGAGGAGGTGAGCCTCCCGCATCACTTCGTTCCCAATCGTTTCGAGTGAAACAAGGGGTTACCTGAATCTCTGGCAAGTGTTGTGGCAACAAAACAAAACAAAAGGCGTTTGAGGCGTCTCTTTGTGTGATGCGCTTAGGGAGAAACGGACCGAGGCAACTGAGGGATGCACTGATCACTGGGGCTTTGCTCCGAGCTCGGAGACAGGATCCTGCAAACCCAGGTGTGCTTGTTGGCCCGGCAGGTTCTGCTCCCGACTCCACGGCCGCCCCGCGCAGGGGACACTGGCTGCCCTTCTGGCCGGACCTGCGGGGAGGTGAGCGAGCGCCCCCAGTCCGTGTTTGAGAACGACACAGACTGGATACACCCGCAGACAAACCCTCTCTTACTTTAATTCCTGTTTGTGAGCTCATCTGGGGCTCACTCTGGCTGCAAACGAAGATCTCCGATACGTGAGGCATTTAAAACGTAAGCCGTCGGGGCTCCCGGGTGGCTTCGTGGGTTAGGCCTCTGCCTTTGACTCCAATCAGGATCTCAGGGTCCTGGGATCGAGTCCCGCATCGGGCTCTCTGCTCAGAGGGGAGTCTGCTTCCTCCTCTCTCTCTGCCTGCCTCTCTGTCTGCTTCTGATGTCTGTCAAATAAATAAATAAAGTCTTAAAAAAACAAAACAAAACAAAACCTTCACTAGACTACAGATTAAGCGGGCTTTGACAGGGTTACCTGGGAGCCTAATTTCACTTTCTGTCCCAACAACAACTGCGCTGTTGAACTTGGGGCGTGACCTCCTTGTAAACGGGGCAGTGCTCACTGCTAAAGGGGGCGGCGCTCAGAGAGGGTGGGCCTGGGGTGTTGGGAGCTTGGGGCACAGGCTGGGTGTCCCGGGGCCTGTTCAGGGTCAGATGGTTTCTCAACCAGCAGAGTCCCTAGACGGTCTCCCCGCTGGGAGCTCCAGGACAGAGGGGATGGTCCCGAGCTGGTTTCCATGACACCCCAAGGTCACCAGACCAGAAAAACAGAGACGCTGGCCCCTCAACATGGTTTCAAACAAAAGGTTAAAAGGTGAGCTGTAAAGGGAACCCCTGCCAGAAGCTGTGACCCAGCTACCCGCCGGCCTGGTCCGGCCTGGTCCACGCTCAAGGAGGGCCTCGTGGGTGCTGCCCCCGTCTGGACGCTGCCCCCACCCGCGTGGAAGGGCCAGTCTTTCCTTTTAATTTCCAGTCAGTCACGGAATGACACTTGTGTGAAACGTAACGAACACTAATTACTACACAAATGAAAGCAAAGTCACCAACGAAACAGGCCGATTGTCACCCAGGGCTCGGGAGACACTGCGGCGCTTCGCAAAACTGCGGCTGAGCACTCGGACTTGTCCCCTGCGGCGGGCCGCCCCCCCCGCCCCCCCCGGCCCTGTCGTCCATGTGGGGACCCAGCGAGGGGCCAGCCCCGGGCAGCGGCGAGGCGCACCCCCATCCCGGCCCCCGTCGGAGGCACACTCGGCTCCCGCCCCCGCATCGCAGCGCGTCCCCGGTCTCCTGTCCGTGTCTCGTTCTCACGTGGCTTCCAGAAACCGCCGCGTGGCCGCCGCCGTTGGAGATCTGAAACCTGCCCCTGGGGCCCCGCTCCTCTCAGGGACTATTGTCCTTCCTGCCAAAGTCGCCCGGGACGCTGCGGAGGAAAGCAGACCACGGCTGTTTCCAGACGGAGGGCGACGAGAGCCCACCTCGACCCCCCTCGGCCAGGGACCGGGAGCCCCGCAGGAGCCCGTCGCGGAGGTGAGGTCACGAGCGTGTTGGCCTCGGGCCGGCACACTCCGTCGTTCCCAGGGTGGGGAAGGGGGGGCTTTGGGAAGCTCTCCTGACCCTGCTGAACCGGCTTTCGCTTCGTACCCCGAGCTTGTCCGCAGACCCCCGTGCGCCTCAGGGGAAAGCCCTGGACCACGCACCAAGGAAATCCTCCACAAGTTACCGGTTCCCAGAATCAAGTGACCGTCAGGTTCCTCGAGGCGACCTTTTTTTTTTTTTTTTTTTTGGACAGAGATCACAAGCAGGCAGAGAGAGGCGGGAAGCAGGCTCCCCACTGAGCAGAGAGCCCGACGCGGGGTTCGATCCCAGGACCCTGAGATCATGACCTGAGCCGAAGGCAGAGGCTTAACCCACTGAGCCACCCAGGTGCCCTCGTGGCATCTTTCTGTTGACGAGGACGGGGTGTCTCTATGCAGGGGGGGTTGAGTGGACACGCCATGCAGGGGACCCACTCACCCGATTTTTCTGTCTTATCCGTGAAGGTGTCAGCAAAAACCCCTCGGACTGTGTTCTCAAGGAAAGGGCCCACCAAACACAGTGACCTAACGAGTGTCGTCCGGCGGGAAGGGCCATGCTCCCCCGGTGACTGATCCGGCCGCGCCCAGCCCGGTGTGCCCACAGAGACAGGCAGCTCGGGACCCAGCTCCTCGTGTGGAAGGTCACGGCTTCCTTCTCGGTGTCTGTCTGGTGGGTGACGGGGAGGGTGCCACCCCGCCCCGCCCCGCCCCGCCCCCCAGACCCCCGACTCCGGGATCCCTGACCGGCAGGACGGTTCCATTCACTTTGTGCGTGTGAGGCCTTTGATCCCTCCCTGTTTCCAGACTCCCCCGGTCACTTGCTAATGGCAAGAAAGCACCTCTCGTGGGTTATGACGGCCACTGCGCTCAACAAAGGCAAAACGAGCCGCGTCTCTCGCTGGTGGCCCCGGCTCGCCCGGAGCGGGGTCGACGTTACTCCTGCCCCGTGTGCACGGGTGCCTGAGCTGCCGTGTTTGACAAGGACTGGGGGAGGCTGTTTGCTGCTGCAGGTGATGCACCGACGGGGCCTGTTCTGTTCGAGGACACGGCTCCGAGCGCCGCCGCGGAGCGCAGCCCCCGTGTCCCTTCCGTCAGCACGGACACACGGACTCCCAAGCTTCACGTATGACATGAGGGTTGCTCATCAGTCGCCGGGGGCGTTGCGCACCTGCCCACGCAGGGTCAGGGACGCACTTTGTCCTCAATCAGAAATGCGTTGGGCCTTCGCTCGCACAAACCCCTTTGCTCGATGTGGCCTGGGTTGCACCCTACTTACCACCTGTTGAGGGAGACGGGTGTGGACGGCAGGTCATGCCACGGGACACCCTCGCTTGGCGTCGGCAAGGCCAAGCATCTAGGCTCCCGGCAGTGCGGACCCTGAGGTCGAAACTGGAGCTGAGACCCCGAGTCTGACGCTCAACCCGCCGAGTCCCCCCGGTGCCCCGAGGCACAGGCATCTCGGCCACGCGGAGATACACGTGCCACTGTTGTCTACACCCATAGCGAGGCCGGCAGGGACAGCAGCTGCCCCAGGATACCCGCCGCCGCACAGACATCCTGCAGACGCTGGTTAGACACGTTGACACTCACAGGGCAAACCTCCCAGTGGTCAGAACAGACAGCCCTGGTGCAGACGCCAGGGTCGCCCAGCAGACACACAGAAGCCTTGCCGTCCCTGCCATGCGTGAGCATAGTGTGAGAGTGGCTGGGAGCCGGTGGCAGGGGAAGGACCCCTGCCCCGGGAAGATGTCCATTGTGGCCCTGAGACCCTGGCCCAGTGTCACATGTCAGGCGGACTGCGTCTAGGGCATGTGGGCGCTGGAACTGCCTGGTGCTGGAGGCGCGGGGGTGACTGTCCCGCCCGTGCTCAGCACTTGGGGGCTGCCGCACTCAGACACGCCGGCACGCTGGCGAGCACTGGGCCTACTGCGTGCAGCTGGCATCCACTCCGGTGACAGTGCGGTGACGTGGCTCACCTCCCGTGTGAACGTGGGGATGACGGGACCAGAAAGGCCCAGATCTGCGAGTCTTCAGGCTGTGTGGATGGCTTTGGCCCCTCGTGTCTCATTTACCAAGTGTCACGGGTCAAGAAAAGCTACTTGATCAGGTGCGCCCCATGGGAGCGTTTTGCTGTCGATCTACCAGATCTGATGATGCGGGGCTCCCCTGCGGGACGGTGGGGACTTAGCACTGGGCCACTTGTTCCCCTGCCCGCAGAGCTGTGTCCCAACCATGCTCTCTGCTCCAGGCTGTGAGGTCCCGGCCGGCGATGCTTCTCCTGCCCTCCCTGCCGTGGTGACAGCCACCTGCCCAGGCAGCAGCTGCGGGGACGTCTGTCCACCCGTCCGTGTGTCTGCCATCCTCCCGCTCTCTGGCGCCGGCCAGCCTCAGGGACGACCTCCTACAGAAACACTCGAGCAGTTTCCACAGACCCTCGTGGCTGCTCCTAGCCACAGACGGGGCTCCTCTGCCTCAGGAGACGTCTGGTGTGCTGTTCCGACTGGCGACCGTTTCCAGGCACTGGGGACATGTGGGCACCGGATCCCTGGGCGGGCTGGACAGCTGTCACTGTTGTAAACCAGATGAAGGGATGGAAGAAGGAACAACCCCCCCAACCCCCCCACCACACACACTGGGGCGCAGACGCCAGAGCAGGTGAGAGCAGTCCAGCACTGAGGCGGGGCCCCGTGGAGGACCCAAGAGGTGATCCTGATGCCCTGCAGGGAGGGACCTGGGAGCAGGAGGCTCCCGTCTAGCTGGGGAGGGCAGTGGGGGGTCGTCTAGCTAGGGAGGGAGGTGGGGGGTCAGTCTAGTTGAGGACGGTGCTGGGGGGATGGTCTAGCTGGGGCAGGCAGTTGGGGAGACCATCTCTCTGGGGCAGGTGGGGGGGTCGCAGGGGCCCTGGGTGTGTCTGGAGGGTGGGGCGGGAGCGGCCAGCGCCGGGGCGTGGCTCCTGGAGGCACCAGGCCGCCGTCTGGGTGTGTTGAAACGGCAACCAGAGGCTGCCTGGGTTTTTCCTTAAAGGAACTTCGAGCTTAACTCCGCTTCGGGTCGTGCCACGTCACGATGTCACAGCGTGCAGGCCCCTTATGGTGGCCGACATCTGGCCGGTGTCCCTCACTCCAGGGCCTGCAGAGGCGGCAGTTTGTTGTTTGTTCGACTAATTCACCGGCCCGTTCCTGCCCCCGGATCTCGTACCTGCAGTGGAGACGTTGAAAATGTGTGTTTGCGAAATCCTGACCAGATGTGGCCCTTATCAGTCGAACAAAGACCCCCCCTCCCCACCCCCTCCCCGCCCCACGTCCTTCTCTGTGCCTCGGGCGCACGGCGCTGAGGGCCCAGGGGACGCATTCGCAGGGGTCCTGCGGGCTCCTGACAAGCCGGCTTCCGGGCCCTCTGCCGGGGGACGGACCAGGGAAGGGGAACACCCGGCCGAGGGGCTTTCACGGACGCCCGAGTCACCAGCGGCTTCTTAATTAACTGGGCAATTTAACAGGAAGAGACTATTCAGCTACGGCCGTCCGGGAGCGCCAGGTGAGCCGTTGTATGACTTTGTGTCCTCAGGATGCCCTGGCGTTTTTGTTCGGTCTCTTCTGTGGCTTTCCCTGTACGGGGACTCAGCCTGGCCTTCCTGCCCCGTTCCTGGCCCCTCTCTTCCCTGGGGGAATGTTTCTGCGGACTCAGCGCCCACTCCCGCCCTGACAGGAGGCCTGTGACCTTAGTGACCTTAGGGTCTCTTCAGGGCATTTTTATCTTGATTTTAAAAGGACGACTCTAGGGCTTGTGTAGCTTCTTTTATTTAAAAGAAAAAGTCAGGGGCGCCTGGGTGGCTCAGGGGGTGAAGTCTTTGCCGTGGGCTCAGGTCATGGTCTCAGGGTCCTGGGATCGAGCCCCGCGTCAGGAGGGGATGCAGGAAGCCTGCTCCACCCCCCTCCCCCGCCTACCTGTGATCTCTCTCTGTGTCAAATAAATAAATCTTAAAAAAAATTAAAAAGAAAAATCAGAGAATAACTGGACAGAAAGGTTCTGTGCAGCGATGGGGGGAAAGGCCTGGGGGGCTGGGGGAGGGGTCGGAGGCGTCAGGGGCGGCCAGCAGGGACGTGGGATGAGCCCAGCAGCAGGGGCGTGGAGGGCAGAGCCGGTGCTGCGGTGCTGCCAGGAGTCCTGAACGACCGGCCGGCTGTCCGGTAGGGAGAGACCCCGATCAGCCAGAGACCACGTCCTCAGGGGCCGTAGAGCGTCTGCAGATAGAGCAGCGGGAGCAAAACCCCAGCGGGCCGCATGGACAGCGAGGCTGGCAGCTTGGAGCGCCCACCCCGTGCCCCCGTGGGAGGCTCATGACGGGAGATGGCCAAATGCATGTGGACGTAGCCCAGGACTTAGTGTGGTTCTTTAGGGACACATCAACGAAGGACACTAACAAGACCAGTAGAGAGGGGCAGCCGGCAGAGCAGAGGGCGGCCAGCGTGGGCTGGATTCTGTCATTTCCCACCCACGAGAGCAGGGGTGAGGAGGGACACAGCCACAGCCTCTGCTGGCAGAGGAGGACGCAGAGTGGGGTCTCGATCGCCACAGCTGAGAAGTCACCCCGGTGCGTGGCAGGCCTGTTGTCACAATGGGGCAGAGAGCCGGCCGCGCGGAGCCCGGCACCGGGGGCCTCCCAGCACCCCACGGGCCGTAGCCAGCTGACACGGAAGCTGCTGAAAGAGGGCTCGATGTCAAAGTGACACACTTCTGCTACCTTTCCTGTGAGAGAGAAGTGGAGACGACACGCACGCACACGCGCACACACACACCCCTACTTTGTAGAAGGAAACCAGGCTGGAGAAGCCGACCAGCCAGAGGTATTTGTCTCTGGGGTGAGTGGAAATGAGGCGGAAGGAGGGGAACCGGCTGAGGTTTCCCGCCACACGGGGTGTGTGTTTTCCAGCTCGAAACCACGCACAACACAAGGAGCCGCGAGAAGTGCCGGCCTTTGCTTTGTGAGTTTGTGCCAACAATGCACTGGCTCTGAGTGGTTTTGTTCCTTTGGCATCTGGGAGGCAGGGGTGTGGGGAGGGAGGGAGCTGAGTGTGGAGCAGGGGAGCTGAGGGATGGTCTGCAGGGACCTGCACGCTGCAGGGTGCGCATGAGTCCGAGCTCTGGCCCGCAGCTCCAGCCAGTACGCACGCCGGGAGGCACGGCACACCACAGACGGCGCGTGCCCTACCGCTCAGATCTGCTCCCATAAACTCTTGTCGGAAGCAACACTCCTCGGAGAAAATTTGATTTTAGGTCTTGAACGCAGAATAGCCTTTTGTGTTGGAAAGTGAGAAAAAGCGGAAAAATGAGTAGGCTTCTGCTGGCCGCGAGGCTGTGAGGCGCTGTTGCCTCGGGTCTGCTGGTGTCCCGGACACTGGTTAGAATAGCAAACGAGCGACCTTGTCCTTGACAGCGAGCACGAGAAGGCCGGCTGGGGAGGACCCGCACACTCAGGAGCGACGGCCGTGTCCGTGGGAGACGTCTGGATGCTCCTTCGGCCTCCGAGTCTGCCGGCTTTGACCCGCGCCGCACGGCCCGGGGACGGCCACACTGGCCGGGCTTCTGCAACAGAACTCAGGAGAAACACAGGCTTTTACCGGACAACAGGCGGCAGGCAGCCTGGGAGCCAGAGGCTCTGCGGACGGTCCCTGTGTTCTCCCTGTATGTGTTTTTCTCTCCTGGCCCCACCCTGAGGCCAGCCCCACCTTGGACCTACACAGGCACAGTAATGGGGCCATCAGCTAAGATCCCAAGAGAAAACCCATCTCTGCAGAGGCAGGGTCCAGGGGAAAGGACTCCGTTCTCTGAAGAATGACAGACATCCCTGTTGTGTCTTACTCTCTCTCTTTCCTATTGTTCTTTGGCTCCCAAGCAGCCAAAATTCTAGAGAAATTCTGAGCAAATCCCATTTATCTGGCCAGAGGTGTTTGGAAAAGGGATCACGAGATGCTGCCGAGTGTGGGAGAAATCGCAGAGGGGAGAAAGGGTCTCCCCGATTCTGCATGAGGCTCACATGCCGGTAACGGCCCTGAAGCATGGAAAGAAGGCGTGTGGGAACGGAGCTGCGACCGAAAGCAGCTCCAGGACGCGTGGGAGGCCGACCCCCAGCACCGCACAAGCTTTGCAAACCTCACTGGCATTGGGATCAGCATCCCTCAAAGTCAGGAGGGATTTGCATTTTGGACCCAACCAGGTGGGCTGCCCGCTGCCAGACCAGCAGGAATCAACGTCCTCCACAGGGTCCGGAGTCTCAGAATGGTCTCTCGAAGTGACCAGCATGGAGTCCTAGCTCGCTTCACGTGCACAGAGCAAACCAAATCTGGCCAGTTCTCAGAGGGAAAAACAACCAAAGGGCGTCACCCCTGAGATGACAGAACAGCTGGCAGACGGGACGTTTCCTGAGCCCGCGCGCGAGGGCGTCACGGGACAGCTCGCGCTGCAGGCCAGCAACCACGCCTTTAACGACTGAAAAGAATCGAAGCATATAAATCGTGTAGTTTAAACACACTGGCATTAAGAAGGAAGTCAGGGGGCGCCTGGTGGCTCAGTTGGTTAAGTGTCCAACTCTTGGCTTCGGTTCAGGTCATGATCTCAGGGTACTGAGATCAAGCTCCATGCTAATGCCTCCCCCTCTGCCCTCTCCACACTGGCACGGGCACACAGTCTCTCTCTCTGTCTCAAATAAACCTTAATAAAAAGAAGGAGGAGGAGGAGGAGAAGGAATTCAGTAACAAAGGATATTCCCAATTATTTGAATACTAAACAACACATTTTTTTAAATCACCCATAGGTCAAGAAGAAACTATCAAGCAAACTCAGAAAATGTTTTTATCTGAATAAAAACTAAGATATAACATACAAAAAGTAGAGGGATGAAGCCAGAACAGTGCTCAGACAGAGAGAATGAGATTTAAATGTTCACATCCAGAAGTAAACAACGTCTCAAACCACAACTCTAGCTATCCACCTTAAGGAGCTGGAAAAGTACAAAAAAAAAAAAAAGAAGAAGAAGAAGAAGAAGAAGAAGCTGGAAAAGTAAGAGCAAAGTAAACCAACGCGAACAGAGGAAAGAAAACAATGAAGCGACCTCCGTGAGGACGGGGAGCCACAGAGGAAACTAATGAAACAAGAAGCTGGTTCTTGGGAGAGATCTGTGAAATGGTGCGATCCCGGCGAGACCACCCCCGAGAAAAGGGGATAAGATACAGGGATGAGCACGGGAGGAGGGGAGAGAGGCTGTCGCCACGGGCCGAGAGACATCACAAACAACTTCAGAAATACTGAGAACAACTCTTTAACCATACTTGATTGCTTAGATGAAAGGATCAATTCCTTGAAAGACACCCAAAACTCACTCAAAAAGAAAGAGAAAATCTTAATTGCCCTATATCTTTAAAGAAATTGAACTCAGACTCGAAAACTTAAAAAAAAAAAGATAACCCTCTAAGTCCAGAAAGTTTCGCTAGAAAATCCTATCAAACATCTAAGTGAAATATGACACTGATTTACACAATCTCTTCCAGAAAACGGAAGAGGTAGGAGTCCTCCTCAGCAAACTTATGAGGTCAGCATTACCCTGATACAAAACACACAAACACATTATAAGAAAACTGCAGACCAACATTTTTCATGGACATTAGACCCAGAAGACCTCAGCAAACAATGAACAGAAAAGAGAAAAGAAAAGTAAATAAATACAATTTAGCAATTTATAATAAAAACCATATATCATGACCAAGGAGGTCTATCCCAAGAACTCAAGTCAGGCTCAACATTTAGAAATCAATAAACATGCTGACATACTAACAAAACAAGAAGACTCATATAATCATCTCATTAGGTGCAGACAAAGAAACAACCATGCTCGACAAAAACCCTCAGCAAGTTAGGCATAAAAAGGAACTCCCTTAATGTGATAAAGGTGATCTGTGAAAAACCCATAGCTTACGTCGTACCTAAGGGTAAAGACAGAATGCTGCCCTCATAAGACAGGAACAGGGCAAGATTGTCTGGTCTCACCACTTCTGTTCTCTACTCGACATCATACTGGAAATGTTTGCCATTGAAACTAGGCGATGGGAAGAAATATAATCTGCAGATTGTGAAGGAAGAAATAATCCCCATTAGCAGAGGACATGGTCATTTCTGTCACAAACCTGTGAGATCCGTATTAAAGGTCCCAGCTGTGTGGAGCAGGGGCACGAGTTGCGCAGTCCAAATAGAAAACAAAATTCGTTGTACACCTACATACTAGAAATAGACAACTAGAAATAAAATTTTTATTTTTTAATATTTTTATTGATTTATTTGAGAGAGAGACAGCGACAGAGATAGAGAGCACAAGTCGGGGAGGAAAGGAAGAAGCAGGCTCCCCACTGAGCAGGGAACCGGATGCAGGACTCAATCCTGGGACCCTGAGATCATGACCTGAGCTGAAGGCAGAGGCTTAACTGATTGAGCCATGGAGGCACCCCAAAACAAAACTTTTTAAAACTACCATTTCTGGAAGAATATTGTTAAAATGTCTATGCTACCCAGAGCAATCTACACTTTCAGTGCCATCCCTATCAAAATACCATCAGCACTTTTCACAGAGCTGGAACAAACAATCCTAAAATTTGTATGAAACCACAAAAGACCTTGAATAGCCAAAGGAATGTTGAAAAGGAAATCCAAAGCTGGTGGCATCACAATTCTGGACTTCAAGCTGTATTAGAAGCTGTCATCATCAAGAAAGCACAGAACTGGCACAAAAACAGACACAGATCAGTGGAACAGAACAGTGAGCCCAGAAATGGACCCTTAACTCTATGGTCAACTAATCTTCGACAAAGCAGGAAAGAACATTCAATGGAAAGAAGACAGTCTCTTCAACACACGGTGCTGGGAAAATTGGACAGCCACGTGCAGAAGAATAAAACTGGACCATTTCCTCACAACACACCAAAAATAGACTCAAAATGGATGAAAGACCTCAATGTGAGACAGGAATCCATCCAAATCCTAGAGGAGAACACAGGCAGCAACCTCTTCGACCTCGGCCACAGCAACTTCTTGCTAGACAGGGAAGGCAAAGGAAAACAAAGGCAAAAATGAACGACTGGGACTTCATCAAGATCAAAAGCTTCTGCACAGCAAAGAAAATGGTCAAAAAACCAAAAGACAACTGACAGACTGGGAGAAGATATTTGCAAATAACATATCAGATAAAAGGTTAGTATCCAAAGTCTATAAAGAACTTATCAAACTCAACACCAAAGAACAAATAATCCAATCAAGAAATGGGCAGAGGACATGAACAGACATTTCTGCAAAGAAGACATCCAGATGGCCAACAGACACATGAAAAAGTGCTCCATATCACTCGGCATCAGGGAAAAACAAATCAAAACCACAATGAGATATCACCTCACACCAGTCAGAATGGCTAAAATCAACAAGTCAGGAAATGACAGATGCTGGCGAGGATGCGGAGAAAGGGGAACCCTCCTACACTGTTGGTGGGAATGCAAGCTGGTGCAGCCACTCTGGAAAACAGCATGGAGGTGCCTCAAAAAGTTGAAAATAGAGCTACCCTATGACCTAGCAATTGCACTACTGGGTATTTACCATAAAGATACAAATGTACTGATCTGAAGGGGCACGTGCACCCCAATGTTCATAGTAGCAACATCCACAATAGCCAAACTGTGGAAAGAGCCCAGATGTCCATCGATACATGAATGGATAAAGAAGATGTGGTTCATATATACGATGGAATATTATGCAGCCAACAACAAAATGAAATCTTACCTTTACAACAACATGGATGGAGCTAGAGTTTATTATGCTAAGTGAAGTAAGTCAATCAGAGAGAGACAAATACAGTATGATTTCACTCGTATGTGGAATTTTAGAAACAAAACAGATGAACATAGGGGAAGGGAGGGAAAAAGAAAATAAGATAAAAATAGGGAGGCAAACCATAACAGACATTTAACTCTAGGAAACAAACTAAGGGTTTGCTTGAAGGGGGATGGGGAGAGGGGGTAACCAGGTGACGGGCATTAAGGAGGCACACGATGGAATGAGCACTGGGTGTTACATTCGAGTGATGAATCACTGAATTCTACTACTGAAACTAACAGTACAGTATATATGTGTAAACTAAATTGAATTTAAATGAATTTTTAAAATTTTTCAAAAAAAATTTAAAAAGCCCTACCATTTCAAAGGTAGTATGAAAAATGAAATATTTTGTATCACAAATATGTACACTATCTGTGTGTTGATAACTACAAAACACTGACAAAAGAAATCAAAGACCCAAATAAATGGAGAAAAGTGCACGGGCTGGAGGTCTTAATGTGGTGAGCACGTCAGCTCTTCCAAAGCTGGTTTCTCTGGAACCAAGACAAACCCCAGGATCCTTTAAGACAAACTGACTGTAAAACCTTCACGAGAGGGCAAGATTACCAGAATTACCAAAACAATTCCGAAAAAGAACAAAACCGAAACTATCTGACTTTGATACCTACTTCAAAGCTCCCCGAAGCAAGACAGTGTTGTGCCAAAAGGACAGGTACATAGTTCACTAGAAATAGAGGCATACAGACATGGTCAATTGATTTTGGACAAAGTACAAAGACAATTTTGTGGGGGAAAACATAGTCTTTTAAACAAATGCCTCTGGAACCATGTGAGTTTGTATGAAAAAATTTAAAAAGAGCCTTTAACTGTTAAATCAGAATTGATTATAACCCCAAATGTAAAACATAAACCATAACCATTTTTAAAAATGTAGAAAAACTTTGTGAGCTTGAGTTCAGTGAAAAGGTCTTCAATTCAGCATCGAAAGGATAACCCACAGAGGACAGATGAACGATACACCGGCCTTCCTCAAAATTAAAAACTTCTGTTCTGCTCCCACCGTGCTGAGGAGAAGAAAAACACAAGTGCAAATTAGGAAAGGTATTTGTAAAGCACATGCCTGACAAAGGACTCGTGTATAAAGTATAAGAACCCTCAAAACTCGGCAATAAGAAACCAAACAACCCATCATCAAATTGGCAAAGTACAGGAATGTAGGTTAGACCAAAGTAGATGTCTCGACGGCCAGCAGGCGCATGAGGAAAGGCCCGCGCGTGAGTCAGCGGGGAGCCACACATTAGAACCCATGAGATGCCTCTATACTTAGTGTCTTTAGTGTGTCTATTAAATGGCTAAAAAAAAGTAATTATGCTACTAAGTGTCAGCAAGGCTATGGGGCGACTGGGATTCTCATACAATGGGAAACGGCGCAGCCATTCTGAAACACAGTCTGGAAGCTTCTTACAGACACAACCTGACCATAAGATGGAGTGTCCCTGCCTGAATGCACGACGGTTATGCAGAGGAGATGAAAACCAGTGTTCGGTTTTAAAAAGTCACGTTCACAAATGCTTTTAGTGTATTTTTTGGCAATGGTCAAAAACCGGGAAGAACGCGGGCATCCCTCAGATGGAAACTGCAAACGGGCTGGTGCCCGCCGCGGACAGGTGGGCAGGCGGCAGTCAGGCGCGCAGGTCAGGTGTGCGGCCGGTGTCGGACGTGGCGGGCAGAGCGTAAGGAGCCAGAAGCAGAAGGCTTCCGTGTGCCGCCGACCTGGCCGAGGCGGCGCTGGAGGGACAAGACCCCATCAGTGCCCCTGGCTTCGGGGCGGGGGCGGGGGGTGAGCGAGCCTGAAGGGCGGGAGGGCGTCGGGTGGTTTTGTCTCTCGGCTGTGCTGGGGATCACATGTTTGCGTTTGTCGAAACTCGTACACCCGTGCACTCAAGCAGCTGAGTAACGTGTGCGAATTTTTCAAACGCTTCAGCAGAAAGGTACATCCACTTTGACCCATTCTTCCCTTAAACATTTAACTTCTGATTGTTTTGAATTAACCCTAAAAGGAAGGGGAAGTTACTGATGTCCTTCGCCGAAGATAATCACAACTGACGCCATGTGGGTTTCTTCACATTCTCCGATGCAGACATTTTTCCTAGTTGGTTCTGATTTCTTTGTTTGCAGGTCACTGTGTACATGACCTGCGCGCGCTCGGCCTCACGCAGGCTCCGAGCTCTTCCTCCTGCAGGCCACGGAGCCCCTCCGCCTTTGCCCATCCCCCCCATCTGCCCGTTTCTTCACTTCTCTGGGGGTCCTCCAGCAGCGGGCCCTCGCCCTGCCACATTCGCTCCGACCTCCTTGCTGGTTCTCATCCTCCCCAGCACCGAGAAGCTGAGAGCTGCCCCCAGCCTGACCTGCTTTCTGCAAGCCGACACCCCCCACCCCCTTCCCTCCCCCCCTGCCCGGTCTCCCCCAGCTGCTGACTCAGAGTCCGAGAGGGGGGCAGTGCCTGCTGCTGGGTTCCAGGCGATGATGTTTTCTAGCACAAACAGGAGCTGGGCAGACGCAAAAGAGAAAAATGCCTTGGGATCCGAGTGAGCCGTCCATCTGTTATCTGGAAGTGCGACACTCTGAACTTAACAGTATTAGCTGTGGAACATGAGCTTGGAGGAACAGACTTTTCTGGTATTTTCTTCAAAGCAATGAGGTAAGTCCTGGGTGGGTAGCCCACACCGTCCCCAGGAGAACAGATGTCCTCGGTCCCCTTCCCCGCGGACCTTCCCGTCAGTCAGGGAAGACGGCGGCTCTGAGGCATCCAGACAAGGGTCGAACTCTGAGGAATTTCTACAGCCGCCATCCTTGGTTTCAGAAGCGTGTTTGTCGACATCCTTTTAAGCGGTATAATGAGCGAACACAAGGCATGGGTTGGAAAAGATGATTCCTCACGTCCCTTACTGGATTGTAAGAAATAAATTATTCTTTACCTTAGGAACACTCATATGGAATTCTGAAACGGTAATGTTCCAGGTTAAATACAGGCGCGGGACCCACGGCTGTGCTGTGCGCGCATCTGCCACACGGAGAGGGAGGAAAGGTGAGCCGGGGTCGGGGGGCGCTGAGCACACAGCCGCAGAAGGCAGGCGCCTCCGTCCTTGGCACAGAGTCTGAAAGTTCTGTCTTTGTTTTCTTAGCTCAGTCCAGGGCCTGTGGACACAGTGCCACTCGGCTTGGCAGGAGAAAGAGCCTCACCCCTGCGATCCCGCCTCCCTCCGGCTGCCCGGGGGTCTCCAGGGGGCAGATCCCATTCCTGCCCCCACAGACGCCCAGAATCCAAAGACCAGCCTGCACAGTAGGGGCCACTGGTGAGTCCCGGGCCAGCTGGCACCGTCGCCGGTGTCCGTGGATGTGGTTCTGACTCACGGTCTTCGGACAGCCTTCTTTCTCTTCGTCCTTCTCCCAGAGAGTGCTGCCTTCTGAGATTAAAAAAAAAAGAAAGAAAGAAAGAAAAAGAGGAAAAAACTCTTGATTTCAACGCACGCACACACACACGCGCGCGCGCGCACACGCTTGCGCCCTACAGTACAGAGCTTGTATTTGGAAGTCTGCACACAAAAAGAAGTCATTCATTATATTAGTCATTTCTTCCTGCTATTTCCCGAAATAGCCGCAAAATGAGTTTAGTACTTCTTAATTCAAATAACCAAAACCCACAGTAATTATGCTGTGTTTGCGTGTACCTTGATAAATTGAGCGCGATCACAAAGCGGTTTTCTGGCCGTTTCTCTTAAACAACTGTTTTCATGAAATCTAAAAATGACTATAATTAATCTTTGTATTTGGGAATTTCTGGAACATCCCTAAGTAATTGTCTTCAACACTTCTTGGAGAACAGAATGATGGCTCAGTTTCTAAGCACAAACATGTCTTGGAGAAGAAGCCCAACTCCCAGGAAAGTGACACGTTCCACGCACGTCCCTGGGGTCACTGGACCCACTGAGGCCCACGCGTTTGTCCCACGAATACGCCCCCCACCTCTGCCCAAAGACTTCATCAAGTTAGAACCGTCGTGGCTGGGTCTAGGGTCTTCCGTCAAAAGTAAAATATCGCATTTCCCTTGACCAGAAAATCTTTTTTTGCCTCCAAATTTAGAGCTTTATAGCTTAAGGCTTTGAATTGGAGATGCTATAGCTCTTGCCCTGAGATTCTCCAACGGTCGACTAGGTGTTGGCAGATTCACACCAAGAAAAAAGCGAAGACCTGAGCGCTTCCTGTTAAGGCCAAAGTCAATGTCTCTCCCTCTCTGAGAGCACTGGTGAGTCCCGGGCCAGCTGGCACCGTCGCCGGTGTCCGTGGATGTGGTTCTGACACTGGCGGATGCTGCCGTGTCTGTCCCTGCCCAAGAGTCACTGTCAAAGTGAAAATCCAGCAGGGGCCTCCCCAGGGGCTGTGCCTTCCCCTGAGATGGGAGGAGCTACTGCCACCATTCCCCCACTGACACCCTCCTTCAGCCGTCCCGGCAGAATGTCCTTCTTCCTAGGGAAGGACATTAAGGGATGGTAAAAACACAAACAGGAATTCCAGCTTCCCAGCCGTCGCGGTCTGTGGGAGAGCCTCGACTGTTTGCAGAGGGAAAGCTGGCCTTTGCTGGGCCCTGTGGGAAGCAGGGGCATTGGGGGGGGGCAGGTGGGAGGGGGAGGGGGAAAGGGTGCTGCGCTCTGCTCTGTCCCAGGAGCGCTCGGAGCTCTTTCCGCAGCCGGTGCTAGAAGCCTCTCGCTCCTGCTCCTGTTCTCCCCCGGTCCCTCCTCCCCTCCACCCCCCATCCCCCCTCCATCCCCTGCCGCTGCGTCCAGCACATGCAGGCGCTGTCCTCAGGGCAGCAGAGATGTGGCCGATGGAGGCCGGCAGCCCCTCCTGAAGGGACCTGAGGAGCACAGGACAAACCCATGATGACGAGGCAGTGTTGCAGGTCCTCACTGAGAAGCGGCCTCCGAAGCCACGGGGCTGGGGCACAGTGGCTGACAGGCTCAGGGACAGGGGTGTGCAGCGGCCCGACCCCAGCCGGCTGGGCTGCCTGGGCTCCCTGAAGCCACTAACAGTACTCGTGTTTTTGTTTTTGTTTTGAAGTGTTATTTATTTATTTATTTGACAGAGATCACAAGTAGGCAGAGAGAGAGGAGGAAGCAGGCTCCCCGCTGAGCAGAGCCCAATGCGGGGGCTCGATCCCAGGACCCTGAGGTCATGACCGGGGGCTCGATCCCAGGACCCTGAGGTCATGACCTCAGCCAAAGGCAGAGGCTTTAACCCGCGGAGCCACCCAGGCGCCCCGAGCACTCCTGTTTTAATACCCAAATCGCCCACCTTGAGGTGTGTGTCCATGAATCCCCCGGCTCATCACGCCCCTGAAGTGGTCCTGGCTCCCGAGGGTCTCTGGAAAGGGGGGCCTCTGAGGGGTCCCTGCCCACCCCCGCCTGGCTCCCGACTCTGGGGTGAAGACTCACCGGAGCCTCGGCTACCCCAGAGCTCCGAGACCCACGCATTAGGGGCCAGCGCTGCTTCAGTTTACAGTAATCCTGCGGTTGGCCCAGCCCCGGGCCCGCAGTGCTGAAGCTGATCTCCTGGACTGACTGGCCCTTCAGAGGCGCCATCAGGCCCGACGTTGCCCAGGGCCTCTCCTCCCCGCGGCCCAAGCGGTGTCTGGCCAGGCAGGGGACATCGGGCCAGGAATGCAGGCTGCACGCTGGGGCTGGATCCCTCCAGGCGTGGGATGCCCTGGTCGGGGGCGGAGGTCAGGCCTCAAGGGGACCCACCTGCTTCCTCAGCAAAGGAAAGAGAAGTAACCACATAAGAGGTAATCCACATAAGAGGGGCAGCTGTGAGCCCTTTGGGGTTTGCTTCTAAAGCAGGGAGCCTCCTTGCCGTCCCCCTGTGCTGGGCTCCCGGGGTGACGTCACGGAGCCCGCGGGCTCCCATCTCCCTGCTGCCTGCCGGTTGACAACCCTTCCCCTTGGAGGTGGACGTGATGCTTTGTGCTCCCAGAACCATGACCGGCCGGCCAAGCCTCCCCTCCATGGAGAGGGAGCCCAAGCCAACCAGCCAGGGCCCATCTCTGTCCCCAGGAGTGGGGTGGAGGGGGCTCTCCCTGCCAAGAGGCTCCAGCTGGGGGCCCAGGATGGGGGGGACGCAGAGAGATAGCGGGATCCACACAACCTCCTTCCCCAGCACCCTGCTTCAGTGACTGCCTCCGACCTCCTCCCTGGGGCCTGGGGTGTGGAGCCCTCATCAGGCTCCTGCTTTCCCCATGTGCCGACCCACCTCTGAAAATGGGGCCTCTCTGGGGGCCCCTCGCAGCAACCCCTACCAGAGCTTCCTTGCCTCCTCCTGGATTCCGGGGCTCCTTGGCAATCCTGGGTATTCCCTGGCTCAGAGACAGAACACTCCAAACTGCCTCCCACTGCGCGTGGCTTCCTGCCCACGTCTCTGCTTCTCTCAGGGGTGTGGTCCTGTTGGCGGAGGGCACCCTGCTCCGGGCTAGTCTCACCTCAACTAATCACATCTGCAGCAGCCCAATTTCCAAACAAGGTCACATTCAAAGGTGCAACATGTCTGTTTTGGGGACACAAGTCAACCCCTAGCCCTGCTGCTGGGCTGGTTGGCCCTCCCCGAAGCTCACGCCTCCTGCTCCCTCCTGCTCTGTGCACGTCAGGCCTCAGGCACCCAACACCATCCTGGTGGGTCTACAGTCCAGTGTCCTGCCAGTCCTCACGGGAGCCTCGTGACCACCATCCTACCTTCCTGCGCTTCTCTCCTGCCCAGGAAGTTGTGTGCCGTGAGCCCTCCTGGGGCTGGAAACAGGCTGGAGGACAGAAGGGAGCCAGGACTGCCCCGGGCACACCTCCCTCCTACCCTCTTCCAACTCATTTCTCCAAGCCTTTCTCTTTCTGGGAGGGTGGCATTTTCTGTGTTTGCAACCTGTAGGCATGGCCAGCCTCCTGGCATCATTTTTCAGAGCCTCACTTCTAACTTGGGAAGGAAAAAACCCCATGATTTCTCCACCAAAAGACGCGGAGGGCACTGCTGTTTTATTTTTCCTCACTGATCAGCAATGACGGGTGATAAGAATTTCTCTTTCTTCTGTGTTTCTCTGCAGAGGTCCGTGAGCTGCGAGGCAGAGCGCTTGTGTAGCCTTGGAGCCGGTTGCTTGGATTGAAAACCTGAGTCCCACCCACTCAGAGTCCTCCTCAGGCTGTGCTCACAGCCCAGCTGCAGGGGGCCACTCACGGTGGATCCGGGGAGGTCCTCCAGCTGGGGGCCGGCAGGCAGCGGTGCATGGGGCCGGGGGCAGACTCCAAGCCCAGTCTCTTCACACCCACCCTTTGCCTCAGATCTCCCACCAGTTAATTCTGAAGCAGAGAAAACCTCGTCTTGAATGGTTACACCGTTTCCACGTGTACCAACTAAGGAGGCCACAGAGTTCTCTCCGCGTGTGCACTAACTGTTCAATCATAGGTGTCTCGAGTGTGGCTTTCACAAGGTTTAAAAGGGAACCATTTTTCCAGACCAGAACATGAATGAGATTGAAATGTCTCTTTGAAACTCCATAGTTTCATTCGTGTCTTTAATTCCTTGAAAAATCAACAAAACAATGACATCTATAAATATGTAAGCATTAATTATGTATTTGTACCTTTATCACCAACGTTTAATTAAAAGCCCCTCATGGCAGGAGAAACATTTTATGCTTTATCAATTGTGTTAATTTGATTTTTTTTTTTATTAAAAAAGCCTGGAAAACTATCTTCCCAACAAGCCTCATGTCTGCATAGCTCCATGCTCCTGAGTGTGCAGGATCGTGTCTGCTTGGTCCCACCTCCCACCCTGCCGGCACATCCTGCTGCCCCCACGTGGAAGGGCAGCTAGGCACTCTACTGAACCCCACACCGGCCTCACTCAGCAAACTCCGGCTGCAAGACCCCTCATGCCTTCCTCCCCACTGAACGGCTTGAGAAAGCATACACCTCCTTGTATCACCGTAAGATTGTGACCATCTGCCTCCAGGGGCCCCAATGCCATGGCTCGAGCACCCCACTCTCCACCTGCAGCCATCCTCCGTCTCTGTCTCCTCGTGTCTCTGTGTCTATCTCTCTCGGTCTGTCTCTTTCTCTCCATGTCTCTGTGTCTCTTTTTTCCTCTCTGTCTCTGATCTTCTCTCTCTCTGTCTTTGTCTCTGTGTGTGTGTCTTTGTATCTCTCGCCTATCTCTGTCTCTCTATCAGTCTCTCTCTGTCTCTGTCTGGGCTCAGTTGCTCTCAGATTCTTGTCAAGGACAATTCTCAGGGACCAAGGAGCAAGCCATACCATTTACAATGGCCCTAGCAGTGAGAAATCCTGGACCAGGAGACATACCCAGAATTGCAAATCTCGCATCTGCTCAGAATCACCAGACGGGTTCCCTGTTGCCCAAAGAGTCGTGCACAACCATGACCTACATTCACGCAATTTGGTCAAGGCCCCCCCCCACCGCTTGATGTCTTCCCCAGTATCATCACCCTCTTCACGTGGTCAAAGCTTTCTGTTCCAACCAAACCCAGGGTGCCCCACCCCAACTACACTGCAGCCCCCCCTCCATGCTCCCTCTGCCCAAAAGATGCTACCTGCCACTCGGGCTTTCCAGAAGTGGCCTTCGTTTCAAGGTCCAGAGCCAACGCCATCTCCCTCAGGAGCTTTCCCTGACTGCTCAGCTCCCAACCCTCCTCCCCCAGAATGATTAAGGCATTCCTTCCTGTAAACATCCCCTGTAAACACCACCCCCCCAGCTTGCACTTTCCTCACTGTGACTCTCTTTTTTGCCTCTGCATCTTTGTACATGCTGTTCCCTCCTCTTGGTTCAAGACGGAGGTCTCTGGATGTCCTGAGGTCTCTGGCTGTCCCCTGTGACCTCGTCCAAAGCAGATGCCCACTGGCCTCAGGGGGGCTGACCCACCGCCCCATTTCCAGACTGCTCTCTGCCCCCATAGGACTGAGAATTTCTTTCCTGCTTCTTTTTCTTAAGAGCATGGATCATAACCAGGATCTTTTTGAGTTTCATGTGCCACCCTTTGCAAATACCATGAATATAACAGATCCCTAACCGACGGGATAGATCACTGAACCGAAGGCTGACCCTCTGGTCTTCTCCTTTCTTACGGGAAGAGATGAAAGTTACTGTTGTAATTATGACTAAACCGCAGCAAAGGATCTGCTCCCGCCCGCAGGTTAGGAATAAAAGGTGATGCCACGGGTCTGCGGAAGGTGCTGTCTGGGGCTGAGCTTGGCCAGAGCTCCCTCCGTGTGCCCCCATGTCCTCCCCGAGGGAGGCGCACACGGAGAACAAGCTCTAGTCAGCCCCGGGCCTGCTCGGCTCCGGGAGGAGGAGCGGCCTACGGAGCTGGGCCCCTGAATGGGACCCGCACCCGCCGGCGCTCGGGTCCGGCCGCAGGAGGGAGGCGGGAGCTGGTGCGGAGGAGGCTCAGCTGCCCCGCGCCGCAGACCCAAACCCTCGTGCCGTGCACGCGGAGGTCGAGGTGCAGAGAGCCGGGGCGCTCGGGACGCCACACCGGCAAGGTGCCTACGCGCCCGCAAGCCTTCCGCTAGGCCTAGGAGGGCGTCTGTGGCTTGAAGACGAGGAGTGCTGAGACGCAGCCCCCGAAACTCCGAAGTCGAGTCAGGACGGCGCCCTGCAAGCGTCCGCGGCCCGGGGAGGGGTGAAGGCTGACTGCCGTCCTTGGTCGGGGCCAGCGGCGCGGGGGGCACCGTTGGGGGCGGGGGCCGCGGGGAGTCAGCCGGCCAGCCCAGACCCCTGAGCCCAGCGGGCAGATTCGCACCCGTCCTCGCGCGAACGCAGCGTCTTACAGGAAAACACGCTCTTCGTTCCGGATCGCAACTCGGATTTATTTCTATTTCCGTTCGGCAGCTGCTCTCGGGGCGCAGCTGCTCCGGCGTCCCCCGTGGCGGGCTCGCCGGCTGTCGCGGCAGCTCGGATGCTCCGCTTGCCCGTGGACTGGCGTCGGGGTTTCGCGCCCGAGCCCGTGGGCCCGTCGGAAGCCGCGCCAGCCTGACCCCGCGGGCAGAGCTGCGGCCGCGCACACGCGCCCGAGTCAGGGGCTGCGAGCGGGGTCCCGGCCCCGGCTGACCGGCCGAGCGTCCTGGAAACCCGTTCACGAGCAGCCGTCCCGTTAGCGAGAACAAATGGTCCACTTCTTCGGTCTCCCGTGATGGCAAATAAAGTCTGGCGGCGGCGTGAGAGCCAGGAGGGAAGCCCTGGAGGGAAGGTTCCAGGAGGATGGCCGGGGGCGGGGCGGGGGGGCTGGCGCTGCCCTCCCCCAGGCCCCGCTGGTGAGAATCGCCTGCAAGAGGGTCCTGCCCCCAGCGCCCTGGTCTCTGCAGGAAAGGCCCCGGCATCTTCCTCTCCAACTTTTGTTCCGGTCCAGGGAATCTGGTCAGCACCGTCGGTTTTTTCAGAGAGAAGCGAGGCCGGAGGTCAGGTGTCAGAGAGAAACAGGTGAGCAGGAAGGGCCTGACACCGAGACTGGACATCACCAGCCTCTTGTCCATCCCAGAAGGAGTTAAATAGTCCAACAGCGTGTCCTGAACTTGGTAACATTTCAGCCTTTCTACAGAACGTACTTTGAAGGAAAGAAAAAACCCAAGAGCAACGGACTGATATGCAAACTCGAGTGACTGGCTTAGAATCAGAGAAACTTGAGAAATGTCCGCTTCCCATATAAGTTGTCTAACTTGCAAAAAACATGTACAATTTGCTTACCACCATATTAAATCTAGATAAGCTCGCTCATTTACCACAGGGCTTCATTGCTTATCTGTTTTTGAGACATCTTGTAATAAGACTTTTTTTTTGGTCGGTAGTGCTTTTTCAATCAATGTAGCTGACACCAGATAATTTGAACACAAGGGACATATCTCACTGGCCTTGTGTGGACATTGACCTAATTTAGCTAATCTTAGATTATTTATCCAAAATATCTTGTCTGCAAATATTTGAAAGTGTATAACCATTATCGACTTTAGGGGGAAAAGAAAAACAGGAAAGTGAATGAGAGTCTCTCTGGTTTTATGATATGATAGAGCGAATGAGAGCACGCAGTTCGCATATTAAAGCAGCAGCAGGAGAAGTTAGCTGGGAACTTTGCTAACGTGTAGAATCTGCCCTGTGCCCGGATCTCCCTCCCCAATGCTGGTCAGTCACGTTTGGTTCTTTTACTCCGAGATGATCCCAAGGAAGCAGAAAGTGGTTAAATTCTTACACTTTGTGGGCGCCTGGGTGGCTCAGTGGGTTAAGCCTCTGCCTTGGGCTCAGGTCATGATCTCAGGGTCCTGGGATTGAGCCCTGCATCGGCCTCTCTGCTCAGAGGGAAGCCAGCTTCTTCCTCCCTCTTTGCCTGCCTCTCCGCCTACTTGTGATCTTGTCAGATAAACACATAAAATATTAAAAAAATAATAAAACAAATTCTTACACTTCATTTCTTAAAGTCATCCCAGTAAGTTCAACGCCAGCAAATGTGAAATCAGCCCAGAGAGCCGCCTGTCACACTAACACCAATGCCGTCTTACGGATCTGGAGTGAGTTCAGATCAAGCGGGACGCCTGAGGCTCCTCAGCCGCTCCACGCTATAGTTCTAGTTCTTTCCCTGGAAACTTTGTCAAAAACAGGCAGTCAGATTAAGTATTTCTGTTAGTTTCTTATTAATTAAACATAAGCCTCAAAAAACAAAAGTGATATTTTCCAAGGAATTAGTACAAGAAATAAACCATTTCCTTAGTTTACCCATAAAATCTGGATCATTCTCAGTACTCTACATTTTCTCTTTCCCTTAGTTAAATTTCATTTGGCCAAAAAACCAGAACTAATGGATGTATCCATGAGTAGCAGGTAGAATTCCTTTTACGATAAAAATGATTTTTAAAATTTTATGCCGAATTGTTTATGAGATGGGTCCGATTTGTTGGCACATAGACTCAGCTCACACTCGTGCTGAATTGGTTCTTCATTAATTACGCAACACTCCAGAAGTTAATGTGTAAAAATACGACGTGTGCAGACTGAGTATGCAGGCATGCCCATGTTCGTGCCACAGTTACGCTGAATTTATTTAAACAACATTCTCGGCACAAAGTCTCCTTTCTTGCTGTCATCAAAGGATGAAATGTCATTTCTAAGTTTTATGACTTTACTGCTAGAAGTCTTGTCTCTAAACTGTTAATGCAGACCATTTAAGAATATTTTATTTAAAATAAAACATGTTTGCAAATATGTTTTATTGTCATCTTTTTGACCAAGGTGTGACTCCCCAGGTTTTCGAAGCCCTGGGTCCATTGTAGGAACAGACGAATCTGAAATGACTTGCTTTCTTGCTCGGCAGAAAGCACTTTGAAGGGCTCTGAATTCTCGCTCAGGTCTCCTGTTTGTTTTGTGCAGGCAGCGGTGGGGGTAACGCCCTGCAAGGGAGAGGTGCTGCAGAGGGCCGCCCACACGCTGGCCTGAAATTCGAAAAGGGCCGGAGAGGGTTGCTTCAGCCCCCCCCGGGGGGACATTACCGGGTAGCCTGTCGCCATCTGCATTTCATCAAGACCCAGCACTTGTAGCCAGGTCCTTCCAGAGCTACTTGTGAGTGCATCAAAGATTGACGACTGGGGTCACAATACAGCGATTAGGCAGAATTAAAGTTAAAATGGGAAGAAAATGAATCGAGCAAGAAAACACACTCTGCGTTGCCTTTCCACTCCACTGCTCACTCCCGCGGAAGGAAAGCAGCCTTGATCACAGATGACCTGACGGCAGCACCAGGAGCTCCGCAGGTTCTGCTTTGCCTCCTGCGAAACGTCATGCTCGGCCTCGCCCTCCAGGTGAGCTTCTCCTCCTCCATCTCTTGAGGGCACGAGGAAGGTCCAAGACGGCCCCGTGGGCCAATTCAAGTCTCAGGTGGGGGTCCTGGGGGTACCTGAAATGCCCCATAGCCACATTTTCCAAAGTAAAAGGAGCAAGTGAAAAGAACTTCAAAAACGTGTTCAGTTTTACCCCCTACATCCACATTTCACTCATTTCAACATGAAATCAAGAGGTTTCAATGTCCCCTGAGGCATTGTACAGGCCTTCTGTCCACCCCCCACCTTCACAAGCTGGAGGGTCCGGCTGCCCCCTGCACACCCCCGCGTGGACTGGTCATCTGTAAATGCTCCGGGGCCACCTGTGGCCGGTGTCCCCCAAACTGGGTCACGGACATGTGAGTGGGCAGCTGGGGAGAAAGAACCCAGCACATGGGAAACAAGCTTGGAAGGGTCTGCCTGGAAAGCTCAGAAGAAGGGGGTCGGGAACATCCCCTTGTCCTCACGGCGTCCCTTCATTGTGGGACTTGGTGAGTTCCGTCAAGGTCGGCTCACGCATTCTGGGTGTGTCTCTAACAGGAGCCAGGGGGTCACTGGCCACATCACCCCCCCAAGCAGCCTGCCCCACAGAACCCCAGACGAGCAGCATGTGTGGGAATGTGCAGAGCACGTGCGTGTGTCTCTATGTAGCATGTGCATCTGTAGGAGAGAGAGCCTCTGCCTGTTTGTGTGAAGGTGAGTGTACACTGTGCGTTGGGTGAGGCCCTGAGTGTGTAAGGTGTGTGTGGCTTGTGTGAACATGTCGAGAAGGGGAGGGAGGCAAGGGCGACTCCAGGCTCACAGCCCGGGGTTGGGCGCCGGGCCACTTCCAAGTGGCCTCTGCCAGCAAGATGGCCACAGGACCACTGCAACTTTCCTGTGCCCATTGGCTCTACCCACGGCCACGGCCTCTTCGGGCCTTTGGCAAACCTATTTTGGACACCCCCAGTGAACCCGACACTGTCTACGCCCTGCAAAAGCCCGGTCTCCCCGGAACTCACATCTCCACGTGCAGCACAGGCAGGATCTCGAGACAATGGCGGGGGCTTCCGGCTCCGCCTCAGCCACTGTGGCCCTTGTGGGAGAGGTTCTGGGCCCAGCGATGCAGGAAGAGGGAAACACAGAGACTTTCGAGAGTAGCCACAGGGTCCAGGCCCAAATCCTACATTCGGGGAGAAAAAGGAGTGTTCTAGGTCCCCTCCCTAAAGGCACCCACAATGAACCAGAGCCGCCTGCAGTCGGGGCATCTCACCGGCACCCCGCCCCCAGCCCCCAGCAGGACACCGGTGGGGCCTCCTCTCCATTCATCTCAAGTTCTCCACGTGTCTACGAACACATGATTTGGTTGCACCCCTTCCAAATCCTACCCCCTCAGTCTGTCAGGAAATCATTCACCTGGAGAGGCTTCCGGGTACCCCCGGGAGCCTCTGGGCACCCAGGAAGACTTGACCCTGGGGCACCTTCAGTCTCCATGTCTGCCTCTCGCTCCGGGGCTGGGAATGGCCTGGAGCCTGTCTCTGTGTTGACTGCCTTCTGGGAAAGATGTCCATCCACGACGAGGAAGGGAGAGGACAACCCACACGGAATCCTGTGTAAAGAGGCAGAGGAAGGACAGGTTAACAGGTCAGTTGTTGGAGGAAGAAGCCACCTTCGTGGGTGCCCAGGCCTCCCTGGTCCAGCCGGCCTCTGCGTCCTTGGAGCTGGCCTCGGGGAGGCTCAGGGATGCAGTGGGCCAGAGCAGCCAGCACAGGCCGCCCCTCCCGCCACACGGTTCAGGAAAAACGAGGTCACCCTGGAAGGGGGGGGTGGGGGCGCAAGGTGGCCGAGAGGGAGAAGGGTGGCCATATGGTCGTGGTGCGGTGGTAGCCTGCGATGCGCCGGGACGGTGAGTGGTTCGGAGCGCCGCCGTCGAGCAGCGATGTTGCCTTCCTGACCAGCTTGTTTGTTCTGGGCCAACAGCTCGAGTATGTGTTGTTGGGAGTTCGGTCTAGAGAGAAGCCTTCAGGGGCTCTCACTGGCCTGTCCCGAGAGCAGAAGCTGGCGCCTGTGTTAGACGCTCGCCACCTGTTACGATGGCTGCTCTCGGGAATTTAAACTTGCAAGCCACACTCAGAAAAACGTGAGAACCTCGAAAACTCAGAGTTGCTTGAGTCAGACATCCGAGCTCCGGAGCCCAAGGACCGTTTTAAAGTTTTCAGATTCTCCAGAGAGAGGAAAGTGTGGATCATCGGTGTCTGTCCCTTGCCGAGCCCCTCCTTCCCCTCCCGACAGGAGGGGGTCTGTGGTTTGAAACTTGTCAGGGAGAAGAGAGACTTCGCCGAGAAGGCTGCTAATGAATTCGGATTGTATGGTGCTCAAATGTGATGTTTTGCAATGATGACATTAGTGTGGCAAGCGAGGGTCCAGGGCGACAAGTCTGCGCAGCTGCTCGCACTTTGAAACGCGCGGACAATGGGCGCCAGTGTTCCCGGCGCTCGGCCTCCCCGCCGCATCTGCATAGTCTGTTCTGCCTGATTGACCAGCGGCTCTGTCGCGGGGATCAGTATTGTTCGCAGATCACTTCAAGACGGCCGAGATGACGAGATTCAGGTGAGAGATGAAGCCGCCACAAAAAGCCGCCCGGGAAACTCCGCCCCGGGAAACTCCGCGCGGCGGCCGCCAGCTCCCAGGGTGGATTTACTTGTTTGCCTTCGAGACCTCATCAAGCTGCTGGAAGGGAAACTGAAGACCACGGAGTGTAGCGGACCTCACAATGCCCTGCTGGGGGGCAGTTTCGGGTCCTCCTTTCCGTAAAAATCCAGGACACTTATGGCACTTTATTTCAGTGTACGCCTTTGCTCTTAGAATTCTAAGAGTCTGCCAAAGGAAAACAAATAGTTTCCTTCTATGAGGCCCCAAACTGTCGCAAGAGAGACCGAGTTTCTCTTTTCCAAAAACACCATTTTGAAAAGTGGCCATGGCGCTCCGTTGGCTGGCGACTCTGAGCTGAAGGAAACAGAGCAGGTTTACTTCCAAGTCACCAGACACAGGGCAATCGGCCTCCTGAATCAGGCTCACACTCGAGTCACAGGCACTGAGACCTGCTGGCCTGGATTTCATGACACTGATGCGTTGACTTCTGCTCCGAAGACAAAATCTTTGTCATGCAAGTGCCTTTCCGCCCAAGAGGCCTCAGCTCCATCCTCCTACCCCCAGCACAGGAGCAGGGTGGGGACTGAGGCCCTGGGACACGCTTTCACACCCCAGGTCCTCTCCTTGGGGGTTTCAGTCACGGGAGTGCAAGTATTGCCAATAATCTGCAGATTTGCGGATCCTGGAGGAGGGACCTACGGCGGAACAGGTGGCCGGGGCAGGAAGGGAGGGAGAACCTCTTCTGCAGAAAGTAAGGGGCCGCGGGGCTTTCTCCCAATCAGGACTTGATTATGGCACCGACAGTTCCACCGCGTGGACCTGCAGGCCGCATCCTGGGGCCGGAGCTCCCAAGGGCCAGGCCCAGCTAGACCCCTGGCTGTGCCCGGCCTTGCAGCTTGCAGGACCTCCTCCTCCTCCTCTCCACCTCCCCTTCCTCCTGCTCCTCCCTCCCTGTCTCCCTCCCTCCTCCTCCTGCACCCCTCCCTGCGACACCCCCCCGCCCAGGAAAAGCAAGACCCACAGAAGGCGCTCTGCTGCACCCGTGGGCACCAACCCCCGGAACGCCGAGCTGCCGAGTTGTAGGCAGTAGCGGGGTTGGCCGGCAGCCGCCCCGCCAGCGCGGGGGAGGCCTTTCCCTGTCCCCACCCGCGTTCGCTGCCGATCGCAGCAACGCTCATCTCGGGAATATAACGATTAATCCAGCCGCAGGTTCCCAGATAAGTGATTGTGATGGAGATTGTTGGCGAGAAAATAGACAATTATCCGCTGTTAGCTTTACATAAAGATCGCATTAACTCAAATTAGTTATCAGACAAAAGAGCTTCGGCGCGCGCGCCCTGCCCGGGCCCTGCCCGCGGGACCCCCGGGCGCAGCCAGGCCCAGCGCGCAGCGCAGGGCGCAGGGCGCGGGGGCGCGCACCAGGCGGACCTCCGCCCGGGCCTCACGCAGGGACGCTAGTACCGCGTGCGCCGGGCCGGGACTCGCAGCCCCGCACCTGATGCGGTCTGGGGCGGCCCCCTGGGGACGCCCCGTGCCCGCGCCTCCCCCACCCCCTGCCTCGGCGGCGCTGTCCTGGGCCCGCCCTGGGGCCCTGGTCCTTGAGAGCGAGCAGGGCACGTCCTTCGTTCTCCCAGAGAGGCCGGACCCTCCTCTCCACCGCGGAATCAGACTCACTGCAAAGGCCTCTTGATCTCTTCGAAGGGGCGACCCCGTGACCTGCCCCCACTCCACCCCGCACTGTCCCTCCCACCGCACTGGCCAGGAGGACTGATGGGAAAGGGGGGATGGGAGAGAAAGGGCACAGAATGACCCTTGGAGCTGAGTGTCAGTGGCCTGGGGGACCGTCGGGGACCCACAGCGCCAGGCTGGGGCAGAGACCCTGCAGGGCAGTCTGGACGCTGGATGACCCGGCGGTGCGTCCTGTCCACACAGCCGGTTGCCTCCTGCGCACTTTGACACGGGCACATGGGAGCACAGGTTTTGCTGAGGCCGTGGGTGCAAAGGCAGCCCCCCTCTGCCCAGCGCCCCAGGCCAGCCCACGCCCGGTGCGGACCCCAGTGGCACAGGCGAGCTGGTGCTCCCCCGAGGTCTGCCTCCGGGCCCCCAGGGTCCCTGGGCCCTGCTGAATAGGGCGGATAATGACCCCCGGTTCCCAAGGCAGGCTTTCTGCTGCCTGGTGAGCTTGGATTTGTGTGGTCCAAGCCCTTCCCAGCTTGCCCCATTCTGTCACCAGGATAAGGGGCTCCCTCGGCTCGTTTGCACCTGCGTCGCTTTTGGCTCCTTCAGGAATGCGCTGAAGCTTGTAATCAGCTTTGTGAAGCCATTGAGTGCACGGCTGAGCGAAACTTCCAAAGCTCGAGGAAAACTCGCCCGCTGAATAGGAGCCAGCATGGGGCTGCTCTCCAAGCCTCCGCGCTGCCAGATTCCAGCAGAGCCCCTCACAATCCCTCACAATCGCTCCGCGCCGGCTCCGCGCTTCCCCACACTGAGAAGAGTGAGAAAAGAAAAGCGACAATCCCAGTCACCGAGGTTAGCCGTTTGTTCCCAGATTAATGGCAAACGGCTCCTTCTCCCTGCCCTCCCCCCAGCTTAGCTCCCAGCCCAGGAAACAGGGCGGCACAGGGACCAGAGGCCAGTTTTTGGAGCACCCGTCTGATTTCGCATTTTCCGCTGAGCTTCCCCCAGCTCTGGTCCCCGGGGAACCCCCGCCTGGGCCCTGTTAGCCGCGGGGGCCCTGCACCTCGCTGGAGATGAAGGCGAAGCTCAGAGTCCCATATGTCAGCCCTGCAAACTCTCCTAGCCCACGCCCCCGAAAGGAAGACACAAGCTAGTCTGACTCCTTCTCAGGGGCCCCGCACCTCCTTGGGCAGGAGAAGGAAGATTCAGGCAAAGCGGAAGTTCCCGGCCATCTGCGGTGTGTTTGTGCTTTTCTAGACACAGATGACTTCAGGACCTGAGGTGCTGGGTTGTCGCAGCCCCCGGAATGGCCTCCAGCCTGTGCTGACGGCCCTGGCTTGGCGGGTGGGGGCTTCCTGGCAGGCCCCGGTTCACTGTCCCTGCCCAGGTGCCTGGAGGAGAGGCCGGCCCAGGCTGGCTCTGGCTCTGAAACAGAAAAGTCTCGACAGCTGAGAAATGAGGCAGCTTGCAGAAGGCAAACGCATACTCGTCAGCTCAAGACAGAGCAGCACCAGGGCCGGGTTCTTTCCTAGTACCGTGCCCGGTGCCAAATGCTGTGCACTTGCCTCCCCGCCCTCAGAGCCCGGAGGCAGGCCTTCAGAAGTGTGGACTCGGTTTCCCGACCGTGGATCGGGTTCTTCCGTCAGTGAACCCTACCAGGCAGGACTTGGAGGAAAAAAAGGGAAGGCTGCTTAATGCTCTGCGTTCAAAACCGTTCACGGTTGCTGCGGATTTCTTTAGCTCCTGAATTTTTTCTCACCTTGAAGTGGGAGCCTGTCCTCTCCCGCAGCACGTCCTGTGGAAGGTTGATCTGGATTTGCACGCCTGCGCTCCGCCCTGCAGACGGGTTTCCCCTGCAGACCGGCTTCTGGCCCCCAAGCCTGGCTTCCGAGGGTGCATCCTCAGGCCGGGCTGTGGCTTGGTGCTAGAAATAGTGCCTGGCGCGTGGAAGCCCTTCAGGGGCCTCTTCCAATACCCAACAGATAGTGCAGCCCGGGGCAGGGAAGGAGCGGAGGGCTCCCTCTGTGGACGCCCCCAGGGCAGTGGCCGTGGTCACACTGTTCTCTGGGACCTGGAAGGGGCAGGAGTTCTACTCATGCCCCTGGTCGTGCATCAGGAGCCGTAGGTGGGAAGTGTGTCTGGGTGTAGAGGGGCTGGTACCCCAGAAGCTCTAGGGACGGGCCCACAAGTCCTCGGGGGCACCGATTGTTATCAGCAGTAACAGGAAGCAAAGAAGCAAAGGCTTGGTCCTGTCCTGTAGCGCGTCAGACGGCGCTGCTTGACAGGAAGAGATGCTCCAGCTCTGGACCCCACCGGGGCACAGCGAGAGGAGCTGGGGGCTCAACGTGGAGTCAAACATCTCTCCGTGCCAAGGCTCTGTATGTTCATTCCTGGGCGGCGAACCTGCTTGAAACACCCCAAATCCATACCACCCATTTTGGCATTTTAAGTTTTTTTGTTTGTTTGTTTTTGTTTTTGTTTTTGTTTTATTGTCAAGTTTGATGTGTTGTTTTCAGCAGGGGTTTCTCCTTCTAACCATTCTCGGTAACAAGTCAGGGGGATATGCGGTAATTCAGAAATTAGTGAAATTTTACTCTTGGTGGGGGCGTTGGATTAAGAGGCTGAGAGAGTGTGAAACAAGTCAACGTGTAATTGTATGATAAGGCTCTCACGAGGAATTTATTGGCCAAGTTGCTATTTCTATTCCTTCCTAATCTCGTTTAGCACATTCATTCTCTGCAATCTGTCTCCATAATCTTCTGTGGCAGAACGGCAGCCAATGGAAGCCCGCGTGTTTGGAGAGAAGAGAAAATATGCAGAAGCATGATAAACTGACGCTAATTATCCATATTTAGGACACCGAGTGCAGAAGATCAAGGTTTACAAATAACAAACCAGAGCCAATGGTGATGGCTTCCTCGTGTGGAATATGTTGGCGGGGCCAGATAAGGCTTTCCCGGGCAAGAGAGATTTATTGGTCAAAGAGCTCACCTTCCACTTTTCCACTTTTCCATAGCAGTAAATTATTTAGGCCAAATTCACCAGAACATCACTCTTTCATTCGGCCGGGTGCCATGGCTTGCTCTTTGTGTCCTTTGAATGCAAACCCTTGTAGAGTCACCTGGGTCCCTAAGGGATGGATAATTGAGGGAAAAGGTAATTCCCTGTAAACGGTGCCTAGAGGACGGTGAGGCGATGCCACCAGCGGAACAGGATGAGGTACGGAGCAGAGGGACCGACCGTGGGGCAGCGGCGGCCTCAGTCGTGGACCAGCCCTCTGCTGGAGAAGACGGGGACAGAGAGCCACCGACCGTGTGCGCACGGGGGGCTGCTCCCCTCCAGCCAGTCAGCTGTGCTAAGAAGCGGTGTGGGAGCATTGCGCCAACACGTCTGTTTTCCTGTATGGAACCCCGATCGTTTAAAAATCTAAAGATCTCAACTTGTTCTTTCTGTCCTCTCTACTGTCCTCACACCACCTCCAACTGACCTGACGTTTTAAAATTGGCTCCCAGTCCTCTGCAAGACTTCTGGCTCTGAGGAGAGACGTGGCAGGAATGCAGGCTGGAAATACCGTGTGGCACGGACGCGGGGTCAGCGGCGCAGACTTTTCTGTATTACAATAATTGCCTTGTCAGGTTTCCAGAAAACAAGCCCAAATATAGCCCAAAGTTCTGCTGCACATTTGCACGCTCATCTTGAAATTTAAAATATTAATTAAATCCCATTCAGTGGTACTAACTGGGTGATTTTTTTGTTTTGAGTCATCATCACGCTTGGTACCAGTTGGGAAACCGATCTCCTTGCTTCATCCTTTGACCGTTTTCCAAAGTCTTCCTTTGTGAATTTTCTGGTCCGTGCTGGGCAAGGCAAGAGGAGCCCTTGTCAAATCCCCAGGGTGATCCAGTGGGAGCCCCTTAAAAATACAGGACTTCCTAGAATAAAAATAGCCATGCTGAAGTTTGGGGACACGATTTACAATTCCTACATAACGAGGTATCGGGACAGAACAGGTGACCTCTGACACACAATCTCTCCTCGCCGTAAACCACACGGACAAGAGATTATCTACAGGTTAGCACGCACGCACACCCGCTTTCTTCAACACACGTAAGATGCCGGTCGGCCGGGGACGCATCTTTACTTTGGGCGTCTCTGAACCGAGGCAGTAGCGAGACGAGTTTGTCACACTCTGCTGCAGCATGTTCAGAATTACCCGCTGTTCTGCAGACATGAACTTCGCTGAAACTCAACCGATGGGCTAACATAACGTGTGATTGCGCAAGCAACGCGCGGTCTCTATGTTAAAAACGTGGGATTGAGATAATTATCCATTCGCTTCACCCCCCGAACAGAAAAATACTCCTTCATCAGTGATAATAGAATAGTTGAGGCTAAAGACGCAGGTTGCTGGTATTTCTAGACTTACATAAGCTGCGGGAAGAACCCGCTTCTGTAATGTGTCTGCTGCACCCGAGTCAGTGTGTCACTCCACACACACGTGTGTTTGGTGAAGGCCACGGTGAAGAGACCCGTCTCGGCGTGCTGTGTTGGTTGGGTTCGGCTTTGGTGCTCCAGACGGGGGTGTCGACCTGAGTGATGTGGGTCCCAGACTCAGCTCTTCTCCCCGCGGTGCAGGACGGCGACCCGCGTGCTCTGAGTAGTGCCCGGACTCTCCCCGCAGATGCCCTCGTGTCCCTAAGCCCCTTCTCCCCTCACCGACCGCCGCCAGGCTGAGGAAACCAGCGGCTGTTGTGAGAACAGGACCCCGCTCAGGGGGAGAGCAGCAATTCTTTTAAATGAACACGATAAACTACTTACCAAAGTGAATTTTTAAATTTTAACTTCTGTCTAAGACTAACTTGAGTGTGCGGGTGTTCAAGCAGCAGCGAGTCGTGCACTGGATGGGGACAAACTTCACCCCGACCAGAAGCGTTATCCTGAAGGACGTGGGAAAGCCACGCAACCGACAGACCACAGATTCCAACTGTGGCTGCGGCCACGTCCTCCCGGGCCGTGCGTTGGCGCTTCCATGCCTCCTTTCCAGAACCTTCCTCCCTCCGCATCAGCCGACATCACACGTTTATTCAGTGCACGTAAGCCCCAGCAGGTGTCTCTGACACAGATACCTCCTTCCCGCTAAACATTCAAATGACACCGAGGGTGTAGTGCTCCGCCTTCCTGGGGCACTTCATGACGGCGTCAGAGTGCCTTAAGGTGTCTGCGGGCTGCAGTGCGGTCCGTGGGCACTAGCCTTGGAGGAAACTGAAAGAGACAGGGGACCCCAGTCCTTGTTTGCCCGGGCGCTGGTTAGCGAGAGGAGTACGAGATACAGTAAATGCGCTGGGCATGTTGAGACATCCTTTCAGCTCCAATGACTTCAAATAGCTTCTAAGTAAAACAAATAAACAGAATAATGGTGGGATTTGTTTGGAATTATTCATTATGAGGCTACCCAAGGCATGACATTTCCAATCACGTCTTAATTCTCTTCTTCAGAGCAGAAACGGTTTTCGTATCTTGACACGTTCGCCGCCCTGGGCCTGAGGCGGTTGGTTCTCTCGCTGGCTCGTTCTGTGGCTGCGAATGCCGACAGCGTGCTGTGGGGTCTTGCCGACCACGCACGCTTGGCTCCCGCTTCTGCCCATTACAAGTGAAATAAACCCCCGGGCCGACTGCCCCAGATCCTGATCTGTGAGCTGATGTGTTAAATGAGCCTGTTGCTCTAAAGGTTATAAATGACAAGGTTTTTACTATTACAAGTAATTTATAGCTATTTCCTGTTTGACGTGACAGATCCTCCTGGAGAAGTCCAAATTTGTCTGCTTGACATACATTTATTTTAACATTCTCTCTTTCTCCAAATTCTAGAACGGATTAACTACTGTTTCCCCGGGTGTCAATTTGCACCTGTGGGGACTACCTCTCGAGGCTTCGATGGGTCCCCTGGCCTCCACTCCAGATGGCTGCCTGCATTTCAGCTCCTAATGTGGATCATTACTGCATATTTACTGTAATTTATAAAAATCACAGGAAATGACATTTTTATTAGTCACTGACTCCACCACCACCGACTGCGGTGGATGTTACGCGTACAGATCCTGGATCGGAAGCTCTTCCCGGTCCTTCCTTCTGTGAGATGATCCTGCTTGCTCAGCGGGTGAGGTCAGGAGGAGCTCCGCTCCCAGCTCGTTCCTGACCGCCTGGACCTTCCCGGGCGATGCCGGGAATGAGGTTCGGGGAGATGCCCTGCCAGGCTGAGAGAAAGCCGCAGAAGTGTGTGGGCCTCGGCAGGGCGGGCAGCAAGGAGCCCGAGCCCGGAGGTCGGCGGCAGCCCCCGGAGAGAGTGACATGCGCGGGGCGGCCGCGGCCACCGTGGGGCCCGTCAGTGATCCTGCACCGGCCGCTGTGGCAACGCCGCCGGCTGCAGACAAGACCTGGGAGCACTCAGAGCCTGCCTCCCCAGGTCCCTGCTGCACGCCCGCGGGGACGGCCTTGCTGATCTCAGAGGGCGCGCAGGGACGGGGCCTCGCGGTCTGAGAGGACATTCTGCAGCTGGACACGGGCAGAGGACGCAGGACTCGCTGCCGGCCTGGATATCGGGGTCTTGGTGTTCGCGCGTTCGAGGGACAGCAGAGGACAGGCCGGGCGCAGGGGCAGGACCCGGCGCGGGGAGCCTGGGGGCCGCACGCGCTGCAAGACGGGTCGTCCTGGCACGGCCGCCGCGAACACGCACGAGCGTCCGGTCCTTTCCGGCCGGGGGACTCCCGACTGCAGAAGCCGCCGCCGGAATGATGCGGCCGGCCAGGAGGAGGACGGACGGCGGCGCTGGGCCCGGCTCGCGGGGAGATGTGCGGCCCCGCCGGGAAGGTCAGGGCAGGAGAGGCCCCGACACCCGCAGGACCCGGTGGCCGAGTGGGTGGGAGCCTCCAGGGGCCCCCGCGGTCCTGCCCGCGGAAACGAGGCGGCCAGCGCGGCCGGAGAGCCCCGGGGCAGGGGCGGAGCAGCGCGCAGTACGGGACGGGGAGGGCGGCGGGAGCGCAGAGCGCCGCGAGGGCAGGGCCGGGAGGAGCCCGGAGCTCCGGCCCGAAGCCGCCGAGAAGAGCCGCCGGGAGGACCGAGCCGCGCCCCTGGCGAGGAAGCGCCTTCGCGGCGAGCACTGGGGGCAGAGCTGCTCGCGCTCCCGGACGCCGCGGGCTGACCCCGGGCCACAGGAGCGCGGGCCGCGGCGTCGGTGCTGCTGGCGCTCCGGGGACCCGCCGCCGGGCAGGGAAGCCGCGTCCGCGCTCGGACCCGCGGGACCCCACCGTCCCCCGCGGCCCGGCAGCCGCCGTCGGCGGGACCTGCGCAGCGTGAGAAGGGACAGTCGGGGACAGTCGGGGGACAGCCGGGGGGACAGTCGGGGACAGCCGGGGGGACAGTCGGGGACAGCCGGGGACAGTCGGGGGGACAGCCGGGGACACAGTCGGGGACAGCCGGGGACAGCCGGGGACAGTCGGGGGGACAGCCGGGGACAGCCGGGGACAGTCGGGGGGACAGTCGGGGACAGCCGGGGGGACAGTCGGGGACAGCCGGGGACAGTCGGGGACAGCCGGGGACAGTCGGGGGGCCAGCCGGGGACGCCGACTGCGCAGCCGCTGAGCAGACGCGGAGAGTCACCGGCGAGCCGCTGAGGACACCAGCACGAGGGACGCCGGCGCCGGGCGTTCGTGGGTGCCCGTGGCCAGCGGCGCCGGCGAGGCCCCGACCGAGGCACGCGTGGGAGCCTGGGCGGAAGCGCGGGCAGCCACGTGGACGACCGTCGGCGAGTCCCTGACGCCACTGACGCCGCCCACGCGGGGCCCACGCGGACACCGGCCGAAGGTGCGGTGCGGTGCGGCGGGCGCGGCGGCCGAGTCCGGAAACGCAGGAAGAACGCGGCGGGGCGCGGGGCGCGGCAACGGGGTCGGCGGGGGCTCGGGCCCGCTGAGTGTCCGAGCCAGACGCACGGATGTGCCCCGCGCCGCAAGGACGACCGCACGGCGGGGTCGGGGCGTCGGGTCGGCGCAGGACGCGGCCGCCGGACGCGCGGGGTGGCGAGTCCCGGCGGGGTCGCAGGGTCCCGCAGGCAGCAGCCCGGTGCAGGCGCAGGGCGGGGGCGGGAGGAGCCGTGCAGTGGGCGGAGCCGAGGCCCATTTCCGCTTCCGGCTGAGCCGCCCGCTCCCTCCGGGCCGGAAGCCGGAAGTGGGAGGGAAGCTGAGAGACGCGGGAGAGACGAGGGCGCGGGGGACGGCGGCTGCGCAGACGGAGAGGACGCCCGGAGGGACGCGAGGGGGCGGCTGTCGGGGCGCCCGCCGCGCCTCCCGCCGCGACCGGAGCCGCAGACCGCGTGGACCGGCCGTCCGCCGCGTGTGCGGAAGCTTCCGACCGGCAGGGCCTCGCCGAGCACCGGCCCGGTCCTGCGTCGGGGGCGCCGCGCCGGCCCTCGGACCGATGCGGCGGCTCTCGGGGCCGTTGTGCGGGGAAGGTCGGACGCGCAGACGCGGACACTTTGCCTCGGTTTGTGCAGCTGGTCAGCGGCGCGGGCCCTGCCCTGCCCGCACCCCAGCCGCTCCTGCGAGGGTCCCCGCGGGCTTCCACGTGCCGCGCGGGCCGGGCCGGGGGGAAGCCGGGCCGGGGGGAAGCCGGGCCCGGGGCCGGGGACGGGGCGGGGGATGGGGCCGGGGACGGGACCGGGGAACAGGGCGGGGGATGGGGCCGGGGACGGGGCGGGGGACGGGCCGGGGGAACAGGCCGGGGGACGGGGCGGGGGACGGGGCGGGGCACGGGGCCGGGGACGGGGCGGGGGATGGGGCCGGGGACGTGGCCGGGGGACGGGGCGGGGGATGGGGCGGGGGACGAGGCCGGGGATGTGGCGGGGGGACGGGGCGGGGGACGGGGCCGGGGACGTGGCCGGGGGACGGGGCGGGGGACGGGGCGGGGGACGGGGCCGGGGACGTGGCCGGGGGACGGGGCGGGGGACGGGGCGGGGGACGGGGCCGGGGACGTGGCCGGGGGACGGGGCGGGGGACGGGGCGGGGGACGGGGCCGGGGACGTGGCCGGGGGACGGGCCGGGGGACGGGGGCGGGGGACGGGGCCGGGGGACGGGGGCGGGGCCGGGGGACGGGGCCGGGGACGTGGCCGGAGGACGCGGGCGGCGCCCACAGGCCCCGTGGAAGAGCCGGAGCCCAGCCCCGAGTCTCTCCTTGGTCTGCGGGACGGGCTCGAGCCGCTCCGGAGGTCGCCGCACCCGGCAGCCGGGGCAGCCGCTGACCCCTTCGCAGGGTCGCGCTTCAGCCTGTGCGCCGTGGGCGGCGTGAAAGGACCCGCGCGGCCGTGTGGACACTGCAGCGACCGAGGGAAAGAGTCCGGAACGTGCACTCTGACTTCTCCGCTCGCTCTGGCCCCGGGCGAGCCAACGGCTCCCGGAGACCCGCTGTCCTCGGGGACACCGTGAGCGGGGATGGGCCGCAAGCCCGGCAGCCCGAAGCCGCGACGCATCTGAACCCGGGACGTGAGTGGCTGCGGGCGCGGAGAACCGGGGCGCATCTCGCCGCTGCTTCTGCCCAACAGCTGGCGGCGTCGAGCCTCGAGACCCACATTCAGTCGGCGAGACCGAGCCAAGCGGGGCGGGGTGACCGCGCTTCGGAGGCAGCCGCGCCCCGGACCGCTGGACACTGCAGGGCAAACGGCCTGCGGGACGTCCCGGAGTCACCGCGGGATCAGGCCGCCCTGCCGAGGACTCGGGGGTGTAGTTGGAGGACGGCTGTGTGGGGGTCGGCTCGTCGTTCGGTCTGCTTGTGTGCGTGTTCTGAGTTCCTCACGGGAGATTAAAACTGCTGCTTAAGATGATCAAGGAAACAACTCATATTCGGAAATGCAAATATCAAAATATGTTTTAAAAATATTTCCCAAGATAGTAACAATTTCCCCCCGTAATGCGCTCAGTAATAAGGTCTGTGGCAGTTCTGAAGACCACCGCGATGTCAAAGTGGCGGGGAGAGGAACGCCGTAGTAGGAGATGAAAATACCGATTATTTCCGTGGGTGACAACACCACAGGAAATGCTCAAATGCTCATCCCCCCGTGGTTTGCCGACTACTTTCCTAACAGAAGAAAATGCTAAATTTCACTTGGGCGTTCATAGACATAAAGGGGAAGTTTTCTCCGTGCAAGCGCAGGGAGTCATTCTGAACTCTGCGCGGAGTCCTTCGTCCCAGGTTGACAGCCCCCGGCAGAAGGGCACAGAAGATTCTGCCGTGAACACACTCCTTTCCCCGGGGCGAGAGCCATCCCGAGTGGCAGAGGGGATCCGAACGGACTGAAAATCGTGGTTCTTATCCGCTAGAGGCACTCGCGAAACTGTCTCTGCTCTGCTCTCCTCCCTTCGGAGACCAAGGCACCCCGGCTCCAGAGTCCGGCTGGAAGCTCGGCATTGCTTCTTCGCTCGCCTGATAGAAGTGACCTCAATAGCGTCCCACCTTCACTGTGCCACGGAAGAACCACTTGCAGCCACACAGAACCATACAATCTCAAATGTTTAAATAACAAAAAAATTTAACGCAACTCCTTTGTCTTCCAAGTGGGAGGAGCGATGCTCAAAGGAGGGTCCTACACCTGCCACGAGCTCGGTGCCCTCTGCCTCTTGCTTATTGTGTCACAGGTCCCGGTAGTTCTCTGTGAGTGGTTTCAACTTAAAGTACTTTCATGCACTGAGAAAATAACACATGTAAGTCGAAGGACGAAAGCGATGCTGTCATTACGTTCACAGATGAGCGCGAGAGGCGCGTGTGCCTGCTGCTGGAACCAGAGCTGGCTGCCGCCTCCCCGTCATGTTCCATGTTGATTTTTGTGTTTTAAGCACCAACCAACCAGGCTGGAAAGACCACAGAGAACACACGGAGCTCTCAGCTAATATCCCAGGAGAACAGGGCTCTGAACAGGGCAACTCAAGCCCTAGAGGGAAGACTCCTTGGGATGTGTCCTAACAAAGCTTAGGAATAAGCCTTCACAGATCGAGCTGATCCACAAGTGAATTAACTGCTTCAGAATTAAATCCTATACTCTAAAGACAATAAAATTGGGACATAAAACACTGTAGCAACCACTATGCCCAGGATACAGTACAAAATTTCCAGACACGTAAAGAAGAAAAAAAAAAAGTGAGGAAAACGTAAGTAGGAAAGTCAGTTAAAAGGAACAGACCTGAAATGATGGAAATATCAGACTTTATATTTATTCTTTTAAGCAGGCTTCATACCCATCGCAGAGCCCAACATGGGGCTTGAACTCCTGCCACTGAGATCGAGACCTGAAGTGAGATCAAGAGCTGGACGCTTAGCTGACTGAGCCACCCAGGCACCCAGAAATGACAGACTTTAATACACCTATTATAAATACATTGATGTTTTTAAATGAAGGGATGGATGTCTTGTGGGAATAGATGGAAAAATCAGCAGAGAAGTAGAAATGATCAGAAAAGAACACATGGAAATTCTGGAACTGAAACATACAATCTGAAATATTTCCAATATAAACTAAAAATCAACCATAACAACAACAATAGGAGATCAATAACACTGGAAGCTGATTCTTAGAAAAGATAAGTAAAATTGACAAATCTTTAGATAGACTCATCCAAAAAAAAAAAAAAAAAAAAAAGGAGAGAGAGGGAGGGGGGGATGCCTGGATGCCTTAGTCAGTTAAGTGCACAGAGCCTGGTTAAGATTCTCTCTCTCCCTCTCCCTTTCACTCTTTAAAAAAAATAAAATAAGTAAAGAGAGGGGACTCAAGTACATAAAAGTCAGAAATGAAAGAGGAGAAATAACACCTGACAGCAAAGAAATTCAGAAACTACCAGAGGACTTGATGAGAAATTGTACACCAACAAGTTAGACAACCTAGAAAAAAAATGGATAAATTCCTAGAAACTTATAACTTCCCAGAGTTAGGAGGAAAGGCAAAATTTTAATGGATTGATTACCGACAATGAAATTAATCAATTAAAAAAAAACAAAAACCTCCCAACAAACAAAAAACAACAAAGATGGCTTCAAGGGCAAATTCTAAGAAACATTTAAGAAGAATTAGTACCTATTCTTTTCAGACTTTTCCACAAAATAAAAGAGGAAGAAAAACTTCCAAATTCATTCAATGAGACCAGCACTACCTTGATATCAAAACCTGATAAAGACTTCACTAAGAGGAAAAAAAAAAAAAAAAAGACTTCACTAAGAGAGAGAATGGCAGGGGCACCTGTGTGGCTCGGCCGGTGGAGCGTGGGACTCCTGATCCTGTGTTATGGGTTGACACTTTGAGTGTAAAGATCACTTACAAATAAAATCCTTAAAAAAAAAAAAAGGCACTATAGAACATACCTCTGATGTACATAGGTGAAAAAATCCCTAACAAAATACCAGCACACCAAATCCAAGAATTCCTTAAAAAAATCCTTTACCACAATGAAGTGGTATTTACTCTGGAATGCAAGGGTAGTTCAGAATTCACAAAACAATCCGTGTGATACATGGCATCAACAAGAGAAAGGATAAGAACCATATAACCATTTCAATAGATGCAGAAAAAACATTTGACAAAGTACAACATCCATTCATGATAAAAACCTTCAACAAAGTAGGTTTAGAGGGAACATACCTCAGTATAATAAAGGGCATACATGAAAAACCCGCAGCCAACATCATACTTAATGGAGAAAAACTGAGAGTTCTCCCCCATAAGGTCAGGAACAAGGCAGGGATGTCCACTCTCACCACTTCTATCCAACTCAGGACTGGAAGTCCCAGCCTCAGCAATCAGACAAGAAAAAGAAACAACAGGCTTTCAAATTGTTCAGAAATTTGCAGATGACATGATGCTATATATGGAAAATACTAGAGACTCCACCAAAAAAACTACTAAAACTGATAAATGAACTCAGGGCATAAGATACAAAAGCAATGTATGGAAACCTGGTGCATTTCTCTACACTAATAATGAAGCCCCAGAAAGAGAAATTAAGAGAGCAACCTTATCTATAATTGCACCAAAAATAATAAAATTCCTAGGAATAAACCTAACCAAAGAGATGAAAGACCTGCACTCTGAAAACTATAAAACATTTAAAAAACTCAAGATGAAACAAAGAAATATAAAGAAATTCTATGCTCATGGGTTGGAAGGACAACTATTATTAAAATGTCCATACTAAAAAAATAAATAAAAAAAATAAAATGTCCATACTACCAAAAGCAATCTACAGATTTAATGGAATCCCTATCAAAATACCAACAGAACTAAATACCAAATATCAAAATACAAACAGAAGAAAATACCAATTTCACAGAACTAGAACAAACGATCCTACAGTCTGTATGAAACCACAAAAGACCCTAAATAGCCAAAGCAATCCTGAAAAGGAAAAACAAACTGGAGGCAGCACAGTTCCAGACTTCCAGCTCTATGACAAAGCTGTGGTCATCCAAACAGTGTGGTGCTGGCACAACAATAGATACATAGATCAATGGAACAGAAGAGAAAATCCAGAAATAAACCCACAAGTATAAGGTCAGTTAATCTTTGATGAAGGAGGAAAGAATGTACAATGGGAAAAGGACAGTCACTTCAAGAAATGGCATTGGGAAAACTGGACAGAAACATGCAGTAGAAGGAAACTGGGTCACTGTCTTTCACTGTGCCCAGAAATAAACTCAAAGTGGATTAAGGACCTAAATGTAAAACTTGAAACTGCTAGAAGAGAGCTCAGGCAGCAGCTGCTCTGACATCAGTCACAACAACATCTTTCTAGATATGCCTCCTGAGGCAAAGGAAATGAAAGCAAAAGTAAACTACGGGGACTTCATCAAGATTATAAGCTTCTGCACAGTGAAGGAAACAATCAACAAAACTAAAAGACAGCCTACTGAATTGGGAGAAGGTATTTGTAAATGACATATCTGATAAAGGATTAATATCCAAAATATAAGAAGTACTTGTACAGCTTGAGTCACCTGGCTGGGTTGGTTGGTAAAGCACGTGACTCTTGACCTTGGGGTCATGAGTTTAAGCCCATGTTGGGCATACAGTTTTCTTAAAAAAAGAAAGAAAGACAGACATAAAGAAAGAAAGAAAGAACTGTTACAATGTAACACCAAAAAAACAAACAGTCTAATTAAAAATGGGCAGAAGACATGAACAGACAGTTCTCCAAAGAAGACATACAGATCACCAACAGACATATGAAAAGATGCTCAACATCACTTATCATCAGGGAAATGCAAATCAAATTCCCAATGAGATATTATCTCACACCTGTTAGAATGGCTAAAATAAAAAACTCAAGGAATAATCCATATTGGTGAAGGTGTCCTCTTGCTCTGTTGGTGGGATGCAAATGGGTGCAGCCACAATAGAAAACAGTGTGGAGTTCCTCAAAGAATTAAAAATAGAGCTACCATATGCTCCAGTAAGCCCACTACTACTTACCTAAAGAATACAGAAACACTAATTTGAAAGGACACATGCAGCCTTATGTTTATGGCAACATTATCAATAGCCAAATTGTGGAAGCAGTCCAAGTAACTATCATCCATCTATATGTCTATCCATCCATCTATCCATCTTTCTTTCTTTCTTTCTTTCTTTCTTTCTATCTATCTATCTATCTACCTATCCATCCATCCATCCATGTATCTATCTATAATGTGTATTATTCCACCATAAAAAGGAATGAAGTCTTACTATGATTGCACTCAGAAGTGGGATTTTTAAAGATTTTATTTATTTATTTGAGAGCAAGATCACATGTGCAAGAGCAGGGGGAGGAACAGAGGGAGAGGGAGAGAGAGAATCCCTAGGCATACTCCATCCATCCTGAGTGCAGAGCCTGATGCAGGGCTCAATCTCATGACCCTCAGATCATGACCTGAGCTGAAACCAAGAGTTCGAGGCTTACCTGACTGAGCCACCCAGGCACACCTCACTCATATGTGGAATTTAAGACACAAACAAATGAGCAAAGGGGGAAAAAAGAGAGAGAGAGAGGCAAATCAAGAAACAGACTTAACTATAGAGAATAATAGGCTGATGGTTACCAGAGGGTAGAGGGTAGGGGAAATAGGGAATGGGAATGAGAAGTGCGCGTGTGATGAGCACAGAGGGATATACAGAACTGGAATCACTACACTGTACACCCAAAACTAGTATAACACTGTGTTAACTATACTTGACTTTTAAAACATGGTAATAGGGGCGCCTGGGTGGCTCAGTGGGTTAAAGCCTCTGCCTTCAATTCAGGTCGTGATCTCAGGGTCCTGGGATCCAGCCCCACATCAGGCTCTCTGCTTGGCTGGAGCCTGCTTCCCCCTCTCTCTGCCTGCCTCTCTGCCTACTTGTGATCGTTGTCTGTCAAATAAATAAATAAAATCTTTTAGAAAAACATGGTAATAAAATGAAACAAAATATTTCCATTCATCTGTAAACTTTCCAATAATAATTTCTGTCTTGTCCATACATGTAATGTACTATATGAAATACACCGTCTCCATAAGTAAAATGTGTTGTAAGACCAGTAGCACTAAGCTTTACTCCGGGAGACTTCGTGAACACAGCAGGTGAGCTCAGAGTGAACTGGGCACCACGGGACACCACTCCTAAAGACAGCACTGTTCAATGGGACTTTCCATGATGACGACAATGATCAGGATCTGCTCTGTCCCATGCAGTAGCCACTAGCCTCACACAGCTCTTCAAAGGTATTTTAATTAAAAACTCAGTCTCTTGGGACACCTGGGTGGCTCAGTTGGTTGAGCGGCTGCCTTTGGCTCAGGTCATGATCCCAGCATCCTGGGATCGAGTCCCACATCGGGCTCCTTGCTCAGCAGGAAGCCTGCTTCTCCCTCTGCCTCTGCCAATGCTCATTCTCTCTGACAAATAAATAAATAAAATCTTAAAAAAAAAAAACTCAGTCTCTTGGTCACAATAGTCACATTTTAAGTGATCATAGCATATGGCTTTGCATGCACTAATGTCTTAAGGAAGATGTTTATGGCCTTAAAGGCAATTTTGTTAAAATTGAATGCTTTGTGTGTTGAAAGAATTAATTCAACTTTCAAAGGTTAGAATAAGTCAATAACTCCATGAAGAGTAGTTTATGCCCTGGGGAAATCAAGCGGGACATTTTTTCTCATTTTATTAGCCAATATGTTAACAGAGAAGTGAAGGCCTGATCTGAACACGGTGGTTTTGAAACTTTCATGAGCAAGGCAGTCACTTGGAGAGTTTGCTGCCAGTGAAGATTTCTGAGACCTATCCATGCTCACATTAAGGTGTGTCTAATCTGGGTGTCTTCCCGGATGGGAGTCAGGAATCCAGCTTCTTAGGAAGCATCTCAGGTAATTCTGGTATACGATTACCCCTTAAGAAATGCTAAGAAAAAGCACACAAACATCCAAACCAAATATTAACACCTCAATCAGTATGGTTTTCTGTGCATGATGTGGGCAATTATTAAATTTTTGCTTTTGTTACTTGTGTTGTTATTCATCAGCTAAGCTCTTCTTAAATGTAGAACAATATTCTTTTCCCATTTTTACTTTGTTCTATTCGAAGTAAATTACATTTTCTAGGTGATTCAAAATATTCTGTTTTTGTACATTAAAGCCTTGCATGCACCAGGTGCTGTTCATTCATTGAGTGACTCTACACGATGGGTGTGCCGTCTCTGAAAACACCTGCCCTGCACACGCTAATAAGTTAACGACGTGAGAACGGAGATACTGGTTCCCAACTGAGTACTTTCCCTTTTTACGTCAGCAGAATGCATTTCACAAGTAAACTCATCATTAGAGAGTTCTGGATCATTAGTCCCTTTCTCTTTGTAAATAAATTATAATAAAAATTTTACTCACGGACTCACTAAAACGTGTTCTCTCTGGTTGGTGACTGGAAATCCTCTCACATGGTAATGCAGACTTGGCTTTCAGAATTCGCTTTATGAACCAAAAGAGAAGTGGGAGGGAGAAGGAATAGGAACGTAAAATTGTGAAAATCAGAGGATGATACAGAAGACATGGCCTCAGCTAATAGGAATTCCAGAAAGAGAGAACAGAGAAAAATAGAGGAAGGAAACTTCAAAGAAATAATTGATGTAATTTCACGGAATTGAAGAATCTGACTTTCAAGATCGAAAAGATCCAAATATCCAGTATAATTAATGAAAAAAAAAACTGACATAAAGCACGTGATCATGCAATTTCAAAAATCAGGAATAAAGAGAGGGGATAAAAAAATACCCAGAATAATTTACATAGAAAAACCAAAAAACAAGCAAACAAAATAAAAACAAGTCAAATATAAATAAAATATAGACAAGTCAAAATAAATATAATAAAATATAAATATTTCATAAATACTTATAAAAATCTATTGAAATTATTAAAATACAAATCTATCAAATTTATAAAAATTTATCAAAATAAAAAATAAACAAGTCAAAAATAAAATAAAACAAGTCAAACCCAACACAGTGGATTGTCTTCAACTGATGTGATCCTTAATGGTGAAAGAGTGAAAGCTTTCTCCCTAAGGTCAAGAGTAGGACAGGAATGTTGCTCTGACCACCTCTCTTTGACATTTTATTGGAGTTTTTTCTAGCCAGTGCAATAAGGTAAGAAAAAGACAGGTTAAAAAGGTAAAAAACAAAAATGTCTTTATTTGCTGATGGTAGAATTGTTTTTGTCAAAAATTTTATAGAAGCTGGGGAAAAAAGCGAGAAGAACTTAGAAGAAACTTATCAGAGTTACAAAATATAAGATCAAAATTCAAAAAACTAATAGCATTTCTCTATATTAGCAATGAACAATCAGAAGCTGAAATTCAAAAAACAGTACCACTTACAATAGCATAATCCAATATGAGATTGTTTGGGGTACAAGATCTGCACACGGAGAACTACAAAACCTTGCTAAGAGACACTAAAGAAGATGTAAGTAAATGGAGGAACGTAACGTGTCAGTGAGTAGGAAGACTCAATAGTGTTAAGATACCAGTTCTTCCAAAATGCGTCTATAGATTCCATGAAATCCTACTTAAAACTGCAGAAAGCTTTTTGTAGAAATGGACACACTTAATCTAAATTTTATATTTTAAAAAAAGGCATAGAAGAGCTGAAACTATTTTTGAAAAAAGGTAGGATTTACACTGTCTGTTTTCAAGACTTATAAAACGGTAGTAAGCCGGACCGTGCAGTGTTGGCAGGAAGATAGAGCAGCAGATCAATGAATCGGAGCAGAGTCCACTGGTAGACAACATGTGCATAGTTAAGTGACTTTTGACAAAGATTCCAAAGCAATTTAATAGGGAAAAAAGAATTTTTTCAAAAGTGATATTAGAACAATTGACTAACCATAGGCAAAAAATATTAACCTTTACCTCGTGCCACATACAAAAGTTAATTCAAAATGCAGCATAGCCCTGAATGTGGGAACTAAACCTACAGAATGTTAGGGCATGGTTCTCCAGAACTTTCTGCCATGAGAAAACTACTCTCTTTGTACTGCACAAGGTAATAGCCATTAGCCACATGTGACTACAAGTGCTTGAAATGTGAGTACTGCGATGAAGGAATTTTTTAAATTCAGTTTTACTGGGGCACCTGGGTGGCTCAGTGGGTTAAGCCGCTGCCTTCGGCTCAGGTCATGATCTCAGGGTCCTGGGATCGAGTCCCGCATCGGGCTCTCTGCTCAGCAGGGAGCCTGCTTCCTCCTCTCTCTCTGCCTGCCTCTCTGCCTACTTGTGATCTCTCTCTGTCAAATAAATAAATAAAATTAAAAAAAAAAGAAATGTTTAAAAAAAATAAATTCAGTTTTACTTGATTTAATGTGAAATATAAATGGCCATGTGTAGGTAATAGGTACAAGGCACCACAGTTCAGAAGAAATCACATGAGACAGGCTTAAGGACCTTGACTTTGGCAAAGATCCCTTAAATATAACATGAAGGCACGGACACTTAAAAGAAACCAATAAATCCAACTTTATCAAAACTTAAAACTTTTTTTTTTTTGAAGATTTTATTTGTTTATTTGTCAGAGATAGATAAAGGGCACGAGCAGGCAGAGAAGCAGGTAGAGGCAGAGGGAGAAGCAGGCTCCCTGCTGAGCAAGGAGCCAGATGTGGGGCTCGATCCCAGGACCCTGAGGTCCTGACCTGAGCCAAAGGCAGACGCTTAACCGACTGAGCCACCCAGGCGTCGCAAAACTTAAAGCTTTTCTTTTTCAAAAGACAGTGTAAAGAAATGAAAAGGCAAGCTGTAGACTGAGAGAATATTGGCAAAACCGTTACCCAACTTGTGTCCAGTATATATTACGAACTGTCAAAACTTAACAACACACAAAAAAATTTTGAGAATGAACATGTTTGAATATTTGTCTAGAAATATATATACATACTTCAACATACAGCGATTGTACATTATATACAATGTGTAAGTATATATAATATATATGTGGCTAAGAAGCACATGAAAAGATGATCAACATGATTCATCATTAGGAAATGAAAAGTGAAACCGTAAAGGGAAACCACCAGACACACAGCTGTAGAGCGAAAATTGAACGGTGTTGGGTGCGAATGTGCTGTAATGGGGACTCTCACGCTGCTGCTGTTGTCCTGTAATTTCTCAAACCTCTAAGCATGTACCCGAGACCCGACCATTCCACACTCAGGTAATTCCAAGCAAAAGGAAAGCCCGTATCTGCACAAAAACTGGGACGCAAATTCATGGCAGCCCAGAACAAGAAACAGATGTGCTTCGCAGATGTCTAAACAGCTGTAGACGTCCAGCAGTGGGACGCTACTCGGCCATTAGAGGAGAAGCCTGTGGATAAGGTGACCCGGATGAGTCTCACAACTGTGTACGTGAAAGAAGCGATGCGGGGTTATATTCTATGTCCTTCCGTCTCAGTGAAATTCCAGAAAACGCAAACCAACCCATAGTGATAAAAAGCCCTTTCACAGATACCTGCAGGCAAAGATGGAGGGTTCGCAAAAGGACTAAGGAAACTTTGGGGGTGATGGATGTGTTCAGTATCTTGATCATGGTGATGGTTTCGTGAGCACATACATTTATTGAAAGGATTATGTCAAACTGTGCCCTTTACAAATGTATAGTTTATTGCACATCCAGTATCCCTTAGTAAGTGGTAAGAAACAGTAGTGTGAACTACTAAAAAGCAACATAGTGAGTTAGAGGACAACATTTCAAGGGAAATTACTTTTCACCTAGAATCCTCTACCTAGCTCAACTACCCTCTCGTGTTGCGCAGCCTGCTAGAAGACAGAGCTTCCCAAGCAAGGGAGTAGATGAAGCAGGAGGGACAATGTGGGGTCTACGAGAGGGGAGACCCGCACGGAAGAACAGCAGCGTGAAGACTAGCAACGATAGCTGTGTACCGACACAGCGGAGCAGCCCGTCCAGCTTGGAGCTGGGGGACGGAGGGCCTGGGCAGGAACAGCGACAGGTGGAAAGTGAACTCATACATGCGTGATGGGTTTGATTTTGCAGAAGATAGTATCAAAGATGTTTACGATACTGATAACGAGCCTGGGAAGCATTTGTGATGTGAAAAGAGGAAACTAAGTGAAGGAACAACTTTCACAGACCAAGAATGTTACCGACTCTGGGAAAAACGACGTTTCACCAGAAAGGACATATAATCATTGTTCGCCACTGGGCTCAGCCATGAACTTCCATTTTCGGACTAAGATGTACCCTGAATACTGATGTAACATAAAACAATGATACAGCTACTTTGGGAAGGGATGGGGAAAGAATGTAAAAGAACGTGAGAGCTTTATAGTTCGTAGATAATGTCTAAAATAAAATTGAGACTAATCATCTGGAGGGTGGATGGCCAGGTGGAACCCAGGAGATTCCCAGGGCAGTGGAAATGCCGTGTGTGACACTGTAACGGTGGACACAGGACGCTCCATTTTGTCCAAACCCACCGAGTGTACAACACCAAGACTGATCCCTAATGTGCACTGCGGGCACTGGGTGATGGTGACAGATGTCCCGCTCTGCTGGGGGTGCTGCTGGTGGAGGAGACTGCGTGTGCAGGGGGCAGGGGTCCGCAGGAACTCTGCTTTTCTCAGTATTGCTGTGAGCCTCAAGCTGTTCTAAAAATGCCGTCTATTAAACATGTTCCCATGCACTACACTAATTATAACCATCAGGATCTGTCCCTTTTAGATTTTAATCTGAGTCTCCTCTTCATTAATGATCTGCCCTTTGATATTACTTAACCTCTCGGTTTCTTCATTTTATAAAAAGGGGGAAAGTTATAATTTGGAGGCGTAGCGAGGATTAAAGGAGATTCTGCATCTGAATTTCAATCCTGATCAATCCTGCGTTCTTCCCGCAGATAACAGGAGCTCACAGAGATGCACTGAACTGAATTGCAAGACAATTCAATCAAAATAACTAAGAAAAATCGGGCAAGTCTGGAACCCAGGACTTACTCAGTTCTCTTTCCCCTGTGATTGAAGCAACATCTTTGAGGGAAATTTAACAAGTTCCTGTGCCCACTACATGCTGCCTTCATGTGGCCACAATAGGCCCCGTATTGTCCGGCAGCTCTGTGGGTGACTTATTCAAGGTACACCCCAGGCCAGTTTGAGGGTCCTGACCGGTTGTATTAAGGGGTTCCGTTTACAAATAGAATAGGGGATAATGGCATACAGATTTTCCAAAGCTCGCCAAAGCCTAAATTTAAATTTTCTAGTGGAACCAGAGCCTTCAGAATGCAAAGCACTTCCTGGGCAAGAAAATGTATTAGTGTCCTAATCAAACAAGTGGACGTTATGGCTTGAATGGTGTTCCCAAGGAGATGTGGCAGTCCCGAGCCTCTTCTGAGATCTGCCTTGGAAACAGGGTCTTTGCAGATGATCATGTTAAGATGAGGGCATTATGTAGGTCCTGATTCAGCATGACAGCTACCCACACCAGAAGGGGGAATTTGGACCCAGAGGCACACAGGGAGATGCTGCATGCACATGAAGGCAGAGACGGGAGCTGTGTCTACAAGCCGAGGGGTGCTGACCATCTCCAGCACATGCCCAGAGGCTGGGGACAGAGAGAGCTTCCCCTCACGGGCGCCTGGGAACTAGCCTGCCCCCATCTTCGCCTTGGACTTCGGGCCTCTGGGCTGTGAGGCAATGAACCTCTGGGGCTGTCAGTCACTTGGTCTTTGGCCCTGTGCTCTGGAGGCCCCGGGAGATGACCAGTGTGGGTCAAGAATCGCATACAAGCTCGGGTAGAGACAGGGCCAGGCTCTGGCTCCCAGTCCTGGAGCCCAGCTGCCGCCGAGCAGCAGTGCCTGGTCTCCAGCCCTGAGGCAGAGTGGCCTCCTTGCCTTTGTGACGCGTCAGTGCCTCCAAGGTGACCCAGCTGACTGCCTCTGCTCTGCGCCCACTCGAGCTCCGGGTAGCCCCTCCTTCCTGCTCACTCTCCTCACGTCCCTGAAGGAGGTTCTCTGCTCGTTCCTATGCTCCAGTCCTTGTAGTGCAACGTCCAGCCCAGCTATCCAGTCACCGCGGCTCCACACACAATTCTGTATCTGTGACAGAGCCGCGCCAGCGGGCGACAGCTGGTTCAGAGTATTTCTACAGGGAGCAACAAAGCTGTCTCCTCTACTCCCGGGACTGGGGGAGAACCGGCCGCGGAGCAAGGGCCTTTCATTCTGTGCTCAGACTCGCGGGTCCTGCAAACGGCTGACCCAGTGCCAGCTGCCTCCTGCCGCCCGCCCGTCCTCACAGCGTCCCCGATCTCCTTGGGCCTCCTGAACCTCACTCAACAGAACACAAAAATAGGAAGTAAAATTAGGTTTAAAATAATAACAAGGTTTTGAAGAAAGTAGTTTAATATACGGGGTGAAGAGCGGCCCCTTTCAGAGGAAGCCTTGCTCCTCCTCGCGTGTGTTTGACGAGCGCGCGGGCCGACGAGTCATGCGAGAGAGCGAGAGTGAGAGCCGCTTGGGTTCAGAGTCCCGGCGACAAGCCCTCCCGACCGCTCTGCTTTGTATGCCGCCTTCACACAGCAAGTGTCATTAAGTAAGAAACTTTCCTGATTGGTAAAAAAAAAAAAAAAGAAAATATTTTAGTGTTTCAACCTGAGAGGACTCCTCTTAGTGTTTAAAAGTGTAAAATTTGGATAACAAGCTATATTATCACTTATTAAGGGAAATTATTAAAGAGATTCTTAAAACAGTTAAACCAATACTTTATCATCCAACACGAATATGTCCACTGTAGTGAGTCCCGGCAGAAGAATAGGATTTTTTACAGTTGCAGCTTCGATTAAATGATGCCATCATATTGATACAATAAAAGAAAAAATAGATAATTTTATATCAATCCATAAGCTACAAATTCGTATCAGTTTGAATTGTGTGCATTTTTACCTCTTAGCGTTCCAGTAATTACTGATAGGGGCCCAGGCTGCAGAATTATCTAACAGTTCTGTTTGTTAAGTAGTGAACTCTGAACAACTTAATAAATATTTATGTCCTAATAATTTAGCAACATTTTCTTTAAATCACATAAGCTGAATGAACAAATAGCTACTTTCACTTCATTCCCCAACCTGTCACGATTCCTGATTCCAGCTCTCCGGACTGAGAACCAGGGTGGACACTAACCCCTCGTTTCGGGGTCCACTCTGATTTTCCCAGGGAATTACTTTTGACACAGTAACGGCTGAAAACCCTGTTTCACAAAGACGTGCTGTCAGCAGAGGGATTTCGCTGTAAGTGCACGTTCAGACGGTGCGTGACCTTGACGTTGAGCTCGCCCAGCGTCCCATCAAACAGCGGGCATTGCGGTGATCCCTGCAAACGTAAACACCCTGAGCTGGGTGTCTGAGTTCTGTGGGGCCCCCGGGGGGCCTCAGCTCACCGTTTGGGGAAGCACAGGAGTAGCGATGAGGTTGGGACCCGTCATGTGGCCGCAGCCTGTGCCTAGTGCTTCCCCAGCACCCAGTGCTCTGAGTCCGAATAATACCATCGCGTTCTGCGGTTTTCCAACACAGGAGCAAGGGACCCTGCGGGATTCTCCGTGGCACACGGAGGGTTACAAAGAAGAGGAGGAAGTGTGCTTCTGGAGATGAGGCTGGCTGGGACCTACACACCGACCAGCTTCCCATCAAGGGTCAAGGTCACCGCCTGGGGAGCTCCTCCTACAGGCCTTGCTAGGACTGTGACTGGAGCGGGGCGTGGTGGCCCCCCAGCCCCCCCACGTCTGGTCTGCAGCCTCAGAGGACACCTCCCTGCCCGCTTCCCTTCCGGCAGGTGCCGGAACCATCCCTGCCCCTAATGGTCCTGCCAGGACCTTGACCTTAATAGACTGTGAAGTAGCCCAGCGTGCTAGGACATGACACAATACCGCGGAGACCGTAACACCTCCCCTGACTCAGGCATTCCTCCTACCCCACTACCTGCCAGGTCGGGTTGCAGGTCTTGGGGAATTCAGAGTTGAAAAGGAGCTCCCCGGCCTCCACAGCCTCTCTGTGCAGCTTTATGTGATATAGGGAACCTGCGCTGTCTCAGCGCTGTGCCGCGGGAGCGCGTGTCCGGCTGCCCAGACTGGACGTGGCTTTCTGTGTCTCCTGAAGAGCCACAAGAATGAGGGCCACGAAAGCCCTCCTGCTCTCCATGTCCTGGGATGTGCTGGGCACCGTGCTGAGCCCCCGAGGGGCCCTCTCCCCTTGGGACCCTCACCTGCAGAGGCGGGACCCTCTCCTGGGAGCCCAGGGGGCCAGCCTGGCTGTGTCTGGCCCCTCTCAGCAGCCCACGGCCCTCTGTGGTGTTCCCTCCGCAAGCAGCGGGTTCGCTCAGCAAGGTGCCTGGGAGCTCTGTGGTGTGTGTGTGGGGGGCGGTGTGGGTGGCGGTGGTGGGAAGAAATCAAGCCGGACACAGTTTCGGTTCTCCAGACTGGGTGATGCCAGGTGCCACCCTTTGCCTGTGGTCTCTGCTGGGGGCACACCGGCTCCCTGGGCGTCGATTCTAGGGGCTGCAAGGGCCCTCACCTTGCCCAGGCACTCGAGAGGAACCAGGGCGGACTGTCCCCGCTTGGCTCGTTACATATACACCATGTACACCCCGATGTGGGGACTTCGCCTCGAAACGTTACCACCAATGTCTTGGTTTTTTTCAAACCTAGTTTAATGTACTCATAACTGTTTCGAATTCGGTTAAAATTTTAATTTGTTCAAATTTATATTGAACTTGTATATTATAGATTGATTTTAAGTGATCCGTTTTCAATGCAATTATACGACTAAACTTAAGCTGTGACTTTAAATTATAATTTGAGTTTTCTGACAATAGTTACTGCAGGTGATATATTTGTTTTTGAGAATAAAATATGGTCTAATTATTTCAAAACTTATATAATTTCCCTCAGTAAATGTATAATTTAGTTGGTTATCTAAATGTCATAGTTTAAGATTGAGATTATACCTCTAGGAGTCTTCTCAGCTTGAAAGACTAAAACAAATTTTTTTTTAATGATCAAGAAAGTTTTTTACATTAGCATCTCGCTCAGATGATCATAACCGAATTTAAATCCATGCATCTGAGAGTGACAGGTGACCCAGCACTGGCATTGAAGCCCAGCGGCTGAGGACTTGCTAAAACAGGGTCATTGGGTTTGTGCCCCGTTGGGGGTTAATGCCCCCGAGCCCCCGGGTTCCCCCAACTTCCTAAACAGAGGCCGAGTCGGATGGTTCTGACCAGGGCGAGTCTCTTGCAGTCACCCAAGGGGCTCACTCCACTGTCTCTTTTTTGTGTCCCTGTTTCATGCCATGGACTCGAAGAGTGACAATTCTGTTTCCTAGCATGCCCGCTTTCCTTCTGAGAACGGGGTCCTCCCTGGTCTGTGTAAGCCACGTGGTGACAGTGTGTCCGGGTCTGGCTGTGGGGGGCAGGGTCGGAGAGACGGGAGCAGCTGGGGTGTTCCTCCCGCGGGGTCATGGTCACAACAAGTCCGTCTAGGAAACTCTGCCCTCCCCACGGCCACGGCGGCCTGGTTATCTGGACTGACATTCTCATCCATTAAAATTATGAATGATTTAGTCAACAAAGGCAATGCCATTTTCTCCAAAAAACTGTAGTTAAAATGCATAGATTTTCAGGTTTCCTGCACGGTGCCCTGTGTCCTGAAATCACCTGAAAGTCATACTGGAATTCTTCTATTACTAAATAGTTTTGATTCCTTTTATAGAGCATTTTCTCTCGTTCTATCACATTTAACATTTATTTTCTCACATGCTGTTCAAAGAGGTTGTGATTTCTTCCACGACCACAGCTTCATCTGGGTCTGGATCTAGAATTCTAAGGAGTGCTGGCTTCACGGTGCTCAGCAGGAGGCGTGACCTCCGAAGGCGGACCGTGCTCTGCCGATGCTGTGTTCATTCTGGGCACAGGGCCGCCCCCCCACCATGTTTGCAAGGCCTCTTCCTTGCAAAGTCATGTCAAATTCTTAACGTGCTGAGGTTTTTTGGTTTTGCTTTTGTTTTTTAAACAACAAATTAGTCCCATTTCACAGACGACCCTAACCATCCCCAACCGCTAAATGGTTCCACCAAACCGACTCAGTCCACCTCGTGTCACACACCCTTCCTCACGGAAGTCGCACGGGCTATTAAAACAACTCGACCACCTGACAGGGGCGTCTGACCGCACGTGGCATTCACCAGGGCTACCCAGACCAGGGTATCCGGATGCCCACCGGCTTGGTCAACTTAGAACTTGGTAAGCAACACGTGGCTCTGTTTACCCCTTTTATCATCCGATCCGGGAAGCAAAAGGCGCAAGCGGGGTGCGGGCTCCTGGCGCCTCACTGGGAGGGCTGCTCGGGCACGGCCAAGTGCGTGTACAGGCCGCTGGAGCACTTGAGCAGGAAATGGAAAATAAAAGCCATGAATCAGTCATGCCTTTCTATTTATGAGATTCTAATAATCCAGCTTAATTTTTTTTTCTTCTCCCACTAATTTAATTTTTTCAAAAGCCATCTAAATGGAACAATTAAGTGAGAGCACTTTATAAATAATAAGTCGCTATTCAACGTTAAGCGATCGACAGTGTCAGCTGCTCTTCACCACACACATTTTGGGGCCCATCTCCTGACACAGGTTTCCCGCGATCCTGCACGACCCCCCCACCCCCCGCCCCGTGTCCTGGGCAAGCACAGGCACCAGTGCCGACTCGGCCTATTGGGGGCACTGGGTCTGCGGCCCTGCAAGCTCTTCTGGTGCCTTCTGCACCCCAAGGACGAGAGACCACCGCCCTGCTGAACCCCCAGATCTCCCTCCCTAACAGCTCAGAGCCGGTCTGCAGCCGCCGTTGGCTGAAACGCGAAGCAGGTATCGTACACACTCTGCTCCAGTGGATGTCTCCGTGTTTGCTGGTGCATGAAGACACGCAGTACGGGTGCCTCGTGCGTGGACAGGCCGGCCCCGGGGGGATGGCGACGCCCCCAGGATGTCGGGCTTCCACTTCCTCTGAGAAGCCTCCCCCAATTCCCCCAAAACGGCACAAGGGATCAGGGAGCATCTAGCAGGTGCCTCTGTCCCTCAACTGTAGCCCTTGGTGGCATCCTTGCTGGTGCGACAGTGAGTCTTACCTGCTGGGCGGTGAGCCCCAGCGTCTGGCCACACACCTCCATGTGCTCTTATCAAAACCTGGCCTTGTAATGTGCCGTGATGGATCTTGCTGGACAGGTGAACGGGTGCGTGAGACGGTTGTCATGCAGCTCTAAGGAGGGACTGTTACTAACACGGACATCGGGGCGTGCTGGTGCCCATGGACAACACTGTTCCACTCGGACCTACTTTGGCATCGAGGCCACCATTCTCCCCCCGTACCTCTGCCTGAGCTGACACAAGCTTATACGTCAAGCGGCCATTTATTAAGGGTCTTTTCTAGTGACAGCATGCACCTTAGATCACCAATCCTGACCATATTCTTAGGACATTGGTTTTCTTGTTTCTTTTTGCATATGAGAAGAGGGACTCAGGGTAAGGACCGTTGACCAGGGGCAGGAGCTGGATGTGCCCCACAAGCCACAGCGCAAGGGCAGTTGTGTCTTACTCCAAATCCCATGTTCTCCCCCAGGTTCACCAGGGGTCTTAAATACAATAAATGCCGTAGTGACTAACTTTTCTCCTCCGTTCTTCCTCTTCTTTGGGCACACGCATGTAGCTTCTCTGTAGTGTGAAAATGCAGATAGTCAATTTTTACAAGAATAAACTTCGCTCTTCGGTCCAGTTTTTCGCACGAACGAAGCTGCTGCTTCCCCATCTACGTGGCTCTTCACCGTAAATTCACTGGTGGAGTTTGGGCTTTTCTGTGTCCTGGAATTTCCCCTATAGTTTGGATGACTTAGGAGCATGAGGGTTTTAAATCTTTTCCCAGGTTCAGACAGGCTTGCCTGGATTCCCTCCTACTCTGTTGCTTAGAAATAGGCTGATGAGTTGACCTCCGCTTTCGGTTTCTTCACGCCAGTCTAGAGGCGGCTGCTGAAATGCTTGTAGGTTTCACGCATCTGCACCGAACGGTGCCCTATATTCTGGCGTTCCTCGTAGGAAATCCTGGGTCAGTCCTCCAGATGTCTAAGACTCTTCTTTCCGTATCTTTCAAGTGCGTAGGACGAACAGGGAGTGCTGTTGCTGCCTCTAGATACCGTCTCTAGTTAGCATTTCCGGGGTGCTCAGAGAGAAAACAATGTCTGGGTGATAACTCTTGTCAGTTTCCCCATTGTCAAACCCAATCTTGCATTCCTACACACTCACAATATTTCCCCATTGGGAACATGCCTGACATTGCAATTCCGCAAAACTGCAGCTCTGCAGGGCCTAATTCCTGAAACTGCAAAATCTAACAAAAGCTGATTTTTTCCACTGATTTGACTGGCTGACTATTTCGAGACTTCGCATGTGATGACCTGCTGTTCTTCGCAAACAACATCTTTGATGTGCCCACATGGTTGTTCCCAAGTGGCTGTGGGCAATTAAATCCCCAAGAGCTGCCTGCGGGGCACATTCAGGATTACTCACGGTGTCCAGACCCAACCCCAGGTGACATTCACCACCTTACTGAGTAGCGATGGGTCACTTGCTTTTGAACCCAGAGACCATGGGCCACCTCGGGGCACCCTTGAGACCCGGGGAAGGCTGAGTGCTGGGCTCCAGCCTGGGGTCTGGAGTGTTTTTAAAACACTCAATCCGTGTGGATGTTTTCATATTTAAAGATGAAAAAGCAACTTAGAGTGACAGGTGGCAATCCCAGTTTTTTGTTTGTTTTTCATCACTCAAATAGATGACCTTTTTCTGTCTTGGCTTAATCACTTGTTTGGGGTATTTTCTCTGTTTTTCATATTTGTTAAAACTCTTGGTGTGATTTAAGCACAAACTCTGGACCCGACTACTAGGGAAGGCAAAGATTTGTCTACTTTCTCCGCCCCCGACCCCTCTTATCCTTCCCCCCAAACTCCAGATTTTATTTCTTCTCTAGATCAGCGCCTCCACCCCCCCCCCCCGCCCCCGTCCACGCCGCCCGGTTTCACTCCCTGATGAAGTCGGCCGGGTTCATCACCCTGACGGGTGTCTCACTCTTTCACGCTTGTGGACCAGGTACGGGGGGCCGAGCACACTTCGCCCCCACCCCGCCCAGTACTGCTACCGGCTGCTCAGGGTTGGCTGGGGCCTAAGGGAGGCGATGGCCGCGGGGAAAGCCTCGGTAAGACCCGGCAGCACGGCGCCCCAGGACCTGCTCTTTCGCTTTGGTTTCTCACGGAAAGAGAGCTGCGGCCCTGAGACGGGGCCTCCGGGGCAGGGAGCCCACTGAACCTTCTCCCGGGCGCCCATCCCAGCAGCCGCCGAACACGGCCCAGGAGGCGGGAGACGCAGGCATTCTGGAGAGGAAGGAATGCTGTGGACAACCCATCCCCTTGCAAAGCCCAGACCTGCGGGCGGTTATCCGCGCCCCCCCCCCCGCACCCCCTCCGCGCTGGTGCCCTCCAGTGCGGGCTCGGGCCTCATCTCGGCCCCCCGCTCCGCCCTCCACTCTGCAGCCCGGGGGTACGGGTCCCCGCCTCCCGCCTCACCTCCTCCGTGCTCTCCACCCCAGAGTCCTGGGGTGCGGGCCCCTCACCTCTCCTCCGCCTCCCCCCTGCTCTCCGCCCCGCAGTCCGGGGGTGCGGGTCTCCCGTTTCGCCCCTCCCGCCCCACGCCGGGCAGCCCCGGGGTGCGGCCCCTCGGTCGCCTCGGTCCTCCCACGTGTTGCCGGCCGGCCTGGAGACAGGCTTGTTCCGCTAGCTGATTGTAAAAGGGTTTGACTCGCCGCTGACCCCGGGTCAGGACTTTCTCTCTGCTAATCCTGCTCTCTTTAAACACAGAAACACTCTGCCTCTTCCCTCGCATCAGTCACCTTAATCCCCCGCGGCTGACACCGCCGGCCCCAGAGCCCAGGCTGCACCGGCGGGTCGGGGCGGTCGCCCGGGCCGCGGGCTCCGAGTCCGTTGCCCGGGGGTCCCTCCCCTCCCGCGCCAGCCCGGGGGTGGGGGGGGGGACCGGCCGTGTCCGGGTACCCGCGGACCTCGACCCGACTGGAGGCAGCGTCCGGGGCTGCCGCCGGGGCGACGAGGGGCCGGGGCGCGGGGCGGAGACGGCCGCGCCAAGGACAAAGGGAGGCCGGGCGCTCAGAGAAAGGAAGGGACTGTGCCGGAGGCGGGAGGGGAAGGAGCTAAGGGAAGAGGGAGGCGAGGAGGAAACGCAGGAGAAACGAGCGGCTAGCGGGACGGGAAGGGGCGCGGAGGCTGGAGGGGGAGGACGTGACCGGGCGCAAAGGCCACGAAGCCGCCCCGACTCGGGCTTCAACGGAGCGGGGCCGGGAAAGGGCGGCGGGCGAAGCCGGGAGGCCGGCCCCCCGCGCTGGAGGGGACCCGGGCCGCGCACCGTGCGCTCCGGGCGCTGCCGCCCACGCCGCTGGGTTCCCGGGGGCGGGCAGAGCAGGGTCCCGGCGGCGCGCAGCTGGAGAGGAAGGGCCGGGCGGGGGGCGGAGGAGGGGCGGGGATGAGGGCTCTGCGCCCCCCTCCGGGCCTCGCCCTCGGGCTGGGGGGCTGAGGGGCAGAGGGGCTGCGGGGGGGGGGGGGGCGGGCAGGGCCGGGGCCGAGGCGGAGGTGAGGGCGAGGGGTCCCTGCGTCCCTCGCCCGGCCCCCGCGCTGTCCCGACCCTTCAGGCCTGGGGGCGGGGACCGGACCCACCTCCCTCGGCTGCTCGCCCCGGGGCCTGCGTCCCTCTCCCCTCCCCTTCTGGCCCGGCCTTTCAATCCCGCCGAATAGTCGTGCTGGAAAAGGAGCTGCGCCAAGGCCAAGTCTGCTTTTCACTTGAAGTTTCCAAGGAATCAAACCTATTATTACATTCTGCTGCCGACGTTTCTGGAGCCTCTGCCCCGCGGGCCAGGCTGCGGAAGCGGGGAGGGGGGTGAGGGGGACCTGGGAGGGGGCGGGCGAGCAGAGCGGGCGCCGCGGGCGGTGGGAGCGAGAGCCTGGCCGCCCCGGAGCGCGCCTTCCGGGGCCGGGGATGGTTTCTCGAATTAACCGGAATTTTCCGGAGACAGATCTCCGCGTGGCCCAGTCTTTGTCGGGAAAATGAAATGCGTGAATATGCGCGTTCTTCTTCTCCCACATGCACGACTTTAATAGACCCATCAGTCACGCTACCCGACACACATCTGCAGCTCAGGCGCGCGCCGAACCCGCGACTGGTTTTAAAATTAATTCATTTCATCTAGCGGCTGGTGGGTTTCTCTGGCCGGGCGTGGGGGGCTGGTGTCAAAGTCTGAGCAACAACCACAAAAAGGGCCCGTTAGTATAAAAAAAAAAAAAAAAAAGGGCGGGGGTGGCGGTGAGGAGGAGGAGAAAACCCCCTCCGGCAAACCGCACCCCGCGCAGCGTGGACGGCCGGGCCGCGGCCAGGGCCGGGTTTAAGAGCGGTTCTCGCGGTCGCCGCAGCACGAAGTTCTGCAAACTTTGTACGAGACCCCAAACGAGTCCCATTCGCGTTCTCCACACGGTCTCCGAGCGGAATTGGAGGAAGCGCTAGAAATACCACCCCGTGGTTTGGGGAGCGAGTGAAGCCGCCGTGTAAAAATCATCGCCACGACGTGGTTTCGTGCCTGCGGGGAGCAGCACCGGGCCGAGAAGCAGGCCCCGCGGAGCGAGACGTCTGCGGGGCCTCGTGGAACCTTTCTTCCACCAGCGTGAGCTGGAGAGGCGCAGCTGGGGTGATGGGGTCTGGATCCCGAGATGAATCCTAGCCACCGTCGGCTCCCCCCAGTCCGGGTTAGTTCTACAGAGAGTCATGAGCCAATTTAAATTTGCCTTTCACCACGTTCTAGTCAACAAAACAAATACAATCACGCGACGTTCCAGGAATCCCTACCGGAAGGTCTTCCTGGGTGTTTACCAAAGTGGCTCCCAGCACCTGGCCTTGCATTTCAGCCGTGCAGGAGACACCTGCGCCCAAGGGCCAAGCCGTGAGCCCGCCTTCCAAGAAACCAAGGGACAGCTCTGCTGGAGCTCCTGCCTACTGCAAACTTTTTAGTCGGAAACACTTCCGGGGGACCCACATTGCTAACAGTGTGGTGAGCCGAGACTTGGATGCCAGCAGCTGAGCCCACATACAAACCGGCTGTGAACGCATATGTGAGCATGGCCGCATCTGTCTGCCCCTTTAGTAAATGCGGGGGACGCAGAGATTAGGAGGCAGCAAAAGAACCCAGAGAGTCTATTCAACTGCACATTTCAGTCAGCACGGCCTGCTCCCTAAGCTGGGTGTGGTGAATTCTCAGAGCCTCGCAGGCTCTCCCAGAGGAGACCCCATGTGGCCTTCATTCATGTATCCCCTGACTATCTCAAGGTGCCGATCGCCTCAGCAATCCATATATATCCAAGCACTTTCAGGAGCCACAGCTTCACAAAGGATCGGATTTCTAAGGGTTTTTTTTTTTTTAAAAAAAAGGGAAGAAAAAAGAAGGGATTTTATTATCTCGTTAGAAGCAGTGGACATCATTCTTGAGATTTTTGCACTCACTTAAAAAATGCACGGTTTAAGCAAAATTATCAAAATGACTCCAAAAAATTACACATGTCAATTGCCAGGTCAGCATTTTACTTAAAGCTATTCTCTCCTGCAGGCTCAGTGCAGTGTTCATTGACCTGCTAGCGGAGGCCCATTCTGGGCTGGATCATCTGTGCTCATTCCCGGACAAGGAAAGAAAATGAAGGGGAGGCCTAGGCTGATGAAATCAACATGTTTTGATGTGGCCTCAAGGCTTTTTTTTTTCCTCCAAAAATATAATTTCATCTTTATGTTGTGACTAAGTTCAAAATGTATTGGCTACAGTATAACTTTTAAATGCAATATTTAATGCTGTCAGATTACTTGAAGACAAAGTTTTACAGAAAACTTTAAATTCCAGAAAAAAACTGCAGTGTGCCCATAAACACCTAGAAAAAATAGAATTAAAAAATTTAAAGCATCAAACACCCTCTGATCTCTTCGAGAATAATAAATGCCACATTCCATGTGCCCCAGTTCACTCTGGGGATGGGGGGTGGTCGAGTGAATGTGTGTGTAGGGGGGGGTGGCAGAGAGAGAGAATTCAAGATCCTTTTGCCCTTTCCCAAGGAGAAATAATCCAGAGGGAGGGGCTGAGGAGAGAGGGAGTGGGCCCCATTGCAGGATATTTTGGTTCAAAGAGTGTTTCCTTGAGCCAAATTCAGATAAACTCCATTTGCAATCTTGTTAATTGCAGGGGAAACTGGGGGCATCGGTGACCCTGCGGTGGTCTTTGTCATCCATCCGAGGCCGGTCCCGCCATTGGGGTCTTCCTCCTCCAGACCAAACTGGGCAGATCCCAGGCCAGCTGGAGGACGCAGAGCCCGCCGGGTCAGCCCACAGTTACAAATAACACACCAAAGAGCCAGACTATAAAATGAGGGGGTGGTGTTTTTTTTTTTATCCTGGTAATTATTTCTTGATCCGTATTAACACAGTAAACATTACAAAATAATCTATGATTTAAACTTTCTTCCCTTCCACTGAAAGAAGCTCCCTGAAGATTGTACCCTCCCCCCTGAGGAACCCTTACTTTTAGTTTATGCTGATAATTTCTTCCTCCTCCGTCAGATTTGCTAATTGTATTTTGAGCTCACAAAACATGCATATAAAATTAGCACGTTCCAAATTATGGGGGGAAACTGGGCTTTTTTTTTCTCTCTTAAATTTATTGACTCAAAACTCGATGCATTTTTTTTCTTTTTTTCTTTTTTTAAGGAGAGGTCTTTTCTCGGTCTTAGAAGAAAGGCTTTTTTAGGAAATTATGTACATAATCTGAATCCCCCTCCCCACACCGCAACGCCTAAAATAAAAATTTCACAATGCATTTACAAGAAATAATACAAAACAAAAAAAAAAAATGGAAATGCTCAGATACAGAAAGTTTTACAAAAACCCAGGGTATAACGCTGCCATCTGAAAGGAGTGGGGAGATCTCTTTGTATAAATTAACAAACCAACCCAAAAAAGCGGTAACAACTACAAAAAACTCGTAAGTGTTTGGATCTGCCTTACTACATCGATAACAAATGAGAGCAGCTCCCTGGCGCCGGGTCTAGGGCCGCCAAACGCCGGCAGGAAGCGATGCAGGATGAGAGCGGGCGCGCTGGCCGGGCTAGAGAAGTTGGAGTCGCCTCTCCCTGGGTTTGGGCTTTGTCCCCTCGAGCAAAGAAAACGATTTCTGCCTCCTCCGTGAATGATAAATACTGTACAAAAAGTCTCAAGAAACACCGGAGTCAGTCCAGACCGCAGGCTGTGTCCGCGCCCGGCGGTCCCCCGGGGCTCCGGGGAAGGCGAGCCGGGGGCGTGCGTCGCCCGCGCTCGTGGCCAGTGTCTTCCTCCTCCCGAGACCGTGGAAGCGTCTGTACAAAAGCAAGGCCGCTCGGGCGGGCCGCGCGCTCCTCCTCGCGCGTCGCGGGCGCGGGCCGCAGTGTCCCCGCGTCCCTAAATGTGCGTCAGGGGCACCGTGCCGTTGACGCCCGCGCCCGCGCCCTGGTAGTGCTGCGGCAGCGAGTGCAGCCGGCTCTGCGCCGCGGCCGCCGCGGCCGCCGCCGGGTCTCCGCTCTCGCCGGCGGGCAAGTACATGCTGATCATCTCGCGCAGGTCCCCGGGGCACGGCGCCCGCGAGTGCGCGGGCGCGGGCGGGCTGCCGCTCGGCTCCGACTTGACGAGCGAGCCCAGCGCGCCCAGGGCGCCCGACGACGCGGCCGCCGCCGCCGCCGCCGCCGCCACGGCCGAGTTCTGGTGCGCGCCGCCCGCGGCGGCGGCGGCGGCGGCCGCGGCGCCGTAGGGGAGGCCGCCGTAGCCCGAGGGCGAGGCGCTCATGTAGCCCTGCGAGTTGGAGATGGGGCTGTACTGCAGCGCGCCCATGTCGTAGCGGTGCATGGGCTGCGGGTTGTGCGGGTGCGCGTGCGGGTGGTGCGGGTGCGGGTGCGCCGGGTGCGCGTGCGGGTGCGCGCCGCCCGCGCCCGGGTGCTGCCCGTAGGCCAGCTGCGCCTCCTGCATCATGGCCGCGGCCGCCGCCGCCGCCGCCACCGAGCCGGGGTAGGCGCCGTTGGCCCAGCCGTTGACGTGCGCGTAGCCGCCGCCCGCCGCGCCGCCCGGGCTCTCGAGGCGCTGGCCCACGGCCGCCGCGCCCACGCCCACGCCCACGCCCATGGCCACGGCCGCGCCGCCGCCGCCCGCGCCGGCCGCCAGCAGCCCGCCGGCCAGCGAGTACTTGTCCTTCTTGAGCAGCGTCTTGGTCTTGCGGCGCGGCCGGTACTTGTAATCCGGGTGCTCCTTCATGTGCAGCGCGCGCAGCCGCTTGGCCTCGTCGATGAACGGCCGCTTCTCGGCCTCGGACATGACCTTCCACTCGGCGCCCAGGCGCTTGCTGATCTCCGAGTTGTGCATCTTGGGGTTCTCCTGGGCCATCTTGCGCCGCTGCCCGCGGGACCACACCATGAAGGCGTTCATGGGCCGCTTGACCCGGTCTTGGTTGGCCTTGGCGACCCCGCCGCCGCCGCCGCCGCCGCCGCCGCCCCCGCCGCCGCCGCCCCCGCCGCCCGCCCCGGCCGGGCCCGACAGGTTCGTGGGGGCCTGGGCGCCGCCAGGCGAGTGCAGGTCGGTCTCCATCATCATGCTGTACATCGGGGCGGCCCGCGGGTTCACCGGCACCGCGCGGGGAGGGCCAGGAGCATAGACGGCCGGGGGGGTGAGGGATGGACAGGAGCTCAGTGGAACGGAGCGAGACGTGGGGAGGGGGAGAAGTCCTACCAGAGAGAAGAGTGGGGGGAGGAGGAAGCACTGACAACAAAACAAGAGGCAAAAACACACGCACTCAGCGCAGGTCCGGCTCACAGGTGCAAAGTTTCTCCTCGTGCTCCAACCACTCGCCGGAGAGGGGCGATGGCCGGGGTCGCCGCCGCCGCCGCAGCCCGGTCGCCTCGGCTGAGCGGTGCAAACAGGTGCAGTCGTGGCCAAGTTGCAGCTCCACTTTTCGGGACGCGAGCGGTGCGCGGGGCCTGGCCCCGGGCTCTCTGCCTCCTCCTCGCCGGCCGCCGCCGCGCGCTGCCTCCTTCCTCCTGCACTGGGTCCTCGGCGGCCTCCCAACTCCGGGGCTGCAACTTCTAGCAGCGCGGCGTGCCGCGTGCGCTGGGCATGTGCCGGTCCCAGGTGCCCGGGGGGAGCGAGGCGCCGAGGGGGGCGCGGAGGGGGGCCGTTGGGGAGGGGGGCAGGGGGCAGCGCCGGGAGCGCAGGCGCGCGGAGAGGGCCTGAGAGCGGGGCCGCCGAGCCCGGGACTGGCTGCCCACTGCCTGCCCGAGGCCGTGCGCTCGGAGCGGAGGCGCACGCGGGGCCGGCGGCGCGCGGGGCCCAGCAGCCATACGCCGGGCCCGGGCTGCCATTAAATGAGCGCGCCGCGGCCAATGGGAGCCGGCGGCGGCGGTGATTTGCATGGCGCGCTGGCGAGTGACGTGGGGAGGGAGTAGATGCTCGGGGCGCGGGCGGCGGGGCGGGAGGAGGGGAGGAAGGAGGGGGAGCAGGGGCAGGAAGGAGGGGGAAGGAGGCCTGGGAGGGGGCAAAGCCACGCTGCTTCCTGAGCGCGCGCGGCGGCGGCGAACCCCGAGCTCGCCCTCCTCGCCTCTCCCGCCCGCGCGCTCCGAACGATTAAGGTTGGGTTTAAAAGCGGAGCCGAAGAAAGAATCGTCCGGGGCGGGAGGAAGAGCGGGAGGAGGGGCGGGGGGTGGGGAGGGGATGCAGCCTGGAGCCTGCGTACACCAGGGCAGTGGAGATCCGGCCTCTGCACCCCCGCCGGCCAACTCTGCGCTTGCTGGGAAGGGGAAAGTTGGGACCGCGGCGGGAACCTCACCCCCAGCTGGGCCCGAGGCCTCGGAGGGACAGGCGCGCCCTCGGGAGCCAGAGGTAGTTGGGGGGCGTCTGAGATGTGCAACTCGAAAGCCCCGCATGGGTTCTCCTGTGAGGCCCTCCCAGGGGTACCTGGTCCGCCGCCGCGCGCTCGAAGTTCTCCAGTGCCCCCTCTCGTAGGAAGGCCTTCCCAGTCCAGGCCCCAAGAATTCCCCTAAAGGAGGGGGCGGGCGTTCTGTCACACTTGGCTCCGTAGCTGCTTTTAGGATCAGCCCTGAACTTTTTTTTTTTTTTTTTTTTGAGGGTCTTTTAATGAGCCTGGGGGTTTGGGGCGCGTACTCTTCTCAACCTGGCTTCTTCCTCCTGAAAAGAAATTGCCAGGGGCTCGGAAACAACAGATCTATCTGAAATCTAGCAGCAACTCAACAACAGCTGAGAAAGTTTGTTTAAATCGCAAAAGAACGGTGGCTCCCACGCTCTTCTGGAGCGAGTCTAACCGCATCTGTTTATCTAAGAACTGTGAAAACTGTGAGCGGAGCGGGGCCCACTGGACACGGAGCTGGGGAAGTGGGGCCTCGCGACTGAGCGGCAGATGCGGTGTTCCTACACCGTGCGAAAGGAAGGCCTGGTTCTTGGGAGGAGGAAGCCCCCCCCCCCGCCCCTGCGGCTAGAATTCCCAAACTTTAAAGTGTCTTCCATCTGGGTACGCACAGGAGATTTCCAAACCCAACCTCAAAGCCCCCCACCATTGCGCCCACGCTGCTGATTCCGTCCGAATGATTAGCAAGTGGCCCAGAGACTTCCTGCAGAGAATCCGTTGATCCCAAGCACCCGTCAAGTGTGCTCCGCGCGGGGGTCCGTGCGCCCCGGACAGGGAGGTGCTTGGAGGCCGCGGGTGGGTAAAGCGGAGCCGAAGCAAAGCGGCGCGACTGACCGTCTTGTAGTCCAAGGAAACGTGCTAGGATGCGCACGGCCCTAGGCGTACGAACAGGGTGTTCAGGTGGCTGGGCGGTGCCCACCTGACACTACCCGCCCATTTAAGAAAAAATTCTGAGGTTGTGAATATCCCGAGCCCTTGGCCTGTCCAGTGTGCAGGAGTCGTCCTTCGGCTCCTGTCAGTAACGCGATGGGTGCTGTAGGCTTTTTATCACGATTTCAAGGTCGCTGCCGTAGCCAGTGCCCCTGCAAATCGGTCTCTGCAGATTAAACTGCTTCTGTTTCAGGCCATTCAACGTTTCATAGTGAACTCATCAAATATTACATAATTATATTAGGAAGGAAACTTCATTTTGTATTTAGTTTTTCACTGAATATCTAGGTTATAAACTTGGTTTGCAACTACCTTCACATTTCATCAGTCGAGTTTGTTAAATCTTTTGATCTGTTGTGTATGCACTACCTCCAAATATCAGTTACATTGTGCATGAACAAAAAAAGGAACAAGAACATGGTTTAAGAATGCTACAGCCTCGTTTTTCTTCTGATAATTTAGGAGACGATGGGTGTGCAGTGAGATCCAGTGTGTTACGGAAAGTCAGCAAGACTGAAATAAAGGAAATGGTTTACAAATTATAAACTATATTATCCATTTAGCAATTGAAAGATTTCTTTTCCTCTGCTTTTCAATTTAGATTTTAAACTAAATAGCCTAAGACCCCCTGAAAATGCTTTGTGTGAGTCAGGCTTGGCACATTATTTTCCATATCAATGGAGCAATTTATTTTATAAACACCCTGCACTCCGGTTAGCATTGCTGGAATGCTTTCTTTATGCTTTGGGGAACTTGGATAGCCGACTTTGAAATGGTCTGGTTTCTTTCTGCCACAGTCCTGAAAATTGTTTCCAAATACGATGTTACCCTTGTTCTCCAGGGCATCTAAACAGGTGGTCAATGGTTTCGCCTTGTGTGAGATCTTGCTAGTGCTTAGCGTTCGGGGCGCACCCCATAAGCCCTTTTTAGTGACGAGATGTTCCCTGGGCCCAAGCGGGCGCACACACTATGGGTGCCCACGTGCAGAAGCATTAAACCGGAGCCGCAGGTGTAACTTGTTGCCAAGGGAGAAATGATTGGCAGCAGCCGCCTGTGCCAATTAGGCAGTGGCAGGGCCGTGAGTGCCAGACCTCTCAGTGCCTTCCATCCTGGCATGGAGACCTAGGAGCGTCATACCAACTCCTGCCGGTAATGGCTTCTGGGAGCCTCACCGGCCTGCTCCTTCCGACTCCTCTCCCCAGTGACTCTTTAAAGGGAGAGAAGACAGTCCAGAAACCAGCTTGAAAACCCACCTCCTTTCCCCAGTTTTGTGTCTCCCTGCCACCCTCCACCCAGGTTGGCAGGCGCCTCCTTCAGACGGAGAGCTTCTCAGAGGCAGGGCCCTGGAGGGTCTGGAGACAGGCTGCGTGGCTTCCCAGGGATGTCAGGGCCCAGACCCCGAGTGGGGAGGGTGAGTGTGCTGTCCATGGACCAGATTTTCTCTCCCGGCTTCTCGGACATCTCTGCCCTCAGAATGCCTAAGTGAAGACCAGCCTGGGAGTGCGGATGAGTAAAGATACTTTCTGTTCTTTTGTTTGACTTGTGGGCATGATCCTGAAGGAAAATTCAGAGCCAAGCGCCCTTAGAGGAAACGAGAGACACATGTATGCTGATGTATCCGCACATGTGTGCACACAGAATGTGTGTATGGACGTGCACACGTGTGCATAGATGTGTACACACGCAGGATACGTACACAGATGCATACATGCCCCCAGAGGATACGTGCATACATCGACACACACGCGTTCAGGCAGGATACACGCATACGTGTACATGGGCATGTACACATACAGAATATGTGTGTATATGTGTATGTGGTGTATTTACACGATTACACAGAAGCCTTTGCCTTTCAAATAAACTGATTACTGAACTCCAGCACCAGTAGAGTGAACTGTTTTTGTGGAGTCACTGAAACTTCTGGCTCTGGCTTTGCCGCCCTCCCTGTGGTTGGCGCTCAGAGGAGATGTTAAACGCAGAGAGGGTCCCTGTGCCTAGCGTGTCCGCAGATTCTCCCCAGCGCTCTTCCAGGATAGCTACATTTCAGGCCCCTAGAGGTGACTTTCCGGTAGCAGAGACAGTCTAAAGCCCCGCGCAGTAGTGAGAGGGACAGGTCTGGAGTTGGGGGGTGGGGACGGAAGTCAGTGAAGGGTCCACGTAGGGGAGCCGCGAAGCCTAAAAACGCCCGTCCTCCGCGGCCTCGGCGCAGTCGGGCCGTCCTGGGGACCCCCGCCCCGGGGATGCGCGCAGACCGCCGCCGCCGCCCTCCCGCGGCTGGGCTCCCGCGGCTTCCCGGTCGCCCGCCGACCGAAGCCCTGCGTCGGCGCCTCGGTGCACCGCCCCGGGCGCAGCCTTGCAGGCTCTGGCGTCGCCCCAAGGGCTCAGACCGGAGTCGAGGGAGGTAGATCCCGAGGGACGGAGCCGCCAGCTCAAGGCCGGATTTGGGGCGAGAAGACGTGCTCGGAGGAGAGCGAGCGGGGAGAAGGCGGCGGAGCGAGCGAGCGCGGCGGGGAGGAGAGGACCCGGAGGCAGCTGGGGCCTTCGGGGTCGTCTCCGCCGACAGGAGGCGCAGACCAGGAGAGGCGGGAGGGACGGCGGCGCCGGCGGGGGCCGCTGGAGGGGGACAGCGGCGGGAGGCGGCGGGGCCGGCCGCGCGTCCCCCCAGCCCGGAGCCGCGGGAGCGCGGGCCGCGATCGCCGTCTGCTGGCCGCGGCCGCCCTCGCCGCCTCCACGCTGCGGGCCTCCGGGCCCCGCTCCCCGCCGCGGCGCCCCGTTTCGTTCCCGGCTCCTGCAGCCTCGCGCGCGGCTCCGGGGCTCGGCGCGCGCCTCCGGGGCTTTTGGAGCCGGGGTGCGCGGGAGAAGTCTGGGGGGTGGCGGGGCGGTGCCGCTGGTCTGTCCCGGGTCCCCCCGCGCCCTGGGTGCCCCCTCTGCGCCCTGGCCCTGCTAACTTGGCCCTTGTTCCCAAACAAAGCCAAAGGAGCCAAAGTAGCACAAAAGTTTCTTTGTTGATTTTTTTTTTTCTTTTAAAGGGGAAAAATAGTCATGGAAGAGGGGAGAGAGGCAGGAGGAGAAAAAGAAGCGCTCGCCAGTGTGGAACTTCCAGCCGCATCTGTGCCGTTTCGGGGTAGCAACGGACCGGGGACCTTCGCAGCCGCTCTGAGCGCGCAAGTCCCGCGTCCACTCCTCCCGCTGGGAGCGTCGGGGTGAGCAGGGCTGAGCCTGTGGCGTCCGCGGGAAGGGGGGAATACAGGCAAGCAGGGCTTTCTTTCCAGCCACCAGTGTGGAGATCTGTAAATTCACCCTGAAGAGCAAACAGCCCGCGTGCGCGCGTGTGTTGTTTTGTGCCTCCTCGCTCTCTGGGTGAAAGCGTTTGGAGAATCTCTGGGAGCTTTCGAGTAGGGGCCCATCCTGTGAGCGGTACTCACACATATAATTCAAATTTCACAGCTGACCTGCTCTGAAAACCTCAATCAGCTTCTAATTGAAGGGAAAACAAAATATTGCTTCCCTACAGCAGAGCTAACGATTTAATCATTATATCAGACATTATAGCTTTTAATTAGGCTAATGCTGATACTGTATGGGAAGAGATAATTCAGCACAGTTCTTGATGAATTCTGTAATTGGGTTAACGGCGGAGCAGTTGGGGGAGAGACGTCAATATTCAAGCTGCGTCTGTAGCCACCAGGTTTATGAATGAAAGAGAGAAGACAAGGGAGGGAAACACTGGGACCCGAGGGGAGCCTCGCGCCCTCGGACCGGCGGCGCGCTGCGGGCGCTCAGGAGGGAGGGTGGCGGGCCGGGCGCGCGGAGCTGGGTAGCCGCAGGGTGCCAGGCCGCCGGGGCCTCGCCGCCTGCGCGGGGTCCTCCTGCCTCTCAGCCGCCCTGGCCCTTCTGTGGGAAACTTTCCCAGCAGAATCTCGGCGGCCACCTGCCCCGTACACCTGGACGCTGCCGTCTCCTCCTTCAGGGTGCCCCCTCAGCGCAAACCAAACCAGTGCTGGCGGAGAGCTGGGCCCAGCGCAGCTTTGACACGCACTCCCGCTGGGCGGCCTTTAAAGACGCGAGCGCAGTCCGGGTTCCCATCCCTTGCTTGGCCCGGGCGCCGGCCGGGAGGGCCCAGCGTCCCGGGTCAAGGGCAGCGGTCGTCGGTCCCCAGCTCTGGGGGCGCGATGGGCACGCGGGACACCAGGTGCCTGGGCGCACGGCCCACCGCCTGCATTCTCATGTCCACACTGATGAACAACTTGGCGAGAAGGTGGCTTGAGTGGGGACCCGGGTTGGTGCCCAGTGGCCTGGCCAGTGGGCCTGGGCCAAGCCACTGCCTGACGCTTAGGCTGCGCGGAGCTTGCGTCCCGGCCTCCGGCTGTCCCTGGAAGGCCCGAAAGGGAGCCGGGAAGGAGACGGCCGCCAGCCGCACCCGCGGAGAGCCAGCGGGGCCAGGGGGTGGGCGGGACCCCACCCCTCCCCTCCCCTCCCCTCCCCTCCCCTCCCCTCCCGTCCCCTCCCCTCCGCTCCCCTCAGCGCCCGCCTGCCGGTGCTGGCCCACCGCGGCTGCTGCGCCTTCCCGCCTGTCCTCCCGGGGGCGCGTGTGGCCCAGGGCCGAGGCGAGGCAGCGAGAGCCCCATCCCCCCACCACCCCCCGCCACGCCCGCTGGCCGGTAGGACCCGCAGAAGCCGCGCTCAAGTTCCTGGGTCCGCATAGCTGCCCCGGAGGGTGACGCAGCCCTGTGTTTGAAGGAGAAACGCCAGGGCCTCTAAAATTTGGATGGGCTTTTTTAAAAAGAGGCCACCTGAGTCGCATTTTCTGCGGTTTTAATCCGTATGATTTCACGGTGTGGTTTTTAGGTACTTTTTACATTTCTGCATTCCCCCCCCCCCCCCAGAAATCTTGTCTTACTCCTCGGCTTAACCACCTCGCTCACCCCAATCGTCTCCTTCAAGATAAATGTACCGCATTGTGAGTCACCCTTGTCTTATTTTGTCAGTAATTACCACAAAATTAAATGGGTCACTGGTAAAGTTTCATTTACACAAACCCCCATAATTAACAGTTTGAATACACCTTGTTACATTGTACAAAAGTTGTAATTTTCTAACGCATGTGGGTTTTTATTGGTAAAGAATGCTTGTGTCCCATGTGATCATAACACAAAGGTCCTCTTCCGCCGACAGTAGGTGTGTTTTCTAAGCTCCTGTGAAGACTCATCAGAAACCAAACTTTCCAGGATGGGGGGGGGGGGGCTTCCTAACTATTCAGATTAAAATGTGCAGAATGCCAAGATCTGAGAATACATGACATCTGCTGGAGCTAAGTTCTACAGCCAAGGTCCTTGGGAGAGGCAAGACGCCCGGCCAGGTGAATGCCAGGCAAGCAGGCTGCACAAGTTCATTCCCTCAGAACTGCTCCTTCCCGACACACACAGCAGCGACCCCGCCCGGTCCAGGTGAGGTCAGGTGAGCCGGTGACCAGGGATGTTTGCAGGAAAGAGCTGCTGGGAGCGGGAGACAGCCCTGTCTCACATTCTCTCATTAGCCTACTGTAGAAAAGGCATCACTCACAAGAGGAGACAAGTCATAAGGAATTTCTATATGAAAAGAAATAAAGTGAAATCAGAGATGCTTTCTCTTACAGGCCGTCTCTGTCATTGCAAATTAGATTAGCTACACAGGCTTCAATATCAACATGACACGGGGTTCACAGGAGTGAAAGGACCATCCACTCCAATCTCTCCTTTCATCGAAGCATCGCACATAAATTACATCTTGTCCTTTAATACACTTTTCAGTGAGATTAAAACATCACTTTGACACAATTTCAAGCCTTTCAGTTGCATGCGTTGCTTACTCGAGAAAACTGCAGACACAGAAGGAGGTCCGCGGAGCCCTTCCAGCCCCGGAATTGGGCTGGGAAGCTGGCACCCCTGCCTTGCGATCAGAGCTAAGAGCAGGCCCACTGGCTCCCCTGGAAGGCTGGGTATTCACCTGGCAGGGACAGACACCAGCTGTCCTCAGAGGGAAAAATCACATTTCCCTCCCATGGGGTGAAGGCCTGGAGACTACCTGGGTGTGTGGGCCTCTCTGGAGAGCACGCTCCTGTTACTCATTAGTCATTATTTAGGGTGGCAGCCTTGGGACAGGAGGGATGGACAAGGACCAGCAGTGACCCCAGAGCATCTCCAGGGATGCCCCGTCCCCACGGGATGCTAACTTGGGGAGCAGGCACCAGGAAAATGAGACGGAAGGAGGTTTGGCAGATCAGAGAGAGAAACAGGCTTGTTTTAGTCTCTGAAACTTAAGTCTTGTGGGCAATGAGGAAAAAGTGGGGGAACATAGTTTCCTGCAAAACCAGCTGAAGGCAGAGTCCACCTCTCTACCGGACTGCGGGCACTCTCTCTCCCTTCGGGGACTGGTGCAGCTCTGGGCAGTGACCCCCAAAGGACAAAGGGCCCCACCAGGCTGCAGAGATGGGGTGTTCAGGTGGCAGGGTACAAAGTCTATGCTTGCTTTATACTTTGACTAAAATTGTGTTGAACCCTCAGAACATAGCCACGTTTGCTCCGGGAGGAGAGGCTACTGCCCACCCTTCCGGTAGATCGGGTTGTCTGCCAGGGAGCAGGTAGGCCGCCCCTGGAGGACAGCGCCAGCCCCTCCTTCAGCTGGTGTGCTGGGAGAGTGTGGGCTGCCGGTCTCGATGCTCCTGGTTCCTCCCAGGGTCCTCAGAGGGAAGCCGGGCCCTTCCAAGCCCACTCCTGGCCTCCATCCTCCCCGCCCCCCGCCCCCGCACCTGCTGACTTCCACACCTGGCTTCCTCTTCTGCTCTATCCTTTCCAGTAATAAAAAGGACCAGAACTCGAGGCCACCTGGATGTTTTGTGTCATTTTCAGGGAGCAGGGGAGCTCAGGCCAAGCTATCCCGCCTGCCTTGCCCCTTCCAGGGGAGACTCAGCTCTGGGAAGGAATCCTGGGAGCACCTGGGGTGGGGGGTGGGGGTAGAGTTCCTCGCCTTAATCCTGGGTCGAGGGTGTCTGGGACAATGGCCCGGGCAGGGCAGCGCACTTCTGCCTGTGCTGCGGCATCACAGACCTCCAGGCCGGAGCTGGGGAAGGGACCTGGGTAACAAGATCATGGTCCTGGGGTAGAATAGAGCAGGACCCCTCCCTCCCCAACTCCAGTCCAAGGAAAGACCCCAACCTGGCCGCCTGGACAGCACCGCTGCGGTGGTCAGGGCGTTGGGGGTCCCCTGCGCCAACTGGGGGTGCCATCAGTGCGGCCCCTTCCCCCTCACGCCCTCGCCCTTCACAAAGGGGCTTTCAGGACGTCAGCCCCTCCGCGCTCTGGGAAATCAATGCGGTAAAGCGGGCTTTTAATGGGTTAATTGACTGGCGGCCGCTATCGTGTTCAAACACCTGTTTCTTGCTGGCTGAGGCAGCCAGCCCCGTTCTGAAGCGGGTCGATGGCTGCCAGGCCGGCCCCGCCCGGTCCGTCCACTCCATCACCCGCCCCAGCCGAAAATCCATTTTCACCTTTGAAACTTGGCGACTTTCCTCTCCGCGGGCGCCTCAAACCTGGGAAATAGGGGCGGAAGCGGCCCGCGGGCCCGCGCGGGTGGGGAGGCTCCCGGGCTGTGCGCTCGGAGGACCGAGGCAAGCGCCGCGTCCTACCGCCCGAGCTGCCGAGCGGGAGCGATTTCGCAGGAGCAGGGAGGACGCGCCGCGGGGGCCTGGGCGCCCGCGCCGGGGTCACCTCCACCGCTCAGCAGGCGGGGCTTTGGGGCACGCCGGACCTCACCTTGGGGCGCCCTCCCCTAGCCGGCGGGACCAAGAGCTGGGCCACGCCCGGGGGGCTCGCGGCCGGGCGCCGGGCGGGTCCGGGCTCTCTGCTCACTGGTGTGCGTGGGCATGTGTGTGGCAGATTTCACACAGTCAAGACCGTCGGTCAGTCAAAGTTAAATTGATTCTTTGCCCAAAACACCTCTCACTGGCACACGCTCTCCGTGTTCATCTTTAAAGCGTAATTTCCACCGGCGGGTTTCGTTCTCTGCGCCGCCGGGTGCGCACAGCCGAGAGCCGGAGCCAGCGGCGCCACGAGCCGGGAGAAGGGGCCGCCGCCAGCCACGGGGCAAATCGCTGGCCCGACCGTCCTCCGCCCTCCCCAAAACGGGCGACCCAGAGAGAAACAAGTCTCGGTCCATTGGTCTGCGGCCAATCCCAAAAGCCGAGGACGAGGGAGGAGGGAACGTACAGGGTAGAAAATGACAAATGCCCCCCCCCCCCCCGCCCCCGGCTCGAGAATAGCCCGCCGCGGTCACCACGGCTACGCACCTGTTCTCTGCCGGGGACGCCGCGCGGACACAGTACACGCCTTTCGGGAAGTCGCCCTGGAGACCTCGCGCCCCTCCCCGCGCCTGTCGCGCCCCCGCCCCAGCGTGGTCCGGCCGGCCGCCCGCGCAAGTTCAGGCACTTACAGTGAGTTCCTCCTCCCGCGCCAACGGTCCCGCGCTCTGCCCGCCGCACCTGCCGGCCGGGCGCCTCGGCCCCGGTGGCCCGCCAGCTCCGTGCGCGAGGCGCCGCTGCCCGGGGACCCCCGCCGGCCGGCTCCCGGCGGCGCCCGCACCGCAGACGCGGCGCCACGCGCACGCACACTCACACGCGCACACACGCTCCCCGCTCGCACACTCGCACACGCACACGGGGCTCGCCCGCCTCGCGCACACCCTCCCAGACACACACGCTGCGGGCGAGAGAGACAAGAAATGAAATTTATTATTGATAGGGAAGACTTTAAAGACAATTTCAAGTTATTGTTTCTCTCTGGAAAAAGGGGGATCCCTGCACATAATGAAACGCCTTTTGTGTGGCGCCGAACAATACCAAACAAGTATTCTAATAAATAGCCACTTTTTTGTTCCTACTCGACAGTGAATAGAATTGAGCAGTTGGTTCTCGAGCAGCTGCGACGCCTTTTTGAGCGGGAGGTGGAGCCGCGCCCCCCGCGCCCCTGCGCCGCGCCCCCGCGCCACTGTCCCTCGGGCCGCCCGCGCTCCCTCGTCCTGGGCCCCATCCCTCCGCGCCTCACCCCACCGGTCCGGCCTGGCCTCAAATTCGGGCTCAGCAAAACTGCGCCTCTGCCCTGGGCGCTCGGAAGGCTTTGCCCCCCTCCCCATAAAATAGATGTCACTCCCGTCAGCACGCTGGCTTCTGATTTTCGCCTCCAACTGCTCTCCAGCCTCGGAGTGGGAGGGTGTCAGTCCCCACTGGCAGTCCGGAGTCACCTCTGTCGTGTCCTAGGGTTATCAGCGCAGCGCCCTTTTCCCATCCCGCCAAGACCCAGCTCCAGGCTCGCTCCTCTCCACCCAACTTCAGCTTTGTTCTCCCGCCCCCCTTCCCGGGGGGGCACCTTGGCCTTGTTCCCCCCTCCTCTGCCATGTGCTCCTAAGCCCCCACCCCCACACTCCTAGCTGCTGAGCGAGGACAGTACCTAAGGATTAGTGTTATGGACACAAAGCTCTCCAGGTGCAGGCGGCCTGGCCTTTGGCTTCCTCCGAGGCGGGTGGGGAGCCTTCTGCAGGCAGAGCTCCCTGCCACCCCTTTGGAGGTCGCAGCCCTGCTCCCAGGGGCCCAACAGGCCGGCAGAGGAGGAGGACACCTGAGACGGCTCCTCTGTCTTCTGGCCTCCCCCGCAACTTCCTCTTCTCTTCTCTCTCTCTCTTCTGTTATCTCGGTCTCTCTCTGCCTGCGCCTCGGTCTTCCCTCTACCCCACTCCTCTTCTCTATCTCCCTTCTGTTCTCTCTGTCTTCGGAAGTGCAAACATGTCAGCACTTGGCACTTAAAACCAGCACCCTCTGATCCCACCTGGAAATGCATCAGAAACTGTCTTTCTCAAAATGATGACCCTATACTTTGCCCAAAGCACTTATGATCTCCGCCCACCAGAAGGAAAGCTATCTGCCATTTAAAAAAACAAAGTAGTAGGAACAGAGCACAGAGGAACATTCCATGTGTTTGCGAGCCCCCTCCGGTTCCAGGGAGCGGGACCGCCGTACTATCCACATATCTTGGACAAATGCAGGATAATTTTTTTTCATTGCTTGCAGCTGCAGTTTTCAGGAGATCCTTCTCTGTCTGGCTGTAATTGTAGAGACAAAAAACCCACATGACTTTTACTCAATGGACCTTAATCTAGAGAAACACTATGTCATTTGCAAATTATTTCTTAATCGGACTAAGCTACTGAGGAGTGTGAGGAGAGGAGGTAGTGTTCTGGGAGTCGAGGACCAGCTCCGATGGTAGCTGGGATTCTATTCTCCGCAGATCGCTTACCCCAAAAGACGCATCCGCATTAACTGTCGAGTGCAAAATAAAGCATGGAGGTTGCTTTACTGAGGATTATTATTATTATTTTTTTGAAATCTACTTTTGAGAAACTCTGTTCCCTTGGAGTTTAAGGCAATTTAGTTCTGTCATCTGAGATGTCGGTGACAAGAGGAAGAGAGAGTTGGTCCTTGACATTTTTTTAAAAACCGGGTTTGTGCAGGAATCCGCTGGTGGGAAACAAGGAGGCACGTTGAATTGGACCCATTCCAGCAGACACCCTGAAAGCTTTTTCCTTTTGTATGGAAAATGGAAACATTTTGGAATCCAGATTTAAAACTTTGACTTATATTTTACATGTTAAATCACTGAAAGATTGGGTACAACACTGCATAAAGCTTCAAACCCTGCAAATATTTGAATGGTTTTTGTAAGCGGAGCAGCTGCCAGTCAGCCGGCTTTGACAGGCTGCCACAATTTTGTCACTTAATAGTGGGTGTTAGGCTAAGTGCAAAACACTCTGGCAAACAGATGTCAAACCGTATCTCATATCAATGGGGGCTGTGAAGTGGAGTTTTCACCTCCATCTCGGTCTGGCGTCTGGGAGCCCCGGTCTACGCGGGTGTACAGCATCGGGAGCTGGGGGCTCTGAAAGTCACGGCCAGGGGCGCCGGGCACAGGGGACGCGGCCTGGGAGTGGGGCCAGGGACAGCAGGCGGGAGGCATGGGCGCGGCCTGGGATGGGCCAGCGGGAGTGCCTGTGCCCCAGCCCGGCCTCCTGGTCCTCCCCGGCCCGGCCCCGAGGTGGCAGCTCTGCCTACGTGGGGTGGGGGGAGGGCACCGGCCGCCAAGAGCAGCCCCGCGCTGCCCTCCGCCCGCAACGCTCCGGAAGCTGCCCCGGCGCCCGGGCCTCTGCCCTGGGGAACTGGGCCCCGCTGCAAGCCTGTGGTGGGCTCACGAGTGGGGCGGGCGCGGCCAAGGTCAGCCCGATGTCTGCGGTCAGTCCAGGCCCGCAGGGAGGCCCCGGCCGCAAGGAGAGCGCGGCGGCGGGGGGTGGGGGGGTGGCACCCGCAGTCGCCCGGGCCCACCGCCCCAGTCGGATGTCCGGGTGGACAGGCTTTTCCTTGTAGAGATGCGGAGGGACGGGGAGAAGGATGCTCGCAGTCCCGCTGCTCAGAGAGGAGGGCGGAGGCGCCAAAACCTCCTCTTTGTTCCCGGGGCTCTCCCCGCCTCTCCGGAGCAGGCTCTCCTCCCCAGAGGTCAGAACTGCCCTCGCCCGCTGGGCTCCCGGAGCATGACGCCTCCCGCTCCTTTCCTAAGGCTCCAGGGTCCCTTTGCAGCTCAGGCCCCCCGCGCACTCTCACGACCTGGGCGTGGCTGCGGGCGAGGGGTCCCGGTCCTGGTCCTTGGCTCGCCCCTGTCGAAGCCCAAGGCACGGGCTCCGCGGCAGTGAGAACATGTTCCCCTCCTCACCAGAGGCTGAGGTCCTCCCAGCACCCCCAAACGTCTTCCCCAATTTTCACCTCTTGGTGATGCCCAACTTGTACACAAAATGCGGGTGTGTACGAGATCACAACCTAATTCACACAGGAATGCACGTGTGACAGCTGATTAATTAAGATTGTTAGATTATGGATTCCCTTGGACCCCCCTGCCTCACATTCCTCCTTCCCTTTGCATAACCTCCTGCCCGCCCTTCAGGTTTAGAATTTATTCTTGAAGCTGGAAGGTCAAAATGAAAAATTTGGATTATACTACAAGATGTGCTAAAAGGCAAATGTGTCAGTATGAAGATTAAAAAAAAATTCTCAGTACTTTCCCTTGAAGAAGGGAAGCTACTTCACTCTGCCTTCAAATTCTCTCATGATAGGCATTTTAAAAATGACTAAGAGTCTAGGCGACTATCTACTTTATAATAAATGGAGTTCAAAAACACTAGTCTTTATTTGCTTTGCTGTAAAGTCAGCCAGAGGCTCATTCTTATTTTCCACAAATGCATACACAGTTAATAAGTGCTTGAAATAAGACCTTTTCGTGTTTCTCAAATTCTCGCTGATGGAATGGAATCAAAACACATCTTAATGCCCTCCCCCCCAAACCCTTTTAGATGTACAGAACAAATATTCTACTAGGATTGAACTTTTAGGGGAACTAAAGCTTCTCTGAGTCCATTTATTTTAATTATATTGGAATGAAAAGCCACATACGTTCACTTCCTGAAAGCAGTTTTCACAGGCCTCTAGGATTCATTAATCCTAAACGTACCGAGAAGATGCGAACATTTCACTTTCTGACCACGGGCCACTGTTCTCACAGGCAGAAGTACCCGGCCTGCTGCGAACTTAGCTGTAAGCCTGAAGACTTCGCATTAAAGTCGCCGGGGCCTTTTAGAACTTTCCAGTGTCCTATCCCAAATCAACTGACTCAAGCCCCTGAAAAACCCATCAGCATTCTCAAAAAGGACACGAAGTGATTCTGATTACAAGGCAGAGTTGAGAATCCCTGGCTTACACGAGTATTTCTAAGAAATGACTTAAAAGTCCTCCAAGAAACCACATCTTCTTGTACTTATAATAAATGGTATTTCCAGTGTTGTGGGAGAACTGTCCTGTGACACACCGACTGCAGCCTCGGGGGTGCGGCTGTGTAGACGCGGGCTGCTGGCCTGGACTCTGGATGCGGCCGTGTTGGCGCTTACACACGGCGGGCCGTGATGGCGCGCCTCACCGTCCTCCCGCGGAACCCTTGTCGCTCTTCTGAAGCGCATGGGCTTTCTGGAAAGCCAGGGGTGGGCGGTGGGAGACGTTGGGACGGGTGTGGCTTCCAGCAGGCACACACACCGCCTCAGCTCGTGTGATCCCCGACTTTGAGTTGGGAGGTGGCCCTCAGTAAGAGGGGGTCCTTCCTGAACCATTATGAAGGGTCCAGGGCTGTGTCTTTCGAGGGAAGGGCGAGGCCTGCTTGCGGGCTGTGACAGGTGGAAACGTGTGCGGCAGCCCGGGCCTGCCCGAAGGAGCTGGGTTGGGAGAAATGGCTGGGGAAGGACACGGCTGAGGGGCCTGGAGGGTGGGGACAGGCGGGCAGGTGGCAGGAGAGGGCGGCTTCCTTCCGAAGGGTGGCCTGTCCCTGCGGGGGCGGGGGCGGGGGTCTCCACATTTGGGGTTCGTTGCCTCACAAGAATTATTTGCGATCTGTCTGCCCACTCTTGGCTGGCGATCACGATGTCGCTCTCGTGGCACTCTTCTGGCCACCCATCCAGGGATTTACCCGGAACCGGCTTGTGCGCCACAAACGAAGGAATTCTGCTGATGGGCCAAGTGTCCACGCTCATGTGTACCTGGCATAAGCCCCGCCCCCAGTCTCCCCTAACAGGCCACCCTCCCAGCAAAGCGGCGGCCGGCCCTGGGGAGGAACGGATTCTACGAGCTGCTGAACGGAAAGGGAACGGGAGGGCGCTCTCAATCAGAGCCCGGAAGGGTCGGTGTTTCCGTGGATGCCGGGCCTCTAGCAGAGCCGTAATCACGGGGGACCCCGCCAGAGGGCTCACCGTGCTCAGCAGAGAAGAACTTGGGTAGTTGTCCTTAAAAGGAAGAGGCGTGTGGTGACTCACAGCCGCACCTGAACACAGAGCTTCCTCTGGAAGAGTATACATATATGTGAATAAGTGTTTGAATAAAGACCTTCTCAGTTGATCAACTCATAATTGAAACCCATGATCTTTGAAAAGCTAAAATGACTTTGGGAAGCCGCTAGTACTTACAGCCTTGGTCTGCTTCGTAGGTGACGTGCACGCAAGGGGTCGAGACCGAGCTCTCCAGTCTCCGTGGTCGGTGTGGACGGCCGCCACCGCCTGGGAGGTTGGTGGGAGCACAGGCGGCGCAGAGACGTTCGTTCCACGCACGGGAAGGCATCCTGACGTGGCTTTAGCGCAAGACCACCTGCCGGGAGCCTGGCTTCGTTCTGCTTTATGCTGGGCAACCTTGAGCAGGTTAACTCGCCTCTCAGTTCCGTGCCCTGGTCTGTGCGGTGGAGAGAGTCCGTCCTCCGTCATGGGATCGTTGGGCCAGCGGAGCGGCGCGGACCGTGCAGAGGCGCCTGAGACCCAGGCCGAGTCCCCTCCTGCGGTCTTCCTGGCGCAGCGGGGCCCCGGGAGTGCGCAGTCAGGCCCAGCCCGGGTCTTCTCCAGGGAGAGCCCCGCCGGTGGGGCCGATGCCGCACTCGCTCCAGGGGCAGCCCCTCGTCCGGCCGCAGGCACCCGGGACTCTGCTCACATGCAGGGCTTTTGTCTGAAAACCCAAGATGAATTCGTCTTCTCGGAGGTGTTTTGAGCAGCAGTCTGTAATATCAACTTGGCACGGCGTCGCTTGCTGGCCCGCAGGCAAACTGGCCTTTTTGGGGAACCAGTGACTGAGTCTTAACCTTCACACTCTCTCCACCAATGAAGGCCCATTTAGTGACTTGGCTTAAAACTCGGCTGGAATGGTCAGGGCGGTCGCTGTTTCATAAATTAGAGGCTTTGGATCTTACTGCTTTTTTGTTGGGGAATTTTTTTTTTTTTTTTTTTTTATAGAACTCTGTTCATCCATTTCACAAATATTTACTCATCTCCTGCTGTGTGCCGGGCCCTGTGCCCACGGGCCTGACCCTGATCTTTGTCCTCAGGGGGCGCACAGTCCCGCTGTGGAGAGCGGGTGTGCAGACGGGACTGAGGGAGACCGCGGTGTTTCTTGGGGACCGGCCCCTCTGCCGACTCCGATGCTCCTGCTTTTCCTCAGGCGTGTACTTCCTGAAGCTTTTTTTGCTTTGGTTTGAGTTTTGTTTCTGGGGATGCATTTCTTTTCCTCTTTTCCTTTTAGGTCCATGGTCATGTGGTGAAGGTGAGCCTTCCTTGGAAAAACAATCGATAGGACTTTTCTCTGATTTTGAGTCTACATGATGCCCAAACCCCTGAACAATTCGGCCTAAAATAAGGTTGTCACATGTGAGCTCAGGGCAGGCCAGCGCCTGACTTCGAGGGGCGGTTACCGGACCAGTCTGGGACCTCCATTTTCCAAGCTCCGGAGAAAGGTGGCAGGATTCTGTCTTGTCTGTGTCTCCTTTCTAGAGCGAACACTTCAGGATTCCAGAACGGAGTAATGGAATAGTTTGTCATGGTCAAAACCTCTGGGGTTTAATTTCTTCATCTGGGAAGTGGGTACAAAAGTGTTAGTCTCCCAGGAGCAGTAGTGATCGAAGAGGAATTCGGAGGCGCCTGGAGATCAAAGCTCATTATCACTGAGAATTCCTGCGCTCACCCGTCCATGGCGCGGGGTGTGGGGGCAGATGGGCACGGGGCACAGTGCTGGCCCTCGCGACAGGAGTACTTCTGCTATTTGAATTTTGCAGCTCTGGCAGGGTACTGAGTATTAGGAACTCAAAGAGTGATTTCATAAAGAAAAAAAAAGTGTAGTTTACACCAAAATGGAATAAACCCCCTTTTGAGTAACAACAATCTGCATAAATGCTTTAAGAAAGCCTGTAATTATGATAAAAATGTTGCTCAAAGTTAAAATTATGAAGCAATCAAGATTTATAAACAGTCTCTCATCGACTTTTAATCATTCTTTCTTTTTTATATACAAACTGTACACAATATATGTTTGCAATATATCATGCTACACATCTTATTTTCAGTAATTCAGTGGAGTAAAATATACGTGAGGTGACATTGAGAAGCTAGGTTCTATACGCACGTGACCGTGAGCATATAGCTGCCTACAGTGCACGCACACGCACCCACACGCGCACCCACACGCACACACACAGACATTTACACATCTTTTTGGCTAGTATCTTACACAGAAAAGACGCAGGCTTTTACTGCATCAGAATATCTTTCCAATTTTAATTAACCAAGCTCCTTTAACAAATCTGAAAAAGTATCCCATGCATATGAATATTAATTTCTTTCTGCCAAAAAGAAAATATTTAAGTCACCAGATGACTGAGGTCCAATTGATCAGATTGACCAATAGTTGTTCATCCTGTGCAAAAACGGCCTCATTTGAGTGGATGGAAATAGCGAGCAATTTGGTATCCCCATGAAGGGCTGACCTAAAACACGAGTTTGTAGATGCTGTGTTTGATAGAAAAATGATATGATGCTGTTTAAGCTGATATCAAGGAGTAGCACGATAGCATAACCTTGACACCAATAGATATTTATTAACCTTTTTCTTTTCTTTCTCTTTGTCAGGGACCCAGAGAAGACTATGGAAATGTTTCTGATAATTGTATGAGGGTGCCTTCCCTGCGGGCCGTCCTTGCCTCCCTGGACACTTCTTCCTCCCTAGTGTCTTTATCCCAGCGTTTGTGCTCGGGGGCACCAGCCTGAAGCACGGTGTTGTCCTTCACCTAGCTGGTCCTTGTTACAGCAAATTAAACCCATAAGAGCCCAAAGAACCAGTTTGTAAACGCTAGGTGAACTTTTAGGCAGGATCTCGTCACCTAGACATTGGCAAAGATTAACTACCGAAACTGTATGGTCTCTCTAGATGTCGACCTCTAGCATGTGGACTCCCTGAAGGCAGACACCTGCAGCTGTTCTTCACGCTCTCTGAAAGCTTGTTTATTCTTGCTGTCTTGGAGGACGGCATATGTATTAGCGCTAGTTAGGGGTTTGTCACCGGCACTTCAGAACACTATGCTGACCCCAACCCTGCTCAGAACATGTCAGTGGTGCTCCCTTCTTCTGAAGATACAATCTCATATTGTTTACAAGGCCCCGTTGAGCTTTCCAGCATCATCTTGGACCGCGTCCCCACGCACCGACACCCAGCCCTTGGACCTCCTCCCAGAATCTTTTCTTGGTTCTCATAAGCTCTCTCAACCCCAACACATCTTCCCTCAAACTTGTGTCTGGCCCATGCGTCACTCATGTCACTTGCTTAAAGAGGCCTTTCCCTGCGGTCTAAATTAGGGCGCTCTGTTACATTCAAACATAGGATAGCGATTACAATTTTAACTATGGATTTATTTCTGTGGTTATTTGTTTCATATCCACTTTTCAGCACAGATGCTGAACTTCATGAAGGCAAGGATCATGTCATTTGTTCAACCGCATGTTTCTAATGCCCAGCACACTGCAGACACTCACTAGATAGTTATTGGCTAGGGAAACATAAATGATAAGGGGCAGCTGCCTATGATGGAGACTGTGCTCCAGCCACAAATTACTGGAAAATATCACAAGATATACAAGGCAACTGTTCTCCAGCAGCAGCAGGTGCCAGGCACAACAAGGTCATGGCTGTTAACAGAAGGACACTCACAAGGTGAGCTCACGCCTTTGCTCTCTGCCTGGGGACCATTTACTGGACATGGTGCCAATGGCTGGAAGCCAGAGAGAGCACTGTGGTCCCTATGAGTTGAGGAAGTGGTAATCAGAGCTATGCGTACCAGAAGTGGCTGGAATCTCTGGGGTGAAACATCAGAAAGGAGAGAATCACGCCACAGTGTCCCGTGGGGCTGTGGCTGAAGGGCAGGCTGTCCATGCACAAGGCAAACCAAGCCAAGGCTTGTCAAATGGAAGCTGTTAAAATAGAAAACTGGAAGATGAGCCATGCAGCTGCTGTTAGAGCTCCAGGCCCGCCAGGGGGTTGGGGGGGAGGGGGTGGGGGTGAAGGCAGGGAACTTTCACTAACACCACTAACACCGGTGGCATCCAGGTGAGATACCAGCCGGATGCCCTTAGGAATTAGGAACACACACTTGTGTAAGATGTTCTCTGGTCCAGTCCCAACAAAACCAAATACCAGGCTGTGTAAAGATTCACAAGGGAAATAATTATAGGTTGACAGTTAAGTTTGGCCAAGTTAGAGGGCCTTGGGAGACACTGGACCTCCACAGAAATGCACCAACAAAGCACAAAGACAGGCAGCGGCTCCATGTGGCGTTGTGTACATCTCTGTGGCTTTGACTGCAACAACTGTTCACCTCTAGGGTTTATTGTCTCTGATCCAGTTTATATTCCATTCACCTGTTAATGGCCACTCCCTTGAAAATACCTTCAGCCTCCTGGCTCAAATCTTGTTTCACTAACTCCACTACGGCTAGACCACAAGCTCAGTTAAATGAACCCTCCACATTCCGTCTGCCGAACGGACGGCTGAATGTGGTTGGAGAAAACAAACAGAAACAATTAAAGGAATGGGTAGATATATTGGGAAATAGGAAAATGAGCTCCATAGTCAAGAGAAAAAACAGTCAATAGAAACCAACCCTGAGATGGCCCAGATACAGCATTCAGCAAAAATTTTAAAGCAGCTTGTATATGCTCAAAGAGCTGAAGGAAAATATGGTCTTAATAAGCAAACAGATTGGAAAACTCAGCAAAGATTTGGAAATTATAAGTAAGAAACAAATGAAAGTTATGGACCATTAAAGTATAGTAACTGCAATGAAAAATCCACTGGGTAAGGTTGGCAGCAGGTAGGAAATGTCAGAACGAAGAGAAATTAATTTGAAGATGTTAGCAGATATTGTTCAATCTCAAGAACAGAGAGAAAAAATTAAAGAAGCATAAACATAGTTTTGGGGATCTATGGACATTATCAACTAGTCTAACCTACATGTAATTGGAGGCCAGAGGAGAAGCAAGTGATTTAAAAATTTTTTTTTATTTATTTGAGAGAGAGGGAGAGAGAGAGAGAGAGCATGAGCAAGGGGAGGGGCGGAGGGAGAGGCAGACTTCCTGCTGAGCAGGGGCCCGATGCAGGGCTCATCCCAGGATGCTGGGATCATGACCTGACATGAAGACAGACACTTAACTGACCGAGCCACCGAAGCCAGTGATATTGAGGTATGAGCAACTTTTTGAGAAAATAATGGCAAAATACCTGCCTAATTTGATGAAAAACATGACTTACAGATCCTGGGAGCTGATCAAACTCTAAGCATGATAAATACCAAGACCGCCGTACTGAGCACATCATAGTTAAACCGCTACAAAGATAAAGGGGGAAATCGTGAAAGAGCTGGAGGAGAAGACGCGTGTACAGTGGCATATGTCGGTCCCGCGACACACAACAGAGACCAGAAAACAAAGGAAGGATGTCTTAAAATTAGGAAAGAGCTCCTACCCCACCAAATTACCAAGCCACAGCAATTTCATATGAAGCAAATACACCCTTCAAAAAGAAACGGTAAAAAGACATTTTCACGTCAGCAAAAGCGGAGAGGACTCACAGCCAGCAGACTTACTCCAACACAAATGCTGAACGATGCTCTTCGTAGCGAAAGGACATAACACCAGGTGGAAACTGGCATCAACAGGAAGAAATAAAGACGAACAAACATGTAAAATACGATTGTTTTGTGTCTTCCCATGATTTGCTTAAAGGATAACCATGTGTTTAAACAGTAAGTCTGCGATTCAGAACTCGTCTGGCATTAACACACCCACGTAACAGTGACTCCATGTCCTTGGCTCCATTAGTTCCAACAAGTTCATGTTTGTTTACAAATAAAGGAAAAAAGGGAAGCAAAACTCAATGTTGAGAATGGTAACACTTGATCACGAAGTGAACCAAAGTGGGGCGCCTGGGCGGTTCAGTGGGTCAGGCGTCTGCTTAGCTCAGGTCATGATCCTGGGGTCCTGGGATTGAACCCCATGGGGGAGCTCCCTGCTCAGCGGGGAGACTGACTCTCCATCCGTCCCTCCCCCTGCTCGTGCTCTCTTGTCTCTCACTCTCTTAATGAAGATTTTATTTATTAATTTATTGTTCAGAGAGAGACCTAGGACCCTGGGATCATGACCTGAAGTGAAGGCAGCCGCTTAACTGACTGAGCCCCCCAGATGCCCCTAAATCAATAAAATCAAAAAACAAAAACAAAAAAACAAGGTGAGCCAAAGCATTGGGAGGTCGTGAGCTTTCTGAACAGTTTACCAACGGAGAGTTTTTAACTCCATCTTGTGAAATCTCTTGAGGGTGAAATGCCCATTACCGTCGGGTGAACACTAGCCTGTGTTGAAGGGACGATTGTGTTCTTTTAACTACAACAGCCAGCCAACCTCCCTCGCGTTGTCAGCTTGATTCTCTGCCCGGTCCGAGCTGTCCTCGAGCGCCCTCACTGGCTGAAAGAGCGCCGCGCCAGGAACCTGCCCCATTTTTACAAACTGAGATTCGTTCGCAACAGACGTGGATTTGTTAGGTTTCCTATGCTACTGCCCAAGGGCGGTCAGGCCCCTATTTCTTCGTGAGAGGTCCGTGGGGAGACTGTAGAACTGAGGAGTTCTTTGACTCTGGAAACCTATACGAAGTGACAAAATACAGATGCTTTTCTTTTGGGAATAGACAAGGAAGGGGTGCTTGTGTGGCTCAGTCAGTGAAGCAACCGGCTCTTGAATTCGGCTCAGGCCATGATCTCAGGGTCCTGAGATCAAGCCCTGAGTCGGGACTTGCTTGAGATTCTCTCCCTCTGCCTTTCCTCGGCTCTCTCTCTCTTTGTAAAATAAATAAATCAATCTTGGGGGGGTGGGAGGAAGAGTCAAGTATCCACGTAAGACGTACTCAGTCTTTCCTCCTCCTCGTCGGTCCGTCCCCTTCTCGCTCTGGCTCTTCTGTCTCTCTCTCTCTCTCTCTTTCTCTGTTACTGGATATTGATCGTGCATTTTTTTTTTTTTAATAGTAGGTGATTTTCTGTTTGGGGTATGAGTCCTCTCTTAAGTGAGTTATACCAGAAAGCATGCTGAATCACACTAGACTTAGTTTTTAGAAAAAAGAAATACTTCCATTCATTAGGATAAATATAGTATTGCCTCTGAAGACACCTGGTTTCCATTTGTAACTTGACATAAAAACATGTTTTTATCTTACTGTCTTCATAGGCTTAAGGGTGCAATGTTCTGTCTGTCTGTCTCCCTCTTCTGATAACAGACAAACTTACCGAGGTCTTTTCTTTGAAGCTGTATAGATAGGATCGTCTCTCAAAACCTGAAGTTCTGAGTATCAATGAGAAAATCTGAAAAAAATGTGTTGCACACGCTAGCTTGACAGTCATCTGGAGTGCTAGAAAATACTATGCAACCATCAATGCTATGTCTTATCTAATTTTGTAGGCAAATTGACGTATATTTAAAAATAACTAGAATATTATTGAACGTTTTTTATTGGTACAATTACTGTATTTTTCTTTCATCTCCTATATGTTTTTTGAGGACGATGTTTCTGAACCTGCATCCTAAAAAGAAAATATACCATGACCAGCAGCATTTCTGATGGAAATGCAGAATCTTGGGTTCCACTGAGTCAGGATACGCATTTTAAAAGGATCCCAAGAAGCACCCCAGGGTTCAGGCCTTTTAGACTGATGTTGACTCGAGTGGTTTCAGACGAGAGCAAGGCTGTGTCCTGTCTGAGCGGCCTCGTGCGATCAGTGTCCAGACAGGAGCTAATGAGAAGCTTTTATTATTGTTTTTGATACTTTACTAAGATTTGTGTGTATACCCAGTATTTTTTTTTTTAAAGATTGTTTTACATTTCGAAATAACGATAAAAGTGCATTCTGAGGTTCCTGAAAGATGGCTCCTGAGTTACTTGGGGTGAGACTACCACAGATCCCAGCTCCGCGCGAAGTATGTGCTCACTTAACATCGGCTTCCTTACCGTCCGCCGTTCCACGTGGCTGCCTGCTCACTAAAATATCAACCCGCTTCCGTGATTTAAAAACACAGAGCTTGTTTTTCATCCTATATACTTCCTAAAATAAACGCACACTCGTGTTGTAACTCCTCCATCATTTCGACACCGAGAGAGAGTGAAGGAAAATTGAAAGGAAGTGCATATCGGCGAAACCGGGTGAAGGGTTGAGAAGCCGAGAACGGGGGTTACAGCTGAAGACTGGGACAATCGGCCTCTAAATTAATTTTGCCTCTCTTCGCTCTGGATTTCTTAAGCCATTATTTACAAGCTGTCAAATTTTATGGTTGAAGTAATTTGTATAAAATATGCAGTGAAAGCACATTTTACCCATTGATTTCTGGGCTGTTCATGGATGCCACTCATCTCCTGAAGAACTCTTTCCTGCGTGCACAAAACAGATTAAAATATCAGTTTTCTCTCCTGTCTTTAATGCAGAGATAAAGAGAATGGGCTACGGAGTTAGGCAGGCCTGGGTTTAAATCGCAGCCTGGCCCCTGATGAATTGTGTGTTCTCGATCTAGTTACTCTGTGTCTCTGGACCACAATTTCTTCATTGAAAAGTGGAGATAATCATGGTATAACATCCAAGATGGTTGCAGCGCCACCGGCTGAATTAATACAGTGACGCTCTCTCACTTGGGAAATGCTTAAAGGGCTTCGAGAGGATTTTTTAATGGAAATTTTTATCAGTACAGCTTCGCCTCAGCTTGACCTTATGGAGGGACCTGCCACTCCCGGTCATGGCGCAGCTTCCTACAGCGATGGCTGTGTGTGCATGTGTTCGAATATAGTTAGCAAATTATAAAAGCAAATGTAATAATATACATTTATAAAATACATAATTACAATCAAATATGATTTGCAAATTACAATGACACATATAATGATACATACTATGTAACTGACTCTGTCCCACAGAGCTGGGCACGCTGTACACAGACAAAATCCATTTTTTTTTTAAGCATCAGAGAACTAGTAGGATAGTGAGAGTTTGCTGGACCAGATCTGGGAAAGGATGGAGCCCAGAGACAGACTCTGGCACAAAGGGCCTCTGTGGATCCTCTAGGTGTTGACGGAACAGAAAGAGGGACTGATGGGAGTTTTTGGTGGCCTTACAGAACTAAGGGCACAGGTTAAAATTTGGGGCCTACCAGAAGGAAGGCTTGGCTGGAGCACCCGCACTGTGAGCGCGCCAACCCGCAGGACGGTGGCTTCCCATGCAGCCGCCAGGTGGCCAGGAAGCCCCGGGGCTCCACCTTGGTACAAGAGGGCCCCAACTGCCACCCCCACCTGTGAGCTCCAAGAGCAGATAATCTTTCTTCAAGGAAGGTGATATCACCCTAGGCCTCCGGCGACTTCCTCAAAGAGCACTGTGTCCCAGTCCCAGTCCAAGGGCGGCGGGCGGGAGGGGACCGCACGACGTGGGAAGGAATGGGTGACTCCAGGAACCAGGAGGGTTGGGTGGGATGTCCGCGGTGACTGTGTTTACCCTGTTGTTGGAGACCAAGCCAGGCTGAAAGCAAGGTGCCTGGAATTGGCAGCTATAAAAAGTGAAATAGAAGTTTCTAAAAATTGAGAAGAAAAAAATGACAAGTCAATTAAGAACTCACTGATAAATTTAAGACCGAATCCGATAGAGAGGGAGAGAAAGCTAGTGAGCCGGGAGAAGGTTAGAAGTATATCCGAACTCCAGCACGGACGGACAGCCGAAACGCCAGAGTTAGGGTAGGGGACAGAGAGCGCCTTGTGTGCAAGCAGGAGACACAGAAGGAAGAAGAGACAGTGGGAGACACAGCGGCCCACAGACGTGTGACAGCCCAGTGGAGAGTGCCGGCAGCGGGTGAGCTCCGGGTGCGTCCTGGTGACACCGCGAAGACCAAGGACAGACAGGACTGAGATGCAGCCAGTGGAGATGCATCCCCTGCCTGTGGGGTCTTTCTGATGGCCCCAGTGGATCGCAGAAGACATGGGGTGATGCCGAGACACCTGACGTCAGGGCCAGCCAGCCAGGGCTCTGACAGGGCAGATGGAGCCTGCAGGGGGCCTTCCCCGCGTTTCCAGAGCATTCACGCGCTTAGCTGAATCTGAAAACCCATGCAGCCTGGGAACTTTTTTATTAACCTTCACAAAACCTTAAGCGACCTATCAACATCAGATAGAATTGGAGGATTAGAGAAAAGAAGGTAAATGGGTCATTCTACGGCTCGGAATGATCTTGTTTTCACGCTCCCTTCTAACCCTGGCGTACGTCTGGTTATGTTCTCATGGTTAGGGCCGCCCATCTGGGGGTGGGGAGGCTTCCTGGTCTCCCTCGTGGGGTGGGGGGGGGTGAGGTCGCAGGCCTGGGTGTGTCCTGGGGCCACCTTCACGAAGATGGCCGAAGCACGGCTCAGAACAACAGACATTCCTGCATGGTTCTGGGGGGGAGCGGGGTCAAGCCAGCCAGATCCTGCTGCGCTGAGGCCCTGGGTGGTGGTAGCTGCGGTGACCCAAGGTGTCTCGCAGCCTGGACGTACGCCCCTTGGTCTCTGCCTCCATTGTCACACGGTGTCCTTCCGTCTGTGCGTGCCTGTGTCTCCTGTCTTCTTCTTAGAAGCCCCATCATACTGGGTCAGGGCCCTTCCTCCCATGACCTCATCTTAACTAATTATAGCTCTAAAGGCCTCTTTCCCAATGGGGCCACATCGGGGGTGCCGAGCGCTGGCCATGAACCTGACTTTTTCGTGGAGATGCAATTCGACGTACAAAGAGGTTAGGCCAGGAAAGGTGGCAGTGGCCGGCCCGGGAGGTGAGGGCCCTGCTGTGACAGGCCGCGGGCGGGGGCAAGGACAGCTGCGCCGGCCTCCTATCACCGTCCCCTGCAGACTCCAGGTGTGGCCACCCAGGTCTGCCTCTCCCTGCTTCCTGAAGGAAGCTCCTGGGAGGGCTCCAGAGGTTTTCACTGTTGGACCGGAGTCTCATGGATCCACTTCTCAGGAAACAAAAAATTGTGCTGATTTTATGCATTTTTGTCCAATTCCACTGTTTCCCAACAGGAAGCGTGTTCTCCCCCCGGCATCAACCGAAATTCACCACCTCTGTGTTCTGGGCACTATGGGTCCGGTGGGACTTTGCTAGGGGCTTAACACGCTCTGTGGAGCCCACGGGTGTTCCGGACGCCGCCTCTGGGAAAGTCAGCAGTCTCTCGGCCCTCCCAGGACAATGGCCCAGTCGCTCTCGGAAGGGTACAGGTGGGGACGCAGCCAAAGGTGCAGCGTCTTCGCAGCCGGTAGTGGCACATTCCAGCCCCAGGCCATGCGCTGGCCGCCGGCGGCGTGTTCTACGGTTTGCTTCAGCTCCGCGCTTCCTTCCGCGCTCCGAAGTGAGCACTGGTCAGTCACCCCAGAGGAGGCTGCGGAGGAGGCTGCCACGGGAGGTTCTTCCTCAATAATCCTGGAGTAAAAACCACTTATGCGAACGCCATTTGTGATGTGCGGGTGAGAAGCGCTGCCGGCCAGGAGCACCGAGGCGGCGCCTCCCCGACCTCTGGCTTTTAGTCTTCCCTTAATGGGCTCAGGTCTGCGTCAGGATAATTTTAGTGACGTATCAAAGTCATTTAGTGCGGAGGATGAAGTTTCTTGCCAGCGAGTGCAAAGCCTTTGACGTAAACGAACTCAAGCAGTTCTCTGGGACACAAGCTGGGGAGGAGGTTTCCTGAGCTGACGGGTGTCCTGTCCCGGGTTCCAAAAGCAGCCGTCGGGGACCAACCACAGGCCTGTCGGTCAAGGCTTGGAAACTCTGCCCAAGAGGCGAGAGTCAGAGAATTGGAGGTTTGTACACATTTCCGATTAGAAACGGAGCAGGAAGCAGCACGTATGTTGCATTCCCTTCGCCAGCCCCGTTCCACACCGTCTTGTGACGACGGTATCGAGACAAAAGCGTGGCCGTGTTGCACCCACGAGGGTTTCTGTGCCTTAAATACCGAGAGGGTCGTGCACGGTTACCCGCCGTGGGAAAGTGGGAGTGGCAGCCCTGGGCAGGGGGCAATTTAATACACATTCCGGTGTCACGCCATCGTATATGGTCACGCGTGCGTTTATCGCCTTCTTGTCCAGGCACACAGTCACGTGGCATCTGCACAGATTGCAGGATGGCGGTGGACGTAACTTTTTGTGAAGCTCATCATTTTTGTTATTTAAACGGGATAAATTATTTTCTTCCTCTCTGCATTAAATAACCCCAATTTATCCCTAAAAATTTGGAGACACAGAATGCTTCCAGGGAATCAAGGTTTCAGAACCAAGTTGTCAAAGACCTTGGTGATGACAGCGATGTCCTGCATCTGGGGGACTCACTGTTGTGACCACTAACTGGTCGTGATGTCCTGCATCCGGGGGACTCACTGTTGTGGCCACTAGCTGGTCGTGATGTCCTGCATCCGGGGGACTCACTGTTGTGGCTAGTAGCCGGCCGGGGCTGCTGAGCGCTCCACGTGGGGCAGAGGCAGCTGAGCGGCTGAGACTTTTCCCGCGCCCCCTGCACGTTACAGCCGCACATGGAGTGGCCGCTGGGAGCTCCGCTGGGGGAGACACACAAGGTCGCTGTGATCTCCTTGGCAGAGCGCCTTAGCAGGGGAAAGACGTATTCTCTACTCCCTCCAGAGCAAAGCCGAGACAATTCCAGTGATCGCTGTTCTCGGGAAGAAGGCGAGGGCCTTCGCCGTGCGGAAGCTGCGTGCGGCACGAAGAGATGGGCTTCGCATCGAGGAGAAGGCGCGGATTTATTTTTCCCGCTGACGGCGTTGGGGTGAAAGCAGCTCAGGTTTCATCCACTCAGCACACGGAGGATGAGGGTCACTGGCCCGGCGGTCACCTAGGTGCTGGACGTGCCGCTGGGAGCCGGCTGGAGTGCACTGCTCACGGAGCCCGCTCCTTGGCTGCGGAAAGGGTGCCGAGCGGACAGGGATGCGTGTCCCACGCTTGTGTGGCACGGGGAAGCTCGCTTTGGGGAAGAGCAGAGCGAGGGTGAGGGGAGAGGGACCATGGTTGGTCAGGGCAGGCCTCGGTGAGCCGAGCAGAGCTTTCTAGACAGCGTGAGCATCACACACAGGGGCCAGTGGTGGGAGAGAGCTTGGAACACTCCAGAAACCACAAGCAGAGGGTTTTCTGGAGCAGAAAGAGGCGGGAATGGCCAGGTCAGGTCCGTGGGGTGGGAGGTGGCCTCGGACGATCCCTTGAAGGCTTGTGCTTGAGTTTTGAGTGATCTGGCAGGTTCCGGAGGACCCTCAGGGGCAGAGTGACGATACTGATACGTTCTCAGAGGTCGTCATGCCACTAGCTGCGGGGCTGACCATGGGGACAAGGTGGGGGCCAGCATCCAGGCAGGAAAGCCCTGCACGTGGTGTGGGGGATGGTGTCCGCGGTGGCCGTGGGACGCCGGCGTGAGCAGGGGTGGGACCTAGCTGCCCACGGATGGGGTACGAGCTCTGACAGGTGTCAAGGACCCAGGTGAGCTGAGGGGCTCGGCTGGCCCTGGAGATGCTGACTGCAGACAAGGTCAGATCCAGGGTTGAGGGGATAGGTCTCGAGCACCTGAATGCTGTGGGGACAAAATTCAGCCCATAACAACCCCACTGCCTGAATAATTTACAAAAAATTGCTGGGCGTGTGGCGGACGACGGGGCTGAGCCCAGGTGTGCTGGTGGGTCTCTCTGCCCTCCCCGGACCTTCAGCTCTCATCGGCCGAATGTAAGAGACCCTCCAGGTGTGTCTGCCGCGGTTTGCATCCGGAGGCCGTTTCCAAGGCAGGGGAGGTGGGGTGACGAGCAGGGCAGCCCCCCGGGAATGCCCCTGCCCTGGGCCTGGCTGGCAGAGGGTGTCTGCCTGTGGGGACCAGGGGACCAGTGCTCAGGCTCAGCTTTCTCGTCCAAATGAACCACGAGCCCTCTTACTGTGGGAGTCGGTGCCGGCTCTGATGCGAGCCAGGCGTCAACAAACATCACCGTTTGTTCTTGTTTCAACGGAAGCAAGTCTGTCTTCCAGTAAGATGCGAAGATCCCCGGTGCTGTGTTTGACGCCGGACGGCACACCCGGTGTCATTGCTCTGACCGTGGCTGTGGGAAGCCCTCTCCCTGGCTCCAGATTTTCATCAGTGGAATAAGGTATTTGGAGGAGACTAGATGAGCTGTAAGGTCGGCTTCAGATACTCGAGGTGGAAAACGTGTCCAAGTGTGACGCCCAGGGAACAGGAGGTCCCGAAATGGGGTCAGGGAGGGAGTCGGCGTGTTCGCTGGTGCGTAAGGACAGGATCCCAGTTCTGCTTTGGTGCTGGGGGCGGGTTCTTGTCCTTGCAGAGATGCGGGTGCCCGGCACGCAGGTAGACACAGGCCGCCTCTGCTCCCTGGGACCCAACAGAGAGGGAAGGGCTGGTCCCTGCTCAAAGCGGGAGCGTCCCTGCTTCCCACCTCCCAGGCGGCTTCTCTGAGGGTGGCCGGAGGCTTCCCTGCAGGCTCCCAGGAAACAAGGGCTCTTCCAGGGGAGGACACTCCCACTGGTGGGGACAGGTCGGGGACAGCAGCATCGCAGACCCGTGGGCCTATCCTGTGGCCTTGGGCTGTCCTGGAGAGATGGCCACATGTGCGCTTTATCGCCAGTGGCCAGACCATCAGAGACCAGCTGCCGAGGTACAAACAACTCACCAATCCCTAAACATTCACCGAGCTACCAGACAGCTGCGCTTAGATTTCAAATACAGGCCGGGGTTCGGACTGCTCTATGCCATGCCCTCGGTCCCATCGCTGATCTCTGCATGAGGCCAACAGACTTCCGCAGGTGACATGAAATGACCCAGAAAAGCAGAAGTAAAAGCTACTGTTTGCTGGCAGAGCTGTGGGCCCAATGAGGAAAGCGTCCAGGGGAACTCCTGGAGGTCAGCAGGGGAACTCGTGTGTGGGTTTGGATGGTGTGGCAACCGAGGCACGTCCCGTGGGAGCCAGAGGCGGCTTCCGAGCACAGGCCTGCACCGTGACATCAGCTTCTGCTCCCCAGCAAGACTGTAGGATTCCGGTGGCTTCAGGGCGGGTGGGCATGAGGCGCGCGGAGATGTGGCATCCCACTGGCTTCCCCTGAGCGCGCACAGTCTGGCCCTTCTCCACTCAGAAGCAAGCGTCCGAGCTGATGCCTGAGTTTCCTTTTCTGTATTCTAGAGAAGTCTGCAGGGAGTCTGAGGGAGGGGAGGAGGGCCTCTCCCTGGGGCTCTGGGGCCCGCCCTTGAGACTTCTGGAAGCACAGCTCAGGAGTGCTCCTGTGTCCACAGCTCTGTGTCACGGCTCCATGGGCAAGGCCATGGTGGGATCACGCAGCCTGATGTGGGGTCACAGCTTCTGGGGGGTGGTCAGGGGCATCCTGGGGGGCAGGCAGCTTCCTGATCCCGGCAGGGCATCCTGGAACCTTGCGGCTTCCGAGCTACCTCGCTTTTGTGACTGGGACAAAGGTTCCCGGCGGGTCACTTCTTCAGGGGTCCAGACTCCTTCCTGGGATGCAGGCTGGAGCCTTGCTCCCGGCCCCCGCCCAAGGGTCCTCAGTTCTCACGTGGGGCCCCTGGAGTGGTTTGCGTGGCTTTGGCTAAACCATCAGGGAGATAATCCCCGCAGCTGGGAACGCTGGTGTTTTGTTCTTTCGTCCATTTGCTCTTTGACCAACATGAACACTGATGTCCTGTGAGCTTTCCAGATCTTTGGGGAGGCAGGATGCATAAGAGCTGCTCTTGAAGGCTAGGCTGGTCTCGGGGAGACAAGCTGTGACAGACCGCGGTGATAAAGCACATCATCCCGCTGAGAACGTCGCAGGGGGCTGCCCAGGGAGAAACCAGAGGGACACGCCCCTGGCCTCGAGGAGCTTGTAAGGAAGGAATGAGTGTCTTCTCGTCACGGACACGGAGGCATCAGGGACGCTCACGTCAGAGCTGTAACAGTGACGTGGGAATGTGGAAGTGAGCTTGGTTTCCAGAGGGAAAGAGGGCAGGTTTCTGGAGAGGAAAGGGGTCAAGGCAGGGCCCGCCTTCGGTGTGTGAGGGGTGGGGGGCTGGGGGACCTTGTGCCTACGGGCCCCGCCCTCCCCAGCAGCCAGGGTCCCCGAGTCTCCGGGCCTCTCCTCTGGTCTCACTTGCCGACCGGGAATGGAGGCGCACACGGCCTGCTCCAGAGCCCGACGGTAGCTGGGGTCCCTCCAGATGTGGCCTTGGCGCGTGCTCCCCACCTCCCTCCTACCCACATCCAGACCCTCCTTCCTGGCCACTGTGCCCCGCTCTGTTCCTGAGTGCTTAGCAGTAACCCTGGGGCAGGTGGCCTCGCTCTTGGCTCCTACCCTGGGTTCTGACCTTGACTGTCAACCGGGCAAGGTCAGGGCCCACCTTCCCCTCCATGATTCCATCCGGGTCCGGCCTGGTCTGTGACGTCGCAGCTTGCCCGCGGAACTTAGGACAGTGGCAGCTCAGCCCGGGCCACCAACTCCTCCGTCACTCCTCAGAGACCAGGGACCCGCCACCCTAGCCCCGGACGTCAAACTGGGTGAGATCACCAGGAAATCTGTGCATGGGAAACACCCACCTACAGAGGAGGGGAGGCTCCCTCTGAGTGAGAGTGACGGTCTGGCGGGAGGCAGGCATGCTGGGATCCAGGAGCCCGGGGCTAGCATCGGGGCACACCCTGGGGGCAACGAGTGCGACAACAGCAGAAACTGGGGGGTCGGGGGATGCCGACAGCCCACATGCGCCCGCTGGCTTCCGTGCTGAGCGGGTGTCACCCACAGGGGTGACTGTGGGGTCTCAGGGCAGACATGGTGCGGACTGTGTGGGTCCCCAGCCCCTGCTTGCACAGGCCCGGAGCAGGGGCAGGAATGGGCTGCGGCAGCCTTGTTCTGAACCAGGTTCTGGAGCCCGAGCAGGAGCTCACAGCGGACGGCGGGGAGGAGGGAGCGGACCTTGGCGCCAAGGCTTGGAGCCGGCGTGACACGGAGCAGGCACTGGGGAAAGCCTGCCTGGATGGACGGCTGAAGCTGGGGGCCGGGGGCGGGCCGGGGGCAGGGTGGGGGCGGCCAGAGCCGCGGGGGCGGCGGCACGGGGTCAGACCAATCAGCTTCTGTTGGCACTGACACGGCCAGGAACTCGGGGCCTCAGTTCCCAGGCCCCCCGTCGGGAGCCCAGCATGCACTCGGGGGCCTCATCCTGAGTGTGGCCCTCAGTCTACACGGAGCTCCTAGCTCGGCGCCTGGCAGACAGCAGGGGCAGCAAAGGGCACCATCAATGTTCCCTCGCTCCGTGCACAGCGGGTCAGCAGGGGGTAGATAGGACCCGGGGTTCTCCCCTTAGCCGCGGGGTACCCAGAGCGTCAGGACGGGGAGCCCGGACCCGAGCCCGGAAGTGATGCAGCGTAGTCTGCCTCTGCGGGGGCTCCCTCATTTCCTTGCCACTCGTGTCCCCGTGAACACCAGCAGCAAAGCCCCCGAGAGCACCCGGAGAAGCCCCCCACAGAGCTGAGGGCCACACCTGCTGGACGAGGCCATGGCAGACCCGTGTACCCCGCGGAGAGTGCTGTCGGTGTGCGGGGCGCCGCGCTAGGTGAACGGCCAGCACGGCATCGATGCCGGCCTTGAGGCCATGTACCCCGTGTACCCCGCGGAGAGTGCTTCGGTGTGCGGGGCGCCGCGCTAGGTGAACGGCCAGCACGGCATCGATGCCGGCCTTGAGGCCATGTACCCCGTGTACCCCGCGGAGAGTGCTGTCGGTGTGCGGGGCGCCGCGCTAGGTGAACGGCCAGCACGGCATCGATGCCGGCCTTGAGGCCATGTACCCCGTGTACCCCGCGGAGAGTGCTTCGGTGTGCGGGGCGCCGCGCTAGGTGAACGGCCAGCACGACATCGATGCCGGCCTTGAGGCCCCCGTCGTTCTCACCAGCGACAACCGCCGAGTATCAGAGTTGGCGGCCACCTTGGAAGGTGTTTCCGTGACACAGCAGCCCCTGGTTCTCCTGGTCGCCTGCTGGTTCCCCCGTGCCCCCTGCAGCCCAGCGTGGAATTAGAGACTTGGGACTTCCTGCTGCCCGAGCCCTGGGAATCCAGATGCAGCATGACCCTGCAGACGCCCAGGCCAGGGCCCCGTCCGACAGCAGAGTGGCGCATGGTCCCCTCCGCTCGAGAGCGCCCAGGACTCCCGTGCCTCAGTGGGCCTCCCGCGGCATGAAGGCTCTTCCAGGGAACGTGTCTTCCACACCCGCCACTTCCCTCTCCACCCGTGCATGTTCTGCTTCCCTGTATCGACTCGGGGCCCCTCGAGCTGGGCAGAGGGAGAGGAGGCGCACCGCCCCTGAAGGGCGGATGCCGGCGGCCCGCAGGACTGTGGGGGCTGCACCTGCCCTCCTGGGAGCGGTGAGAACAGGCCGGCCTGGAGCGTGGCCTTCCATGGCGCCTGCGGAGCTGTACCCAGGCTCTCGCCAATGGAGCGCATGGTCCAGTACCCGCGGCCTTTTCCTTGGACTTTGACCTCATGGGAAACTCCATAGGTGTAAAAATATGTCAGTCAGATAGTCTTCCTGAGAAGGAGCCTCTGCTGACAGGTGCAGAATCCAACGCGTGTGGCAGAACAGCTTTCTCCCACACGGGTGGGGTGACGTCTGGCCCCACAGGAACCCTGGGAGAATGTTCTAGCTCGGCTGCCAGCCGACGGCAGCCAGCCGAGGGGACCGCTCTGTTCTGTCACCTGCTCGTGTGAGGGGAAGAGCCTCGGGAGGCGGCAGCCTGTCTCTGCCCCATCACTGTTCCCCGGGGGAGGCCGGCCTGTGGCTCCTTTGTGGCCCTCTCCCGTGCGAATCAGCCAGAGTCAGGCTCGCAGGACTCACCCGCTCCTCACGGCAACATCCAGAAGCCTGAGGGGGCCTCGTCCCTGTGGCCTTGGCACCCCCGGGCCCTGTCTGCAGTTCCTGTCAGGACGGCATCGGTGGCCACCGTCCCCAGTGCTCGGCCAGGGTTCTGGGGACACGGCCTGTTTGGGGAGACGTGGAGACCTTTGCAGGCCTCAGGGAGGAACTTCAAGGAGGACAGAGAACGGACGCGCGGGGTTTGCTGGTGGAAATGCCGTCAGTGGAGGTTTCGAGCCTCCCTTCCAGCCCTCCCGGAGCCCGCAGGTCCAGGGGCAGGAGCCGTCCTTCTCGGACGCAGGCTTAACTCGGAGGCTCGCATTTGCCTCCTGAACTGTTCTAACTCTTCAGAACAGCAGCAAGACTCTTCTCGTCTGAAAACCACACGCACGCCCCCGACTCGGGGAAGGGGAGGTCCCGGCGAACAGGCGAGAAGGTCAGGCCAGCGAAGCCTCGGGTGGTCGTGGCGCATCTGCCCGCAGGTCATTCGTTGGGCAGAGCGGGGCCTTCTGGGACTGAGTGTCTGGGGCGTTCGGCCGCTTCTGTTCTGACTGGGCAGCACTTGCTGCTGCCCCCTGGTCCCAGGTACCAGGCCGTAGCCCACCTTCTGGTTGAGCCTCTCTTGCTTCCTAACCTCTGACCTCGCTGACCCGTCCCTTCCTCCTGAACGCTGCTGGCTCCCGCGGCCCAGTTCCCAGCCCTGGAGGCCTTCCCTCACCCCGTGGAGCCGACGTCCAGGCCGTCTCCCTGTCTCATGCACGGGGTCTGCTGAGGAGGGGGCTGGCCCGTGTTCCGCAGAGCCGAGCCCTGCTTACCTGGGGCTCGAGCATCTGGCCATGAACCGGTTAGTGAGAATAATGTAGATGCCACCCCAGAGACGGGGAAGAAGTACTTCCATACGCAAAACTAATTAATTTTATCGTGTAAGTTTTAGGGGATAATGAATCTTACGTTCAGAGCAATTTCCAGGGTCTGTTTTCCTTGGCATCATTTTCTTCTCCTGAGACGCTTCCTTTTCTGGAACCCACTAATGCTTCCAAGCCCTTGGGGATCCCTTGTGGCCCGTCAGTGGACAGAGAAGTCCGCGGAAACCGAGGTGGGGCTCCCAGCACACGGCCCCGTGTGCCCCCGGTGATGGAGGTGGCGTGGTCCTTCATGGGGTGCCTGCCGGATGCCAGAGTCCACACCCCCGTAAGTGCTCAGGGAGGTCACTCCTCTGTGGGGTCTAGTCTTTGGCTCCGTCTGCCAGTGTTTCGTCCCCGATCTCTTTCTGTCACACGCTCCGGGGCTCTCCTTGGCATTGCCTTGGCCACACGCCCCTGTGCTGCATGGGCTGTGCACCTGCCGGCCCTCTCTGCCCGGCGTCCAGCTGCATGTCCGCTGGCTTTGGGGTCTGCTGTGTGGGTCTCTGATGCCTCCAAAACTCAGATCCCTCCCAGTCGTCTGGCCTGGAGGACCCTGCCTGCCCGTGTGTTTGGGAACTGGAGCCTCGTCCAGGATGTCAGAGCGGCTCTGGACAGCGATCACTGGCCGCCCCCGGCACCCGACAGCCCCTCAGCCCGCTTGCCTTCTGCACCTTTGCATGCCCTTCTCCCTTTGCGTGCCAGCTCACGAGTCTGAAGTCTTTTTACCTAAAAGACAGGGCATAAGGCAGGCACTTGTCATGTCCACTCACTGTGGTCACATGTCCACTGGCCATCTGTCCTTTGCCGCTGTCCCCCTGCTGTCACACACTGACTTCTCATCCTTGCCCCTTTGCTGATGTCCTGGGGGGAGCGTCTGTGTCCGGGGGGATAGAAGGCCCAGGGTGCTTGGTTTGGGCAGCTGCAGGCCCAGGCTGGGGGCGCCGGGGGCCAGGTGGGGAGAGACGTCACCTTCCGCCAAGTACTGGGTGTTCGTGGGTCAGGCCGTGTTGGTGCAGACGTGAGCGATCCGTGCACCGGGGTGTCTAGAGGACTCTGCACTTCGGTGGGAACCGAGAGACACTGGAGCCAAGACAATGCCCCCAGGGTCTGTGGGGTACAGGGGGGAGACGCCCACAGACATTGAAAGCCCTCCGTGTTTGCCCTACAGTTCTGGTCCCGTGGGGATGTGAAGCCGTCCAAACAGCGTCGCCACAGACACACACGCTGAGGGGACCCGAGTCTCTGCTCTGCCCATCTTTACTCAGAAACGCCTCAAACTTATGGAAACGCAGAGAGGACGATGCAGTGGACACTGTGTGTTTGTCGAATACCGACAGGCGTGTCCACGAACAAGGACGTCCTCGTACAAATCCACACCCGACCCCAGCCCGAGCGACCAGCCCTTGATTCCGCACGGACGTCTAGCTACACAGCCCGAACACGGTCTGCAACGGTCCGCAACGTGCTCTTTGTCTGCTGTTCACAATGCGGATCCAGACAGGAATTCACATGGTGCGAGCTTTGAACAATTCTCCATTGGTTGTGTTTTTTCCTTTTTTTCCCCCCCCCGGCTTACACAATAGTGTCATTTTTGAAGAGCACAGTCCGGTTGTCTTGTACTCGTATTTAAGGTCCGTATCCACCACTGACACAAGCAAGCTGGAAGGTAAATGAAAGAGAGACCCCAGGCGTCCCGGCGAAGGGAGCAGCAGCCCCGGCGCCCACAACGGCAAAACCAAACTGACCGAGAGGCGTGGGAACCGGGCACGAGGACGCAGCCTGCGCAGAGCGAGATGCTTCTTCTCCGGTAAGCAGTCTCGAATCTAGAAAGACACCAACTCTCTTAAGTTTGAATTTGATACGGTCCCATTTACGTCACATACCTGCGATTTTTAACACCAAACAAGCTAATTTCTAAGTTGATAAGGGAAAATAAGGAATAGCCAAGAAATCCTGGAAAGAGCCCCAGCCGTGGGCCCGGGGCCACCCGACAGCAAACACGAAGACTCGTTGTTGAGGGCCGTGGTGCTGACGCCCCGACACACGGACGGACAGACAGAAAGACAAGGGGAACAGAGGAAGGCTCAGAGCTGAGCGGGAAGAGAAATGTTGGTTCACGTGTCACACCTGAAACTAGAGCAGGCCCCAAGAGCACCCGGAGAGTAGAGGTAAGCAGAAGAAACCACGAACACTAAGAGGAAGCGGACCCTCCCCGGCCGGGCTGCGGAAGCCCCGCCGAGGCGCCGGTGGTCAGACGCAGGCGACGCGCGTCGAGGACCGACTTCCCTGAGGCGCGAATCATGCAGATCAGGAAAAGAAGACGACGACCCGGCAGCAGTGGGCGAGGGAGCGAGCGAGGCGTCCACAGAAGAGGACGCAAACGACCCCTAATCCATGAGCAGATGCTCCGGTTCCGCGAGCGCCGCGGAAACCCCACGGCGGCGGCCGGCTCTGTGCGCCGGGACCGGACCCACGCTGCCGCCGGGGCTGGGGGGGCGCGAGCCACGGCGTGGCCCTCAGATGCGACCCGCTCCTGGGATCTGTCCACAGACGCAGCCGCGCGTCTTGGAAGGAGACTGAGGCCGGGCGGGTCCGCGGCGGGGTCCGCGGCGGGGTCCGTGCTCACCAGCAAGAAGCGGAGGCGCCGTCCTGTCATCGGGGAAGTCACGGCCTCGCAAGGAGCCCTGTGTGTGGAGGAGGAGGAGGGCGGGGAGGGAGAGGCGGGACGCCATGAAGACAGAGGAGAACGCCCGAGTCAGAGGCCGTGAGGACGCGGGGGAAACAGGGGGCCCTGCCCAGGGGAAGGGCCCAGACGCAGGGCTCCCACCTCGAGGGCCCAAGACTCCTCCAGGCTGGGGGGCCCACAGAGGCCCCCTCCCAGGCTGTTTCTAGATGCTTCCTCCATGGAGGGCCCCGGTTCCCACTGGGGGTGAGGGACAGGCCATGTCCGGGGTGAAGCCGCCCGGTGTGAGGCAGGTTTTGGGGCTCTGGGTCTCTCTGCACCGAGACTCGGGAGCTGCAGGGCCGTGGGTCCCGGGGACCTCCGGCAGCTCCATGGGCAGGTCCGAGGCAGAAAGCCGAGCCTCAGTCCCAGCCTGTGCGGGGTGGGGCAGGGTGGCTGCGGGCGCAGGGACTCCGGGGCCGCAGGGCTGGTGAAGGCCTGACAGCCTGGCAGGGGCGGGCGTGGGAGCCACAGGCCTGGCCGGCAGCGCGTAGCCATGTTTGGGTTTTTTTGCATACTCTGCCCATCCCCAGGTCTGATTTGTGTCCTGAGCCCGATGTCCTCTCTGATCTGACCACTGAACTCGTTTCCTGGAGCTGTGACATGGCTTCACAGACTGGCTTCCGTGACAGGAAGGGGTCCTCCCGCCATCTGGGGTCACAGCCCGAGGTCCTGCCTGCCTCCTGCTGAGACCTCCGTGCTGCGCCTGCAGACACGGTCTTCCTGAGCCCGGGGCATCCTTCTCGGTGCCTGTCTGCATGAAATGTGCCCTCCCATAAGCCCCCTTCCTATAAGGGAGGCAAGGGACCAGCCCAACGGCACCACTGTCACCTGATCGTCTCTGTAAAGACCCCATTTCCAAATACAGTCACCTGGGAGGTACTGGGGACTGGAACATCAACACGTGAATTCTGGGGGACACGGTTCAGCACCTGGCACCTTGGTCTCTTCCCTCCCCCACAGGAAGGACACCTGCAGGCGGTCGCCCCGAATTCCCATACTGACTCCCCCCTGCTGACACGGAGGTGCTGACTCCTCAGAGACGTCCCTGCCGTGGCTTTTGTGAACCTACAGGCAGGACTCGGTTTTCCTCGATGAGCCCCACTGAGCAAGATTCCTGAGACAGGAGCTTCTGTTGGCTTCTGGACACCCGCCTTACACCGCGCCACTACAGCGTCTTCTCCCGCCGTTCTTACGGTGACACGGCCATTGCGCACACGGTGGTGGGACTTTGCCACCCTTTTATGGACCAGGGAGCCGGCACTCGGGAGGCGTCAATGACTTGCTCACAGTCACACAGGACAGCACACCACTGGGGTCTGAGCCAGCTTCCGAGGTGCATCTCCCCACCATGGGCCCCTCTGCCATGGCCGATGATGGGCGGGGCCTCTGCTTGGCTTCCTGAATGAAGTCCTGCTGACCCAAATGTCAAGTCCCCGAGGGGAAGCTTGCAGCCTCCCCACGCAGCCCTCAACTGTCTTCTGCCACCTTGCACATCTGCGCACATGCCATGCGGAGGGGCATGCGGGTGCTGCCGGGGCCTGGCGCGCCATCCCCATGGTCAGTGGCCCACCTCAGTGGCACGGGGCACTAGCTGCATCTCGCACCATTGCAAGCTCGCTCACTTAACAGAATGCAAACAGCTGGCCGAGAAGACCCACCAATGCATTTATACTTTGCGGAGGTGACTGTTTTTAACGGATCAGACACCGGCGACGGTGAAGTCAGTATTGACAGCAATTCCAGGCCACAAAGGGAAAGACAGTAATTGTGCTGAGCCACACAGAAGGGGGTTTTGAGACCTTCCTGTGTTCCTGAATTTCAGGTCCATGAGGAGATGACACAGAATGAGGGGGAGACCGCAAGAAGATGTGTTCGCCCAAGGAAACAGCACATCAAAATGCTCCTTGGGGGCACCTGGGTGGCTCAGTGGATTAAGCCGCTGCCTCCGGCTCAGGTCATGATCTCAGGTCTGGGATCGAGTCCCGCATCGGGCTCTTTGCTCAGCGGGAGCCTGCTTCTCTCTCTCTCTCTGCCTGACTCTCCGCCTACTTGTGATTTCTCTCTCTGTCAAATAATAAAAAAAAAATGCTCCTTGGACAAAACCCCCACAAAAACGAGAAAACAAAAAGCTTGAATCTGATCAAGTCTCCAGGACTGCGCTGTTCTAGACTCGGGATTTAAAAAGTATTTAATATTGAATTATTTAGGACCAAAATAAACTAAGTATTCATTCCTCAGTGGCAGAAGCCACATTTCAAGGGCTTGATAGCCACATGCGGCTGGTGGCTGCGGTAGGGGACAGAGCCAGTATACAACACTCCTGTCACTGTAGAAATTTCCACTGGACAGTGCAGTTCTAGAAGAAATGATCCGCTTATGGAAAACCCAGGGGAAAGAGAATTGTATAGATGCAATCAGCAAATGCAAACTATGGAATTGCTCTGGGACAAATGACCTGGTTCTTCAGGGAATAAGCAGCGAGAGCGCCGGGGGGGAAGGACAGCAGTCACAGGCCAAAACAACGTGCAAGGGGCCTCGGCCTCATGCGGCGCGTAGACCTCGTGCAGGCCGTGGCTCGAGCAGACCACCGCCCACAGAGGCATTTACGAGTCAACGGGGGACACGGAACATGGACTACGCATCTGATCTCCTGGACGTCTGTCAATTTCTAAAAATTTAAAAAATTGTGGCAAAATACTCATGAGATAAAATTTTCCATTTTGACCCTTTTTAAGTACACAGTTCAGCGGCATCAAGTACGTTCACATTGTTTTACCGCCTCCCCCCGACCCGGTGCCAGAATGTTCATCGTCTTACACAACGGAAACTCTGCCCCCGGGAAACAGTCAGTCTCTAGTTGCCCGTTCCTTCCATCCTTGGCATCCAGACGGGCCTTCCGTCTCGTGACGGACCACTCAAGGTGCATCCTCTGAGTGGACTCCGACACTATTGGTCTGTCTGTGACTGGCTTTTTCCATTTAGCCTAATGTCTCCAAGTTTTACCCATGGCACAACTTGTGTCAGAAATTCCTTGCTCTTCTTCTTCTTATTATTATTATTTTAGTGCAAAATGGTGGTTTATCAAAGGACGGGGACAGGACCCATGGGCAAAATAGAGCTGCTGCCTCCTGGCTCCTATTTTTAAAAAAATTTTAAAAGATTTTCAAAATTTATTTCAGAGAGAAAGAGAGAACAAGCAGGGGGAGGGCAGAGGAAGAGAGAGACGCAGATCCCCCACCGAGCATAAAGCCTGATGCCGGGGCTCCATCTCACGACCCGGGAGCGATCATGACTTGAGCAGAAACCAAAAATCAGGTGCGCAGCCTACCGAGCCACCCAGGCGCCCCAGAATTTCCTTGCTTCTAAAGGGCAAATATTATTCCACTGTGTGGAGTGACCACATTTTGTTGATTCATTCATCTGTGGTTGGACACTGGGGTTATTTCCACGTTTTGGCTGTAGTAGACACTGTCGCTGTGAACATGGGTGTGCAAATATTTTTTCAGGATCCTACTTTCTTTTTTTTTTAAGATTTTATTTTATTTACTTATTTATTTTGAGCACAAGTAGGGAAGGGGGGAGAGGGAGAGAGAGAATCTTAAGCAAACTCCCGGCTGAGCACAGAGCCTGATGCGGGGCTTGATCTCACCAGCCTGAGATCATGACCAGAGCCAAAATCAAGAGTCAGATGCTTTACTGACTGAGCCACCCAGGCACCCCAGGATGTTACTTTGAATTCTTGTGGGTGTACACCCAGAAGTGGAATTGGTGGGTCATATGCTACTACGATTTTAAAGTTTTTGAGAAAATATCGTACCATCTTTCATAGTGGCTGCACCATTTTAAAGTCCCACCAACTGTGTACAAGACTTCTAATTTCTCCATATCCTTACCAAGACTTGTTATTAATAACAGCCATCCTATGAAAAACTGAGAGCTTTTTCCTGACAGGAGCAAGACAGGGATGTCCACTCTCACCGCTTCTACCCAACTCAGGACTGAAGTCCCCGCCTCCACAGTCAGACAACAGAAGAAACAACAGGATCCGAATGGGTAAGGAAGAAGCAGAACCCTCACTGTCTGCAGATGACACGGTATCACACATCGAAAACCCCAGAGACGCCACCAAAACACTACAGACCTGATCGATGAGCTCAGTAAAGTCTCAGGATACAAAATCGATGTTCAGAAATCTGCTGCGTTTCTCCGCACTAATAATGAAGCAGCAGAGAGAGAGATTAAGAGAGCAACCTCATCTATAATCGCACCCAAAATAGTAAAATACGTAGGAATAAACCTAACTGAAGATGTGAAAGACCTGCACTCCGAAAACTGTACAACACTGATGAGAAAATGGAAGACAACACAAAGACGTGGAAAGGTGTTCCATGCTCGCGGATTAGAAGAACAAATGTGGTGAAAACGTCGATGTTACTAGAGCAACCTATACAGCCACTGCAGTCCCTCTCAAAACGCCAACAGCATTTTCCAGAGAACCAGAACGAATGACCCTGCAGTGTGTATGGAACCACAGAAGACCCAAGTAGCCAAAGCAACCCTGAAAAGGAAAAGCAAACCGGAGGCATCACAGTTCCAGACTTCCAGCTCTATGACAAGCTGTGGTCATCGGAACAGTGCGGTCCTGGCACAAAAACTGATACATAGATCAATGGAACAGAGCAGAAAATCCAGAAATAAACCCACAATTATAAGGTCGGTTAATCTTGGACGAAGCAGGAAAGAATGTACACGGGAAAGGACAGTCGCTTCAACAAGTGGCATTGGGAGCACTGGACAGCCACAGGCAGAAGAAGGAAACCGGGTCGCTGTCTTTCACCGTGCCCAGAAAGAAGCTCTAAGTGGATTTAGGACCCGATGTGTGTGACATGGGAAACCATAAAAATCCTGGAAGAGAGCACAGGCGGTAACTGCTCTGGCACCAGACACAGCGACCTCTTTCTAGACATGTCTCCTGAGATGAGGGAAACAAAAGCAAAGATAAACTCTTGGGATGTCCTCAGAATAAAACGTTTCTGTACAGAAAGGAAGCAATAAACAAAACTAAAAGGCCAACTATTAAGTAAGAGAAGGTGTTTGCAAAAGACATATCCAATAAAGGACTAGCATCCAAAATATATAAAGAACTGATACAACTCGACAGCCAAAACCAAATAACCCAATTAAAAATGGGCAGAGGACATGAACAGACATTTCTGCTAGGAAGACATCCAGATGGCCAACGGACACATGGAAAGATGCTCAATGTCACTCGGCATCAGGGAATTGTAAATTAAAGCCCCAAGGAGATACCATCTTGCACCCGTCAGAATGGAAATTCAACAACAGCAGAAACAAGTGTTGGTGACAGCGTGGAGAAGAAGGAACCCGCGTGCACGGCGGGAGGGAACGCAAGCTGCGGCAGCCGCTCTGGAAAACAGCATGGAGGTAGTCCAATGTATATTTTCCTTGTTTCTTGTGTTTTTGGTGTCATATCCAAGAATTTATAATGACATTTGTTACTTTTTCGGTGTAATAGCGATAGGAAGGGCCTGTTCCTTCTAGAGCAGAGGGCGTTTCTGCTCACGCGTCACAAAGATGCTCATGGTCACGGAGCCAGGGCTCTTCACCCAGGTGGTTCCTGGGGGTCCTCTCGAAAGGCACCGGCCCCCAAAGACATGGTTTATAGAGCAAGGGTGCCAACCCCCATCCTTCTCTGGGGGCCCATCATTGTGGTCTTCTGAATAAAATACCTTAATGCTTTGGTCGGTCAAAGACCCAAGTAGAGAGCGGATGTGGGAACTTGAGAGCGATGTGCTGTATCTTATTCCTTTGTGTCTGCTCTGGGCCATGTCATGAGGAGGGGAGTTTGGAACCCCACTGTCTGGTGGTGTTCATCTCTAGGCGGCCCAGTGAGTGAGCAGTGAAGCAGCATGACCCGGCGACGGGCCGCCCTGCCCTCTCCCTGCAGGAACGTCACCTCGGCCCGCGTGCCTCAGTGGTGTCGTGTCACTCAGTGAGCACGAAAGGAAAGCTCAGGGTTCATACATCATGCTTTCCAAAGGCAGCCACAAGAATAGGCAGCACTCTCTATTATGCACTTACTGTATACCAGGCCTAATGCTAAACTCATTCTGTGCTTCGCTGAAATCGTCTTTACAACAGCACTATGAGGTAGGGGTTGTCACGATGCTCGTTCTACAGGAGAGGAGAGAAGGGCTCAGGGAGAGGACGGAATCTCTCCAAGACCACATAGCCAGGAAGCACAGCGTTGCTAGGTCTTCCCAGCAAATCTGTGGAACAGAGCACCATCTTGCATCTACTTAGTTAAAAACAATTATTTGGATGTAGTTGACTCACAGTGTTAACGTTGGGTTCGGGTGTACCACGCAGAATATTCCGTTGGTTTTGGGCGTAGCGCGTGGTGGTTGGACGTCTGTGCTCCGCGCTGCTCAGCACCAGCGCAGCCCCCACCGGAGGCCGTAGCGCGTCCCACCACCGCCCGTGCTCCCTGTGCTGCATTTTCCACCCCGGGGGCTCACTCAGGCCTTAATGGAAGCCTCTACCTCCCGCTCCCCTTCACACATTTTGCCCAACTCCCCCAACCACCGATTTGTTTTCTGTATTTCTCTGTATTTACAGTTCTGTTCTCTGATTCTGCTTTTTTATTCGTTTTGTTTTTTAGACTCATCAAAATACCAAGCTTTTGCACACCAAAGGGAACCATCAATAGCACAAAAAAGCTACCTATAAAGCAAATGATGTATCCAAGACGGGGTTAACATCCAAAATACAAAGAAAAAAAAAAACAACCTTATACAATTTAACACCAAAATACCCAAATAATCCAATTAAAAAGAGGGCAGAGGAACTGAATAGACCTTTTTTTTCTAAAGAAGACATCTAGATGGTCACCAGGTGCATGAAAAGATGCTTGACGTCACTCGGCATCGGGGAAATGCACATCAAAACCACAGTGAGATGTCACTCACACACGTCAGAACGGCTACAATCAAAATGACAGGAAATGGCAGGCAGGGGTGGGCATGTGGAGAGAAGGCGCCCTTGGTCTGCTGGTGGGCGTGCAAGCTGTGCAGTCGCTCCGATTGGAGGCTCTCCAGGAAATTAAAGGTGGAACTACCCCGTGCTCTAGTAATCCACTACCGGGGATTTGCCCAAAGGAAAAGAACACAAAGTTGAAAATACATATGCACCCCTCTTTTATCGCGACATTACCTACAGAAGCCAACCTGAGTGCCCAGTACCAGACGGAGGGGTGGAGGAGACGTGGGCGGCGCGTGCGGGCGCGTGCGTGTGTACCGGAATACGGTGCAGCCACGGAACCGGCGAGATTGTGACGTTTGTGGACGTGGATACCCACAGAGGAGATCAGGCTGAGAAAGACAAATGCCGTATGACCTCATGCATGTATTTAGTTTTCCAGAGCTATTTGAGTATATAAAAATATATGCTCTGTATAAGCTTTTAGGGAGGGAGGGTTTGGTTGTCTCTGTCTGTAATTTCCATTTTTCCTCCTGTTTTTCCTAAGTTTTATTGTTGATTCACACCACACACATTATGAAACACACAGATGGTCACATAGAAAAAATATCATGTTTAGAAACTGCAAAAATCACCCCATGTTTGGACCGTCAGATCACGGGTGCTCAGCGGGTGCCCAAGAGCCCACAAACAGGACAGGGTATTAGCCCCCATGGCAGGGGCGTGTGGATGTTTCTAACCAGTGAGTTCTGAGAACAGAAACCCCTTTTTTATTCTGGACTTGCCTCCCAGGTCCGGTAACTAGACACGGCTTGATATCGTTCTGGAGCAAAGGGAATGGGCTCAGGCAGCGATTCCCCGGGCGGGGGGAGCTTGGTGCTGGTGGCTGGGTTTCTTGGCTACGGATATTCTAATTGGATTTAGCACATTTATAAAATAATCACCCTTATGGATAAAATGTGAAGCCACCATACATACAATTTACCATGCCTCAATGACATAAAAAAACACATGGTAAATACATTATAATTATTGGTTAAGAAACAACAGAGACAGTTCTCTCTTTCTAAGTGCTCATTTCATTGTAAAGGGTTTAATAAATAATTATATTGCAGTTATGTAGTCTCCTCAATGGCTTATTAAACGGCGACAAATGATCAAACACCTTGCTCGCAAATACTTTGCAACGTGTCTGCTGTGTAAACTAGTTACGGAAATACCAATATTCTTAAAATATCAATACACATTAGCGATGCATTTACTTTCCGTTTTTAGACGTATCCAGTTCTAGTCCAAAAAAAGCTTATTAACGACCCTTATAATCAGATGCACAACCTTTAAAACAAATGAGCTGAGAGGGCTGTCTTTGGCATCAATCTGGGAGTTTTATAATACTGTACATTTTCAGCCTTGTTTTGCTTTTGCCTGAATTGAAGCCAAAAAGCTTTCAAAAACGTGCGTTCACCAAAAACAGAGTAAACTGCCAAGGCATAAATTGAATTCTAAAGATTAACTGCGGCTCTAGCCATTGTTAGCTTTTACTGTCTTTGTTTGCTTAAAAAAAATGGATTCTGGTCTGAAACGTGGATTGCCTGCACACTAACATTTTGCAAATTTTACCTACTTGACTAATATGACTTTTTTTACTTGCGAAAATTTTTATTGTTTTGTTTTCTGAAGGATGCAAGTCGCACCCCCCCCCTTTTCTTTTTCAAAAGGAATGCTGGCTTATATTGAAATTAACTACAATTCCGAATATATTTAGATTCGTGTGCCCCTCCCTGCCCCACCCCCAGCGGGGCCAGGGGGCGCGGAGGTAGCCCTTCCCTTGAAGAAAGGAACATACAGGTTGCCACCCCCTAACCAGCCCAGCGGGGCCTGTTCGGGCCCTGAGTTCGGATTCACTCGTCACCTGCCATCGCACAGACGCGGTGTTTCCCATCGCGGACACTACGCAGGCATTTACCGGTCAGTACACGAATCACGCATCTTTTCCAGGCACGGCTTCCCACGTACATCGCACATTTGGTTATTTCCAGAGCTGACGGTCCTCCCCCACCGCAGGGCCTGCACTGGAGTCATTCTTCTGTTTGTTCCTGGAGTTCTCTTAGATTTCTAGTAAAATAATTGCTTAAAAAACAAACCCTTGCCCAGCGTCTAGTTTAGCGATTCCCTCCTCCCTCCGTCCCTTCCTTGCTTCCCTCCGTGCTCTCCGGGTTTTATTCTTAAGTCCTCTCTACCCAACACGGGGGCCAACTCACAGCTCCGAGATCCGGAGTCACGCTCTACCGACCGAGCCTGCCAGGTGCCTTGCATTGTGTGGTCCATAAGCACCTGGGGGACCCCAAAATGTGGTCCATAAGCACCTGGAACCCAAAATCTCCATAAAGATTTCCACAGTCCACAATGTCTCCACGATCATGCAAGATGGCACATGTCCTTTCCCGTGCCGACATCGCGGCGAGGGTGCCGAATCCACGGTGGGCAGATCGCCGGCATCTGAGCCCAAATCAGGGCAACAGCAGCCTGAGTGCAGGGCTCACCCGGGACGCATCAAGGCCGTGCGCTCACAGGAAGACATGACAATGCCCGCCGCACTCAAGAATGCCCTGCACAAGGGATAGCCATGGTTGGTCTTGTTAATTCTTGACCTTAAGCACACGCCATTCCAGTGTTCAGTGTGGGCAAGGGGCAGGTGCACAGGTGCGCGGGTCGCCTCGGCAGGAACGTGGGAGACTGGGCTGCAAGCGAACCCAACCGCTTCTCCCTCCCCGGAGCACAGTCCTTGCAGCTGGTCCAGGGAGAACCTGACAGACGCAGCGTGGGCGTGGGGACGGGACCGTCGGGTGGTAGGGAAGCAAGCGGCCTGTCCTCCACCGGAAGTCACTGCCGGCATTCGCGGCCAAGGGTAACATTCGATTTTGCAAAGGAGAATTCACGTTTTTGGAAACTTGTGTTTGCTGAGATGAGCTGTACGGTGTTTTTCGTCTTAAAAAATTTTCTTTTCTGATGAAGTCAGTGATATGAATGATTGCGCTTTTTGAATATGATGTAATGAAATGTGTCAACGGCATGAGTCAGGGAGCATCATTTTCCAAATGACCAACGCATAATGTCAGAAAACCACAAACGGGCTGAAGATCTACTCAAAATGCAAGATTACCCCTGGATTTACATGTAAGGTGCTACGACATGGTCACTGACGTGTTTGCGGACGCCACAGAGCCGTGAGCAACGGGATACGAACACTCGTTGCCCTCTGTGGTAACAGAGATCATCCACAATTATTTACCAGAGCTAATAAAACGCTCCTCCCCTTTCCAACCGCACAGGTGTGGAAGGGCCTATGTCTCTTACGTATTTCAACCAAAACAGCAGAGAGGACAGACCGGGCACTGGAGCAGACGCGAGAGCCAGGTTCCGAGTCATTCTGCTCTTGTCACGACCCTGCCTTCTGTTCTTGTAAATATAGTCATTTTTCATAAAAACAGCCTAAAAAGTCATATTTACTTCTTTATTCATCATTATTTTATGCATTATTATTATTTTAACATAGATTATCAAATATTCTAAAACGTATCTGTGTTAATTTTTAACATGAAAATACCTAGAGGTCGCTCCCACAGATGAGAGCCTAACATCGTGGCAGGTGCGTCTCCCTCTCCTGACACAGAGGCTGGCGAGGAGTTAAATTTTCGGGGATCCAGCTTCAGTCTCCACATTTCCCCCTCAGAAAAGACTGTTTTAAGTATACTGTCTTTTATTATGTCGTAAAATAATCATCAGAGTGATGGCAGCTCCATTTTAATCTTAGGTTAGCTACCAAGAACACTGGCTAGAGGGTCCTCGTTGGATAAAATTAAAACTAGTTTTAATGAAAGATTACAATAATGTTTTGTTAAAATTAGGTGGAAGAGTGGGAGCTGCTGACAGTAAAAAGTCAAGTTCAGAAGCTGATTGCTGGCAGCGTGGAGAGACGGTCCCCCTGGGGGATTCCTGCCTGCCTGAGCTACAAGCAAGTGCAAGAGAGTGATCGATGGGAAGGAATTCTCTTGTTCCGCTTCCTCTGCAGAGCCTTCGGGAGTCTGGAACGGGCCGCGCTCCCTGGGCCAGCCGCCCGCACCCGCTGAGCAGACTCTCCCCGGGTCGGACCCACCCGCGGCCTCGTTTGACTTCACTCACAGGAAGAGCTGGAAGTCGCCTCCGGGAGCACCGGCCCACGGTCCTTGAACGTCTCAGACCCAGCGCGACGACCACCTACAGCACGCGAGGGCTGCCTGCCGCGGCCCAGAGCACAGCGGCCGGGATGGAGCTGCTCTTCCGTCCTGCGCACAGCCCGGGCACGCGTGTGTCCGCAAACAGACGCACCTGCAACAGCGGGGCGGCGTGCGGCTGCCGCGGAAGTGAGCGGTTCGGCCTCCAGGACGGGAGGAGAAGTTTTGAAATCTGTACTTCCCAGCAAGAACGGAAACGGAAATCATCAGGGGAGGTGAGAAAAATCTCCCTCGGATGTGAACAGCTTCATTCGATTTCAATTCCACTCCCCGTGCAGGTCCCAGTTCTCCGTGTTTCCCGAGCGCGTTTCTGATAGAATGCTCTTAAAAATGAAAACGTTTTCATGCTCCTGTAGAGTTCATAATTTTCAAGTGTTAATAATCTCACTCATTTTAGCTAAAAAATTCTTTGCACTTCATAGGATTTCCTTTCTCACCAAGGTCTTCCCACCTGCTCCCAGTTAATACTCTGATGTCTTACAGGAATCAAAAATCACTCAGTAATTTTGCGCGGAGACATCTAAGACAAACAGAGGAGAACGTTTGTTGGAAAGCCGATTGTTAATAGGCTTCGAACCCTGAGAAACGCAAACTCTAAGCTTCCAGCCCTAGGTAGCCCTGATCTTGAGTAGGTGAAAAACATTGAAAAAACTGCTTGTTTTTCCAGACGCAGGCCTGACGGAACAGCCTGAGACTTGCGGGGGAAAAGGCACGTGCCCGCGGGCAGCCCTCCGCCCACAAACACAGGCGTACTTGAACGTGTCTGCAGAGCTGTGTCCTTGATAGTCAATCACTTCCAAGTACTACAGTCCTTTCTTTCACGTGTGACATGATGGGCGCTGTGGAGGGGGTGTGAGAGTGTTGTCCGCAGGAGTGCACCTGTGTGGAGTAGTGCCCCCATTTTACTAGGTGGGTGCTGGCAGGTGGGGGCAGGGTTCTCCGTGCCTGGGGCTCACGGAGAGGCCCTGAGGTCTTGCGCCGTGCGTGTGTGTATAATTATGAGTGGGGTCCTACTGAGACGAACGCCAGTCTGGAAGGACCTTCTGAGAGCGGATCCACGGAGCCTGGGACCCACCGAGAGGAAGGAGTGGAGACACTTCAGTTTTAATGTATTCAGTTCTGTGTATTTTGGGGATAGCCAATTTCAAAATCTAAACTAGCTGGGGTTCATGTTTTATAAAATTGCAGTTCTTTGCTTTTTTACTTTTTGAAGATTTATTTATTTATGTTTTAGGTGGAATTTTGTCAGTTCTCTTTCTCTAAACAAATGTGGGCAGAACAGATCCGAATCATTAGGTCTCGCTCGACTACCGGTGCGGGTCCTTACACAGGGTGAGACGTGGCGTTCAAGTGCTCGTGAAAAGGACACGGCACAAAAATGTGACGGTGGACGCCCCCCGCCGCTGGCTGGCATGTAACTATCGTAAGACAGAAGTATCCTGCGGCCAGAGAAGCTCTTCGATTGTGAGAACACCCAGATTTCCCCAGTATCACCACGGCACGCTTCATTCCCCTACTCCTTCACTGTTGACCTTGTCGGCGCCTGGTCCCCGGGGCTCGGGGGAACCTGCTCATGGACCCCTTGTTTGTCGGCAGAACTGGTGGCTTCCTGCCCCTTCTGTCCTCGAACGAATGGCCCACGCTTCCTGGTTCTGCTCTTGTGTCCACATAGGACCATCTGTGACAAGAACAGTCACTGAGACAGCAGTGGCTGCAGCGCGGTGGTCTGGCCCAGGAGCAACAGAAATCTCCGGTATAACCACCTTCCACAACCAGAAAAAGTCTTTGTTTTAACTTTAAATTTAAAAACCCCTAAGCTTGGTCTCCGGGTTTTCACTGGCTGTACAAGGGCCCAGGTTCTTTCCATCTCCCGCCCCGTCTTCCAGCCGCCAGGTGGTCTTCAGGCCGGTTCCCACGTGCTCCTACCACAGGCGACAATTCCAACGCGACCCGGTGCTCTCGGGACAGTGTCTGAGGGTGGACGAGGACACACTTTTCTCTGTGTCCCATTTCACGAGTGGAGACACCCCTTTGTGCGTCCGGGGCTGGAAAGAGATCACAGGTTACACGCCCAATCTTTCACCGTCGGGAGCAGAGCCCAGGACTGGCCAGGGCTCTTCGGGGACGCGGACCCTTTCCCTCAAAGCAGGGGATCACGGGGAAGAGGGTGGAGACTTGAGGAAGATGAGGTCTCATTAAACATGAAGAAACTTGTGTGTGAGAATGGCTTTTGGGGACACAAGTCACAGTGTCCACTACAGACAAAGAAGCCACGGGCAGACGCCATGTCAACTCTCCCATTTTTTCAGCCTTGGGATGGAATCAAGGACCCCGGGAAATCTCCCGTGGGGAACCCTGGCTACAGCAGCTGGTGTGTGCCATGGGACCTTCGAATGCCCGTGGCCGCACCCCCGAAAGCAGGCTCTGTTCTCTGTCCTCCTGCGTCTTCCTTCCAGGGCTGAGCGCCAGCCCTGGAGCACAGTCATTAGTAAAAGACGTGACCTTGGTAAGCAAGAACAGGGCTCCGCATTTCCCATTCCTTCAGCATGAACCGTAAAAAGCCACCTAAAGTGGGTGCCACACTCCTTATTCCTTCTATGTCTCCACGGACCGCTGCAGATGTTGCCAAGATGAACTCGTCTGCACGGCACCAGCGGCCTCGCGTGAGCAGAGGGCAATGGAGAGAACCCCGAAAGGGAAGCGGGAGGCACCCCAAGGCAGCTCCCCCATCCACCTGTACACGGAGCGGGCTGGGCAGGGCTGCCTGCTCTGTGCCTTGACCCCGGGGCCGGAGCGGCCGCAGACAAGCAGCCCGGGCCTGACAGTGAGGAGGGAGGAGGCGGCGTGGTCAGGGTCAGGGGCGGGGACAGTGACATTCCCTCTCATCCAGCACGAGCGTCAGCGCCGCGGTGACCGATGGAGATGAGGGCAGTGTCATCTTCAATATCCATCCATTATTCGTATCATGAGTTAGCCGGTGACTTTCAAACGAAAGATGACTCATAAAAGAAAAAAGCGAAGCTCTGAATAAAGTCAAATTGAAATATTGTCATTTCTGGAAGTCTAATTTTAAAAAAAACCACCTAATTTTGATCACAGATGGCTTATAATAAATAAAAAAATCGTATTGGGTCTTATATAAAAAGCAGATTAGGTTTCACAGTGAATCGTGGAGAACCGACATACGATACACACAGTGTAAAACTTACGACTCGTGTCACGGAAGAAAAAAATTTCAGTGGTGTATTGATCATCTGAAGGTCTTCTTTGTAAGTTCATGTTATCGGAACAAACCGGTCCTGGAGCAGCTAGAAAGCCGTGAGGTCTGCGTGATTACACGTGCTAAAACCCGGATCTGCGGCGCACGCAGAAACCGAAGGCCCCCCAGTTCCTGTTCAAGCAGGCCTCGGCGAGTGCGCCGTGCGTGCAAAGAAACAAGTGCGGAAAAGGCAGAAGAAAAATGTACGTGTGTAAGACGCACGTATTCCAAGGCCCGGATCTTCGCTACGCAGTGACCGCAGCTCCGTGGGAGGAAAGTCAAGGGTAGGGCTGCAGCCGGCTCCTGCGAAAACAGCCCTCGCGAGCGCCCGCGGCGGGCGGCCCGCGTTAATCCGCTCTCCCATCACTTAATTACATCACCCTTTAAGACAGACGTATAATGTAATTAGAGATTTGAACAGTTCACAGCCAGATCACTTAAAGTAACATTGTTAATGGGCTCTAGAAGTTCTCCCTTTAATATTGCCAGTGTTATAACTCCTAATTACCTTAATAATTAGGGCTCTGTCACTCACGACCGAGGTGGCAGCTCCTCGCACTAATGGGTACTGGAGGTCTGGTGCGAGGCATGTTTTGATGTTCTCATCTAGTTGCTTAGGGTCGGAAGGAGCTATTTGCCCTTGGAAACCTGGCGGTTGCTATGAGGTGGCCTGGGCACCCTTACCCGCCGCCTGGAGGCTGCCTCTGCCACCGCTGTTTTCATTCAGCGGAGAATGTATAAAGTCTATTCACGGAAGACCCCTCGCGAAACACAAATGTGGCACCTGTGGATGAAAGGCTCTGAATTTCCACGGCTCCCGGGGCTCATGCTACAAAGTAACAGTATAAACTCGGATGTCAAATCAACTGGGATTGAAATGAAAAGGCACCGAAATTTCTTTCCTGTGCAGTCAGGAGAAGTAGACGGAGGTTGGGCCGGGGGGTGGGGGCGGGAAGGACCTTGCGGCTCTGTGCACAGTTGCACGGGGACAGGTTGGGGGGCTAGGCGTCCACAGAAATCTACTGGAACAGAATGGAAAGAAAAGGCAAGGAAGAGCACCTGGGGGCTAAAATTATCTTTATGACACGAATCAGAAAGTACGGTTCTCATGCGATGCAGGGGAAGGATCCCGGCCAAGAGTGGACTCCCCTTCGCCAGAGCCATTTCCTTGTCTCTGGGGAAGACCCTCCGTGGTCTTGTGCCGCGGCCATTTGCTGGTGACGTCTTCTCTTCGGACCGTGAGCCCCGGGGAGGAAGTGACAGAATTAGTCGTCCGAGCGCCTCCGTGGTGTAACAGATGCGGCGCCGCGTGCGCTCATCAAACGCGGGGCCCCGCGTGGCTCCGCCAGCAGGAAGACCCCTGAGAAGGACCGAGCCAGCTCGGGCTTTAGTCATTGACTTCATTAGCGTATTTTCTAGAATCTGAGAGGTGGTCGGCAGAAATTAAGAGAATTCACCTGAGAACAGCGGATTTGTTGTCTAACCCGGCTTCGGAGCTGAACGCTGAAGACAGCACGCCGCAGGGGAAGCGGTTTTCCTTCTGCAGCCGTTTCCCTCAGGAGGATCACAGGGCGGACTCCGCCCTGCGGCACAGCCAGGACTTTTCATTACGTTTTTATTCTAATTCCAGGAGCGTGAACATGCAGGGTAGTATGCGTTTCAGGTGTCCAATAGCGTGAGTCCGCTTCCTGCCGTGCGTCACGCGCAGCACAAATGTCCTCCTTTGTCCTGACGCCCTCCCCGCGACCATCCGTGTGTTCTCCGTAGTTACGAGTCCGTTTCTTGGTTTGTCTCTCTTCTTTCCCCTTGCTCATTTGTTTTATTTCTTAAATTCCACATATGAGTGAGATCACATGGCATTTGTCTTTGTCTGGTTGACCCATTTCGCTCAGCACCACACACTCCAGCTCTGCCCATGCCATCGCAAATGGCCGAGTTTCATTCTCTTCTGTGGCTGAGGCATATTCCCTTGTCTGTGCTACCCCACGTCTTCTTGGTCCATTCATTTATGGACGGACAGTTGGGCTGCTTCCGCATCTTGGCTAAGGTAAATAAGGCTGCAGTAAACATGGGGGTGTATGTATCCTTTTGAATTAAAGTTTTTGTATTTTAGGGCAAATACCCAGTAGTGCAACTGCTGGGTCACAGGACGGTTCTATTTTGGACTTTCTGAGGACGCTCCGTGCTGTTTTCCAGAGCGGCTGCCGCAGCTTGCGTTCCCTCCCACGGTGCACGCGGCGCCCCAATCCCGAGTCCTCGCGCACACCTGTTGTTTCCTGTGCTGTTGATTCTCCCCGTGCTGACAGGTTGAGGTGGGATCTGCTTGGGGTTTTGATGTGCATTTCCCTGATGCCGAGTGACATTGAGCATCTTTTCATGTGTCCGTTGGCCATCTGGATGTCTTCCTAGCAGAAATGGCTGTTCATGTCCTCTGCCCATTTTTAATTGGGTTATTTGGTTTTGGCTGTCGAGTTGTATCAGTTCTTTATATATTTTGGATGCTAGTCCTTTATTGGATATGTCTTTTGCAAACACCTTCTCTTACTTAATAGTTGGCCTTTTAGTTTTGTTAATTGCTTCCTTTCTGTACAGAAACGTTTTATTCTGAGGACATCCCAAGAGTTTATCTTTGCTTTTGTTTCCCTCATCTCAGGAGACATGTCTAGAAAGAGGTCGCTGTGTCTGGTGCCAGAGCAGTTACCGCCTGTGCTCTCTTCCAGGATTTTTATGGTTTCCCATGTCACACTCGGGTCCTAAATCCACTTAGAGCTTCTTTCTGGGCACGGTGAAGGACAGCGACCTGGTTTCCTTCTTCTGCCTGTGGCTGTCCAGTGCTCCCAATGCCACTTGTTGAAGCGACTGTCCTTTCCCGTGTACATTCTTTCCTGCTTCGTCCAAGATTAACCGACCTTATAATTGTGGGTTTATTTCTGGATTTTCTGCTCTGTTCCATTGATCTACGTATCAGTTTTTGTGCCAGGACCGCACTGTTCGGATGACCACAGCTTGTCATAGAGCTGGAAGTCTGGAACTGTGATGCCTCCGGTTTGCTTTTCCTTTTCAGGGTTGCTTTGGCTACTTGGGTCTTCTGTGGTTCCATACACACTGCAGGGTCGTTTGTTCTAGTTCTCTGGAAAATGCTGTTGGTATTTTGGTAGGGACTGCAGTGACTGTATAGGTTGCTCTAGTAACATCGACGTTTTCACCACATTTGTTGTTCTGATCCGCGAGCATGGAACACCTTTCCACGTCTTTGTGTTGTCTTCCATTTTCTCATCAGTATTTTACAGTTTTCGGAGTGCAGGTCTTTCACATCTTCAGTTAGGTTTATTCCTACGTATTTTACTATTTTGGGTGCAATTATAGATGGGATTGCTCTCTTAATCTCTCTCTCTGCTGCTTCATTATTAGTGCGGAGAAACGCAGCAGATTTCTGAACATCGATTTTGCATCCTCCGACTTTACTGAGCTCATTGATCAGGTCTGTAGTGTTTTGGTGGCGTCTCTGGGGTTTTCGATGTGTGATACCGTGTCATCTGCAGACAAATGAGAGTTCTGCTTCTTCCTTACCAATTCGGAAGCCTGTTGTTTCTTCTGTTGTCTGATTGCGGAAGCAGGGACTTCCAGTTCTGAGTTGGGTAGAAGCGGTGAAAGTGGACATCCCTGCCTTGTCCCTGACCTTATGGGGAAAGCTCTCAGTTTTTCTCCATTAAGTATGATGTTGGCTGCGGGTTTCTTATATAGGGCAGTGCAGGCAATGGTGAATTCCATCCTATGAACCCCGAGGACCAAGAAGTGTCTGTGGTTCCTCAGACTTACTGGGTCATCTGACTCAATCTTCACAATATTTCTGCAAGGCCAGCACGACCACAGTCATTTTCCAACTGCGTCAAGCAGAGATCTGAGTCTGGATACAGCTTACTCTGCATGCTACAATGTGACATGTGTGTTCTTAAATACAGTGTAACACAAAATCGCGTGATGAAAACTACAGACTTTATTGGAACAAAAAGATTAGGGATAGAACACTCCAAAACTTCACTGGTGACACATTTTAATAAAAGATGGAAATGTAACAAAATGTTAACAGTTCTTCACACATTAGCTGCTTAAGAAATGCACGGGTGCGGCATCTACCCTAGGACGTATCCTTCCAGGCCTGGAGTGCGGGTGGAGCTGGGTGCGAGGGCTCCGTGTCCTCAAGAGCTGGTGAAGGGGGCTACCTGAGGCAGAGGGCAGGCCACGACCCTGGGGGGCTGGGGACCTACAGCCCACAAGGTGAGCGAGGGAGCGGGTGGCTTCGGGCCGTGTGCACGTAAGTGTGTGTGTGCACATGTGGGCTCACGTGAAGCTTTCTTCAGCCGCATGTGGGGTCTTGGGACCCTTCAATGTTTCCGGCAGAGGCAATCAGGCATAAGCAAACACCAGTTTTGTATCATCCTCAATACATCAATTTCATCAGAAATAAGTCTCGATTTCAGAACCTGCACTCTAGGAAAACAGAGTGCGTCCACTCGAAATCTCCCTGCCTAGGGGTGGTTGTACCCAAGCCGGGCACTTCTGGCCACAGACCTACCCGCACACACATCTGCTTGGATGCTGGGACGCACCCCAGGGGGCGGGAGCTCATGCTAAGTAGACACCAGCGTTTAGGACCAGGGGCGCAGGCAGACTGGGCAGGTCCGCCCAGCAGGTGGGCCTGGAACTCCTACCTGTGACTTCACAGCTACAGAATCACCCTATGAGCCCACTGAGGTCTGAGAAGAATAGTTTTGTTCACAGAAAGCAGGATCCGTTCTGTGCAGCCAGCAGAAGATCAAAGCCTGGAGACGCAGGCCCACGGAGACAAGACAAGCTGGTGCACGGGGCTATTTGCAGGTCTCTGAGCATTTCGCTGTGTGTGTGTGTTCATGGTCACTGGGCTGCCCGCTTCTGTGTACACACGCGGGAGGAGATGAGAAGCCATCTCCTCATGGGCAAACTTGGGAATGATCCTGAGGACCTCCTGTGGCAGGGAGACCTTGCTCCTTCCCCAGGCCCCCAGGGGCAGTGCTGGGGGTCTGCACAGGCACAGGGGAGAGAGGAAGACAGACTTGGATTGACCCCCAGAGTCACACCCGGGACAGTTAGCTGGACAGGGACACACACAGTTTAGGTGATGGGGAGCTATTATTCTGGAAACAACTAACCATCAGGAATGTGGGATTCTGAATCTGGACCAGAGACCAGAAGACAGCCAAGACAGGATCTTAGGGGACCTGTAATTAATGGGCAGGGGAAAAGGGCAGTCAGTAAAGGAAGAGAAAGTGCCGGAATGGCCGTGAGCCGCCTGCGATGGGGTGCGGTAGGTCAGACCTCTCTCCTTCCTCTGATACTGCATTTTGCGCCACCATCATCTCCACCAGCAAGTGAGACTGAGTCCAGATGTCCTGAGTGCCAGTCCCAGCACTGGGCGCTCAGCACGGACCATGCTGGACGTGGCCCCTCCCCCAAGAGAGAAGACACGGCTTCTGGGAAAAGCAAGTACTCGTCGGGCAAAAGGACAGGACGGATGCGTGATGTAGACTCAAAAGCTTATGGGCATTTCTTGGAGAGAAAGGCACTTCCCTGGGGCAGTCCTGAGGGCATCCCGGAGGAGAGGCGTTGATTTCAAAAGGCAGCGATGGAAAGACACAAGTTTAGTCAGGGGTGAGTCGGGGGAAGAGATGGGTTTAGAGGATGAGGAACAGTGTCCTCAAGGAGGTTACTGACGGGCCCTTGCCCAGGCTCGCAGGGACAGTGATGGAGTTCTGTCATATTTACACGACGGGGGCCCCGCACAGGAAAGGACCTGCACACCCCTGGGGAAATAGATCCTGTACTGGGGCTGTGGGTGGCTTGGTGGCTGGACTGTGTGCCCCCAAAATGCACAATCAAGTCCTACTCCTGGGGCTTCGGACACCACGTGAGCAGAGGGTCACTGCAGATGGAATTCGTGGAGATGAGGGCTCCGGCGGGCCCTAGAGCGGCGGGACCGGTATCCTCAGGAAAGGGGAGCGCGGACACAGGCTGATGCCGGAGGAAGGTGCCGTGGAGACGCACGGGGAAGACGGCCGTCCATGTGCGGGAGGGCGGCTGGATCCCACCTTCCCTCACGGCCTCAGAGGGAGCCAGCCGGGCCCGCAGGTTGCTTCTGTCCGGGGAAGCAGACCCAACACCACCCCTCAGGCAGCCCTTCCTCCCCAAGCTCACAGACAGGGGCGGACAGTCAGCCGAGGTCAATGGTCAGGGAGAGGCTCTTGGGGCTCCTGAAGGCCCAGTGGGGAAGGGAGGCAGCCACAGCGTCAGCGGTGTGGGGGCCCAGGGGCGCCTGGGGAAGGGCCAGCTGGTGCGGGGCCGTGAGAGAGACCTGGCCTGTCCCCGCACGTGTTGGCTGAAGGAGGAGCTTCACGCTCCCACACGGAGGCCCTCGAGGGGATCCTGCTACGTGAGGTCAGTCAGCCAGAGAAAGACGAGCACCACACGATTCCACCCAGATGTGGGACGTAAAAGCCATAGCCGAGCCAAGGCAGACTCATAAACGCAGGGGGCAGTGTGGTGGCCGCTGGAGGGGAGGGGCGGGGAGGGACGGAACTGGCCAAGGGGATTCAGAGGACAAACCGGTCACCGGAACTACGTCACGGGGATGGGGACACAGCGCGGGGACACAGGGGTCTTGTCGGGAACTTGGACGGGCTGACGCACGGGAGAGCAGGCCGGGTGCAGGCAGGACGGGGGGCCAGCTGCCCGGTGCCCGCGCGGCAGGACCCCGAGGGTGCGGATGCTGGGCTGGCGGGGAGCCGGGCCGCCCCGCGCAGAGCCCTGCAGGGAAGCCCGATGGCCGGTTTGCTCACGTGGGGACCATGTCCTCCCTCTCATGGGGGCAAGGCACGAGCAGCGCACGGCGGGGAACGAGGGCACAGAAAGCTCTGGGACGGACGCCGTTTGCAGATGCTAAGTGACTTCAGGAGCGCACGACTCATTTCCCTGCGGGCAGACGGGACGTGGCGAACCCGTTTTCCGTGGGTGCTCCTGGGCTCCCGTCCTGTGCCGTTCCTCCTGCAGAGATTCTGACCTGGGGCCGGTTTGCTCACGTGTCTGACCTCCCTCGGCCCTTCTCCGCCAGCACCCAGGCCCTCCACCTGCTCTGGCTGCCCAAGGCCAGGCGCTGGGATGGGGCACTGGGGTGGCACAACACTTCACTGTCTCCTCGGCTGGCCGCTCTCTGCCCGGGGGGGGGGACAGCAGCGCCGCTGTCAGGTCTGAGAGACCGGCAGGGGGTGAGCGCGTCAGCTAGCACCGGGGGGGTGGCCTCTGATGGGGCCTCCGGGATGCGCGCAGACCCTTCCGGCTGGAGAAGCGGAACGGAGGCGGGAACCTCCGGGAGACCGGCCCCTGCCCCGAAGGCTTGCCACTGGAAGGCCGGAGCAGCCTGCAGAATCGGGCTGTGGAGCCCTCAGCACCCGGAGCGCCTGGCCGCCCCTGCCTCCCCACGGCCTGCTCCCCAGCGGGTGAAGGGGTCTGGCAGGGCGTAGAAGCCCACGGGGCTGTCCCCTCCTCACCACCGGACTTGGCTGAATTTCGAAGAACTGATGAACTTGGGATCTCAGCATTTTGGACCGACGGACTGTATCGAGGAGGGGTCATCCTGGGTGTTCTCCAGCGGCTCTGGCGCAGCCCTGACTGCTCCAGCAGGAAGGGGGAGGCTGTGGGGCCACCTCAGAGACGCGGTCAGCCAGGCGGGAGCTCGCCATGTGCACGTCCCACGGCTGGGGGTTTCGGGGCTGCGTGCCTCCCTCTAACGGTTCCTGAAGCCAGTGAGACACATCCCTGTACGGCTTTACTCAGTGAACTTAAAGTGCAGGCGAGCACCTGGTTTTTGAAGGGGCGTCTGACCTTGTGATGGCAACCTCACACGGGCCGAGGACGCGAGATTTCTTGACCACGAGTGCGTTTCCACAGGCCTTTTCGTGTTCTCCCGCAAGCGGCATCATGCATAGCTTCTAACTCCGAGGCCAAAGCCTGAGTCAGACCACATCTGAAACGCCCCGAGTGGACTCAGCGAGGTCCCATGGCCGCACAGCTGCTGGCCTGGCAGGAACAAGGCGGCTCCTCTTCCCAGACTCGGGGAACCCCGTGTGGCAGGAGGGTGGGGCGCAGGGACAAGTGGATGGCGTCCTCCGGTCTCTGGGGGCCGGTTTGGAGCCCCGTGGCCCTCATGTCTCTGCCCCACAGGCTGGGTTTCTAAAACAGTATATGCCCGTCTCAAGCCCGCTCAGTTGTCCCCTTCCGGGCTGCAGCAGTTCTCACGTTTATCGTCTTCCTGTGCCCGCCGACCCGGAGGTGCCCACTCGACCTCAGCTCACGGATTCGTCCCTCTGTATGGAAGGACAAGGCAGGAGGATGTGTCTGGGACATCCCAAACGTAGTCTGTCCACCTGGACCCGTGCGAAGTCAAAAGTCACAGGGCGGCCAGTCTTTGGGGTGATTCTGACTCGGCCTCACAGCGACCTCAGATTCCACCTCCCTCGTCAGTCACTGTGCTCCGGCGGGGGCTGTGTCTGCTTCTGCCTCTCCGAGTTCTCCAGCTCTGCCACGTTAAAAATGCCGGAGAGAGTGCTGATGACCACCCCGATGTCCCCGGGGCTCCTCACTGCCGCCCGCCACTCTCTGCACTCGCTGGCGAAGGGGGTGCCTGGAACGTCCCCTCAATGCAGGGCTTGCTTCCCACGTGTCACCTCGGGGGCTGCTTCCCTGCCTCGCCGTTGAGTCATCACCCAGGGGTTTGTATAGGTGAAGCTAAGAAGTGCTTCGGGACCTGGATGGGACACTCAGCCATGGACGTGACCACTCTACGAGCCGACAGGAGCTGGGGGCTTGCCTGGGGAACGGGGCATCAAGGACCCGTGAATCCAGACGCAGCAAGCGTTCAACATAGACGTCCTCCACGGAGGGCAGCCGACTCCGCTCTCAGCGCCGCCCGAGTCCAGGTGTGCTGATGACCTCACACGTGTTGTGGCTCAGTGACTCTGGGGTCCCGGATGGAGACACACGTGTCACCATGTCATGCTGTGTCGGCATGAGGAGGGACGCTGACAGTCTGAGCTTCCCTGGGCTTTGAGATTCGCATCGAGAACACCTACAACAGGTGCATAAAATGCCAGCCTCCTCCATCCCCTGAACGCACCACAGCCAGAAACCCGAGTCAAGCTCCTGGAAGCTTTGACGACGCTCCGTGACCGTCTGTGCACCCGTCTCTTCGTGTGACCAGCGGTTTTGTCCCAGCAGACTTCCCAGCCCCAGGACTCTTTCTGGGACCAAGAGGTGGCAGCGAGGAAGGAAGCTCAAGGAAGCCCGGGGTGCAGGCCGGCACGTGGCGGTGCCTCCCCGGGGAGCCGGTCTGCACTGAGCCGTGGAGGACGGGGGCTGGGAGAAGCCGCTTTCCAGTTAGGTCACGGCTCAGGGAGTGGGGCTGACAGGACACTCAGCACTGCCGTCCACCATGGGGAGAAACTACAGGGATTCTTTTTTCCTAGTTCAGTCCCTGGAGCATCTCCTTCTCCCAAGAGAGAAAGAGAAGGCCTCCCGTCGGACCAGCGGCGTGCTCCGTTCTCGGCCGGGCCGGAACTGTCTGGGTGTGGACACCGGAGTGTCCCTCCAGCCTTGGCCACATGTGCCGGCTGCCCAGCATCTCACCCGCACCGTCTCGTCGGTCCTGCTCAGCCCCTCTGGGACCCGCCTTCAGCCCCATTTTACGGAGGCTGCAGAGGAGGACCAGAGAGCTTCAGCAGCCTGCCTGAGGTCATGGGGCCGGGAACCCGCAGAGCTGGAGCGGCGGCCCCGACGGTTCTGGTCCGCTAGAAACACGCTCTGCTCTTGGATCGTGTCACAAATCCCACAGGTGTGATGCTCACACGCACACAGCCTGCAGATGGGGCTTAGTTAATGCACAGGTTAGCCAAGCCCCCAAATGACCCCATTTAATCTCTGACCGGATCGCTTTCTGTCCTGTATAAATAAGGACATAACTGGAGGTGGGGAGCCTGGCTTCGTCACGGCGTGAGCCCAAGCGGGAGTGTGAGAACCCACGGCTTTAGACAGCAGACTCCGCGGAGCCCCCTTGACCTGATGGCCTCCCCTTTCCGACCCGAGAGGAAGAAGGCAGGTACCCTCTTTACTGATGTCTGCAAGTTGAAGAAAAATGACTGAAATTCAACAAGCTAAGAACAAGTCAAAGCCCATCGTGGTATTCAGTATTTTTCCTCCCACTTGTTTTCAGGACCGGATCCCCGGAAGCGAGCCGAGGTCCTGGAGGGTGATTATAAAACTGAAGGACTCTGGGTTCTGCCAGATCTGAACAGACGGGCAGCCCGGCTCCGGCCTCTTGTACCCAGACCGTTAGCATTGCCTCCAGGCTTCCTGCCTTGGGAACGAATGATTCTGGGAAGCGCACGGTTGTCGGGAATGCCGGGAAAGGTAACCCTGGAAGGTTATTGCTTCCTCTCGTCATGGTTAGCTTTCTCGGGGGATGTCGTCAAGTAGCCGACAGGACATCCCGGTGAGCCACGATGCCGCGTGGGGATGCTTCTCCCCGCTCGCGCTCACCGAAGACGGGACGGGTGAGACCGTGGACAGTGGGGCCCTTACCCAGAAGATACGAGGCTCTGACGAGTGAACTTGTAACATTCCCTGGTGCTTTCGGATTAAATGTGGACTTGAATAATGGCTCTAATTACTTCCGTTACGATTCTACCTTTGAACCCACGTCAGACAAGCATCGCAGCGACTGCCCCTAGTTCTGGGATGACTCAAGCGTTACTTCCCCGTGGACAGTTTTATTCGGCGGTGAACAGGTACTTCACACCTAACGGAACAACTTCCTTCCGCACAGAACTTCAGCGCGCGGGCTACCCTGAAGGCCGGCGTGACACTGTCCGCCGTGGACTTGATGATGTGGCCCATGGAGCTGGGGGGGCAGGGGGTCTCCCACAGCACCGCGCCCCCTTTGTCCCCACCACCAGGCTGCTAAAGCTGACACACCCTTTGCCGTCTGGCACAGCCGCCGATCTCTCTTCTGGAAAAGAGCTCATTACAATCATTCCATTTCACCAAGGCCAGCAATGAGAGAGGCCTGTGTGTATGAGTCGGAATTGGAAGGTTCCCAGCGACGGCCCAGCCCCCCTCCCTGAGCCGCAACCTTGCTGGAAACCTGCTTCCCAGGACCTCGGAATGGGACCTTGTCTATAAGTTTTGGTCCAGACTTCATTTATTTGAGCACGCGAGAGAACACACGTGTACGTGTATCGGGGGCAGGCGGCAGAGGGACAGGGTAAAGCAGGCTCCCTGCTGGGCAGGGAGCTCACATGGGACTCAGTCCCAGGACCCTGGGATCATGACCTGAGCTGAAGGCAGACGCTTAACTGATTGAGCCACCCTGGCACCCCAGAATGTGACCTTATTTGGACCGAGGGACTTTGCAGATGCGATTAGCTAAGATGAGGTCAGGCTGGGGTCGAGGGAGCCCCCACCCCAGTATGACAGGTGTCCTTTAAGGAAGAGACGCGGAGACAGACACAGGAGCAGGACGACCACGGGACAACAGAGGCAGAGAGGGAGTGATGCTCCCGTGAACCGACGCCACCAAGGCTGCCCGCGGCCACCAGAGGCTGGGGGTCTGGAGCTCAGCCTCCCCCACAGCCTCAGAGGGAGGCCCACAGCTCATCTCGGCCTCCGGGCCTCCACCCCATGAGACCGTCGCAGTCTGCCTGTGGCGCTCTGTCACCGTCGTGCTGTGTGTACAACAGAGGAGCGCGGCTGGGGCAGGCTCGAGGCAAAGTGGTCCTACGAGGTGACGTGTTTGGTGCTCACGAGGCAAACAACTAGTTTGAAGGCACGTTTGCTAGTCATGAGTTCTGTGCGTGAGCGTGGGGTGGCCTGCTGGGGCCGGGCTGCGGGCTGAGCGGGCCCTGAGAGGGGCGGTGGTTCCTACCCCGTGTGCGTGCGTGTGTTCCGTGTCCATACATGTTGTATCAACCTGCAGGGGCATGTGTACTGCTCAGCGCCACTACGAAGCCCTCAGTTCCTGCTGGAACGAAGCGGTGGCTACGCCCTGCGTTCCCAGGGACTGAAACGGAGAAATGGAACTTAACGGTCTGCCCCGGTGCCAGAGGCAGAAGCTCACCATGTGGTGGAAAGGTCCCAGGAGAAGATCTTCTGTCTTCTCTCTCTCTGGCCGGGGTCTTCGAGGCCTCAGAGTGTCGGAACCCAGCGCAGGACGGCCTGTGCGGGGCTCCGATTCAGCCCTGGGTCCTCAGGGAAGGAGTGGAGCCCAGCGGCCAGGCCCTCCTTTGGCTGCCCTGCGGTGTGGGCACCTATTTGCTTGGGGCAGCCTCACTTCTGAGACCGGAGAGGAAAGCAGACGGAGACCACAGCTCCGCGTGACGTGAAGGAAGAGTTTTCTAGATGAACGGAGAGCGGGTCCCTGCCTTTCCCCCTCCCTCATTCTACTCTGGTCCCTTCTCCTGCCCACGCCCGGGCCACGCCCCACTGAATTCACCTCTGCTTCTGTTGGACATTTAGTCATGCAAGCCTGCTTGTTCTCTCTGACGGCCCGGCACCTCCCCAGACCCGGCACGGCCACCCCCTCTCCTCCTGACTCCCCGAGCACGCAGCTCCCCTGGGCCGACACACAAGCCTTAGAGCGGGGAGTCCTAAAACAGCCGGGTCTGGCCGGAGCCTGGACGTAAAGCAGACACACACTTCGCTGTCGGGCCCAGGCTGCCGCGTGGCCTCAGAGCCCTCTTTCTCGCACAAACAACTTCCACCCACTGCGCACCTTCCAGGTTTCTTTAAACCGAAGCCATTAAAGCCACGACGTGCAGGGTTCTGAACGCAGGCTCCAGCTTTGCGTGATTTTCCCTGGTCGCTGACTCGGGTCTCGCCCGTGGGGGATTCCAGATTTTTAAAAACACCGGCTTGCTCTTACGTAGTCTTTTTAAAATAGTCTGTTTTGTTTTCAGAGAAAAACCAAGTCTTTATTATTTTTTTGCACTCGTGTTTCAGCAGTTTGCACAACATCTAGTCCCATCTCAGACCTGCAGCGGAGATGGCGAATAGCGCGGACGTGGCCTCGGAGAGGGGCCCGCGTGTCCGTGGGCTTCACTGGGAGGGGGGGTGGGCGACGCTGGTTGCGGCGAGGCGGCCCAGACTCTCAGCAGGAGACGACTACGTCGGCACCTAACGCGAGACCCACTGGGACCTGTCGCTGACACCGCGGAGAGCGGGACCTGCATGTCCTCACACACACAGGGGAGGGGACCGCGTGAGGTCTGGAGGCGGCGGTCACTCCCCGAGGGGTCACCTTTCCCACTGTACGGTGTATCAAGTCTCCGTGGTGTTCCCCTGAAGTCTCTCGCGATTTGTCGAGCCCACCTCGGTCAGTCTGCCACGGAGGGCGGCCGGGGACGGCGGTGCTCTCGGCGTCCTTCTCTCTGCCACCGAACAAGTGCGGCGTCGCTCGTGCCGGAGGTCTCCTTATGCACTCAGTCTCTCCCTGAATTGTCAGCCCTAGAACGGAGTCGGCCGGCTTTAATTCTGGATACAAATTTTCCCACCAACCGTCCTTGCCTCGGCTCAGTGCGATCTTCGGCAGGGGTGGCCATGGGGATGGGGACATCATTTTGGGGGAAAGAACGAATGTCTTCACCAGAGTTTCTTATGCTTTGTCTGGCAGGAAACGGTCGAACCGAACTCGCAGGGGTGAGTGCAAAGCCCACGGAGGAGAACTTACAACTTGCCGTCCCAGTAGACCCACAGGCCGGAGTAGGAAGTCGGCCCCGAACCCGCAGCTCACGCTCCCCCGTCCACTGTGCTTCTCTCCCGTTTGTTGTGGTAAAATACGCGCCACAGGAAGCTCTGCCATTTTGGACGTTTCTAGGTGTACAATTGAGCCGCATTAATTACATTCCCAGTGTTGCACGCGCACCACTGGTATTTCCAGAACTTTCCAAATAGAAGCTCAGTGTGCAGTAAGCAAGGACTTCCCCTCTCTCACCCCTTTCCCCCAGAGCCCCATCTCCTTCAGCGTTTGTTCGAGGAGATCCCCAGGCTCTCCTGCGTGCGTGTTCTGGTCTGGCCACAGTTCCTCAACGAGGCAATGACGACCCCTGGTTCTATGGAACTTAACCCCAAAGTGCCTCCATCGTACGCATGCATCTTATACAATAAATGAGTTCATGAACATTGTCTTCTTGGGCTTACTTGAATCCAATAATGTTATAAATTATCTGGTGACAATGCAGTGGGTGGGTGGTGGGAGGGGGCAGGAGGGACCTCAGTACGAACCCGTAGCACGGAGACGACCATGTCGATTTTACACTTTGGATCCCCCCAGGGAAAAATCCACACAGATCACTCCAAAACTTTTATACCTGGGGAAAGTTGTCATCATTTTCCTCGGGCATAAAAGTGCTTGCTTTCTGAGCCAGTAAGAGCATCGGACAAATCTGAGCTCGGTGGAGCACGTTCCCATCTGGAAGGCTGACTGTTTCAGCAGATTTCCTCACATCGTTTCAAACCCGTCTGCAGAAGCTCCAGCCGACTCAGAACTGATTTATTCCGGGTCGGGGAAAATTGCTGCCAATATTAGAAATTTGAATTATCAAATAAATACCGATGGAGAAAAAAAAAATCAATGTTTCTGGAATCGTGCGAAGCCGTTAGCACACAAGAACAGCAGTGACGCGCGCCTAAGAGCTGGGGCGTTCGGGGTTCTTACAGCCCTCATCCCCTACCCTTCTCCGTAAGCCACTCTTAATAAATGCAAACATCTGTAAAAGAAAATAAATACATCTGAGAGTATAATTTCTTTTAGTCCGCACGCTGATCTCTCAAAACACGTCTCATAAAAAATAAAATCCCATTTGGAGATGGACGCATTCCACCCGACTTCGAGAAGGAAAAGGGATATCCATGTCCTTGATCACGAGGAGATCCCAGGCTGGCCACAATCCTGAGGCGCATGCAGTGTGACAGTGGCGGCTTCTCGGAGGCACTCAGAAGCAGCTCGGATCCTGGGAGCAAAGAGTGTGCTTGCAGAGTACGATCTGGCTGATGCCGTGTTCTTTGCTAAAGGCTGTGAGGTCTTAGCCTAATAAGCATAATCTCATTACACTGCAAATAAAAGTTTCCTATTTATCTCCAGATTTCAAATGAATCTAATAAGGCTTATGATACAGCCACCCAATACCCTAATCATATTTCTGCCTATCTAAAAGCAATCAGTAATGGTGTTACAGCAGAACGCGCCGACAATGCCTCTGACACAGAGAGGAGAATGAGAGCCCAGCTGTACTAATTAAATTAAATGCTGGGCTGATGGAATACATTTGCCGCAGCCGGGAGAGTATGGGTGCAGAATTAATAAGCATTACGGCTCAGAGCGAGAGATGATATCATAATGGCCGCCCGGTTTTGATGTTGAGAGCCTCATTCAGATTCAATGTACCATAATGTACGGGCCTGACAGCTGCTTACAGAGGTGCCGAGCCTTGAACAAATTACCCGGGAACTTTCTCGTTTCCAAGCTCCTCACCAAGGGACGCGACTACTCGCTGGGCCCCCGCCGCCTAAAACCCGCCCAGGCCGCGCCCCTGGGAGGCGATCTGCTTGTCCCTGCCGGCCGCTTGGCCAGCCCCGGCTCTGCTGTCCCCCGGCTGGGACGTTTGGGTGTCCTCCTCGGTCGCTTTCGGATTAAAACCGTGGAAGGCACGGCGTCAGCACAGGCAGGAAGAGATTGCGCTGGCATCAGTTCGTCCTCGGGGGCTGTCCCCGCATCTCCCCGGGAAGGCCAGGGCCCGGGGTGACACTGGCACAGGGGGCCCGGCCGTGTGGCCCCCGGGAGCGTGGCGGGGACGGTGGGCCAGGGGGCCTCCCGGTGCCAGCGCCACACAATCTCCTGCTCATGAATGAGCCGCGCTATCTCCTGGCCGCCGTGGCGGAGTCCCTGGTGCCAGCCGGCCGGCCGCGACTCATTATCATGAGAATTTTGACAGGATATTAAATTTACTAATCCTGAACTTTCCGGACTGACCCTAACGGGGAACAGACAATGCCGGCGTCTGCCGGGAAAACATTCTCTCCGTGTTCTCCTTCCTCTGCCTTCTCTGCTCCCGCCGGCCCGCGTGCGCCCGCCGTCCCCCGGACCCCCGCCTCCAGTGCCCCCAGCCCAGGCTGCAGGCCGCCCTCCCCCCGGGTTGCGCGCTCCCTGTGGCAGGAAATCCTAAGAAGACGCCGCGCCCCTGCCCTCTGTGGGTAGGTGTTTGCGAACCCAAACTCTGGGCGCGTCCTTCTGAATGCAGCGGGCAGAGCCGAGGGTAACCCGTGGGTCTGCAGGGTGAACGTGACGGCGGCTGTGGTTTTGGACACTTGGACCTGAGGTGCGTGACGGACGCATGGAGACACACCTGCACGCCGGCCGCGGCCTGGCTCCAACCCGCACGCGTGTGCGTGCTCGGGCAAAGACACGCCCGTGCGCACACGGCCCCTGCCCTGGCGTGGGGTCGCATGGCCGTGCTCCCTTGGGACGCACCGCAGGAAGACGCAGCCCCACGCCGATTCCAGGCGCCGCAATCCCCGAGAGGCCCGCACACGCTGGTGTGCGCTCGGAGCTCCCTGCCTCTCCGACTGCTCGCTGTCGCTGCCCGCAAGCCAGACACCGCACATATGTTGTGATAGCAACTGGTACTCCTTGTTTATTCCGTCTATAAATAACCCGCAGCAGACCCTATGAATATTTTTAGAAAGTTTCGGGCATCACAGCGGAATCCGGCATCTTGCCCATTCATAAGCTTTCCGTGCTGCAGAAAAACAAAACGCGGCACAGATTTCCACTGACATTCTGCCAGTGTGATCTCTAAATAATTCAGCATTAAAATCTGGTCAGCTCTCCTACCTCCCCGAAAAACTCCTGCAAATACAGTGCCAATTAAGTTGCTGAAAACAGCAGATTTCCACTGATACTCTACAGATAAAGCTGACCATTAAATCCCCATTTAACGTCCAGGCAGCGGGAGCCGCTGACAGCCTGCAAAGCTTGTAATCTCATTTAACCCCTCCTGTCACGAGCAGGCCTGCCCCGTTAGCATAATGCCACCAAATTAGACCTGGCATGGCAACAAGAGAAAGAAAAACCTCTTTAGCTTAAAAGTCAGGCCACAGTGGGCAACCCTGACCTTCAGCATGGCCCGCTCACCCACTCCGTTCTCCAGGGACCCTGGAGACATTTACCCTGAGAAAGGAAGAGAGAAGGACAGAGGTGGTGGGGGGCCCGGCCGCAAGGCACTTGGATTTCCCTGGGGGCAAATTACAGAGAATTTTCCTAGACAATGGAAGGAAATTTCACCTGGGCTTTTTCAAGTCTTTCTTTGGTAATAAAAGATGAACCCCGATGGCTGTGTTCAAACTCTTTTGGCTCAATATTTCTCTTTGCCTGCAGTGGCCTCTGACTTCGAAGCCAGGGGACGCCTCTGTTGGAACACAGAGTTCCCCACTCCATGCCTGAGACAGTGTGCATTTTAAATGAGGTCATCCTGGCTGGGGGCGGACGCCTTCAAAGCCCACGTTGGAACTGGCATTTACTGGAGTCTGTTTTCATAAGGAAATCGGCGCCTCTGACAGCCAGAGCTCACGGCTCTCTTTCCCCGAGTCCGACTGATTTTGTTGAGTGGGTGGTGGCTGACCATGGGGTCCCAGCGGAGATGCTGGGGGAGGGCTCTTCAGGTCGAACCCGGGCTACCCTTAGAGAAAGAGCCACCCCACGTTTCACGCCTCCCTGAGCATCCGAAGCCCACGACGACACCAGGGCACACTCCGTTTCAAAGGAAAAATAACCCCTTCTCCATTTAAACAAGCTTCCTTCCCACGTATTAAGTAAGGTTTTTGTTTATTTTTCCCCTGAAAAAGTAAAACACGGTTTCAGGCCAAAAGTCAGAGGGACGTCTCCCAAAGCTTGCATCCGTGTCTCTAGCGCGTCTTCGGACCGGAAGACCCCAGACACGGCGGCACCGTCAGAAATCCTGCCGCAGGTCTTCCTTTGCCGGCCTTCAAACATTCGTGACCGCGCAGACCACAGGCTTCTAGAAGTCCTGGCAGCGCGTAAGAGACACAGAGAGAGCCAGAGCCAGAGCCAGAGCGCGGGGACAGAGAAGGGGGAGAGACTCCCCGTCTGTGCCCGAGGGGCCACTGTCAGTAGGAAGCAGCTTGGCAACCGTATGAATAAATTCTGCTCTGCAAAAAGGACAGAGAAGCCAAGATGCTTGCAAACGGGAAACTTCGGGGCCTCCTGGGCCGTCAGCACGCCGTCCCGCAGTGCCCCCGGCCTGGCCCTGGCCCCGAGCGGCTGCGGCCCCCCCAGCGCCTCCCGGGACTCACCTGTTCCCGTTCCCAGGGCCCACGCAGCAGGAAGGGACCTTCGGCGCGTCTGGGAGCCGCAAGCCCTCTCCGCCGCGGACCAGTACCTGCCGCGGGCTGGCTCCGATTCCGGATCCCGCCCCGATATACATATATATTTTTCTTTCCTCGCTCCTTGACCAAAGTTCGCTGAGACCGCTAGCAGCAGCTGCCTCAGTGTTCCGACTTCCCGGGGCTGCGGTGGCTGAAGCCCGGCCTGGCCGAGCCTTCCGGCGATGGAGCGGTTTATTTAATTTGTCAGGATAATGCGAGCGGCTGAATGAGGCAGAGAATGCAGCGTGGTATGAAAGAAACAAAGGCTGAAAGTAGCACTATTTTGATTCCCTTTTTAAAATTACTTCCAAAGTGTGGTATCTATTGTGGAAAATAGTGCTGAACAAAGCACAGTGTCTTGGCAATATTCACGGAGCTCACTCACCCACAGCCGGCTCTGCCCGTCCCCTCGGAGGTAGAATACACTTATAAATCATGTATTGCAGGGACTCGAGCTTCCATTGTGTCCCCAGTGTAAACAAAAAGGCAGACAGGAGCTGAATGGCATACGGGCAGCGAGGCCGCGCCGGAGGCAGCCATTCCCCCGGCGCTGGGGAGGGAGCGCTGAGGTCAGCCGAACCCCACCGAGGGCTGCCCCACTTTCTCCTCTTCGCCCACCGCCCCCGACTGGGGCCTGGAGCGATTTCCAGAAGCTTCGCCTGGGAAGCGCAGGCTGGGGACGCGCCCTGCCGCCTACACTCCCAGGAGGAAGGGCCACCCCAGCTCTTCCGACAATTTCCGGAAACTTCTGCGTGGAGGGCCCATGCGGCAGCCACTCGCACAAGTCTCGGCGCACTGCGCACGGGCCTCCTGGCGCCAGGGCAGGCCGGGCTGGTCCTCGCGGCGTGCGGCGTGTGCACATGGCCATCCGTCGCGTCGAGGGGCGCTGGGGCTCGTTCACGTTCCGCTGCCACACGCTTCTTCCGGAGGACGTTGCCACGCGCTGCACACGTGAGAAAGGGGCCCTCACACCCGCCTTCCCTGCCAGTCTGGGGAGGAAGCTCTCTTTGACCGTAGGTTTTCTCCTGGTCAAACCTCTCTAGACGCTCATGCCGACAGGGAAAACGAGCGCTTTCGGGGCGGTCTTCGCCTCTCGATGGGGAAGCGGGTAGGTTGGGGTTTTTCCCGCAGGGGGCCGTGCCTGCCTTCTGGAGACCTGCCTCAGATGGCATCTTGGCCCTTGCTAGAAATTTGTACTGCACACCCTCACCCCGCACCCGTCCCCGTCCCGGGGTGAACCACACCTAGACCCTGAGCCCTGGACCCACTCACAAGCGAGCTGTATCTGGAAATGTGTGTTTGCAAAGTCACTTGCTTCTGCACGGAAGGACCGTGTGGTCGTGGGGAGAGAGGCCCGGCCGCCACATCTGCGTGTCTGAGCCACTGCGGCCACGAGCCCAGGGGCCGTGAGGGGACCCAAGGACAGGTGGCTGGGCTCCTGTGTCCTTCAGGGTCGTTCGGGCCTCCGTGCGGAACACATTTCACAAATGAACACACCAAGTCTCCCAGAGGCCAGGGGGCCCGGCCCCGGCTGTGCGCGGTGGGCAGTCTCCGGTCTACTTGGCCCCACTGTTCACTCTCTCATCCCAATTCCGCAAATTAATGCGCCTTACCTTAGGCTGAGCAAAACAAAACAAAACAAAACAGAAAACAAAAAACCGAGCTCGTATCTCTTGCTGTTCGTCGTATTCCCCCCATATACAATTCTTCTTAGAAAAATTTATCTTGTGGGGCCCCTGGGGGGCTCCGTGGGTTAAGCCGCTGCCTTCGGCTCAGGTCATGATCTCAGGGTCCTGGGATCGAGTCCTGCATCGGGCTCTCTGCTCAGCGGGGAGCCTGCTTCCTCCCCTCTCTCTGCCTGCCTCTCTGCCTACTTGTGATCTCTGTCTGTCAAATAAATAAATAAAATCTTTAGAAAAAAAAAATTTATCTTGTAACTGAAAGTTGTACCTTTCCCCCGTTTCGCTTGGCCCCACTTCCAGGAATGCATTCTGTTTCCCTGAGGTCGGTGTTTTCGGATTCCACCAATAAGAGACGAGAGGGTGTTTGTGTTTCTCAGATTTAGCTCATTCAGCGCAACGTCCTCGGGCTCCGTCCGCGTGGTGGCGAGCGGCAGACTTCCTCCTGAATAGTATTTGTGTGCGCGGGTCTTTATCCAAGCTTCTGCAGGCGCACATACCTCTTTCCACGCCTTGGTCATCGTGACGATGTTGCTCTTGTCCTGGGATTCCTGTGTCTCCTGCGTCCTGTGTGCTGTGTCCTGTGTTCTGTGTCCTGAGGTGTTGCTGCATTTGCCCTTCCAAGGACCCTCCATGCTGGCGTCCAGAGCGGCCGCCCCCGACCGCCTTCCCACCAACAGCGCACGAGGCGTCCCCTTTCTCCACATCCTCGCCGACACCTGTTGTCTCTCGTCTTTTGATACTAGCGTGTCTTTCAGTGTTTTAAGGCTGGGCGTGCCCCCTGCCTGCCCAGTGTTCCCAGCTCCTCGCCAGCACGGCTGTGTGCTTAGCTGGGGCGAGCGCCCGTGTCACAGTCCTGTTCTGGAAGTTCTTCTCCCTGCAGCACACGTGCCGGTGCTGGAAAGGTGCACGGCGAAATACCATCCAAGTGGGGTTCCACATTCCGGTCCGGCTGTGACGGGGCCAGTGTCCAGCCTCTGAGCCCTGGCCCCTGTCTCAGAAACGGGCACCACGGGACACTCGCCGTTCGCAGTAATGGGAACAGAGTGTTAGAAGGGAAGCGTTCAGGATGGCTGAGTCAGAGCCTGAAGACGGGTCCCGAGGGGCACATCTTAGCTGTGTGAGCATCGAGCCCACATGGGTCTTGAAAGCCAGAGGCAGGGCCGACATCCGTGAGCCCCACGAGCTTCCAGAGCCCTCGTCTCCATCCCCCACGGCCCCGCGTCTGTCCGGCCTCTTCGTTGTGGCCACCGTTGTCGGCCCTGGAGGCACGAGGAGAACGGGGGCTTCTGGGACATCCCGCTGGGGCACACAGTGTGTGTGTGACGGCGGGAGCTCGCCGACCGGCCCGCCTGCTGCCTTCCTCTCACGGTGGAGGTAACGGGGCCCCGTGAGCCTGGGTCGCGGAGCCTCAGGGAACAGCTCCTGCTGGGAGTCATGGGATCCCGCTGGTCTAACTGTCCCGTTTTACAGAGGGAGAAACCGAGATCCAGGAACTTTCTTTACTCGAGACTGGTTAGGAGACCAAAAGGCTTTAGGTCTCGATCTCTGAAGGCCCCCAATACTTTGAAATCTCTAGACACAGGGTCCCCAAGAAGCAGTGGTAAAAGCTACGAATGCAGTTACTTCCGATGTGCAGACATGCCAAGAGACACTGCTGTTGTCTAGAGTTTGAAGTTTTGTCCACGAGGTTCTCGGACCGTGAATGACCGAACAACAACTCATCTGGGGGGCAGGGACCGAGACTCCGCGGCTTGGGGGGGCCCTCCTCTGTGCGATGTCCTTTCTGTTTGAGAGCGATGTCCTGCGCACCACGAGTGAAGTGGCCGGGCTCCTGGCCGCGTCTGAGCCCCTCCCCAGCCCCAGGCTCCGTCCGCGGGGCTGCCCAGACCGGCTAGCGGTGGCGGGAGGCCGGGCTGTGGCCCCCGGGTTCCTCCCTTAGCGGCGCAACGACTGTTTTCCAAGCGTCGGGACGCCACAGACGGCCACTGTCCGCAAGAGGCGGTTTCAAGGGTTTTGGCTTCTGGGGTCAGTCCGAGATTCCAAGGCCGGGGCACTGGCTGGAGGCCAGGAAGTGAGTCTAGATCTCACCTCAGGTTCTGGGGACACTGGTAGGTCCTCCGGCTCCAAATCTGTCTTGACAGCTCATGTGTATCGGCAGTACCCGTCCCCTCACTCTCACGTTTCTAGAGACACGTGTGCCTGTGACATGTGTCGGGACAGCCGCCTTGGGGAAGGGAAGTCAGTGTTACGTGTGCATCTCCGGCTCCGAGGGAGAAAGATGCTACGAAGTCTAGGCAGTGGAGGTCTTCGTCTGCAGGGGCAGCCGGCAAGGGTCGACACCCGGCCCTGCCTCCCACTTAATCCACATTAGCCGAGATCTCCCCGACTCTCCTGTTCAAATCCTGCAGGCCGTGGTCCCGCGAGGCAGGGAGTGTTAGTGCTCCCGCACTGCACGCCGGACCGTCATGTCCGACCCGCGGGAATCTGCGGTTCTGCCCTGAGGCACGGGTGGGAGAGGCCACCGTCACTCTGACTCTGAAAGTCTCCCCGAGAGTCGACGTAGCACGACGGCTTCATGAGGCATCTCCTGAATTCCGTCGCACGTTGCTGGGCTCTGGGATGTCTCGATTTTCAAACAAGGATTTCTGTCTACCGAGGAAGAGTCACCAAAGGAGAAATTCCCATTATTAGCCAAGCACTCTGCCTGCTTCGCGGGATTAAACAGCAAACCCGTTTACAAAACTCCATTCTCAGTCCCGTTTTCTTCAGCTCTTCTTTCTCCTCGTTTTTTCCATACGCTTTAAAACTCGCCACAGTCTTCCCTCCCAGCTGCACAGGATCAAAAGCCTCTGTGCTAATCCTCTCCTGCGCTGCCCAATTAATCACTTCTTGATTACAGAGCTTGGCGTCCTGCCCTCCAGCTCACCGACAGGCTCACTCGGCCTGCTCCTGCTCTGCTCTGCCGCGTGGTCCTCCTCATCCTCAGGCCCCGCTTTCTTCCCTCCCTTTCCCCGTTCCCCGTTTCATGCTCTTGTTTTCTCTCAGCCTCCTGGAAATCGGACCGCTCCCCGACGCGCTTGGCACACCCGGGGCAGGCCCGCTGCGCACCTCTGACGGCAGGCGGAGGGGGTCCTAGCGCGGGGTGGGAGTCACGCACCACGGCCCAGGCCGTGTCCATGCCCGCCCTCTGGGAGCCTCTGGAACTGTGGAAAGGGGGGGACGTTTGACAGGGGGGACAAGCATCAGTGACCGTGGCCAGCGCAGTCCCCCGCGTGACCTGTCCCACCGCTGGTTCTGGGGGATGTGGCTGTGGCCTGCCGACGTGGGCAGGCAGGGCTCCTGCGGGGCTGGTCATCGTGGTCGTGGGGGGTGCGGGCGGTGCGTCTTCCTGCCTCGTCTCGCAAGGACCACCGCGCTGCCCGGGGAGGCCGTCCTTCTGCCGCTCATCAGACAACTACTCCGATACTAGATTTACTCGTCAGTAACGAGAGTGCTCTTCATCTGAGCAGTTCAGTGGGATGTCAAAATGCGCAACAAAAGTGTCTGCTCTCATATAAAATACTGGATATGTTACAATTTGCGTTTTTTCTGAAGATCTATTTTAAAACTTCGTTATACGGCATAAGAGCATTTCTGATCCCTCTTTATGTAATTGCCCTAAAACGCAGGCCTTTCCTAAAATCACAGGTGTCCGCCGAATCCGGGAGTGTGTGCTGAGCAAGGCACCTGGACCCCAGGGGGACCCGTGAGACGAAACAGAGGGATAACCGCCAAGTGCTGTAGACAGCACGCCATGAACACCCAAACACAAGCGGCTTCCCTCTTGGGGTGTTCCGGAAGGACACACCGGCCCTGGGGAAAGTGGCTCACCAGCTCGCGTGTGCCCGGCAAAGTACAGAATCCTTCCTCGGTCCGTCCACGATGCCCCGTTACTGACGGTGAAATGAACACGGCGCCCGAAGACAGCCTTGTGGCCGGGAGGCTGCCCTGATGATGACGGCCTGGCTCCCTGAGCCTCGAACCCTGGTTTCCTGTCCTTGTGCTCCCCCCACCTAGGGCTCCATCCCGCTGGTCAGGCCCCAGTGCCCGGCCACCTCACAGCACCCAGGGTGGGAGCCATGAGCCCCGGGCGGCCACTGAGACCTGAAATCCTGCTGAATCAAGGGTGGTCAGTGCAGAACACACACACATCAGGTTTTGAAGATTCCTATGAAAGAAAAGTGCTTTAAAACATGTAATGTGAAAAAAAAATGTAATGTGTATACTCTGTTTGGGAGCTATTTAGGGTTTATGGCTATGCTGAGAGAAAGAACCAGGGATGCCCCACATGCCCCTGGTCCCCATTATCCACACCCCCAGGGACGGGGACCTTTGTCATGACGGATCGCTGGAGTCCACAGTCACAGTAGGCTCCTTCGCAGGGTTGTGCCCTCTGTGGGTCTGGACAAACGTGGAATGACGTGTCCACCACTATGGGGTCACGCAGAGAGGTTCTACTGCCCTGATATCCACCCTGCTCGGCTGGCTTGCTCCCCAGCCCCCAACGACCACCAGTCTTGACCGTCCGTCCCCAGAGTTTTCTGTGTAGTTGGAATCACAGGCTGCCGCCTTTTTTAACTTCTTTTGCTTAGCGACGTGCATTTAAGTTTCCTCTGTGTTTTTGTTTTAATACATTTGAGAGAGAGAGACAGAGACAGAGACAGAGACAGAGAGCACGAGCAGGGGAGAGAGGCAGAGGGAGAAGCAGGTCCCCACCAAGCAGGGAGCCCGATGTGGGGCTCGATCCCAGGACCCGGAGATCGTGACCTGAGCTGAAGCGACACTCAAATGACTGAGCCCCCCAGGTGTCCCCTCTGTGCTTTTTCAGGGCTTGACGGCTCATTTCTTTCCAGCACTGAATACGACTCCATTGTCTGGATGGACCCCGATTTATTTATCACTATTCTGCGGAAGGACGACTTGGCTGCCTCCTAAATTTGGATGATTATGAATAAAGCTGCTGTAAACATCCCTGTGTAGGTTTTTGTGAGGATGTCATGTTTAAGTCATTTTAGTAAGTATCAAGGCCCAGGACTAATGGTTTGAAAAGAACATATTAGTATATTGGACTAAACGAAGTATGTGATTAAAACTAGTTTTCCTTATTTCTTTTTACTTAAAAAATAGTTATTAGAATATTTAAACTCACACTTGGGCTCTCATGGCCTCTCTCCGGCAGCACAGGCCTGAAGATGCCTGGAGAAGCCGGTGGAAAGTGGTTGGTGGCTGGGCCCTGCAGCCATGCCACCCACACCAGGTAGATGAGCCCCCAGGCCCGGCCCCGAGTCGGAGCCCACGACAGTTGGCCAGAACCTCTCAGCTCTGGGCACCACTTCTGCAGCTGGAGAAGAACCCAGCCAGCGGGGAGGTCTGGGGACTTGAAATCGAGACGAGTTAGAGCAAAGAGAGATCCTGGAGTTCATGTGCGTCTCAGCTTGGTGCCAGCGGGGCAGCTAGGAGCTGATGGGTCCGTCTGAGCTCCACGCCCTCCAGATGGTGGCTGGTCTTCTGTGCTGCTTCTGTAGGACAGGACACCCGTGCCGTGGTGGGCAGTGCACGACCCCAGAGGCCACGACCTGAGCTCCCTGTGGATGCGTCACCGCGGTGTTCACGTCTCCCATCGTCCAACGGTCCATGCCACTCCCCGAGGCTTCCTGGCACCCACAGCCTTGTCTGCAAGCTCCTTCCCGCGAGCGGGGGCACCGGGGACCCGGTTTGGGCTGCCCTGGAGGGTCTGCTGCAAGAGCAGACGGGTCAGGGGTAGCGTCCAGAGTGGCACTGCGAACACGGCCATGCTCTAAGCCGACTCTGGCGCAGCAGCCACGGATATCTAGGGCACCGGCGCAGCATGGCAGACGCTTCCCTGGGGAAAGGGCACAGACAGGGCTCCGCGGCTGAGCAGAGAGAGAAGAGGGTATGTGCCAATTTCTGTGTTTGTGGCCGGGTGGTCAGGGGGCCCGGCTTCCCGAGCGAGCCCACCTGCTTACTGCAGGGACCCCACAGGAAGCTCAGGCTTCCTACTCAGAAGTCAGGGACACGATGTAAACCCCTACTGAGAGCTGCCCAGCGACACCCAAGCGGGCCCAGTTTGGCAGCTGCTCCGTGAAAATGCCCGGCCCCAGCTGCCCGTGGGGTCCTGAGTCCTGGCCCCACACGTGCCTTCTGCCCTCTGGGCTCCAGTGACGACAGCAGAGACGGGCAGCTTCGCTAACACGCAGCACCTGCCGCATGCAGACGTGGCCTGCTCTCGCCGCAGTCTCGCTCGCCGGTGTCCCAACCCTGCACCGCAGGGACCATGATTATTACTCCCGCCACGGAGGGAGAAACTGAGGCAGGAGACGGGGCGAAGCTTGGCCAAGGCCACACAGAGGTCAGCTCACAGAGTGAGGATTTGGGCCCAAGAAGCGAGGTAACCGCGGCAACCGCGGCAGGAGGTGCCCAACCCCCACGGTGCCCGCTGAGTAGTCCCCAGCTTCCCGTGGGAGCCCCACACCTGGGCCCCGCTGGGGTGACGCCCAGCTCATGGGGGCCAGGGGGCTGGAGGCGTTCAGAGAGACGGGGCTCAAGCGTTCAAAGGTGAGGCTTGGAGGCGAAATGAACTTGAGGCCGAGGGTGCCGAGGAAAGACACGTCTGTGTGTCCGTTGCTGTCTCGCAGGCGCAGCGGGAGGGCCTGGCCCGGAAGCCCGGAGCTGCGGAGCCTGTGAGCCCGGCCTCGCTCACGCTGTCCCGGGAGCTCCTCAGAAAGCCAGACGCACACACACGGCTTTGGGTCTGCAGGGTTTATCTACAAATTGGTCATCCACATGGGATGTAAAACAGTCCCCAAAACAAAATTTTAAGAGGAAAACCTTGTTTTCAACGGATCTTTACAAGGCTCTGTGAAACGCCAAGGTCGGCTGGAGGTCTGCTGCCTGAAGGAGAGCCGGAGGCGGGAGGCACGCACTTCCGCACGGTGGGGGCTCACCGCGCAGCCCAGTGCACAGAGCGCGGTCGCAGGCCTTCGGTGGGACGCACAGGGCCCGCACCATCCCCAGGCCGGGGGCCGTGGCTGCTGGAGGCGCTGGAGACACCAGCAGAAGAGGGACGACACTTCCTTCTGCCCATGATGAGCCCTTGTCCACGATTTCGGGGGGAAGCAGAGAAGCCGCATCCCCTCTGGGAAAGCGACCACACTGGGCCCAGCCACATCCTGGCTGTGCAGTTACAGCCGTCCTTCCGGAGACAGCCTGCAGCAGGGTCTTTGCGCGGGAGAGGCGAGCGCTCAGAAAGGTGAGGCTTAAAGTTCCGCATTTAGGGCGAAAAGCAGGTGATCCCAGGGCCCAGCCGGGAACTGGAGGAGCCCCGGCCAGCGTGTGGGCCGGCCAGAGAACTGCAGCCTCCCCAGACGGAGGGGCTGCCCCTCGCCCGGAGGAGGCCTTCCGCTTCCCGCCCCGGGGCCGGCGTTTTCTGCAGGGACCGCTGTTTCCGAGTTTGGACCCCTCCGGGCAGGTTGTGCTCTGGCCACGCCCCAGCCTCTCAGCATCTGCCCGGGGAGATGCGTCCTCAGGAGAGCACGCCACTCTGCATCAGGGCGCGGGACCTCTAGGGTCCAGACCCGGCGGCCACTGGCTGGCTCATGGCATCACGGCCCCAGTGGGGCCATAACGACCACGCTGAGCCCGGGTGGATGCCGCTGCCCCGTCTGTCCACAGTGATTCTCAGCCACCCTGCCTCCAAGCGCGCAGACCTGCTCCCGCGACGGGTGTGGCGCAGTCTGGGGACGGGGACTTGAGGTCATTGCCGGAGAGACGGGAAGTGGAGAGGGAAGACTGTCCGCGTGTCTGCCGGTTCGCAGGCTGGCTGTGAGCCAGGGGACAGAAGGCTGAGACACTGTTTCTAGGGCCGGGATGGCCAAGACCCAGGTGCCAGCCGTGCTGCTGTGGGGCGGAGTGACAAAGCGGAAATGGAGAGTATCTCAGGGTCAGTGAGGTCTGAAGGGAGTCGGAGGGGAGTCCGTGGGCCTTTTGGCACAAGAAGGCTGTTGCGTGTCGGCAAGCATCCTGAGCTGAGAACTCATGTCCCTTGGTGGCCCAGGCCATCCCGCGGCTTTCTGGCCAGACCAGAAATAATGGGAGACTCAGGGAAGGCAGAGTCCTCCAGGGAAGGACCATCAGGATGGTAGCAGAGCTGAGATTTTGTCGCCAACGACAGGACCCGCCGTGGGTAAACAGCCCAGAGATGGGGCATCAAGCAGGTTTCGTTGCGCAGATAGGCATACCGATGTCCAGATACGTGTAACGCCAAAAAACCCCTTTCAAGGGTTTTTTTCAGGTTGAACAGCTGCTCCACCATCCAAACTGGAGGCCAGCTACCAAAGGCTGTGGTAAGGAGTGTCTTTCCGACAAGTTTGTGGGAGAAGAAATCATCTCAGTAGAGACCACTTTCGGCTCAGGCTCCGCGCATTCACGAAGACAAGAAGGAGACCTGGGCCGTGCCGACTCTCACCCTCCCCGCTCCGGGGAGCACTTGCTGGGCCTCTCCGTGCCGACTCTCACCCTCCCCGCTCCGGGGAGCACTTGCTGGGCCTCTCCGTGCCGACTCTCACCCTTCCCGCTCCGGGGAGCACTTGCTGGGCCTCTCCGTTCCGACTCTCACCCTTCCCGCTCCGGGGAGCACTTGCTGGGCCTCTCCGTGCCGACTCTCACCCTCCCCGCTCCGGGGAGCACTTGCTGGGCCTCTCCGTTCCGACTCTCACCCTTCCCCGCTCCGGGGAGCACTTGCTGGGCCTCTCCGTGCCGACTCTCACCCTTCCCGCTCCGGGGAGCACTTGCTGGGCCTCTCCGTGCCGACTCTCACCCTTCCCGCTCCGGGGAGCACTTGCTGGGCCTCTCCGTGCCGACTCTCACCCTCCCCGCTCCGGGGAGCACTTGCTGGGCCTCTCCGTTCCGACTCTCACCCTTCCCGCTCCGGGGAGCACTTGCTGGGCCTCTCCGTGCCGACTCTCACCCTTCCCGCTCCGGGGAGCACTTGCTGGGCCTCTCCGTGCTGACTCTCACCCTTCCCCGCTCCGGGGAGCACTTGCTGGGCCTCTCTGTGCCTGACTGCGCCCCAGACCCTGGAGAGATGGCCTGGCTGCTGTCCCCTGCCCTCGCGGCAGGATGAACTGAGGGCAAGGGACCAGGCTAACGGGGTCAGCTGCTAATCAGTGGAGGTGTCTGTGGGAGCCTCCGCGGCCCGGGGGTGCTCAGGCAGAGGTGCCGCCTGGGGGAAGAAAATACATTCATTTGGCTTTATGCTATGGACTTGCTTGAGGTCCAACAACATCATTTTCTGTATTTCATAAATACTGTTTTCTTTATTGCCTCACTCAGCAAAAGATTTGAGATGGCTTGAAATGATCCACAAATATGAGAAGATTAAGTAACTGAGGGAGTCCACCTCATTTAGTAAAACTGAGGTAAAATGCATAAACCATTTTATGTAACAGGAGGCTCCTAGAGGGTTGGGTTCATCACGCCGAGTGCAGTCATTAAAAAATATTAAAATATATACATAAGAATATAAACAGCCCATTGTTTCGCCAATCAGATAACCCCACCCACATAAAAATAATTCACACACAACAAAGAAACGCGAACATTATAGAAAAATACAGAATGGAACGTGAAATCCCTCAAAGCCACCATAATTTCCCCCAAATTCCTAGTTCTGCCAAAGTTAACCATAACAATTTCTTGTGTTCCCTTTTAGGAGAAATAAAATAGAAAAGGCAATCTATTTTTTTTAAACTCGCCATCCCTCCGTCATCCGCCATCCAACCTCCATCCGTCCGTCCATCCGTCCATCCCTCCGTCATCCATCCGTCCGTCCATCCGTCCATCCGTCTGTCCATCCGTCCGTCCATCCCTCCGTCCATCCCTCCGTCATCCATCCGTCATCCCTCCGTCCGTCCATCTGTCCATCCCTCCGTCATCCGTCCGTCCATCCCTCCGTCATCCATCCGTCCCACCAATCTTTCCGTCCATCTCTCCATCCACCCATCTGTCCTTCCCATCTCTCCCTCCCTCTCTCCTGCCAACCCTCTATGCCAGGTTTAATTTTAATGAACAATCCAGAAGTCTCTAAGGTTTCAAGAACAGGTGCACGGGGAGATCGTTGGAGCCACGTCTATGTTAGGCCTGATTATTCCTGAGCTCTAACTTCTCCATGATGGGGTTTCAGTAGGAAATGCTCGTACCCAGTCTTCTCAACTTCTCACTGTGTTGTAACAGTTAAGAAAAGGTTGGCAAGGACTGGGATTATTTCTCAAGGAGTCTGTAATCTGAAGGTGTTTTTACGAAAAGTCCTAAGTGGAATTTTAGTTGGCAGCCTCTATTTGTGTGGAATTCTCAGGTGCATGAAGAGTGGGGCCTGTGGCTTCCTTGACTGCGCACATTTTATCCAAGCACAAGGGGTGGGGCATGCCAGGGGAGCCACTCTCCTGTGGGGCATGCCAGGGGAGCCACTCTCCTGTGGGGCATGCCAGGGGAGCCACTCTCCTTTACTCAAAACCCCGTCAGGCTCCACGAGGCCGGGGATGTTGCGTTCGGCATCGGGAGGGTCACACCAACTCAACGTACAGACAAACCAACGGACGTGAGGAGAAGCACGAGGCTGTCTTGAACAGACGAGACTTTGCAAAGCAGGCGGGTGACATCACCTGGGTTGAGACGCCAGTGGAGGTCTAGTTTTGATGGGGCCTAAGTCTCTTTAATAAAGACCTGAAAACTTGCAAACTTACCATTGTGAGTATAATCCCATACAGAGCTTTGGAAGGGCCCGTGGAAGTGAGGGGTCCTGTGCGACGCTTTCCTCACTTCACAGAACGTCAGTCTCCGCCAGGCCCGAGCATCAGGCTCACGCGGCCGTGGGTTCTCGGGGCTTCCTGTGGGGGCCACTCCTCTCCCAGAGCCCGTGTCCCAATATCCGGAGACAATCTGATGGTCCCACCTGGGGGGCCGAGGAGGTGCTACGGGCATATTTCACGCGCAGGACACACCCTGTCCTCTGGACCCACGACGTCCGTGAGGCCGAGGCTGGGAAGCCCTGAGTTACCGGTGGCGACGCGCTCCTACAGAATGCCAAGTTCACCCTGTACTGTGTCCCACCCATAGGGCTCGAAATACCGTATGCGGGGCGACTCACAGACTCCACAGGGTGGACATAAACATTCGGCTGCCCCGTGCCGCGGCCGCCGCCCGCTGGTTCTGGGCTCCCAGGCTCTGAGAGTCACGCCCGCTCAAGCGTCGGGACCAAGGGCACTGTTTCCACCTTGTCCTTTGTACTCGGCTACCAAGTGATATTTGAATCTGCCTCGACGAAATTAATATATTTTAGCGCTTATACCCAAAAATCATTCATCTCGAAATCTGCATCTCTTATAAGTTCATCATCTTCATTCACACTTTGTCACAAAAATTAGGAGTTTAGCTTTTCGAAAATTTCATTTTCCACTTGTCTTTTATTTGCAGCAAGACAGTAAACCAGCAGATTAGCGTTTCTTTCATCACAGCAGAGGAGGACCAACTAGAACGTAATACAATCAAAACAGATTGCTTGGGGAAATAATCCCTTTATTTAAAGGAATTACCAATACGCAGCCGGCTTTCAGAGGGAAACAAAACTGTCACGGAGCTAGCCAGGGTCGGAGAACGCACAGGCAGAATTATGCTCTTCCGCAGTCGCTCTTTCAAATTACAGCGACGCTCGGTCCCTGCGACGGCTCCTTAGCCTGGAGTGAGTTACACTCCGCGCTCACATCGGCGGCTCGTCGTGCCGTCTGACGGTGTAAACGCAAAACACCTTCACCTCATGTGCAACGGAGCCGACAACCCCTGCCTGGCCCGAGTCCAGGCGGCACCACGTGGCCATGCTGGTCCCATGTCGCGTGCACCCGTGACAGCTCTCGCGGCAGGCCCCCCGCGCCGTGCGCCCTCACCTTCTGCTAAAACGCTCCAACTGGCTGGGAGCTGCTTTGGCCACGGGAGCGCACCCGGGTTCTCCTCTCCAAGGTTCGGTGACAGCAGGAAAAGTCTACTGCCACGCGAGGGACAGCCCAGTGGCGCTTTCATGAACGTCGTACGTCCGCATTAAAGTAAGCACACGCTGCCCACTGACATCACGTCTATTTCCAAAACAATTTTAAAACAAATGAAAGCAAAAGCCTGAAACGAATTTGTATGTTTGCTGTCTTGGGGTCATTTTCACTGTATGAATAAAGGAAAAAGGTGAATTGAAGTCATCCCAGGATATTACTTGTAAGAGGTTAAAGTAGGTGCTAAATGGGCAGATTAATTCTGTGGGGAAATGATGTTAAATCTTTCTGAAACCTTGAAATTTCTCAAAAGCATTCTCGCTGCTTTCTTGCGCTGTAGAAATGCAATCGTCGGGCTGGATAATCTGGCGTCTTAAATAACTTTGCACTTAAGCCCCGTCAATTTGATCTTCCAAGGTTAATTGATTATTTCAACAAGCATTCTTGCCAGAGAAGATCTGAGTGCTTACATCTTTTCATTAATTCATGCTGTTTGGTGAGAAGGTGAACATACGAAGGCGCTGTTTGGTTTAACGCTTTCCTGACCCTGCCTCCTCGAGCGCGGAGACGCAGGGCAGGACACAGCCTCGCTCAGCTGAACCGCGGCCCCGTCTGCGCAACGAGCATGCAGACGCAGACCCTCACACCCCACACGCACACCCGGGTTTCCCAAACACAGATGCGCGTGCCCATTTTGTAATAATACAACAATTTCACTTCGACCGCTTCCCTATGGCTGGCGCTCGGCCTTCCCGGAAACACCAGACCATTCATGCGGGACAAAGCCTGCTCTACCAGCGACCACGTTTGTCGTTGACATCTCCTTTCCAAGGGGCAGCCGGAACCCCGGAGGACCACGGCTCACACGGACGGCGGCCCTGCTCACCGGCTGAGCAGCTCGACCTGCTCCAAAGTCAGGATCTCTCTCACGGGCGTCAACACGGCGCGGCAGTAACATGTTTCTTAAACAGACAGAAAGCAGCCCCAGACCTGTGTCTTTCTGAAGTCCCTCTGTGGCGGCAGTTCTGCTTCTGAAAGCAGCATGTCCGGTCCCGATCGCCGGGAGGGCAGGGGACGGCGGACTGCCCCCGCAGCAGAACGCCGCCATCTCCTCTTCCCTCGCTGCCGTTCCTGACCAGGCGGGCTTGGACAGCGCACGGAAGGATGTCCCTTCAGCAGCCAGTCTGGGGCCGGCGGCTCCCCTGCGGCCACCTGCCCCCACGCCCCTCGTGCCAGCTGGCTTCTGGTCCAATGCCTCGGTGGACCCCTGCCCCGCGTGCCTTGGCACAGCCCGTGCGCGCTCCAGGGCGAGGAAGGGGGAGGGAGGCCCGGGGCGGGCAGCGCCGGCAGGGTGGGCACCGCCGGGCAGAGGCCGGGAGCGCAGCCGCGGCTGGCAGGGCTCCCCCGCCCTCCCTCTGTGCGCTTCCAAATGCAAGCAGCCGCACCACCCCGATATTGGAAGGAGCAGGCCACAGCTTTATTTACATGACACAAGAGAGGGACAATAAACAAGCCCTAATCATGGTCATTACCCAAATCATACAGAGCAGTGCTGCTGACCGCTTCTGCGGCTCCGGGGCTAATTTTGTTCCTTTCCTTTCCCTCGATGATAAAAGGGGGGACATGACAGAATCACGAGAGCAACCCAGGGTCCCCAAAATCCACGCACGTGTAAATCAAACACATACGAGGGGCTCGCCGTGCGGCAAATTGGTGCGGGAACAGGCAGGGCCACGCGGCGGAGGCCCCCGGCCCCCGACGTGACAGGTGCGGCTGCCAGCGGCACAGGGACTCCGGCCCGGCAGGAATCCCGGGGTCCAGGAACGTTCCAGCCCGGTAGGAATCCCCGGGTCCGGGAGCGTCAGGGGACTGTTACTAGACAAGTGTAATTAGGATCTACCCTGCTGCTCCTAACAAGCATTTAATTAACTTCCAGGCAGTGTAATTAGCCCCAGACTGCGGCTGATTTCCGTCCTCACCTTCTGCTGACGCGTGGCCTGCACGAAGGCGTCCGGCCCGCTGACAGCCTCATGGCTAGTGTTGGCGGTGGGCAGACTCTCCAGCCTCTGGGAAGACGCAGCCCGGTGATGAGGTAAAAGACGCCAGAACACGGCCGGCCGGGTCCCGGGGAGTCCCAGAAGTTCGCAGACCCCCAGGCAGACGCAAGGCTGTTTACCAGGAGGGGAAGGACGGTCAGCTCTTGACTTTGCCGGCTTAGGTGCCACGAAGGCAAAGACGTCCCAGCAGCAAACCCAGGGCTCCCCTCTGTGCTGGGCTTTGCCACCCACGGCACCGGGGTGTCTCTTTTCCCAACAAACCGGGTGGTGTCTGCCTGGCCATCTTCTCCCGGAGGACACGGTGTCTGACAGACGCCCTGGCTGACCCCTGCCTGTCGTGATGATACAGAGAATGGAGGGCAGGGCCCAGGCCCCGGGGGCCCCGGGAGCCACCACCTCTTTCCAGACGCTGCCTCTCGGGGTGCACACCGTGTAGCCTGCTCCGCGGTGCCCCGGCCTTCCCCCACCAAGGGCAGCAGCACCTGTTGTGCTGCCCTGGGCCCGAGGCGTCGGCTGGGGCAGGGGGAGAGGTCCAACAGGCCACGCTCAGCCCTGAGAGGACACGTGCTGGCCAGCGAATTCTGTTTGCACACCCCCTCAACGGTGGCCCTTTCCCCAGCAAGCGAAAGACGGAGGCGGCTGCAGCGTCTGTGGGCCCATGACTGTGGTCCGTCCGCATGACGGAATATTCCTCAGCCCCGGAGAGGACGGTCCACACGGATGGGCAGACGCAGGAAGACGGCACACACATGGGGTCCCTAGAGTCCTCAGCCCCATGGGCAGGAGGCAGCACGGTGGGTGCTGGGGGCAGGGCAGTGAGCGTCCAGTGGACACAGAGACCTGGTCTGGGAGGAGGAGAAGGTTCTGGAGATAGTGTGGTGGCTGCACCGTGGCCTGAATGTGCTCCATGCTCCTGAGTTAGGGGGCTCACGGAGTCCATGGTCTGTGCAATTTGCCGCAGTAGAAAGGGAATCGGTTCTTCATCTTCTACCATGTGTGCCCGGGAGCACATTGGGGCACTCAGGGGAGCTCTGTTACTTTCTCCCGGAAGCCTCCCACATCCCACGCACCAAGGCCAGACCTCTCCATCTGGGCCATTGCACCATGGGGACAGCCTGAAGCTCCTTGAGTACGTGCTGTGCTTGTGGTTACAGGTGGCTGGGGGACAAGGGGCTTGCTCTCAAGTCCTGGAGGTGCGTCTGTGCCGTAGGCCCCTTCAGATGGGACACACGGCTCAGCTCCTGTGGCTGCTACAGCCGCCCTGGGGGAGGGGGCTGTGCCTCTGTCCAGCCTCACGGCCCCGGCCTCCGTCCTCAGCAAGTGCTCCCCTCCAGCCAGTCGGCCAGCGGCTCTCAGGCGGGGCTGCACCCACAGCCCGCTCCCTGCGGCCCTCGGAGCTCCCACAATCTCATGCGTGTGTTGCAGCCCCCACGGCGTCCACACCATCCCAGGCGCAGTGTGTTGGATGGCGAGAGGGGCCGGGCCTGGAAACCGCACGCGGAGGCCCGAGGTTGGGCTCCCGTGGAGTGAGAGTCGGGAGGGGGCTGAGAGGACAGTGTTGGGCCCAAGTGGGTGTCGGTGACAGAGCGCCACGGGCAGAGGGAGCAGCAGATGCAAAGGCCCTGAGGTTGGGTGACTTGCCTGGAGCTACGGAGCAGGGGTTCCCGGCTGTCTCTGCTCAGGCCCCAGACGCACCGCCATGACGGTGTGTCGTGTCCACTCCGGTTCTCTCTTCTCCCTGTCCAGGGCGGCCGGGGAGCCTTGTGCCACCCGCCTGCTCCTCTTTGGGCAAGACCTTGACTCCTAATCATGTGCAAAACCACCTGAGGATGCGGGTGGCTTTTCCATTCACTTCCACGCTGGCGAGGGTGATGCGGCAGTCGGGGCACGTGCACTGACCCTCAGGGCACAGGACATGCCACCCTTGCGCTGCCTGATCTTCCATCGTGTGGGTTTCCATGAACACGTTATTTTTCGCTATTTCTGGAACAGCGTCATTACTATCTTGTATTTGCCCCAAAGAAGAGAGCGTCAAATGGTGAGCACCTCCAGGGCTGGCATGGACTGGGACACAGTAGGGAAACCTGCCTGTGATGTGGACACTGGGGCCACTTCAGGTGGAAGCTGGGGGGTGGACATGCTCATCTGTCGGGGGAACCTGCCTCCGCTCCTCCGTGGCTTCCTTCAGACCTGGAACGGCGGCTCCATGCGGCCCCATGGGCGGCCACAGCCACGACCCCCCCGATAGCTCCCAAGCTGCAAAGCCAGACACACGCCCGCAAGCCTCAAACACCAGCTCATGCACTTAAAAATGAAGAAGTGGCTGTCCGTCCTCCTCTTGGCTTTTGGAGGAGAGAGAGAACCCCCAAACAAACTGGACAGAAGGGGCTGGTGGACCTGCCTGCCCACCTCCCGTTTCTCCCGGGCCCCCGCACCGATGTGAACTGACCCATGCCCGTCCCCTCCCCCTGCCCGGGCTTCCGTCATGGTGTTACGACCTATCGTGCACCTGCTTCGTATCTGGCTGTTGCCCCACCCCCCCGCCTGCTGGAGGGCCCCGTGTCTGCTTTATCTGCGGTTCCTGACACCGTGTGCCGGATGCTCGATCAATATCTAGTAGATGAGTAAAGAAGGAATTCACTCCCCACACTGACATCAGGGATTAGGAAAAAATAAATCAAAAACAGGAACATCCTAAGTATGTTTTGAGTGCGACATTAACTCAATCTGTGTTTTTAAGTAAGCTCTACACCCAACGTGAGGCTTGAACTCATGACCCTGAGACCAAGAGTCCCAGGCTCTTCTGCCGGAGCCGGCCGGGGGCCCCAATTCCGTCAACCTATTGTTCTTGTCTGCTGAATTTTACAATGGGAACCAATGTTCAGAGGAACGGCCGTGAATACTGGAAAAGTCAATTTAATTGATTCGTGGAATCAACATGCTCCCCACGCTTGCTGTGTCCCTGGCATCGGGGGAGCAGAAGCAGGTACGGCGCCGTCTCTCGAGCAGCTTAGGAGGCACCTGCCGGTGCAGGCTGCGGATCCCTCATAAGAAGGAGCGCAGGGAGGGCTCTGAAGGAGAGGACCCCGTCCTCACGCAAGGTGCCTACATTGCCGCGGACCCCGCACACTCGGCAGCACGAGCCTCCCCCCCAGACTCAGCCTCCGGAGGCGTCTCGGCCGCTCCCCCGTGCCAAGCCCTCACGTCACCGTGCACCCAACCTTCCCTGTTCGAGGACATCCTAGAAGGAACACTTCAGCAGAAAGGCGCAAAATGACCCCAGCGAGAAACGAAATTGTGCAGAACAGAGCCACATGCAGAGAATTCAGTGTTTGTCCCTCTGTGGGGGACAGACACCAGCACTGGCGCCTGTCACTCGACGTGCAGAAAGGAAACATCACTGAAAACATTGTCGTTTGTGTGCATAAAAATGAACTTGGGCAAATAGGAAAGAGTGCTTTCTCCTCGTTTCCTACCCCAGCCTTTCCGCCGTGGATTTCTAGCCCTTCCTCAGAGCACCTCCGCGAAAGGCAGAGAGACAGGGGAAGTCGCGGGATTTCCTGCTTTGTCGCAGGAGGTCCAGGAGCCTGTGCCTGCTGGGGACGACAGAGCGCAGGTCGCTCCGTGGTCGTGGGTGGCGAGGACACTGCTCCTTCCCCACGATGGGGACACACGCGGCAAGGAGTCCCGGGCGGGGGGCTTCCGGATCCCAGGACGGGCCGGGCACGTCTGCTGACCTGATGTGGGGTAGCGGCTAGATGGACCGGGACATCACAGTCAAAGCCCCGTAGAGGCCTCAATAATGAGTCGGGGGCTCCAGGGGCTCAGTCAGTCACGCATCTACCTTCGGCTCGGGTCATGATCTCCGGGTCCTGGGATCGAGCGCCGCGTCGGCTCCCTGCTCGGCGGGACCCTGCTTCCCTCTGCTCCTCCCCCCCCTTACTCAAATAAATCAATAAAATCTTTAAGAAAACGCCCAAAGATGCACATGGTCTCATCCGTCTCACACACGTCCACACATATGAACACACACACACTCACACACTCAGATGTTTAAACACAAAACCCGCGATCCAGAAACCTGACTGTTTCTCCTCAAACATGTATTTTCCATTCTGTTGTGCTGTGATGTATGGGATGGCGAGTTCACCGTCAGAAGACCTCGAGCTGCTAAATGACTTAAGGTCGGATGGTCCGGAGCTTCGGACCCAGGTTTTCTGAAGACGCTCTGAGAAGGGCTAAGGCGGTGGAGCCCCTGAGCCTCCGCTCTGCCGGAGCAGCCGCCGGGCGCCCGCTTCCACACGGCGGCTCCAAGGGCTATTCCCCTCGACACCCCTGATCTTTCCGAATCCTCTTATGTGTAAAGATATTAAAGCCAGACCAAAGACGCTGCCTGCCGTGATGGGGGTGATCTCCTCCGAGGTGGTGGCGGCAGAGGGGTGCTGCTGTGTGTGGACACGTCCTCTCTCACGGGGTGGAGGCCACGGGTCAGATCAAGGTGTCAGCAGGGCTGGCTCCTTCTGAAGCCGCGAGGGTCGATCTGCGTCAGGTTCTCTGCCGGCTGCTGGTAGTTTCTGGTGGTCCCTGGTATTCCTTGGCTTGTAAAAGCTCACCCACCTCTGCCTGCACACCCTCACCTTCTCTCTGTTCCTCTACTGCGTAAGGACTCCAGTCAGAACGGGTGAGCATCGGGATTTACAAGGGCGCCTGCATCTTAATCTGACCGTCTGCTATGACTGTTCCAAATAAGGTCAGTCTCATTCACAGGCACTAGGGGCTTAGGACTTCAACGTCTTCACGGGGTCCGTGAGAGCCGGCCTCTCTGTCCATTCCTGGAGGGCTGTGGTGCAAAGTTTCCTCGAGACTCTGGGTTTTCAGATTATTTCAAGATAAGGACTTACAATGATTGCAATTTCATTTTGGGGACTATGAAGCTTCTCTAGATTCTCTGCTATCAAAATGCCACGCTGCCTAGGATCCTGCAGCTTGGTGGGCGGGTGGGTGGGCGGTGGGCACCCCTGTGGCCCAAGAGGCAGCAAGAGGACAGCGTTGGCTCCCTGTCGCCACACCACCAAGGAACCGTCACCAAACCTGCCAGGGAGGCAGCTTCTTGCTGAGGTGTGGATGGAAGGGTTGGGATACTGGTCGGCAGAAAACGCTCTGGAATTCAGCCACAGGCTGACCCCGGCAGTGCTGACCGGAAAGATGGGGGTCTCTGAGTCAGCTTCCACAGCGCGTCATGGGGACCGGATGGTGAGAACAGCCTGTGCCCGTCCACATGGAAGATAACCATGGCAGACGCTCGCACGTGCTGTCGTTAGGTCAGCAACAAGGTCCGTCTCTCTTTTCATGCTTTCTCACGGACACTCAGGCTGTCCTGAACATCGCCTGACCTTTCCCACACGTGGTAGATAAATAGTACGGAAACGTGTCACGTGCCTGTCGTGTCTGGCCCTTGCTGAACTTGAGTGTGAACGAAGATCTTGTGACCCGATGGACTCGTGTGACCTCCTCGCTCTGCCTTCTGAAATCACAGCCGTTTTATTATGCTTTTCCTCACAGTGAACCAACGGGAAAGGTGAAACACTGTGCCGAGGGAGCTGGGCTCGACACTTCACCTCGCAGTTGTTACTGTGCTGGTTACGGTACGTGACAGATGACCGGGGGAGGGGACGTCCGAAGAAGGGCATAGAATGGGGGACACTTCACAAAGTCAAGATGTTCTGCGGTTTGTGGGGTGGCGTGTGGCCACGGGGGCTCTGCGGGGCTGGCCGGGAGGAAACACGGGGGCTGCGGGGGCGCCGGCTCTTTCCTCCACGCTCCACCCGGAGATTTCCCGTGCACACTTCCCTAGCGAGCAGCCACGATTCTCCCCGCAGTGGCGAGGTCTGCTTCCTTTTGGCGAGAGCACACACGTGCTGGTGCGTGTTGTCCGCGCACCGTGGAGCGAGCCGTCCTCGTCATCACAGGGCTGTCACACAGGCGTGTGTCACACAGGGGTGATCCTCGTCACACAGGGGTGTGTCGGCACCACCAGCAGAAACGGAAGGAGCCGGTCCCACGGGTGCTTCTGTCAGGTCGGCCGACGGCCGCTCCCGGGAGGGTTGTGGGCTGAGCACCGGGGAGGGAGTCCTCGCACGTGCGGGAGACAGGAGCTGCCCGAGGTGAAGATGGGCGGACCCCGCGGCCGTGTGTGCTCGCAGCCAGGCTGCCCACGCTCCGCACTGTGATGGAGACCCTGTGCGCTGCGGGCTCGCGGGTTGGTAGCTCGCGTAGGAAGTGACCTCAGCACTTCCGGGAGGGCTGGGTGTGGCCGGGGGCCAACGCGAGGACACCCCCTCCAGCCCGCCCCCTGCTGCCCCTTGAACACACACCTTGTGCAAACGTCACTTTCTGGGAAGAAAGAACACAGCCATGGAGACCGGATCACGAGTGGCCGTGTCCCCGATGAAGTGGGGTGCGTCCACAGGCCCGTCTACACTGACTGCGGGACTTCACCTGCCAGGTGACCGTCCTGCACCCGCATACACCCCCCAGGGAGAGAACGGCCTGGGAGTTTCTATCCACACTCGGGGTGTCCCTCCAGGAGGAATGATGTCACCATGTGGTTCAATGTCCCTTTCAGGGACACCGGTAGGTGGCCAGCTTGAGTGTCCGCCCAGTGGCTGCTAGAGGATGGGCACAACCAGCAGAGTTTCTGTTGTTCTGCTGGACATAAATGGCATCTTGCGTAAGGCCCAAAAGGAAGACCCCGCGTCATGTGTGGCCTTGATATCTGGTGCTGCTGGGGCGGTCTCAGGCGGCCTCACGGCAGGCCCCCTCCCAGCTCTGCAACCCGGGATAAGGTCCCCCAGCCAAGCAGACCTCCTTATCACGGGGACCAGGCCCAGCACCTGCTTCATCCTGAGTGGTGGGCTTCAGCTCCCTGCCAGCCCGTGGACTCATTCCAGCAAGGCAGCCGCGAGCTCCCGGAGGAGCCAGGGCAACCCCCGCTCCAGCGGTGTCTGCTCACCCCGTCCGACGGAGGGGCCCCGAGCGGCCCGGCCTGGGGAGTGCGGTCCCCTCCCTGGGCTGAATGTGTGTCACTCCGGCCTGCTGTCCAGCTCCCCTGCCCCGCCTCATCAGGGTCCGGCCACCCCCGTAACCTGCGGGCGGAATCCTTACCAGGAACAGAGCCGGGGAGGCAGGCAGCTCTCGGGCAGCGGTCCGGGCTTGGTAGCAGGACCAAGGACTGTTGGCGGATAAGCAGCTCGCGCCACGGGGCACGGCTGGCGCTGGAAGAGGTTGTGGCCCGGGGAAGGACGCGGTATTTATCACGCTGTTCGGGACGTGCTCTGCTGCTGGCTCTGCGTCCCAGCTCCCTCCCGCTCACCTTCTCCAGATTAACATTCTGAAACGGGGTGCACCCAACAGTCCACCAACAAGGGCTCCTCGAGGAACGGAAGGCAACGGCCCGGGCCCAGCCCGCTCCCAGCCTACAGGCGAGAGGAGGGTGCACGGCTGTGGACACCGAGGAGGGCCCTGCGGGGTTGGAGAAGAGCCGGACGTGCAAAAATCCCATTTGTCACTGCACAGCCGTGCCGGGTCGGAAAGGAGCTCAGGCCCAAACCAGGAAGAGACGGGTCTGGGGTCAATGGGCCCAGTTGTCCTTTTAGAACTTATGCTAAAACACCGGAAACGCTCTCACTGTTCGTGACGGCTGAAACAAGGGTGTTGACGTCAGCCACCGCGACAGTGTGAGGGAAACACTCCGAACACATACTGGTTTCTTTCTTCCTAATGGACGCACCAAGAGGGGCCGGAACAGCCTGACGGCCGGCGGAGTGGGTGCGGCCTGCCGGCCAGCCGCCCAGCACCCACGCCACCCACACGGCTCTGCCCTGTCTGCTCCCCCGGGGGGTCCTCTCACCACAGACGTTTCCCTCACGGCGGGCCCGCGGCTGCGCGACTCGAGTCCCCAACAAGGTGGAGCCTGTCCATGTGTCTGGGTCCACTGCAGTCTACACCGGCCCTACCCAGCTCGGTCCCACCACTTGTCCGTCCACACCGGCCCCACCCAGCTTGGTCGGCCCACAGGGCCATCTACACGGCCCTGGCCTGGGGCCTCCAAGCCGCACGTCAGGTCCCTCTGTAGCCTCTAGCTTCATCCCGTCCACGGGTTCGCCGCCGGACCCAGGGCGGCGGCGCGGCCACCCACCGTGCTGTCCACGCGGGCCAGCCGGGGTCCTGCCGTGGCCGGTCGCAGACCTCGGTGCACGCGTGTTGCCACCAAAGGGCCGGCAGCCACTGTGTGCTTTGTGCCGAGCTGTGTTCCTGGGGAGCTGGTGTTACTCAGAGAGCGCCGGACGCGAAATGCGTGCGTGTTGGAGTCCTGGGCGGAGGACCGTCTGCGAAAGCACACGGGTCACGGACGTGGACGTCTGTGTGGCCGTGGGCACGTGTGCGTGCGTGTGCGTGTGGTCTGTGTGCAGAGAGGCCGACCGGACCGAGAGGGCGAATCTTTATTTCCTGGGCGGCTACTCGGGAAATTTCTTTCTTTTCTTTCTTCCCTTCCCTTCCCCCCTCCTTCCTTCTTCTTTTTTTTTTTTTTTTTACCATATAGACATCTGTCTTTTTTTTTTCTTGGCAACAAGCTTATCTTACTTCTACAATCAGAAAAAATCCTATAAATATATGTAGATGATGCAATTTTTTTTGCAAAAGTTTTCATCCAATTCCTGAAAGAAAAGAGACCGGGCTTAACGTCCCGTTAACCCCCCCGCGAGCAGACAGCCACAGACACTCCGTCCCCACGTGAAGGGGGATGGAAGGTCGCCGGGCTGGGAGCTTGACCCCGGGACCCGCGGCGCCTCCAGAGAAGAAGAGCGCGGTCACGTGATTGCCACTGTTCGGAGCACAGCCCAGGCCAGTACGGCCATCGACTTCGTACTTTTCTGTCAATTGACTTCAAATCGGCTCACTTCTCATATTTAGCCGGGCAACAATAATGCGGAAATCTTGGGTTTGATGTGCTAGTTTTAGCGTTTTCTCTCCCAGTCTAGGTTAGAATAAACACACGGCCATTAAAATAAAATGCTCCTTCTGGTATCAGCTCAGATCCCTGCGGCCTTGGGAGAAACATGCAGAACCAGCAGGAACGGGTCTGTGGGAGACGCACGGTTTGGTGAGTGAGCCAAGGCCTGGCTGAGGGTGCGGGGAGTGGCGCGCGGGGTCCCAGCACGGACCCAGCGCTGAGACCCAGTCCGGGAGGGAGACACCACCACAGCAATGCTCAGAAATTGGGGCATTTGGGTTAGATTACAGATTTTTTCTTGATGAATGCAGTTAGCCCATACCTAGTTTTTGTTTTTGAGAAATGCTATTAGAAGTCTTTGTAAGATGTGTGGGGATATTGTCCTGCCTTGGCGAACCTAGAACAGGCGTAGGAACTGGTGCTCCTTTGCTGGTTCTGGATTGTGCACGTTTGTCGGTCGTCCGGAATATCAGTCCTCGTGATGAAATGGCAAAGCTGTGTATGGGAGCACACATGCCTTCCTCGCCTGGGGCCGGCCAGGAGCCAGCAATGGGGGACGTGGGCACCCCCCCACCCCGGAAGAGCAGAAGAAGTGAGCCCTGGTCACCAGCTGAGCTGGGCACCTGGCTGGACCCCGCGGACACACAGCGTCGGGACCCAGAGGCGCAGTGGAAGGCAGTAGGAGAGCCAAGCGCACCGTTGTCCCTCTCCTGCTCCTCCGCCGCCCCCCGCCCGGGAAGGGAAGTCGCACCCCAGAGCCAGCGGACCGGGCACGCGCGGCCTTGCAGGTCAGCGTTGTTCTCGGCTGGAGGCAGAAGAAAGGTGTGCGGGTGTGACGGGCTCCCGGCCACGTTTCTGCCCTGCAGACCCGATGGGCACGAAGGTGACGGGAGCACATGGACACGCACGCAGGGTGACCTGGCAAGACCCTACCCGTTTCCGCTCCTGGGACTTCACGCCGCAAGCGCTCGTGCAGTCTGTGCCCGCATGAGCGTGTGCGCCGCCGGGCTGTTGGCACAAACGGGAAGTGACTCACTGCCAAAGGCGGTCAGAAGTAACTCAAATGTCCCACCGTCCTTGTTGGTGAAAAAATAAACTACGAAACCGTTAGCGCAAGAAAACAGGACGGGTCTGTGAAAGGGGGGAGGAGGAGGAGGCATCTGCGCGGATCTGGGGCGAGAGCGGCCGCTGGTCACTCGGTGGGAGCCGGGCTGTGGAACTGCAGGAAGGGCGTCGTCTAAGACACGTCTAAGTCCGTTAGTCTAAGACACAACAGGGCAGGATCGGAAATAGAGACACGGCCAGCGGCACCGCCCTCGGGCCGTCCACGGCAAGGACCCCGGGACACCAGCCGCAGGGGCCATGCGCGCCCAGGGAAGAAGGCTTCCTGCGCTTCTGGTTCTAGGCCTTATCTGAGGGATCTTATAGTCCACGCTTTCTCCGTCTGCGAGGAAGTTACCGGTGTCGGCTTCAGAGAGAAACGGCGTGTGTGCCCGACGCCTGTGCCCGAAGGGGAAGAGGAACATGCTTGCTGTTTCCAGCCATCTCGGCCACCGAGGACCACAGAGCGCTCCCGAGGTAAAACTGACGGTGAGGGGCACCCGGGGGGCTCCGTAGCGACGAGTCTGTCTTGGGCTCAGGTCGTGATCTCGGGGTCCTGGGATGGAGCCCCACGGCCGGGCTTTCGGCTCGGCAGGGAGGCTGCTTCCCTTCCTCTCTGCCCCTCCCCTGCTCATGTTCTCTCTCGCGCGCGAATAAAGAAAAATCTTAAAAAAACAAACTGGTGGTAAAGTTGGGCACATGCCTGCTAAGTCGTTAAGCGCATGTGCCTTCTCCTTCTTTGGCGCGGCCTTTCCTCAGTCTTCTCGATTTGTTCAAGGACTGAAACAGTGAAGAGCTTCCCCCCTCTGGGCCCTGGCTCTCGCTTCTCCCTCCTCCTCCTCTTCAATTTCTTTCTTCTTCGGGTGGTTCTACGATGGAGCCTTCTCTGAAGGGAAGAACAGAATTCTCTGCGGAGGGACAGTGGCCGTGACCCCGGCGGGGATCCACTGTAGCCCTCGGGGCAGGGGCCGTGGGAGCGGCGCCTCGAGATTAGCTGCACTGAGCTCTGACGGCCTGGGGCGTGGTGGGTGCCAGGCCCACGGCAGCCTGAACGCAGATGCCGCCCCGGCAGGGAACCCTCCTGGCTCCATGGGGACACGCTGGCCCGGGCACCCCCACCTCGGATCAGGCTGGGATGGCCACAAGCCCTCCCCGAGATAGCTGCCCCTGGGTTTCAGGAAATGGTGACAGGGGACGGCTCGGCCACACCTCCCGCCCATGAGTCACCTCTGGGGAGAGCTGTCCCCGAGCAGAGGCGAGCACTGCCATGCTCTGTGCCCAGACTTGAGGTTACAGGGTAGCGAGGCCAAGGGGCCAGAGCCCTCCTCTACGACGGACACTGCTGTGCGGGGAGAAGTCGGAGTCCGAAGCGTCGAGAACTGGAAACAGGAGAGCAGGTGCTGTAATCTAGAAGCATTTTCACTATTTTGTTTACATGGAAGTTTAGTGAAGCAGAAATCAGTAAAAAAGACCGTGAAAACATGAAGAAAGAGACCTTCTGGAAAATCGGAAACAGCAGCACACGGCAGGTAGGCGGGCATTACGGAAAACCACGGGCGTCCCATGAGGGCCACCGTGAGCTAGAAACAGGAGTGGAAGCGGCACTCCCTACAGAACAAGCTTCTCGGGGCACCAGGTGGGGACTCCAGAAGAACTGGTCGGGAGGGCGAGTGTCACCCTGGCTGGGATCTGGAGAGCGCAGCCTCGGAAAATTGTACTACAATCAAACGTATCAAATTCTATAACCGGCAATTTTAAATGGTGCATTCCAAATTGATACATTCTACACAAATAAAAGGACCTGATTTCGGGCTTTGAGCGCAGCCGTCTGCCTCTGTTTGCCGTGCAGCCGTCTGACTCCCTAAAAAGCTCGGAGCCTTTTTCCCTCGTGCACCTGCCTACCTTGGAAAATGCCAGCGGCTCTCGTCAGCAGCTCTGTGTGCCGCCCGGGCTGCGGTCCCCCGACAGCACCGGGCAGAGCAGGTGGTGGCCAGGAGGGTGGGGCCAATGCCCCCCCCACCAGGAAGGGTGCGGGAGCCAGACCGCCCCGGGCCTTGGCAGCCCTCCCAGGGAAGGGTCCCCTTGCTGGGCGGCTCTCCACATCGTGTGACAGGTGGTGCCCCCGGTGTGGCCGTTATTGCTGACGGACGGGGCGGCCCGGACCCCAGGCGGGACTCATCGCCTCCATCTTGGGCCAGTGCTCCCCGGGATGAACCCCCCTTTGAAGTCGGCGTCACAGAGCAGGGAGCAAGTCTCACAGGTATGGAACAGCACGATATTGTGGGCGTGCCCATTAATCTTCAGTCTACAGACCTTAGCAAAGCTGCTGGAGCCCTCTGGCCCTCACTTTCCCATCTGGAGAATGGGCGGATCCTGGTGTTCCCTCCCGAAGCTGTGAGGGCACCTGTCAGGGGCTCGGGACGCGCTGGTCCCGCAGCTTAGCGGCTGGGACCCCCAGAAACCAGCCGGTGCCCAGACACTTCATGGGGCTCTCCGTGCTGGTCTGACTGGAGCTGTGACCCCCTCACCCAGGGCACACCTGCCTCAGGCACTCACTGTCCCGGGCCTGTTCCACTTGCCCTTCCTCTCCGCAGGATCCGCCTCCTCTGTGGGCTACAGGATCATGGGGGCCGCCCCTGGGCCTATTTTCTATTCCTTCTGTGCACGCCGTCTCTCCCCTTAAGGCAGACATGCTGGTGTATGTCCCTGGGGCTCCTCCCTCCTTGCCCGCCTGGCAGAGTGCGGTGCCCACTGACGGATGGGGTCGTCCCGTCCAGAGGGACAACTAAAGGGGGAATCAGGACGAATTCAGGCTGAGGTGGAGACGGAGAATGCACGTCCCGGGGAATGTTCTAGAAAAGACTGGGGATGAGGGACTGAGGTTTAGGCGCAGGAGTGGGCCAGGCTGGGAAGATGGGCAGTGGGGCGAGGGGGCAGGCGAGGCCTCCAGCTGGAGCTGAGCCCAGGCTCAGCCCAAAGCCTTCTCCACCTGTCCTTGTGAAAGTCTGTGTACTATACGTTTACTTTAGGAAATATTGAGTAGGCATTTGGAGAGGACGCGAGAACGTGCCAGTGCGTGGAGAGAGGGCCCCAGGGAGGGGGGACGGCACCGCAGCAGACTCCCGGCTGAGTGGGGGCCCGGCGCGGGGCTCCGTCCCACGACCCTGCGTTCACGCCCCGGGCAGAGCCCAGGAGTCTGACGCTGAAGAGACGGAGCCTCCCGGGTGCCCGTGGTGAGCATTTTCAGCCGCAGCATCTCCGCGGGTTGAGAAGCCCACGGGAGGAAGGGAGGACGCGCCGCCGGCAGACGCGGCACGAGCAACGCCGCGGGGAGCGCTGGCCGATCGCGCGCCCAGGGAGGTCCGAGCGGCGCCGTTGTGGTGGGAAGCGGTGACTCTCCGTCCCTGTCCCTCTCTGCGGTGGGCGGTGATCGTGGGGCCGACACCGTGGGAAGAGCCACGGCTGTGGGCCGGGACGTGTCCACGCCGCACTGGACGCAATTCAGCGGCCCCGCGTGGGTCTGCGTGGGCACGTGGGTGCCTCGCGCACGACCGGTGACGGCTGGTGACACAGCACCATCAGGATCGCCTGCTTCCACAGCCGCGTGTTCGCACGCTTCCTCTGCTCCTCTCCCCGGTCGCGGAGAACGAAGAGTACTTGGGATTCCGGCGCACGGTTACCTCTGCCTCCGCCACCCTCTGCTTCCAGAGACGCTGCCCACAGTGGCGGTTAACGCCTTTTCGCTTATTTTGGCACCGACGGAAGGTCCCTGAGCTGAGGACAACCTCGCCCGTCTGAGCTACGGAGCAGAGCGGTCACTTCCGCTCGTGGAACAAGATGTGAGGACAGGATTCCCACAGACCCGCAGTCGAGCCCCATGACAAGATCTGTCTTCCAAAGTGTCACCCCCGAGTGTGAGTCCTTGCCGAGGAGGGACGTTTCCGGACTGGAATCGGCCATGAACACTTCAGCAGGTGCGTTCCTTGCAGAAAGGTCTTATTTGACTTTCCGGATCTTTCCTGCGGACTAGGAGACTCAGGGTTGGATCAACGGCACCAATCGCTAAGTCCAGGGACGTCGGGCAACTGTCTGAGAAACCGGTTTCCAGGGAGCAACGGGGGTCCGCCAAGACGGCCCCTTCCTTTCCTTCCAAGCGAATGACTGCTCTCCAGTGAGGGAGCCGCCGGTTCAGAGGGGACACGAGTAGAAAGGGGCACCCACCCCAGGGTCGATAGGTGGCAGGTTTAGACCTAGATCCTAGAGCTGTTCTCAAAGCCAGTGGGGCTCTGTTGGGGAGCCCCTAAATGCCCACACAGTGTCACTGAGGGGAGACCCCACCCAGCCAGCAGCAGCTTCACTGAGGGTCCGCTAGAAAGGCACATTCCCAGGCCCCACTCCGGCCACACTGCGTCTGACATGCTGGGGTGAGGCCGGCGATCTGTGTGGACGAGTCAGTCTCCTGCCAGCTCAGCCGTGGGCACCCCCACTCCCATGCGCCCTCACTTGTCCCCTCACAGCAAGGAAGGCTTGCGATTGTCTCATTTAAATAATCGTGCTCGGCGGAGGGGCTCCGCCGGCATCCGGGGGGCTCCCAGAGAGCCTCACGTAGACACAGGCCCCAGGGAAGCCGTTCTGGCTGCCGGCGGGTGTGCCTGTCTTGTCTGGGAGTGCGTGCCCCTGCCCGCCTTCCCCTGCTCACAGGCAAGACACAGAGTTTTCCTGATTTCTCCACGCTCCCCACAGGGGAGGACTCGAGCAAAGACTGAGAAACACGATGTCAGGGGAAGCCAAGGCACACCCAGAAACCTCTCCCTGCCTACACTTGGCTGCTAAAATGTCACCCGAGGCTGGGTGTTCACAAGAAGACATAAAATTAGTTCTTCAAGGCCAAACCCAGGGCTGAGCCTCCCCCTCACAGCGGATCTGATAATGTCCCCAGGCACGCCAGAGGATGCGGCATGTGGGTTGCTATGGTGACGGGAGGCGAGGAGACAGAATTTGGAGGAGGACCGTAACATGTTGGAAGTAGAGACAGGCTTCCCAGGAGCCAAGCGCGCTCGGTCAGAACGCGGGCGGGGGCCACCAGCCTGCCCTTGTGCTGCTCTCCTCATACCCCGGAGCAGAGTCCCCTGGTTTTTGGTTCTGCTACAATCTCAGGACCCCGAAAGTCCAAAGCCACGGACAAGGGTCTCCATCCCGGGGCCTCCTGGGCCGTGGGCGAGCTCCACGGCACACCTCGCGGTCCGCGCTTGTGCGGGACGGAGCCCGGGTCCGCGCTGGGGCTCCCGGAGCCGACGCCGACACCCCAGGTCTGCTCGCTTGCACGCCGCATCCCAGTGCGATCGCAGTGTTTCGAGAGGACTGTCACTCACGAAGCATGAAATTACATTTAATCACAAACCTAATGTAAATGAATGTAATCAGGTAATTAGAATGTGTGGTGGCGTGATATTTACAACATGTAGTGATGCACTTATCATGTTGTGTAAAATTATGTTAAAAATTGAACTTTGTAAAAAAAGGCCCTGTTCAGCGAAAGCAGATGATTCTGAAGTTCAGCGTCTTGATCGTTTCAACATTTCATTTATGAAACGCTGTGTTTAGCCAATACTTTTAACAATTTGCTAAATATGTTTTGTAAAAATCAAACAATTTCATAGTTAGTGGAGTGCTGAAAACGCCTAGGACCTATTCTCTTGGCTGCATATAGCTCCAACAGCTGAAACCAGTTTAAAAAGATGCTTCATTACAAATCATTGAAAATAGGAATTCAGAACAGAAATGCTGACACGATCCTTTATTGCAAATGAGGGCCTTACGCGCCACCAGATTCCTGAATGTGACCAAATGACAAAATCCGACGTGACTACTTGGGCAGAGACGGCGTAGACCGTGCTGCTCGCGGGGGGCCTGTCTACACAGTTGTGATTCACTCCCGTCCTAGCCCAGCGACCCGACAGGCGCTGCACCTGCTTCTGCGAGTGAGCCCTGCAAACATCCCGGCACGGGGCGGGGCTTCCGGGAACTGCTGGCCGCGCAGAGGGCCCCGGGGCCGTCCCGAGGTGCCCCACGGGGAGGCGCTGAGGGACCCGCGTCTCTGGCCTCCCTCCTTTCCCAGCCAGAGCACCTTTGCACCCACCTGCTTTATCTCGAGAATCCTGTGACTTTTCACGGGAAGAAAGATGCTGAACATGTTTGGAAATGGTGCAACTCTGGGGAGGGGGGCTTCACCAGGTCACAGCGGGGCAGGGGCTGAGGTAGGCCGACGAGGGCAGGACCGAGGGGTGCAGGGGACAACGGGCTGAGCGTAGCCCCAATGCTAGAGAGGCCTAGATTGAGGGGGGTGGGGTATGGCAGCCGAGACGCAGCAGGAGCGGCCGATCCGGGTGAGACGCGGTCTGTGGCGTGCCGCAGCAGGCGCACAGGGCCACCGTGGCGTCCCGGGCTAAGCCCCGTAGCTCCGGCGCACAGCATGTCAGAACGCACGTCCGCAAGACCACTTAAACTTGTGGCCACAAACATTAAAAGTCATCTTAGAAACGGGGGCATGAGCACACGTGGTTTTTCAAGTGTTAGTGGCACATGAGCGAAGCGTGAAGATCCCGGAGACGCCGGTCTGGACAGTGAGAACCGGGACACAGGTTCCAAGCTGCGGCGGCTTGAACGGCGCCCACACAGTCTCCCAGGGCCTCAGAGCGGGGCCCCATGTGGCAACGGGGTTGCTGCGGATGTCGGCTGCCAAGACGAGGTCATGCTGTGGTCGGTGGGCGCCAGCCCAATAGGACAGGAGTCCCTGTGAAAAGACGCTGCAGAGAGGCCACGGTAGATGAAGGCAGAGGTTGGGGGAGGCCTCTACACGTCCGTGGCCGCTGTGGGGAGCCACCGGAAGCTGGGCACCATGGGACAGTTTCCCTCATGGCCTCCACGTCACTGTCCTTTCTGGGGAGGTGTCATTCTGGGGAGCCCGGGGCTGGGAGCCCTTCCGGTCCTCGGAGAGATCATTGTCCTGGGCTCTCCGGTGGGGGTTTGGGACGGCACGACCGTGTGGCCCAGGGCCTGGCTCTGAAGCCACGGCTCTTGCTACTTGCCCAGGCCCTTTATGTGTCCCAGGGAAGCTGGCCACGTGTGACCGGGGCTCTTAGGTCCACCTGAGTAATGCTTCTAAACAGAGGGAAACCTCTGACCATATTGATCAGTCCCGCACTCAAGGCAGAGCCACTTCCCAAATGCGTCGGGTTCCACATGGCATAGACCAAGCCTACCCGAGGCTCTGGCGGGCCTCTGGGTCTTAGGAAGTGAAAGCCTCTGTCTGAGTGGACTTCACGTTGGAGTCACAGCAAATAAACGAGCCGTTGGCTACGCCATACTGGAAACTTCTCTGGTCCGAAACACCAGTGCTTGGAACCCTGGCCTCTGTGGGCCCTCCAGAACCAGCGGGGTTTGTGAGGTCTCTGTCCTGCATCTTTCTGTATCTTGTTCATCCCTGCCAAAGGTTTCATGTCTAGGACCCCGGGAACCGGAGAAGCAAAATGTGTCCTAAGACCACCTCTTCGTCGGGGAAGAGCCGGTGGGTGGTCAGGACCCACACTTAGGTCCCAAGCCCTCGCTGAGCCCTACACCACACTGTTGTGCCCACACAGGCAGGAGGCAACCTCTGGGAAAGGCAGAGCCCACCTGAGGACAGGCCTGACAGGCCGGCGGGGCCCCTGGGGGCGGCAGACACCAGTGAGCTGGTCTCCAGGCAGGAGGCGCTGCTCTTGGTCTTGGCCTCCCAGAGGCCCGTCCCCGGGCCGGGCGGTACTCTGCTTGCAGACGGCTTTGTTCCCATGGTCCTCCCCTGGCGGCAGGGCTGTGCCCTCTGCCCAGCTTTGGTTTCAGCAGGGGCCAGGCTTCGGTGGGCCGCTGTCCCACATCAAAGTGCAGCCAGCCTCCTCCTGCCCCACGGGCACAGGGCCCCTGCCGGGCACAATGACGGATTCATGTCTCCGCGAAGATGAGTATCATGTGCGGCTCATTATCTGATGCGTTTCCGCTCGTCTGAATGACTGCGCTGCCCGCGCGGGACCTCGGGAGGCTCTGGGCCTGGGAACGGGACACCTAACACCAGAGGCTTCGTGGGAACCCCGTTCCTGGATAAGCCCAGAGTCTCAGGTGTTTGGAGACGAGGCAGCCCCGCCCGGGACCAGGCTCTGGCTGGAGGGGCCGGGGAGGGTGCTCAGCCCTAGGGACAGCCTCCCTGTCTGAGTCCTGGGTACAAAGGCGGCCTCAGATGAAGCTCCACGCGCTTCTGGGGCTGGCCCCAGGCGTGCAAGCCAGGCCCTTGGCCCCTCCAGGACTCAGGTCTTTGTCCCTGGGGCTGACAGACTGCGGACCTGAGACGCCCACACCATTGCTCAGCGGGGACATATCTCCTGGCTCGGTGTGGGTTCTGTGGAGCGGCCCCTGTGCCCAGGAAGGAAGGGGGACCCCGCTGGGATTGAAAGGGCGGGCGTGGGAGAGTACCGCCTGCCTTACCACACGGGTCTCTGGGGACGGAGAAGAGCCAGGATATCATAACTCCGGGGTTTTCCGCAGGCTCATATATGCAACATAAAGGGATTCTTTTTTAACCCTCAAATTCAAATGCAGTTTTCTGACCCACTGGCACTTTGGGTGAGCAAAAGTGTAGCTCAGAGGGCCCAGGAGGGTAGGGGAGGGACGCTCAGAGGGCCCAGGCAGCCTGTAGAGATTTCCAGTGAGATCAGGCCCTACCACCAGGCCCTGCAGGGCCTTCCCTGGCCATGTGGGGAACGGTCACACAGCGCGGCCCGCGCAGCACTGAGCCCCGCCGATCCCTCGTCCCGCATGGGCGTCTGGTCCAGCTTTCTGTGGGCATCCGCTTATGGCGCCCGTGAGGGGCAGGAGGCTCCTTGTACGCAGTGCGTGAGGGGCACTCCGACGGCAGAGGCTAGGGCGACCGGCAAGCCCGCGAGAATGTGTTCCTGGGGCTGGTAACAAAGGCCGCCTGAGCTCCCCGACAGGGAAACCGAGGCCCCGAAGGCACATACGGCAGGGGATCTCCCGGATTGAAAGAAAGAGCCGCGTCCTCCGTAGCTCAGAAGCCCGGTAACCGGCTCACAGAGACCTGTAAGCCACGCTCGCCCAGCCCCGAGGGGAGGGTCCAGGTGGGGTGCTGGGGAGGGCGGCTTCGGACGATGTCAAGTTCTCGGTGGCTCAGACAGGCTGGCACGCAGGAGGGCCAGTCAGATGCTGGGGTCCACCAGGCAGTGAGAGCAGGGCCCCTTGGGCGAGGCCTGGGGTGGGGCGGGGGCAGCACTGGGGGTCTGCGAGACGCCCACAGTTGGAGATCCTCCATTCCTGTGGTGGGCAGGCTTGTGCACGGCTGGAGGAGGCCCGTTTCCTCACTTCTACACGCTTAGTGGAAACAGCCCTGAAAGTCACAAAGGTGGTGCCAATGGGCATCAGGTGTGCCTGTGTATCTGTCTGTCCGTCTGCTCCAAAGCCCTGCTTGGGGGAAGCATGAAACACCTGCTTTCTCCTTGCTGCTTGTGCCAGGCAGGGCGGCTGCCAAGTGACGGGGGCGCGGGGCGTCGAGCCAGCGGGGGAGCCTAAAGGGCTTGTCGAGACCCCGCAGCAAACTGTCCCTGAGCCCTCCTGACCCAGCTGCGGGCTGGCGCTGGCGGTCGGGGGCTGGTTGGACCAGGCCTGGAGGTGGGGTGCTGGCAGGAGAAGATGTGTGCATTAGGGCTGCTGACTCGGGGGTCTCTCTCCTGTTCCCCAGAGGGAGTTCTGGAAAGAGGTTCTTGAAAATGGGCAGAGGAACCTGCCTTCAGTGACCCCAGGCTGGCACATGGGCTATGGGGAGGCGGCCTCCAGACTCCTTGTCCGCAGCAGGCATCCTTGCCCTGCCCTTGCACACCCCAGGACTGCGCTGCGGGGCTTCTTGCTGACCACAATCAGCCAAGTAGAAAAGACGGGGAAACAGAAGCTGTGGGGCGGAAGAAGTAAGAGACGCATTTTTTTTAAAATCATAAAAAAGTCGAGGTTTATAAGGCCATGACAGTTAGGAAAGGGAGTGGTGCCAGAGGGAGAAAACAGACTAAAGCCGAGACGAGATGGGCCATCCACACCCCACAGACAACGGGAGGCAGAGCGGGCAAGCCAGAGTCCGAAACGTGCAAAGGCCTCACACGACTCAGTAGCAAAACCCCAAACAATCTGATTAAGAAATGGGCAAGGGGCGTGAGCAGACATTTCTCCAAAGAAGACATCCAGACGGCCGACAGGTCCATGACGAGGTGGTGCACACCCCTCGTCGTCGGGGAAATACACCTGAAAACCACCAGGAGATGCCGGCTCCCACCGGTCGGAGCGGCTCGCATCAGGACTCAGGGGACAGCAGGTGTCGGCGAGGACTCGGGAGAGGGGAGCCTCGTGCACCGGCGGAGGGAACGCAGGCTGGGCAGCCGCTGTGGAAAACCGCGTGGACCGTGCTCAGAAACTACAAGTGGAGCTCCCCTACGACCCAGGAATCCCACTTCCGAGTATCTGTGAAGGAAGCAGAGTCTGCACTCGAAGAGGTATCTACGTGCCCACAATTACCGCATCCCTGTTCACAAGAGCCAGGACACGGGAGCCGCGGGCTGTGCGGGCGGACGCGCGGGTACTGAGGTTGCGGTGCCACACACGACGGCGCAGGATTCCGCAAGAGAGAAGGGGGTCCTGCCGGTTGCTACGACACGATGGACCTTGAAGGCATTATTCGAAACGAGGTAAGTCCGAGAAAGACGAATACTATGATTCACTCACATGTGGCACCTAAAAAAATCCAAAGAAACTGAAAACCCAAGCAATGAGGCCCGTCGACACGAGAAAGGACTTGGGCTGCCGGAGGCCGGAGCAGTGGGGAAACGGGTCTCTTTTCAGTTTACATAAATTGAATTTTAAAACTCAGTGAGGAAGGGCTCAGGGCCAGTGGGTTGGAGATGATGAACGGATGCGTCCAGACAGTAGGGAAAGGGGAGGGCTCGGAGGGGACCCGAGACAGGGCCCACGGGCGCCCGCGGGCTGGAGAAGGGGCGGAGACGAAGACCTGGAGGAGCCGTAAGTCGAGTTTATGACACGTTTAGAAGGAAGTACTTTAAACTATGTAGATATTTATTTTCGAGAGAGCGAGCGAGAGAGCGAGAGCGAGCGCCTGCGTGCTGGGGGGAGGCGTGGAGGCAAGAGCCGGGGCAGACTCCGAGCTGAGCTTGGAGGCCGACGCCGGGCTCCACCCCCGACCCGCAGGTCATGCCTGGGCTGAAATCGGGAATCAGACACGGAACCGGCTGATCCACCCAGGCGCCCCGAGAAGAAAACATTTTCAAAAGGAAACAAAGCCGTTCATTTGAGGAGGAGGAGGGAGAGAGGTCGTGCCGGACGAGGAGGAAGGGGGCAGAGTGTAGGCAGGCCTTTCTGGATCTGGGGGGTCCAGCGGCCTGGCTGGCAGGTGCTCCCCACACAGGGGCCTGTGCTCGGGGCTCGACTCCTCCGCACCCGGTTCCTGGAGGGGCACCCGCCTCTCTGACCGGGGTCGGAGGGCGGCCATCAGCCCTCGCGTCAGACTCGGGCGGCGCGGGTTCCGGTCTGTTCTAGAGGAACATGTCAGGCAGACCTCCTTGATCACATGGCGCCAATGCGTGTGACTGGCGTGGGTCTTCAGCTACATTCCTGCTAATCGTCCCGTCTTACAGATTCCATGTGTCCGACTCGAGTGACGGGAACTGGTAAACGGGGCTCAGCAGATGTCCGCTTTTGGTCCAAAGGAACGGGCTCATACCGGGCGCCCGGCAGCGTCGGCTAACTCCGTGCAAGCTCCGAGTCTGAGACAGAAACTGTCCGAGTCAGCCGGCAGGTCACGCCAAGCTGCCCGCGGGGTGATTTCGTGTCGCAGTCTGTGTCGTGCTACAGGGCGCACCCCAACCATCAGGTACCATCGTCATTGCCGAGGCCACGGCCTTCCGATCACTGAGTGCCTCGAAAGGACTTCATAACAGGGAGAAAAGTGCCCCGAAACCTTTTATTGAGAAAAGAAGCATTTTATTCTCAAATTACTCCTGTTGGCAGCGAGGAGGTTCGTATAAACGACGGTTCAGTTTCCCAGGTGGTGTTCCCAGCACTTCTGTCTGGTTCGCAGGCCGTCACTGCGTGGGGACGGGGACAGGCAGATCGGACGCACAGCGACACGCGGCCCTCACGCTGGAGGGGAGCGCCCGCGGAACTCCAGCCGGGGGCCCCGGGGAGGAGGGCAGGGTGGATGGAAGCAGGGCAGGAGGCAGAGCCAGGCTGCTCGGCAGAGTCTGTGATGAACCCACCCTGTGCACCGGACGCCTGGGTCCTGAAACAGTGGGTTCCAGCCCAACGGGGCCAACAGGGCAGGGCCAGGGCTCCCTGCGGCTCCCTGAGCACCTTCCTCACACCACAACTCCGGGTGCTCCCCGCCCTCCTGGGCAGCCTCTCCCCCCTCCCGCCCCGGGCTCAGCAGGTGTTTGAGGCCCGTCCAGGACACACGGCTTCCTGATGCCGCGGGATGGGGCACTGGTGACACGGCTGGGGAGCGGAGGCGGGAGTCCCTCTGTCCTCGGCGGACGGGCTGCTCGGGCTGCAGACTTGCCGTCCACGCCACGCACTCGGCGCAGTGTTGCTGACGGCCGCACCGCCTCGCTCCGGGAGGTCGTGCGTCTGTCAGCATCTTCTCCGGGGTCTGGTTTCAATCATTTTTCCCCCAGCTTCCTCCCCACACACCGCATCCTTCTTTAGAGATATTGTCACAATGGACTTGCTCGAAGTTGGTTTTGTTTTGCTGCTAATCGCTAATTTAACACGTATCTACTGGGTTTGTGCAGCCTGAGCCCCGGAGCTAGGGGCTAGGCTACGGGAAGGACCGAAGCAGAGCCTGCGGGAGGGGCTGCCCCTCCAGGAGGAGACCCTGGGGTGGGGACGTGGGTGCGGGTCTGCTGGGGACTGCCTGTGGGGACGACCCCCGGCAGGTGGAGCGGGGCGTCCACAGACACGGAGCAGAGACGGCAGACGTCAGGCAAGTCAGAACCGGGCAGCTGGGGCTCAGCTCTGTGGCGAGACTCTGGTGGGCGGCACAGAACACAGCCCAGAATCGCCCCACGGAGGAGTTTATCCCTCAAATTCCCCCATCCCATGACTGGTTAGAGCTGCCCGGCACGCCGGCTTCTCATTCCTTTAGCCTCTGGGAAAGCCCATGTCCCCGGCGTGGGCGTGATCCCCCTGCAACCCCGGGGTAACCCCTGGCTTAACCAGTCCCTGGTGCGCTGGCGTTCACACCCGGGGAAGAGGACCAGTGGCCACGTGCTTTGGTGAAGGGGGGCTGGGCACCTGTGCACACGTAGGGCACACCCAGCCCAACAGGCTCAGCAAGGGAAGCAGGGGCGGTTCGAGGCACGCGGTGGAGTAGCACACGAGTCTGGCATTTCAGGAGGGGGATCGGCAGGGGTGTGGAGGTGCGCAAGGAAGGAGCTTCACATGGGATTTGCGGAGAGGAGCGGGGGACGAGTCGAGGAAATTCATCGTCCCTAGGGCTTTCCAGGTCGCTCTGGCGACGGTCTTCGGCAGCAGGAAGCTACTGTGGAGTTTCAAGCCAGAGAATGACCTGCTCGTTCCGACTTTCCACAAGTGGACTCCCCTGTGTGAGCGGAGGGAATCTGGGACCACGTGAGACCCTGGGAGGGGGACCCGTTAGGAGACCCTGGTGCAGAATTGGGGCAGGACACGGTGCCAGCAGAACTAAGGACCCAAGTGACAGAGACCCACTCTAGAGAAGCACAGATTTCCAGAGGGCCAGGAACCCGCGGGTTCTCTGCCCACCAGAGGAGCAGAGGGAACGGGAGAAGACGGGAGGCGAGGTGCTGGCGAAGGGTCTGGGGGCCGAGGTCGGGAGGAGAGGGCTAGTGCCCGGGACGGCACAGCAGGAGCAAGGGACATGCAGCCCCAGATCTCCCGTCAGACGTGCTCACGATTGTCCCCTCGGCCGGCGGGGTGTCCCTGACCCCGCGACTTTTGAACATTGCTGGGACCAGTCCGGGCTGAAATACGGCCCTGTCCACACGATTCCAGGATACGCGGCCTCTTCCAACGACCAGGCCCTCCGCGGCCAGGCCTGCAAGGCCACAGGGACCCCCGTGACGGTAAAGAACACGTGTGCATTGGATCCGAAGCGGGCGGCCCAGGGCTCTCGTCCTCAGACCTGGGGCTGAGGCTCCGGCTCAGCTGAGAAGCCCTCTCTTTCCGCATCCGACGGCGGTGGACAGCCAGTGGGCAGCGGCGAGAACGTTTCCAGGAAGGGGAGAGCTACAGAGTTGGACGCATCTTGGGACGAGGCTGACACAGGCATCTGGTGGCCGTAGATGGGTCCCCTCTGCTGGGCTGGCGTGGCCAGGCCATGGCGCTGACTGCTGCAGAGCCAGGGTCACCGAGAAATTTCTCCCCTTGGGAGTGGACGGGGTCCCTCATGCAGCTCCCGGCGTGTCGTGGGCAACACGGAGCGTGGACTGAGCCGTGAAGCACACGGGATTTCTTGGCCAGCTACCTTGAGACCAGCTCTCCCCCAGTCCAGAGAAGGCTGAGCTTGATGGGTGGCTGTGTTTGAAGCGGTTTTATTGTCACTTGGGAGCAGTGAGGCCAAAAGATCCAGAGACCGGTGCCCTGAGCTGTCTGTCCCACACGGGTCTAGAGAGAAAGGGACATGTTCTGCCAACAGGGTCACCCTGGGCTGGTTGGGAGGCAGAGCGAGAGGGGAGACCTGGACAGGAGCCTTGACAGTGGTTTCTGGGGAGGGACGGGGGAGCAGGGTGAGTGAACGTGGGCCCCACGCTCAGGGCGTGCGTGCCTGTGTGTGTGCCGGCCCCACGCATCTCGTTTGGTGTGTGTATTTACACACTTCCGTTCCCTGTGTCCTCGTGCACATTTCCACGTGCCCGGATGTCCACGCACAACACGCGGCACGGGGAGCGTCTGCAGCTCTGGGTCTCGCCACGGGAAGGGCGCAGGGCTCGCTGCTCGGCAGACGGCCTTCCTGGGCCGGGAGAGACGTGCTCCGTTGGCTCCCGCACGAGCTGGCGGTGCTGCTGGGGCTTCCTCTGCCGCCGCTCCTGCTGCACCGGCAGGGGACCCCCCGCCCCGAGCGGCGACCGGGAGCCGCGGCGCTCGTCCCCGCCCTGAGCCACCGTGGCAGGTCTTCCTCTTCAAAATCTTGAAATGGAAAAACGTGGACAACAGCACCTGAGAACTGGTGCGATGGGTGTTTCCTCTACCCTTGGCTCGCGGGGTGCACAGCGGAAGGGACTCTGCTTAGGAAAAACAAGGACTAAACTGAAGCTGTTTAAGTCCCTCCCGCTGCCGTCCCCGGAGAACCAGCCTCCCCGTCCCGCGCTGACAGGGAGGACTCTCCGACTCTCAGCCACCTGCCCTCCGCGATGCTGTCCCGTGAGGCAGGCACGCGGGGTCCCTCTGCCATCCCCCGGGTGGGGCCACACAAGGGTTCTCCAATCAGGTCGTTCATTTCACGTGTGACGGACACTGCGGGTCCCTCAGCCACTCAGGCCGGCAAGTGGCCACGGCCACGGTGCTTCCCGGCGTGGAGGGACGTCTGTGGGCTCCTCTGCTCACAGCCTCGTGAGGGAGGGTGTCCCCTTTGCGAGGCAGCGCTGGGCACCAGGACAAGCCTCGGGGTGGGCGGGGTAGGAGGGCACCCAGGCCAGCAGGCCCAGCCCGCTGGCCCACAGATGCTTTCCACCTAAGCAGAAGGGAACGAGGTTCTGGAATCTTTCAAATTTACTCATCGGTTCCCCGTCCGGGTTGGAAGGCGGGCTCTGAAGAGTTTGCGTTTCTTCGTAGGAGGCGGAAGAGTGAGAGGCAGGCCTGCCGCTCGCCGGAGGTGCCCGTCTTCCTCCCGGGCCCCGATGGCCATGGGTGCAGGGGCAGGACTCCTGCCTCCCCCCAGGAAAGCCCACAGACTGGACTTGACCGCCGCGGTTGCTAGGAGAGCTCCTAACCTAGCAGGACTCATGCCCAGCAGTGAGACGTGCAGGGCAGAGAGGTGGCGGGTGTGAGATGACCGCTCGGACCGCAGTAGGCCCGGGGCAGATGCTGGGCTCCGGCCCGAGGCACGGAACAAGGGCTGCCAGACCCACACAGGTGACTGCAGGGGTCTGCGTGCCTGCCACGCGGTCAGCAGCTCTTCTGGAAATCAGCTGTGACGAGCAGGAAGCTTCCCGGAGAAGAGTGCTAGCACGCCGGGGTCAGGCTTCCAATAGCCGCGATGCCCACGAGAGTGTGGTCACCTTCACACCCAGCGGCCATGAGACTTGACCCGGAGCCTCTGGCCGCCCAGCTCATCAGCCTCCTCAGCTCAAGCCTGCTCTGGGGCCCGCACGGGGCCGGGCGTCCACCCCGTCCCCAGTGCCGTGCACCCCCCAGCGCTCTGTTCCGGCCACTCCCTTCCTGGGTCTGTGCAGGCGGCCGCAACCCGGGTTCCCAGCGCGCTCACCACCACACCGCCGTGGGTCGGCTGCCGCTTCTCAGACTGTCACCGGAACCGCGAAGGAAGACCCTGAAACCCCAGTCGGACGCCTGCGGGCCACGTTCTCTCCACCTTACCCTTGCTCCTCGTTGACCAACGTCTTTGCTGGGCAGGCCCTCCGGCTCCCTCGCGCCCAGCGTCCCAGCAGGGGCCCCTCGACGGCTGTCCTTGCCTGTCCCGCCTCCCTTGGTGACACACAGGGCCCTCAGGACGGCTCCTTGCCCTCCCGTGACTCCATGTTTCCACCACACGCTCAGCCAACCTGAGCCTCCTGCCGTCCGCGGACCGACAGAAAGCTACACGGCCATCGTGAACGCGGGATCCAACGTGCTGTCAGCGACATGTAGGCCATCCTGGAGGGCTCACTCTCAGAGCAACGGGACACACGATCTCAGAGACACACCCAGGGAGGCCGGGGTCAGGCAAAAGCGCTGTTGACTGAAAAGGAGCCCAACACCCCCCCATGCGCCCGTGACCTTTCACATGTCCTTCCAAGCAGAGACGTGTGGTCATGTATGAGTGCGGACTGCCGGCTCTGGGGGCACGCGAGAGGCCGAGGGCTCCAGTCAGGGGTCCCGGGGCTGCCTCCAACCTGCCTCTCCTCAGCGTTGTCAACATAGCTCCAGACAGACGTGACGGTGGCCGAGACAGAGGGCTGACCCAGGGTAGTGGACGCCAACATGAGACTCCAGTCCTGCTCACGGGGAGCACCTCGCCAGGGCTGTGGTGTATCCCCTGGACATCGTGCTGGTGGCTACACTGAGGTCAGGGAACAGGCTCGTGTCATTCGGAGCTTGATCCCTCCACAGCCCCCGCTGCCCCTGGGACAGCCAGCTGTGAGGCTCCGACCCAGCATGCCGCCTACCAAAACCCTCTGTGTCCTTTACACGAGCGTCTGGACTGCCTCGTTGGCAACCCTCACGGAGTACCTGGTGTCGGAGATGTGCCCAGTCCTCGCCTTGCCACTGGAGGAGACAACGACAGGTCAAGCAGCTCTGGGAGACGGGGAGACCCTCCTGTCTCTGCTCTGCCCAGGCACCGTGCTGGACACTCGGAACCCAAACACGGCACCTCGTACTTAGTCCTCTCACATGACGTCCTGTTGGTTCTCCAGAATGTTCCCTCCCTTGCCAGGTTTACGATCAGAGCCTCACCAGAGTAATACTCAGTTACTGCGGACAAGAGTTTACCTGCAGATCATGGCTGGGAAGATAGGCTTACGTGAGTGGGGAAAAAGCGGCATGTATTGGTTTCCTGGTGGTGTCTAGAGCTAACTACTCAATTTCCCACAAAATACATCATGCAAAAGTGAGAGCGAACACCTTCACTCACTTCTGTTGATCCAGGCAGGCCTGTGAGTGGAGATCTGCACGGGGCCGTGCCACGGAGGCGGTCGGTGTGTTTTCACTACAGACACAGAGACTCCCGCGGTGGCCGCCTCTGCCCCATCCTGACCTGCACAAGACCACCTCCAGGAGCCCAGGATGAAGCGGCCCTCGGCGCCTTGGTCCCGCACACAGTGTCGCGCAGCCGCACGGCTGGCTCAGGAAGACGACACCCGGGTGTCATTGCAGCCATGACCAGAGCCAGCCAGGCGGCCAGATCTACACTTTGCACCGTCCGCGGCCGGCAGGTCAGTGACAAGGAGCCATTTGGAGCCAAGCCTGGCTTGCGGTGTGTGATGAGTTGCAGAGAGGCAGCTGTCAGCAAGCTGCTTCGGTGGGAAGAAGGGGTGCGGCGCCCGAAGGCAAGTGGCCAGTGCCAGCTTCAGAAGACCAGCCTTTCGGGGCAGCTGTGGCGCCAGGCCCTGGAGCCCTCGGCTCGCCTCCCCCACTGTGATGTCAGAGTCAGGGCAGGACCCCCCACCCGGAGGGCAGCCTGGCATTCTGTGAGCTCAGTCCCACGTGCTGCCGGGCCACGGAGCACCCCGCGGTCTGTAGCACCTCAAACCTTGCCAAAAGCCCCTGCCGCGGTGTTATGAGCCGCGGAGAGAAGACAGCGAGGTGGGGGGCTGGTGTGTCTGGCCTTCTCTCTCTGAAGAGCCCGGGGCGCTCTCTGGAGAGTCTGTGCAGGGACATGAGCCCGGGGGGGTGGGCACCTCCGCCACGTCTCCCCCGCCAAGACTCACAGAGAGCCGAGCGAGAGGGACACCAGCTCTGGAGCGAGCCGAGCCCGGGCTGACGGCGAGCGCGGGACACCTGCTCATGGGGAGGCGCCCGTTCAGCAGCCGGTGTCCTGCCTGTTCCGCGCATTGTCACAGCTCGGGGCAGCTAAACGTTTCTGAGCACGAGGCTGACACGGAGGTCAGAGAAGATGTGTTTTAAATAAAGCATCAGTGAGGGGTGGGTCTGAACACCAAGCCCTGATGGTAATTCTGGATTTAACCCATTAAGAAAGAAAACCCTATGATAATTCTGGCGACCACTTGGACCGATCAATCAACGTGAGCAGAAGAGCAGGGCCGGCCGGCAGCCCTCACCGTGATTAGCGCATGCAGGGAGGGCGACGGGGGAGGCCCAGGTCGGCAGGGTGCGGGGGGAACGGGCTTCATTATCACTGTGGCATTTGCTCCCCAGCAATTGTCCTCGACCCCAAGCTTAATCTCGTGCGTGCCATCTTGTATTCTGTCTCCCTTTCCCCTGCAGAATGGGGCATGAGGGTTTGAATGTTCTGCCTGCGTTCTATCAGAAGACTTCTGTAGAGGTTTACGCGCGGATAGGAACCCAGCGAGGATGCCGGGTGTTGGGTTTGCAGGGTGACACCTACTGTCTGATGTGGCCAAGCCCAGGTTTCTGGGTTCCCCCAGAGCTCTCTGAAATCAGCCGGCTGAACACGATGAGGGCCCAGCCAGGCTCCAGAGCCCTTGGCAAGCTCACGTGACCACCCGGTGATCCGGGTCCGTGGGGACAGCCTGCCCCACGGCCCCAGCGAGAGCCAGTCCTGCTGCCTGAAACTGTCAGCTTCCATGTTCACGTCTAGCAACCAGATCTACAGAAATTACTTTTATATATGCCCGTCAGGCTTTGCAGATCTTAAAAGTTAGGCTTCAGCGAGATAAAGTTCGGTATGTTTTGTTTAGTTTTCCAACAAGAGCTGAAGCAACCACGGGGCTCCCGCCTCCCCCACGGGCACTGCCGATGACCACCCCCGCACCCCTGCACGCTGTCCTTCCTGCCATCTGGGGGCTGGGGCTCTGCCCAGTGGGGTGTGTGTGGGAGTCATCGGGATGGAGCCTCCCCAGGAGGCCGAGCCCCTGTGGCCCACAGCTGTCCAGCCAGACATCTCCCTCTCTGCCAAAGAGCGTGGGGGACGCCCTGCAGGCATTTCTGCCTGCGCAGGTCCGGGGCTCTTATGGAGAAGGGGCACTCCCCTTAAGGCACCTTCCAAACCCCGTGCCAGCCTGACTTCCATCTGTCCCTGCTCTGAGACCAGGATCTTCGTCCCGCGGCCATCGGTCCCTCCCTTGCTCAGTGTGCGCTCACCCCTCCAACGCTACCCTGGGCTTCCTCTCGCCCCACTCCACCGCTGGCCTGACAGAACCAGCAGGCATGACCCTGGGTCCCTCAGCTTGCCCACTGCGGACCACTCCCTGTCCCCATGGTTTCCGGGGCTCTGGTCCCCTGCCCCCCGGGGGCTCTGCAGCGCCCTCTGTGGTCACTCCCCGGGCTCCGGTCTGTTACAGTCGTACTTCCTCCTCCAGGGACCCCGACTGCGCATCCGCGCTCACCGCACCGTACGTGGTCCGCAGCCGGCCTACCGCCGAGTCTGCAACCATGCTCGAGCGACTCGCTGTGCCCCAGCCTCCCTGGGGACCCACGCGCCCTGTGGGTATGTCCGTGGACGGCGGCGTCCCAGCCGGAGCCCCACAGGCCTTCTTATCCCCTTCTTTCTCACCACCTGCTTGCGATGATCACGTTAGCTCCTGGATTGCTCTTGAAGGAGATGCCCACCTTTCCTCCTGCCTCTGGAGACGGGGAATCGCCGTCTGGCCCCCAGGCCTCCAGCTGCCGCCCAGGGCCTCAGTGCATCCCATCCCTATAGCCTTGGTTACGGGACACCCTGGACGCCGCCAGCGCCGGCACTACGAGCCTGAACACGATGCGGTCAGACAGTGGTAAGAGCAGACATGTCCCATGCGCTTTCTGCCTGTTGAGTGCATGGAAAGGCAGTAGATACTTCTTTCCTGGGAGGTGGCACAATTATGACCTGTTTTCCATTGGAGAAAACAGGCAAAGAGCTTAAGGAGTCCGCCTTGGGAGCCGGGACGTGCCCTTCAGCCCATGACTAGGCTTCACACCGCAGGGTTGCACCAGGACATCCAGTGGGTGGGGCGCCTGGTCTGGCCATGCCCTGGGTGCAGTGTCCCTGAGGGGCTGCCCTCGCCTGTGGCTGCGAGCGGCCTCAGGCAATCTGAGGTGCTGGCACCAGAAGGGGGGCTCAGCTTCCCGCTCACACCGATGTTCACGGATTCCGTTACCCTCTGCCTCTCCCTGATTCCAAACGCTGACAGGGGTGGATTTGCAGGAGAAACAGAGCAGCAAGTAGACAGAGTCCCGCCCTCCACAAAGGGGATGTTCTCTGGCAGTTTCCAGAGTCATGTGAAAAGAAGTCCCTGCCCCAAGCAGCTCACCCGCGCAGGATCCTGAGCCCCCGGCTGACACAGCTAAAAATAATGAGCCTTCTTAACACATTCCAAACAGTGGCACGAAATTACATAGGACGCGCTGAAGACCGCGTTGGCGGCTCGGCATGGGGCCGCTGTCCTCCAATGCTGCTCCGTGGGAATTCTTCAACACGCTTTCTCCCAGAGGCATGCGGCTGGCCCCTCCGCAGCGAGCAACATGTTCTTACTCTAATTACACTGGTAATTAGAACTCGACTCTTTGAACCTTGACCAACCACTCCCTCTCCGGGGAGTCACGTGGGACGTGAAGCCTTCCTGCCGGCCTGCTCTGGGGAGGGCTCCCAAAGACCCAACCAACCTCCGCATCGATCTGTTCACCTGCTTATCTTGGGCTTCCTGACCATGAACCGCTGGTGTCCAATCACGGATCTGTGCTCTGTGTGTGCGGAAGGGCCAAGAGCCTGCCCGTCTTCTAGGTGACCTGAGTGTGCGGCACACAGGACTGGACGCTGGTTCACCCACTGACACTGGGGATCGGACAAAGGAAGGTTGCAAAGACGAAGCTCAGGGAATACACTGGATCTGTCGGTTTTGAAAAGTCTGCTTCTGCTTGTGCCTTTGAATAACGGTATGTCTCAGGTTTGGCAGTAAATTCTCTTCTACCAAAATTTTCAAAAATCAACTAACCCAAACGATCAGGCTGATTTCCAAAGTGATTTTGACAGAATGAATTGTAGCCTTGACTAAATGCCAGAGTGAATCCTCTCAAACCTCACATGTGTGACAAGAACAAATTAGTCCATTTTGAGGATTGACTCTGAATGAATATTTTAGTCTGTGAACAAACCGGGGAGATTCCTGGGCATAGACATCCAATCCTCCTGGACGTCCGCTGACAGCGTCCAGGAGGCACAAAGGACAAAGGCGTCCACCCTCTATGGACCCACTGCCCAGTGAAAGCACAGGTGCGTACGTCTGTAACTTGAATATGAGAGCACCTGTCGTAACCACTCTAACTGGGGCTCAAGGAGTGACAAAGGAAGGGGAAGGGGTCTCTTTAAGATTCCGGAAGATCTCCAGTGGCTGCACATCTATCTTGTGCCACCTGACTTCCTCCTTTGTTTTTTAAGAACTTATTAATTGAAAAAATAATTCTCTTTTTAAGATTTATTTTATTTTATTTTATTTGACAGAGAGAGAGAGAGAGCACAAGTGGGGAAACAGCAGCAGAGGAAGACGGAGAAGCAGACTCCACACTGGGCAGGGAGCCTGATGCAGGACTTGATCCCAGGACCCTGGAATCATGACCTGGGCCGAAGGCAGATGCTTTACCCACTGAGCCACCCAGGTGCCCCAGAAATATACTTCTTATTTAAGATTATAATATTATATCCATGTTCTGTTAGATCTATGCTATATAAAGTCCTTTGGCCAAATCTTTTAAAAGGAAAACTTCTAAAATCCTTCTTGATCAAAGGGGCAAAACTGTAGTTGGAAAAATCAACCCCCAAATTGGAAAGAATTCAGAATTGCAACTAACCAGAACTAGGTCTGAAGCTGTGTCTCAGTGAGAACGGTGAAGACTGGGCCCTCAGCCAAGGCTAGGAGATGTACTGGCTCCAGGTGTCTAAGGGAATTTTTGCTCAGTCATTAGCTGACCACTGGGCTAAATGAGCAGAGAATTCAGTGGCCACGCATGATGAAAAACATACTCTACAGAATTAGTTCAGGGAATTTGCTAAACAAATCACCACAACAAATGCCAAGGAGGCGAGAGAATCTGATTTCCAATGTTGACATGTTGTATTATATAAAACATCCAGTTTTCAACAAATAAATCACGTGACATGCAAAGAAACTAGGAAGTATAGAGAATACATGGTGGGAGGGTGGGGGGGGAAGCAATCGATAGAACGTGTCCTGTAAAAAACCCAGACACAGGCCTTTCTAGACAAAGTCCCTTGAGTAGCTATTTAAAATGTGTTCAAAGAACTAATGAAAAGTATAAGAAAAATGTCTCATCATGTAGAAAATATCACAGAGGGAGAGAAGTTATTTTAAAAAAGGACCCAAATAGAAATTTTGAAAAGTATAATAACTGAATTGAAAAGTCCATCCCCAGGGCTCAGCAGGAGATCTGAGCCAAAGAGAGAAACAGCGAACTCAAAGATGTATCATTTGAGATTGTCCTTCCCAGAAACAAAGAGAAAAAAGAACGGAGCAAAACAAACAGAGCCTCAGAAACCTATGAGACACTTTCAAGCACAGTAACGTACACGTAATAGGAATCTCTTGATGAGGGAGGTAAAAAGGGGCAGGAAGGCGATCTGGACAAATAATGGCAGAAAACCTTCCCAAATTGGATGGAAAACATTAATCTGTATTTGTAGGGAGCCCACCAACTCCAAGTTAGATAAACCCGAAGAGGTCTGCATCTAAATTAGGAACTGTGGAAAGACAGACAAGGAGAGCATCTTAAAAGCAAGAAGAGAGAAGGGACCCATCACACAGAAGGGATCCTTAGTAAGACCGACAGATGGCCTTGCAGACACCATGAAGGCCAGAAGGCAGTGTAATGACATTTTAAAATGCTGATGGGGGGCGGGAAACGCTGTCAACCAAGAATTCTATATCCAGCAAAACTATCCTTTAAGAGCGAAGGGAAGATTAAGACATTCCCAGATAAACAAAAACAGACTTTTTCCCTAGCAGACCTACAAGAAATACTAGAGTCCTTCAGGCTAAAATGAGAGGATATGAGACGGTAACTCAACTCCTACAAAGACATAAAAACACACCAGGAAAGGTAACTACACAGGTAAATATAAAAGACTATAAAAGTATTCTTTGTTTGCAAGTCTTTTTTTTCTGATTTAAAAGAAAGTAGCATAACACAATCGTTACACATCTGCGGTGACGGCCATACAATCTGTAAGAAAGCAACTTGCAGGACGCTGCGGAGCGAGGGAGGGAACAGCGCTGCAGAGGAGCGCACTGTGGGGTTAGGGTGGTATCGACCAAACTAGATGCTTTTAGGATTTCTTTTTTAAAGATTTTATTTATTTATTTGACAAAAATCACAAGTAGGCAGAGAGAGGAGGGAAGCAGGCTGCCCGCTGAGCAGAGAGCCCGATGCGGGGCTCGATCCCAGGACCCTGAGATCATGACCTGAGCCGAAGGCAGAGGCTTCACCCACTGAGCCACCCAGGCGCCCCTACTTTTAGGATATTAATGGCGGTCCTTAGGACAGCTGCCAACAAAATAAAAAATGCAATAAAAGAAGCAAAGGGAGTAAAAGGGTACAGTAGAAAATATACATTGAACAAAGAAGAAAACCGTAAGGAGAGGATAGAGAAAAAAGATGGTTCCTAGGAAACAGCAAAAGGGCAGATGAAAGTCCCGCCTTATCAGTAATTACGTAAAACAGGAAGGGATTAACACTTCCTTCAAAGGGCAGAGATAGGCAGAATGGGTAAAAATAAAGTCATGCGATTGTATCTTGTCTGCCAGAGACGCACTTTCCATCCAAAGACACAAATAGATTGAAAGTAAAAGGATGAGAGGAGACAGCCTGTGAGAGCCGGAGCCGAACAACCACAACCCACAGACGGAACCGGCGCTCGTACCGCACAGAGCAGCCTTCGAGAGGAGAGTAGCACAGACACGGAGTAGGACATTTGACCCATGAGTCCGTCTATCACGGAAACTGAACAAGTGTCAGTAACACGCACCAAACCAGCCTAGACCTCGGGAGGCAAGGACTGACGGAACCGAAGGGAGAGAAGTTAATTCATCAAGAATCAGCAGCGACTTCAAATGCTCTACTTCCAGGGACGAGCAGAGCGGCCAGACGGAAGACCCACGAAAACCAGAAGACCTGAAGGTCGCTCGGAGCCACCTCGACCTCCCCCACGTCTAGAGGAACAGCTCACCCAGCAGGGATGCGCGACCTTCTCGAGGGAACGCAGAGGGTTCTCCAGACACACAACATGTTAGACCATAAACTGTAATAAAATCGCAATAAATTTAGAAGGGTTGAAATCCTGAATGTTCTTTGATCACACTGGGATGAAATGAGAAGGGTCTCTCATGTCGTATGAGAGTATGGACAATATTACATTATCAGAATATATAATACAATAACCGAAGGAAATTTGGAGATTCACGAATACATGGAAATTAATCTACACACTCCTCAACAGTCAGCCAAAGACAAAATCACAAGGGAGGTTAGCGGATACTTTGAGATGAATGGAAGCAAAAACAGGACTTACCAAAATCTACGGCATGTTTCTGAGGAACTGCCAAACTGTGCTCCACGGAGCTGGCGTGGGTTCCGCTCCCAGCAGCAGGCTGCCGGGGTTCCCGCTGCTTCCCCGCCTCACCCACATGCGCTACTACCTGTCCCTTGAGGGGACCCACCTCGTAGCTGGGACGCAGTACCCCACTGTGCGTGCGATTCGCGTTTCTCCGATGACAAATGACGTTGAGCGTGCTCTGTGTGCTTGTCGCCCGTGTGTAAATCTTTGGAGAAAGTCTGTGCAGATCCTTCGCACATTTTTAATGAGGTTATTTGTTTTGTCGTTGTTGAGTTGTAAGAGTACGTGACATATTTGGTCCCTAGACCCTTGTCTGATAACTTGAACACCTTTTCTCCCGTTCTGTAGGTTATCTTTTCATTTTCTCGGTGTTGTCCTCTGACGCATGGAAGCTTGTCTGTCAGACATTAACCATATCAAGTGTTGGTGGGGTGGGAACAGCTGGGGTTTCCCACACGGTTGCTGGGAGTATGAGAGGCACAGCCCCGCTGGGAAACGGTCCAACAGTTTCAGTGAAGTTAAACACACTCGTTAGGTGACCCAGCAAGCCCACTCCTGTGAGTTTACCCAGGGGAAATGAAAATGAGTTTCCATAAAGACCTACACGCAAATGTTTATTCACTTAGAATCAGCAAAACGCAGAAACCACCTGAATGTTCCTCAGCTGGGAAATGGGTAAAGAACCTGGGATTCTGCGGTACGACGGACACTAAACACTGAACACCAGAACACGAGGCTCACATTTCCAGTCCATCATGGCGGGACCAAACGGGACTCACGTGTGGTTGGTGGAGTGGTCTTCTGGAAAAGGGACAGAAGTGGGATGCGGCACAGATCGTGCGTTGTCAGGAATTAAGGGGAAGGTTTAGACCACAGAGTCATAGCACCAGGCAATTTCGAAGGCGAAGGAACTGTTCTGTGTCTTCTTTGTGGTGGGCACGGGCCTCTGCACATTGGTCAAAACTCACGCATCCATGCGCCATAAAGGTGTCTTAACATACGTAAATTTAAAATAAAATGAAAACTCAATAGTGACATGGGACAGCCGCTGTGTGTAGCGAACACCGTCCACCGTACAGCCCTGTCACATCACCACGGGGCTCGCCTGAACTAATGTGGTGTTGCGCGTCAGCTCCGCTCAAAACCGATCACAAAATGAACTAAGGAGTGGGGACCTTCGCAGATGAACAGTGGCCGATCAATCAGCAGACTGTTTTCACAGTAATTATTTATCTTAGGCTGTGCCTCTCCTTAAGATGCTCTCCCTGCCACGGCAGAGAGCAGCTACTATTAATGTCACGCAGCTCCCAAGCACGCGGAATCGATCCCACGGCTCTGTCTTCATTTCTCGATGGCTGCTGTCATTCTGCTTGATCTCACGATGAGCTGGGCTGGACAGTTCGCGTGCACTTCAGACCAGAGAGGAGCACGTCAGCGCGGTTTACATGTCGGAGTCGCATGCCGAGGAACGGAGGGAGGAGGGACAGTGACAGGCAGCGTGAGGCAACACAAAGCGGTAGAAGGACCAGGGACTCGGTGACTCTGCTGAGCCGTCGGGCCTCTCTCCCTGGATTCCTGCCGTTACTACGTGTCCTGGCACGAGGCTGTCTTTGTAGATGTGACGCTGTCTTCAGGGAATTTGCACCGTCCTACTTCGAGTGACTGAGCTCTCAGGGGTCTGCGGGCTGTTAGGTTACCGTTGTTTCGCCCGCACTGATTAGATACCGCAGGATAACTGTTTGCGCGTTGGCTGTGCAGTACACCTCACTGCGGAAACGTGGGGACGCCCGGCTCAGAGCCAGGTCACATCTACAGCACGGACAGCAGCGGAGCCTCTCCTCACAGGCAGAGCGGTTCAGTCCATAAGCACCACCAGCCTCTCTGGATAGAGGGGGTCGGGTGACAAGAAGTCCTCATGCAAAGGACACCTGTGAGCTCCCGGCGAGGGTGAGGCACATAGCTTGAGCCCCGCAATGCTGGCTGGTGTGCTTGGCCTGCCAGTGGTGGGACAGCTGATGGGTCACCTCTGTTCTCCTCAAGTCCTCTGACCCTGAAGACTCACCTTCAGAGTGATGGGGCCGGGAGGTGACTCGGTCCCAGTGCCACACAAGCAGAACAACATGGCCCAGACCAGGGTGACAGGCCAGTGACGACACATCTTGAAGCAGAGGAGGCTTGTTTGGCCTTTGCCATGTTAAGACCCACATATCTCCTGGGTGTGACTCCACCACGAGCCCCAGCACTGCCTGCTCCTGGCCTTGGGTCTCCTCCGCGCGTCGGCTGCACATCTGGACATCTGGAGCGTGTGGATACGACTGTTTCCGGTGCCCTGATGTGTCCAGCTGCATGACGACGCACCATGGATGGCAGAGCGTGCCCGGTTTCCACACGTGCTTGGACGCAGACGCACCGCACGTGCTCGGAACGAGCGAACTACCATCTCTCATTGGCGGGTGTCTGTCACTCTGTCGGTTCCTGATCCAGCCCAAGGTCCACAGAGGCTCCGACCCAGGCCCCAGGCGAAGGCTGGCCTGCACAGCGCTGACTGCATGGGTGGGAAAGATCGAACACCTTTTAGGCAGTGGAAGCCCATCCACTTTCATAAATCTCAAGGGGAGAAGAGTTGATGGAACTGTTGGTGAGACCAGAATGCAGAGTTGTAGGAACGTCACCATCCAGAACACCAGGGGCTCTCAAGGGGGCAGGCATGTGTGGGAGGGGGCATATCAGAGGCCCCTGGGCCTTTGCACAGCCTTCCATGGCTGGACCCACTGCAGAAGGAGCTGGTGCCTGTCCATTTGGGGTAGACACTTCCCAGGAGACACATGTGGCAGGTAAGGGGACTGAGCATCCCAAAAGGACTTCAGTCTGATTTTTTTTTTTTTAAATTTCAGTGTTCCAGAATTCACTGTTTATGCACCACACCCAGTGCTCCATGCAGTCCGTGCCCTCCTTAGTATCCACCACCAGGCTGACCCCATCCCCTAATTCCCTCCCCTCCCAAACCCTCAGATTGTTTTTCAGAGTCCACAGTCTCTCATGGTTCATCTCCTCCTCCGATTTCCCCCAACTCCCTTCTCCTATCCATCTCCCCTTGTCCTCCATGCTATTTGTTATGCTCCACAAATAAGTGAGACCATATGATAACTGACTCTCTCTGCTTGACTTATTTCACTCAGCAGAATCTCCTCCAGTCCCGTCCATGTTGCTACAAAAGCTGGGTATTCGTCCTTTCTGATGCAGGCATAATGTTCTGATTTTTAAATAATCATCTATTTGCTAAGCCCATGGCCTCCCGCCAGCGATTCCACCTGCCAGGCGAGTGGCCCACTGTCCTTCTCCCCCAGAGTCCGCTCTTCCTGTAGATTTGGAGACTCGACTTTTCTCTGGTTCTTCTGCTTCTTGGCCTTGCCTCACGCTGCCTGTCACTGTCCCTTCTCCCTCCGTTCCCAGGGTGCGAGTCCTACTGCCTGTTTTCAAACCCGTGCCTCTTCTGAGCTTCAGACCTGGGTGGGCGGCTGCCTCCCGCACGTGGACAGACTCCGCACGTGTGGGCGGCAGCCCTCGCCTCCCGCAGACACCGCTCTTCTGTTCTGAGCACACGTGACGGCTTCCTCCTTCGCCCAAGCAGCAAGTTAGAACGCGAAGCCGTCCGTGATTTTCCTCTCCTTAATCCCACACGTCACCTGACCAACCATCCTCTAAATCTGAACCCGCAGGGACCTTTGCGGTTGAGACGGGACCACAAACTCCTGGAAACTGTAGGTCCTCTACGGGTAAGCCACGATGCAGAAGGCTCGGAAGTGTGATTGTGTGTGTGTGTGTGTGTGTGCGCGCGCACATCTTTTTCTGGAGAGAGGAAACAGTGGGAAGAACACCACGTTAGGGCAGGTGTGTGTAGATCAGACAACCACGGCTCCGTGGCCATGCGTCAGAATTTGGGCCACGTCACAGTTGAGTTAGGCTCGTTTATCTGGGAGTAACCGTCTCTCATCACCAATGATCATTTCTCTGATTCTGCAGATGCATTTCCCTTGGCCTGAAATCTTTTACCGTGCTCATCCGTCTTCGGGAAAGTCGGGTCTTCTCTACAGGGGGGCTTGGTCTTGTCTTCCCTGTTCCCTCCCCCATGTCCCTCTGCAGATGTCCCTGTTGCCTCCTCGGGGTGGGAGCATCGGACACTGTCTGGATAGGTCATCAGTGAAGAAAGGAGGGAAACTGTAGATCGTGTTAGCTAGTCGTAGCGTTTTCTCCAGTCGTAGCTACAAAAAAGGCAAGAGTAAACCCACCGACCAGGCTGGAAAAGGAGCACCCACCTCATGTAAAGTTGCCTCAGAAGAGAGAAGCTGATTGAACCCTAGAGAAAGCAAGCCGTGTGAGCACAACAGACACGGAGGTTTCCAGGTGATAATTCGTGCTCCTTCCCAGTGGCGCCTTGTTGTGGTTCCTGGAGAAGACGGTCCTCAAGGGAGCTCGCAGCCTCCGTGACCTGCCGGTCCTGATACCCTGCGGCCCCGAGTGACTGAGACGGTGCCTGTACCAGGGGCAAATGGAGGACATCTGTCACGGGGGCCCTGGACCTCCAGCCTTCCTGGTCTCCGAAGAAAGGTGGCATGAATTACTGCTGAAAATCCTTTACCCTCCGCTCCGGACACGACTTTGTGGTTCTCCCGGCTAGAGGGGACACAGCTCCCCTGCCCTGCGCCGTGGTCCCCAGCATCGGCCGACGGATGTTAGCAGACGCGGTTAAGCAAGACCGGACGTGTGCTGGCGTGATGGGGCAGCCCTCTTGCTTCTCCGCCACAGCCCAAGAGGAGTGTGTCGAGGGACATGAGGACAGATAGTGCCCCTGCCCGTGGCAGTGAGCCCGGCCCTGCCCAGCGCACACGAGGTCGGCTGGGCCCGCCCAGCCTGCCGACCCAGGAGCCAGGGCTGGAGAGTCGAGAGCCGAGGACAGACAGCAGGCTGGACACCCGGGTGGGATTTCTGCAGACACAATTCCTTCTTCTGTGGGAAACGTCAGCCTTCGGTGGTTCAGCCTCGGCTGAGCAGAAGAGTCCCCCCACCATATTCTCCAAGGGACTCTGCTTTACGGAGAGCCCACTGATCGTGGGTATCAGCTGCGGCTACGAGACGCCTTCACAGAAGAACCGAGACGCGTGTCCGATCGATGCTCTGGCTACCACGGCCCACCCCGGCGACACACGAAACGGCCGCAGTTGGCGTCTACGGCTGCGGTTGGACGCCGCCGCGTCGGGAGTGGTTCTACTCGGTGGCACGGACGGGGGCTGGCGGGTGCGGAAGGTAAGAACGAGGAGCCGCGGGGGGTCGGAGTCCGTCCCTGCCGCGGACGCGCTCAAGCGCTGGTATCCGGCGTTCGACCCGCGCACCCGGGTCCGTGACCCGCTCTCCGCACACAAAGCCCAGGGAGGAAGCGCCACACCGTGAAGGGAACAGATCGCTCCGATCAGTCACCGACCGGCGCTGTGACAAACAGCCCTTCATAACAATTATCTAGTTAAAACACCATTAACAATTAATGACATACATCACAGAACTTATTGAACCCATTAAAGACTAATTTACTGGCTATAAAAATATGGCATTAAGAATTTATGGATCATTACCTTTCATCCCAGAATGAAATATTGCTGACTGAAACTCTTAGAAGCCGTCGAAAACCATTACTCATTAAAGCCACATGAAGGTAAATGATACGGCGGAGCAAAAGAGGGGAGGAGAGAGACAGAAAAAAAGAAAAAAAAGAATCAAGCAAAAGCAAAGTTTGAAAATGTGTTTTTGAGTAGAAGCCCTAACTTTGCGTGACACTGAATGGATAAAGATGATATTTTCAAACAAGATTAAGATCTACAATTAAAGAACTCAAACGAAGTAATTTTAATGTGCCATAAAATCTTCTTTTTGGAAAAATGTATTAGATCATGACTGATAAAAATTCTGATCATGATTAATCACTGCTAGGTATTTTGGAACACTATTATGGAGAGTATAACAATGTTCAAATTAATTAATTCCTTAAAGGGTTTTAAAACATAATACGATGTAACAGCTGTTGTAGCTTTAAATATGATTATTTCTTTCCGCCCTGCAACCAGATTTGTCAGTCAGAAATCAACCTAATTTCATTGCAATCTCTAATTTATTACTCTGTAAGGAGATCAACTTAATAGTGATGTGCCCCTTGTCTCCTGAGATACCATACGCACACTTGCAAGCCCTCTGGTCTGTGACACACGGAACGTGCACACGGAAGTAGTCGTGGCTACGGCTCACGTGGAGCCCCCGGGGTCCTGGCCAGAAGGGCCCGTGAGCACCAGCTCGCATCCTCTCTGATTTGTGGGTTCTGCTTCTCCAGAGAGGCTGGGCCCCATGGCCCAAGCCCTTGTCAGAAAAGTTCTGAGCTTAGAATAAAAACATCTGCTATTTGAGAAAGCGAGAGAGTGAGCGCCAGAGCAGCAGCAGGGCAGGGGTGGGAGCGAGCGGGAGACTCCTCCAGCAGACTCCCTGCGGAGCGCGGAGCCGGGGACTCGGGGCACGATCCCAGGACACTGAGAACGTAATGTGGATCGAAATCAGGAGTCAGTCACCCAACCCACTGAGCCATCCAGGTGCCCCTAGAATACAGTTCTATGTAAATGAAATAGAATTGGAACACTTAAGAACTAGAAAAGCCCAAATGTGCTGATTTATAAGTGGGGGCCCAGAGCACCAAGGCAGCGCCCACCCTCCCACCCCGGCCCTGCCATGAGTCACGGCAGAAAGACATGGGAACCTGCGGATGCCCCGTCGGGCGCCGCACCACGGTTTGTGGCTGGAGCAACAGGGGCGGTCCCTCGGGCCGATGCGGAGCAGCTGGCCTGACCACGCACACACCTCGGGGCTCTGCAGATGTCCGGCAGGCGTGGTTCACACCGTCCCCGGGGGGGACGCCTGGAACGTACCGCGTCTGACAGTGGCTTTCGGATGCCGGGTACTTACCCCGCTGGGTACTTCTTGTCCCACTTCTTACTGGGCAGGGACTAAAAAGGTTTACTGGGCACAGAAGTGTCAAAGAGGCTCGTGCAGCCAGCACACATGACTATCGGCGGCATGCGGCCTCCCGGGAGAGCCCACAGGACGGCTGCGTCCCACGCCCGCCTGCCACAAGGAGCCCCTTCCAGGGTGGCCCCCATCCTGTCCAGGAGGCAGGACATGCCGGCACTTCAGCGGAGCCGCCTTCAGTCTTCCAACAAGCCCGTCCAGACTCTGTCGTAACGCGTAAAATTGCCGCTTGTCTGCTCCTGCGGGTGTCCAAGGAGACCAGCCCGACGAGCCTTGTTAGCGGGACAATACTGAAAGTCACACGGTGACGACGCACCAACTCCGGTCCCTTACAAATCTGCTTTAAAATATCACTTCCTAATATTTTCAGACATTAGGCACTAAATAAAAAACGGATGTTCACATCCCTTTCTAGACGTGCAGGGGCTGCCTCTCATTCTTCTCCTCTTGTATTTTCTCCCACACAAACAGAGTGTGCCGAGGGTTGCAAACAATCTGTAATCCTTAATGACTCCGCGCTAACCAGACAACAAAGAGGTAAATTCTCTTGTAAAGATGTAGCCATTTGTTTTCACTTGGCTTTAATTTTTCCTGAACCTAATTATAATTATTAATATATATCCTTGCCTATTCTAATTGCAGAATGAAAACAGGTGCCAAATAACAAGAACAACCCTGTAAATAAAAGACTGATAAATAATAGCTATTCTGAGCAGAACTACCGGCGTGCGCGCGCGTGACAGCGCAGCCACCGAGTGCTTCCCCCCAGAGGATCGCTGACTGCGTGTTCCAGAGACAGAGGTTCTGACTCCGTCTAAACCCGTCATCTAGTACCACGTGCCGTGCCACGTCCCTGGGCCACCTGCCGGCGGCTCCCTCTTCGGGCGCCGGGGGACTGGGGACTTAGGTGGCCACGTGGGGAAGTGAGCACAGAGGCTCCTGGCGGGGCTGGAGGACACCGTGGGCGGGCGCGACATCGTCTCTCAGCCTCGGACGCGTGGGCAGCAGAGCGTCGCCCTAGCTCGGCCAGCGACGGCGGTAAACCCACCGGTGAGTGTGTGACAGCAGCGCCCGTGGCGGGACCCTGCATCCTCTGACCTTCTTCCCTCCGGGAGAAGCACAGCAGCGGGTGTGGGGCTTGCGAGGCGCACGTCCCCAGACCGCCCGATTCTCCCCGGGACCCTGGTGGCATGCAGAAGAGCACACGCTCTGAAAACAAGAGTGCCCACCCAAAGTTGGAACGCAGGAGCCTGGGACCCAAGTCACTCGTGACACTGTCCTCTGGCGCCGAGCCGTCCCCTCCTTTCGCTCCTCCGGCTTCCTCACCCGGAGCACGTGGCGCTCTCCGCAGGGCCGTCTGCCCGGAGAAGCGGAACGAACGGTCCCAGCACGCCGGCTGGTCCGCAGAGCTGCGGGAGACCCTGCGCGGGCGGTGGCAGGGGCCACGGACCGGAGGCCGCACCCCGACTCTTCCCCTGTAGCCTCGAGGTGCTGGAGATTCACACTCACACCGGAAGGACACGCAGGTGTGGTTCTTTGTGGACACTCTCCGTCATTCAGAACCCGTCTGCTCGTCTCCAAGAATGTTCACAGTACAGCCCTGCCTGCGTTAAGTCTGTCCACACACATCTCAGCCCCGGAGTCCCCAGAATTAAGTGAGCCCTGGAGATTTGCATCCATGTGCAAATGACATGACGGGGGCTTCGTAGCCCACTCCCTGCCCCGGCCAGCGTGCTACCCTCCGCTCGTACTTCTGTACGCCACCCAGCACACCCAGTTACCTAGGGTCTCAGAAACACAAATCGGGAGTCCCTTTCCTCCCTCAGACCCCCGTCCACGGTGAACACCAAGGGACTGGGACACACCCTTCCACAAATTTAGAAAACATCGAAAGAGTAAAAGCAGGCAAAATGTCGAAGAGATCCACGTAAAGTGCAGGATGTACCGTGGGTGGGAACGTGGTGTTTTCGAGAGAACTCTCCATCGTCGGGGCGCTTTCTTCTTGTCCAGTCCTGACCATTGTCCCGAACTCCAGCGGAGTTAACCACCCCGGAGGCTGATGCCCAGAAAAGTGCTTACGGGCATTCGTCTCTGACGTCAGGGTTTGAACCGCTACTCATTGTGCGGTTACCGGAAACCTGTACAGCCCTTTAATCTGTGCTCAAACACCACCGGTCAAGCAAGTCACCGCTCCGGTCGTGGATTCCCCTCTTCCCACAGCCACTCATGCTCTCCTGTGTCTTTCTGACTCGGAGGCTCTCTTGGGAACTCTGGCCCCGAGCCGGAGCCACCGAGGCTCACCAGGCTTCCTGGGAGACCGGGGGGAAGGGAGGTGTTACCCACCCAGCTGCCCCCGTTGGGGTCTCGACGCCCAGCTGCCGCTTTCTGTCCGCTTTCTTCAACTTTCAGAGCCTTCACGGCTAAGGCTGTCAGAGGGAGCACATTCAAGCACAGGGCACCCAAGCACTCTTCGGGATATACTTATACTAAAACTATTTGCTGCTTATCAGAAATTCAAACTTGACGGCCGCCCTCTGGACCGCAATTCTGCGGCACCTTCCATGCGCCGGCGCGTTCTCTGGGGGAAGCCAGAGGCCGACTTCCTCCCCCGGCCCCACCAACGCCCTCCACGTGTACTGAGACCCACGGAAACGGCCTCTGCGTGCTTCGCGCTGCCCGTCCCAGAGGGGTCCACCGCTCCCAGGCAGGTCGCCACCACGGAGCCCCTTTCTAGAGCTTTCTCGTTTCCGGGGATGGCCCCGCGCTCACCATCGTCAGCGTCACAAGTTCTCACGTTCTTCCTGCGTCCCAGACGCCGCCGGTGGCGTTGCCGCGCGCGGGAAGACGAGCGAGCGAGGAGCGGATCCGGCTCAGGCTGGTGGGCGGCTTCCGTGTGTGAAGCCAGGAGGTTGCCCTGTGGACACAGGGCCGTCCTGGGCCAAGCTCCTGGACTTGACCTCCGAGGGCACGTGGCCGCTCCCTCCTCCCTCGGTGCCCGGTCTCCCGCGCGCGCAGGGGCTGTTGCGTCTGCGGCCCCGCTCTGCCGCCTCGCGGGTGGCCCGCCCTTACCGGCCCCGCTCTGCCGCCTCGCGGGTGGCCCGCCCTTACCGGCCTCAGGAGCCGGAGCCGTGGCTGTCATTCGTCCGCGGACGGCGTTCACGTTCAGTGACTCAGAGACGCCATCCACTCGTCCCAGCGCACCTCCTAGCCCAAACTAACTTACACTTAAAAATCACATCGTTAGTCAAGACGGGCGTGGAAGTTACGGGATCCACCTAACGGACGCCGGAAGCCGGGAGCGCGCCCGCCTCCCCCCTCACCTCCCCACCCTCGGCCTCCTGGGCTCGGTCACCTTGGGTCCCTCCGGAGAGCCTGCACATGGTCTTGCTCTCCGGTGCGGATGGTCCGCAGACCGCGCTCCCTTCTCCGCCGGGAGCGGATCCCCTGCTCTGCCTGCCCCAAGTCTTGCGCAGCGCGAGTGAGGGTCGCCGACCCACTTCAGAGACCTCTGAACAGGCGTCGCGTGTCTTCCTGCAGGGTCTTGCCTTCCCGTCCACAGGACCGTCCGTCGGCGTGATTCCTTCCCAGCTCTGCTCCTTGGGGGGCGGTGGGCCAGGCTGCCAGGGGCACGGACCTGGGCTCCAGGAATATCCGGCCTTGCCCCCACATAGCTCTGGACAAGCCCCTCGGGGGAGAACCGCTTACAAGGCTCACACCTGTCCCTGCCTCAGTCACACGCCCGACAGAATGGATTTATTCACCGCTCAGTGTGCAGAAGAGACACCTCCCCGGGCCCAGGCTACATCATCCCACACTCAAAATCAGCATAACTTCTCCAGATCTGCAGGCCTGTCCCCAGCCTCTCTCCAGCTGGTGAAACTTTGGGGGGAATTAGAGGTTCAAGGAAACAACGACCCCAGCCCTGGGATTCTGACCAACACAATTCCTCAGCCTGCACGACCAGCCGACCCCGGGCCGCAGCGCTGCGGGCTCACAACTGGCGTGAAGGCAGTTTTTACATCTCTGGTCCCCCGGGAAAACAGCACTTTAACATGCAAATTCAGATCTGCAACATCTGGGCGTCTTTTATGCCAGTCGAAGTCCTTTGCGCTCAGTGCTGGTGTCAACTGTAATGACTGTGTTTCTCCGTGTGCACAGTAACGCGCCCTCACTCGGCACGCGTTCCGCTCCAGGCCTATGGCTCGCCGTGTCAGAGCTGAGCCGAGCTCCAGAGGTCATCCAGCCGAGCCCACTCGCTCGGGACAAGAAACGGGGCCCTGCGCCCACAGAGCTCCTCCAGGGGTGTGGGGCCAGAGCCCTGCCCGCGGCCCTTCCAAGGGCCCTTATGCACCCCGCCTGCCCCCGTTCCTTCCCAGCACTGACTGGACGGTCCCGCCAGGTGGGTTGTCCTCTTGTCCTCATCACAAGGTCGTTGGCCACCAAGAGCCTTGGGTCCCTGGAGGGGCTCTGCCGCTGGAGCTTGGGGCCGCAGCCCGCACAGGTGTGGCCTGACGCTCTCCATGAGGCCTGTGGGCCCGGCCGAGGCAGCAGCCCCTGGAGGCTTGTGAAGAAAGCAGAGTCTTGGGGGGCGCCTGGGGGCTCAGTTGGTTACGTGTCCGGTTCTTGGCTTCGCCTCAGATCGTGATCTCAGGGTCGAGATCCAGCCCCGTGGGGGACTCCCACTTGAGAGTCTCTCTTTCCCGCCGCCCCTCCCCCTCCTCAAAGAGATCAACAAGTTTTTTTTTTTTTTTTTAAAAAGAGAGAGAGTTGTTTCAGGATGTGGAGGATCCAACACGGCAACAGGGTCGGCCCGCAGAGGGACAAAGGACATGAGTCCGCCTAAGACTCTCTGCCCCGCCCCCGCCCGCTCTCCTGCTCTCTCTCAAATCAACACCTGAATAGTTTCAGAAAAGGCAGAATCTTGGGCATCCTCCCAGACCCACTGACCCAGAACCCGGGTACCAGAAAGATGCCCAGGAGTTCCACGCATCTATCCCGACGGTTTCTTTCTCGTCCATCAGACCGTCACGACTCTGCCTTGTCTCCAACCTCGTAGTCTCCATCCAGACACGTTTGTAGTGGGGGGAGACTGAGAGGGACGGATGCCCTCGGTATGTCCCGGAAGACCAGACTCCGCTGACCACAAGCCATGCCGTGGACGGTGCGTGTGCCTGGGCCAGCGGGGTCTGACCTGAACTCCCGCTCTGCCCCTATAAGGTCCGGAGACATCACTGTGGGGACTACAGAACCCCAGAAACACACGGAGCCAGACCCGGAGCCCCTCAGTCCTTAACCGTCTCAAGTACTTTCCTGTCCGTGGACACAAAAATGGATCCCGTGGTGTTTACGGAACACGCTCCAGCCGCCCCATGTAGAAGCGCTGAGCCGCCGGCCGGAGCCGGTTCGCAGGCGGTCAGGAAGCAAGAATGTGCAGCTGGGGCCTCGGCGCCACAGGGGCCTGCGTGATCTCGGTACAAAGCTCAGCTAGCTACACACGAGCCCGTTGTAGAAGTCAGCGTCCTAGAGACCTCTACCAGCTCCGGTGCCATCTTAATATCCTTAAGAAAAGGGAAATTCGAGGTCACGGGATGTGAGCAGAACAGCGCGAGCTCAATTACACTGGTGTCACATGTGCAGGGACAGGTCCTGACCTCCTTCCTGCGACTGCTCTCTGCTGTTATCTGGAGTGTCTGAGCTCCCTCCGTCCGAAGGCCCGAAGCCAGGGGGCCCACCCAAGAGCAGGTGTGGGCGCCGGGACCTTTCTATCTTTGCCTGCACCCGGGGTCCTCCCGGGAAACACAGCGATCCCAACGGACGGGAGTGATGGGAGCAGGGTCGCGCCCGTGGGCTCGGCTGCCTCCTGACGACCGCACAGTGTGCTCAGACAGGAAGGCCCCCGCACACCGCTTCACCCGCTCCCCAGCACCGCCCTTGGCCGCAGCCATCAGTTACCGAACAGAGAGCGCGCTGGTGTCCGTCGACCAGCCCGCGAGCAGGTGACAGGCTGTAGGAGCACTCGGGGGAGCACTCGGGGGGACAGCAGAGGCCCCCGAGGCCGGCCCAGGGGGAGCACAGCTGGAGACGGTCATCCTGACCCAGACATGGGGACACACGGGACGAGGCACAGAGAAAGCTTCCTGGGACATCTCTGGAACGGTGTCCGCACGAGAGGGAGAAGCGGACGTGCGAGGGAGAGGACCCGCCCAGCTCTGAGCAGCATCAAGGGCAGGGGAAGGGAGGACTGTTGTCCCGCAGCTTTGTGCCCTCCGTGTAACGTGCGCCCGCGTGATGACGCGCCTGAGCTGACCGCTGAGACGGCGCGAGAGCCAGTGGACGACGCCGTGGCCGGACGCTTCTGGAAAGAGCAGAGCGAGCGTCGTGGCGCGTCCTCCGGCCATGTTGGGGCAGGAAGAGCAGAGACGCCGCTGAGGCAGTGGGATCGGTGGTGTGGAGGACGGGGACAAGACGGGGGACAGACGGGGCCTGTGTGAGGGCATCGGGTGCAGAGCACACGCAGGACAGGGGGAAAGTGCCCGTCACCGGCATTGTGAGGGGGAGCCTAGAAGAAGTGAAGGAAACGCAAGAGTCGCGTCTGCAATGTAGGAACACGTCCCCGAGCAGAGACCGGGACCCACAGTTTTGAGGGAAATACCCCACTTTCAAGGAGAACCAGCGAGGGAAGGCTTAGGCCGGACATAGCTCGGGGAGACGCTGAACGTCCGAGCGCAGACGTTTCGGCGAGCGGCTGGGCAGAGGCTCCCGAGACACTGAAGGGAGGAAGCCCAGGCTGGTGTCACCGGGACGGCGCCCCAAGGCCACGGGACTCCCAAGCTGGGGGCTGGGCATCCAGACCTCGTGCCCCAGCCCCGCGGCTGCTCCCAGCGGGGCAATGAGGGAGGGGCCCTCAGGAGGCAGACGCCGCAGATGACTCTCGAAGAATCACCCACATACCAGGGAACCGACAGAGAGGTCAAAACGGGACTCCAGAGTGGGACTGTCCGGAGGTCGGCGGGATGGTGACGCATGCGGAACCCGCTCCCCCGGGGGCTTCGACACCAGCCGCTCGTGTGACCGCGGTCCCCCTGGGAGTTGGGAGCTCGGCGCGACACGCGTCTTCACTTCAGAGGCACTTTTTGAGGAAAAATGATCTGGATTAAAACATGTTTTTAAGAAACGAGAGCCGAAGAGATCTCTCCACACGAAGACCGACCCCATCAGGCCGACAGGCCCCCGCGCGGTTGCGGGTGAGAACAGGAACGCGTTCCTGGCAAAGTCAAGGGGAGACAAGAGTGCCCAGTCCCCCAGTATGACTGGGAAATCCGGTGTCGGCCTTCTTTGCAGAAAATATGATTATCTACTTAGAAACCTAGGAAAACCAACGGAAACACATTAGGCAAACACATTGATTATAAAGTGGGTAAAAAGATGAATATTTCATTCATCAAAGAGAATGCAAGTAGCTTTTCTATTGTGGAAAAAATATAGAACATATAATTTACTATTTTAACCATTTTTAAGTGTACAGTACAAAACGAAAATAGCTTTCATATATGAAAAGAAGCTCAATTTCACTATTATACGAGAAAAGCAAATTAAAATGACACGGCAGCCATTTTTCACTCTTCAGCTGGCGAAGACCAGGAAGCGTGGGGACGCCGCACCGCCGGCCGAGTGGGAGCGCGCCACGGCGCTGGACGCGACCGTCACCAGCGCATCTTGCCCGCCGTCCTGCCAGCCCTCTCCTAGGCACTTCCCTGGGGATATTCGTGAGTGTGAAAATGACGTCACCTCCCACAGAGGGGTCCGAGACGAGGAGGGCACCCAAGGGGGCAGGTCGGATGCACTGTGCCCGGCGGCTGTGGGAAACGGAGCCGCTGGGCAGAAGCTGGCAGAGGGCTGCTCGGGCCCTCACGGCGGAGAAAGGCCGGTAATCTCAGACGCGTCTGTTCTTGCTCCCGTCAGACCACTGACGTTTCAGGTCAACCAAAGCCTGACGTGGACAGGGAGACAGGCGCCTCTGAGGGGAGGTGAAACTGAGCTTGGGCTCGGCAGGGTCAGAGCAGGGAAAGAGGCTGGGGTCCCCCGGGGGAGGAGGGGCGATAACTGCCTACGGCTGAGTGTGGGGGACACAGACGTAAAAGCCCCAGGAGTCACGGACACAAGGGAGACTGCGCCCGCGTGGGTCCTCCTGAGCAGACCGGGGGTGGGGAAGGAGGCCAGACGGCGTTTCCTCCAAGACCCGGGGGGAGGATAGAGCCTTTCCTGGATCCCTCTCGACGACAGAACAGGATCCACGATCCCCAGGGAAAGGAAACGTCTTCACTCCCAGGGCACAGACAGAAGCCTGCCATGGCTGGGGCAGGGTAAGGGCAAAGGCTCTTCCCGGACGTGAGGGGCCGGAAGCCAGCCTGGTGGGAACCACTCGAGGTTTTCTGCTGCGTTACGGAGAACGCTCCCCTCCCAAGACCCAGGGAGGCGGTGCTTGCCAAGACTGGGTCTGCTCCGAGCCAGAGAAGCCTCGAGTGCCAACACCAGGCTCACAGGTGCTGGAGGGCGGGTCTGGCGGTCTACCCCGGGGGAGGGCAGGTGTGCGCAGAGAGAGCAGGGCTGAAAACGGGCGGCTGGACGCTCAGAAGGAAGTGACATGAGAAAAATTCCCTGGCAAAGCAACCCCACCCTCTGGCAGCGCGAGAGGAGTTCGAGCTGGTGGTTGGGGGAGCGTGACCATAGCAAGAACAGATCCCAAACTCAGCGTCTGACAGAGCGACTCAGCCATAGCATTACTGGCCGAGGGGAAGAGGGGCGTGTTTCCCCCAGGAACATGACTACCCCAGTACCGCGTCCCACGCTGACCGCCTCACTTTCAACACGTACGAGAAGGAAGAAAGGAAGGATGCAGGGAGGGGAAGTAAGGAGAGAGAGAGGGAGAGAGAGAGAGAGAGAGAGGAAGGAACGGAGGAAGGAACGGAGGAAGGAACGGAGGAAGGAACGGAAAGACCGAGACCTGTACTCACCGTTAGGAACCAGAGAGTTGACAGAACCAGAGGCAAAACTATCAGACACCGAGTTTAAATAACTATGATCAACCCCTTAAAGTATGGATAGAAAAGGCAAACCACAGGCATGAACAGATGAGAAATTTCAGCAGACGTGATAACTTTACAAGAGAAGAAGGTGAAAAGCTATGGTAACGCAAAGATGTTAAAATTACCGACTCAGAAAACAAAGTATTTTTAATATGTTTGAATGAATAAAAAACATCAAAATATGAGTCAACAATGAATGCCACAAAGACCGGGAAACGAGAACCGGATGGAAACTGATGGAAGATGCCTCCCGCACGCTGGGGAGCCCTATCCTCTGCAGCGGGATACGGAAAAGCAGTCCACACCTCGACTCCGCATGATACAGCAGCGGGAGGAGGTCAGAAGCTCCCGGTGAGAGAGGACAGACGCCTTCCCGGCAGGGACCGACCGCGGACATCCTCAAGAGCGGAAGGCGGGAAACCGGATTTCCACCTGGGATGTCCGAGAGCAAGAGCCGTCCCCCTCAGACAGCAACGGGCAGCACCACCACCTTTCGAGCACAGAGGGAAAGCAGGGGACACAGAGGGTTTGATGTCACTCCGCAGGAGTGTGACCGCCGCTCCCTGGTCCGGGATAAAAAATGGGACAGAGGACACGACGCTGTAAATACGTGGGGAAACCCAGGTAAACGCTGACGGTAGAAAACAGGGGTTCGGTGTGAGGAGTTTAAATGGAAAGTAGTCAAGGTCTCCAGGTTGAAATCAGCGACAGCCCCCAAGGTGGGGTGTGGGGAGGCCGACCCCCACAGGGTCCACAGAGGCTGAAGCCCCCGGCCAGTCCCGACTTCTTGTAGGTTACTTACTCCTGTGTTAATAGCCACGGTGACTACTTAGAAACAACAGGAAACGACCGAACTAGGAGAGGAAGACAAACGAACATCAGAAGAAAATGAGATCAACCTAAAGCCATCCAATACGGGCACACAACCTGACTGGTGTGTATTCTTATCACAATGCCGCCTGACCAGTCACTACCAGCTTGGTTCCTTAAAACACACACACAGCCTTCTCTCGGGTCCTGGGGGTCAGGAGCCTGGATGTGGGCGACTGGCATCCTCCGTGCAGGTCCCAGCAGGCTGAAACCACTAGGCCACCGGCGCTGCGCTCCCCCGGGAGGGGGGCCTCTTGCCAGCTGAGGGTCGTTGGGAGAACGGCCGTGGGGGAGGTTCTGGGACTGAAGCCCCACTGTCCATGGGCCGGGAGCCGCCCTCAGATACCCTCTGCGGGGGCGAGCAGGTGGCAGCCCCCTTCCCAGGGTCTGCGGAGGACTCCTCTGCTGAGACATCTTACTCAGACATCTCCAGGGGGAGTCTCGGGGCGCACTGAGAATTCTGCCTGCTACGAGCTGGGACACATGGAAAGTATAAAATAAGGGGCTAAACACACATCGAAACGTATCGAGAATGGCTCGAAAGTATCATTCCACCCGATTATAGGATGAAGAGGTTTATTCCTTTTCAGTTTTTCTTTCTGCATCATTACATTCCCTATCTAACTAACCCAAGTGTATGATCCATGCCTAATCCTGCGTTCGTCATTTTATAGTCATTAGAAATTTCCATATTGTTAGAGTCTAAAAAGTTCTCTACAGACATGTATACCATAAATGACAGAATTACTCCCCTATTACTTCTCCTCCCCAATCTTTGTCTATGGCAAATGAATTATGTATATTTCCATTATGTTATTTGGCTTTTTTCTTTAGGAGAAAATTCCTGAGGGTGGAATTTGTAGGTCAAAAGTTATTTTGCTGCCACAAAAAATAGATGGGGATCCTTTTCTAAAAATATTCATGCCCTCGAAAATGAACTATTGGGACTTCATCAAGATCAAAAGCTTTTGTACAGCAAAGGAAACCGTTAACAAAACCAAAAGACAACTGACAGAATGGGAGAAGATATTTGCAGATGACATATCAGATAAAAGGCTAGTCTCCAACATCTACAAAGAACTTAAAAGAACAAATAATCCAATCAAGAAACGGGCAGACGACATGAACAGACATTTTTGCAAAAAAGACATCCAGGTGGCCAACAGACACATGAAAAAGTGCTCCACATCACTCGGCATCAGGGAAATACAAATCCAAACCACAGTGAGATCCCACCTCACACCAGTCAGAATGGCTAAAATCAACAAGTCAGGAAATGACAGATGCTGGCGAGGATGCGGAGAAAGGGGAGCCTCCTACACTGTTGGTGGGAATGCAAGCTGGTGCAGCCACTCTGGAAAACAGCATGGAGGTTCCTCAAAATGTTGAAAATAGAACTGCCCTATGACCCAGCAATTGCACTACTGGGTATTTACCCTAAAGATACAAACGTAGTGATCCAAAGGGGCACATGCACCCGAATGTTTATAGCAGCAATGTCCACAATAGCCAAACTATACAAAGAACCTAGATGTCCATCCACAGATGAATGGATCAAGAAGATGTGGTATATATACACAATGGAATACTATGCAGCCATCAAAAGAAATGAAATCTCGCCATTTACGATGACGTGGATGGAACTAGAGGGTATTGTGCTGAGCGAAATATGTCCATCAGAGAAAGACAGTTCTCAGATGATCTCCCTGATATGAGGAAGTTGAGAGGCACGGTGGGGGATTGGGGTGTAGGAAAGGAAAAAGGAAACAAGATGGGATCGGGAGGGAGACAAACCGTAAGAGACTCTTCATCTCACAGAACAGACTGAGGGTTGCTGGTGGGAGGGGAGTAAGGAGAGGGTGTCTGGCTTATGGACATTGGGGACGGTATGTGCTTTGGTGAGTGCTGTGAAGTGTGTAAACCTGGCGATTCACAGACTTGTACCCCTGGGGCTAATAATCCACTATATGTTAATAAAAAAATAAAAAATTAAAAACAATATTCACGCCCTCGATAATGTATGAAAGTACACGTTCTCTGGCAACCTCATGTTCCCCGGGCATCGTCCCTTTTATCCAAAAATAACTGCTTCATATTCTAAAATACTTTATCGATGGAACAGGAACTCCTAGAACAGAAAAATAATGGCCAGTTCTCAGGTTCCCGGGGTTGTCCCTCCCCTGTGACTCTGGGCCATTTGGAGGTGGGAGCTCACGGAGAGACGCCCTCCCCACTCTGGGGACCTCCGCACTGGGGCTGCCAGAAGATTCCTGAGCAGAGGGGGGTGGGGGTCCAGCCTGGTCTCCCCACCCCTCAAACCGGGAGCCCCGCAGCCCACCATGGGCTTGCCCCCTGCCTGCTGTATTCGTCTTTTTTAGGTCAAAGCTGTCAGTTTGGTTTCCACACCCCTTTCCCTGGCCTCTCAGAAGCGCAGCCGTGCCCGTGACCCCCCGCAGCCCTGTCCTCCTGCGGGTCCAGCCCCAGCGGCGCACAGAGCCTCCTGCCCCCTCCCCAGGGCTTTCCCCGACACACCCGGCTCTCCGTGCTCTATCGAACTCGCTGGCTGACCCTTTCCTTTTTAGGACCCAGTCGGTCCTGATTCCAACGGCTCTTGTACTTGTTTCCAGATGCCTCGCCCTTTTTTTATCAGGGAATAAAAATAGAAGATGCTCTTCGGTCCCCCGGGTTGCACAGGCCCGCGCAGGCCCGTGGTGAATCTAGGCCCCTTGTCTGAAAAATCAGGACATCTGAGGGACTAGAAAGAGGGCAGTCACCGCCGCGAGTTCTGGAGATAAGCCCACGCACACGGACACACGCGACAGCCCTAGGGAAGCGGCGTGTCCCACGCCTGCTCAATGCCGAGAGCGCGGCTCCCAGGGGAACGGGAGCGTGCATTCGTACTTACGGCTGGACGGCAGACGGACAGACGGATGGACGGATGGAGGAGGGCCTCGGGCAGGGCTCTGGCGTCTGTCGGTCCTCAGCTTCAATACCGTCTCTGCTCCCGCCTGCAGGCCTGGTCTCCCAGATGATGGCAGTTTGTAATCCAAATCCAAATCGACCTTAGCGGATGTGTTGGTCCAGGGCTAATTGTGCCCGGGGCGGCGAGGTTGAGAAGAAGCTGGCCAGCCCCAGCTGTCATGGTCACTGGGCTGAGTAGGGCAGCTTTCTTTTTTTCTCAATTTCTTCTGGAGCCCTGTGACAGCCGGGCTGCGGACCCGGGGCCGTTCCGCAAGGGCGAGTCGCACGGACTGGTCCCGGTTCCAGAGCCGGCTCTCAGGGCGGCCACCAGGCACAGCTCAGGGCATCCTGTTCGTCACGTCCTCCTGCCCCCGAGCAGCCACCTCGGAAATGTCACGCCGAGTCGTGGCCCATGTGCCCCGTTGACGGATGTGTCCTTGATGCGCACTCTGCAGCCGCTTCCCCCTCGGGGCGTCTGCGATTCCCTCCCAGGGTCTCTCCTTGGACGCTCCAGACCCGGAAATAACACGGCGTCCATGGCAGGGTCCTGTCGCCCACACCCCTGGTGCGTGTGTCTGTCGCCAGCACCTCCTGAAGGCCAGGGGTGCTCTGACCGGGTGAGGCCGCCCGTGGGGCAGGTGAGCGCCGCAGGCCTGAGCCCGCAGTTCTGCTCTGGCTCTAACAGCATTTGGGGGCAACCTTTTCCCTCTGCCTCTGTCCCCGGGTCCCTTCCGGAGCGGCTCTTCCACAGACTGGGAATCGTCCTGGGAGAAGAACCCCTTCCTTACAAAAATGGCCTCTCGTAAACCTCAGGCCCCTGGTCATAGTGGCGCAGTTATTTACACGCTTGTCGTTTTGTTCTAAACATGCTCTCCCATCGGCCTAGCGTCCCGGAGGAGGCCAGACTGACTCCAGCACGTGTAACCCTCACACACCGTGAAATTTCTTGTCCTCCGTGCTTTCCTTCACGGAAATCTGACCAGAGGTCAGAGGTGCCCTTGGAAGGCCTGGGCGTCGGGGGTGGCAGCTGTGCGGAGTGTGCTCGGGGCTCTCGAGGGGGTGCAGGTGTAGGACGTGAGCGGGGCTTTGTCCTCTCCACTGGAACCAATGCCGGGATGAGCTTTTAGTTGGGTTTTGCTTTTAACCTATTAATGCCTTGCGAGGCAGAGTCTGACAGTCCGTAATGTTCCTGCATTCCTGCATAAACAAGGGGAAAGAAAAGGAAAAAGCCACCAGAGACTGAAGGCGGAGGGCGCCGGCGAGCCTGTCCTCACAGCACGTCTCAGGGCCGGTGTGACATGCAAGGAAAGGTCTTCCTGGACCGGCGATGCGGTGTGGTGAGCTCAGCGTGGGAAATGGAAGAAACCAGGGCTCCTGGAGGGGGTGGGGCCCCTCAGTCAGAAGCTGCTTCATCCCACAGCTGGCCCGGGGTCCGGAGGCCTGGGAACCGTGGAAACAGGCAGGGACCTCGGCTTGGGCACAGACGTCCAGACGCTGGCACACAGCACCTGTATCACGGGCACGGATGTCGAGCGAAGGGAGCTGCGGAGGAAACGCATCCGTGTCTCGATGGTGCTTCCTGGTGAAGATGGTTCTCGGCTCCTCGTGCCTCCAAGACCGGCTTCGAGGTAGGCTGCGGGGCTGCGACAGACGCGGGTCCACTGGCTCGACACAGAGCCGGCGGCGGGTAGAGCCTGCGGAGTGAAGACAAGAGACGGGGTTAAGTGCCAGGAAGTCACTTTCCAGAGGCAAATGCCTCTGAAAGTTTCCCCTCTGAAAGGAGGTGAGGCTGATGCTAACACCTTGCCCCCCGCAGAGAAGGGCTCCAAGAGGGGCCGCCGAGTGTCCTTTGTTCAGGTCGGACAGATGTCATGGGCGTCCCAGGGGTCACAGGTGTCACAGGGCTTCTCAGGACAACTCCGGCTGGTTAGAACCACAGCAAAGACGAAAGCATTTCAGGCGGGTCTGCAGGAATCGACAGCCGGGGACGGGGTTCGTGTGCGCAACCATGTCCCCCAAACCCTGGAGAGGTCAGGAAATGGGCAAGAGTAAAAGAAGGCAAATTTCTCATTTTTTTTTCTGAAGGTCTGGGATGACCACCCACCCGCCGCACCTGGCGGGCCGCTGCCTAGAGGCCGGGCAGGTGGAAGACGTACCGAAGAGGCCACTTAGAGCAACAGGAACGAAGAGGCGCCTGCGGAGAGTCCACAGGAAACCCGAAGTCCCCTGTACGCGTAAGGCAAGCTTGAGCAAACGAAAAGCGCAGGACGCTGTTTGACATAATCCAATGCCCACGTCACAGAGACATCCCTTCTTTCTAAGTTAGTCTACGCATTTAATGTTAATCCAGTAAAAACCCACTAAAGGGTTCTTCTCTTCCTCCTCCTCCTCCTTTTTGGATGGGGAGGGACAAGATATGCTGGACGTGTGGTGCACGATCAAGGAATCTTGAACACTGAAAAAATAAAATCAAAGAAAAAAATAAATAAACGCTTAAGGCTGGCAAATAATGTGGCTTTTTGGGGGAAGAGAATAGGAATCATCAGTCCCAGTAGGTGGACAAGTGCATCGTAACGACAAACAGTAAACAGTGCAGAATCAGTACCTGGATAGACAGATCCACGATGGCTTTGAAAATCTAGAAAAAGACCCAAATGTGCAGAGGAATGTGACATCTGATAAAGGTGATGTTTCAAATAGGGGAGAGGAAGATGGATTTTGACGTGTGCGGGAACAACCGAGTAGCCCGTAGTCCCACCTTTGACGAGGTTACACTTTAAGGAGGTCAAAGGTTGTACATAATATGAGAAGTCCTAAAACTGACAGGGCGTTTTTCCAGGGACAAGATCTAAGTAAGAAGGTCTTTGTAACTGACCAAATCTGGTGAAAGACAAGACTGAGCCACCTCGGCTTACTGTCCACGACACCCATGGTTGCCATTCCCCAGCCTGGAACCGAAGGAAAAGACAAAGGAGCGGCTCAGAGCCATGTCTGAGCTTCCCGTAAGATGTAAGACCTCCAGTAAGTCAATCGGAGAAGAAGGATTTCCAGTCCGACGGATATGTTCCGCGTCCACAGGTCCTCAGGTCACAGAAAGGAAACACGCACGGGTCTTCAGCATTTGAGAAGGTGCCCAGCCTCTGTCCGTGAAGGGCTACTTACAGCAAAAATTATGAATCCTCACCCCCGTGAGCTGGGAAGAGACTGACAAGGTGCGGAGAGACAAGAACTCTACGGTCCGCTGGGACTGTCCCCCAACGGCCCCTCTAGAGAACAACTTGGCGATACACGTGACGATTTCAACAAATGCTTGTCCATTTCCAAAGGCAATTTCTCTCTTAGGAATGTGTCCCTCACGCACGCATGGGAGTCTTTATTTTTACTTCGCAGATTAGAAAACGCAGTCGACAGTAGAGAGCTGGTTAAACAAGTCATTGCTCATTGTCCAAGGGGATGAACCGGTCATCGTGGAGGAGAATAGAAGGTCTCCTTCCGGCCCTCGGCCTCCTGGGCTTCGAGATGCAGATCCAGGCGAGACACCGTGTCACAGGGCGCGTTGCTTGTGTGCACACCCGAGGACAGAAGACAAAAGCATTCACTTGCTTGCGTACGTGGCACATTCCGGAGATGCCTCTGACAAGGATGCTGGGGGCGGGAGGCAGTGGGTGCAGCGGGCAGGAGAGAAACCTCCGCGCCCGGGAGCAGGAGGCTCGCACGGGAAGGAGGGGTCACTGACGGAGGGTCCCCACGCGGCTCTTCGTGCTTGGCTTTGTCCCTTCAGGATTTCCTCCCCTCTGTCTCCCATTTTCTTGTATTTCTGGAATATCTGTTTCTCTCCCCGCAAAGCTATACTTTTCAAGGGCTGGAAACAACCCGACTGATCCTCACGTCATCTCTGTCCCCAGTGCCGGGAAAGCTGGCGGGCCGGCAGTGGGCCCTCATGGATTACACTGGAGGAAGAGTCTGTCTTCTCCCAGTCCCTGTTTTAAACGGCCCACGGACTCAGCAAGTGGTGCTCTGCGGAGACGCCCCACCCCAGGCCAGGGGCTGGCGATAGGCTCTGAGCTGCGTGCTCCCCACGACGCACAGTTGCCAGGCACGGGTGTGGGGCTGTGGGCCCAGCGGCTGTTTCTTCTCCCTAATTAACTTTCCACAACCTTGGTGACGATGATTCCAGATGAGGATTCCAAGAAGAAGCGCAGATTTCAGGACGGCAGGAGCACAGAGTGAGGCTTGTACAGAGCCGAGACCTAGGGTCCTCAGCCGCTGCCACGTTTGCCGTCGGCGCCTGCGTTTCCGCTCTCCTGGTCCAGAGTCCCCAGACCTAGAGCGGCGGGGAGCGTGGTGACGGGGTTTACGGCTCGGGGTGCGCGTTCCCCTCTCTGCCTTCGTGGGTGCCCTCCACGACCCCTCCTTCCTCCTTTTCCTTCCCACTGAGTTTGGACAAGGCCCCCCTTTCCACCTTCAGGAAAAACGCTCGGCCCCTCCCGGTGCTCTCAGCACCTGGCTCCCAGCTTGTCCGTGAAGGCCGGGGAGGCGCACAGTGGGCTCGCACCACGCAGCCCGCACGCCCCTCTGTAGGGCCGGCTGGACTTCCCGGCCGGAGGGCCCACGCTCAGGTGGCGGGTGGCACGGCCTGTCCGGGCAGCTCGCGCTCGTTCCCGGTGGGTAGTTTTCCTGCAGACAATTGTAAACGGGCCGTCCTGCTCCTGTGTCGTCCTATCCACCTGCATCACGTTAATTGAACATCCCATGACTTCGGCCAGTGTCTTCGCTGTCACACTGTACCATCTGGACGGCACCCGCGAAGATAGTCTCCCGCGGCCACACTCCTGCTTCCCAGCCGTAACGCCCGTGCAGACTCCCATTCAACGTCACGAAAGCGTCTGGAGGGCTTTCATACTTCCCCGTGAGGCCGTGACTTAGGTCACCTGGCTAGGGGTTCTCTGGGGGGAGGGGCGGAAAGTGACCTCCCAAATCTGCACTTTCCCTCTAAACTGAAGATTAACTGAACCAGGATGTCTGGCGAGGCACCGTGTTGCAGTATTTCCCAGACTGTGTGGCCACGGGACCAAGGTTTTCCCAGTGAAACGTAGGCAGGAGCTATGTGTCTCCTAAGACTTCTCCGTAGTCTCTTTTAAAGGGGAAGACGATGCCTTTGTCTATCCGCCCCTGCATCCTGCTGCTCGGAACACGAGTCTGATGGTCGGAGCACCGGCAGCCACTGTGGACTGTGACAGCAGGGCCAAACCCCAGTGACATTAGAGCAGGCCTGAAATGTTGGATTCCGGCGGACCACCATACCAGTCTACATGTGAATGCACACCAGCTTTGCATTTCTTCTCCTTTTTCTGTTTTTTGTCTTTTTTTTTTTTAACATTTTATCTATTTATTTGACAGACAGAGATCACAAGCAGGCAGAGAGGCAGGCAGAGAAAGAGGAAGAAGCAGGCTCCCCGCCGAGCAGAGAGCCCGATGTGGGGCTCGATCCCAGGACCCTGAGATCATGACCTGAGCCGAAGGCAGAGGCTCAACCCACTGAGCCACCCAGGTGCCCTGTTTTTTGTCTTTTTTTAAAGGATTTTATTTATTTATTTGAGAGAGAGAAAGAGAGAGAGCATGAGATGGGGAAGGGCCAGGGGGAGCAGCAGGCTCTCTGCTGAGCTGGGCGCCTGATGCAGGACTCGATCCCAGGACTCCAGGACGGTGCGCTTCATCAAAGGAGCCACGCAGGTCCCCTTTCGTCTTATTTTTTAAATATTTCATTTACTTATTTGACAGAGAGTGAGAAAGAGAGAGTAATCGGGGGAGGGGCAGAGGCAGAGGCAGAGGGAGAGGGAGAGAATCTCAAGCAGACTCTGTGCCGAGTACAGAGCCCCACGTGAGGTTTGACCCCACAACCCAGAGGTCATGACCTGAGCCAAAATCAAAAGTCTGATGCTCGACCGACTGAGCCATCCCTGCACACCTCCGCTCATTCTCACTACTTTTATTACCATATATACTTGCCTACATTATCATATAAACAAGTACTTCTATTGACTGTATTACGAGGTTCTTACCCCAAGGCTTATGGCTTACCTCGAGGTGTTTATTAACTTATTCTTAATTTCCGTTTCTTATCAGGGGGAATCAGAGAGTTTCCTGGACCTGTGTTGTCTTCCCACCAAATACACGCGGTTGTTTTTGGGTCCTGGCTCTGTACTGTGTTTCCCGGTGTGGTTCCTGCATTTCTCCAGCACGGTAAGCGCCCGGGTACGAGACCTCTCCCGGCCCCCTCGGCGCTGTCTCCCTCCGCTCTTCACAGACGGGTCCAGGCTTTCTCTCTCCTTCCTGTTCCCCGACTCGAGCCCCGAGAGAGGAGCCGTCAAAGGGTGTGCGTCACCACAGCTCGGTGGGGGGCGCTGGCTGGTGGCAGCCACAGGACCCAGAGCTGGATAGAGAGAGTCATCCTCCCGAATTTAGAGGCGGGCTTCCTATATTTAGTTCTGATCTCAAATAGGAAAACTTTCAGGCTGAAAATTTATAGGTTAAATAAGAAGTAGAGCAGTTTTCTGTGTGCCCGCCCTGAACCAGAGGCTCCCGCAACACCACGGGAGTTGTCACCGGTAAATGCTGACCTTGGCACGGTGCGGGGTGAGGGCCGTGCCGGGGGCGGCTCTGCTCCTTCCGCGGACTTCGTGTCTGCAGAGGGGACGACACTTAGAGGTCGGCAATACCATCGGCACCGGTTTTACCAAAGTGGTGGCCAGATGATCCTCGCGTGCCCAACCCACCCAACTGCACCGCCACCCCGTGCTGGGGGACACATCAACACACCCCACTTCCAGACAGGGACACTGGTGCCCGGAGACATGAAGTTGCTCTCCCAACAGCACGGAGCCTCAGTGACAGGACCGAGGCTGGCATCACAGCCCCGTCCCTCAAACGCTCTGCTCCTCCGCCAGCCCATGCGGAGAGCTCCCTCTGATCTCGAGGAATCGGATGCGGCGAATCCTCAGTGTTTGCGGATTCTGACCACGCACACTTGCCTGCTTGTAGAGCCCCAATATCCTTCGTTGCGGTGACGTTGCGGCCACACCCGAAGTGCGCAGCACAGTGAAGCGAATGAGGCAGCCGCGGTGCACGTGCCCAGCTGAGGTCTACCAGGCAAAGCTCTGCTGTCCCGTCTCAGATCCCACATGGCAGCACGCGTCCTTTCTGGGGTCTTTAGGGCCACTGGTCAAACTTGTGTGCTTTTCATGAGTGACTCCCCCCACTTTTTTTTAAAGTTTCTATTTATTTATCTGGCAGAGAATTAGAGCCAGAGAGCACAAGAAGAGGGAATGGCAGAGGGAGAGGAGGAAGCAGACGCCCCACCCAGCAGGGAGCCCGATGTGGGCTCCATCCTGGGACCCTGGGATCATGACCTGAGCTGAAGGCAGACGCTTCACTGACAGAGCACCCCAGGCACACCATGACTTCACTATTTTAAGTGGACACTAATGACGGTGCTGAGGTGCTACCTACCGTCCACACGTGCAGGAGGCCGTGCTGTGGCCCCGTCCCGTGTGTGCGACGGCCGTGCTGTGGACGGGCTCCCGCGGGCACAAGTCACAGAGCTGTTGCTGGGAGTCCCATGTTAATGAATCAACAATATGGATTAAATACGGTGACTTTAAATGGAAACATGCGTCAAGTGACATGCAAGGAGCAATTATGAACATGTTGTGACCAGGGGCTCGCAGGACGTGACCCCATGCGTCCCCAGGAGCGACGGCTCCGTATTGGCTAGTTTCGAGCTCCCGGTGACTTTGTGGAACACCCCTGCTGTGACTAATGAGAACAGCGTACGGGGCGGGGGGTCTGCAGGGAAGCTCAGCCTTATTTCTTCTACTTTCCCGTTCTTTGGTTGCTCGCCTGCTGTGGCCGCAGCGGCGAGGGGTCTCGGGGGACAGATGGTCTCTCCGCTTCAGGCGTCCGCGGAGCGAGCACGGCTCCGTCCTCCCTCTGTCCTGCTCCGACCCCAGCAGCTGGTTTGTGAACCGCGGCTCGGGCCGCTCGGCCTTCCCGAAGTGCCAGAGAACAAAGGGGCCTCAAGCCAGAGAACAGGCGGGAACATCAAGGTTCCCAAGGTGACCTTGTGATCTTCCTTTAGGTTTTGGGACTTCCTGGGGCCCGACAGCATATTCATGTTGGCCTCCGAAGCAGGAAACCATCCTGCCCAAAACAAGACGAGGGAAGGAGGTTTTCAGGAAACCGATGCTGGATCAGTGGAGACTGAGTCTGGACGCCACGCACGAGTCCCCACTTCTGGAGACGCGGGTACAGGGCGTGCAGGAAGCTCGGAGCGGAAAGTACACGGATGCCGCTGAATGTCCCACGGGCGGACTCAGGGATTCACGGGACCAAACGCAGATGCCACGCAGGCGGCCGGTACACATGTGCCAAATCACCTCTTAGTAGAGGGTTAGTAGAGGGTCCTCTGGGCAGGGACGCATGCAGGTCACAAAGGGTCCAGCTTCCGTACTCTCTTCCAATGCCTCCTGTGCTCTGGTTCCCGGGACACACGGGAAAAACCATTGCCCTGCAGTAGTGGGAGCTGAAACAAAGACTTTCTGGGGGCAAACTGCAGTCAGCATGGCGGCTTCTTCACAGGGGCGCCCGAGGGGGCGAGGCAACCAGGGACCGAGTTGCAGAGGGGCGAGCCCTGAGCCAGCCCCGCGTCAGGACCACGGCCAGCGCCCCGCAGCCTGGTCCCTTCCCCCGCCTGCCCTGATGCCCATCTCACGGGCATCTCCTGTGACGCGTGAAGGGCCGTTAAGTATGTTGTTAGATCTTTTTTCCATTTTGCAGGTGTGACCGTGTTCTCCTCATCCTTAGTAAACCTTTTCTCAAATAACGCTCAGTACTTTCACGGGCTGAAGTAAGGAATGGCAACTTCCTGGTTTTTTCTCTAAAATAGAGTCTGTCAGCTCTTGAGGTCAGTTTGGCTCACATTTATCCCACTATTTTTTACAAAGCCCATGAAGAGCGGTGGGACCCCAGCGGAGCATCTTAGCCCGGAGTGGGGGACCCAGTGTCCCCGGGGTTGCTGGAGGAAGCCCCCCGGGCAGGGGTGCGGAGTCCGGCAGGGGGACCGTGGGTGGGTGGTGGTGCACAGAGCCCAGCGTGGGCAAAGGCACGGCCCCTCGTGTGCCAAGAACTCGCCGTGGTTCTCCTGGGAAACAGTGCAAGACACGACTTGGTTCAAAACAAGGTCTGTTCTTCATGCAAGAACAATAAACGAGTCTGAGCACGAAACAAGCAAAATCTGGCTCAGGTGGAGGAAGGCCAAACGCGGTACAAAGGTTTTGTAAAACGCAGGTAGTTAGAGATGTCCGTGTGCGGCTGCCACGGGAGGGAGGCAAGGCCGCGACCTGCGCACGGCCCCGAGCACCTCCCAGCTCCTCTAAGAATGGGGTCGAGGCGACAGGCACCCCTGCCTTCCCAGGGTCCTCACTGAGGGACTCAGTCCACTCCCGGCTTGGGTTAGCCTCTTGCTTTCTCTCAGCTTACCTCTCCCTCCTCCCAATTGTTCTGAGAAGTGGAGCGCCAACTCCTGAAGACGGAAGTTAATTGCTGGCCATGACCCTCTAGGTCTATGTAATTACGCCATGTCTGGGGCAAAAAGAGCCCAGGGACCAGGTGGTACCAGGCGACCTCAAGCCCTGGAAACAGCTGAGGTGACAGAGGGGGACTGTGCCTTACACCCACCCAGCCGGTTCGCTTCTGGGGTTTGGGGTCGGCACAGAGAGACAGGAGAGGAGACACACAGGGGACACAGAGGAAGGACAGAGGAGAGGGTGTTGCCTGATGGTGACGGTGTGTGTGACCGATGTTCTTACCGCGTTCCACTTCAGGGAAAAGCCATGGCCTTAAAACATGTTCCTTTCCCTTAAACTGGCCAGAATTGTCGCATGACTGGCAAGTAAAGATTCTTACCGCGGCAGTGCCTGTTGCCGGAGCACCTCTGGGGTGGGGGGGGGTCTGCTGTGCAGAGACGGAACCTGTGGGATGTGCACAGCAACAGGCCTTCTCGGGCAGGAGCACAGAGGGGTCCCCAGCTGTCCTCAGTCTGGGCTCGGTGGTGCTAACTGTGGTCAACCTGCTACCCTCAGAGGGGCTCGTCTGCACCTCTGCACATAGCCCACTGCCACGGGAACTGAGGTCCTGGCATCTTCCATTAAAGGGGATACACATCATTAAATTCATGATGAAAAGATCATTATCTGCAGTCATTTTGAGAAAGGAATCAGAGAAGGGCTGGTTTGGGGAAGCATCAGAGTATCCAGCCCAAATCTGTCTTCTTACTGAGATGGTCCGTCCTAGCTGGGAGTGGGAGGTAGTCCAACGTGCCGGGGCCCCAGGGAGCAGGTGGCTCACGTGAGAACAAGAGGCTAACTCAGAGTGATCTTGTCCTCACTTGGCCTTTTGACTTTCAGACGCAGGAACGGGACACAGTCTCCGGAGCACTCCGGGATCTGCAGTTCGAGCTTGCCGATACATTTCACAGAAGCTTCTTTCTTAGCTGAGGCAAGAGTCTCTTTTCGGAGAATGATGTCCTTCCTCCGGTGGCTGAGAAGGAAAACTGGTAGCCCACGGCTCAAGACTCCTGCTGCCTCCCCCTGCTGCGGAAGGTGCTGGCATGAACACGGGCTCCAAGCCACGGCTCTTCCCGCCACGGCTCTTCCCACAGTGCCTCGTGTCCACTCCCGGTCGCTGAGTCAGAAAGTGCTCGACGTAGTGACTAAAAATGACCAGGGGATTAGCCTACCATGTCTGTGGTTCAGCAATGCACACGCCCCTAACGGCCCCCCCCGGTTCAGGGTCCACACAGACAGCCACCTGAGACCTGCCTCCTGCCTCAGCAACAAGGTGGCTGGCTGGACGTAGCTGTGGGGCATCCCAGGGCTGCCCGAGCTCCCTGCATGCATCCACAGTCACTTAGAGCACAAGGGACATGGAGTGGGTGACTGGTGCCCTACCCTCCCATGGATAACGCCCCCGTGGGCCTCTCCAGCCGCACCTGCTGCCCTGGAGCCCTGGACTGTATTCCTAACTGACCACTTGCTAGATCTGCTGGGATTTCCGGGGTGGGGGCGCCTTCAGTGTCACACAGCCAGAGCGGGAGTCCGGATTCCAAGGAGAATCCTGATTTCCCCAGGAAGCATGACTTTTTCTACCCATCTTCTTATGCATCAGAGGAGAAATGTATGCATATCTGGGGGACACACATGAATGCCAAATTTCGAAACCAGGAACATTCTACCTTCAGGCTTCGTGACAGCAGAGTCAGGCCGTGGCACCCAGTTTCTTTAGCCCCTTGTGGTTCAAAGCCACATTTACGTTAGATTAACATTCAGCCAAGGACATTCTCGGCTCGGGCGCCTTCCTCCAAGGACATTCTCAGCTCGGGAGCCTCCTCCTGCTTGTCTTCTAGTCTCACAGGACCTGCGAGGCTCTGTCGTGCATGGGCAGCCAGGGAGGGACACGAGAGGGACGGAGGATGGGCAGGGAGACAGAGGACAGTCGGGCGGGGTGCTCTGCCCTGTGAGCGGGTGGGGTGCTCTGTCCTGTGAGCGGGTGGGGTGCTCTGCCCTGTGAGCGGGTGGGGTGCTCTGCCCTGTGAGCGGGTGGGGTGCTCTGCCCTGTGAGGGACCAGGGAGGCTGTCCTCTGGGTCTGGTGGCTGTGCGGTGCTGGGTCCCACATTGCACGGGTGCCATGGACCCCCCAAGGACAGTGGGGTCTCCTTTGGATCTAAACCATACTGTGCCCTCAACGCCCACTAGCTGTCTGTGGTGCCCGGGGCAGCACTGAGCTTGCTCCAAGGGTAGCCTCCCCATCGCCCATTTGGGAGTCACGGACCAACTTTATGGGCCCCCGTCTACCAGGGGGCCTTCCTCCCAGCCACACCAGGTCACTGACCGCATTGCTCTGAGCGCACAGCTGTTGGAAAGGTCCAGGGAGGACGTGGATCCAGAGCCCTTTCTAGACTTAGACCAAAGCCGATGGCTGATGCCCCTGAGGGATCCCCACTCTTTGAGAAGACATGCTGAGCACTGCCTCCTCTCTGGGGGCGAAAGTGAAGTCTTTGGGGTATGGCCTCACTACACCTGCTTGCTAGCTCATTCTGTGATTCCTTAGAAAAACAAGAGATATCTAGGGCCTGTGTCGTGTCACGCGGAGATATACAGCAATGTGAATTACTCACATAAAGACACACATCGGCAGCACTCTCCTATTCATTGCATCGGGAGGGGGACTGTGCGGTCAGAACCCTGACCCCAACACCTCTAGGGACCCCAGGGACAGGGCACCAAAGGCTCCGCTTTTCACAGTAGGTTGGCTCACCCTCGGCCCAAATGTCTCCACTCCTGCGCTTCTCTGCCATAAATGCTGGGAAACCAAACACTCAAATTTCCCAGTCCCGCTGCTGCTGGAGTGGCCAAGGGACGTGTCGTGTCTCGTATGATGTATGAGGTTGGCAGCTCCACACACTCTCTTCCTCCCCCGTGGCCATGCTTGCCCTTTCTGCCTTGAACATGGACATCACGGAGATCACAGTGACACGGCAGCCATTCTGCGCCAGGAAGAAGGCTCAGGAGAATTGTAGACGGCCGTCCTCAGGCTGCTGAGCGGTCAGACCAACCATAGAGCGGCAACCTCAGGACTCCTGGTGACGTGAGAAGAACAGCCTTCCCACGTGTGCTCTTACGCTCACACTTGCTGTTACACAAGATGAGCCACTACTGGCTCGGACAGTGGCACCCAACTTGCTTATCGCACTTGTCATTGGTAACCAGATGAGTCAAAATGCTGAATTACGGAAAATCTTTGCTATAGACAACTCAGTGCCTTATGAATTTCTTCCTCCTCTTCTTCCTTCTCCCAGGCGGGTATGCTATGCAGTATTTCCCGAACACATCTGAACATAAAATTTATCACCATCCTCCTAACCCTTTAGGTGGGTTTAGGAAAAGGCTGCCTTAGTTTAAAAGCAAGTCTGGGTACTCAGCAAAATAGTGGGGTGGGCATAGCTTCCTTGATGCTTGCCCTGTCTTGGTGAGAGGAGTAGGCATATTGGAGTCTCGGGTTCAGACCCACACCCTTCCTCCCTAGTTGCGTGCTTCTGTCTAGTTCACTTCCTCTTGCCACCTCGGTGTCCCATAATGAACGTGGGGATGGTAAGAGCCATGTCACAGGCTGTGATGAGGGAGAGGGGTCGGATCCTGTGTGCCTGGGGTCTGCCAAGTATGCGGCACCCAGACGAGGTTAGTCCTTGCTCCTTCCCCTTCTTTCCAGCTCCACAGCTCTTTCTGGAAATAACATGGGAGCCTTTGCTTTCCTAAAGGCTCAGTTTCTCATCTGCAAGCACTGAGCCTGGATCAGGTCCTGGAGCATCCTTGCTTTCAGTGCTACACACCAGGAGGGTTCCCCGAGACCACCCTCAGTCCCAAGTGTCCCCTGGGGGACAGGGCCACCCAGGCCAGCAATCTCTGCTTGGTGGCCTCTCCTGCCCCTTTCAGCTCCCAAATTTTAACCCAAGCTGAGCAACCCCATATCCGCCATGTTGAGGCTGAGTGCCTACTAAGGACAGAGGAGGAGGCGGCTGCCTCAACTCTCCAGGCAGCTGTGTGTGGCCTGGGCTGTGGTCAATAGACCCTGGGAGTGGGCGGGGCAATTACGTGCACGGCCTCAGTAAGGAGCCGAGAGCCGCGGGATGATTTGCTCAGTTGTGCATTCAGTGACTGATACTCCTTGTAGCTCAATCATTTATGTATTTCTTAGGGGGTTTGTGTGTTATTTTGCCTCTCTCCATCACGTCCCTGGCCAGAGGCAGATAGCCCTCCGCTCAGCCTTAACCCCCCGTCGCCTTGAGAACTGTCTCCGCCGAGAAGCCAAGTTCTTCCCAAGGCTCACCCGGGAGGAAAAGGGAGCCCGTCTCAAGCGGCCGACAGTCGGTGTGGCTGACGCGGCTTGTAGTCTCATCAGCGGAGACAGGGAGCTCCCCCACCCCCCGCCCTGTGAATGAGTTAGCCTCTCTGGGTGTGCGTCCCAAATGTCAGGAGGGGGCCCAGCACCTCCTAATTCCCTGAAAGCCTCCCACTCGGCAGCCTCGCTGGGCTGGGGGCGCACCCCCGTGTCTGGGCTCCATCTGCTCTCTGCTAATGGAGAGTGGAGTGTGGGAAGAGAAGATGCTTTTGCAAATGTGCTTTCAGGTGGGGCTGCCGTTGAACAATGTCGCTTTGTGTCTCGGCCCCTCCCCAGCCCCGCGTGTGACTCATACCTGACTGTGTTGTGCATGACATTTACGGGCACTCGAGGGCCGTCTGGGGGCTGGGGCCCGGCGGCCGCCGCTGTTTAGAAAGAGAATTGCTGTCTGCGAGGGTTCTAGACACCCACTTGTCCACACCCTGGGAGGAGCAGGGCTCTTCATCGTGTCTGGACTTAATAAAGGACAGACCGGGCTGCAACACACGCACTACAATGCGTCTCCTTCAGGAACCCTCTGTTTCAATTTTCTGCTCTGCCTTGTGTACACAGAAAACCGCCCCCGGACTGAAGCACTCCAACCCCGCTCCAGCTTCCCCCGGTGAGCACACCACGGTCACTGCATGGGGGCACCTTTTGGCTTTGGTGGGATATAGAATAGCACCGTGTTGCGAGGGTCCATGGTCCTAGGGTTCAACACAACTTTGTGAAAAACTGTAATTTTATCAATACGGAAATGATGCTTAGAATGGCATTCCTTCTTGTGTTTAGGCTGCAGAGTGCCACGTACAGCAAGAACTTTCCCGAGGGCACCCCCAAGGCCTGCTTGTTCTGGGAGGTAAGGTGACTACGGGCATCACCTCCTCTCGACGCCACAAGAGGAAAACAAGGCACCAGGGGCCTCGGAGGGGGCTTTGGCAACAGCCCAGTGTGAAGGGAGGCCAGGCTGGACGCCGGGGCACCTGCTCGGGAGCACGGCACCACGTGGGGAACCATCACACCGCCCTCACGCCGCTTCTCTGCAGACGTTGCCAGCAGCCGCCGGGGCCAAGCCGGGAGGCCGGCTGGTGGATCTGGGGACGTCGGCCGTGCCCTCATGGGCCACACATCTGAGTAAAAGAACAGCTTTTTGTTGTCCCTTTTTCCAACATCTTCACGTCGTAAACATCTAAGGTACAGAGAAACTGCTGAGTTTGTGTGCTCCCCGCCTCTCCCAAAGAGAACGCCTTGTATCTCCCAAACTCCCTGGGTTCAGCCCAGACTCCCTGTTCTGGGAGCTTCTCTTCGTTGTGGCCGGGACTCCTTTCTACACCCCCAGGTGTCCCGCCCTGCGGTGGCCCTTTCTCCCTGCAGCCACCTGCGGCATTCCCGCCCTCGCCCCTGCCTGGCACAAGCAGCGCCAGGGCTGTCTCCTCACAGGACACGGGGCGTCTGCACAGGAAAGCCAGAGAGCCGGCGCTCGGCATAGGACCTGTGCCTCACTGGGCTCAGCTGGCTCCGCGGGGCACCTTCCCCTCCAGAAGCAAAACAGATTCTTGGTTCTGCGAACCATTTAGCTCATAGCAGTTCCCCCCAAAGCATGAACTCATTCCAGTTCTCAGCGGATCAGGGTCGGTGAGGAACAGTACAGGGACAGGTGCCACTGGGATGAATGGGGGACCCGGCGCTGGGACTTAGCTTGACACGGGCCGCGTTCCACAGCCTGGCCTAGGTCAAGCGGCCGAGAGAGACGGGTCCAGAGGCACGGGATTAAGGAGACGCAGTCAGCTGTTACATCTGCCCTTAAAGGAATTTAGTGGGATTTTAATCCTCTAAAAAGCCTTCACCCAAGGGACTGTTTCTCTAGGAAGAAGGCCTCTTTAGTAAGGATAGGTCCATGTGCAAAACATCAATTTTCAGATCAAGACAGAGATATTCTCTTCACGGATGATGGTTGTGCTTCCGAAGTTGTTAAACATGGTCAGCAATTTAATTTGGCAACATTCGGCTGCATCTTCAACCTGAGCGTTGACCTTCTAGTCTGCAGGAGACGCGCGCTGGAGGACAAGTGCTGGGTCGCCAGCAGCCCCCCGTGAGGAGCTGGGACACTGAAATGGGGTTCAGTCGGCTTCGCAGGGATCCAAGCCGGGGAAAGCCATTTCTGCGACCTCCTGCAAAGCTTCCAACTCTCAGGACAACAGGGACCATGTCCCTGGGGGGCAGCTCTGGAGCCCCCTCCGTGCGCCGGGAACGCGAGGGCCGCCAGCCTGTCTTGGCCGGGGCCTTCCTGGAGGGCTTCCCCTCCGGTCCTGCGGGCCGCCGCACTCTCTCCTTGCTCCTCCCCGGCTGGCTTCCTGCGGCACCGGGACAGGGGATCCGAGAAGGATCAGAGAAGACCGTGCCATGTTCCCATCGCGGTCTCCAGCAGCCTGTTCTTTCAGGTCCTTCCTACGATGGGGTGGTCCCTGCTCCGGTGACCGCAGCGCCCCCCGCCTGGGTGTTCCCCGGTTCTCCCGGCTCCTGCGGCAGCTCCTCCCTTGGGCACGGAAGCCGCCCCTAGAGCTCGGACTTCCACCACCTTCTTCCCTCCCCCGTCCCTTCCAGCAATCCCTGCTGTACCGCTCCCTGTTAGCAAACCCAGGCAGGCTGTGGGTCTCCATGAACTCCTCCTGTCGGGGCACCTGCACCCACTCTGCTCCGACCCCCTTGCCCGCCATCACCCCTTCCACAGTCCCCAATGCCACCCGGCTTGGCTGTCGCCTCTGATAGCTCCTTCTGTCTGTCCGAGCCTCTGATAGCTCCTTCTGTCTGTCCGAGCCTCTGATAGCTCCTTCTGTCTGTCCGAGCCTCTGATAGCTCCTTCTGTCTGTCCGAGCCTCTGATAGCTCCTTCTGTCTGTCCGAGCCTCTGATAGCTCCTTCTGTCTGTCCGAGCCTCTGATAGCTCCTTCTGTCTGTCCGAGCCTCTGATAGCTCCTTCTGTCTGTCCGAGCCTCTGATAGCTCCTTCTGTCTGTCCATCGTTTCTCCCCTTCCCGCACGGCTGCATGTGGTGTGGCTGGGCTGGGCACCGCCCCCTCCTCCCCGACTAGGGCCTCCCCAGGACTCCCCGAGCATGGAGAAGGAAGGAAGGAGGGAAGAAAGGAAGGAATGGGGAAGGAGAAATCTCCTCCAGGTGCTCAGGTGGAAGATTCTGGGGTCGACTTCGACCTCCCTGCCCCTCACTGCATGCCCTCGGCAAATCCTGTGTGCTGGACCTTTGGACGACACAGAGGTCTCGGACGTCTCACCCTCTCGAGCACAACATCCCCATCCGGCGTCCAGCCTGGCCTCCCTTCACACTGAGCTGTTGCCAAAGCCCCCCCCACCTATGTCACACAGAGGCTGGGGTGAGGCTCTGGAGGGTCAGGTCAGGTCCTTCTGTGGAAATTCTCCGTGCATCTCACCAGAACGGACGCCAGTGTCCCCTGTGACCCAGAGGCATGTCCTCCCACCTTTCCTGTCCACTGACTCCTATTCCACTGGCCTCCTGGGATCCCCTGAGCCTCAGGGCCTTTGCACTCACTCTACCCCTCTGCCGCAGGTCCACTTGGATTGTGGGATCCCCTTCAGAGAGAAGGCTTTCCTGAGCAGCGGACGGACGGCCGCGTTGGTGCCCACCTGCCATCCACGCAGGCCTGTGTTGACGTGGCCGTGTCTGTCTCTGCCTGTGACGGCACAGGACAAGGTTCACTGCCATGTGTGGTCTGTCCCACAAGCACAGCCCACGCGAAGCGACTCTTCAGCACGTGCTGAGTGAACGAGATACTGGTGTTACGCAACATGGGTCGTGCCCTGTCGGGGACTCCGTAAGTGGACACCGCAGGGGTCACAGGAGGAGGCACGTGAAGGACGCATGGGCGGGGGGAGTCGGTTCTGAAAGCAGCATTCAGGTCCGGTAAGTCACAAAGAGGGGCAAAGTACAAAGCAGGTCATTGTTCCAAGAGCTAATTTTCAGTCATTTTGGCAAAACATTTCTGGAGCAGAGTTAGGATGAGAAAATGATCCCAAGTCAGATTTTGTAAGTAAACTATTGACCTTCCCCCCAAATACTGTCTTGACACTACAACACTGAGAAGGAGAGAGCAAGCCGTGAGCCTGGGGCCCTCACCTTCAGCTGGGGCAGTGGCCTTGGAGCTGGGCTGGGGCCGGGCACTGCTCCCATGGGTGCCCTGGGAAGGCTGTGTTCCCTCTGGGCCCCTGAGGCCTCATCAGCCTCCAGGAAGAGTATCCACCCTGCAGAGGTACAACTTGGGGCTTGTTAAAATGCCCGCCACAGACTGAGAAGGGCCAGAACCTTCTCCAGGGTGCCACTATAAAACAGAAGACAACGGATCCCGGTTCTACAAGCAGTGGGAACATTGAGGGACACGGGTCCCGAGCGAAGCCGGTTTGCCGGTGGAGCCTGGCGGGGGCCAGATGGTGGGAGGGCGGCCTTGTTAGCAACATGCAAAACACAGAAGCAACAATGTGAGCCAAATGTAGCCAAGGATGTAACGGAGGCACAGCAGCTCGGGCTGCCCCAAGGCAAGCGAGACCGAGTGCTGGCTATTCCTGGGGGGCGGGAGGGGGGCTGGGGGCGAGGACAGAAAGAGGCCCCGGCAGCCTCCAGCCATTCTTCAAGAAAATACAGAGCAGGAGAGAGCTCGGGGCTCCTGGTGCTCCTTTCCATAGGAGTTGCCAAGATATGAGCAACAAAGACCCCTTGCGAGCGAGAAAGCAGAGACGCGGAGTTGCATGCGGGAGGTTCTCCCTGCCCTCGGGGCAGCTGGCCCGCCAGCCTCGAGCCCCCAGCCGGGGGAGGCAGCTTGCTCACCCCCCACAAAATCAAGCACTTAGGATCCGATTTTCAAATTGCCCTCCCTTTTGCATCTGCCTCGATGTTTTGCATTTGTTTGAGGCGCGCATCTGCTTCCACACAATGAGCGGTAATTTTAAACCTGTTCAGCATTTAACCCAGATCCTTCTTTTGTGACCGGTTCCCTTTGCATCTGGAGTTCAGTGCAAAGAGGTTGTGAGGAACAAAGCGAGAGCAAAGTGGTATCTGCCAGCAGCTGCACGGGAGGCAGCTCAGCCCCGCACGCCCACGCGCGCCCACGCACGCCCTGCACGCCCCGCACGCCCCGCACACCCACGCACGCCCACACACGCCCTGCACGCCCTGCACACCCACGCACAGGGCCACGCTCCTGTTCACAAGCACCACCGCCCAGATGCATGTCCCCATGCTGCAGCGTGAGGGCTGCTTCCCCGGGGACTGTGGTTTTCGGGATTGGAGGTTCCCTGCAGGGCCCAGATCCCCTGACCTGGGGCTGGTCCCAGCAGGAGGGAAGCCGCCCCAGTGAGGCTCCAAGACGTGTGGCCAGTGCGGGAAACTGTGGGCTGCCAACCAAGGGCTCCGAGGCCTGCACGGGTGACACAAAGGACGCTGAGGGCCGTGGGAGAGCGGGACGGCTGCCGGCTGGGACGGGTCTTCCCAGCTCCCCCGGCCCTGGAGACACACACACACCTTTACCCATTCGTCCCCCGCGGGGCCCGAGGTTGTTCCCCGTTCTGGCCGGGTCCGGCGAGCAGTGCTGCAGTGAACCCCACTGCAGGGGATGCAGGGCGCTCTTTGGGATCCCGTTTTCGATACATGCGCGCAAGTGGACTCGTAATCAGCCACGAGGAAGAAGAAGCGTCTCCCATCCGCGACAGCACGGCTGGGACCCAAGGACACGGTGCGCAGCGAGCGAAGCCAAGACAGGTACGGCGAGATTCTGCACGGGCGGCATCGAGGCAGCCGCGGTCCCCGAGGGAGACGGCGGGAGAGCGGTGACCGCGGCTGCCAGGGGCTGCGAGGCGGGGAGGTGAGACAGGCTGATCCCAGGGTGCAGGTGCGCGAGCAGAGGACGGCGCGGTCCTAGACACAGCGCACGGCGGGGACAGTAGTCAGCACTACGGCAGCCTCCGAAGCCGCTGAGAGGCGAGATCTTGAACGGGCTCGCGCCAGAAGAAAGGCCAGTTGTGCCACATGCCCGAGGAGCTGGCTCTCGCCACAGTCGCCGCCACACTGCGGGGTAAGCACGCGTCCCATCTACGCTCTGCACACGCAGTGCAAGTCTGCCCCTTATCTGCGGGGTGGGGGCGGTCCCGAGACACCCAGGGGACGCCTGAAACCATGGGTAGTGCCGAACCCTGTACACGCTAGGTTCTGTCCTACCCACACTCACCCACGATGAAGTTAATTTGTAAATCAGTCACAGCAGGAGACGAGCACAGCACGTGTGGGACAATCGCGACAGTGTTCTCTAGGAAGTGACACAGACGCGGTTTCTCTCCCCAAAACCCACTCCACCTGCGCTGATCCGTCCTGGGATGGCGACGGGACAAATGCCCAGCGAGGCAGTGACGCCAGACTGACCCCGCTAACGGAGACCCCAGGAAGCAAAGCCGCAAGTGAGCAGGGGACACAGTCACACACGGTCAGTCCCGGGTCAGCTTGGTTATTCTGTCCTTGCTGTTTCTGAAAAGAAGGGAACTGGTAGAAAACCTCCTAACCGAGAAAAAGCTTCCACGTCCTCCCCTGGATTCTCTGCCCTCCCCGCCCCTCACGTACAACCACCGCCCCTGCAGGAGCCGCGCGGTCGCCCACGGGGCTTCCACACGCCCGGACGACCCAGGGTTGGATTCTGCGCCCACTGTCCTGCCAGAGCTGGAGGCGGGGAGACAGCGGCCCCTCGTGCCTGGGGTCTGTGCTGGGTCCTCCCTGCCGCAAGGACACCGCCTGCGAGCTCCTCTTCATGCCCAGCAAGGCCGGCCGCCTTCAGACCCCTGGACAGGTCATGGGCCCTCAAAGTCAGAGTACTTATTTTTTTTTTTTTTTCAGATTTTATTTATTTGAGAGAGAGAGCGAGCGAGCACAGGGAGGGAGCGGGACAAGCAGACGCCCTCCTGAATGCGGAGCCCCGTGGATCTCACAACCCCAAGATCATGATCTGAGTCTAAATCAAGAGTTGGGCGCTTAGCTGACTGAGCCACCCGGGCGCCGTCGAGGCGGCGTACTTGGTAAGGCCAAATTTGAAAGTGTTTTCATACGAAATCAGAGGGCTCTCGCTCAAGGCTTCAAGAATGACAACGTTTTTACAATTGCAAAAATTATGCCACATTGTTTGACACGGCGGCGCACTCCTCACGCACAGAAGCCGACCGAGTAAAGAGTCAGAGGTCGGCGGCAGAGCCCCGCCTCGTGCGGAACGACAGCCAGAAACGCGGGACTTACCCGGGCGCTGTCAGCAGGGCTCCGGGGCCGGCGGAGTCCGCTTCTGCCCAGGGCCGCGCGGCGGCCGCCAGCCAGCAGGACTGCAGAGTGGGTGAAGCGTGGCAGGTGTGAGTGAGGGATGACGTTTCACATTTCATTTGTTTTTAAATAATTAATAATCAAACTTAAATTGTAAAGGCTACATGTGTTGAGTGGCTCCAATGATGGACCTTCCTGGTTAGATCCTTCTCTCTAGCACCCACCGCAGACCCCCACACACCTACAGACCCACACACTCACAACCCCCACACACCCACACACTCACACGTCCGCACACACATACCCACACCCACCCACACACACTCACACACCCACCCACACGCACATATACCTACTCCCGCACACACATTCACACCCCCCCCCATGACCAGAGATAAACACACACACACGTTGTGGCACTGACTCTCAGGGTAATAATCAATTTTTATGACTCGAAAATTTAATTCTTATTGTGGAAGGTTTTTGTTTGTTTGTTTCCATTTTCACTGACATAGCATGAAACTGTCCCTAGGAATTTGGGGTGAGAGAAACAAAATCTGTCACTATCAATTCATTCCTTTTGCTGATGTCCTCAGGGAAGAGTTTTTAATTTAAGTGTTGTTTAATTTAGACGTTTCTTTTAAAATGCTATCCGGTGGGACGATTACTTTGTACATATTTTTTCTTCAGAAGCTATGGATCAATACAAAGGCAATTAGAGTATTTTTACCCTTTAAAATAAAAGGAATGAGTCAAGCTCTTGGAAAAAATGATTTTTAAAAGAGGAGCACTAAAAAAACATCCATTTGTATCTTGCCATATAACGCTAAAACACCCAACTGCTGTAACAAATGATGTTTATTAAAAAGTCCGTGTTCCGCCCACCGCTCGGTGGCTAGCCGTGGCACAGCAGAGCTCGGTACGCGCTCCGGGTGATCCCGCGGCGGCACTGTCTGCGCCCGCTGGGGCCGCCGGCGGTGGCGGTTTGGAGAAGGGCTCACGTCCGCACCGCACCTCAAAAGCCGCGGGAGGTCTCGCCCACGCGGACGCTGAAGGACTAGATGATAAGCTGACGTGCGGCCGTGGTGGGGTCCGCGCGGTTCCCCGGGCCTGGGGCAGCCTCCTTGTTGCCGCTGCACCTCAGACGGGGCCACCGAGATGCGGGTGCAAGTGAATCCGCAGGGCAGCGGGGAGAGGTCGCCCGTGGGACCGCCCGGGGATGGCGAGGGGGACAACCTGGGGACGTTGAGGCGATCACCCAGGGACGGTGAGGGAGATGGCCCGGGGACAGCGAGGGGGACAATCTGGGGATGGTGAGGGGGACTGTCTGGGGACGGCAAGGTTGGACCATCCAGGGACGGCGCAGGGGGACCGCCTGGGGATGGCGAGGGGGACCACCCGGGGATGGCGAGGAGAGGACCATCTGAGAATGGTGAGGAGGGGACCTCCTGGGGGCGGCGAGGAGGGGACCACCCAGGGAAGGTGAGGAAGGGACCGCCTAGGGACAGCGAGGGGGACCGTCTGGGGACAGCGAGGGTGGACCACCCAGGGAAGGTGAGGAAGGGACCGCCTAGGGACAGCGAGGGGGACCGTCTGGGGACAGCGAGGGTGGACCATCCAGGGAAGGTGAGGGGGGACTGCCCAGGGACAGTGAGGGGGACTGCCTGGGGATGGCGAGGAGGGGACTGCCTGGGGACGGCGATGGGGACCATCTAGGGACGATGAGGACGGGACTGTCCATCCGGGGATGTCGAGGGGGACAGCCAGGGACGGCGAGGGGACTGGCTCTCTCGGGCCGCCCTCCTGATGGTCTGGCTGGATGAAGCTCTGCTGTGGGTGTCCTGGGCGCCGCAGGTGCTGGCCTCCGCCCGCCGGGTGCCAGAATCGACCTCATCCTGACAACCACAGATATCTCCAAAGTCGGCCAATGACCCCCTGGGGGGCGGGGGGACCCACAGGATTACATTGTTTTTGTTCAGGCTCTTGTTACAAAGTTTCAGAGCACTTGAGAGTCGGCCCCAACTCTTTCTGTTTTAAAAACCTTGCGGAACCAAAGATTCTCGGGAGATTTATCACGTCAGTGGGAGAAATGCCCGGGTGGGGGGACCACAGCCAGTATCAACGATTTCTGTCTGCAGAGGAGACAAGGGATGGTTTTATCTTCTGCTTCGGGTTTTACAGATATCCTAAATATTCTAAAAAGAGAAACTCCCACAAAGTTATATTTTCCTAACATAAAATGTACATAAAATGTGCTTAATTTATTAAACACATTATACGGAGAGACAATCCCCTTCTCCTTCCTGGGAGAACCCCTGAAGATGTTCCAGGTGGAGCCAGTTCCCGGGGTCCCGGGGCCGGCAGCGTGTGGGGACAGTGATCAGGCTGCAGACGCACGTGGCAAACAGAAGCGGCTGCCACGCACCCGGGGGGGTGGGGGCGACACCGCGCTGGGCAGACTCTTCATCCCACAGGAAAGCCTCCCTCGAGACTCTACCTTTGTTCGGCTTTAAGAGGACTTCAGGGTTGGAAGTCCTGTCCTCAGCAGCTTCCAGCCACCGCTGTCCCGTGTGGTTGCTGAAGGAGCGCCTGATGCGGCCCGGTGCTGGAGTCAGACAGTGGGGCCTGGCTTCGGGGCTGGGGCGTCAGAGCTCGGTCCCGGGCTGCAGCCCGAGCCCGTGTCCGCCGCAGCGCGGACCCCGAGCTAAGCAGGGAACAGACGGCCCGGCGGGGTTCTGGCGATGCTGCGGGGCAAGAGGGCATCTTGGATCTCTACCTTCTTATTCTGCGCTTGGTTAATGAGGACTACTGAGATATGCGTGAGCGTGGAACCCAGCAGACACGACAGTCGGTCCGTGTGGCGGGGGTCCATGTGGCAGGGTCCGAGAGAGCCCAGCAGAAAGTTGGACTGCGCAAGGCCGGAGCCGGCATCTTGTGGGCTACGAACTCTTCCCCTCTGCTCCCAGACAACGATTACTCCTCATGACCGAATACCGGGTTTCCTACAAACTGCGTGAGAGACAGAGAGGTCCTGGGAAACGCTGCTCGATCACAGGCCACGTCCATTAAATCCAACCAGCTCTTTGCTTGGCGGCTTGAGATGCGCGGCTAATGGGAACTGTGGCTTCTTCTGGGCCCAGCCGGCCCCAGGGGGAATGTGCGGGAGATTCTCCGCTGGGAGCGGGTGTGCACGGCTGGGGGGTAAGCCAACAGGGGCGGGAGGGGCCCGGGTGCTTGTCTAAGGTAGTGGTGGGAAGGCCGGACACCCTAACCTGGCGAGTGAGCCTGGAGGAGGGGCCTGTGACAGGGGCGTCCCGGGCCTGGTGGGCAGAGCGGAGCAGCCAAGATCTCACAGCCCGAAGGCGGCCTCTGCGCCCAGTTTCCACACCAGCCAGACAGCGTTTGTGTGTAGCCTGGCCAAGACTTCAAGTCAACAAACTGTTTAAAAACATCCTCACTTCTCGTTGGTAAACGCCACATCTACTAATATATATTGAGAAAATTAGTGTTTTCATGCAATGTTTTCTGGTACATTACCTAAACTCAATGCGCAACTCCCACTTGGCGTTCCAGTGCTAGCTAGCGCGCGCTGCAATGTTTCCCCACCGACGGTGGGCGTCGGAGCAGTAATTTGACAGGCGATAAAAAGGGAATACGCTCTTTGGTGCCATTTCTGTCGGCTGTTCTCCACGGCCTCCACCACCGGAGTGGAAGAAATGAAGACGTACAATTTACCCGGTGTGTTTACATGCGTCCGACAGATAGTTTTCTTTCGAGATTAATTGAATTACACCTATAAAATATTTATATTATGAACTTACCAGTCCTGAGATGATTTTGAACAATTAGGGAACATGTTCTCGTGAGTCACGCGAGAGGACTACCACAGCCGAGCGGCACCGATGCCACCCTACAGACAGGACGCTCTCGATCATTGTTGCAAACGTATACTCGGGGGACACTCCATAGAAAGCATCACTTCACTTAAGTATGGTCACTCCGAAACCGGAATTCTAAATGCAAGGCGGTCCTGTATCCAAACCTTATCCTCCATGTACCGACACGGTAGGACCTACCCTCAGCAGTGGGCGCAGCAAGGACTTGGTGGGGTGCGGAACGGCCCAGGTTTGTCCCTTAGTTTAGTGATTATAAATCGCGCTACGACGTACTGGTCCCTAGACCATGTGAAGCTCAGCGCTTCCGTCCGTCCTGGTGCGCTGGGGTCGAGAGGACTGGAAGCGGGCAGGGACTCCCTGCAGAAAGTACCACGTGGAGGTGAATTCCAGTTAGGTGGGTGCCGGCAGTAGTGTGCTGCTGTAAGTGTGCTGCGACCGGCTCTCGAAGGGAAGCGAAGGGAAGGGAGAGATAAAAAGAGAAAAGCGCTGACTTGTAAGGTTTCCAATTCCTCCAGTGTAAATACTCCCATGTTGGCTTATTTCAAGCCACAGCCTGCTGGGACAGATGGGCACAGTGGGTGTCCGGCATGGCAAAAGCTGTTCCAGTGCCCCATGGACCCGTGTGGTCTGTAGGGCGCTGCCCTGGCACCAGCAGTGTTACCGCCGTTCATGCCTCTGGTGTTGCTTGTCACGTGCCAGTCAAAGCAGGAACATTAATTGCACACCACAGCATGGTTAACATTGATTTATGTTCTACAATTTTCTAGAAATAACATCTAGCATATTTACAGCTGTTAGTATAATCATCACTTTGGCGTTTAAATCTACAAGCATTAAATTTACTCTCAACAGCACTGTCAATTTTTGTGTCCCTTAAGGTATTCTTGTGAAAAGTGGAATTTTTGTTTCCATGGTGGTGGGTCCGTGCGTGTGCCATTACTGGGCTACAATTTCTGGAAGTCGAGGACCTTCTGGACCAGAGACCCCCACACCCCCATCCACAATGGACACGTACAGGTTAAGTTCCATGAGTGTTACGCACGAATATGAATGCACAACCTGTGGAACAGGGCATGTGCTACTTTCTCAGTAAACATGCAACTAGGAGGGATGGTCATGGTTCAGGGTGCAGGTCGTGCCCCCCTTCCCACTCCACCAGGGCTTGCGGCGTCTCCCACCTGGCCATGCTCACGACACTCAGCCTGGACAGCTGCCGTGTCGCCGACTTGGCAGCACCCGCTGCTGGACACGGTGAGGATAGAGAATGACACATTTGCACAAATAAGGGCTGCAGTTTCACGCACATGGGACTGCTAACCAAAGCCGCGAGCTGAAGCCCCATGGCGGTAAGGCAAAGGTTGCGTGCTAGGCCACTCATGCAGTGCCCTCTAAAGGCCCTACTATGTGCAGACCTGCTCACAGGACGGCTTATGATTCGGGTGCCTCACATGCCAGTGACAGGGGACAGCCACCAACAATCAATGCCCAGGGCTGTGTGCCGCATGTTGAAGGAAATAGGCAAGAGAACTATTTGGTTTAAGTGGTGTTAAGGCCTCACATGCTAGGGGAGGAGCACAGTGAACAAAATCAGGCCGTTCCTGCTCCTGGGGGCTCACGTTAGTGTCCAGAGAGCACAGGAAGGAGAGACGGAGGTCAGAGCCAAGGGCCTTCCCTGGGAGGGAGCCTGGGGACCAGGAGGCCCGGTTGCAGAATCCCGTGTGGACACCGGGTGTGTAGAGTGGGTCTTGAAAGGGGCGGGAGATGAAAAAAGATGCTGCAGCCTGGAACGGGTGTGTCCCCACTGAGAAGGGCTTTGTAGGTGGAGACGGCCCGGGGCAGGCAGGCGGTGGGCCAGCCCCCCCAGCTGCCAGGTGTCGGCGGGGGGGAAAAGGAAGCAGCGACAGGCACTTGTCGGACAGGCTGTCCCGGGATGCGATGCTGGTTAACCAGTACCGAGCCCTTGTGAGGTTCCAGGTGCTGTTGTAGGCCACGGGAATCCGACCCTGACTGAAGGAGACTCTGGGACACGGAGCACCCCCATTAGGCAGAGGAAAAGGGCGTGCACCCCGGACAGCTCCCTGTTCCTTCCTGACACTGCCATGGAGCGCCTAGTGTGCGGCGCTGGCGTTTGATGGGGCCAGTGAGTGTCTACTCCTCTCGGGGGTGGATGCAGGGGCCGATACAGCTCCCTTGGGGGACATCGGGCAGGAGGAGCTCCACGGAAACCCCAGCGTGATTCTGGGCTTGTCAGTCCTCCTCCTCACCAGGACCACCGAGAAACAACTCTCTCTCTTAAGCCTCAAATGCACCTGCTGGCCTCTGCCTTGGACTTGCACTACACAGCAGGTGGAAAGGTCCTTTAAAAAGTGAAAATGCAATTTCCTTTATCTTCTCCCATAAAATGTTAAGATTTCTGATCACCCCTGGAGAAATTCCAAGCCCCTCTGGTGGCGGGAAGCGCAGCCGATGCCTCACCCTACCCATGCCCTGTGGTCCGCTGCGAGCCCCTCTTGTCCCCCGGCACCATGGGCACCAGCAGACGTGGTGCAGCCAGGAACGGAAGCACCAGACAGAAAGGCTGGGCTGCGGTGATGAGCTGGGCTGCAGGCCTGTGGGCGCCCCTGTGGTCGGAGCTGAGGAGAGCAGGCTGGGCTCAGCCAGGGATCCTGGGCTCCGCTCAGCGCCGTGGGCTTGGAGCTGCCCCCACAGTGACATGTGTCACCACCCACAGACTGGGCTGCGGCTATGTTTGTCCATGGACATGTGGACGACTCCCTCAGCCCTGAGACGGGCTCTTGTGCCACCCGTGTGAGCACCCCAGGCACAGACCCAGCAGCTCTCACCGAAAACCACATCCCTCATGAAGGTCTAGAGGAGCTCAGAGGCCAGGGCGCCAAGGCCCCGTTCACAGGGGGCGGCAGGTGGAAGGGCCCAGCGGGGAGAGATCCGACGTCCCGACTATCCAGACTGGGGGTGTGGGGCCCAGGTTCTCACTCTGTTTCCCATGAGGGGAGACATCAAGGCTAAAATGCCTGCCACGACCTTCCTGTCCCGTGGTCACCATCCCGGGCTAGCCCCAGGCCATGGTCCTCCGGGCGCTGGGAGCTCGTGACCGAAGCGAGTCATGGGTTCCGCTGTTGCCGGCGGGCGTATGACCTAGGTGCAGCCTGCCTGGCTCTGCAGGGGAGGTGACAGGCGGGTCCCCGGGGGAAGGGAGCCACCAGAAGGAAGAGATGAGTGGCCCCCAAGGGAGGGATGCATTCCCAAGGAAAGTCTGGGCATCAGGGCGGAAAGTGACGGGTCCCCGAAGAGCCCGAGGCAGTACCCCCCACCTCCCACTTCAGTGTGTCCGTCCTGCTATGCGCTTTCCAACATGCTTCCCTTGGGTGCCAGACCCAAGCCCGTCACAGGCTCCCCAAGAACCAAACCACTCACTCGAATCCCGCGGACGGGAAAGTGGGGACAGTGGCCACGCCCTGCCCGGGGTCTGCTCTGGGAGCTGGTGCTGCTCCCAGAGAATGTCCCGGTGGCGCAGACAGGCCTGGAACAGTCCCTCATCGGTAGGCTCTGGGGGGATGAGACTCAGGCCAGCATCCCGTGACGTCCCGTGCGGAGGCGGAGCAGGGGCGGGGCCCCGCACATGTTGGAGCCGTGTAATCCGTGTACACAGGCACCCCGGGGTCTGGTAGCTGGGCTTGAACAAAGCACCACCCCGTGAGCCCCCTTCCCCCACTAGGCAAGGCTCCCTGCTCTATCCCCTCCCCAGGGAGGCCTGCCCTGAGGCAGCCGTGGTGGCCCAGGACTGGGTGGGTAGGGGCCGCCCCAGGTCCTAGGCCCAGACTGCCCCCCTGAGAGAGCCAAATCTCGCAGTGTGGGTGTGCCAGATCCCACGGGCTCCCTGCTGCAGACACGGTCCCGTCCGTGTTTCCTCAAGGCTGGGTCCTGTGGCCGCTCCGGAAGGAGAAGGTGGGCCCTACCTGACAAAGGAGACCACTTCAAGCCCTAGTCAGGCTGCCCGAGGCCCCCCACCCACGTTCCCGCACAGAAGGCTCTGGATGGCTTCCTGGGGTCTCCATTTGATTGTGCATTGCAGACTCTGTCACAGAAGACTGAGGAACACCCTTTCATGTGCAAATGACCTTGGACAATGAGAACGCCCCGCCCTCCCTCCCTCCGCACCTGCTCCAGCCTCCCGGCCTCCCGCCTTCCCTGAGGTTCTCTTCGGTGACTTCATGTGGGACTGTGTCCTACAGACAGCGCAGACGCCAGCGACACGGAGTCCTAAGCAGCCAGCGCTGGGGAGAAGCAGGTGGCTTAAGAGCACGGACCGCGAGAGAGATGTAAGTAGGCGGAGCTCACTGCGTCCTTCTGTGCCCCACAGCTCTGAGGGCTCCCAGGATGGTCCACCAGAGCCTCACAGCAAGCCAGCCCCGGTGCCCCTGAGCACGTGGAGGGCAGGGCAGAGGCCCTGGCAGGATCACACGCTGGTCCGTGTAGCCGGGACGGACAAAGGGCCAGCTCTCCATCAGGAGGACCTGGGTTCCAAACCCTACTCACCCGTGCATTTGCTACGCAACCTTGGGCCAGTTACTAACCCTCTCTGAGCTTTGAGTTCTTGTCCTCAAAGTGACAGGGCGTGTGAGGACCGGCTCTGAATCCCCGGTAAGGGCCGATCCCAGGGTGGCCTCCGCCCCTCGCCCCGACTCGCCGTGTGAGCGGGAGAAACGGAAAGGGCAGAGTTCGCAGCAAGTTCAAAGTCGGACGGAGGGATCTCCGTAGGGGCTGCCAAGGCGGCGCTGCTAGCACACGGGGCTCCAAGTCCATGGCCGTCTCTCCGGGGGAGAAGACAGACGGAAAGGAAGGCAGAAGCAACTTTCTTTCTAGTTCGGCGGATCTTCCAAAGAGCTTTCAGCCGAGCGTGGGAATGAAGGCCATTTCTGTGGGATTGCAGTCAGACGCGGGGAAAGCAGCTCCCCGGAGCCGAGTGCCCGCAAGGCAAGTGCTCCCTGTTACCCAGATAAAGCCAGAAACAGTCTGCGGGTCTGTGCAAATGCATCTCGACGTTTTCCCTGTGTAATCCTTAACCACTTCTCACAACGTTTGCAATGTCTACACGGATAATTAGGGAATAGTCAATAATTCGATAATAAAAACGAGTCACAATTTTAGCTAATTGCAAAAAGACAACCATCCTTGGGCCTGAATTAGTCACACTCGTCAGCTGTCTGAAGGCGGGAAAATGCTGGCCAGTGCCAGATACTCAGCCAGCGGCCACGCCTCCGGGGCGTGTCCATCCAAACCCCACTTGGAGCCCCAGTACCCCTTATTCATCCTTCAACGTCAAACAAATGTTTCCTCCGCGACACATACCAGAGTCTACAAGCTCGACTGGCTGTGCCAAACACAGCTGAGTCCTGCCACCAGCCCCCAGCACCCAGCCCTGTCCCCAGAGGCACTCGGGGGACAGTCCTGTGGCTGCTGGGTCTCTCAGTCCTCTCCCGCTTCTGAATGTCACGCTCACACCACTGTCTCTTGACGCTCGAGCTCCGCTTCCTGGAGGGACTTCCCGCTCCGCGAGGAGGAGGAGGAGGAGGAAGAGGAGGAGGCTGGGCTTTCAGACCCTCCCTTCCGTCACGCTCACTCCCCCTGCGCCCAGTGCTGAGCCTCCCACTCCCGAGTCCAGGTCCCAGCAGGAAATGACATTTTCCGAGGTCGAGGACGTAGCTTTGTCTGCAGGCACAGGCTGACCCCCCGCCCTCAGGACTCTGTCCTCCAGGACGGCACTCGTCGGCCTTCTCCCCGGGCTGGTGTTTCGCGCCTCCGTCCACGACTCATCCACCCACTCTGTAGGAATCGCGAGGGTCCTCTCACGGCCCTACAGCTGCCCCCTCCCCCGTGCCTGTGCCGCTCCCCTCTGGGGCCCCAGTTTCCTGAATCTGGCTTTTCCTCTACTTTAGGTGGGGTATGTCTCCCGCCGGACCTTAAAAATAGTGGGTGGGAGATAGGTTTACCGAGCAATCATGGGTCTGAAAATGTAGTCTGGTTTGAGAGTTAGTGAGAGCTAAATTTCTACGGAGGGAATTGTTTTTCCCATAAAATCTTGTCTCCTACTTTCCAACGTTCCTGCTGAGAAGCACTCTGACCAGGATCCCTTTACTTACTTGATTTTAACCCTCAGTGTTTAGAGTCTTTTCTCTCGGTGCACCGGTGTCCCCAGAGAGGAACCCTCCAATTTGCCTGAGGTCGGAATTCCTCCTGGCCAGCGATCCAAAAGACCATCAGAAAAAGGGACCAGGGGCTCCGACGGGCACACCGACCTTCCCTGAGTCCTCCTGGCCCCAGGCCCACCAGCAAGCCTGGGCCCAGCGAGTCCCACTCCTGGAGCCGGATGGCCCCCGCCCCGGAGCTGGGGGAACGCCCATCTCCCGCATCCTGTCCCCGACCGCACACCAGCAGCCCGGGTCCCCCTCTGTCACCCTGGGTCAGTTACCCTCATCCACCAGCTTTCTGGCTTCCAAGAGTCCCTATTCCCCGCCCGCATTTGCTCTGCCCTTGTGGCTTCGTTCCCTTTAAAACAGCGTACCTCCGCATCATTTCCTAGAGGCTTAACGAGGGCGTAGTAGGTAAATATGGGAGTTTGGGCCCCCTGTGTAATCACAGACTTCTCGGGTGGCATAGGACGTGGGGAACACAGAGGAGCTATCCCACAAGCCCACAAGCCCGCCCCCGGCATGAAAAAGGAAAGAGAGGAAAGGACTGGAACGGGTGCGTCCCTCAGACGGGCGCTGGCCAGAGGCCCTGCAGCAGGCAGCCCGAGTCCAGCTCACGACTTGCACGGCCAGCACCAGGAGAACGGCGCCTTCCCCGGTCATGGACTTGTGAGCTGGGTCCTCTGGGGGTCTGCAGAGGGAGCACCCTCTCTCGGCCCTGGTGCCCCACGGAGACGCTCCGTCTGGACCCCTGCGAGGTTCTTGTCAGCAGGTGAGTGTCTGCCCGGGCACTGCTCCCCAGTTCCCGCTGTGGGGCTCCAGGAAGGGGCCCAGCGACGGGCACCCATAAGCCGTGGAAGTCTTCCCTTCTGCTGGTTTTTCTCGAATTCCTTCATTCAACAGAGCTGTTCTAGCACCTGCCATGTGGCAGGTCCTGGGCAGGGCCGTGGGGATGTGGAGCTGGTGTGGGAGCCCAGTCAGTGGGACTTGGTGGGGGAAGCAGGGTGGAGAAGGAGGGGCTCGGGGAGCAGGGACCTTCTGCTTGTGGACACCCCGCAGTCTCGACTCCTTTGCTAAGCAAAGTCAGAACATACGGGTACTGGCCCCGGCAGTGGGCATCCTGGCAGCGGCCGCCCCTGCCCATTCTCGTGGGACTGAGCTCAGAGCCAAGCAGAAGAAGCCAGGAGAGGGAACCGTAGCCCAGCGACAGCCACAGACACTGAGTGGCTGGCCCACGCTGGGCGGCAGATGGCTGGTGGGGCCAGTGTGACACAGACAGGGGTCTGGGCCCAGAAGGGACATCCTGCATGCTGGGACACAGCCTCACCCATGGAGCAGAGGTGATAAGCTACCAAGAGACACTCCAGGAATTGACTTCGAAGTCAAGCAAGAGGCTGCCGACATGGGAAGCCACAGCAGAGAGAGGTCGAGGAGCCCTCAGGATGCCTGCCACCCCGCGGCTGGGTGAGTGGAGGGGGCAGGGCTATGGGGCAGGTGTGCACAGGTGCCTGCTCCGGCTCTGTGGGGTGGACCTGGGCGCTCACCAGTCGGGACTCCTGACCTGATCAAAATATCTGATCGCCGCAGCTCTGGCTTCTTGAGGCTCCCAGCAAGGGGGTCAGCTGGCGGATGGCCAAGCACTAGCTTGAGGGGGTCAGCTGGCGGATGGCCGGGTGCTAGCTCAGGGCGTGGAGATGGGCTTCACCATGGAAAGGTGTGCCGAGCGCGTGGCCACCAGATTTCCTCGTTGCACAGACTCGTTAGCACAGGCGGCTCGGAGGGCGGTGAGGTCTGCACCTGGTGCCACACACGTGCGGACGTGGGACCACAGGGTCCCAGGATGTGTGCCGCCCGTGAGGGCCCTGGGGTCAGAGACGTGGAAAGCAAGTCCCAGCTGGAGTTCAGGACGGAACGTGTGTGCACCGACAGGCGGTCCCGGCAGAGCAACAGGATGCTTTTTTGGAAAAAGGATTTTTGGACAGATTTGTGCACAGATTTAACGGAACATAGTTGTCACAGCCACAGAAGGTAAGACGGAGCAGAAGAGCTTCCTTGACGCGCCCCGAGACTCCGACGTCCTGCTTTCACGCAGCGAGCATCTTTCCATTTAAAACTTCAAGGTTTAATGACCCAAAGAATAGAAATTGATGAGGAAAGACGTGCCACCCCTAATTTTAAAATGTATTTGTCATCACAATCATTAATCTTTCTCAAATTTTCTCCCTTGCGAGGAAAAGCAGAATTGAAAAGATCACCGCAGCCGTTTCTCACCCCTTCAGCTCAGCCCCTCATTCAAGTGCTAATTGGCTTCCCGGCAGCCTTGCTGGGGGCGAGAGCTGGGGACAGGCAGGCCCTGTCCCCTAGGGTCCCAGTCCCCACTGGGTCTGCAGGAAGCCCTAGAGCTTGGCTGGTAAAGCCCGAGGCGGGTGGTCGGTGCGGAACAGCCCTGGGGGCAGAACGCGGCCCAAACCTCTGCTCTCGGGGAACCGGCACTCTGCCCAGCCCATTCTCTCCACAAAGATCCCCAGGGTCTCTGGGCTCCCTCCATGGGGCCGGGCCCCCTGCCCGGCCCAGCCCAGCAGCCCTGGACTCACTCCCACTCCTGGGGTGCTGACCCCCTGCTTGCTCCCTGGCTCTGCTGGGCCACCCGCTGCCTCCTTCCACTGGATCAGCCTTGAAATCACTTTCTGTTCGGTGGCGTCCAGAACCCCACCTTCTGCCTTGGGGCGCTGCTCCGGCCCTAACAGAGCTGCTCATTTGAGGACCAGCCTTGGCCACCAGGCCAGCTCTCCAAGCCTCGACCTCCCTGGGTTCAGCACCCCATTTCCTCCAGCTGATGCAGAAGCATTTGCAGGGCTAGGCTAATCCCCAAGTCCCCATGCCTGCTTTCAGCTTGTCCTGGACTCGCGGGCAAAGCCAGCAGAGGAGCACACCTCGGGAAGGAGCCTCTTGTCTCCGACAGACAGAAGGGAGGGTCTTCTGCTCCCTCGTGGGCACCTGCACAGAGCCCCACTGGCCGTCCCTGCAGCGGGCAGGTGTCAGGCCCCCACGGAGAGCGGAAGAGGCATCCCCCCGTGGGCTCACGTGCTGGGGGAGACAGGCAGCAGGCGACCGTGCAGGCTGGGCCACCGCAGAGCAGCGCGGGCGCGGGCGCGGGAAAGCCTCGTGCCCGGCAGCCGGCAGGTCTGGATTCAAGGCCAACGACGCCGCTTACCTCCTCGGAGCCGCGGGGCCTTGTCAGGTCCTGCCACACACACCGTCTCATCTGAAAAGAGAAAACACAAATGCTAAGTTCAGCAAATATCATGAGGATTAAAGGAAAAAACCAGCTAAAACACGTTACTTAGCGCGGAGCCCCAACGGCTGGACGGCCGCTGCTGACAGCTGGACGGGCTCCGCGTCCTGTCAGCTTCCGGCTGTGCCAGCTGCCCGTGGCGACCGTGGACGCTTGGGCGTGGACACTCGGGCCTCCGCACGGCACCTCCTCACGCAGGGAAGGATGAAGAATGGGGACACGTGCCGACGACCGTGGCAGCGGCTGGAGACTCGTGGGTGTGGAGACCCCTGGCGAAGACCCGCGCCCCCGAGCAGCAGGGAGGTGACGCCCGAGGGGTCTTGGCCAGCGCGGCCGGGGAAGCACCGGGAAGGCGCGTCTGAGTCCAGCCCGGGACTTGCTTCTCATCTCAAGCACCCACAGCCCCCGAAGATGTCATCAAAGAACCGGAGGAGAGAACGGGTGCGTCTGAAGACCACGGTGCACCCCATGGGCTGCAGGGCACGAGGGCAGTCAGGGCGCAGGGAAGAACACGCCGAGAAAGGCTTAGGGGGGCATCCAGAGCCCCACGGGCTGACGAGCCGAAGAGGGAGAGTGCTCTGCAGTTCTGGGGGGGCTCTGACGTGGGGTGACCCGCGTGTGACCAGGTAAAGAGAGGAGCCCTTCCAGCCTTGGGAGCGAGGGACAAACACACAGCAGAGGTGGACGAGTCCGGCGAACATCGGCTTCCGTGGGGAGCCCTGGGAGCCTGAAGGAGGCAGGACGGACTCACAGACTCCGGGAGGAAGCACGCCGTGTCCCGTGTCGTGAGGAAGGCAGGATGGTCACGAGTCGTCGAGTCCCCAGCGCGCCTTCCTGGGGAAGCAGTGGTCGCGAGGGACTAGGCGAGACACCAGCAAACTACCGGCGAACACGCAGACCCATGTGTGAACAAGGCCGATGCCGCAGCTGGGAAGCGACAAGAGGCGCTCGGTGGACCCTTTGGAAATGACGAGACGCAGCGGCGCAGAGCGTCTGAAGTCCGGGAGCAAAAGCGTCCCGTCCACAAAGCCTGAGAGCCGGCGGGGAGGGTGGGCAGGGGAGGCTCGGGCCTTGCCCTGTTCCCCGCCTACTGAGGGGTGCGAGGTGCTGGAGGCTTCCGGGGGTTGGCAGGATTCCAGAGCGTACGACGGAGGGAGACGCCACGAGTCCTGGGGTGGAGGCGGGAGCAACGGAGTAGGAGGAGGACAGGGAGAGGCGGCGCCGCTCAGACCCGCAGAGAGACCCGGAACACCAAATAGCCAAGTAAGCGGGTGATAGACCTCACCAGGGAAGGAGAAACCCAGACGATCAGCCGCTCCGTCCAACACAGCGGGCCGGACTCCGTCGAGAGATGAGCGCGCCGGTGGACGGACAGGCGGTGCCCGTGGTTTCCCCCCTGCGTGTGGACGTCTACGGCAACGTTGCGTGGACACGCTGGCACCCGGTGAGCAAAAGGCACGAGGAAGGAGGAGAGAGAGGAGGGGGTGGCGGGGCCCGTCCACACGCACGGGAAGCACACTGCGCAGGAGACGCCAGACGGCCTGTCACAAAGGTGCCCTCCCAAGGAGCATGGCCAGCCCCTGAGTGACCCCGGGTGCCCTCGGAGGGCCGCAGGGCCAGGAGTGGGGACTCGAGCCCACTTGTGCCTCCAGGGCCACCTGCTCTCTGACGGGTGTGGGGAGGCCTGCGGGGCGCTCCCTCGGACGCCGCACTTCCCCATGAGAGCCGAGCGGGCGGCAGGGCCGCCGCGACCTTTGACGGGGAAGGAAAGACTCTGTGGTTCGTTTCATCATTTTCATCATTAGGATGTTTCCTGCAGAATCACCCAAACGGCCTCCCGTATCTTTCTGTGACGTCAAAGCAGCTGCAGTTCCCTGAAGCCGGTGGGAAAAGTTACTTAGAGCAGGATTTTCTCCGTGCGTGCGGCCGCGTGGCTGAAAGCTGGCTGATTCGGCTTTCACTTTTCCACCACTATTTCTGGCGAAGCTGCGGCTAGATCTCCCGGCCAGACCCTGCCCCCTGCCCCCTCTCTGCGTCCCTGGACAGCACGTCACAGCGCTTAGGCCAATGCGCCTGGATGCGGGGCTCACCCGCTGTGGGAACGGGGCCAAGCTCCCTGCACCTGCTAACCTGTGAAAAGGGAACCAGAGCAGATGTCCTTGGTGGACTCACAGGCTGCCCGACTGGTCAGCGAGCACGGCCTCGAGCACGTGACAGTGACAACTAGGGACCGTTCTGGGCAGCACGCGGGCAGGTCAGTGGACATAAGGGAGTCTGCTGCCATGGTCTCCCAGTGGCAGCTCAGTCTTTAGAGGGGAACCGTTAGCAAGGGGACTTATCTTGTTGACTCATGCCCTCGGGTCGGATGGCTGACTATGGATCCTCCTTCTAGAGGCCTCCATGGTCCACAGAGAAAGAACAAAGAGTTATATTTTAAAGATGGGTTTTCCTAAACCTTCTCATCCACCTGCTTTTTCATTAAGAACACACAGCGTCGAGCAGGATGGGAGAAGCTTAATAAGCACGGAATTGTGCACCCTCCTTCCTGCGACAAAGGCCGTCGTGAGACCAACAGGAAGACGGGGGCAGGGGGGCACGCAAGAGGGAGACGGACGGGCAGTGGGGAGTGGGGCCTGCTGGACGCCTGGCCGGCCGTCCTCGGTATTGTCTTCCCAGAGAGGACACCCTGTTTCCAGGCTGACCCCGGCTCCAGACACCTGTGTGGTCCTAGCAAGGGACCCATGGGTTCTGAGCTGCTGTTTCCTGTAGTAAAACCAGGAGAACAGTAACCGCTTCCCAGCATGGCTGAAGACCGGCTGTCATGACCAGTTGTCACAACACAACTTCCATGAGAAGTCACTCAGGAGATGGTGACGGTGGTGGTGGCAGTGGTGACAGTGACAGTGGTAGTGGTGACAGTGATGGTGGTGGTGGTGGTGACAATGGCGGTGGTGACCGTGGTCACCGTGGCCGTGGCTGTCACCATTATCAGTGCCAAACAGACAGAAGGACTCCCGTCCATCGCTGTCTGCCCCGGGGAAGGTCTCTCTGTCTGGAGGGGGCCTGGCAGCTGGAGAGAGATCACAGGTGGCTCCTGCCCAGGGCGTCGGGCTCAGAGCCCGGCCTTCTGTGCCCTAGCAGGCTGCTGGCCCGTCCTGGACGCTATGCCTGCAGAGGGCCTTGGGCTCAAAGACCATGCCTCCCCTCCAAGGCACAAACAACGCAGCAGCCCCCAGGGCAGCGTCCTAGGGTCAAAGGACGCTCTTTCGCCAGGAGCATCTGACTTCCACACAGAAATGCTGCTTCCTTCATGGTAAAGGGCACTGGGCCAGACCTCTGTGGTCCCCGGAGAAGTCTCCACTATGCCGCATGGGCGCCAACTGGCCCTGGAGCCCATCTCTGCGCGGGTCCCTGAGAACACGGGTTTCCCTGGAGGCACGGACGGGTCTCCTGCCGCCGGGGCGCGGGCCTGCAGCGGCCGCTTGCAGAGCGCGGGTGCCTGAGCTCGAGGTGCCGTATTTACCGGTTTCTCGGCGTTCACCCGGCAGGCCACTGCCTCGCCTCCACCTCTCCAGGCCCCGGGTTGCTCCTTCTTTCCATGGTCATCTTCTAAACAAACCAAAGCCAAGACCAGAAATCCCGCTCCGCAGACAAAGCAAACACACATAAAATGACAAGTCCGCCTTCCATCCAGAGAGCAGGACGCCGCGAGCCCCTCGCCTCCGGTCCGGGGCCTCTGCCAGGTTGTGCGTGCGGGCGGCCCCTGGGCTGACGGGCAGGCGTGTGCGACCGCCCGACGCTCCTGAGGAGGGGGCTCGGGACGAGAGCAAGTGGCCTGGCCAGGAAGGTCAGAGCTTCGGGATGGGACGGCGGCATTTTCGAGGGAGCCCTTGGGGACCAGCCCTGACACCCAGAGAGAAGGGACAGAGAGGCCGGCATGTGCCGAGTGGTGTGGGCGTGCAGAGGAGACCCGTCCGCGCTCATAGCTCTTGCATCCCCTCAGGCCTCACGGCCAGCCTCTGGACCCCACGTGTGGGAGCCACGAAACCATCGGAAAGATTACTTTTCCCCGGGAATCTCCCTCCTGTTCCCCGACTGTCCGGCAAACCAGGGCCTGTCCCCTTGGCCTCCGCTTCTGTTCTCCCCCCGACCCCCACGGTCCAAGCTCCCGGAGCAGCCTTGAGCAGATTCCGTGCCCTCCTGAACGGCGCCCAAGCCCCGGACTCCAGCACACGTCTCTGTCTGGAATAGAAGCTCTGGCCACGCTCTGCACGGGCGGTGATGAGCCCACCGTCTCGCCGGCAATGCCACACCCCGTCCAGGGCCCAGCGAACGGGGCGAGCAGCTGTGACCCCACGAGAAGGGCAGAACTCCTGTTAATGACAGCTAGGCACACACGTCCTCATGTCGGCGCAGGGGTGTGAGTGAATGATTCAGAATGTCCCCCAACTTCTCCGCGCACAGCGTCACCCACATCTCCGCTGGCAGGTGCAGACTCCCAGCGAGGGGAAGGCTTCCTTCCGTCCTCCATAAATGGGAAGCTGGACGGGGCCAGGGCAGCCCACGCTCACTCACCATCAGGGTCTGCAGGAGCTCGGGCAGCTGCATTTCCCCAGCTCTCTCGTTTCTTGGCTTTGGGGTGGCTTGGCCCACAGGAAGTCCTGGGGGTTGTCTAGGGGCAGGAGGAGAGAAAAGCAGGGGCTTTCCTGCTGGGTCCCCCTCATTCTGTGCTCCTGCTTCGGAGGCACAAGGCCATGACTGTACCCCAGGACAGGGGATTCTGGGAGTCCGGCTTTGGGGACACACCATGTCCCAACGTGCCCCAGGGGCAGGTCGTGTCTCCCCAAAGTTCTCCTAACCCTCAGTACCTCAGAATGTGACCTTGTTTGGAGACAGGGTTAGTCCTGCAGAAGGAGTTAAAGATGTGGTCTTCAGGGTGGGGGGGTCTAATGACTGGAGCCCCCACGAGAGGGGAAGAGGCGCGACACAGACACGCACAGAGGAGAGACGCCGTGTGACGAGGGAGCAGAGAATGGGGCCGTGTGTACAGGTCAAGGAGCAGCAAGGAGCAGCCCAGGCAGAAGCTGGGGGAGCCTGGGCCAGATCCCAACATGGCCAGGAAGAGCCAGCTGAGCCAACGCCTTTTTTCCTTGAATTCTACCTAACAGTGCAATACTGATTTCAGCAACTCCTCACTCACACGCGACACCCAGTGCTCACTCCGCCCCACGCCCTTCCAGCGCCCGGCCCCCAGCTACCCACGCCCCCACACCCCTCCCTCCCAGCAGCCCTCAGTTTGTTTCCTATGAGTAAGAGTCTCTTATGGTCTGTCTTCCTCTCTGGTTTCGTCCTGTTTTATTTTTCCTCTCTTCGCTGGGATCTTGTTTTATTTCTTAAACTCCACATATGAGCACAGGCATATGATAATTGTCTTTCTCTGATGGACTGATTTCGCTCAGCATGATACGCTCTAGTTCCATCCACGTCATCGCAAATGGCGAGATTTCATTTCTTTTGATGGCTGCATAGTATTCCATTGTGTATATATACCACATCTTCTTTATCCATTCATCTGTGGATGGACATCTAGGTTCTCTCCATAGTTTGGCTATTGTGGACATTGCTGCTATGACCATTCAGGTGTACGTGCCCCTTTGGATCACTACGTTTGTATCTTTAGGGTAAATACCCAGTAGTGCCATTGCTGGGTCATAGGGCAGTTCTATTTTCCACTTTTTGAGGAACTTCCATGCTGTTTTCCAGAGTGGCTGCACCAGCTTGCATTCCCACCAACAGTGTAGGAGGGTTCCCCTTTCTCCGCATCCTCGCCAGCATCTGTCATTTCCTGACTGGTTAATTTTAGCCATTCTGACTGGTGTGAGGTGGTAATTCATTGTGGTTTTGAGGCCAACACCTTCATTTCAGGCTCCCAGGCTCCCAGGCTCCCAGCAATGAGACAGCAAGGCCACACATTTTGTCCCTCCCGCTGCCTGGGCTGTGGCTCTGCGGGTGGTCCCAGGGCTCGCCCACAGCTGGAGTTGTGGCCATGAAGGACATCTGACCCACACGCACACCTGTGCCCACACTCACCCCGCTGGGCGAGGACACGGCCCACAGGCCACATCATGTGTGAGACCAAGCCTGTTCTTTGTCACCTTTTTCCTGCTTATTTCTGTTTTTAATTTAACTTTGGTTCTTATTAGCATGGAGGGTTCAGAGTGATGAGTCTGAGACAGGTTTGCACAAAGCCGGGACACCTGTCGGGGGACTGGAGGCCCTTGGAGTCAACACCCCAGCTGGGGCACGGCTGTTGTGCCTGAGGCTGACACAGTAGGGAACCAATGAACCAGGGACTCAGGCGGCATGAGCTCCCGGCGAGCATGGGCCTCCACCGGTGCCGGCCGTGCAGCGTGGTCTCCAGAACCTGGAGTACCTCCACCACCAGTGTGCGGGCACCTCACCTCCTCTGGCCCCTTCCGGCACCTCCCAGCCTGCTGAGGGGCCCTGCGACGGCCCCCAACCCAGCAGCCTGGGTCTCCGTGCAGCCACTGGGTCTCGGACGGCTGCTCTGTGCACCTCGCAGAAGGACAGAGGCCAAGGTGGGCAAGCGGGCGCCCAGCTTGTCCTCATGCGGACGGATGGACGGGGATGGAATTCAGAGGAGTCTCACCGCGTCCTGACGCCGGACCTTCAACACCCAGGGCGGGCAGGAGACGCTGCGGCGGACATGGGGAGCCCAGGGGCCTTCTCCATGGTCACGGCAGGATCGGCGCCGCCGCAGGCACTCAGTGAGACGGGCCGCCGCCCTCAGCTGCCGGCATCCGTGCACCCTGGGCCCGCCGCGGTGCAATCAGGGCAGGAAGCACTCGTCCCGGATTAGCCATTTTGGGGTATTATCCTAATAGAGCATTATTTTTAAACTACCACAATATTTTAATTACATTCTCAGCATGAATCATTATGTACCTTAGTGAGAAGGCACTTCTGGGTGTAATTGCACACTGGAGGCCCGTGACGCTGTGCCGCGCTGCGTCCCCAGACGGATTGATGGACGCATGGGAGCCGGGCCGCTCTCCACCCGCCACCTCGGGCCGTGGCCCGCCGCCTCCTCATGATTTCTCCCGCCACCCTGCCCCCTGCGTCCCCACATCCTTCCCTCCGCCCCCCGCCCCTGGCCTCCTCCTCCGCACACGTGCCCCTCCCCACGCTATGCCCTCCCTTCTCTCATCCTTCCTCCCTCCCCCACCCTCTACCTGAATCCCCCTCCCCACGTGTCCCCCCTCCCACCCCTCCCCCTCCCCACGTGTCCCCCCTCCCACCTCTCCCCCTCCCCCTCCCCTCCCCCACCCGTCACCCTCCTGCCACTCCCCACTCCTGTGGCCCTTCCCCTCCCCTCCCCTCCCCTGCCCACCCCTCCTGCCTTCCCCTGCCCTCAGCCCTCACTTCCCGGGTCTCCAGCAAGCACCCAGCTCCCACAGCGGCGGTCCTCAGCAACATGGGCCCCAGCACGCCCTGCCCACCCGTATGGGGCATGGGGCTGCGTGGTCCCAGCACTGGAAGAAGCACGTAGCAGGGATCCCCAGGGTTCTAGAGAGAGCCACCAGCGGGGGCGGCCTCCCAGACGACCCAGCCCATGCACGCCAGCGAGCTCCCCAGGACAGCCCCTCAGAAGGCACCGGAGGTGGCTGCAGAACTCCCCCTCCCACACTGCTCCCATGTCCCCTCCTGTGGGTGGGGGAGTATTAAGGCCCTCAGGGAAGGGTGATAGAGGCCACGGGGTCTGTGTGCAGAGGAGGCAGGGGACGGGTCCAACCTCACACCCTTGGCCATCAGCGGTCGGTCTTTCCAGCCTGATTACCTGCCATGTCCCAGGGGGCCCCACCTGGCGCTTTCCCACAGCCACGCGTTCCCCTGGCCCCCGTCGGTCCCCAGGTCCCGGGGCAGAGAGACCGTGCTCTCATTCTCTTCAAACGCCACAGCCCCGTGAGCAGAGGCCCACCGCTGTGCGGGGGCACCTTCCGGCCTGTCCTGTCCACGGCACGGGTCTCCCTTCCCCTGGTGGGTCTCGATCTCACCCAGACGCGTACCCGGCCCCCAGCCTGACCCGCTCTGTGCTCCCCTGCTTCCGTCAGACTCCAGGCTCCTCCAGGCCCCGCAGGGTCCCGCCCAAGCAGCTACAGAGCCCAGGCACCGCCCCGGGAAACCTGCCTCCCCTGGTGGCCCGTTGCAAACACTGAGACGGCTCCATGTGCCCTCCTGTGACTTCTCCCGGACCCAGCACGCGCGATGGAGGACTGTGGACCTAAACCTTGCGAGGCAGACGAAGTAACAGCATCATCGTGAACCCTGGGCTCTGCTGAGCCCCTGCTCTGGGAGGTGAAAGCCAGGGCAGGTGGTTTCTCCAGGGCTCCACGTCACAGGACACCTGAGTCTCCGGGCTGGGAGGCAGAGGGAGAAAGAGCGGAGATAGCCGGGCCGGCCAGGAAGCCCCGTGTCGCCGGCCAGTCGTTCAGGGCGAACAGGGTCCCAGTGCACTGAAACCGCCGAGCTGCTGAATAACTGCGTGTGGAGGCCGCGACACTGTCGGTGCCGTCCGGGGGTGACCTGCAAGCGAAGGCTGACTTCGGGGGCACGCACACCCGACCCTCTCCTTCTTGTGTCTTCCCCTCTCCGCAGGACTGTCTGTAACGGGCAAGCAGAGCATGTGGGCGCGACCTCAGCACAGTGGCCGCCAGACAGAAGTGACATGGTGCCGTGTTAACTGCAGCAGAGCGGCGGGGAACTGCCCGAGGGCTGTCGGCTGTTCCCAGAACTAGAAGTACCTGCTTCTGTTCCAGTCCAGGCCTGTCTCTGGGCCTCTCTTCCTCGTGCCCCCACCATGTTTCTCTGGTACCTGGTTCACCCCCTTCCTGTCTTCTCCACGAGCCCCAACTTGGGGGCACAGGCTGACTCACCACCCCACATCGCATTGCTGGACAGGCTCACGACAGCCTCCTCTAGGAGCACCGGAGAAGTTGGTGGACCCAGAAGCACAGGGTGGTCCCTGGGCCACGGTGGACAGGGCCAGCCTGCCCCTCTGCCACTTTCGCTCTAAGTCATGCCTCTGAGCCCAGAACCTCCTGCTTCCCTACTCCCCCAGACAGGAGCCTCGCCCGTCCCTGCTTTAAATGCATGATCACAGGAGAACCGTGCTTTGCGGTGTAGACCCTGCAGCGAAGATGCCTGGGCTGAAATCCGGACACGACCCTCCCTGGCTGTGCAGCCTTGGTGGGTCCCTTCCCCTCAGGTGCATCTTCTGTGCCGCGAGGACCACGCTAGGCTGCCGCACAGAGGAGCCGGGCTGTCGTGTGCCGGGCAGGGGACCTGACCCACGTTCTCATGACTCTCGACTGTAATCGCTTCCACAAATAAGCTGGGGGGGGGGTGCAGCAGAAGCCCTGGGGTCTGTCCTTCTAGTCTAGCGTGAGTGAAAATGGCCCTACCAGCCCTTGCTGGGAGGTTTCAAGCAGGAGGGCGATCTGCACAGTGGCCCAAGGAGTCAAGAATCAGAGAAAAGCGCAGGTGCAGCCGGTGACAGAGGAGGTCAGCCTGCTTCTCGGTGCTCCTCGGCGTCCCGGTGCCCAGGCGGGCACGTGCGGCCAGTGCAGGTCTGTGCCCACCGGCGGAGCACTGTCCCCGCAGCCCAGCCCTCCCACCAGGCTCGGCTTGGCGAGAGCGTCGAGAGCTCTGGGAGTGACAGGGTGGCTGGGATTCAGGGAGGCTCATGGGCTCAGTGACCTGGTGAGCAACAGGGCTGGACAGGAAACCATCTTCTCTTTAAATCCCACAAGGCAGCTTGGGTCTTAAAATATTTTTAATTGAAAAGGAAACCTATTGTTCTACGGAGAAAATCAAAATACTACTGAGTATTTTGTATAAACCGAGACAGGGAAAGAGAAAGTCTCGAGGACAAGAGATCCTGCAAGAGGGGAATGTGGGAGCACAAAGCCGCCCCCCAGGAGGAGTGTGTGGGCTCAGCACCCCTGAGGCAGTCCCGCCTTTCATGGGAGGACAGGCCGGAGCTCCGGGCCCGGATCTGCTGACTCCCCGTCTGAGACAGAGGGTGAGTCGGTGATGGGAATAAAGGAATAAAGGAATAAAGAAATCAGTGCATCCTCCATATTAAATATCAAAACCAATTTTGAAAGCTGCAGAAATCAAAACAGTGCGGTGCTGGTAGACAGACCGAGAGGTCAGAAAGGGGAGTCCGCAGGACTGACACGATAAAGGCCACGTCGGGTGTAGACAGACCAGCTTTTACAGTGAACGCCATTGGCCCGTCAGGGAAGAAAGCCGGATTTCTACTGCACGCTGTACACCCGGACCCCCTGCCGGTGGGGTCACACACATGGGATACATGAAACTGTGAAATCCTTGCCTGGCCTTACAAAGAATTCTAGGAGAAACCCCTAGGATTTATCTCACAGTCAGAGAAAACCATGTGCAGAGACCCAGAATCCACATGCGATGGCTCCGGGACACAACGTCCACCTCCCCGAGCCGTCGGTCGGGGTTTACGAGTTAGACGGGAAGCCATGTCCCCGAGGTGGACAATGTGATGGTTTGCCACCGGCTGTGGGGTTCTGCGTTCCCATGGCGACCTGTGGGGATTCCGACTTCTCCCCGTCCTCCCCAACACGAGTGGGGTTCAAGGGCGCTGTCTGGGGGCATGGAGCGGTGGCCCCGTGCTCTCCGTATGCTGCTCCCGTGGCCAGCACGGCCATTCACAGCATTTCTCTGAAGAACTTCTATTCGGATATTTTACCCGCTTATTAAACTGGGTGGTTCATCTTTTTGTTATTGGGTTCTCAGGGCTCCTTACATATCATGGACGCAAGTCCTTTACCAGGCCTACGATTCACAAATGTTTCGGCCCCACCCGTGACTGGCCTTCCCATTGTCTTGCCTGCTCCCTTCAAAGAGCAGAAGTCCTTCATTCTGATTCTGCTCGGTTTGCCATGTTTTCTTCCACAGATCACGCTTTTGGTGTCAGGCCTTACCGTACACAAAAAATCGGAAAACAATGTCAAATCACAAAAAGGAATCGGAAAAAAGCGACAAGACAAGTGATTAACTGGATAAAAATATTCGAATTCATATCATAAAATGTTAATTTGTCTCATAGATGAAGAACTTCCCCAAATCCGTGCACAAAGACCAGCCATCTAATAGAACAAACGCGCGGGAGAGAAGCCGACGGCTCGCAGAGAAAGAAGTGCGCGTGCCTGTCTCACATGAACCACTCACTTTGCTCCTAACAGGGGGACACAGACGCGGACGGCAGTGAGAGAGCATCGCCTGCGTCTCGGGGGGCGGGCCGGGGTGGTGAGGATGTTGGCCGAGGGGAGATGCCACTCTCGGACGGGGTCTGAGGGCCTGGGACTTGGCACAGAATCTACAGAGGGCGATGTGGCCATTTCCTATAAAAATGCATATTCTGGGGCGCCCGGGAGGCTCAGAGGGTTAAAGCCGCTGCCTTCGGCTCAGGTCATGATCCCAGGGTCCCGGGATAGAGTCCCGCATCGGGCTCTCTGCTCGGCGGGGAGCCTGCTTCCCCCACCCCTGCCTGCCTCTCTGCCTGCTTGTGATCTCTGTCTGTCAAATAAATAAACAAAATCTTTAAAACAAAACAAAAAATGCATATTCTTTTTGACCTGGAGGTCGCACTTCAGGAAATTAATCTCTCCTATGTGCTGGCTCATATGTGTTTGCAGACGTGCGATGCAGCACTGGATACAATGTAAAACACTGGAAATGATGGATCGTCCGCTCCGCTCCCGGCTGCAGAGACGGAACATTCTCCGGGAGGGGGGACGGGACTCCTCCTCCTCCCGGGCTTGCGGCTCAGTGTGGACCTGCTGTCTTTCCAGCTCCCAGGCTGGGCGTCCCACAAGGCCGAACCGGAGAACTTCCTTTCCAGGACGCAGCCTTCGGTACCTCCTAAACTGCCCGCATGTGGTGCTCATTCAAGAAAACCAAACAAGTGAATAAGGAGAGAAGGAAACAACCCGGGAATCAGCCCGCAGGCTGTCCCTCCCCTGAGAGAGGGCCGGCTGGCCTACAAGCTCCGCAAACCTGTAGTGTCTTGGGCACCTGCCCTTGCCAGGCAGTTTCTTTTGAGCCTTAGAACGACTCTGAAATGAGCCCTTATTCTCGTGCACCGCTCCGGAAGCCCAGGCTCGGAGAGCGGCAGCCGCTGTCCTGCGTGGCGCAGGCAGGGCTGGCTCGGCCCCGGCCCCGAGGCTCCGCTCTGGCTTCGGGAAGAACAAGTCAGCTTCCGCTGCCTTTGCTTCCCGAGCGCTTCCCGGAGGCTGGCCAGGCCGCTGGCCCAGCCACGGACGCAGTCCCTGCCTTCCTGGCACAGTCACACCAGGACAGGGTCTTTCTCCTCCACTCCGCACCCCTGTAAATTCACCAGAGTTGCCGTGACCAGGCTCGGAGCATGTTACTTCGGAATGGGATCCGCCGCAAACCCTCCTTAAGCAAAAGAAACAGCTCCCGAGTCCTCGTGCTGGACGCGCGGCCCCACAGGCGAGGAGGCGCCCCCGACACTGCATTTGCCGGGGCTCACGTGCGGCTTTGCTCTCAGCTCGTTTATTTCGGGGGATTTGTGATAATGAAATCCTTGATTTCAGTCCCCACGGCCTGGCTCATGCAGAGACAAGTCTCCTTGCGACTCGTTATCCAAATGAGCAGGTAGTAGATGGCGCGAAGGCAGGTACCGCCCACCCACACGCAAAGGACCCCGAGTCTGCCCCGTGCTCCGCGGGGCCCCTGACTCCCTCCCCCGGAAGCGGGTCTGAGGTCAGAGGGTGCAGCCGAGGGCGAGTCCCCTCTACCGGCTGCTTGGACTCTTCCCTTTCCAGCAGGGACTGGGGGAGCCCAGGGGGTGCGTTTGTCCCCAGACTCCTTGCTCTCGCCCTCAATAGAGAACATCGACCAACCGGAAACGTTGGCTCTGCAGGGGACCCACGGCCGCACGGCGCGGCCGGCCCCCGGGCCCCCTCGCTGCGGGAAGCAGCCCACGCGCTGTCGCGCCGCTCCCGCCCTCACCCGCCCCCAGGAGCACCCCTCACGCCCCTTCCTCCCGCACCCCCGTCCGTGTCGCCAAGCCCCGGCCCAAGTAATTACGCCGCACATGAATCATTTTTTAATGTTTGGTTTAATACATACAGATTCTTTAAACAATAAAAAAAAAATCAGCAAACAGCATCACAATCTGGAATCTCTTTCTTAACATAGAAAACGGTTTCTTAATGGCACAGGGGGAGAACTCAACAGCAAGGCTGACAACATAATTAGAAGATTGTTACCGGGGAGGGAGAAGCATTCTTTACCCGGCTCTCACCGCTCTCAATCAGATCATTCCCCCTGAATGGCTAATCAGCTCTCTCCGGCTCCCGGATCCGCGAGCTGCGAGGCGCTCCCCACTCGCTAAGTGGCAAACAGTGACACCTCGGAAGGGGAGACGGAAAGTGTTAACTCGATGTGAGCAAACAGCGCATGGCGGCTGTGGATGCGGCGGTCCCGGCAGATTAGCGGCAATTGACGGAGACGGCACTGTCACACCTGGGTTGACAGGGGCTGACACGGCTTGTTGATCTCTGCTCCCTCCTCAAATTTGAGTGTCACATTTCAACAGAAATGAGAGCAATGCGAAAAAATAAAAAAATAAGAAAAATAAAAAAGAACCCTTTCAGGACTCAGCGCTGGCTCCACAGCCCATGCGTACGGCGCCGGGAACAAAGGACCGAGGGGACCGAGCTGGCCGGCCTCCAACTCGCCTCTGCCCCTGGCCCCGGCCTCGAGGGCCCTCCAGGCCACATCGGGAGGGGAAGGGAGAGAGTGCAGACCAGAGGGTCGGTGGCCAATCATGGTCCTGGGGCCACTGTGGTCTTCCCGCACAGGGTCTATTCTGGAAGAAAGCACCTGCTCCTGGCCACTTCCCTGCCCCGCCGTCCCTGGCTTCCTCTAGAGCCTACTTTTCAGGGTGCGAGGCCCAGCACTGTGGTCATCTGCAAAGCTCCGTGGGCGACAAGGCCATGGGCAGGGAGGCGGGGCCAGAGCCGGGGCTGCCCGAGGCCAGACACACCACTGCGACGGGCTGTATGGGTGGTGGCCGGTGGGGACAGGACCAGCTACCAGCGGCATGACGTCCAGCCCCCGGGGGCCCAGGGAGGGTCCAGGAGGACAGACTCCCTCTCTGCTGTCCCTGCTGCTCAGAGCTGCCCCGAACCCCAGCTCTTTCCAGCTCAGTGAAGACTTGGACGTTCGCCAGCCCATGGATCCCTCTCTGCTTCACGGCTGAGCGGACGCTGGAAGGAGGTCCCGCACGCCGCCCCTCTGCCAGGCAGGGTGGAGGTAGAACCGAGGCCAGGAGACTCCAGCGCCAGCCAGGGTCCTCACCGAGAGCCCCCAGGGGCCAGCCAGAGCCATTGCAGTGTTGCAGGCTGGAGGAGCGGAGGACTGCCGTCCTCGGGCTGGAGCACGGGGACACGGACTGGCTGCTCCCTCACCCCCACCCTGCCCGGCCTGCCCGGAGCCTCCCTCTGAGTAAAGGCACCAGGAATGTTCTTCCCTGGGAAACAGCTGGCAGGTAGCCAGCCTGCTCACGCAGCTGGTGTCCTTGGGTTTTCTGTCCCAGAGCGGGGGCCGCTCTCCCTTCAAGCTGCCGCGTGGTCAAGGCCCATCTTGCTTCGGGCATTGTTAGGTGCCGCCCAGTGCGTCCAGTCGGCAGTAGGAAGGTGCCTGTCTTCCTGTTGGGTGCACCGTGCTCGGGGTGGCTTTGGGCCATGGGGACATGTGCCCACCCTGGCAGAGGGGCTGCCCTGGGGTTTCTTTCCTGAAGGAGCTTGGGGAGGCCCTGAGCCTCAGCCGACATCTCCCCTGGGGGCTGGGAGCCGTTCTCCAGAGAACAAGCCCCTTTCCAGGAGGTCTCTGTATCTACTCTGCCTCCAGTTCCAGGCCCGTCCCAGGGTGGTTCAGGAAGAACCCACAGCAGACACGCCTTGACCGAAGGAGAATGAGGCGTACGTGCTCGTTTCTGTCAGGCTTGGTCCGGTAACGCTGCAGTGACCGCCAGCGTCTCAGCCTCACACCTCATTTCTCAGCATTTCTTGGCTCAAGCTGTGGGTCGAGGAAGACCAGCAGGGCTGTCCTTCATGGGCTGCCTCAGCATTCTGGAAGCTTCTAGCTGACCCCAACGCCATATCGGCCAATGCTCCCATGATCTTGGAGGAGTGTAGAGACTCCACGTCTCTCCAACATGTCCACCCCGAAGTGACATGTGTCCACGGGCCTCATCACCTGGCCAAGCCTCTCCTCACAGGGAAATGGGGCTCTCCTGTGTGTCCAGGAGGGAAGGAGCCACGCTAACACCAGCGGTTACTTCTGGAGGGCGTGTGGGCCACCCGTGGGGAACCCTCCTCTCTCGTCAACCCTCCCCGTGCCCACAGCCCCGCGGCCAGAGGAACACGCAGCCCTTGGCCCCGGCGTGAGAGCAGAGAGGAGGCTGGGCTGAGTCTTAGCAGGACTCGGTGGATGGACCCCGCCACCAGCAGAATAAATGAACGTTCCAGGCCTCTGCACACACTGATGGGCTGTTCCCCACCTGTCCCAGTGATAAAAAGCAGTTCGTCTGAAACAGGTTTTTCATTTGCTCTGAGATTAGAATAAGCGACGGGAGCCTCTTCTCACTCCCTGGCTGTGTGTGGGCCACGGTTTGCCTCCCTGCGTCCTCGTGTCCGAGCATAAACACAAATCTCTTGATGGTTTCCACAGTTTCACCTTGTAGGGAAAGGTCTGCACAGACTGACATTTTCCCCAGCATCTCTAGGTGTTTCATCATATTCCTTGCCGCTGCCCTGCTTGCATCAGGGCCCTTCTCCCTGTTCTCAGCGGGCTAGGCCGTGGCGGGGGGAGGGCCACTGCCCCGCAGGAGTCTCATCTCCACTGTCTGACCGTACACGGCATGTGACGGCCCTACACGCTAGCTGCACGCGTGGCTCTCCCTACACTCCTCTGAGGCCAGCCCACGAGCTTCCTTTGACTAAGCGTCACCTTCTCCCACTCCTGGCCACAGCCTTCTGCTCAGTTCCAGCATTTTCTCAGGCTGTTCTTGGTGGTTTGAAAAGCCTCCAATTCCTAGAGAGTAGAATCTTCTGCTCCAACTCAACGTCAGCTTCAAATCACTTCCGGCAGGAAGGCTGCGCAGAGCACCCTCAGCAAAATCAGCGCAAATCCACATCCTCACCCTCTGGAAAGCCCAAGAAACCTCTTTCCAGTTCTTTTGGGAAGTTACCTTTTTTCGTGGAATAAAGATCTTTGCTAGGATCAGACGATCTTCATTTGTTTTGAGTCGCAAGGAAGAGAGGACGCCAGGCTGAAGTCCGAAAGGCCACGCGTGGCTCGGGAAATGACATGGAGGCGGACCCGCTCTCCGTGGAGAGGGAACATCCTCTTGCCCATTGTGCCCTCCACACAAGATCCTAGGGCATTCTTTTCTTCCACGCTAACTTAAGTCCGACTTCTCCCTAGAACGAGAACCTACCAGCTTATCAGATTATACTGCAAGTACGTAGGAAAAGTGTGTCCTAATTTATATGACAAGGCATGACTGGCACAGTGGTTTTCCAACCAGTCTCCCTCTGTCTGACCCAAATGTGAAAGAGCACGAACCTTTCAACGCGAGGCGGGAACCCCAGCACGCCTCGCGACTCAGCCCCTCGGAGCGTCAGGCTTCATGCTCAGACCTGCAGGCTGAGGAAAAAGGCAATCACACTCCCCAGCTGGTGGGTACTACTGGATTTAGGCTCTTTTTTTTTTTTTTTTTTTAAGATTATTTATTTATTTATTTGAGAGAGAGAATGACCGAGAGAGATAGAGAGAAAGAGTGTCTGTGCATGAGAGGGGCCGGATCGGAAGGAGAAGTAGACTCCGTGCCGAGGAGGAAACCCGATGTGGGACCCGATCCCAGGATCGTGACCCGAGCTGAAGACAGCCGCTTTACCAACGGACCCCCCAGGCGCCCTGGATTCAGATCCCACCACACTGCGGGTGGCAAGGTAATCACCGCTCCCCGACACAGGTCGCTGAGAAAATGAAACAGTGCAGCAAGTCTTGAGTTTTTGCTGATTCTGACTTCTGCGTGATGAACGTTGACCTCGGTAAGAAGAGGCGGCCCGCAGGCAAGGGAGGTCCACGACCTCATTCTGCCCACGCTCGGGCGGGTGAAAGGCCGTCTGACGGCTGGCCCAGTCCGTCTACGATGACCTGCTTATCTGGGAGGGCACCATCAGCCAGATGACCACCATCCTGACTCGTCCTCAACGGATCAACTAACTGGTCCTCGATGGACACGGCCCCGAGCTTCCTTGGCCGACCTGCCAGAAACGTGTTCCCCGGTCACAGATGAACCCATGAGAGGAAACGGGCGCCCATTCCCAATGACGTCACCAGCAAAACAGCGATGGGCGACAGAAAGCGACAGGAAAGCTGGGCTCCCAAGAAGACATCCCAAGATCCCAGAGGGAGAAGGCCGTGTTTCATTTCCCAGCCCAGAGTGCGGAGAAAGTCCAGCGTTTGCCTCAAACCCCAGACGACTCTGGCCATTTTTTAGGACACAGCCTCCTGGCCATGTCAGCTTGGACAACCGAGCTCACGTCCCTGTCCTCAGACACCAACACACCAAGCAGCCGGGAGGAAGGCGGGACGGGACGACCGGACACGACGTCAGACAAGGCGTTCAGAAGGCGGCTTCTCCGCGGCACGGGGAGGGATGCTTCTCATCACCTAAAGTGATGTAATGAGGACAAATGAGGAACCTGGGTAATCCCCCAACTGGGTGATCTGCCCTCTAGATAGCCGAGAGTGACTAATCTGCAAGTTAATTGTTAGGTAGGAAATATTTGTCTGCTGTGAGAGTAGCTCGGTTACAACACAAAGGCTGGCTTGATTCTGTGCACTTAACACAAATCACCAGGGAACATGCGTCTCATCAACTAGCTTCTCCAATTTTAATCAATTGCTTATTATTTCCCTCCACACCAACGTATCCCCGTGATTTCTGCCATGTGAAACAATCACGGAATACTCCAGTGAGTGAGGCCTGGCAGGAGAAGGAGCCTTCGTCGTTGACCCCAGGCACACAGGCTGCTGGAGGGCCCTGGCCCATGCTCCCCCACGGCACGAGGTGTGGGTGACCCGTCCAAGCTCAGCTGAGTCGCCTCCCCATCCGGTTACAAGGAAGCGATTAGCCAGGCGGGAGGAAGCTCAGCGTCCGAGTTCTGCATCCATCTGCGTGTCGTGCAACAGAAACAGAGTGTGCGAGCCCACGGGGACGCAGTGTGGCTGTGCTCCCTCACCGGGCCACGGCACCCCCTTTCCCGGCCTCACAGAAGTCCATGGTTCAGCCACTCACCAGGAAGCTGGGACAGGGCAACTGCGTCGCTGGGGTTCCGCCTCCCGGGCTGGTTCCCCATCATTCTGGGCCTCAGACCTGCGTCTGGGGCGTCCGCTACCTGGGCTGAGCTGTGGAGAACAGAAGGTGACAGGAAGACCTTCCTAGGAAGCGCACTGGGGAGACTGAGGCACAGGGCAGGCAGCCGTTCCCAGGAGAGCACACCTTCCTCGGGCTGGGCTCCCTCTGCGTGGACCGTGTGGTCCCCTGGGCCACTGCAAGGCTCTTTTTCCTCCAAACTGACCTCTCCCACCTTTCCCGGCTCTGGATGCTGTCCCCAGTGACCCGCAGCTTTGACCCAATAAGATCTTGTCCCCGCTGTACCCTCTAACTTCTCATCCCGAGGAGAAACGTTTTCCTGAAAGATGGATCTCCTTCGGGGAAAAGAAAGAAAAAACAGAAGTCTAGGTCCCTCAGAGGAGGGGGAGCGGTGAAGAGGAGGGCACAGCGCACCCCGAAGGCTGACAAGGAAGAAAGCGTGAAGAGGAGGTGAACCCGCCTCGGGGATCTGCCCTGGTCCTGAGCAGCAGGTCCCTGCGGGGGAGCCGTCCAGGCCACCACAGATGCCCCCGTGGGCCCCGCACGCTGCCTGTACATGGTGATGCTGAGCGCGCAGGGAAGCCACCCTTGGCCCTGCCGTGTCCCGGGCAACCTCCAAGCACAGCTCTGAGCCCAGGTTGACTTCCCTCCTCTGCTCTGCTTCTAGATCTCTCCGGTAGGGTCCCGCGCCCACCCAGTTCCCGAGACTCCTGGCCGCAGCCGCTCTGGGCCCACCTCTCTCCTCTGTGTTGGTCGCCCCCGGGCAGGACAGGTCGTCCTGGCCTTGGCACCCCCTCCAGGGCCTACTCCTTCCAAGAGCGGACTCCCCGTGTTCGCTCAACTGCGCGCTGGCATTCACGGGGAAAATGGACGGCGGCGAATGCTGACTGATCGTTATTCAGAAACAATTATAAGTAGTAACTTTATGGTCAGGTACGTGGGCAATACAATTAAATAACAGTGACCTCATTCATATGAATGTCACAGTTCCCGGGTAAACTCTGAGTCAGCAAACGGAGTGCTTTGGGTCAGCGTCTGTTTGGGGTCTCCGACAGACCTGGGCACACTCGCTGCACCGTCCCGGGAGCCGGCGTGGACAGGAGCTGCCAACGCTGCTCTCCACACGGCTGTGCCGACATCCCGGCTCCCGCGTGCCTTTGCTGTCCTGATGTGGCCCACCGATGGAGCGACCCTGCAGGGATGGGGTAGGAGTCTCCTGGTGAGGCACCCAGGGCAGCATAGGTGTCAGTGTCCTGAGGCCACCCAAACACAAGCCGAGAGCTGAGCACAACAGAAACGCATGTCCCAGGCCTTGGGGCCTCGAGTCCAAACCCAGGGCGTCAGCAGGGCGGACCTCCTCGGAGCCTCTGGAGAACTTTCCTTGCCTCTTCCAGCACCTGGAGTGGACCAGCCGTCCTGCTGTCCCAGGCGCGCAGACCTGGCACTGCCGCCAAGTGGCCGTCTTCACACCGTTCTCCCCGTGAGTCTGTCTCTGAGTCCAAGCGTCCGTCCCCTTTTATAAAGCCGCCTATCGCGCGGGTCATACCAATGACTTCTTTCTCACTTGATGACTTCTTCTTCTTCTTCTTTTTTTTTTTTTCAGGATTTATTTGTTTATAATTTTAGAGAAAGAGAGAGCGAGCGAGCAGTGGGAGGGATGGGGGGAAGGAGAAGCAGACTCCATAGTCAGTGCAGAGCCTGACACGGGGCTCGATCTCACGGCCCTGGGATCACAACCTGAGCCAGAATCAAGAGTCAGAGGCTTAAGCAGCTGAGCCACCCAGGGCTCCTGCCCCCGATCACTTCTGGAATGACCCATTTTCCAGGTACCGGTACTGAGGGTCAGGACCCGAGCATACCTTTGGGAGGGACCCATTTCAGCCATGGACATTACTGTCCTTCCCTCCCTACCTGGCCCCCCGGCCACGTGTCACGAGGTCAGAGGACATTCGATGTTCTCAGGCCCTTTGCTCTCAAGATCCCTTTATACTATTAAAAATCATGGAAAAACAAAAAGAGTTTCTGTTTCTGTGGGTCATGTTTACTGATAATTACCGTGTTAGAAATTAAAGATATGAAAATGTTTACATAGTAATTTTAATTAAAAAAAATAACTATAGGGGCGCCTGGGTGGCTCAGTGGGTTAAAGCCTCTGCCTTCGGCTCAGGTCATGATCCCATGGTCCTGGGATCAAGCCCCGCATCGGGCTCTCTGCTCAGCGGGAAGCCTGCTTCCTCCTCTCTCTCTGCCTGCTTCTCTGTCTACTTGTGATCTCTGCCTGTCAAATAAATAAATAAAATCTTAAAAAAATAACTATAACAAACCCATTCTACAGTAATACAGGTAACATATTTCTATGAAAATTAGTATGTTTTCTTTAAAAAACACCAGTGAGAGGAGCGGCATTATTTTACATTTTCGCACGTTGCTGTCTTGGGCCAGATTCTGCCTCCAGCCTGTAGCAAGGTGTCGTTCTGACTGAAATGGAAGAGGAAACCAGCCTCGCACAGACCTGTAGCTGGGGGAGGGGTGCCCTGATGGCCTTTTCAGATAGCTGGGGGTGCGTTTCTCTGTCATTCCACCAAAACACGGCAAGCGGCAGTGTCTCACGGGTTAGCTGTGGAACCCGGAGCCCTAGAGATCAACTCTTCCCGCTACCGCAGGGGACACACGGGTCTCTTTCGCCCTTTGAATGCATGATTTCATACTGTCAGATGGTGCAGACCTTCCCAAAGCTGATACATTGTATCAGGCAATTTTTGAAGAAAACCACATTAGTTAATATCACCACATCTCAGGGAAACGTCTTTTCGTGCTGGGCAATTCAGGCTCACAGGAGCGGGGTAAGTTTTCCAGAATTCTAACTTTCACCTGAACATGCAGGCTTCATTATTGACGACAATACCGCCGCTCGCCGTGTTTGAAGGCGTGTGTTTGTGAAAACATCTTTCCGCCACCGAGTCTGAACCACTCCTGACTGTGAACATCCCTGCAAGCAAAAATGATGTTTCACGAACATTCGAATGTGAGCCAAGCTCTTCCTTGAGACGGTCGTCACGTCTGAGCAGTAGAAACAGGGTCCCCAGAAGACATGTGCTCGAGGGTCAAGATTCCGTATGGTGAATGTTTTACTGCCTTCTCTGGAATGCTCCTCAGCGGCACTGGCTTTCCCGCTGCGACTGCGCGGCGGTGAAGGACATGGCGCTCCCAGCGCGGCAGCTCTGGCCGGCTCAGTCCTGGCACGGACGCCAACGCGGAGAGACGGGCACCCCAGGTCCTGCTTCTTTCCTGCCACTGCAGAGCAGACGACCACAACTCAGCAGCCACCAACAGCCCACGTCTGCTCTCTCGTGGCTTCCAGGAACAGGGAGTCTGGGCAGAGCTTAGCCACAGCCTCAGCTCAGGTCTCCCAGCACTGCAGTCCGATTGCGAGGTCGGCTGTGATTCTTATTTTTTTTTTTTAAGATTTTTATTTATTTATTTGACAGACAGAGAGGCAGGCAGGCAGAGAGAGAGGGAAGCAGGCTCCCTGCTAAGCAGAGAGCCCGATGCAGGGCTCGACCCCAGGACCCTGAGACCATGACCTGAGCTGAAGGCAGAGTCTTATCCCACTGAGCCACCCGGGGGCCCCAATTGGCTGTGATTCTTATCAGCAAACCCACATGGGCTGTTGGTGGGACGCGCTCCTCTTGGCCCAAGGGACCCTTGCCTTCTTGGTGGCTCCAGGCTGCAGTCCCTGTGCAGGACACTCTCCCTCTGACAGAAGCTGGGGGAATGTCTCCTTTCGAGGGGCTTGCCTGATGAGGCCAGACCCGTGCAGGACTGTCTGATAAAGTCAAAGTCAACCTGCTTAGAACGGTGATGGTATCTGCAGCACACGGACCGGCACAGGGCACACAGACTGACGCACGGTAGCGGGTAATACCGTGGCCTTGCCCTCTCACTCTAAGAGACCTGCTGCGGGGTGTGCACAGCAGAAGCAGGGATCCCAGGGAACGTCCTGGAACTCTGCCTACCACCCTTATCTCAGTGCCATCATTAGGACCAGGCATGCAAAATGAAAATGGGGTCCTGTGTTTAAAAGTTGCTAAGAATTTGGAGACTCCAACAGCTGCTCACTGGACTGACTGAGCATGGGACCCCCCCTGGACACAGGCACGTGAAGCCAGGCCCGGCTTTTATGTGAACAGTTCTGACCTCACGGGCCCCTGCGAGGACTCGGAGACCCCAGGGCTCTGCGGACCAAACTGCTAACAGGAGCACCTCGCCCTGTGTTGACAGGGAAATTTATATGAGCCTCGTCACACCAGAAGTCTAAGAAGCTTCCAGCACGGCTGGGACATCTCTGGTTTCTATCCTTCCCAGAAGTCCTTTCTGATTTTTCCCTTCAGCTCAGAGAAATTTCCCCTGGACCACATACGTCCTGGTGATTCAATCACACAGGGACTTGCAGCCTACCCCTCACTGGGAGATGCCAGAACCCTGCCTATGTTCCAGCAACACCACGTCGAGGGAAACTTGCAGCATGGGCCTGCTGCTCCCTGTGGCCCCAGAGACAGCTGTGCCGGTGGGGATTCAACGTGGCCCCCGGGAGAGGCAGTTCTGAGGGAAAGCAGTGGTCTGTCTTCTGAGAAAGTCTCCTAGAACTAGGAGCACCTCTTCCCAGGGAATCTGGGATCTCTCTGTCCCCTCCTGATGGCCAGAGGCCCTGACCCTTTATGCTGAGCACAAGTGGGACATACTTGGGACACCTCGTCTGCCCAAAGAGGGTCTGGCCCAGGTTCTGAGCCCCATGAGCCTATGCTCCATGGTGAGGCGTGGATCCCTTTGTCGAATTCTGTTTGCTCTTAGTGCCGCGTGTGGCCCTCCAGCACAGACCCCGCTTTCTGAATATCTGAGCTTTCTCTCGTTTGCCTGCAGCTGGCAAGCAAGGAGGCCGAGCTGGCCCTGGAAACTGCCTGCTTCCACCGGCACAGGTGCGGTCTCTGTAGTCGTGCAGGGAGTGGGGTCGGCTCTCCAAGTGTGGCGCTGGGGCTTCTTCCTGAGGTCACCGCATTTTTAAACAAGGGTTATTTCTGTCTGGAAATCTTAAAAACATTTTGTGGCCAATGTTCCCGCTGTGGCCACATCTACCTCTGCAGCCCCCAGAAGAACGGCCAACAGATTTTGATCCAATCTGACCTGCTCACCCCAGAGTCTTGGCTCCCTGTCACAGCAGTCGCCTTACTGCAGACGGTAATCTTTTAATGATGCAAATGCTACCATGTCACCTTCCTGCCTAAGATCCCTCAGTGGTCCTCCACTGCCTTGTTTCCACAAATATGCACCGAGACAGCCGCACAAGGCCCCAGCCGCCAGAGCTACGTCGGTGATCAAAATGGCAAAATTCGTGCCCTACAGAGACCACATTCGAGGGGAAGTCAGACACCACACAAAACACAGACCTCAAAGGCATGCTAGAAGGTGAAGATCCTGGACAAAGTGGATCAGGATCTGGCCCTCAGGACTCCCAGGGGCTCAGCGGGCAGCTGGGGCCTCACTGTGAGGAGGCATGTGAACGAGGAGAAAGGTGAGAGAGGAAGCCCCACGTGTGTCTGGAGAGCTGGCTGGTACGAAGCGATGGTGGAGCTCACCTGGACCCTTAGAGGGACAGGTGTGGGCATGTGAGCTCGGTACAACAAGAGGAGAGAGGTCAAGGGGCCATGAAGAGTCCTCCACTGAGGGCTTTATGCTTGGGGTGTAGGGGTGTGGTTTCGAGGTCAGCTCCTGCTGTTTCCCCCTCCTTTCCACGCTCCATCATCCTGGCCTTCCAGTTTCTCAGAACCAGAAAGCCTTTCCACAAGTAAGTCACCCTTTCTGGAATTTCCCTGCCCTCTGACTCACACTTGTGTCTTTTCTTCTTCAAAAATCTTTCTTTTGCCCATCCTACTTGATTTGGGCCTCTGCGCTGCACTGTCACAGTCCCCAGGACAGTTCCTTCCCAGCTCTTTGTCCATTTATACTTGCTGAGTGCGTGGACGGATGGATGGATGGATGGACGGACGGATGGACGGACAGACGGACGGATGGATGGACAATGGACGGATGATGGATGATGGATGGATGGACGGATGATGGACGGATGGATGGATGGACAGACGGACGGATGGATGGACGGACAGACGGACGGATGGATGGACAATGGACGGATGATGGATGATGGATGGATGGACGGACGGATGGATAGGATAATTTGTTTAGTATTTGTCACCTTTGCTAGACTCTAAGCTCTATGAGGGGAAGGGCTGTCTGTGTGTCGCTGAAACTTGGGATTCAGAACTTGGAAATCAGGTGGTGCTATTATATGTTGATTGATCAACTCGTGTTAGCTGACGATGGGATTCAACAAATGAGGAGTCTCATGTAGAGAGCTCATCACCTCGACTGGTCGAGAGTTGGGTAAGTTTGGCTTTTTAAACTTGCTTTCCTATTAAGGGACTGAGAGGGGGCAGCTTTCAGGCAAGGGGCTCATGCCCACCTCTCCTGTTGACAATAATATTGACTTTGTTTTCAATCCTGCTGAGGACTGACCAAGGTTTCCACCACAGCCTCTGAAAACAATATACCTTATATCTGAGACTCGTAGCATTTTCAAAGATGGCCTGAAGGAAGTCAAATGGCTTTTCAATAACCCAAACTTTGTAAATGCCAGGATGTTTGCAGCAGGGAAGCTGGGGAGTCCTAAACATCTAAATTGGGGCCTGTTGTACCACCGACTAGCTCAGAGCACTGGCCAGGCTACTGAAAGTCTCTAATCCTAAAATATCAGAACTGCGAAGTGAAGCTAATAATAAGTCCCTGCGCTCCCTAATTATCCCTCCTCCTTGGGGTTATTAAAGGGAGAGATGCAATAAAATGTTATAAGGTCTGTGGATGGTTCTATGAGCCCTAAAAAGCCTCATCACTTCTCAGCCTTCTGGCTAAGATCAAGTGTAAAAAACTGTTGGTGGTTATATAAGCAGAAAAGATCTATAGCATTTCTACCCACAAATTATGTGCATTTGCACAATTGCTGTTATGAAATTACATATTGATACCTGCTACTGTGACTCGAGAGTGCAACTACGACAGCACAAACATCTCAGAAAGACCCTCGCTTAGGCCTGCCCTCTCCCTGCTCCATTCTGCTTTCTTCCCGGCACTTGTTCCCGCTGAAAGTGATCTTTCCCTCTTACTCGTGCTGCCTGGACTCCGGACCCACCGGACCGTAGTGTGGGCTTCCCGGGGAGACAGACGTTGCCAATCTTGCTCATTCCTTGGTTCCCACGTGGAAAACTGGTGAAGATAGGTGAGGTAAATGAATAGCTAAGTCGAACAGTGTGAAGTTTTACAGATTTACCTTTAATTCACAGCATTTTAAAGGCCCAACATAAGTGGTTGAACTATTTATGGTCAAAGGGGCAAATATCAAGAAAATATCACTAAGATTAGTTATAATGGTGTGTGGGACTAAATTAGGGTGTGTAAGATGAGTCTATGGAAGGCAACAGGCAGCTTTACGACATGTTAACTATGTATCAGTAACTACACATCATTTCATTCTAGAAGGTACTTTATAAAAGCAATGAACACTTCTATTTAAGAAATGTCCCTAGACTACCACTGGGTTTTAATAAATGAAGATCATTCCAGAGTGTGATTCTTGTCCCTCATAAATACTATTCATGGGTGCTGGTCTTTTTCTTTCCATGTTTTAGTTTTTATTGAAGTCCAGTTCGCTAACATATAGTATAATATTAGTTTTAGGAGAATTTAGTGATCATTACTTACATAGAACACCCGTCACTCATCACAAGTGCTTAGTTTATGTCCATTACCCATCTAGCCCGTGCCCGTGCCCACTTCCCTCCATCGGCTCACCAGTTTGTTTTCCATCACTAAGAGTCTGTTTATGGTTTGCCTCTCCCCGCCCCCCACTATGTTCATCTGTTTTGTTTCTTAAATTCCACACGAGTGAGAGCATATGGTAGTTGTCTTTCTCTGACTGGTTTATTTCACTTAGTATAATAGACTCTAGCTGTATCCACACCAATGCCAATGGCAAGATTTCATTCTTTCTGGTGGCTGAGTAATTTCCATTATATATATTTACACACACACACACATCACAGCTTCTTTATCCATTCATCTTTGGGCTCTTTCCATAATTTGGCTATTGCTGATAGTGCTGCTACGAACACTAGAGTGCACGTGTCCCTTCGAATCACTACATTTGTATCTGCAGGTAGACACCTAGTAGTGCGATTGCTGGATCATAGGGCAGCTCTATTTTCCACTTTTTGAGGAACCTCCAGGCTGTTTTCCAGAGTGGCTGCACCAGCTTGCATTCCCACCACCAGTGTAGGAGGTTCCCCTTTCTCTGCACCCTCGCCAGCATCTGTCATTCCCTGACTGGTTAATTTTAGCCATTCTGACTGGTGTGAGGTGGGATCTCATTGTGGTTTTGATTTTATTTCATTTCCCTGATGCCGAGTGATGTGGAGCATCTTTCCATGTGACTGCTGGCCATGTGTATGTCTTCTTTGGAGCAATGTCTGTGTCTTTCGCCCATTTCTTACCTAGGTTATTTGTTTCTTGGGTGTTGAATTTGATAAGATCTTTACAGATTTTGGATACTAACTCTTTAACAAATATGTCATTTGTAAATATCTTCTCCCATTCCATAGGTTGTCTTTTAGTTTCATTGATTTTCTCCTTTGCTGTTTAGAAGTTTTTGTTTGTTTTTTTTATATTGAAGTCCTAATAGTTCATTTTTGCTTTTGTTTCCCTTGCCTTCAAAGACATGTCTAGTAAGAGGTTGCTATGGCCAGGGGCAAAGAGGTTGCTGCCTGTGTTATCCTCTAGGATTTTGATGGTTTCCTGTCTCACAATTAAAGCTTTCATCCATTTTGAATTTATGTTTGTGTGTGGTATAAGAATGTGGCCCAGTTTCGTTCCTCTGCATGTGGCTGTCCAGTTTTCACAAGACCATTTATTGAAGAGGCTGTATTTTTTTCCATTGGACATTCTTTTCTGCTTTGTTGAAACCCTGAGAACCCAAAAGACTCCACCAAAAAAATTGTTAGAACTGAAACATGAATTCAGCAAAGTCACAGGATACAAAATCAATGCACAGAAGTCTGTTGCATGTCTATACACCAATAATGAAGTGGCAGGAAGGGAAATCAAGGTATCAGCCCCATTTACAATTGCACCAAAAGCCATACGGTCCCTAGGAATTAATCTAACTAAAGAGGTAAAAGATCTGTACTCTGAGAACTATAGGATGCTTACGAAAGAAATTGAAGACAACACAAAGAAATGGAAAGACAGTCCATGCTCATGGATTGGAAGGACAAACTGTGAAAGTGTCTGCACCGCCCAGAGCAGTCTACAGGGTCAATGCCACCCCCATCACAATACCATCAGCATTTCTCACAGAGCTGGAGCAAATACACCTAAAATTTGTATGAACCCACAAAAGACCCCAAATCACCAAAGCAATCTTGGGAAAAAAAAAAAAAGAAAGAAAGAAAAGCAAAGAAAGAAAGGTCCGGAGGCTTCACAATTCCGGACTTCAAGCTCGGTGACACAGCCGTCATCATCAAGATGGTACGGCACTGGCCAGAAACAGGCCCACGGATCCACGGAACAGAACAGGGAGCACAGACACGGACCCTCGACGACCTGCTGTTTCTTTAGAAGGTTGAAGTCACAAGCAAATGATTCCCATACCCTTGGGTCCGCACTGATATACATAAATAGTTGAAAAAAATAAATCAACCGGGGAGAAGAGACAGATTTCCCAGCAGAAGAATTCCAAATAATTTACGAAACTACTTCACCTTCAGGGAGGTGGAGCCCGAGCCCCTCCCGTAACTGTGGGCTGTGCACAGTGGCTCCCTTCCATGGGTCGATCGAGGGGCACGACCCAGCAGTGGGGAACCCTGACAAGCACACCTCAACCCGGTGACTCGGACCAGGGCAGTAGAGACGGTGCAAGTGGACCGACTCTGCCCTACTGTGATGTAGTAAGAAGTACATAGTAAGTGGGATCTGAGCATTCACTTTTTCAGGATAAACTAGAGAATTGGGGGAGGATTTGGTTAGGAAGATAGACCCTGCGTGTCTCCAGGCCCCCAGCCCAACTTTGGGGACTCAGGGTTGGCCTTTGGAGCCGTCCTACTCAGCATTCTAACCCTGACCACCGCGGTCTTCCATTTGGAAGTTTAATTCTATTATGTAGAAAAATAAGACCTCATCTATTTAAATGAGAAAAAAAAAACATGTTTTCTTTGATTCTGGATAATTTACCTTAAAAAAAAAATTACACACGGAGATGGTATTAAAAGCAAGAGTTGTTTTACATTTCAGATAAAGCTGTGCAAAATCATCTGTTATGTATAATTGGTTCCAAATTGTCCCTCTCGTGACAAGTTTCTAAAGGCGTCTCCCGTACTCGCCTGGACGCACCCAGATGGGGGATAAAGGGAGCAGACTCCACAACAATCAGGGTTTATTTGAATGTCAGTGGGGTATTTCCAGGCTCTTCACCCCGAAGTGGCCTCATAGGAGCCAGATATGAAACGCACTGAAGAGATTATTCACAGCTCAGCCTCTGCCCTCCGCGCCGCAGCCAACCTTAAATTAAGAGCTTTCTGGGGAGACTTGAGAATGATTTCGGTACACCCAGATTCGATGTTAAAGGGTTTAAATGCCGTTATTTCTTCCCCCCGTGTACTGGACCTTACATATTAATATTCAGGCCAGGAACAGTTCAAAATCGCAGAGAACAAGAGCACTCGGCAACGGCTCAGTGGGGGGCTGAGTGTAAGTAGCCGTCAATCACCAGAAATGGGCCATTGTGAGCCCAGACAGCCCTAACAACGCCCTGCTGCAGGCCCGTCACTCTCCTTGTTCTGCCGGGCTCCGAGCAAGTGCGGGTGGAGGGAGGGAAGGCGGGACCCAGGCACGGAGCAAGCGGAGGTGGGACCCGAGGTGGGACCCCGGAGCCCCGGGCTGCGGCCGCGGGAGGGAGGGAGGCCAGGGCCGGGCCTTCCTGGGCGGCAGACAGGGTGGCCCGTGACAGGCCAGTGTGGCCTGGAGGACCCGCACACCGACGGGCCCGTTGGTCTGGGGCCCCGTGGGTCTGACGCGCTCGTCAGAGGGGCCAGCGCCTCCCGGGCCAGGCCGGCCGTTTGCTCCCTCCCGGGAGTCTGTTCGTGGCTCCCCGGCAGTTTCCTTCCGGATCTCTCGGTCGCCCAACGATGCTGACAAAGCAACCGGCAGGATGGCGAGGCTCGCAGCAGCCGGCCCTTGGCCGCGCAGGGCCCTTAAGCATGTGTCTGTCACCCCCTCCGGCTGCGCCCACGGTGCCGCTGGGACGGTCCGCATCCCCCACTCCAGACCCCTCCTGGGACATTGGGCACCGTGGCCCCGGCAGACAGGACGCCTCCTCACGAACCGTGATCACAACCCATCCTTCCCCCGACCATGCAGACCACGACCGTCTACCTTTTCACCCTACATGACAGATGTCCCTCTGCTGCCACATCCTAAGTCGATGTCATCAGACCACCAAGCCAGTGCAGTGGGAAGAGCCGGCCTGGGGCTGGAGCAGGTGGGCGGCCCGAGGGCCGGTGGCCTGGCTCTGGGCTCTGGCGAGGTCACCGTGGAAGCGGGGGGGCTGCGGGAGTGGGGGCAGGGAAGGGCCACGCCGCCCCTGGGCAGCCCCGTGGGAGGCTTCCTCAGAAGGTGTGGCGGCGAGGAAACACACGTGTGTTCTGGAAGTCTGTGTGAGGGAGGACCTGGCACCAAAACAATGGGAAGAACCAGCGCACCGTACCCTGGAGGCAGTCTCGGGAGGACAAGGGCTCCGGTCAGAGCGATGGCCTGGGGCGGGTGTGGGCCACGGAGGGACGCCGCCCAGCCTGCCTCCCATGGTCGCCCTCTGTTCAGTTGGCAAATCAGTCCTGAACCCCTGCGCTGGGTACACAGAGGTCAGCAAACACGTCTGGGCCCCTGGGACCTTCCCCTCCGGAGGCAGGCTGGCCGATTCGGCAGCCGACCGTGTGAACGGGAACGAGACATTTCAACCAGATTCAAGAGCCGCCTTTCCGTGGCACGGCCCGCTCTCAGCCCTCGCACACTGGGCAGCGCCGGGCACGGTTCCGCGCTCACCAGGCTTCCTCTGTGACAGCGCTGTTGTGAACGCGGGTGCACGCGTGCCGGCGCCCGCGCAGGCGAGGAGCAGAGAGGCAGTTAGTCAGGGGTCCGTGATGTGGGCAGGGCAGGCGGGAGGAAGGAGCACGTGCTCTCTCTGGAGGGACGGGAAAGCAGGAGCAGTTCCACCACAGAAGCACGGCACCCCCTTCCCCAAACCCCTCATCGTCCCTGTCATGACGTGAGCGCCGGATCTCCAGATCTCCGTTTGGAGGCCGCGGCCTAGCTACCTACGCTGTGTAGACACGTGTACCGCGTCTGGATGACCCACAGGGGACGACACCAGTGCAGATGTCGGGGCTCAGCCTCCTCCGAGCAGCCCACCTTGCCGATGCCTGCAAGGACCCCTCTCGCCCACACTGTCCAAGCCTCCTGCGCGAATGCCGCCAGGCCTCTGGAGGGACCGGCGCAAGCCCTCCAGGTTCGCAGGTCCCTTCCCCTGTCTGGCGGGGACACACGGTAATGACAGAGCTCTGTGTCATCCCGCTTAGTGTGGGATACAAAGGAACAACTTAACACGAAGGGGACACCCCAAAACAAGAAAGACGCTGCCTCTCGTTGGATCAGATGCCCCCTCATTACTCCAGCTCTGGAAGCGGCACAAGTCGCGGAACCCAGAGGCAGGGACAGAGCCGTGGATGTGCTCTGCCAGCTGGCGCTGCTCCAGCTGCTGCCCAGCGCTTCAGCAACAAGGACAACAGTCAGAGAAATCCGCAAGCGTTCTTCACCCCCGTCCCCGGGCGCGCGGATGTCTGTGATCGGTGGCTCTTAAATGCAACCAAACACACCGAGACAGGCACCCCCGCAAAACCAGACCCGGCCCCTGCCCCCGCCGTGGCGGAAAGAAGCCCCGTTTACTTGACACGGAGGCAGCCGTCCTCGCGTTCGTGGTTTGGCCGCGGCTCGGGGAGAGCTATCCAGACTAGCAGGACAGGTTCTGACTAAAATAACAACCCGGGGGGACGACACACACGCTGTCCTCGGGGCCCCAGCTCTGAGCCCAGGTTGGTGGTCCCTCTGGCCGTGGCGGGGGACTGCACTCGTCCTTTTGTGGGGGTGCCTGGGATGAGCAACCGTCTTCTCTTCCGCGAGGGGCAGCACGTGCCGGATGACTTTGGTTCAAATCCTGACTTTGTCATGGACTCTGCGACTCTGGAAAAGGACGCAGCCTCTGCACGTCTCGTCTGCGGCCGGGGGAGCACGCGGATTCCTAAGCCGTGAGGAGGAGCAGGTGCGCGGCCCAGACGCATGCTGGGCGTATGACGGCCGTTCAGAGCACGATGCTCACGGCCGATATTTAATACAGAAACGGGATCCTACTTGTTTAAGCCATTGATGTCACTTAGCAGCCGTACTGAATGGATATCGGATTGCTTGAAAAGTCATTTTCATTTTGTTTTGGATATTCTTCCTATTTTCATCTAGTCTTGCACGCATCCCCAATAGTAAACTACCCCTCTAGCTCCTGCGCCCGTGTACGTGCTGGGTACGCGGGTGCAGACACCAGACGAGCCCCGAACACTTCCACGTTTGTCTCTCTAACTGGAAACACCTGCCAGCTCTCACCTTCCTCACAAACTCCTCCATGAGCCTCCAACTCAGCTCCAGGGCACTTGCCGTAGCAAATTACCTCTGGTGACCTCCTGCCAAAGGGACAGCTCCTTCTAGAATTTCCCCATAGTGTTTGCACGTAATGCTCCTGCACCCCAGGCCACACACACACCACACCAGTACACACGTCTCAAGCCCCTCCGACTGCAACCTTCTGGGCCGAGAACGGTGTGTCTCCCATTGTGGCCAGCCAAAAAGTGTCCAGACATCTGATACAGGATAACACAGCCGTCACCAGCCGATGGCTGTCTAACTCACCAAACGCACAACGGTGAGCTAGATAAATGACGACTATTCGAAGACACCCAGAATCGGGGGTGGCTCTTTACTTTCGGGTCCCTTGCGTGTGCCGGTAATGAGTGGTTTAGGACAACAACTGCCCAAGAAAGGGATGGGTCAGGGAAACAGCAGCTGGGGTACCTTCCTGGTCCAGCAGACTTAGCACACAGAGCGCGTGGCTTGTCACCATCGTGTGACTGCGCTGTGACCTTGTTCTGTGGTTATTACTGCAGAATTCCTCGAGGTTCCTCTGAGAGACAGGAGGATGGGCTGTTCTCGGTGTATCTGATTACCGGGTTTAATCGGGAAAGAAAAGCGGCATGGCTGTGAATTGTCTCCCAGGAAGACGTTCCCAGGCCATGGGGCCTCCTGTGGCAGAGGGAAGGCGGATCGTCTTTCCCTTGGAAGAGACACCGCTTTGTTCCATTCAAACCCACCGGCGGTCGTCGGAAACGGCTGCACCCTAGAAACGTCTGCTCCCTGCCACACTCAAGCTGGTGCTGCTCCATGCCAGACCCTGCAGATTAGCGGGAACAAGCCTGTGTGTCTCCGGGCGTTTATTCTGGACTCTTGGGCCATGTAATTCCGCTGCTAAGATGAAGGCCCTTCAAAAAGGCTGGAGGGGAGTTCACGTTCATTTCCTGTGTCCCGTGTCTCCCGCGTCCCCGCCACAGGACAGAGCAGTGACCTCCTCTGTTTTTTCTCTTCTTTATTCCATCATCTGGAAGCAGCGCCTGGCACATGGCAGGTGCACAATACGTGTTGGTTGGATGTAGCACATTACCCAGCACCATACACGTCTGTCATTGGTATTTCACACAGCGTACGCTAGTGAGTTGACAGGCATCTGGTGCCTGAGGCGCGGGTGAGCACCGGCTGCGGTCAGTATCCAGTTCCTACGAGCTCCCGGTGCGTCTACTGTAGCTATCGTTGGCCGCTGGGCCTCACGGGGTCGCCATACGAGTGTGTGAACCGTATGCGTGCTTTCCTGCTATGTTGAGAAAAATTCTGGGTCAAAGGTGGAAAAGTGGTCCACGAACACAGTCACTACTGCCAGCCTCAGTTCTCAGCTTAGAACCCCATTTCCAAGCACGTTACTTACTCGGTAACGTAGCAAGGCTTTCCTGCGGACAGAATGCGGCAGATGGGCACCTGCCCCGCGTCCATGAGCAGGTCATGCGCACGCGGGAGTCGTGGTGGCTCCTTGATCCCCGTGTGTGGGAGGCGCCCGTCCCGGGGGTGTCAGACACGGCTGGCACTGCTGCTGGGGTCCCACGCCATGGGGCGTGCGTGTAGGGAGGGAGCCCGCGTGTCACCAGGTCTCACATGAGGGTTTTGTGGTCACAACATTCCAGTAGGTCGTCCCCAGGCCGCAGCCAGGACACCCTGCTCGGGGGCAGGCGACCAGTCACCACGGCTCACGGCCGCACAGTGTTTACAGAGGAAGAAAACCAAGACTGGACTTGAATTTCAAGCTTGTTTTCCCAGAGCGTCTCAGGAAAGCATCGTAGCTCTGGGATCTGGGTGCGCAGATTCCAGCAGCTGAAAACCCGACAGCCAGCAGTTGCGGGTTGACTCATGTCTCCCAAGAGATGCGTTCAAGTCTTGACCCCCAGTGCCTCCGAGTGTGACCTTACTTGGACAGAGTGCCTTTGCGGATGTGATTAGCTAAGATGAGGTCACGCTGGGGTTAGCCTCTGACCCAGTGTGACTGGTGTCCTTTGAAGAAGGGACCAGGGACAGACGCAGGAGCAGGGTGACCACAGGAGGACAGAGGCAGAGAGGGAGCGATCTCACTAAGGAGTCAAGGGACGCTGAAGACTGCGGTGGCCGTTGAAAGCCGCCGAGCCTGGGGCAGCCCCCGTGCCTCCCACAGAGCAGCCAGCCCCACGGACACCTTGATTCCGAGTCTGGTTTCCAGAGCCTGAGAGAACACAGTCCTGTTGGCGTCAGCCTCTCCAACCATGACAGCCTGTTTCAGCAGCCAGAAAACAGCTGCGAGAGAGACCTCCATGAAGTCAGGGGGCACCGGGCACGGGCGCCCCGGGAACGTCCCTGCCTCAGCCTCGAGGACGCTCCTCCAAGGTCTATGACCACGTCCGTGTAGGTGAGCGAGCACTGTGGGGCGGGGCGGTGGGAAGGCTAGAACCACAGACAGGGCACCGCACACAGCAGGAGCAGCCCTTGGGAGGGTGGAGCAGAAGGGCTTGGCCGCCGGGGACCCCAAGACCCACCGTAGCACCGGATGGGGCCCACTTACTGGGTCTCTGCTCAGACACGCACTGCTGCGGGCAGCAGTTACCCTTGGGCGCCCCCCCTACAGGCTTTCCTCACTGTCCCTGAGTATGATTCAGACGCACCGGCCTCTGCGGCTGCTGTCACCCCTCACAGCACCCAAAGCCAGAACCCCCTCTGGCCTGGCCTCTGCCGCGGGCCAGCCTTCGAGAGCCCTGTGACCGTGGCCTGCCTCAGCGGCGGGAAGTGAGGTGCTCCCTCCCCCCAGGAGCCTTTGCACCTACTGTGCCCTCCGTCTGGACCACAGCCTAGCTGTCCACACACCAGTGTGTGCACAAGGACACACGTACCCTGCACACGCCTGCACACATGCGTGTGCACCTCAGAGACACACATACACACACGTACCCACTGCCTCACGCAAACACACGTGTGTGCCACAGACACACATGCATGTGTCCACCTGTCCCACGCACATACACAAGAGTGCCCACAAAGACACACACGGATGCATGTCCCCTCCTGCCCTACACGCACACACATGTGCCTGCGAGACACACACACGCACGTCCTCACCCGCCATCTGCACGGATGCATGTGCACCTGCAGACACAACGCACACGCACGAGTCCACATGTCCCGTGTGCACATGCACGTGGACCCGCACACACATGCGTGTGCACCTGCAGAGACACATACACACACACGCAGAGGTGGACAGACATGCTCTACGTTTACTGCACGTGCTGTTTCCTCCTCACCCATGGTTTTGGGCGAAGCCCTGCATCTCTGAACAGCCTTCTCTGACCCCCTGGTTCTTCTGTTCCACGGTTTCACCGGATTCGGTTCCTTTCTGCCCGAGGGCTGCTCTCTGCGGGGGACTCTGCGCTTCTCTCTCACCCACAGCGAGGCCGGGAGCAGCCTCAATTCCTCAGAGACGGCCCGTGTCTCTTCCTTGTCTCTGTCCCCTCCAGTCTCCAGCACATTTGTTAACTGCCTCTCTGTCCCCCCCACGCTCGCACACACGCACGCACCTGCACACACCGCTCACGGGCGCTAACACAAGTGCTTGGGAACGGCACCGTCCAAGAGGACACAAGCATGGCGCCCGGCTTTGCCCGTCACCGCGACCTCAGCACCGGGGCCGCTGGAAGCGCAGGTCTGGCTGGGGCCGGACCGTGAGGACGTGCTTGACAGAGGCTCACATTTCTAGACTGAATCCAGGGGGAAAGCTCATCATGTTCCAGTCAGGATTAACTGGAAAAGAATGTCTCGATGTCACCCCTGCGCGTCCGACAAGTAATGGGGTCAGTGAGTATCTCGGAGGAACGGCGCAGCCGAGCTGCGCTACAGCGAGCCTGCGTGCTCGGACCACAGCCCCGCCGGGGGGGGGGGGGTTCTTTCATCCCATTTGAACAGGGGCAAGGTCAGGACATTATTATTTTCAAAGAAATCAATAAACTTTGCCATGCACTTACAGCCTTTATAAGTGATTTAATTACAGGTCCCAGGCCCCGATTCATCCAGTTGTGGACTCCACAAAGTGGGTGGCTTCCCAGGGCTGCAAAATCTTGGTGATACCCCGATGCAGCCGTCTGGACGAGGAGTGAGTGCAGGACCCTCTGTGTTACCATTGTGTCGGCTCGCCCTGGAGCAGCCAAAGCCTCGTATCACAGACACTCGAGTTAGGAAAGCATTTCCCTGTCATTTATTTGTTCTAATAAAGTGCAGGGGACAGATGTGGCACGCCAGGCTGATCAGAAATTTGTTTCATAAAATCGTTACATACGCACTCTAAGTCAACTGTTAATTTCCAAGTTGTTCGATTAAAGATACGTTTTATGAAAAATTAATCTAAACTTACTTTAAATTATTTGACTCAGACGGCTCTTCAGAACTGGCCGTGCCCCAGAGTCATCGACGGGCTTATCGACATTATCGTCCTCACGGATGGTGGGGAAGCGCTGCCAACAGACTCAAGTTTCAACTAATGGGTCACTAAATAAGCGGTTTGGGTTCTTTTAAATGTAGCTCAAAAGGTATTAAAAAGAGCGGCACTAGCTGTTTCCTCCACCACGTGGTCATATAGTTACACTTCTTCTCAAGGCTTAAAAATGAAGATCAGACACAGAAAGGAGCACGTGGCCCCAGGGCCGGGGCTGGGGGAACAGTCTCCCGGCGGGGGGGACCGTCAGGAACCTGCCCCGAGCTGACGTGGTGTCTACTTGACTCGAAGTTGCTCCGCAGAAACTATCAACGGAAGGAGCCTCCCAGATGGTCTGTTGTTCTTCCTTCTCTGTCCCTGTGATGGCACCTTGGCTACTTTTTCCAGAAGAGTGACCAGGTCAGTCCGAGAGCACCTTCCCCTACGACTGCCACTCAGGAGTGTCTAGACGGTCAGCCGTGGTGCTGCGTTACATGAGGTTGGTCTCAGCGGCCCGTCATGTGGTCACCGTGCAAACAGCGCCTGCCCAGGGGTCCTCCGTGCCGAGCACTTCCGGAGCTCGTGTCCTGCTGACCGGATGGCGGACAGTCACCAAGCCACGTATTTCAGTGGACGGCCCGTTTTCCATCTGCTTCCACGTTAAGCCTGCCGTGTTTGCTGCTCACGGTGCTAGGGTGTCGGTGTCAGAAACCGGTGACAGTCTCACGGGGTGAGCTGGGCGAGCCTGGTCCGGACGAGCCTGGTCCGGGCTTGCTCTGAAGGGCAGGGTTGTCCTCATTCCCTGACGGGGACGGTCCTGCACGTGGCGTCAGCTGGGAGGTCGGGAGAGGCCGGCGGGGCCCCCAGGGACCCTACTCAGACCTCCGAGGCAGCGTCTGGGCCCCGCCCACTGCGCCAGCAAGGCCCCCAAGGGCAGACAGTGCGGCTCCGCGAGTCTGTGCCACACAGGAGGACCCGTCGTCTAAACACGCTGAGCGACGAGGGCAGGTAAGTGATGAACGCGGAGGCAGAACTCCCCCTCGGCTCGAAAGGACCCAAGCACAGCAGGATGCAGAGCTGCTCTCCTCAGGAAGTTTAAAACGCACCAAAAAAGCAGGTGGGCCAGCCGCGCTCAGAGACGGAAGGAAGGTTCCATGAAGGACCAAGACAGATCATGTGATTCACCATGATTCTGGGGAGCCGGAGATCACCGCGACTGAACAGGGCCTCCGGAACACGGCACCGAGAGTTAATTCCTAAAAAAAGGTCAACTAATATTTTCTCTCATCATTTACAGCAGGGGTTGGAGCAGACAACGGCGATGCACATGTGTCCCAAAGGAGGAGGAGTGAGGCGGTGGGAGTCGGGTCAGCCCGGGGGATCGGGAAACGGGGGCTGCACGATGGGCGGGTCCGCGGGGCTCACGCACTGTCTGTCTGCGGGGAAACGCTGGGCAACGGAAACGCGGCACTTTCGGAAGCCATCAGGGAGCAAACGTGATATTTAGGGCCTCGTGAGAAAGGTAAGGGTCACGGGTCCATTCTATCAGAGAGGAATGAGTAAGACGGTGCACCCCGCAAACACACACGCATGCACACGCACACGCAAGCCCGTCACAGCAACACACTGGGCCCCGTGCCCGTGCCACCCCCTCGCAGAAGTCTCTAGCTGCCGCTCACGGTCGTCTGAGGGGACAGAGGACCTTTAGCCATGAGGAAGGAGTCGTGGACAACGCAGACAAGCGCCAAGAGGGCCCACTGGGTGCTTTATGACACAGAATGTTGCTACTACGTGTTTCCTGTTGGTTTGTCGGGAGAAACGAAAGTCCGGGGACACGACACCGAGAGGTCCTCCCAGGGCATCGCAGAACGCCCCGCGGACGGCTGCTGGGAAGTCCCGGTGCTCCAGGAAGGCACGGCCACCGCTGGGGCTGAGGCAGGGCAGGCCGGGCTGCTTCGGGCCCCAGAGGAAGAGCCGGGCACGAGGACGTCTGCTAACGAGATTCACCCGTGGGGCCTCGGCACAGGGGTGGCCAGGCAGTGCCCCTCGCAGGGAACGCTCTGCTAAGGATGAGTGGCAGAAGCATTAGGGACAGAAGAATGACAGGTAACAAGATTAGCGATAGAAACCGGGAAAGCACGTGTGTCCCGAATAATGGCCGGCCGCGGGCGGTGAGCGAGGCTGGGAGGTGGCCTCCGTGGTCACAGCCCGGCACCAGCAGGGCTCTCAGGCTGAAAGACACAAAACCCAGGGCTGGGAGGTCGGGCGCCGAAACCACACGTGAGGAGACAGGCAGCGTGTCAGCCTATGGGGTGGACGGGACCACACTGGGGACCGTGTGCTTAGCTCGAGTCTCTCCGTTCTGGGAAGGCATGTCCCGGAAATGAAGGAAGATCAGAGGGCGTCTGGGCCACAGACCCTCACGAAGACCTCAGTGACAGCAGAAGACCAGGGTCGGGCAGGGCAGCCCGGGTCTGAGGCAAAGACAAGACTGAGAGAACCTCGTGAGGGGAGTGGTGAGTCTTCCGTCTGTTTCATTTATGCGCACATTGTGCCCTTTTCCAGATTGGAGACTCGGCAGCTGCAGGTGTCTGAGAGATGCGGTCGCTGTTTCTTCCCGATTTGTCTCTGGTGGGACGGCCTGTGCGTCCACGCCTGCCTTCTACGGCGAGAGGGCTCCGGGCCCCCAAGAGGAACGCTCTCCGAGAGGTGAGCGCACACTAACGGCGGCACGCGGAGGTAGGAAGCGAGGCCTGGGAGGGTGGGTGGGGGACGGTCCCTTGAGCGTGGCCTTCCACGCCCTTCAGAGCACCAGCTGCCGGGGCTCCCCCGCATCCGGCCCTGCTCCCGGGCCTCGGACGAGCTCTTGCAGAAGGTGTGGGGTCTGGCCGGCCTCCTGGATTCCCTGACGCCTTCTGAGCCAGAAAGTCAGAGCGTAAACGACATCCGTCTGTGTCCACCGGCCAGCAAAGGAACGCACAACCCACTGAGCACGGTCAGCAGAAACAGTGTCGGGGACCCTGCCCCTTCTCCAAGACAGGACTGGACCCACTGCGGATTCACCGCCACACCTGGAGGCCGATCTGTCCAGGTAACGGTGTCGAAGCATCTGCTTCTGCCGAGGGTCATTCGGTCCTTGTCAGTGCGGCCGTCTTCAGGCTCTCGCTGCGGTTTCCTCCTCCGGGGCCCACGCGGTTGCTCCGGGTCACCACCTTACCGCCTTCCTTCGAGACTCGGCATGTGCCGCTGAGAGCCCACCACGTGCACCTCCCCAGGCCGATCAATCCCCCAAGAAGGCAGGCTGGCAGCTTTCTGATGGACACTCGGACGAGATAGCAATCTGCCCACAGACCCAGCCCCATGCTGCTGCCGGCGTAGAAGGGGTGGGGGGCGCCCTCCCCGCAGCCTCCTCGCCTTGACAGACCTGGGAGGGGCCGGGAGACGGGCAAGGGAGAGCTGAGGAGGTCACACTGAAGGAGCAGGCCGACCCCCAGGCCCCACCCCAGCTGGCGCACGCCCGGGGCCGCAGACCGTGGGGAGACCCATGGTCAGGTGGTGGCCGGTCGTTGGTTATAGGCGATGGGAGCGGGGTTCCGAGGGGGCCGGCAGGGACCATGGGAGGTTGGCAGGGCCTCTCTTGGGAAGGCTGGGACTTAGGGCCTGTGTGAGGCCCTGGGGGAGCCCCTGGGTCAGGGCTCAGTCCCACTGGTGGGACCCCACACGCTGGCTAGAAGCGGCCGTGGGCCACTACAGCAGGACATCTGGGCCCCAGGGAGGGTCCTCCGCCTGGAGAACCCACTGAGATCTGAACCCGAGCCCCCCCACAGCCCCCAGACCAGGGCTCCCCTCCGGAAGTCGAAGGCCAGGGAGACAAGAACAGATGCTCCCAATCATTCCCGGGACGGAAGAGACCAAAGTTCAGCAGGGTCAGCCCTGGTGTCTGCTGTGGGCGCGACCGTCTTCTCTCCGACACCCGGGCCCCCGTCTGTGCCGCCACCTTCTGCGTGCCTGCGTGCTGGCCTCTGTCTTCCTTCCCAGGCACCTGGGGAACAGCGTTCCTCCTGCCACCGGCCTGGGGGCTCCTGCCTGCGGCTGACAAGGTGACCGGTGGCCGCCGCCACATTGGAGTTCGCGTGTCTGGCTCTCCTCCCCCACAGCCGTGGGCACCTGGGCACGGTTTGCTCCCCCAGCCTTGCTGTGACGGCACAGGCGTCCGTTCTGGTCCCTCCCTGCTCACTGGGGCAGGGCCCTGACCCCCCGGGGTGCACCCGCATCTCAGCGCCGTCCCTTCTCCTCCTCTCAAAGCTCGTTCCTGGAACGCCCCTCACCCCAGAAGGCCTCCAGGAGCCGGGCAGGCCCGGGTGGGGTCGAGGGCTTGGGTCTGGCCCTGCCGACTGCATAACCAGCTGTCCCGACGCCTGGTCCTTCCGACCCTTCGTTTCTTATCCATCCTGCAGCTCATCCTGGGATCGGCGACCCCAAGTATCTGCTCGCACCTCTCTGTGGGGTCCAGGACCCTCCACCCAGCAACCCCTGTCCCCGGAGCACAGCAGCTTGGCCAGCCCCGTGCTGTGGCCCGTCCTGACCCAGGACAGTTATTCTGCACCAGTTCCCACCAGCTGGGGCGTTGGCCTCACACACTCCGTGCCCGGCCTGGCCTCCATCGATGCACTGTGCTGGCCTCTGGACGAGGGAGCCCGCCTGCTGGACTTGCGGCCGGGTCTCCCCTTGAGGTGTCCGCCCCCTCTTGTCCCCTCCTGAACCTGCCCCGCCCAACTACATTGACCTCATGACGTTCTAAGGAGATGCTTCGTGCCAACCACGAGAAGGAATGGCAACATTTGCCCAACGCCACTGCCCAGCGGGCCTCCCCTGCCCACGGCCCTGCCTGCTCTCCACAAGCATCTCCCACGGCGTAAGCCACCGGCCGTCCGCTCCGGGCACCAGGCCCGGGAAATGGAAGTGTTCCACGCAACAGCTCGTGTGGGCTTAGAAACAGTAAAACTGGGGATTACGCTTGTGGGGCCAGCACAGCCGGCGGCCGGAAACCTGGCCTCGACTCCATATAAACAGAGTGTGTCTGCGTGTTTCCTGCAGCTCTGGAGGAGATGGGACTTGAACACTTGGGAGACTTGCCCTGACAACACAGCCCAATTCTATTTATTCTGCCGTCATTCTGAGCCTCGAATAGTTAAATTTTAGTGTTAAAGCTGTTAGCAATCTCAATTCTCCCGACTATCATTTTCTAGCACGAGACAAGCGGCTGATTGACATGTGGATATGGGAAGAAAACATACTTGGAGACGGAGCAAGTGAGGCGGGACACCCACGACAGAAGAGGCACTACCCTAAGGAGGCCCTGCTCGCTCGCAGGCAGCACCCGAGGCGGGAGGCCAGCCGCCGCCCGCGTCCCGCCTGCCACACCGCCCCAGACGCTCATGCTCCGTGGGAGCTGGAGGCTTCCAGACCAGGCAGCACGGCCCGGGCGCTCGTCGGTATCGTGTCGGAGGAGACGTGCTGCACCGCTGGGAAGAGCGCAAATACCTCCTGAAAACGGAGACGAGCGCGGCTGGTTGGAGAAGCCGACGGTGTGGGCGTGATCTCGAGAGACAGTCACTGCAGCAGGAAGGGACGTTTCACTTGGTTTCCGGTGCCTGTGGAAGTTCCCTGGGCCAGAGCATGTGCAAGTGCGTGTGCATACATGTGTGTGTACACATGTGCATGTATGTGTGCACACGTGTGAGCACGTGTGTACAAGTGCGCGCGAGCTCTGTGCATGTGCGCATATATGTGAGCACACGTGAATGTGTGTGCGTGTGTGCATACGTGTGAACGTGTGTGCACGTGTGAGTCCTGTGAGCATGCGGGCACACATACATGTCCGCGAGCATGTCTACGTGTGAGCCTGTGTGGGTGTGTGCAAACGTGTGTATGCCTGTGTGAGCATGGTGGGTGTGTGAGAGGAGGTGTGCAGGCATCGGTGTCAGGCATGCGCATGAACACGTGCACATATGCATGTGGGAGCACGTGCGTGTGTTCACATGTGTGTGTCTTCCCCAAGGCGGCACGGCTGAAGCATCCCCTGAGTCGCGAGGTCCCCAGAGCGACAGTCACGGAGCCTCTCAGCCTGTGTCTCTCTTCTTCTCGGATTCCTCTGCGTTGTTTTGTGTAACGTGAGCTGCAGCAGAAAGCTGTGTGTTTGGTGTAGCAGCCCCCGCTTGGCTTTCTGGCTACCAAATATTTGATCATTTCTATTCCAAAATGAGTTGGGCAACATTAATTCACAGATGCTATTTGCAACAGATAATTAAATCTTAACAGAGAGACAGAATGGCATTTCAAAACAATCGCAGTGATGCTTGAAAAGAAATCTTTTTCCATTTTGCAGCATGATGAAAAGTCATTTTGTGGACCATGAACTGATCAGGAGGCGGAACGGGAAGGAGCGTAACAGACTGAAGCGAAGGAGCCGCAGAGCACACGGGCAAGTGCCGCAGACGGCAGAGCACGGCTCGCACCCCGGGGCCCACCCTGCGGCTCCTGGCACGGCGGGCGTCCGGGGACGCGTGCCCCAGTCCGCTCGCCCCGGGAAGCACAGTCACGGGATGGTCATCTCATGCCGACCAGGGCACGGCCTGGTAACATCAGACCGTCCCTGTTAGCGCAAGAGAAGAGTGTATCAAACAGGAGCATTAGGCCATCCACATGGCATTACCAGTTTTGTTTGTTTGTTTCTTTGTTTGTTTTTTAATCTAAAGCAAGAAAAAAAGGACTGAAGTCTCTTCCCATCCATTAGTCAAGCAACTTCTGAGCCTTTTCCCTCCGGCTCAACAGGAAACAGACCACCCGACACGCGCCGGCAAGAGGGCCGTGGAAGGCAGACCTGCCGCGCCGACGCGCCGCTCTACGGTAACTGCTGATTTCAGGGTCGCCGTATCGGGCGATCTTAGCAGTCAGTGGACAGTCCTCGCGGATGTGCTTCACATCTCCAAAACCAGGGCTGCGCGTCAGGGAACGTCTACCCGATGAACAGGAAACAAGACAAGCAGTGTTCTCTCCTTTGATTCCGAGCCATCATCTGACCGGGTGAGAGCCCAGGCCTCCGCGTCTTGTCTGGGCGCCCTACCTGATGCACTGTCCGTCTGCAACAGGACGCGACCTCTGTCCCCAGCCACTCGCTCAACAACACGTACGGGGCTTGCACTGTGCACAGGCCCTCCCTGAGCACACGGACCCCGTCGGTGCAGAGCAAAGCACCCATCCTTCAGGGACCCGGGGCCTGAATGGGTGTGGACGGGAAGAAGCAGCACTAAAAGTACATTCTCTGGGTTTTGCCTTCTCTGTTGGGTCAGGAGCACAGGAGCTAGAGCAGGTCTCAGCTGCAGGGGATTTAGGAGGCTGCGGGCGACGGGATTCTGTGGTCCAGCTGGCCTCGTGCATGGGCTGCTTCGGACACGGCCTTCTCTGTTCAGGAGTGCTCGGCCGAATCTGTTTATGCCTCTGTCCAGCTCTGTGAAGGGTCGGGCTGGCCGCAGGCCGACAGAGCTGACCCGTCTCCCCTCTTCCCTGGGGACCAAGTGGCCCTGTGGGCGTCACCTCCTGAGGACAGCAAACTGGGACAAGGACGGGCCAGCTCCCTCCAGCGTCCCGCACGAGCCAGCCAGGTGTTCCCCTGGAAGGGGATTTGGGCGTGTCCACTCCTAAGACCCCGACGCTGGCCGCCTCCTGGCCACCTCCCTTCCGACCCCATTCTCACACAAACCATGTTGTCCTCAGCCACCCCAGAGCGCGTGCAATCCTGGCTTCAGCCAGCAATGACCACCTGCCTGTCTCCTCACCAAGGTTCTAGGTCTTTCTCTGTGCTGCACACACAGTGGCCCTCATGCCCCCCTCTCCTTCCTGACCCCCCATCCAGAAGCCCTCTCCAGATGCACGCTTCCTCCTGACCACTCAGCATAACAGGTCGGGGGCAACTCAGCAGGGGACAACCGCTGTCAACTCCCTGTGGTGAACCCTGTCTGCTCTGTGGGTCACCTGCCTTCCCCTCTCCCCATCCCCCTACTGGCCTAGGGTGGGGGAGGGCAGGAGTCCCATCAGCATGTCTGTAGCCCCCGTCTGCTGCCCCCAAGAGTAGGACCACTCTAGAGACCCTTGGACACCCGAAATCCCTGCAAGGTGCCCTCCAGCGAGCCGAGCCCTACGCATGTGCGGCCATCAGAGGTGCAGCAACACACGTGGCCCGGGACACACTCAGAGAGCATCTTGGAGAATAAGGGACAATTGCTAACTGTAGCGTGATCCAGCCCTGGGCGCCTCCACGCAGCCCCTGGCGGTTCTCGGGCTCCTCTCTGGGACCCCCTGGATCTGACAGCAGATAGCTTATCAACCAAGCAGCTCTGTTTTGTTTCTGCTGCGGGGAAGAATACATTAAGTTGCCTTTGAAATCTTTATCCTGCTACTATCTGCATGCATTAGCATATTTTATGATTTAAATCTAATTATCAGGGTTTTCCAAGCGATGGAGCTGAAAGTGATCATAGTGGAGCACTTGAACATAGTCAGAATAAAAAGCAGGAAAATAGCCAAATTTGGTGAAAAGCCATCACACGAGATGCATTGACGCTGGTGAAAGATCAGAAACTTAAGAAGAGATAAAGACCACCAGCGCGATCATCATTTACCGGAGGCTTCCTGCGTCTGCCTTGGGCTTTCATCGAGCTCAGCACCCCAGTCTCCACAAACAATCCCAGATTCTACGTCCCACACGCAAGACCCTGGTCAGACCGTGATGGTGTCCCAGTTAGAGATGGCCCTTGCTCCCAGAGATGACAACAACATAGCCAAACACCGGGCATTTCTCTTTAAACGTGAGATCTCCTAACAGCAACATTCTGGAGACGAGTTTGTGAAGGGTCCATGAGACACGCTTCAAGGGGACCTGGAAGCCAATGGCCCAGTGGCAATCCGGTCCGTGCCACTGAATTTAATGGTCAGGATACTGGTTTCCTGTTCTAAAAAATGTTCCACATATGGGCCCAACTTCAACCCCGAAATGTCGGGTCTCTCAGTCTGGAGGCCGGACGGTCAGGACGGAGGCGTCTCAGGGCTGGCCACCTGTGAGGCCTTGTGAGAAGCTGCTCCTGCCGGCCTCGGGGGCTGTGGCTCAGAGAGGGTGCTCTGCTGAGTGCCCACAGTCTCCCTTCCGAGGGTGTCCGTCTCTGTATCAGATTTTCCCTCGAGAAGGACACCAGTAAGAACTGCCGTCTCTGGCCCTCGGTCACCCGCCCAGACCCCATCTCCAGGTCAGCTATGCTCCCAGGCCAGACGGAGAGGCCATCCACCTTCAGAGTGGAGCCCTGGACAGCAGGGAACAGAGCAGCCCCGGGCCTGGGCAGTCCTGGAAACTCCTGACCTTGATCCCGTCAAAAAGGATGACCTGTTCCTGCACCCACAGCAAGTTCACCCCAGATTAGCCTCGTCTTGAGCTCCTGTCCCTCTCGGGTCACACAGTCTAAGGACAGGACACATAGATACTAGGTCTGTGCCCCCAGGAAGCAGCTGGAAAGAGCCCGTCGTCGCCCAGCATGGGCTCGGTGGAACCCGCGGGCCAGAGCCCAGGAGCTCCTTCTCACACACGAGGGCCTCACCGCTTGAACAATTGTGCACATCACGGAAATGGCATCTAGTGTGGCAAATACCCCCGCATGACGGGAAACTCCCACACATAACGAAGGCCAGCACAATTTAGTCCATGACCCTTGGAGGCAGCCCTGCCTGGCCGCAAACCACCTTCCACACGGCCACACCCACTTGCGGGTGCTGGCGGGCACCTCCACCCAGCCGTCAGAGGGCATGTGGCCTGAGATCTCGAAGTGTCTGCCCAGTAGAAGGGCCTGACTGAGTCACCAGCCACTGCCCACCTCGGGTCCCGGTCCCTTCAATGCCCCCCCAGTCAGAAGTCTCGGCCACTTGAGCCGGCCCGAGTCTTGGCCTGGCTCATGCCGGGCTCTCCAACAGCCGCGAGCACTGCCAGGCGCCCCCGAACGTTTCTGTGAGGCTCTGCCAATGCACCTGCCGTGGGGGGCCCAGCTCCCTGTGACTGCATTCAGCTGGAGCCCCTCGCTCCCAGAGGACGGGGCACGCCCCTGGCCTGCTATCACCCTCCAGAGGCATGTGTCTGCCCAAGAACGCTCGGCACCCACTCCTGGCGGGCCCTGGATGACACGGCACGCACCCCCACTCTGGAGGCCTACGTCCCAAGGTCTGAAGGTCAGTGCCTTTTTGGGACACTCGGGGAAAGGAGGGGCAGTCTCTGCTTAGAGTTTTTTCCCTGAAGAACAGAGCTCCAAACAATCCCGAGTCAGGAAGGGCACACTCCCCCCACCCCCGGGTTCTGTTTTTAGCCGCGTGCCTGCCAGCCTCAGAGACTCCATGGTGACGGGAGGCCTAGAAATAGAGCCAGAGATCAACCGCCGCGAAGGCCTGAGCTCTGTGCCCCCGCGTGACGGGAAACGCCTCGAGCTGGATGAGTCTGAAAACAGACCAGGACGAGCCGCGGCCACGGCGTTTCAAGCCAGCCCAAAGGTCAGATGGCTGTAACTGAGGTTTCTGGCCACCTCAGAGAGCAGAGCGGACGTCCAGGTGGTAATGACTGCTGATGGTCAGTCTGCTCCCCATGCCTCCTGGAAAGGCATGCCGCATCCCCCCTCAGAGGCCGGCGTCCCCCCTTGAAGGCTGGCATCCCCCCTGGGGGCTCGTGTCCCCCCTCAGAGGCTGGCATACCCCTTTGGAGGTCGGCATTGCTGCACACCGGCCAGGAGCCCCCGAGCAGGGTGGCCCATAGACTCCCAGGAAGGAGAGTGACTTCTTAAAAGGTGAACTCCTGTGCCATCGCCTGCACTGAAAATGTTATCGGGGCAGCTCCAAACGTGCCTATATTTCGTACCCAAGGCTCTGGGAGGCCACCATCCTAAGACAAGGGCACACACCTACCGACAAGCACACCGTTCCCCGTGCGGAGGGGCCTCCCTGATGCTCAAGGCGGGTCTTGGGCAGACAGTGAGGCCGACACAGGCAGGGCCACTTGACCACCCCCAGGTCAAAGGCAAAGACACGGCCCAGCTCTTCCCACACAGCTCGCTCTTTTTTTGCTGCGTTTTACTTTGATACTTGGGCTTCCAAGATGTAAAACCTGGGGCGCCTGGGGGCACAGTCGGTTGAGCGTCCGACTCTTGACTTCAGCTCAGGGCATGATCTCAGGGTCCTGGGATGGAGCGTCAGGGCAGGTTCCACGCCCAGCGGAGAGTCTGCCTGGGATTCTCTCCTACACCCCCTCCCGCCCCATGTGCATGCTCTCTCTCAAATCAATAAACCTTAAAAGCATAAAGGTTCAAAACCTAAGGAAGAAAGCTGCACTAAACACGAGATAGGAATGACTCTCTCGGCACGGTAGGGCTGTCCGGGAGGCGAGCGCTCGGTGGGAATCGTCCTGAGCCCACACAGGAGGAATCAACAGCTGATTTCCCCCGATGGGGGTACGAGGAGCGTGACAAGGACAGACAGAGGGGCTCGGCACAGAGCGGACTTCTAGACGCGGCTGAGGTGGATCTCGACCCGTGACTTCCTGCTCTGAAGCCCGGCGTCTTCACCCGAGGCCAGGCCCCAGTCGCTCTGTTTGGCTGAGCCCCACGTAAGAAGGTCAAGGAGCTGCCCAGAGCTGACTGGGGGAGGACAGCAGGGCCTGGCCAGGGCTCCCCGCTGCCCACGGAGAACTGGACGGGCTGCCGTGGAGACTTTGCAGCCCAGCCTGCCCTGCTCTGTGAATTGAGGGATTCCTGCCTCAATGTGTTCAAATTCTGAACACTGGCTTTTCTTCTTCTTTTTCTTTTTCTTTTTAGGTAGTCTCCATGCCCATTGTGGGGCTTGAACTCACGACCCTGAGATCAGGACCTGAGATCAAGAGTCGGACGCTCTATGAACCAAGAGCCACCCAGTTGCCCGCAATGAACCCGACTTCAAGAAGGAGACGGCGGGGTGAAGGAAACTAAATGTCGTTTTCTTATACGACCCTTCATTTAGAACCTTTCCCAGAACAAGCAGCCCCGGTGGGCGCAGCGGAAGCAACCCCGCACAGGGGAGACAGCAGCCTCGGGACAGTGGCCTCTGGGCCTGGGCGGCTGCAGCGGCCAGCAGCAGAGCAGCCGGGTCCAAACCAGATTATCACGTTTATTAGCACAATCAAGTGCTGTCCTTGGACACAACTCACTTTTACTTTCTTTTTAAAAACCCATGAATAGAAATACCAATCTGGTCCGTTATCACGCTGGGAGCACCTCCAGCCTGATAGACCCGTAAGGCAATTGCTTCCCATCGCCCTGCGGTGGGACAGATAACGAGGCGGTGGGCTGCATGTTATAATGGGGTTTCACTTCCTCTTCCGGTCAGTACCCGCCCCTCCGGGTTTCCCTCCAGTAGTCAGAGCCGTCAGAGCCACTGGAGAAGCACAGAGCCCTGGAGAAGCACACGCCAAGTTCAGAAAGTCCCAGGCATCGAGCCGGGCGTGGCCTCCTTGGCTGTCCCTGCCTCACCTCACTCCGCAGGACGCCAGACCGGACCCTGGACCGTGTGTGAGGCCGGAGGCGATGCTCTATAATGATGGGAGGTCATTGGAGTCTTGAGACAGGGTTTGAGGCTGCTTTTCCAGGAATGGTCTCAGAAGCCTGAGTTTCCTCGTCTGTAGGATCGCACCCCCATTCCCTGCCTCCACGGTGCACCCACGGGTACCCCCAAACCACCCAATCAACGGGTTGCGGGGAAGGACGGCTGCACGGAGCCGTGAGTGACAAGCTGACGTGACGGACTGTGGCATTGCCCTGGACAATCCACTGTCATCCGGCCACTCTGACCAGTGACGGGATAATAGAGCCGAAACCGGGGTGACAGGCGGCAGGTTGCCGGCAACTTGATTCCCCGAGGGCCTAGCAGACTTGTGTTTTCTACACATGTCTCAGCAGAAGGTGCTTCCCAACGAAAAACAGATGGTCCCGTAATCTGGGCTGGTTTCCCCAGAAAATTAGGGGACTTCCGGGGTAGAATATGAGATCGGTGAATCTAGTAAATTCTGGAAGTGCCGTGGACAGTGCGAAGAAAACAGAATAATTCCGTTTTAATAACCACGTACCACGTGCGTGTGTTCCTGGCTTTGACAACCGGCGGAGCCTTCTGGAGCACAACGTTCAGTTACAAGGAACACAGCAAAAGGGGTCGTGGGAAATGTCCAGACCTGCTCAGGGGGGCTCAGCAGACCACTGACCAGTCACAAGGGGAGGCTTAGGAGGGGTGAGGGAGGGAATGGGAGGAGGCGGCCGGGAGGGACCGGAAGGGGATCCTAGGATGGGGTGGGAGTGAGGGTGCAGGGGTGCGCTGTGCCTGTGCCTGAGGCTGGGGGGAGTCTGTGTGGCCTCGCTCGCTGCTCCCTGCGGGGCCTGGTGCCAGGCCTGTCATGGTCGCCGTGCACACTCTGCAAATGCTCCCCTGCGTGGGGTTCGAGGCTATCTGCTCGGAGTGTGTGCACGCCCGCAAAACACCCGCCGAGAAGCTTCTCATAAGGGCGGATGGCGGCCCACCTGGGGCCACTGGGATGGTGCGGGGTCCTCAGGCAGGGAAAGCCGTGACCTCCTGACGGCCCCCGCCTGAGCCCTGCCGCAGCTTTCTGCACCCCCACACCCACAGGGATGATCTGTGTCTCAGACCACCCTCAGGCCATCTCCACACAGGATCTGAGCAAAATAACCTGAGAATCTTCTTTATCCTGTCCCTTCCTTTCAAGAGGGAAATATGAGTGGGGCTGGGGGGAGGGTCGGCAGGAGAGAGACTCTCCATCGGGCTCTGTGGCCAGCATGGACCCGACTCAGGGTTTCATCTCACGACCCCGAGATCACGACCTGAGCCGAAATCACGAGTCAGGCTCAATCGACCGTGCCCCCGGGCACCCCTCCTTTCTTTCTTTCTTTCTTTTTTTTTTTAACAAGATGAGTTGGTCTCCCAAGAGAAAGCCCTGTGTTGGCAAGACGGGGATGCCGCATCCCGAGACGGCGTTCCCACAGCAGCAGCGGCTCTGCCGGCGCGACCCTCCGGTACTGCAGGAAACCCCAGACCCGGTGTGCCACGGCACGGTGGCATTCGGCACGTTCCCCGTGAACCACCCTCACCGTCCGTCTCCAGAACTTTCTCATCTTCCCGATGGACACTCTGTCCCCGTGAAGCAGGAACTCGCCGTCTGCCCTTCCCCAGCCCCCGCTGAGCTCCGTTCCGCTCTCCGGCTGTGCGTTTCGAGCTACTCCGTGTACCGGCATCCGACAGCGTCCGTCCCTGCGCCCGGCTTCTGTCACCCAGTACGGCGTCCTCACGTCGCAGCCGGTGTCAGGGCCTCCTTCCCTGGAAGGCCGCGTGACACCCAACCGCGCGGGGCCCACGCTGCTGCTGCTGCTTTCTTTGTTCATCTCTTCATGGCCGCCAGGTCGCTTCCATCCTGTGGCCGCTGTGAACGACGCTGCTGAGATCGTGGGTGCTTCAATACCTGGCGGAGTTCCTGCTTTCCATGATTTTCAGCACGTGCCCAGGGGAGCGACCGCTGGGTCATATGGCGAGTCTAGGCTTCGCTTTTTGAGTCACTGTCCTGCCGTCCCCCACAGCAACGGCGCCGTTCAGGCTCCCACAGCAGCGCACGGTCCTCACCGATGCTCACTGTCTTCTGGGTTTCTGGCCAGTCCTCTCTGTGGCTGAGAGGGGGGATCTCACGTGGTTGTATTTCGCGTTTCCCTCACGGTCAGTGACGTCAAGCGTCTTTTTCTCGCGCCCACTGGCCATTTGCACGTCTTCTTCGGAGCAAAGTCTGTTCAAGTCCTCTGTGAGTTACCGGAGCTCCTCACATGTTGCGAGCCTCAGCCCCTCATCAGACACATGATTTGGGCTTATTTTCTCCCATTCTGTGGGTTGCCTTTCACTCTGTAAAAGTGAGTCCTCTGACACACAGTTTTTAGTTTTGATGAAGGCCGATGTATCTGCTTTTTCTCAAGCCGCCAGTATTTAAGGACCGGGAGCTGCCCAGGACGTGCCGGAACGCTCGCTGCACAGGCACGTACCCTGCGATAAATGCTCTGGGAACCGGAAGCCAGACCCACTTCGTCTTGGACCGGGAGAGCCCCTGAGGAGGCAGGTCAGGAGCGCCGTGACAGCGTCTGGACTCACGGCGGCCACCCTGGCTCTTCCTGCGTCCGCCGGCCGCCGGCCGCACGGCTTCTCCGACAGGAGGCACCGGGCATGTGCTCCACGACGTGCCCTCGCTGAACTGCTTTCCCTCTCCGGACCCAACGCTGCCGTAGGTCCGCACAGACGGATCTAGGTGACTGCCCGGCTGTCAAGGGGGTAGCCCGAAGAGATGGTTTCTGCCAAACCAAACCATAAGGCGCCATCTCTACGTTTCAATAATATGGCCAGTGAAAGAAAGAGCCCGGGCAGCTGCTAGCAGGCGACCTCTTCCCGAACTCTGTACCTCGAGGGATCACATCTCACACCACACCTCTGAGAGCGAAGGTTTCTGAACGGACACGGGAAAGTTCTGCGGGACTGACTTCCGAAAGTCCAGTCTGTGTGCTCGGTCTCAGGTTCTTTCCTGGCACTGAATGTCACCCGGTCCCAGGAAAATGTCACGTTACTTAAAGCAGGTGCGTACTCAGTACATGACGCCCGGGCCACGGTGGGTTGCTCAGATGATGGGGACAATGAAGCAGTCACAAGAACAGCGGCAGAATTCCCGCCCGCTGGGGCGGCCCCGTCACAGCCAGGAAGCCCGCGGCCCCTGTGCCTCGAGGATGCAGACGCGAGAAATGTGCCAGGAAACAAGCAGTAAGTCGGTGCCACGACTCACTCACGCCAAAGGGCCCGTGTGTTATGCGGAAGCGAGGGGAAGGAGATGTTTAGATCCTGCCTGTGGGGACAGAGAGCTTCCCAACACAGCAGCCATTATCCCACAGCGCCCTCCAGTAAAACTACAACAACAGAAGGAACTGCAGGCCGCCTGCACCACGGACATGGACCGGACAGTGATCGAGAAAACTCCACTGGAGAGAAGCAGAGTGTGGTGAAGGTGCGGGAGGCCACGGCCACACGTGGGCTGCGTGAAACCGCGTGCCGGGGACGCAGAGCGCACAGGCGGAAGAGCAGAACCGTGATCCTCTCAAAACGTGACCGTCTCTGCCTGTCCCCAAAGTACTAAAATGGAACGCGCATTCCTCATCAACAGCCTTCCCTCAGGAAAGGGAGGAGGCGCTTCAGTGGCCTTGACCTCATTCAAAGCTTCCGGCTTTCCCCGGCCATTTCCCCCTCCCTGCCCTGAGTCCCAAACCTCCTTTTGACCCTTGTCACAGCTCTTTGGGCACACGTGACCAGTCTCCGTGGAGCCTGTCTGGTCCCAGGTGCCCAGGAGAACCACCCAGAATGGACTGCGTCTCAGCTTTCTTGAGGGCGAGCAGGTGCTGGCTGGGCAGCTACGAGAGAGGTTGACCTAGACGGGGGCACAGAGGGCTTTTTCCAGGGTAGGGTCTTGGAGCACCACGGGACATTCAGGTGATGACTTCATGCTCACAGTTACGAAACCAAAGGACAAACCACTTTGAAAAAAACTGAGGAAAATACTACAGGTCATTAAGTGGAGGTCAGTTTTCTCTGGACTGTTCTATGGAATAGGGGATCAGAAGAGTATTATGCATTTTCTCATTGGTTGCATATCCAGAACTACCCTACTTGGAGGCTGAGGAGAGTTAACGAAGCCCCAGTGTGGTTCTCTCGGATTCTAGGGGTCATTGTGACAGCCACGGGGTAACGGGACACCGGTCCTGTTGGAAATTCACACCTGTGTGTGCACGGTCATTAAAGTCAGATCCAGAAGCATCTGGGGCTGCCGCCTGGTCCTCCCCAAAGGATACACCAAAAGAGGCCCAAGCCGGGGGCTGGAAATGGGGGTCTGATCCGAGAACATGCAAGACGGCCCGGGTGCCCCACTCTGAGGGAGAGGTGGGCCATGGCATGAGGCCTCGATGAATGCTGGGTCATTCCAGCAAGCTTTCAGCCACTGTCCTGGCTCCTGGAGGCCAGTCTGGACTTTGCAGTCTGGGTAGATCAGGAGAAAAAAGGAAGGTAGGTCAGAGGAGGGGTGAGCGCCAGCCACCTTCTCGCATCCCGCATAACACAGGGCACATCCGCTCAGCTGTGCGGAGCTCGGCGGCCCAGAGTGATGGGCTCCTGTGACCGAAGAAACTAAGGAAAGGTGGGGGGTTGTGGCGGGGGCTGACGTCCTGCCTGCCCCCTCGATGCACTTCGTTCTTTTTCTATTCCCAACTGATTCGTCAACTGATTCGTCAACTGATAAACACAGAGTGTCTAGCTAGGCCCGTCTAGACCTGGGGCCTGGCCTCCTGCCCTCTCAGCACAGCTGAGACATCTCCGAGATGACGTCAGGGAAGAATGGTATCGTATACTAACTTGAACCTTGAAAACTTGGGCAGGGCTTAATTTTTTTTTTTTTTTTTAATTAAGAGGATAAAAAGTTCTAGGAACTGGTAAAATGTGGTTTGGTATATTTTATTTTGCTCCTTTAGCACATTTTTGTTCAAAATGTGGTCCAGGGACTGGCAACTCCTACACCACCTGGGAGCTAAGGCCCCTGGCCCTCGGGCCCGGTCCCCGGCCCCCAGACACCTACGAGACCCCCAGTAGAAGCAGAGGCGGGCATGAGTTTCAGAAGCACTGTTCTAGGGGTGCCTGGGCGGCTCAGTGGGTTAAACCTCTGCCTTCAGCTCAGGTCATGATCCTGGAGTCCTGGGATCGAGCCCCGCATCGGGCTCTCTGCTCAGCGGGGAGCCTGCTTCTCCCTCTCTCTGCCTGCCTCTCTGCCTACTTGTGATCTCTCTGTCTCTCTCTCTGTCAAATAAGTAAATAAATTTTTTTTTTTTTTAAAGAAGAAGCAACACTGTTCTAGAACATACACCAGGTATCACCTATGCCATCCGAGTGTGCCAGACTGTGAAGACAGCCTGGGGGACACGCAAAGTGGCCTTGTTCCGGGTCAGGTGGGCACAGAGGCCCCAGACAAGGGAAGCCCAGAAGCAGCTGATGACTGGCCTCTGGAATGTCCCACCACCTAGAACAGAGCGTCAGTTGGAGCTGTGTTTCACGGACCCCATTTCGCTCAGAGACAAGAGCAAGTGGAAGCTGCTCCAGCAAACCCCACAAGGTCTGAGGGCGGCGATGAAAGGAAAGCAGGTGGTTCTTAAGACAGACCAAATGCTAAACAGCATGCTTTCTTTTTTTTAAGATTTTATTTATTTATTTGACAGACAGAGATCACAAGTAGGCAGAGAGGCAGGCAGAGAGAGAGGGAGAAGCAGACTCTCCGCTGAGCAGAGAGCCCGATGTGGGGCTCGATTCCAGGACCCTGAGATCATGACCCGAGCCGAAGGCAGAGACTTAACCCACTGAGCCACCAGGCGCCCCAGCATAATGCTTTCTTGATAGTGACAGAGTTCAATGCCACATAACAACTGCATGGAAGGAAAAATAAGTGTAAGTGGGTAACTGGATTGGGAAATTAGAAAGTAAGGAAATATGTGTGTGTGTATGTATATATAGTACACACACACACACACACACACACACACACGCTTTTTTTTTTTTTTTTTTTTTCCCACCGAATGGAGAAGACTATGTGAGACTGATCCTACTCCTGTGTCCAGGAAACACAGCACCAGCCCAATCAGCAGTCCTTTTGGAGAGTTTAAATAAACTTCTCCCGCCAAAGCAAGAGCATAAGACTGCTTCTTCATCTTGTTGGAGTCATTTTGGAGGCCCGTCATGAGGAAAAGGAATGAAGAGGCTGCTGGTGTTTCTATTTTACTGGACAGATTTTAAAATATAGCCACGGTCAGTCCAGAATAGCCTCTCACAGAGGAAGCCACGGTCACCAGGGCAGAGACCACAAGCAGACTTGCAGTCCACGGACTCCTGAAGGGCTGGCTGTAGGCTTGGCTGCACACAGCAGTGCCTGGGGAGCTCTGTGTGGCCCTGAAGGCTGACCTCGCCACCCCCCCCATGTGAGAGTGGCATGCAGCCAAGGCTCAAGGCCCCCGGGACGCAGACACCCCCTGCTTCAGGGCAAGCTGGGCCCACTTGGGGTCTGGAAGGTTTTCTGCTTCCGCCACAGTCAGCACGCGTAGCCCTGAAGGAAGGCTGCTCCCATCCCCACCATAAGAAACAGTCAGCCTAACCTCACACTCGCAGCTTTGCTTGAACCTGTCAGAGGGCTGAGGTCACAGAGCAAACAACAGGCTCCAGGTTTAGGACACGGTGCTGACGGGGAAATACAAATGCTGGGTCGCCTAAAACAGAGACAACAATAGGAGGGTCGGCTGAAATAGCTGCAGGGTTGGCAGGAGCCCCGTGCGAGTCCCCCACGCTGTAGAAATTCGCGGAGCTTATACAATGTGGCAGGTTCCTTCTCCACCATCCCTAACAAATGCTTGTGGAAAAGATCAGAGCCCAAAACATGGACCTTGTGGCAGAAATCCAGGGAAGAAAACAGTAGCCAGGGGCAGCAAGGTCAAGAGACCCCACCTGGGCCTTCCTCTCCATGTCCACCGCAGACCCTGACCATGGTCTGCTGGCCTGTGCGCTGGTGACCGCCGTGGTGGCAGAAAGAGGGAGACTGTGGGGCGAGCGGCAGTAAAACCAAACCCAACCCAACGGCAGCCTACTCCTGGGTTTTGACTGTGAGCTCTGAGTCCACAACTGCTGCAGTGAGGCAGGGCACTAAGAGAGCCACACCCCCAAGACCCAGGGGAGCAGCCTGGGATGAGCCTCAACCAGAAGGATGGAAACCACACCCCCCACCCACCGCCACCTCCAGGCTAACAAAAGGCAGCAGAATCCCCGGGGAGTCCTGCTGGGAGAGGGACAGGGAGGGGCAAGAGCCTGCCAGACACCCTCCCAGAGGCACATTGTTGAGGGGAGACCAAAATGCAGAATCAAGGAGACATTGCTCAGCGGACCCTGCTCTTCCCACTCCTCCCTCCCCCACAGGATCTCTGTAGGTATTTGAAGGCTGCTGGCATGGAGGGCAGCTACGGCGATGATGAGTCCCAAACACCCAAATCCCAAGGAGGAGGATGGAACCTCACACCACAGGTCCAGTAGAAAGAAAGGCACGTCCGTGTCCAGGCAGGAATACTATTCCTGTCACTCTCTGCTGGTCTACACCACATGTGCAGCTTTTGAGAAAACATGACAAGGCATTAAAAAAAGAAAGCAAGGAATACCATTCCCAAGAGGGAACAATCCTCAGAACCAGACTCAGATATGAGACAGTCACTAGAACTATCTGCCAGGGAATTTAAAATAACTATAATTATATGTTAAAGGCTTTAACAGAGAAAGTGGGTCACATGAAAGATCAGATGGGAATTCCAGCAGAGAGATGGGAAGTTTAAGAAAAAACCACGCAGAAAGGCTAGAATTAAAAAACCCACTGTAACAGAGATGAAGACTGTCCTTGAAGGCCTCATCAGCAGATCTGACACAGGCACAAAAAGTCAGTAAACTTGAAGGTAGGTCAACAGAAATTCCCTACGTTGGATTACAAAGAGAACAAATGTAGGGAAAAAAGAAAAACCCAGAGCAGAATATCCAAGAGCTGTGGGACCATGACAAGCATTCAGAGCACATAATAATGTAGGAAAACAGGACAGAGCAGGCAGAAGAAACATCCGAAGTAACATTGCTCGAGAATTCTCAAGAATCAATGACAGACACGAAGCTGCAGATCCAATCAGCTCAGAGAACTCCCATTAGCATATGGACAAAACAAACAACCCATATAGGGCATCACATCAAACTGCTAAAAACAAAACAAATGGAAAATCCTGAAGGCAGACAGAGGGGAGAGTCACGTGACAAACAGGAGGACCCAGAGGCCAACGAATTTGTGAGACAAGTCTCACCTCCGACCTGTAGAAGGAAGAAAAACTGCTGACTCTGAATTCCAGAGAAAAAACAGTTCACAAGTGAAGAAGAAAGACTTTCCTAGGGATAACAAAACAAAACAAAACAAAATGAAATGGAAACTAGGAATTTGATGTCAGTAGACAAATTCTAAAAAAGACAAAAACAAAAAATGCTGAAGGAAGTTGTTCCAACAGAAGGAATGTCTGAGACTAAAATGTGAATCTGCACAAAATGAAAAATCCCTGAAACATATTATAATTGCAAGTTCCAATTCCCTTTTCACTTTGTGAGGAAGGGAGCCGCCTGAAGCAGGCTGGAGATGGGACACCCCGTTGGTCCATTCTCCCCCACCACCTGCTCGTAGAAGCACAGTTTCACCAGCAAACACCGGCGCCCGCTCACTCACACATCAGCTACGCCCGCTTGTCCCTGAGTAGCTGTGTAGATGCCACAGGGCCTGTAACGCTTACGATACTACATACTTGGTCATTAATAAAAAATTCAGTTGGGCCCTGGCTTGAAGGAAAAGAAGCAGAAACGATGTGTTGTACATCTACAGGGCACACACATGAAGAGTTTATGCAGACTGCACACAGGAGGTGATTTATCATCAGAAGCACCTTCCACTCTGCTAAAATGGGTATAAAATTATTTAAGGGTGGACTAAACCCTCAAATATATGTATGTACATATATTTCAAACTGCAGAGCAATTACTAAATAGACTCCCCCCAAAAAAGCCTAATCTACACAAGAGAAGACAGAAAAGGAAGACAACAGAAATAAGCATAATGGAAAAAGTAGAAAAGTTAGTAAATAGAACCCTGTGACGTTTGACAAGGTTGACACAACAAAACTAGTTAGGGGTCGTTCCAGAAGTCGAAGGCCACTGCAACATTTGACAGTCCCTCTATACAATCTCCATAGAATAGACCACAAAATAAAAACCATGTGGTTATCTCAGCAGAGGCAGAAAAAGCTTTTAACAAAATTCAACGTCCATTCACGATCTAAATTCTCAGCAAAGAAACTGTGGAAGTCAGTTTCCTTAATCCGATCAAGGCATGCGTCTTCAGCCACCCTGCAGCTAACGTCGCGCTGCGGACAAGGCTGCCCACGCCTCTCGCGGGGTCTGGAACGCGCTGGGGACGCCTGCGCTCAGCCCTCCCACTTAGCGGCGCACTGCGAGAGAAAGAAAGAAAGAAAAGACCCACAGATGGGAAAGGAGGAAATAAAATTGTTTTTAATCTGCAGATGACAAAATCGTCAAAACAGAACTAGTGATTGAGTTGAAGAAGTTCACAGGACCCAGCACAAAGCACAAAAGCCAGCCCATAGTCCTCCATGCCCGCCTAGGCGTCCAGCGCCCGGTCAGTCCCCAAGGTAACCCTTCCAGGCCAACCAACAGGTAGGGACAAAGTCTCTATGCACACAGTCCCTGCATCACAGGCCCTCAGGCCCCAGGCCTGCGGGGCTCCTAAACATATCTGCATTCCAACCTGAGCACCCTGATTTGGGGGTCTCTCCCTCAGGTACCTCTGCCAAGACCTCCTTCTCGAGGAGTTTAGGAGAACCTTGAAGACACTGTTCTCTGTTCTGACTCGGTCTGTGGTCACTGCTTTCCACTCCCAGCCCTCCCCGGCTCCCCCCAGGCCCCAGGGCCATGAAACCACAGGACCCCTCTGCTCGGGGTTCCTTCAGCAGTGAGAGCGCCCCACATCTGCCCTGGTCCATCTGACCCTACCCAGCGCCATTCGATGCGTGAAAACAGAATGAAAGAGCCTGTACGTTCTCTTGTTTGACTTCCTACCCACGCTATCGTGGCAGAGGATGGAAGGCTTGACATTGTCTTCACCACGTGGCCTGTTTTCGTAATCAGCTGCCCTGACATCCAGCAGCTCAGCATTCTCCACTCAGCTGAGCTCTTGAGGAATGAACAATTAGAATTTGAAATTACAAAAAAAAAAAAAAACCCACTTTTTAAAATAACACCCAAAATGATGTACTTAGGTCTAACTCAAACAAAATATGTGTAGGATCTGTACACTCTGAACACCAAAATGCCAAGGAAAGGAATCAAGGGAGGTCTGTAGAAGTGGAAAGACATACTGTGTTCGTGAAAAGAAGACTCGTCATTGTGAAGATGTCAGTCATCTCCAACTCGATCTATAAATTAAAAATAATCTCAATTGAAATCTCAACAAGGTTTTTTGTAGATATTAACTATTCGGTTCTAAAATTTGTATGGAAAGACAAGGGAACTAGAATAGCCAAGACAATTCTGATAAGGAGGAGCTCATACTACCGAAATCCACGGCATAGAGATCATGATAAGATCGAAAGAGACATTTAAACCACAAGACTATCATGGAGTTCAGAATAGATCCACAAAAATGGAGACAATTGATTTGGGGCAAGAGGCAATATTGATTAAATGGAGAAAAGAGTAGTTTAGAAAAGCTGCTGGAAATACAGGACACCCCTGTATGGGGCAATAAACAGACCTTGACACACGCTTCACACCTTACCCCAAAAAATTTTTTTATAGATTTTACCTATTTATTTAAGAGAGAGAGAGAGTAGACACATGAAGGAGGGAGCGGGAGGAGAAGACCCCGCCGAGCAGAGAGCCCGATGCGGGGCTCGATCCCACGACCCTGAGATCATGACCTGAGCCGAAGGCAGAGGCTTAACCCACTGAGCCACCCAAGTGCTCAGCACATCATCCAAAAATTTACCTCTAATATAAATGTAAATGTAAAATGTTAACACTGCAACACTTCTCAAAGATAGCCTGTTTGATCTTGGGTTTGGTGATGTGTTTTTAGATACGACACTAAATCACGATCCTAAAAAAATGCAAAGTTGATAAATCGTACTTTATCAAGGCCAAAACTTGCCTTCTGTAAAAACACTATGAAGAAAATGAAAATACAAGCCACAGACATGGTAGAAATATTTGTAAATCCCTATCTGATAAAGGTCTTCTATCTCAAATATATAAAGGATATTTAAAAACCAACAATAAAAAAAAAACTGATAAAAACTAGACAAAAGATCGGATCAGACACTTCACCAAAGAAGGCATATCAATGGCAGATCAGTACATGGAAAGATGCTGAGCGTCATTTGTCACTAAGGAAATAAAAACTCAAACCACGATGAGATGCTAATCACAACGCACCAGTTAGAATAATCAAAACAAAAACAAATGAATACAACAATCTTAAAGCTGACAATACCCAATGCTGGCAAGGGTGCAGAGAAAGAAATTCTCATTCATTGCTGACAGGAATGTGTCTGGTCACTGTCCAAAATGGCTTGGTAGTTTCTTATAAAGTTAAACATATACATGCAGCACATGACTCCGCAGTCCCACTCCCGGGTCATTTACCAAAGTGGATTTAAAACTTCTGTTCATACACACATAACAGGGAAAAACTCAGTATGTCCAACTCCATATCGCTTCTATTTCCCTTGCCGCTGGGACCTGCAGCTGGAACCACTGCTCTGCCCTACACGCAGGCATGTCAGTCACCTAAGGAATTTTGCTTACAGCTAAGATTTGCAAAAACTGCCTTTTTCCTGATACCTAGCTCCCTGGGGGAGAATCAGGAGCATGTGCCGAGAGGACCAGGCTATGTTTAAGATTTACAGGAACAGCATGACCTACATCCAGAGATCAACTGACTGAGGTGAAGAAGTCACTCGACCTTCCTCAGATGTCGTTAGACATCACTCACACTTGGACTCCCACCTCCCTCCTGCTCCCCGCTTTTGCAAACATAAAAGCAGCTCAGATTTCTTGCCCAGGAGAGATGGGTCTTTAGGACAACCACCCGCCATCTCCTCGGTTTGCTAGCTTTTGGAATAAAGACGCCGGAATAAAGCGTCCAGCCTCTGGATGTCGTGGCCTGTCGTGCAGGGAGTGGAAGGAGCCTGGACTCGGTCTCTCTCTCTCTCTCTCTCTCTCTCTCTCTCACACACACACACACACACACACACAGTATGTGAATAGTCACAGTAGCCATGGAAAGAAACAAACATTGGTTCATGCTACAAATGGATACATCGTTAATTCATTTTGCTAAGTTAAAGAAGTCAGTCTCAAAAAGGATTCAGCACTCTAAGATTCTAGTCTACGATGTTGTGAAAAAGGCAAAACAGCCGGGATACCCAGCGGACCCCCGGGTGCCGCAGACCGCGGGGCGGGGAAGCAGGTGGGAGCAGGCGCGCTCCGCTGCTCTCCCGCTCTCTCCCCTGCCCACTGGACCGCGCTCTCGGTCTCCATGTTTGCACCTGTGTGGGCCCTTCCATAAGGACGGCAGCACCGGCTGTATGAGGAAGGGGTACCAGGTCCTCTCTTCCTAGCATGGGAAATGACAAGAGCACGCAGAGGCTCGGGGCAGACCCCAGGGCATGAAGGCATCGACCTCTCCGGGAGAGGTGTGCGCGGCCCACCACTGGTGCAGGGGCAGCAAGAGAAGGGAGGGCAGCTCTGATCCAGAGCCAGCAGCCCCCTCGGTGGGGAGGGAGGAGGAACGGGCTTGGATGGTGTTACATCCCCGTTCGGGTTTGCTTCTGCAAGTCACGTGTTCTACCAGCCTCTTGGGTTTCCGTCGCGCAGGGTGCACAGACAGCCCGCGGCCATGCACACCATTTCAGGCCGGACTGCTAGCTGAGGGTCTAACTGGGGAGCAGAAATCACAGCGAGGACAGAAGAGGAGAGGGCCGGGGAGAGGCAGGGCCGCCGGCTCTAGGCTTTTGCAAACCCACACGGCTCGCGCAGTGCTGTAACAGACGCCAGGCGCCGGCAGATAGTGAGGGGGCGCTGGACCAGGTGTTCTCTGCTCACGTGTCATTGACCGCCTTGCCCTGGGCGCAAGCTTTTCTGCCATGTCCCTCCCTAATGGACCCCCGGGGACGGCGCGTGCGCCGCGAGGAAGGAGAAGCAGGTGTGCGGTCCTGGTCCCGACAACTCGGACTCTTCGCAAGGAGGTTCCCCACTCAGATCCCTCCCTGGGCAGAAGGGACATTCTCCAGGGGAGATCCCCACCCCAGTGTGGTCCTCGGCGGCCCTGTCACGTGGGCAGGGACACCCAGTACGAATCCTGGGAGATCTGCTGAGGAAAGGGCCACGTTTTCACTGTTTATCAGAATTGCTCTGGGAAGCCACACACGCCCCGAGGTCATCCTAAAGCGGGCAAAGCCACGGCCTCAGAACGTCAGAGGCCTATCTGACCCGCGCCGTTTTGACAGAAAGATTGTTGTCCACATCTGCACACTAACGCTTTCCCCTGACTGTCTGTGAGGGCCGCTCTTCACCAAAACGGCGTGATTGCAAGAGGAGATTAAGTGCGACGTACGGGTTCTGTGCTTGTCAGCACGGGCCGTGTTCTTACGGAGTTTGAGGGATCATACAGTGGTCCGCGTCTCACGACACAAGTTCACCCACTACTGCGAAGACTGTTTGATCAAGAGGAATTTTTAACAACGTAGGTTTGGGAAGCTAAATTAGTGGGGAAACGGCTGTTCTTCCTGACCTACTCTTACGTTTCATCCAGGATTCGAACCAGCACTTTTGGGCGGTAGAGTTTCCTCAGCTCCCAGGGAGATCTCAGCTGCTGGCAACCCCAGCCCTCTCCTTCCCCGGGAAACACTGGCCCGCTCGTGTTTATCTGCCCAGTGACAGCCTTTCCTGTCGTGTGGCGAACTCTGTGGGGACTGTGGCCACATCTGTCTTTATGAGAGCGGACCCCAAGGACCACTCAGGGCCTGGACCCCAGTGAGCCAATAGGGCACGTTGAGGTCAAAGGAATCCAAACTCCACCTGCGCGTGTTTCTGCACAAGGCAGCCCTGGGGACAGAGGGGGCCACGCCACGCCTCCATGCCCAGGAAGGGCAACCTGGGTCCCACGAGCACAAGGGCAGGGGTGCGTGAGTCGGGGGATGCTGCCGAACCCTCGCCGTCAGATGGCTCCCAGCCAGGGGCCTTGTGATAGGCCGGTTTGCGCACGAGTTAGATGGAGATGAGGTGTGGCCTGGGCTGCAGAGAGGGGCCTCCCTGCTGCCGGAAACAGGAATGAGCCACAGAGAGAGCAGCCGGCCGGGCCCTCTCCCCCTCCCCGACTGCGGGCAGCCCCCCGCCTCCGCCACGCAGCCGGTGTGGGACCCCTGCTTTGAGCACGGTCAGCAGGCTCACTTCCTATCACTACTGCTGCACCTTCTACCCTGAAATATTTGAAACTGGGCACATCATAGATGCTCAGCAAACATCTGTAAAATGACAGAGTCTATGAGGGGTAAGACGAGAGAGGGTTAACGGATGCAAAACCTAAACCCTGACCAGCAAACGCATGTCCCTCTGAGGAAAGCCTGCATCCCTCGGGCTCACTCCCGCCACTGTCCCACATCTGACTACCTCTTGAGGTGCCTGAGCTGCCAGGGGCCCTCAGAGTCCGGGAGAACATTAAATAACAAAGCAATTTCCATTCAACAGGAAGTCACTAAAATGGATTTCTGCTCCCGTTCTAATATGTGAGCAAGTCCTATAGAGATGCAGCCAAAACAAACCAGAAACGGACAGATCATTTCCCCAACGTGTTTCTCTCTTTCCAGTAGAAGTGAGGTGACGTGCCCATTGTGGTGTCACCTGCCCGCCTGCTCGTTCCGGGGCCACCCTGCCCTTCCAGGACTCTGCCAGTGCTGCTGCCGCGGCTCTCACTGGGAGGTGACGGGATCATTCACCCAGACCCCCATCTGGTATCGACGCACACACAGAGACCCCCATCCGGTATCGACGCACACACATGTACATCCTTACAGACGCTACCGACACACTGAGCATTATGTTTGGGGATTTCTTTCAGATTTGTTGGGTTGACAGGAACATTTTCAAGAAACACACAACAATGACGCCTGCCTGGTCCCCAGTATCCCGTTCCTTTGCTCTTTATTCACTTGTAAGTGTGTCGGCAGGAAACCTGACCACGGACAACGCGCAGCCGGAATAATGTGAATGAATAACATAGATGTTGGGTTATTGTTATCCTTGAGGAAATCTTGTGGCACCCCATTCAAAAGGGAAAAAAATACGTGGAAGTATGAAAGATATTAAGCAGATGTTAGACTGGAATTGTCAATCTTTTCTGAGCAGGTGCTAATGTGTTATAATTATCCCTTCTGGTGCTGGGTGTTTAGGATTTTGGTTCCCACCTAGTCAATCACGGCTGCCATTGTGAAGCTACTCACATCGCTGATACGCTGGGTAATAACCAGATAGGATTTAATATTTGACATTTACCGTCAATTACCTTCTTCTGACATCCATCTCCTGTACCAATATCTGTAGATTGGGCCTCCTTGTGACTTTTGGATAAAATAAATAGAACTGCAGGGTTAAAAAAAAAAAAAAGGAAATAAGAGGGAAAAGACAGCTGTGTGTCTGCCTTGATTGTGCCACAACTGGGCCCCCAGGAACGATGCCCTGGAAGCGCGACCTGACGCTGATTTTGCACACGTGCTGGAGGACTTACTCTCAGAGATCTGGTCTTCCTCTCCCTCACTGTAGGGGAAGGCTAATCTCTGCTTTAATCCACAAATAGGGAGGCCAGAGTGCAGACGGTTTGAAATGGCCTCCATAAGCCAGGGGGGTCAGTTTGTGGAACTCTGCAGAGCCAGGACCAACCAAGATCCCCTCCAGCATCTTACCTTTCCGCATTTTCAATTGCAAAATCAAGTGGAGAGCAGAAATGGCCATGGGAATGAGGCGGGGCTCAGACGTCACCGGCCTGGGCTGGAATCCACGCTCTGCCACTTTCTGGCAAACTCAGGGAATCTCCTATGCTGCCTGCACTCTGGTTTCTTTTCCTGTGAAACAGGGTTTCTGAGGGAATACATGAGGTCACTCTCTCCAGGCCTGAGCACTGTGGCTGGCCCAGAGCGGGGGCACAGCTGTTAGCAGTGGTGGCCCTCCGTGTGGCAATTCCGCATGGCTACGGAAGTCACCTCTGAACCTGACACCTCAAGGACTTGATGATAGGTCTGTGGGCGTTGGGCTCTCCCATTGGCTGGGGCAGCTCCCAGGTGAGGTCCTCACCCTCGAGTACGGATCTTAGGACACCAGGTGAGCCAGGACCCGCCAGAGGTGATGGGTTAGGGGAGCAGACCCCAGAGGGCGGGTACTTCCCACATGGACCTTTGTCAGCAGGATATCGAGGCTGCAGGAGAGGCCCAGACTGTGGGGCTGCCCCAGGAACTTGAGTTGGTTCTGAATATCACAACTCCATTTAGAATCACGTTTCCCTGATCAGTGCCATGGAGGACACCAAGAAGGGTCCTCAGTAGTGAGGCTGGGAGTCCCTTTCCCTTGGTGTCACGGCGAGGGTGCTGCATCCCACAGCCCCAGGGCACGCCCGCCGCACGGAGACAGTGGGAGGTGCCCAGGAAGTCCCAGTCCCAAGAAGTATGCAGAGAAATAGAGAAGTCTTCCTTGGTGGGTGTTCTTATCTACAACCCAGCCAGAGACCCCAGGAAGTTTCTCTAAAAGATGTCATCCGGGAGACCGCACACATTACTTTATCCTGAAGACACACTACGCGCACACACACGCACACGCATCACAAGCATGCACGTAAGATCTAGCCAGTTGAATTTCCGGGCTATAATGCATGGCTTACAGACCAAAATTCCACACTGTTGCTGCTCATCATCACCGTGTTTGCCACCTGTAAGCTCGAGGGAGAGTTCAGCACTTCTGTGGAAGCTGGGAGGGACTTCGTCCCTCTGGGGTGGGACGTACCTGATGCTGGTTTGGTCTTGAGGTGAGGGGCACCCTTAGTCCTTCCATTGTCATCCCACTAACTTCTCTTGATTTTCTGTTGCCCTGAAGACCTGCACATCTCCACAGGTTGGAACCCCTGCCTGGAGATAAGCCAACATCTGAGCGCGTTGTTTTCTAAGGATGTACTTATGGGTCACTTCCAAGGATTGTGCAACTTTCGGACATTTTCATTGTGGATGTTGGTAGGTCAGATGGGGGGTGGGTGACAGAGGTTTTCTTTTTAGAAATAGTGTAACAGAAAACAAATAGAAATCACCGCTCTGTAAGTCGCTCTGTGTCCATTAGAGAAGTGTGCCAGTGGCGACCGTGTTTCTCAGACATGCTGGCAATAAGCCCGCTGGTGAGACGCATCACACCAGCGACAACACCAAACTGTCTCAAAAACAGTGTTTTTCCAAGTTATTAAATGCTCCTGATTCCCTGCAGATGAAAGGGGCTTGTTTCAAGGGAATCCTGCTTCAAGTTTAAATTGGAAAGGAGGCACGTGCATCTGACAACCAAGTAGTATTAGGACTTCAAAGCAAAGCAAACGAAGCTGGACCTAGTCATTTTGCAATAAAATGGGAAGTCGAGTAATAGTGCCCTTTTAAGCCACTTGGGACTTTTAAGACTTCAAATAAAAAGCTATCAGCACAGACAGATAAACAATGTAAGCCGCTGTTTGCCTGGGGCGAGGCCCTCGGGACTCACGGCGGGCAAGGACAATACCGCGGCCGCACACTGGTAATCTCTCCCATGACGACAGCTTCTGGACTTCATACCCTCCCAGCAGCCCACACCTACGTCAACCACCTCGTGGATGCTGGCTACTCCAAAACCCGTGCCTTTTTTCAATTTAACAGCATAAACAAATAACAGGAGAAAACACAGAATGTGAGAAAGTCGCTCGTTTTTCTGAGTTGAGCGAGAAAAAAGTAGCGCTTGTCTTGGTTTTTAGTTACCGAGCGGCATCCCCCTCGGTGGGGTTAGCCTGGTGGTTCTGGTCCCTTCCCAAGCGCACTGTCTGACCTCGTGGGAAGCAAGGAGCGACGCCGGCCCCAGGGGTTTCCTCCCAACGCAAGCGGTACCCTGCCCCGGACACACTGCTCAGCACAGAAACAAAAATGTTCAGAGTCAAGAACATGGGAATGGTTGGACCTCAGCGGGGCCCGTGCCCAGAAGCCACCACCTCCGCTTGTCCTCGGGGGGTGCCTGCTCCAGGAGACGCCAGTGCCAGGGACGGGGCGGCAGCCGGCACCTCCGCAGTCTGGGAGCTCGGCTCTTCCACCTCCGCAGTCTGGGAGCTCGGCTCTTCCAACACGTCCCTGCTCCCCTGCCTCACACCTTCCCGGAGGCCATTGCAGAAAAAGCGCCGATCCAAATCGGCCTCGGCGGCGGGGCCGGGATGTGGGTGCAAGCGGAAACCTGCTGGCAGCTTCTGTCTCGGGAGCAGTGGCGCCCCTCGTCGGCAACCAGTGCATGCCCCTCTTCCAGCGGGCACGGGCGTGCCGGGCACACGGCACATTTCTCTTAGCGCGCGGCTCCTCTGTCTCCTGCTCCTGCCTGGGACGCCGTTGTGCGGCGGCAGCCAGAATGGAATTTGCCAGATCGTCCTGGCAGAGGAGCCGACAGCTGACGAGTTTAACCTCCCTGTGCGTGGAGAGCTGGAGCGGAGCAGCGGGGCTGCCCAGAAGGCTCCGTGAATCCTTCCCCGCTTTCCCGGGAGGCGGAGGGACGTCAGAACAGACCGTCCCGGCGCTGCTGTCGAAGCGTGGGAGCTGGCGGGGGCACGCCGTTTCCAAACCTGACCACGTTGCTCAAGTCGGAGGAGTAGGATCCGGGCTCGCCGTTCCCGTCCACATAACCGACAGCCAAGTCGCAGGAAATGCACCAGCAGCTATTAGGATTAAGCCGGCAAGGCTATTGTCCCTTTAAATTGAAAAAAAAAAAAAGAAAAGAAAAGAAAAAAGAAAGAAAGAAAGAAAGAAAAATATTCTACGAGTTCTACAGGAAAAAAATGTCATATTTGTATAGACCCAAATCCCCTCTGTTTAAACAGGGTGATTAGTATCAGCTCCTGTAGGAAATTAAATTCAGGGAAGAGCAGCAATATGCAGATATGCAGATTTCTGGACAGAATGGCCATCTCTGGGTAGGGAGCCGGCTGATTAATCTGCGTCCTCAGAATACAAAATGAAACACTGAGCTCTCCTGGGCGAGCGCGAGAAATGACTTTTCCCTCCCGCATGACGAGGAAAAAGGACCCGACACAAACAGGAGAGAAGGGTCGTGTGCCCCACGCCGGGCGAGGCTCCCAGTTAAAACTCCGGGTCACGTTCGCAACAGCTAACCGCGTCCTGTAGGGCCGCTGGGCCTGCTGCTGGCGAAGTTCTCCCTCGGTCCTTTCTGAGGACATGGAGGACCCCCTACCCAGGGTCCCCGTTGATGCCTCCCAGCGCTCCACCCCCACCCCTCCCCCGGGGCACGCACTGGGGGGACGCTCTGGGGAGGGACACTTCCCTGCGACGTCCACAGACACCGACCACACACGTGCCGCCCGCCCCTCGGCTCGCGTGCGGACCCACCCACCTCCCCACGCCGAGTTCTCTTTTCGAAAGGCCGGATGCAGCAGGCTGATTTTTTAATTCAAAGCGTAACACCAGAAACTTAATTTGCAAATGTAAATTCTTCCCCTCATAATCCAACCCTCTCGCATCATTTCAGAATGTCGGTGCGGCCACAGCATTCGGGATGGAATGAGTATGAGGTTTCTGGTCATTGAATAATGATGCTATTTATTTTTTTGAAAAAAAATATTTACAGCAAGATGCAAAATGTCATTTTCAGTGGGATTTTTTTTGTCGTTACTGGAAACTCAAGCCTGTTATTCTGAACCATTCAGGGTCTCTCCAATAATTGTATAGAAGTAGGCATTATGCTATATTATTAAAGCTGTAATTTCCTGCTGAATCTGTCTGGATGTTTCTTTTTATCACTTGGCAATTTCTATCTAGTTATAGCATAATTAAGTTTCCTGACCCCTGCTCGCTCTCTTAACAGGACGCTTAGAAATATACTAGAGCTGAAGATCTTCAGGCTGATGTCCTCTCTCCCCACACAGTAATGGAATAAAATTATTAATCCAGTAATTGTACAGAACACATTACTTTGCATTGAATGTTCCTGGTTCTCATTTTCTGTCGGTGACAATCAGCCTGAGGGTACAAATCATTTCGGCAGGAGCGCGGCCCTTGAAGAAAGCCTCTCATTTCGCTCCTGGAACTACACCTAGGCGGCTGGGATAATTCCGGGGCTAAGGCGGCGTGAGGCTCCAGCCAGCAAAACAAAGCTAATAAAATGGACTAAGGAACACGGCTTTCCTGCCTGCAGCTCCTGCGCCGAAATGAGCACCACCTGCGGGATGGCAAAGCCCCCAGGGCCGTGCTCACCGACCCCCAGGCCATCGCAGCCCAGAGGGGGTGCCCGTTGCCCCTGGGCACTTAGAAGACACCTGGAGCTCCGTCTGCAACTCCATGGGCCAGAGACTAGGGGCTGTTCTGGGTCCCATCCTGCAGGACCGGCTGGGAGGGCGGCCCCAGGACGGCAGGCGGGGCTCACCTCCCACGGAAAGTGCCCAACAAGCCGGCAGAGGCCACGTGCCCATCCGCTCCCTGTGCCCACCAGATGGTCTTTCATCAGGGAAGAGAGATGCCGTCCAATGCAGCACAGATCAACGAAGCAGGTCTAGAGGGAACACACCTTGGCATAATAAAGGCCGCACTCGAAAACCCCGTAGCCAACACCATCCTCAGTGGGGAGAAATAGAGTGCTCTCCCCGTAAGGTCAGGAGTGAAACAGGGATGTCCACTCTCACCGCTTCTACCCAACTCAGGACTGAAGTCCCCGCCTCTGCAATCAGACAATAGAAGAAACAACAGGATCCGAATGGGTAAGGAAGAAGCAGAACCCTCACTGTCTGCAGATGACACGGTATCACACATCGAAAACCCCAGAGACGCCACCAAAACACTACAGACCTGATCAATGAGCTCAGTAAAGTCGCAGGATGCAAAATCGATGTTCAGAAATCTGCTGCGTTTCTCCGCACTAATAATGAAGCAGCAGAGAGAGAGATTAAGAGAGCAACCCCATCTATAATTGCACAAGAGCCAGTAAAATACCTGGGAATAAACTTCAGCAGAGAGGGGGACAACCTGCACTCCCCAAACTGTAAACACAGGCGAAGGAAAGTAGAGATGACACACAGAACAGAAAGTCATTCCACGCTCGTGGGCCAGGAGAACAGATGTCACTGGCACGTCTGTGTGACTAGAGCAACGCGCACAGCCGCCGCAGTCCCTCCCAAAACACCAACAGTGATTTCCACAGAACTAGAATAAACAATCCTAAAGTTTTATGGAACCGCAGAAGACCCCAAGTCGCCAAAGCAGCCCCGAAGAGGAAGAACAAACCGGAGGCATCGCAGTTCCAGACTTCCAGCTCTATGACAAGCTGTGGGCTTCCGGACAGTGCGGTCCTGGCACCAAAACAGACACATAGGTCAATGGAACAGAAAACCCAGAAAGAAACCCACAGTAACATGGTCAGTTAATCATCAACAACGGAGGCAAGAATGTACAATGGGAAAAAAACAGTCTCTTCAGGATGTTGCTGGAAAACCAAGACAGCTACATGCAGAAGAATGAAACTGAACCATTTTCTCAGACCAGACACAAAAAAGAAACTCGAACTCAGAATGGGTTAAAGACCTGAGTAAGACCCGAAACCACAAATCCCAGAGGAGGGCTCAGACAGTCACCTCTCTGACGCTGGCCGTAGCCACGGCTTTCTAGGTGTGTTTCCTGAAGCAAAGGGAAGAATAAGCTATTGGAACTTCATCAAAACAGTTTCCACACAGTGTAGGAAACCACCAAAAAACTAAATGACAACCTATAGAATGGGAGAGGATATTTGCAAATGACGTAGCCAATAAAGGGCCAGCATCCAAAATCTATAAAGAACTGATACAACATGGCCCGACTTTCACTCTTAATAAATGATCTGAATGAGTAACAAGAGAAGAAAAAAAAAAAAGAACTGATACAACACAACATCCCCCAAATAAATAACCCAATTAAAAGTGGGCAGACGTCATGGCAGATACTTCTCTAAAGGAGGCATACACGTGGCCAACAGGCACAGCGAAAGATGCTCCGTGCCACTCGTCATCAGGGAAACGCACATCCACGGTGAGGTGTCACCTCACACCTGTCGGCACGGGGAGAATCAACAGCACAGGAAACAACAGGTGTGCGCGAGGACTCGGGAGAGGGGAGCCGCGTGCACCGTGGGAGGGAACGCAAGCTGCGGCAGCCGCTGCGGGAAACAGCACGGAGCGTCCTCAGAAAGTCAGACTAGAGCTGCCCTACGACCCAGCGACTGGTCTATATATACAATGGAGTATTATTACTCAGGCTTCAGAACTCGAAATCTTGCCGCTACAAAGCACGGATGGAGCTAGAGAGTAGCGCGGTAGCGAGGCAGCAGAGAGAGACAAACACACGGCCTCGCTCGTGTGGAATATGAGACACAAAACAGACGAGCCAACGGCAAAGAAGAAAGAGATGACCAGACGCTGCACGACAGAGAACACACGGCCGGTCGCCGGAGGGGAGGTGGGCGGGGCGGTGCAGGGGATGGGGCCCGAGGTGTGCACCGGTCTTCACGAGCCCCGGGACTGCGGAGCGGCTGAGTCGCTGTACTGTAAGCTTGAAACTGGTGCCACACGGCCGGTTAATAAACGGGGAAAAATAAATAAACAACAAAGTCTGCAAGGTATCTGAGATTAAACAGAAAGGAAAAAAGAAGGAACCAATGGGGTGTGATTCTGGGGGTCACTGCCCTGAGCCTCGACCGGCTGGAGTGAACTCGTGGGCAGCGAGCGGGGCAGGAAGTGGACCTGCTCCGAGGCCAGTGAAAACCTCGGGCTAGCCTGACGCCACGGAGGGCAGATGGCCCCCCCCACCCCCATCTTCGTGGAGACACTGCGGATCCTATGCTGAAGCGACGCGGAGCAACCATCTCTGACCGTGGACGTTTACGGTCAGGGTGTGTGTAACTGCAAGAGGAAAACCAAACGTGTGCGCTCGTGCAAACAGCCTCGCGTGTCACACTCTACGTGGATGTCACAGACGAGCTTCGTTTCCAACACCTCCACGTGTCCTCGGGCTCCCTGCGTCCCGGCCCGGCCTCCCGGTCCCTGCTGAGGGAAATCTTCAAGGCCAGAGCACGGGGCTCCCCAAAGCTCTTCTGGGACGGACCGACGGGTTTATGAGCTGAGCCTGGGAACATCCTTTCACACCGAGGAAAAGGGTTGCGTGGCCTGTTCGTCCTGCAGATAAATGCTAGTGATTGATGGGTAAATACGCTGTGTCAGAGCTCACGGGGCCAACCTCGGGTTACGCTGGAAACGGCAGCTGTTCCAATGTGCTGTGTGTGCGCTAAAGACCTCCTCCGACTCGTTTCAGCGCATCACCCAGTGTGGACAGGGAGCCCCAGACATCACTGTGAAGGCCTCACAGCACGCGGGACCACAATGCCGGCGCATCTACATGCGGACGGTATCGGCTGAAATCAATACTTCTCAACGGGAGGCAGTTTTGCCCCCAGGAGACAGCGGGCAACGTCTGGGGACAATCTGGGTCGTCACTCTGGGGGCTGGGGTGCTCCCAGCAGGGTGGGAGTCCAACATCCCACGGCGCACGGCGCACCCCCCACCCCGCCCCAGGTAAGAAGTCTTTGTTGCAAACGCCGGCAGTGCTGAGCTTGAGAAACCGCGGCGCAAGCAGACAGACATCCGCTGGAGGAAACCAGTCGGCCTGAGAGCCTTGTGCACACGTCAAGACCAGATACGGAAAAGCACTCAACTTTTCATCCTCCTGGTTCCTCAGCTTCTGAAATTTAAACACAAAAAGGGCAAAGTTGAAAATATATTTTCAGCTCTATTTTTCTTTCCACCTGGAAAATAAACGGTCCAGGGAGGGGGAGGGAACGGAGAGGTCCTCTTGCCTTATTCCCTGACTTCACTAGAAAAGTGAAAAAAAGACCAGAAAACAAGTGGCTGCCCCCTGAAGGGCGGGCCTCGGGGGATAGGTCGTGCATCCGCCAGCCGCTCCCAGGGACGCGTGGCACACCCATGTCCGGGGCGGTGGGACGCGCGGGTGTCGGGAGACAGTGGGGGGCGCTCGCGTGCTCAGAATCGGCGCGAGTCAGCACGTGAGTGTGCGGAGGAGACTGCACCAGCTCAGGTTTTCACTTTCCTTCTGTCGGGGCCGTTGGAATTTCTCCAGGTTTCAAACCGCGCAGCCTCTAGACCCAAAGAAATGGCAGTTAGTGACGCGGGTGACCACGCTGGCCGTGCCATCTCGTAATTTCTGAAAGCAAGTCCATCGAGCCCCACGGTTGTTTGACCGTCGCCTCTGTGAGGAGTCGCACACGGGAAGTCTCTGGCCGATTTCCGCCGCCCTTTATCTCAGAACACAACAGGGAGCGGAGCGCTCCGGGACCCCCGCGCCGTCTCCGGGGCCACCGGCAGTAAGCGCGCGTCTGGGGGAGAAGGTCTGACGGGAGCCCCGTCACTTCGCGTCCCATTGTTTCATTGATAAAAATGATCTGGGAAGCGGGAGAATATATTAACCGTTTCCTTTGGTTTTCCATGGAGAAGGCTGAAGACATTTCTAAAATAGATCTATTTTCTTTTCATTCTACAGAATAATGCATGAATGATTATAACATATGCTCTATCTCCCATTTTTTTCTCAGTCCGTGGAAAAGTGCCTGACGCCGTAATCACAACTTGTTAGGTTTTCAATCTGATGCTGTCCCATTTTATCATGGTAGTTAAACGTCCATTCTTGTTCGGTGTGATAAATGTTATGGCCATTTAACAGTAACGAAAAAGAGAGACATGTTAAACCAAATATTGCTTCAGATTGTGTCTTTTATTCTCCTTTATCATCATATCTTAATTTATAGTATAATCATCATTATCACAACTGTCAGCCTCATTTAACCTCGCCCGATCTCCCGTGATTCTTTGCTGTCAGCTCTGATTGCCTACCTTCTGCTGACTGCCTGATAATGGCTGACAGATTAGCCCTCCCCAAGAGGAAGACAATGATATATAGAACAGCGCGGCTCGCGCTATATATTAATGAGGGGCTGGCAAGGCTTTGATAAGGCTGCGGAATAATCCGTCAGTGCAAGAAGGAGCTTGTAAAAGCGGGAGGAACATTTCGTGGGAGAAGCACCTGGGAAGAAGTAATGACCCAGCCGCGAACTGCCTGTCAGCTGCCGTCCCTCCGTTGTCATTAACATCAGATACCGGCGTGCGGGTAACCTGAGAAGTTTATCAGCCCCGGATCCAGCCCCGCTCTCTCCACCGCGCGCCCACCACCCCGTCTCTTACAACATATTTAGCAGGGCGGCAATTAATAGCTCATTTTCCTTGGCATTAGGAACTGTTTATCTTCTGAACCGGCTCTTATCAGGGCTGTCGCGGGTGAAAGGCGAGAGTCATTGGCGCTTTTTGTGTCTGGTTGTCGCACTTACTCAGCAAGGCCCGCTTTGCCACGAGACGCGGCGCTTCGGATGGCTACTTGAGTCTGAATGCGCCGTTATTACAGGTATTATGTGAAATTGCTCGTGTTATGTGAAGGGGATTAGGGGGCTCTGGATCTATAACTTAGTGGGCGTCGGGAGTGATTACAGCGCTCCGTCAATTTTCCCCATTCGGCTGTCGGTGTTGGCTTACACCACGCCACCTCTTTCATTCACATCAAATCACTCATTTCATTGGTAAATTCTATATATCTCAATTTACTTTAAGTAGCTGATTTGTGTAAAATAAACTGACTTCCTCTTTTGTGTGTGCAACAGGCCTAACCCTATAGAGGAATATCACGTGTAAACACAATCAAGTTCTTTGTCCCTTGCCAAGTGTCGCGTGGGGCGCCGGGGCTGCCGCGACACACGGTAGCGGTGGTCGGAACACCTCGCTGCCCCAGGCTTTTGTCTGGGCCACATCTCGCCTCCTCATCTGTCTCCGCCCCTCAGTGTGGGGAGGCCCCTGGGACCTGCCCAGCCTCCCCGGGGGCAGGCGGACGGACTCGATAAGCAGGTGCACCTGCCCGCCACCCCCCCCCATCCCTTGTCCCTGTTAGTTCCGTCCCCACCCTGGTGGGGGAGGGGCGGCTGTGCTGCTGGGCCGCAGCAGACCCTGCCCTCGAATGTGTGGGCCACAAGCCCAGCCCCGAGCCCTCGCCTCAACCTGCCCACAGGCTTGCACTCCACACGAGCGTCCCCAGCTTCACTCTCTTCCTGCTCTCGTGGGCGCACACGCGCAGGCCCCTGCCCGACGATGCTGTTGGAACGTGCAAAGAAGACGGCCGAGAGCAACGGGCGAAGGGAACCGTCAGAGACGCGAGAAATGCTTTAGGACCAAAGTCCCGATTGTCTACACCAGTAGGAATTTTCTAGAAGGATCAGACCTGGTAGGATGCGGGCAGATTCCGTTCCACCTTTCCACAATCTCCATGTGCCTGGGATCACGTTCCCTTTGGGAATTGTCTTTTGAACCTTAACTTGACACTCTCATCAGTGTTTCCTAGTACGTCTGCCCTAAGAGTGGCCCTTGGAAAACTGTGTACTTTTCCACGGATAAATAAAACTTACATACACAAAGTATTTACAGAATCATCAAAAGCAGTCCCCGCAGAAAGCCTCCCCCAACAATTGTCTATGGCTCCAACAGACAAATGAATAAACCACTAGATTCACCAACCTATTAATGTGCACAATTTCTGGTACTGAAACGACTGAAATAATAGACCGGAGAGGGGGAAGATGGGTTTATTGTCTGTCCTGGCATAAGATGTCCTTTGCATAAAAATATACAGATTAATCCTGCACATCTGCGGCTTTCACAGTCACTCACTCACTTCTGTATATTTCTGATATATTTTGCACAAGTTATAAAGCCAGGAGGAAATACAGGATTCTATTTAAAATGAGATGAATAAAAAAAGTCCCTAAACTGTGTCTGTATTTTCGAAACAGCCCTATTGTCCCAGAGAGCATAATATTATTTAATATGGAGCTGAAATGGAGTATCTTCAAAACCTGCCATTTCTTGGCCCAGTACACGTCAGCCTTCCTGCAAGGCGCCAGGTTCGCGACGTTATGCACGTGTCCGTGACACGAGGGCGAGTTGGACGATGTAGTGGGATGTTCTACTCGTCATCTGGGTTAGCATGGCGGCGAAATGGCAGAGGGGACGGGTCGGCGGAGCGGGCGGCAGCGGCCAGGGGACTGGCCCCACGCTCCGGGGTGCGCTCCCCGGCGGGCGGTCGGGTCCCGCGGGCCTGCGGGCTTGCGGCTCCCCTCCTGCTCACGGCCCCCAGCCGGCCCGCCCGCCTGCAGTCTCCTTGCCAGGCCTGGCTGCGGGCACCGCACCGCTCAGAAATACCATCCGAACCCCCTCAGGGAACAAAATCCAGGAACACATGACAGGCTCCGATGCGTGCCGAGGACAGACTCGTGTTCTCAAATCGCACACGGTTTTCATTTAGACACACATGTCCGCTGGTATCAATGACCAACTTCGCAGGATATCTTGAGCGGGGCAGCACGCCACACACTGGGAGTGGGACAGGCTTGGAGTGGGGGACATCCATGGGCGTGTAAGACACGATCCTTGCTCTCGAGGAGTTAATGGTCTCCCCAGAAAGACGAGCTAGAAATGTGCGTGTGAAAATGTGATCACAGTGAACTTGAAGAGTGTCCCCGCACCGGCGGACGGAAGATCCGGCAGGACCGCGGAGCGTCACCCTTCAGATCAGCCTTGCGTGAGAACGGCTGTGACCCGGGTATAAAAAGCTCACTCGTAGCTGGGTTAACCGAGGGAGGGATCACAGAGTACGGGAGATTTGAACAGAACTTGGCGCACGAGGATAACCACGACGGCCTCAGGCGTCCCTGAGCAGACACAGGGCCGTGGACTTGCTCGTAAGGGAAAGTCCAATTTGATGGAAAAGAAGCTCGAGCCTGGCATGACGTGCGTATATGAAAAGCTGATGCCCAGAAAACCCCCGTTTCAGAGGAGCGATAACTCACTTGTAAATAGCCTGTCCTCTGCAAACCCCTAGAGTTATGTCTGACACCACACAGAGGATGTACATACTGCGCCATCGTTCCCAAACAATAACAAAAATTCAATTAAGGACTCACAGGCATCTCTGAAGCAGCGACCAGATTCACTCAGGGAAACAATGCCGTCTGACAAAGTTCCAGAAAATACTCCTGTACTAACAGCCCAGCACCGTTCACTCACGATCTTCATCACATGCCGAACAAAAGGGATATCCAGAAGGCCAGTGTCGGGTAGAACAGGAGGTGAAACGTGTAGACTGAGCCGTGCGCCCGAAGCTACAGTTCCCCGCTGGTCTGTACTCCATACAACACAGACAGCATGAGGGGTCACCGCAACAGAACTACAGAAATATCACAACTTAACGAGGAACTGAAAAGGGGCAGCCCTCACAGCTTATGGGATTTTCCTATTTCGATTGGCCAGAGAGAACTGGAAGCGAAAAGGAATATATAACGTGCCTAATTTCCCTGGGTCCGTCTCTGCTCTATTATTACGAGTGCTGTGCTCGTCGAGGAGGGAACTGCCCCACGCCCCGTCTCTCCCTTCAAGATGCATCGAGAAGGCAGCTTGGTTACCAGACAGCATCTGAAAAGGGGCCATCCCCCAAACGCTCGTGCTTTGGATCATGAGATCCTTCTCCACACCGGAAATAGGACCCGGCGCCCTGCCAGCAGCAAGCGAACAGATACGTCCGGAAGAACGGAAGAGTGAACCAAGAACGGACGACCGTATCTAGAAGATGCGAGACAGCATGACCTGGCGGGGGAGGGGCTTTACTCACCTCCTTAGGCTCACGTTTTTCCCAAACCAAAGCTAATTTCGGGACTGCTAGTAGGTTGTTAATGGTATACCTTTGGGCTCTGAATTCTCCTTAAATATGAGCTGCATTTTGATGACTAAGCTTTTATCCATTTGCCACGTGATTTTCATCCAGAGAGGAATCAGTACGATTTAGGTGAAACTATGACAGGACCATTAAACAGGGGAAGACCTTTCTGCAGTGTTGGGCCATCTTGCAGCCTGTTGTAGACCCCACTGCGAGCCCCGGCGGGACCCCCTGTGAGAATTCCCGACCGGGGGTGACGGTGGGTTGGGCAACTTGCACGTGGCGCCGAGCGCCCCTCCTGCCGCTGCCATGCTCAGTGCCGGAGCCGAGCCGGCAGAAGACCCTGCATCCGGGCGGGCGCTCGTTCAGGTCCAACGCCTCCCTCGGTCCACGCAGAGGATGGCGTCGCATGTGACCTCTTCCAGGCGCTGAAGGCGGGCAGGGACAGGGGAAAGGCCACCTGCATTCAGTTTAAACTAACTTTGCGTCCTGTTGGACTAGCTCGGCACACAGGGCAGCCGTCAGAAGCGGGCTGACGGAGAGGGGCTTTCCCTCCTGCACGCTGCTTCTTGCTAACCAGTCCTCCTCGGTATTAGCTTGTTGGCTACTTTGAAAAGCGAGTGTTTCAGTTGTAAGTCTGCCACCAGGACCTCCTCCCTCGTAGGGGACAGGGCTGGGGGACAGTGGTAGCAGGATCTGGGGGCGACACAATTAACGGTTCACATGGAGACTCCTGGGGCCCACGGCCACGGCCTGTGGTGGGCGACGCTCCGCGGGGGGCAAGGGCCGCTCCTTCCAGAAGCAGCTCGTTGGGGCCGTTCAGGCTGTTGCCCCCCGAGGGAGAATGCCTTCTCCCAGCGAGGAGGGACACTCGCCCCAGAAAGGGAGACAGACGTAAACATGGGGAGTAGTCAGCCGTCACGGAGGTGAACACACGGTCCTGTTCGGAGGAAGAGAGAGAAAAGAAGAAAAAAGCAAAAGCAAGAAAGGAAGGGGCCCGTCTAGCTTGCACGTAATCCAGGACCCCTGTTGTCATTCCGCGTTCCAGATGGTTCCCTGCTCTGGAAGGCAGCTGACAACACAGGTTCTCCTTGCTACGTTATCGTGGGATCTAGTAACAGCACAGAGGGAACGTTAGCGATTTTTGCTCTTATTTCCTAGAACAAAACCGAACGCACAGGGGGCGTCTACACGTGGATTCGCATCGTGAGACGAGCCCATGTGCACGGGGACCCCACGCGGCCGCCCCGGGCGCCCAGCACCCCGAGTTCTCCAAGCACCACTGCTGTCCGCCTGCACCCCAGGGGCCCGGCGGCGGGGGCTGAGGCATCTACGCCTCCCCCGGAGCAGGCTCCGGGTCTGGGGAAGAGAGGAGGAGGAGGCCCGGGCGCGAGGGCTTGCACATTCCCGCAGCCAAGGTGGGCTCCCGGGCGGCAGGCCACCTCCCCACCTCCCTGATGAGAACGTTCAGGCTGAACAGGCAGGGCTCCCTCCCCAGCCCAGCCGGCTCCTCCTCCGAGGTGTCCGCATACCTCCTGCCTTTTGTCTCAAGCGGAGGGTTTAATAGCTAAAGTAACTGAAAAGGACTAACAACAGCGAGGCTCCGGTTTCCAGAGTAACCGTAAAAACAGACCCCAGTCTCCATGGCAAAGAGAAAAGCTATTTGCCGCAGCCTTTTCAGACCTCGAGGGGACACTGACAGCTTTCCTATAATCACTCCCGATTATTTGTAGCAACTAACTATATTATAATGTTAACTAGAGGAGGTCTTTGAAAATATGTGGGCTCACAAAAAGGAAGAAAACACGCACTGGGTTTTCCTCTACTTTAGCTATGAATACATTACCAATTTAAAATTTATAAAACCGTCTGCTCTAATCACTCGAGCCCAGGAGGGTAATGGCCATCTCTGAGCATGCTTTCATTCTCGGAGGGCACCTCCGTCCACTGAGCAGCCTACACCAGGCGAGGCGGCCCCAGTGCGTGCGTCGCTGGCAGAGGGCAGCAGGGAAGGGACACGCGGCGTTTATCCATTTTATTTCCTCTGCTGTCGCTCGACTATCCTTCATGTGCACGCGGTGACTGCTGCTGCATTCAGCGTTGGCGAGACGTGCCCAACTCATCTTACACGTACATGCGCGCGTGTGTGTGTCCCCGATCGGCGAGGCTGCAGAACCTACGAGCCCATGCCCAAAATTGCCCGCGTACATCGCACGTGTGGCCGCGGCCAGAGCTGGCCGACCAGTGGTTCGCTTCTCAGAGCCCCGAGCGGCAGCCTGCCCGGCCAGCCTGCACCCACTCCCCCCCAGTCCTCACAGGAGCACAGGACCTCCACGTCCGTCTGCGGCCTGTGTTTTAAAGCCAAAATCCACCTCGAGGGCCGACTTGATGCTTAGGCCTGTGATGTGTCCGACTACTAGTGTCACGGCACCGAGTGCACACGCGTCCCCTTCCCGCTGACAGCCCGGCACAGTGCTCCCAGACACCCCGTCCGGCCTCTCTGCCCCTCCCTTTCTCTCGCTCGTCCACACACACGCGCGCACAAGCACACGCGCACGCAGCGACCAGGAGCGTGCGCCTTACTTGGCACAAACATCCTCCGCACGTCTGGAGAGATCCCTATCAAAATGTGAAGGAACACTCCACTAGTAGAGAAAGAACAATTTTGTTTTCAGTTGTGGGGACACATGTGAATATCTTCAAGGGCTACAACCAGGAAAAAACTACAATTAAAGTCCAAATAAAAATCACTTAATTTTTATTCCATATCTAAGAGCTCCCATTGAAAGTTCCCAAATTATCTCTATTAGAAGAAGTTTGGAGAATAAAATTCAGGAAATAAATACGTCATGTTACTTAGAAATTGCCTTGTTTTAAAATGGCACAAGAAAAAAAATAAAACAGATCTTGCCCAATAATTTAGGTGTTTACAGAATTAGAGATTAATCCAGGTCTGCCTTTAGTTTTTTCAATCATTTATCAGAAACAAATCTACATACATTTTGTGTTAATATTCAGTGTGCGGATATGCAAATCCCCACTTAGCTGCTCTTTTTCCTCTCCAGAAAGTACCCCGCATGACTAAGGCAGAAAAGGTGCTTTCAGGCCGTCTCGGAGCTCTTGTCTGCGCATCACATTGAGACTCAGAGCCCCTCGGCCCAGGAGCAATCAGCACAACGGGTAAGAATGCCCTCTCTGTCAGATTTTGTTTCTTCCCCAAGTCTATTTGAAAAAAATCCAACGTTTTTTGGAGCAAGGTCCACAAAGTTGAGTGGAGCATTGAGGTTCCTGGGGAGGGTCCCCAGGAAGGGGAGCCGAGGGCAGCCGGGGGCCGCGGGGATTCTGGATGTGCGTTCCGTGCGGGAAGCGGGAGGAAGCGGCAAACGCTGTGGGCCCTCCACCAGGCTCACAAGGCAAAACTCCCCAAGTACAACGCGATTGTCTCGAATCCCAATGATGTCACATGCCCTCTCTCCCCAAAGCCTCTATTTATCAGAAAGATCTCTGCGTACGCCCCCTCCTGCTACATGCTGGGTTTTATAAATTGCTTAAAGATAAAAGCCTACCCTGCCGTAAAAAGAAGGAAGATATAATATTGAATTTGCACTAAAATGAAAAGTTTCCTGGTGCCCCTCATATATTTAAAATTGCTGTTTTCTAGCAATGAATATAATTCACTGTCTTTCCTGACGGATAATCCCGTAAGGGTTTGACCAAACAAAAATGCTCTAATGACTGCAAATGGCTCAAATATTCTGTCCGGTGAGTTAAGTGATAAAAGTTTCTATGTTAAAAGAAATAATAAGTGGAATTTCACACATATTATAGTAATTGTGAAGCATCCAATTTACATAGAAATAATGTGGGAGAATTCTGACCATGGTGTTTTAAGTAGACGATCACGTGCGTTGCGGATACATTTAGAAGCTGCAAGTGCCAGGTATGTTTCTTGTAGCATAATGAGCCCGTAATGGAGCCTTTAAAAGCTTAAAATGTATAGTTAGATTAACCTTTATGTTTTAAGGGGTTTTTTTTTCCCTCAGAAAAAAAAAAAAAAAAGGCCAGAACTGAGGAACAGGGGATCATTAAAATCCAATTAAAGCAAAGCCCCCTTTCCTTTCTCCGGCCGGAGTTTTCTGGGAGGCCCTGCTTCCGCCTCCTGTGCTTGTTGTCACTACTTCAGATTTTTGGTAAAATCTGGTTATTTTTCTCATCCTTGTTTAAAAATCCAAGAATTTGATGAGTTCCTGGACAAAATACAGTGACGATTCTAGAAGGAAATGTGACTTAGGAGTGAATGCAGGGCTCCCTCCCTGGAAAAGCAGGTGACTCAAAAAAAAAAAAAAATTGTTAGATCTAAAGCAAAGTGACGGGGCTCGCTCCTCCTTAGAAGAGGTCATTGGAAATGCTCTGCTTGCTTTTTCCTTTCCCAAATTAGCCTGTTGCGGACTTTGTCTTTTATTCCAGCAAGAGGCCCCCTCTGCTTCGCCTTCCCGGAGCACAGGATTGGGCAGAAAAACCAGTTGTTAAAGAGAACGAGCAAATAAGCCCAGACCGCTGTTTGCATTCATTTGGAAGTGACTCAAGGGAAGGCAGGCGAGCGAGGTTCCGGTATCCTCCCGAGTTAGGTGCTCTCTGTGTAAACTTCTCATCACAATCCTCCTTCCTTTCCAAGACTCGGGATGCTTCCGGCCCTTTGCTGCTGCTGTCACCATCTACCAGGACTTGTCGACTGTGGTCCTGCTGCTACTCCCGACCGGACAACACGCAGCTGGCGCTGGGCGCTGTCCCGCGGCTGTACCCGCCTGCGCGGCCTCTCCAGCCCCACCCACTGGGGGCCAGCACTGACCTCCTACCCCAGCGAGGAGGGACAGTAAAAGCTTGACCTGCTTACTGCCACCTTTCTCCTGAATGAGACCCCCCACACGGGAGCCACTGACAACCGCGGTGGGAGGTCGTAAAGCTCGCCAGCCTCTTTCCCCCGACTCGGGTCTAACTATGGCTAATTCAGGCCTATTGCATAAACACTCAAAATCGCCTAGTTTCTAATGATTCTCTCTCTCTCTTTCTTTTTCTTAACAAGATGAATGTTCAGACATAAAAAAAAATAAGAAAATAGAAACGGTTAATACATGAAATTCTGATCCTTCTGAAGGCTCCTCTTTCTGACTAAACTGTAGCACTTTACGATAAAACAGGATGAGTGAACGTTTGTCCATTTTCCCATCTCCTGTCCTTGGGGTCAAGAAGAAACAGACAAGGACAGACGGTGTGTGAGTGTCACTAGATGATCTGTCTGCTCCAGCTCACGAGTCTACAACAATCAAATCCGCTGGCACAAAGATCTGAGAGGCACTTTCTAACGTGCTTGAGAAGACGTACGGGATAAAGAATGCCGAGTCCAACAATAACGCCTTAATTCGTGCGCTTTGTTTTAGCATTGCCAGGTGTCTTCTAGCACATCACGTCACTGAACTTTCATAAAGCTGTTCATCCTTTGAGAGGATGACTGCAAATTCAAAGGCCATCTGGCCACTCATACATCATTCACCCATCCACCGTCCGTCCACCATCCACCGTCCGTCCACCTGTCCACCCGTCCATCTACCCATCCGCTCATCCGTCCGTCCATTTACTCAATATTTACTAGGCCTTTGCCATGTGCTGTGCACGCTGGGTATTGTCTGGGGAAAGACGGACTCGGACATGATTCCTACATGTAGCACACAATTTACTAAACAGAGAAATAACCTTGGCTACACCAATTTACCTTGCCAGTCTTCTCTCTGCCTGCCAGATGTGGCCAGTGGATTAGTGAGCAAATACGCATGTATTACACACACACACACACACACACACACACACACACACATTTCAGACTCTGGAAAAATTCCTCCACATTCAATAGGCTGGAGAATAGGACAAAGGAGGGAAGGAGGCGTACGTTAGCTCTTCGACTTTGAAAGAAGGTATCATTTGTCGCGCAAATTTTACGGAGTGCTAGACGTTCTCACGTGTCCGTTTGTCTGTAAACACACACACGTTCACATACGGGGCTGTGTGAGTTCTGCGTCTCCATTGTTTCCCTGCACCACCCTGGGACACTAGGTAAGCCTCTACGTCGTGGGCCACACCTTACGTATCTTCATATTGCTGATATTTCGATGTCCACGACACACATTCCGCGAACGCTTGATGTGGGCATGACTGACCAAATGCCAGGCACAGCAGCAGGGACTGAAGATAAATAACCAGGGCCCCATCCCATCTTCCAGGGAGCATTTTGTCCAAATGGAGATATGGCCTAGACAGTGTGATTAAGGTCAAGGGTGACCCAGACAAAGGGGAGAGTGATCAATTTTGCCGGGTGGCTGGGCAGAGATTAGGGAAAATACCAAAGGAGAGGTAAACTCGCGCTTTGTCCCTGTAAGGATGGCAGACTGAATCACGCTCTGAGTCCCCACCGAAAAGATAGCTCAAGATTTCTTATAAAGGTATAAACCCACAAGGATAGAGAGGAAAGGGGAGGAGGGAGCAGTGACATGATTTGGGGAGCTGGAAAGTAGATGGATGGTTGGCCACTGATTGGACAGACTCGGGAAAGCCAGTCGAACCTCAGCAGGGGTGGGGAGGGTTGGCCCAGGGTCTTAGTCATCACCAGCACCCAGGACCTCTGAAGGCTATGAATCAAACGGGGACAGAAATTGATTAAAAGTCTTCAATCAATCAATCAAGACAGATTGATTAAAAGTCTCCTTTATAAGTGGTCAGGAACCTGGATCAACATTCACAAGGCAGACAAGCTAGGAATGCCCCCCCAGCCCCAATCCCAGCAAAAGACTACGGGTTTATCCTCCAGAGGGAGCGAAGGGCAAGATGGTGGGGAAGCATCACATTACAAAAGAGTAAAACAAAGTAAAACTGTGAACATTACTTTGTCCTTTAGCTCCTTCACTTGCTAGGCTCTCAGAACGTGAGCCATCAGGCCTTCCACAATCCAGACAGGAGGCTGGGCCATCTGATTAGGCTAAGAAAAAAGATGTAATGATGCTAAATTAAAGTCCCCCAACTTAAAGTAATAGCTCCTTAACAACAAATTCCACAACCATCAAACCCCATCTGCAAGTCTGGGACTTCTGATCCATCAGTCTCTAGAGCCTCCCCCTTAAATATGAGCAAAGAACCAAGTATCATCAGGCATATGAGCAAAGGCTCTAAAATGAAATGCAGAGCTTACGACAATCCAACAAGCAGTAAAACATTTACTTAGATAAATCAAAGGCCATACAAGAAAAAGAAAACTTTATAGAAATGATCATTAGTATCTTTAGGGAGATAAGACATGATATATTGAAGAAACAAGAACAGGAGACTATAAAAAGGAATAATTTAGAGAATGAAATTGCAATTAAATATATGATGTCAGAAATGAAAAACCTATAAGATTGAAATATAAGGTGCAGTAGACCTCCCAGAAAACAAGCAAAACACAAAAAGACAGAAAGCAGAAATAGAAATTTAGAAATAGAAAAGTGGACATAAAGACAAGAACATCAGAGTCTTAGTCCACGAAGAGTTCTGTAGGAGAAAATCATCACAACAGAGAAGGGGAAATCATCCAGAACACAAGTTTCTAAATTGAAGACGCCCAATGCTGCCCAGAACAATGGATGAAAAAGATTTACATCAAAGTACAGCATTATGGAGTTCCAAAACAGAAGAGCAATAACGAAGGTCACATACAAAGGGTCAAAACATCAGCCTTCTCAAGAACCACCAAAGAAGCTGAAAGATAGTAGAGAAATGTCTTCAAAATCCTGGTTGAAAACCATTTCAAAACAAAAACAAACTGGTGTAAGGTGGTTTTAATTTGAATTACACCATTGGTGGGAATGCAAGTTGGTGTAGCCACTTTGGAGAACAGTGTGGAGATTCCTCAAGAAATTAAAAATAGAGCTTCCCTGTGACCCTGCAATTGCACTACTGGGTATTTACCCCAAAGATACAGATGTAGTGAAAAGAAGGGCCATCTGTACCCCAATGTTTATAACAGCAATGGCCACGGTCGCCAAACTGTGGAAAGAACCAAGATGCCCTTCAACGGACGAATGGATAAGGAAGATGTGGTCCATATACACTATGGAGTATTATGCCTCCATCAGAAAGGACGAATACCCAACTTTTGTAGCAACATGGACGGGACTGGAAGAGATCATGCTGAGTGAAATAAGTCAAGCAGAGAGAGTCAATTATCATACAGTTTCACTTATTTGTGGAGCATAACAAATAGCATGGAGGACATGGGGAGATGGAGAGGAGAAGGGAGTTGAGGGAAATTGGAAAGGGAGGTGAATCATGAGAGACTATGGACTCTGAAAAACAACCTGAGGGTTTTCAAGGGGTGAGGGGTGGGAGGGTGGGAGAGCCTGGTGGTGGGTATTAAGGAGGAAACAGATTGCATGGAGCACTGGGTGTGGTGCAAAAACAATGAATACTGTTATGCTGAAAAGAAATAATAAAAAAAAAAACACCACACACACACACACAAAAAAAAAACCCAAAGACAAATTAAAGATCATTCTCCCACCTAAGTTGCAAGATGTTTACCTCCCATGTATACTTGATGAGAAATCTACCGAAGGAGGTGCTCCAACAAGAAGAGGGAGTGAATTGGGAAAGAGAAAAAGAGGGGAACAGGCAAAGGGAACCATCCCAGATTCTGGTGGGGTGGGGTCCCAGCAAGTCAGCTGTGCCACAGAAGGGACTGGAAATGAGTCCAGATCAGGAGAGGCTAGAGGTCCAAAAAGAGATCCTACAAAAAGATGAATGATAATGCGTCAGTGTACTGAAAGTATGGAGAGACTTAGATAATTAGATGAGGGTTTGGGTTGTGATTAGTTATAAACACACAGAAACCAAAGGGGGAAAAGACAGTTGTTAACTCCAAGAAACATGTGGGAAAGGAAAAGTCATCGTGGTGGGTGGCATGTCCTGACTGAGCGGCATTTACACGGCAACGTGAGGTAACATAAGAACACCTGAAGTGTGTGCAAACAGTGTCACTGGGAGCACCGGGGTGTGAGGGGAAGACAGCTAGCCCACGTTTTCATAGTGGGAGAGCAACAAATGAATGCCTAAAACTAAAAACTCGGAAAGTAGCAATGCAAGCACTCTTCTTTAGAAACACGAGATAAATACCAAAAAAATCAGAGAAGGGCTGAGCAGAAAGCCACAGAGAGATATTTGCTCTGTGCAAATACTGGAGAATGACTTAGCTTTTTAACTATCTGCATACTTACTGCTTAATAACAATTAAACTAAAATAAGAGTAAAGAATTCATTGGCGTTTACCAGCAGGTAAGAGGAAGGAGCCCTATTTCCTTCAGGGACACAGAGATAAGGAACAACTTCAGGGGTTTGGGTGGAATGGGCGTGCCGCACAGGTCACAAGCAGAGAGGTGAGGGACAAGACAGAGAACGGACAGAGGCCTCATTCCGGAGCGTCATGTATTGTCTGCAGGGAACTGGGCGCTTCCACCGTAAGCACCGGGATACTCCTCCACGGCACCATCTGAGACAGTCTGCCGGAACGGCTCTGTTGGTGACGAGGTGCCAAGCTTGAAGGTGGTCAGCCTTAGAGGCGAGCTCGGCAGGGAGGCCCCTGTGGCATCTCTGTAGACAGGTGGAAAAGAGGAGACAGATTTAGGAGATCTTGAAGAAGAAAACACTGAATTTAATATCCATCTTGGCTGAGATCTTGGCTGGAGAAATCCTGCCTAGAAACCAACTGTGGCTTGGCAACTGGGTCAACGGCGAGGCTAGTCCAACAACACTAGAGCCCTGGGAGGGCCGGGCCCCCCCTCTCCTATCTGACAGCGAATGATTTCCTGGGACCACGCCTGCACGTGGCGGGTGTGAGAGTTCATGAAGGAAAGCAGCTTTCCCATCGCGAGGGCCATTCTCCTTGTTCTGCCCCTTGCAGGTGGGCTGGGGTGGAGATGATCCTGGGGCCCTCGGAACACCATGCTGGGGAGCTGGGAGCACCAGTCAGAAGGGCGGGCACCCTGAATCACCGCCTGGAGAACCGCCCGGCCACGCACACCCAGGGGTCTGCTTGGGAGGAGGGAATGAACTCGTACTGTGTTGAGCCTGATGCCGGGGTTCCGTGTGGTTCAACATAGATGCCACGGCCACAGTGGCTGCAAACTGTGGGCCAGCTCGTGCCTTCGGAGGATACAAACATAGGTGGTCCATTTCCCTCCAGCGACATAGTCCCTGCCCTGACTAGGGGATGCGTCTCAGCAGAAAACCCGGTCGCCAGAAAATACTGCTTCCGGTCAGTGCTTCTGCTGATGGGACAACAGGGCCACGTGGCGACAGGAGGACGCAGACAGCAGATTAAGGACTGTGAGTGATCTGGAAGGAAGCCGTGCAGACGCCACTCCGAGCGGCGGTCGTGGTGCTAGGGAGTAGCGGGGAGAAGGCAGCACCCCTGCCTTCCCCCACCCCACCGGGCCCAGCCCACATCCCAGGGCAGCCACCCAGGCACCGGGAAGCACCCGCGCCGGGGAAGAATGTTTAACAACTGTCCTGGCTTCGTTAGCATCCCCACAGGCATGCCCTTCCCGTTCCCTGGGACCACGACCTTCCAGGGCGTTGCAGATATAACTAGTTCCAGAGGTCACACTGGGACAGCTCCGGCCCCTAATCCAGTACAGTGGTGTCCTTAGAGGAACAGAAGAAGCGACAGAGAGAGCCATAGAGGGAGAAGACCATGTGAAGAGAGGCAGAGATCGGAGCCATGCTCCTACAGAACGAGGGTGCCGAGGGTGGTCAGGAGCTCCGGGAGCCAGCGGAAGCCGGGGAGGGGCCTCTCCTACAGGTTTTGGAAGGAGCGTGACCCTGCTAACACCTTGGTTTGGGGCGTAGTCCCTCAGGACGGGGAGAGAACGAGTGTCGTGTTGTTTTACCCACCCCAGCTAGAGGGGCCTGGTTTCCGCAGCCCCAGGAAACTGCTCCGATAAGGAATTAGGAAAGACAACTCACGCTGGAGCCCGCCAGCTCGATACCGGAGCAGACGTCCCGAGGATAGAACTCCGAGAGCGGAGGGGCCCAGCCCACTGCCCCCTGGACAATGAGAACAGGCGGGCCACCCTGCTGCCAGGTCACAGCGGTGTCCGGCTAGGAGAGGCACTCGGACCCCGGGCGTGGGTAGGGGGCCACCAGCACCAGCACGCGAGGCCCCCTGTCCAGCAGGCCAGCGACACAGCAGACAGCCCCCATGGATGGAGGTAGTTCAGGCCCCTGCGCCTACAGGTTTCCCAGGGTTCCCAATCCTTCCCAGTCGAGAATTTCTTCAAGGGTCCGGGGGACAAAGCCCAAGGCACAGAGCACCTCTCATTCCCCAGCCATGGCGTCCCCGCCTGAGGAGATCTGGAAGCGTCTGCTCTGGGGCCGAGGAATGAACTGGGACTCCTCAGCGCATGACCAGATCGGGGGACAGAGAAGGTCTGCTTGGACCCACAGCTCCTAGATGAACAGCGGGCGACAGGTCAGGTGCTCTGCAAACGCCCGCACCCTTCAGCAGCCTCAGCCCCGCCCACTGGGGCCTGGCTCTTCTGCACCCCGACCCCCGGATCCCTGTAACTCACCGTGACCTCCTACCTACGACCTGCTTGGCCAGCTCACTGCGCCGGACTCACCGCACTGGACTCTCCTCCAGTGTCACACTCCAGAATCAGTTGCAATCATGGGCCAGACTCCAAAACTATCCTGGAAACGGCCAAACTGGAAAGGCCTTTCCAGGCCAATGCCCGTGTTTCAAGACTGACGGGAACATACACGTATCTGTCTCCATGTCCAGTATGATGGGACGGACGGAGAACACGTCCCTCGCTCTAACAGGGTTTGAACCCTCCAGGCCCACAGGCCGCCTTTGGCCTCCGGAGCAGAGTGCCGGACCCCACGAGCAGTGGGCACCTCCCAGTGTTTGCCAAATGGAAATGAACTGTCGGGGCATCTGAGGGCGTGTTCACCTGATTGGGTCGTTCACTGGCTTTAGCCACCCAAATTGCTTGGGAGGGTGGAGCAGCCCCGCCTGAACCCCACCTGGACGGCCTCCTCTGGGGCCCACGGACATGGGGGCTGCGAGTCACACGCGGCCGGGCGAGAGAAGTCACCTGCCCCGCGGCTGCCAGCCGGACACAGGCCAGTCCCCTGCGCTGGGGGCACGGACGCTCCCACCCGGTGATGTTTGTGCATCTGGCTGGTGGGCGTCTCTCCACTCCCTGAGGCTCTGTGGTCCAGACCCGTGGAGTGGGAGGACAGCTCGGCTAGTGACAGGGCCCGCGCTGCTCCCCGGCGCCGGTCGCCGATGGTCTTCATTACCGCCCCCCTCGGCGTGCCTCACCTGCCACCGGCAATTATCCTGAGGACACATGGCTCCGAACCATATGTTTCTGGTTCAGTTGTGCTGACGGACCCGAGCGCCCGCCGGTGGGGCGGGGCAGGCGCATTCACGGGTGTCACTGTCCCTCCGCTCTGGGAGCTCAGGTGGTCCTTGCCAAGTCATTTGCAAGCGTCTTCTCTTGGGATTCAGGATAAGCGTGTTGGTGAGGTTTGCTGCGTAGCAAGTGATCCCCAAAACTTAGTGACCAAGAACGATTTATTATTTTGTATGTTGGCCCTGGTGTCCCCTCTGCTGGCCCCATGTGGCTCCCTCCAATGGCTGGTCCCCCGGAGGGCTGGCGAGGCTGTCCAGCACCCGCACATCAGGTGGTTGGTGCTGACTGAGGGCCAGACCACCCAGGTTCTCCTCCATGGGCCTCCTCCAGCAGGCCAGCCTGGCTTCCTCCACTGGGGGTCTCGGGCAGGATGTCAAGAGGTGAAGGCAGAGGCTGTAAGCCCTCCCAGGGCAGCGCCCCAGAGCTGCCCTCTGTCATTTCACTGTATTTAATTGCTCAGAGGAGGTCACACACCAGCCAAGAATCCGAGGGGGAGGCAGGGACAGACCCTGCCTCTTGATGGGGACACTGCCGAACGACATTGCAACAGGGCGTGTGTGCCTGAGGGGAAGGAATGTGTGGCTCTATTTTGCAGTCTGCCCCAGGAATAAATTCGGCTCAGGGTCATTCCTCTGTTCAGTTTGGTTCCTCCTCCACGGGGCCCTGACCATGTGCGACGCGGGCCTGAGCGGGACTGTGTCCTGTCCCTCGTGGCCTTCCAGTGTGGTTGGGAGTGACCGAGAGGTGTGCTCGGGGCAGGGCCACAGAGAAGCCCGGGTGCCGCGGAGAGCCGGCGATGCCCCGGGAGGGCGCACCCGGGAGGCGCTGTCGCGCGCCGTCGCCAAGCAGGCCCGGACTCGCGGAGAAGGATCGCAGGGAAGGGGGCGGCGGACGCAATGGCAGGCCGGCCGCGAGGAGCGCGACCCGCCGGGACTGAGCACCCGCTCGGCTCGGGGCTCGGCAGAGTGACCAGGAGGACCAAGGGCCTGGAGAGGCCTCGGCACGGCTCCACACAGATGCCGGCGGCGCTCTCAGGGCGACGCGAGGTTGAGGGCGGGCGGAGAGGAGGAAGCGGCTCTTCAGGCATAAACTCCCCCCGACGGAGGCCCGAGCGGCCGCCGCCCCGGGCCCTCCTTCCACAGACGGCCCGGCGGCCAGTCCCCTTTCTCCTCACTCTGCACTTGGGAATGTTTTCCCTAAAGCCCCCCTCCAGCTGCTTCCTTAGAGACGTGGGCCTTCAGGCGTCCACCCCTCACTGTGGCCCTGCGTCCCTCTAGCCTCAGTGACCCCTGCAAGGTGACGCCCAGACGACGCGTCAGGAGGAGTGCACCAGGGAGTTGCGTCCCGCGTCCCGTTGGCCACCACGCCTGGCGAGGCTGCTCGTGGGGTGCTCGTGGTCGGCTCCCCCTTCCCACCTGTCCTTCCGTAGCTTGTCATCAGCCTCCACCCCCCCCCCCCCAGTGCCTGTGCAGCTGCCCAGCCGCTCCCTGTCTCTCCCGCATGCCACGGCCCACCCTCACTCCTGCACAGACGTCCCTGGGGTCTTCCTAACCGAGAAACCAAATCCTGGAGCCCTGTCCTGTTGTCCAAGGACGAAGAGGATCCCGCCTGCCGGGAACACAGCGTCCACAGTGACAACAGAGCAGGGGCGCGGGAGCACAGGGGCCTCGCAGACAGACGGACAGAGCCGCTCGCCTGCCTGCTGAATCAGCTGTTTCCTGGCATTCGGAGAAGGGGACGGACAGACACACGGCGAGGGGCCTCCAAGAGCTGGGACGGGCAGGACCCCCACGTGGAGAGCCACAGCGTCAGGGAGGAGAAGGGCCTGGCCTGGGGAGCGACTACGCCGTCCGGAACGTCCACTGGGAGCGACTTCTCGCGCGTGCCTGGTCGTCAGGCTCCTTTTTGTTCTCCTCCAGCCTCAGTAAGAGCTGGCTCTGCTTGCCGCGGCCTGAAACAGCTCAGGGGCCCAGGCTGCACTGAGCATGACCGAGGAGGGCAGGAGAGCCCACAGGGGCAGGGGCCCTGCGGCTCTGAGGCTCCGTCGTGCAGGCCTAGCACCGGGAGATCGCACAAGAGAAGTCAGCGTAAGCGGCCAAGGCCTGCACTTGAAGACGTGGCAGAGGCCTGGCCCTTGCCGGTGCGGCCCCAGCCAGGAGGCGGACAGCCCGTGGGCAGGTGGGGTGAACACGAATCCTTCTGGAAGGCTCCTAGGCCTACAGCAGCAGGAGGGCCGGGACAGGAAAGGCGCATGTGTCCCGGGGCCTGGCGACCGTTGTCCTAGGACAGAAGCCTGCAGGCAGGCCCGGAAGGTTCCGCATGGTCCCCACCCCCTCCCGCTGCCCCCAGACAGGCCTTCCTGGGAATTTCTGGCACAAACCCAAGTCTCCGCCTTCCAAACCTGCAGGGAAGGGGAGGACGGGAGACCAGAGCGGGCACAGGCCCTGCTGCAGGTGCGAAGGCGCTTTCGCAGGGATGGCAGGAGACGGTGTTCAGAGCAGCGGCTGGCATGTGGTCGAGGCTGCACACGGCCAGCGCTCCCCTCTGTCATCCTGTCACCACCACTTGGGCCACGAAAACAGTGTCTGGGCTGCCACGCCAACACGTCACGCCAACAGTGGGCTGGGACAAGGTTGCTCAGTCTAACGTGTCCCCCGAGGGCGCTGCCACACAGAGCACATCTGCCCCCCAACCCGAAGACTCGTCTCCTTGAGGCGGTATGAGAAGAAAAGGCGAGAACATGTCACGTTCCGCTCAGACGTGCCGCGGAGCGACCGGGAGCCCACACAGCCACCATCCCGTGACCCGCACACCGGCGGGAATGTGGCTGATGTTCACGGCTCCGTGGAACCCCTGGCCCTGTGCAGCGCGAGGACGCTCGGCCGCAGGGCCCACACGCCGTGAAGCTCAGGGCCCCGGGCAGGTGCTCAGGGAGACCGCCTGCCTCCGGACAGGCCCTGGTGTCCGGCGGGGGACGGGAACCCAGCCTGACTGCTAGCAGCCCGAGAACCGGGAGAAGGAAGCCAGAGTGAAGACGAGGACCCACGATCAGAAGGACACTGGTGAGAGCGGAAGGGGCACGAGGTAGGGATGAGGCAGGATCGCACAGACACGGAGACCACAGAGCTGGAATCTTCAGGAGAGCAAGAAAGTAGCCAACTGCCGGGCGCAAAACTCATCACGATTTGGAAAACAAATTTGAGATTCTTTCCTGAGTGCAATTTGAAGATCCAACAGACTTTTTAAACAGAGAGAGGGAGAATATTATATACATGATGTTTTAAAAAATGGTAGGAATACCAACAAAGAACCGAAATCTCCCAAAAGTTTCCTAAAATAAAGGAAAGACACACGCTCGAGCACACGGGCAGTGAGTTAAATCTCAGGTGGAGAAAGTGACCCGGTGAAGTGGCAGGTGTTAATGGTAAAAACACACAGAAATTAGAGGAAGCGGGGCTGTCCCTAGGCCTGGCCACCGTGGGGGTGTGGCCAGGACCCCAGGCTCCCCGAAAGCATACAGCAGTGACTACGAACGCTAACACCACACCCGCCAACTTCACACGCAAAGAGCAGCGAGACCTTATGTGCAGAAACAAAGCCTCCGCAGGCAAGGCGGCCGTCTCGAACTTTCGGGTCACAGTATGGACGGAGGTGGCCAAAGGGACATGGACACAGAGCCTGACACACCAACCTCCAATGGAAACAAAGGGTGAAGTCTATACAATCCAAAATTAAACAAGAATCAAAATGATCTTGGAAAACAAAGTATTACAAGATATCATCTTCATTATCATTTCTACCTGGCTTTAAAGTCCCACATTAGATGGTCGTATGTCTAGAAAGCATTTCGGAGGGGGCGGAAGCTCTCCTCCCCCTCTCACACAGCTGAGCGCTCACGCGTGCCTCGGACAGTCCGAGGACCATCAGCTGGACTCAGCAACCGTCAGGGACGCCACCGAAGAACCAGAACTCGAACTTTCTATTTTCCAAGCACGAGAGGTAAAAACATTCAGCTTAGGTAGCGGTAGAGAGAGGTCCATGCTAAAGACTGGTAAGAGATGCTTGAAATACCGGAGGTCGGGTGGGAGTCAACGGGAGGACGGTTCCCTTGTTTTGCCCAGGGGGCGCGGTGAGCCACAGCGCTGGGAGCCGGCGGTGCCGCGCACAGGCCAGACCGGGGGTCCCTCTCTCGCTCCCACTGCTCCTGGTTGTCTGGGGGTCGGAGGAATGAGGAAGAAGAGGCAGAACTGTTGCCGTTTATACACAGTAAGATTTTCCCTGCGCCTCACTCTCAAGAAAATACATTGTTAAATAACACACTAGATGGTAGCCACGCGGATGGATTGTTAAATAACACACTAGATGGATGGGCGGTAGGAAAACAAACCCGCAAAAATTAATAACATTCCAAAATGCCAACAATAATGAAAAACAGTTCAGAACAACCACACAACATTAAAAAAAAGACACTGAAATAAGTAAGAAAAATATACTTCATCAAGCAAATATTTACTGAGGGAACCGACATAAAGAAAACAGGATATACCTGTTTTCGTATAATACCCCTCGGTAGAAAAGCCATTATGTATACGATAAAGATGTCAATTAACCCACTAAAATTATTTCATGAATGGAGCAAAATTCTAATCAAAAGCCCAACAGCATAGCTTGACAAACCGGACTAAGTCATGTATACAAGTATAAACGGGTAAAGAAAATACGTGTCATCAAAAAGAAAACCAGGCAGGCTTGTCACCTGCTATTCATGAGGACGCCCTGTGGGACCATGCTGATTCCTCAGCATGCGGCCCCAAGAACCCAGGCGAGCGGCTCCATGAGACGGAGAAGAGCAGTAGAAATGGACTATGTCTTGTTCTTTCAAATCAGTGGAGAAAGCATATTTTAAATCTGCTAGAATAATTGTTTGTGACACTTTTGACACTTGCACCCACTCTATGCATCTAAATAAACTGCCGAAGGACTCCTACACAACAAAGCCAAGAAAGAACTAGAGAAAATCTATACACATGAATATCTGGCGTGAGAACAGATTTCATAATCAGGACATGAAAGCAGAAACACTAAATGCTAATGGATTTGGCAACACAAAACTTTGATATATTTTACTGTTAAAAAAATGTACAAGGTCAAATAACAAACTGGGACAATATTTAGAGCACATACAATACCCAAAAGTTTCTTAAGACCTCAATATATAAAGAGCACTTGTAAACCAATATGGAAAAAAGCACTTCTGTAGAAGAAGGAACTGTGGATACAAAGGCAATTCAGAAAGGCAGTCCAGCAAATACCAGTCACTGTACGAAAGCTGCTGAACCTCAGTTGTGACCAAAGGAACACAACTTAGAAGTCATGTCGTTTTTTTAAATAGTCAAAATGGCGAAGATTTAAAAAACTGCAATACTTAAGTTGTCCAGCATAGACAGGAATTGGAAATCTCTCCCATACCTTACGGATGGGCACGTCCAACTGTGAGACTCCCGGAGAGCAGGTTTTCAGCACGCCTCAGAGCCTTGCGGATGTTTATCTGCTGTTGAATCAGCAATTCCATCCTGCGGTTTTTTCCCCCTAAGGAAATAAATAAAAGTAAATGCTAAGATTTTGTTGAACAAGGATATAAATTGTAATTTTTCATATACAACAGAGAAACCCAAATGCATGTTCATCAAGAGAATAGTTTAAAATAAATCAACTCAAAATAACTATGCGTATCCATAGGGGACCGCGGTGTATTTTCACCAGTCATCTTTTTAAAATTTATTTATGTATTTATTTGACAGAGAGAGCACAAGCAGGGGGAGCAGCAAGCCGAGGGAGAGCGAGGGCAGGCTCCCCGCTGAGCAGGGAGCCCAACGCAGGGCTGGATCCCAGGACCCCGGGATCATGACCTGACGAAGGCAGACGCTTCCCCGACGGGCCCCCTAGGCACCCCTTCAGAAACCACCTGGGGCAAGCCCTGAGTAACATGGGCAAAGTCTCATGACGCGATGCTAGTGAAATGTGCAGGATATAAAATCTCACACGTATCATGGTCTCTATTCTTTTAAATGCAATTTTCCTATAATCGTTAGCACTTATTTTTCTGATTAGAATAATCATATTCCACATAATTAAAAAAAAAAACACAAACTACAAGGAGTCTTCTCCAACTAGCATGCTTTGGGCAGAGGACACAGCATGTCAAGTCATTCCTGAGCCTGAGACTCTGAACACGAAGAACGGCTTGGGAGCTGCGGTCCGGGCACGGTTTCAGGATGTGCCAGTGGGCGCCTTAGGGATCCAGTCGGGACTTCCCCGGCTGCGTCAAACAGCCAGGTTATACGCGTCCCTGATTACAGAGGGACAAGTGTGCTCATTCTTAATGAAGTGGTCCTGGGACGTGGTCCGTGGAGGCCACATCAGGACAGGCAAGCAGGAGCCGTTATGGATCAGATGCTCAGGGCGCATGGGAAAAAGCGAACCGTGGAAGGCAGAGTGCGGGAAGAGGGCGGTGGGGGCCTCTCGCCTGACCCCAGAGACACCCGAAGTGCCGTTTTGTGTGTCGCGGAGCGCTACACGGTTCCTGGGGAAGGGTCACCAAAGGGACTTCTCAGCTCCCTCCTCGGGAAATACGGCCCTGAGCCCAGGCAGCAGTCTGCTGGAGCCCCGTGCCCACCTCACACCGGGCTGTGCACCCACGTCTTCCCTGCTGGCTGGTCTCGTAACGTGACAGTCCTTCCCCCCCCACACCCCCCCGTCCTCCTGCGTCCTCTAGAGCCAACGTGCTTCCAGTCCCTTCCCTGTTTGTTCTGGGGAAACGAAGCAGCGCTCCCCAGGTTTGAGCTCTTAGAGCTCGTCCTCCCGCTCGCGGAGGCATTTTTAATATTTCTGTTTCTGCTGTCGAATCGTACACTGCCTTGTGTGCTTTCATAATCCGACCCTGCTTCTTGCTTCACAGCATAATTTTCCGTCTTGCTTCATGAAAAGGATACAAATTACTTTAGACACTTTTTAGGATTCTTTACGTTGAACGGTGCCCCATTTGGATTTAGTTGTGGCGGTTCTGGAGGCTGTTATCCCGCGATGAGGAACACGGTGCTGACTTCTCGTTCACACGTCCAAGTGTCCCGCCTCCTTGAGCTGTTCCCGGGACCCCCGCACCGCCCGTCACGGCACGATCTCAAAGCTTTCCGGGCTGCTGTGGCCTCCGCCTCCCACCTTGGGAAGGCAGTGCTGGGCAATGGGGGCCTGACACCCCACCCCAGGAGCCCGCCAGGTGAGGGATTCCCCGTCTGCCTCCGACCTCCCTGCTCCGGGAAGAACTTGCTCTCCTTCGGCGGAACAAGGCTCAGACCAGCCCTGTGCTCCCTTCGATCTCTAGCCCCTGCCCGAGACTCCGCCGCACGTCCAGAACCCTGCTTACCATCTGCCCCCACCAGAGTCTGTCCCCTGAGTCATGTCTGCTCTGCACCCCCTCCCAGCCTCCAGGAGCCTCCCTTCCAATGGGGCTGTGGGTCCCTAATGCTTGCTCTGACGCCACTTGGGACACAACCTCAAACTCCTCAGCTCTGGGTCAGTGAAGCCTGTCTTTGGAGAGGGCCTCACTGACAAGTGGGCTCAAGGCTATGCAGAGAAAGCAACAGTGTCAGCACAAGGATCTCACCCCGAATGCTCAGTCGTAAGCTCACCAGATGTCCCTGCAATGAGACGCCCATTCTTACAGACAGAAGGGGCCGAGGGTTCAGGACCATGTCCTCGGGTACATTTGGTGGGGACCGGCTATGGGCCACCAGCGATGGGCAGAGGACTCTCCACAGCCTCACCCAGTTCTCTTCTTCCCAGGGCTGTTCTGTGCACATCTGTATGTCGCACAGTTGAGACCACGGGTCCTACAAAATGCCACATCCTGCTTTGTCACAGAGCATTTGTCACCAGAAGCTCCCTTGTCACTAAGAAGCATTATTTTCAATGGCTCTGGAATATTCCATACGTGGGAAGTCATACAACTTAACCATGCCGCAGCCAATGCACACGCACCCCATCTTTCCCCAGTGTGTGCTACGTACTAGTCTGTGATGGGTGTCTTCCCGCATAGGCACGTTTTTTCCATTTCACATCACATCTTTTTTTTTTCTTTTTAAGAGAGAGAAAGAGTGAGTGAGAAAGAGAGAACGCGCGGGAGCAGGGGCAGAGGGAGGGGGAGAAGCAGGTTCCCCGCTGAGCAGAGAGCCTGATGTGGGACTCAATCCCAGACCTCTGGGGTCATGACCTGAGCCAAAGGCAGATGCTTAATTGACTGAGCCACCCAGGAGCCCCTCATATCACATCTTTGAGACGCATTTCCAGAAATGGAGCTCATGGGTTCAGGTGCCGGCATTCTTCAGAGGGTTGGTAAATGCTACCAATTTGTTTTAGAGGAAAAAGAGCTATTTTTCAAGCAACCAAGCAGCCGTCACTTATCTTTAAAAATATTTGCTTTAAATAATCTTGAAAAGTCTTTACTAATTTGATTAAGAAGAAAAATCCAATAAGCCGCAGAAGGTAAAACAGAGACACAGGTGACATCACAAGTGATGTCTCTGCAAATGGAAGGAGAGAAACCATCCCCACCACATCCTGCCAGGAGCTGGGGAACCCATGCACCCCACGAGCGTTTTGTGATGCAATCATCCCAGCTCTCTGGGTGGCATGGGATTCTCTACGCAGACGGCTGCATGTCACTGTTTCCTTCCCGCCCCACTGGATCATGTAGATTCAAGTTCTCAGCCCTCCTGGGGCCAACCTGTGTCGGTCCCTAATGACCTTCCAAAGTGCTTGTGCCCCTTGCACTCTGACATGTGTGAGACACAAGTCAGCACAGCAAGATCACAGTGCCCAGCTCCCCGTCCTCCTGCCCAGTGTCCTCATGACCTCTTCAGGAAGTAAGATGATCAGTGTTGTGTTGCCGTCACAACTAACGTGGCTTCTGTTACCGTTTGCCATTGAGCGGCACACAGTACGTGTTTTACTTAGAGCTATCCTTATTGTTTTTGTTGTTGTTGTCTTTATCCTCATTGTTTTTAATCCATATTGGTACTCAGTGACTTAAGTAGTCCAAGGCCACAATACCTTCTCTGAAATTTCCAGGGCCAGTTGTTTTCCAGAATTAATGACTTCTCAGTTTTAGAAAGGAAATATACCAAATACCATATGCTATATAATATCCCAAGAGGACTTCAGACAGCAGACCACCCAAACACAGTAACACTTTTGTAGGAAAGAGTGCAAATATTCACACCAAATGGTATAAAGATTATAAATAGCCCCTTATCATTTGGGGCCTCACTTACATTTTCCTATCTTGTCTGTCATGGAGGTGATCATCTAGGTCATCTGAAACTAGCATCTCAACATTAACTAATAACCTAAGTGAGAAGGGATCTATCATACAGTTTTGTTTTTTCCCGCAGGTACTCTTATAAACTGACAAAGTGGCCACAGGTTCAAAGTAATATTAGCGCACAGGTTAGGGTTACATAGAAATACGTATGGATTTCCGTCGAGTTAATGGGATGGGTGTTCTCATCAATTTCTGCCCACAGAGTCAAGGGTCAAGGAAAGGTCAATAACATCAAGTGGCCATTTTATTTTTCCTAATATATATTGCACAGGTGACAGTAAAGCTAACAATGAGTGAAGTGGACTAAACAAAGCAAACTTGAGGCTGCTCCTGACCAGACATAAGGCAGCTCCCAACCATATGTACCGCAGCACCTGACAACACATCTGTAAGAGGATGAAACATCTCATAATCGAAAACAGAAACTCTTGTAGAAAAGTTACACAGCAGATACGGCTGAAGAGAGAATTATAGGATTGGAAGACAGACTTCAATTCCCAAAACCTCACCCAGCGTGGAGTTGATAGAGAAAGGAAAATGCAGAATAAAGTTTAAGTGGGAGAGCACAATATGAGAAAAAATATTTCTTATCAGAATTCCAGAAGGGAAAATAGAATGGTAGAGAGATGGTATTTGAAAAGATAAAGGATGGAATTTTCCCAACATTTCCCAAAGACCTGCATCTTCATATTTAGAATGTCCATAAACCTCAAGAAGGGTAATTAAAAATAATCCACACCTAGCAAAACTGATGACTATAAATGACAAAGGGAGACTTTTTTAAATATACAGGAACGAAAAAAGTGGATTCCCTAAAATGAAATAAGAATTAGAAAGCTAGCTATCTTCTCAACAGTAACAGGGGAAGTCATAAGAGAATGGAATGATATATTTAAAGTTCTAGGGGGAAAATAGGTGTTTATTTGAAATTCTAAGTCAACTGTATTTTTCAAATATGATGATGAAAATAAGATATTTCAAAAATGGTATGATTGACCCTCATTAGAGGAAAGTTTTTAGGGTGAACTCTAGGAAGAGAGAAAGGCACTCAGAAACAAAGTATCTGAGATGCAAGAGGGAATGTTTATCACAGAAAATAGTAAATATGTGGATAAGTTTAAACAAACATTAGCTGTGGAAAAGAATAACATATAATTTGTGTGGTTAAAAATAACAAGATAGAGCCAAGAAACAGAGCAATTGCAACATATAATTTATAATAAAAGCATGGTAGGGCTCTTGTATCATTTGTGAAGAGGGTAAATATTAACTGTAGACTTGGTCAAGTCAAATGTTTCATGGCTTATTAATTTCAGAGTAATCAAAAAATATCATAGAACTAGAAGGTATTACTTCCAAAGTGAGTTGGAAAATAAGACCGACAGGAAAAAAACATTTTAATATAAAGGGAGGTAAGAACAGTAGAAGAAAAGGAACAAAGCTAAGAAAGGAAGGACACGTAGCATGAAGTAAAAATAGAAAGGAATCAAAGCATATCAGTGATCATAGTAAGTATACATGAATATGCTTCCTAATTAAAAGATGAAGATTATTAGGCTGAATTTTTAAAATCCCACTATCTGCTATATTTAAGAGATGCATCTAAAATATAAGGGCATAGATAGGTAAAAAGCAAAAAGATGGAAAAAGTATGTTCCAAATAAATAACCAAAGAAAGCTGATCTTGATACTGAGAACAAAAAGTTTGAAGGCAAAAGGAATTACCTGAGATACAAAACTTTTTTTTAAAAAAAAAGATCGTGACATATTGATAATGGGTTCAATTCAACAAGAAAATATAGCAATTCTAAAAATTTTGTACCTAATAATACAACTTCAAAATATATAAAACAAAAATAGAATTATAAGGAAAAACTGGGAAATCTTAGAATAGCAGATGATTCCTAAAGACAGCTCCTATATAATCAACAGGCCAAGTAGACAAAAATCAGTAATGATATAAAATATTTGATTAACAGCATTGAACAGGTTGATAGCAAAATGCACTAGCAATATACAGAAGAGAATTAAATTTTCTTCAAATACTCAAGGAACATTTACATATGGTGATCATATAAGGCAAACAGCACAATCTTTTAATTAACTTAACATAAGCACATAGTTTCTGACTGCAACAAAACTTTATAGATTCTAAGCATAATTTTCTTTTTTAGATTTAGTATCTCTAAATTAGGATCTGTGTTATAACCAGTGACTTCTTATAATTATTGTTGCCATTTTCCCCACATTTCAGCATTTCTAAAATCTTCTGTAGCATTTTAGATTCAATAAATTATGTTAAGTTCAAAATAATAATAAATGATTTTAAAACAAATCCACATGTTTGTCGAGTAAGAAATGCACTTTTAAAACCCTCATGAATCAAAATCGTAATCATGATAAAAGTAAGAAAATATTTAGAGGTAAACAACAATAAAAATACTATGTATCAATGTAATATTCCTTATTTCATTATTCTTGGGCAAACACTTGTGCCCAAATTAAACTTTCTCTCCATAAATTAAAAAAAAAATACTAGGTATTAGGAATTGTGAAATGCAGCCAAAGTCATGACAAGAAGCAGATTTATTGTCTTAAATTACATGAGAAAAAAAAAAGCCTGGAAATTAATAAACTACTAGAAGGACAGAGCCAAAAAGTAAAAGAAAGGAAATGATGATGACCAGAATTTAATGCCGTGAACAAAGGTATGGAAGAGAGGCTCTGCAAAGCCAAAATTTGGTTCTTGGAAAAAGCTAATCAAATTAATCAATCTCTGGAGATGGTGAAGGTAAAAAAGAGTGAAAAATTAAATACACTAGCAGGAGTGAAAATGTGGGTCATCATGTACATACAGCAGGTCACTAAAACATCGAAGGGTATTAAGAACACATTAAGGCCAACCAAATTGAATAACATGTGGAAATAACAAATTCCTACGTTAAACAAGTTCTCCAAGCTGACCCCAGATGGACTCCATGATGCTCCAACCATTAACAGCCTTGAACCCACATTTTTGAAAAAAACTATCTACAAAGAAGATACAGATAGTTTCACAAGTAAATTCTACCAAGCACTGTCTAATTCCATCACACACCATTCCAGAGAATACAGAAAGAATGAGTCCTCCAACGTATCAGGCTTGTTATAAAACTCGGGGTAGTGTGAGAAACAACGGTGATGGGCAGGTGACGTGTGAACGGCGGCGTGTGGGGACACAAATGCAAACGTGCAAATGAAATCCAAGTCCAGATGGAGTGTGTCACCAGACTGCAGTGTCGCTCCCGCATTAAGCTGTACTCACATAATTACCATGTTAGCCACGTAAAATAGGAAAACCGCGTGCCGATTGTTGAGGCTTGCGGCGTAGTTGGAGGGATCACGGCGGCGTGGCATTGGCGTGAGGAACGACAGACGAACGGACAGACGCAGAAGAGCAGACCCTCACAATTACTAAGACGCGGTCTCTGACAGGCTGGCAGGACAGTTAAATGAAGAGACCACGGGACAACTGGTGACCCAAAGAAATCAAGAACTGGGTTCCCTCTCTCACCCCACACATAAAAGCAAGGGAATCGCGGCCTACTGGTGAAATGATCTGATTTTCTTTTGGAAGAAAATTCAACATCTTTATGAGTTTCACATAGAAAAGAGTGTTTTAAAACACTAGAAAAGCACAGCACATGAAGGAAAGATGGATACATCCAAGGGCGTCAGAAGGCCCAGACAGTGGAAGAAAACAGGCGAGAAATTGGGAGAAGATAAGTTCATCCCACCGACCGTCCAAGAAACCGCGTCTGGACTACGTGCACAGCTTCTATGCATCAGTAAGAAAAAGACCGTCAACTCCCCGTGACGTGGGTCTCGGGGACAGCCGGCGACACGGGATGAATTCCCTGTGACTCAGGAAACGCAAAGCTGAGCCCCCACCAAACACCGTGTCACAATTACTGCCGGATTTATTGTGTAAGGAAAGAAGTCTGGCCGCACGGAGTCGGCGCGGGGCAGAGCACGGAGGCCCGAAGGAGCCTGTTTGTGCGACAGTCTGGTTCCTGCGTGGAAGCCGGGCCCGCACCGTGGCCCAGCCGAGCACCCCCACAGCGGCCACGCGCGGTGTACGCGGAGCGGGCGCGCCACAGCCCCGGGTGTGCTGCTCGCAACAGGAAGAAACGATGAACCCACGCAGTCACGCCAGACCCCGCGTCGGTCGCGCCAGAGGGGCCTACGGGCCGCGTTACAGAGTGAAACATGCGTGAGCCTCAAAACAGAACCTTGAGTGGGAAGGGCAAGGCACGGTGTCACTCCACCTACGCGAGGCCCGACGCGGCCCCAGCCGCCGACAGTCCGCCGCAGAGGACCCGGGACCCGTTCTGGTGGTGACTTCTACAGGAGCCCCGGGGGAGTCCTGGCTGGGGGCTGGGGTAGCTGGGGACAGACTGTGTCCCAGGTTTCCAAGCTCAGTGGAGAACAAACACTTGGTAGCGATATTATATTACATTATATCAGCTTGGTGGTTATTCTATTTCATGCGTCATTTATTTTGTACTATTTTTAAATTTATGATCTATTTTGTAGTTGTATTTTTAAAAAGATTAAATATAGATTAAAACAGGAATACCATCTACCAGATAGAATAACGTAAGCCGTGAACTGGAAATAATTAAGCAAAGAGAGAAAAATAAATTTAAAAGGGGAAAACAAAAGAATTACAAGCAAAAGAATCAACATCTGAAGACGACAATAACTAAAACCTCTGACACTAACCCCCGACGGCTGAGAGCTGACCTGAGCCCCGGAAGGGGAGCAGCGAGCACCGCCCCCGACCTGGGGAGCTTCCCCGCCCCTCCCTGCCCTGCTCCTCCCTGCCTTGTGCGGGCGACCCTCCCCCGCCCGGACGATGGGCGCAGGTGGCTTCAGGCTTTGAGGCTGGACGGTCCGATCCCAAGGCCTGCAGCCCTGTGTGGGGTGCGCACCTTTGAAAAGAGGTCAGTCGTGAGAATAAGATATGTTTAATGAGATTTAAATAAAAGCTAAATCCCAAAACCACTGAGATTAAAAAGCTCAAGAGGAGGAGGAGGAGGAGGAGGACACGATCCGGTGTCAAGCAGCAGACTAGTGAGGCAGCTAAGAAGAGACGAGATTAAGATTTAGAAACAGGAAATAAACCTTCAACAACAACAAAAATTCCGAAGATAAACAGAGCAGAGCAATGCTGTCGGAAAGAGCAGGTTGCATGAGCGAGAACCGACCAGGGCAGCGGCCGCTGGGGCGGGGCGGGCGGCCAGGACGGCGCGGCCGGGGGCGTGAGGCGCCCGCCTGACCTCAGTGCGCGGAGGTTCTCCCCCAGCACCTGACACTCACCAGAGCCCACAAGCGCTTCCAACAGACATTTATTAATCCAGCGTCTGCTGCTCTACAGACACTTACCGAGCACCTACTGTATGCAAGGTGGGGAGCCCACTGTTGGCCGCAGGAAACCCAGCTCCGGGGTGCCCCGAGGGGGCAGACGGCGCACCCCGAAAGCGAGGGAAAACCGGGCGCTTCCGGAGTTGACCGCAGAAGAGCGGCACGAAGAGAGGACGGCAGGACAGACGCTCACCGAACCGCGGCCAGACTCGCCCCTTTCAGGAGCAAAGACGACGCCAACAGGCCCGCCGCGTGCTCCTTGCATTTAGGGAGAGAGACTCGGGGTGAGGCCGCGAGCCGCCCGCTGTCTGTCGGGGTGGCCGGCCCCGAGGAGGAAGCAACTTGGGTGAATCAGAGCCAGAAACGAGCCGCCCCGGAGCAGGCCTCTAAGGGCCGCGTCCCTCCCAGAGGCTCCTGGACGCCAGGACCGGGTGGCCCGGCCCAGCCCGCGCTCCGCGTCTCTTCTGCGCGCGCCTTCGTCCGCTCGTCCCCACCGTCCCCCGCCGGGGCTCAGCCCTGGAAACCTGCTCCTGCCGAAGGGAGCATTTCGAGGCCGTGTCTGAACTGAGACCGTGTTCCTGCCAGCGCCGCCTTCTCTCACTTGCCCGTGACTCACGCCCGTCGGTCCGGACGGGCGCGTGTGTCCAGCCACTTCTCATTCTCCCCACGAAGTCCACACCGAGGCGACATGAGTCTGGGGGAGGTGACCCCTGAGGTTTGCAAAAACGTGCTTACGTGCTCTGGTGGCTCCAGCACGTACCGAATCACATAAAACCCGCGAGCCAATCCCGAGACTGGAGAACGCTGCCGTCCCCGGGCAGACGTGCGCGAGAAGCCTCCGGGGGCCCAAGGCAGAGGTCCCTGCACAGCCTGCCGTCGGGCGAGGGAACCGGACGGAAGGGAAGGCGTCTGCGGTTTGTGAGATCAGCTTGCTGGCACAGGGACAACGGGCGACCCACAAAGCTGGGACCGCCCAGCCCGGTTTGCTTTATCTGCGAGAGCAAACACAGACGCGAGGCCTTTCTCCCTCAAACTTGGGGGCTGTGAATGTCAAGTAAAATATTTCAATGTAGTCGTTTTGAAAAGCGAGCAAGATTCTCTTCAGAGGGAGACACCGCTCGGCGGGCAGGCCCGTGGCAGGCGAGCCTCACGGGGTCACGTGAACTCATTCTAGAGCCTACGTCCACGACAAGCACTCCCTCTCGGTGGCTCGGGGAGCATGACCAAGGGAACACCTGCCCCCTCCCCATGCAGACCGGAACCTGAGGACGTGTCACAGGCACGGGTCCTGACGTAGGAGAACCACCCAGACATGCCTCCCACCCCAAGGAAAAGCTGTGGATTCTTTCTTCTTCCTCAGCTCAACACATCCGGAGGGCCCAACCGCCCCCCCATGTGCACGGATACACACACACAGACACACACGCGTGTGATACACAGATGGCTACACACCGGCGTGCACACACCAGCGTCACACTGCACCTGGAGACCGACCTCATGAGACGATTTTGAGATTCGTGAACACAATCCCCCGCTTCCACTTCCGAGCCGTGCGGCCTCATACAACTTAAATATCCTTCCATGGCAAAGGACAGATCTGAGAGGGCTGGCGCGGGGCCTGGGCGGCTGGCGGCCACCCCAACAACATTCCGCCCCAAGTAGTTACTGCGACATTTCACTATCGTTGGCCCCACAGTGAGGGACGGTCCCCTGAGCAGAGGGCAAGTGACGAGGTTTGAAGAGGTGGGGGCAACACACAGTCTTGGGGGTACTGCATTTTCGGGAGGGGATGCAGGGCGTGGAGGCCAGAGAGAGAGAGGAGTGGGCGTGTTAGGAGACACACGAGGTCCAGGAGGAGCGGCAGTGGGGACTTGGAGGAGGGGGCTCTGGAGACAGGACGGAGACTGACGGGAGTGGGTCGAGCACCCTCGGGAGGCTGCTGGCTGTCTGTGGCAGAGACCAGAGCCGGGCGGAGGAGGGGGATCAGGGCCCGCGCCCCTCCCCATCCTGCGAACACCTGCTCTGGGTGCGGGGGCCCAGCTCAACTTCCGGAGAACGGTGGAAGCTGGAGAGAAACCAAGCAGCCCTCCCGGTAGCCCCCCACATTGCGGTGGAGGCAGCCTCGTCCTGAAAGCCTGAGGCCAGAGGACGTACTCCCCCAACAGGCTTGTCCCGGCAGCCCTGGGAGCCAGTCCCAGGAGCTGGACAACACCAGGGGCCCAAGAAGATGGGCAGTTCAGCCTCTACAGGCCCAGCGCTAGCTGCGAGGTGGGGCCTCCACGCAGCCAGGGTGTCCTGGGCCGCCAGCAGCTCTGCCGGCTGGTGGCTGCCCAGGTCATGGGCCCCAGGCCCGCAGCCCCAGCACCTCCCGGGCCCTGTTGGAAACACTGAGTCTCAGGCCCCAACAGGACCAGTTGAGTCAGAATCTGCATTTTAAGAAGACGCCCAGGGACCGCCGTGCATGCAGAGGTCATGAGAGAGGGCCCAGAAACCGTTCAGGCGAGATGAAATGCACAGAGACAAAGTGCCATCAGAGGGCCTCTTAAACCCCAAGTCAGTGATAGATCCGCATCAGTGGGGTTTATGTGCGCGACAAGCCCGTTCGGAATGCCCACACTCATACATGTGTGTGTGTCCCCCCAGCGGGTGAGCCCCGCTCAAGCGGCTCCTGGCTCTCCTCTGCACGCCCGCCAGCTCCGTGCTGTTCCCTTTCCCTGCACGGATCTCCATGTCTGCGCAGACGGAGGCTGGCGTTTCTGCTGATTACCCACATGACCTCCCACACTTGTGACGCTGACGTCTGATGAGCACAGGGACAACAGGCCACGGAAGCTGTAATTTTAAACAGGCGACGGACATCACACGGCTCTGTTTCGTGCACTGGAGGGAATGCCAAGCCACAGTGAAGAGGGACTGGCCAGTGAGTTTGGGATCTCTGTGCTGACCCTGCCCTCCTGGCCTGGCCTGAGTGTCGGGCCCCCCGTCCGGCAGCCTGCTGTCTTGAAACTCCTCTGAGATGCTTCCTCATTTGGTCAAATAGCTGTATTTTTGAGCCAAAATTCCAGGTATGAGCTAAGAAATGCAGCTAGGGTACTGAGAGAGAAACACGGCCAGGGTCGGCGGAGCCCGGCCTGGGAATGACAGAACCCCAGGCCCCACAGGCTCCCGGGTGACCCTGAGCACGTCCCGAGCAGCAGCCCCCTTTCTGAGAGTAAGCTGCCACGGGAGCAGAATGAGTGCGCAGGGGAAAAGCGTGCCCAGCCCCAAGGCTGGGTGGGAGGCCCTCTCTGGAGGGGAAGGCTGCATGGCATAGCGAAGCCGGAGACCGATGGTGGGGAAAGGGACTCGAAGCTGTGCCATCGTCACACTGAGCAAGCAGTGAGACCGACCAGGGGACGGCTGTCACTCCGGGGACCTACCTCGTCCGTCCCGCATTCTCCCTGCCCTGTGGCACTTGGCCGTGAGCCCCTGGACACAGAGCCCACAGCGTGGTGGGAAGGGGGTGAGCAGGTCCTTCCAGCGGACTGTGCCAAGCCTTGCCGGGTCCCGATGCCCCTGGGGCCAGCAGCTGTGGGCCGCCCACACTCGTAATCAGCCCGAAGACGGCTGCTCAGTGTGCCTTGCACCACGCCTGTCCAGCCCCGGGGCCACTGGGACAGCCTCTTGGACAACCACAAAATGTTGCACCAGGTGCATGAAGGCCGCTGTCCCAGAGGCTAACACTCCGGGCTCCCACAACAGTTTCCCTCCTCGTGAAATCCGGTCCTTTTCCGGACGCGTGGCCACTGCTGGGATCATGGTGCCCTAGGTGACGGAGAGCGTGCGACACTCGGAGTGGAGTCCGCACCAGCACCGGTACCCAGACCCTGCCCATCACTGGGAACCCCTGGTTGGACCTGGTGAGATCTCTGGGGCACCCGGGGGGCTCTGTGGGTTAAGTCTCTGCCTTCGGCTCAGGTCATGATGCCGGGGTCCTGGGATCGAGCCCGGCATCGGGCTCTCTGCTCAGCGGGGAGCCTGCTTCCCCTCTCTCTCTCTCTGCCTGCCTCTCTGCCTGCTTGTGATCTCTGTCTGTCAAATAAATAAAGTCTTTTAAAAAAAAAGAGAGAGAGAGAGAGAGAAACCGGGTCTGGACGACAGGGCCCGCAGCCTGTACACTGGTGACTCTCCCCCATCCTGAATGCGGACCTGGAGCAGGTGTTCCCTTGGAACTGGAACAGACCTAGCAGCCCCCGGATGGAGAGCGCAGGGCGAGTGACCCTGGAACCGAGGGTCTTGGAGGGAGCCCCCCAAGCTGCTACGGCTCAGACGCAGGCCCACAGCCAGGCCGGTCCTGCTTGCGGGCCGGTGGAGGCTTGAGTGCGGGCAGTCCCTGCCACATGTCCACTGGCCTGACCAGGGCGTCCCCTCCGAGGCCCCCGTGTGGAGTCCCCTCTGGGGGAGCTTCCTGGGGTTCAGGAGCTGGGATCGACCCCCACCCCGAGAGAGCCTTGTGTCTGTCCCTCACCAGAAGCAGGACCAGAGTGGCTCCCGTGCACGCCGGGGGTCACCGTGTCCTCGGGGACTTCCACTCCACGCGCTCCAGCGTGAGGGGTCCTGCGGGATTGCGACCATCCCAGGTCCTTGCGGAGCCCAACCACGGGTCAGCACAAGAGCAAGGAACACACTGACGGCCGTGGGAAGACACCAGAGCTCCACGGGGCAGGAGACAAATCCTAGGAACCAGCTATTGTGGGAAGAGACATGCGTCCAAAACAAAGGTGAGATGATGGCCGCTCGTCTCCTCCACCAGGCAGAGGCCGTGACGGGGTGGGAGCCCCTTTGGCCTCTGGAGGCCACACCCAGCCGACTGGGGAACGTGTCCCCAGTGCTGATCTAGCGACAGAAAGAGCTCCCTGCTGCAGTGGGCCCAGACAAGGGATGGCAGCCAGGTCAGCGCTGGTGCACAGAGCCTTCGTCTGCGACCCCATGGCCGGGAGACCCTGCAGTTCTGGAGGTCTCCGTGGTGGGGAAACATCACGCTAAGCTGGAGCGTGCCTGCGGGGGATCTCATCCCGGACCCCCAGACTCTGCAGCAAGGCCACGCCAGCCCTGGAAAGGAATCCTGGGCCATTCGGAAAAGGCATCAGACATGCTCCAGGGCTCTGATGGGAACTGAGCACTCATCACGCCACAGGTGGGAACAGCCAGGTCCACCAAGTCCTACGGTCCACAGTCCCCCAACAGTCCGTGCAAGCACGCGGGAGTGCATCTGGGGTCAGACACCAGGGTAGGGGCCGTGAACCCACGCCCTTTCCCACTAGGGCACCGGTGTCTCTCCCCGGCCGCCCCGTGGGGACGGGTCCCTGGTGCCAGCGAAGGAGCAGGATGGAGGGTGTCCTCAGGGAGATCTCAGCCTGTGGGTGCGGTGGGTGACGCCATGGCTGAGCCCCCCAGGCTGTCCCAGCAGCCACTTGACCCTCCTCCCCCAGATGCTGCTCTAAGCGATGGCCCTATGAAACTCCTGCACGTGAATCTGGGTCTCAGATCTGTTTTCCCAGGAACCAGACCCCAGCAACCCTTTTAAAGGAAAGTCCCAAGATAGCATCCTTCGGAGAAATAAAGAGTCTAGTCATAGCTGCTCAGTGTGTCTGCACAAAGCCATTTCTTCAGCGAATCCCACGGTAAAGCCCCACAGGGCAGACCCCCCGCTGGACTCGCACTCAGGGGGTCAGGGGAAGGACCGGGGCACGCCTTCTCCACTGCGCTCCTGCCACGTGAGGAGCTGTGTGCCCTGGATCCTCGCTCAGACTCGGGGCCCATGAAATCGTGCCCACAGGAGGCCAGCAGCAAGGGGCACAGACCCCCGCCGGGGAAAGCCCCGTGCAGGAGGGCACGTGGCGTGACCCAGAGCGTCCTTCATGGCACTCCCGTGCCAAGTCCCAGAAGCGGGCCGGACGCCAGGAGGGAGATGAGTATTTGATGCGCTTCAGTCGCCCGTGAGCTCTGCACACCCGCTGGGAGACACCTCGCCAGCCCGGTCTCGTTTTCTTAGTACTCAGCCACCAAAAAGGATCAAAGTCCACAGAAACTCTACTCGATAAATTACCTTCAGAGCCCTGAGCTGTTACAGGAGCATAGGAAGCCCCGCTCTTAATCGAGCACGTGGGAGCAGGCGTTTTCCAGGACGTGTCCCGAGACGGAAGGCGGGACCGTGTCCGGTGACAGCGCAGGTGAGCAAGCGTCGCCCGTGAGGATTCCCCGGGCAGCACAGGCTCGCCCTGCCGCAGACAGCTCTGCCCGCCCGCAGGTTTTAGGAAAGAAGAACTGGACTTGGTTTGGCTTTTCTTCTACACATACGACCACCTCCGCCAGCTATTTCAAGGCCCCGCGCATGGCTGGAAATCAGCTGGCCAGCGCCCGTGGCCATGCAGCAGGTCCCCGAGGGCAAAGGGCAGCCGCTCTGCCTGTCCGGGCAAAGTTCCACGGAGTCGCGTTTCAGCCGACAGCTACGTGACAGGATCTGGTTTCTGACAAGGTCACAAGCCGCAGGTTAATCCTCTGGGTACACCTTAATGGTGGGAAAGGTCTCCGTCCCGGAAATCCTCCGGAGGTCGATGACAGGTGTGTGTCAGAGGACGGCCACTGTGGCCCGTCCTGGTCCCAGGAATGGGGGGAGACGGCCCGGAGAGGATGGTGGCTCTGGGGCGCGCAGACTTGTGCCCAGTGCCCTCCGAAAGCCAGACTTGATTTCAAATGACCGAGGCTCCACGTTTTTCGGTGCAGGTATTTAAATTTAAAAACATTGGTTACGGGCGCCTGGGTGGCTCAGTGGGTTAAGCCGCTGCCTTCGGCTCAGGTCATGATCTCAGGGTCCTGGGATCGAGTCCCACATCGGGCTCTCTGCTCAGCAGGGAGCCTGCTTCCTTCTCTCTCTCTCTGCCTGTCTCTCTGTCTACTGTGATTTCTCTCTGTCAAATAAATAAATAAAATCTTTAAGAAAAAAAAAAATGTTGGTTAATTTTGGTTTCTTAAGCTGGCTTTAAGTTATGAAAACTGCGTGGAAAACCTAAAAAGGAAAGGGTCACAAGGCATTTGTTTTGAGGGTTTAGGTATTTGAAACTGGGAAATGCATCCTCTCCCCTAAAATGTGGCTCACGGAGCCCGCCAACCTCCCAGGGCCGAGGCCCTGGTCTCCCCTACAAGCGGACACAGCGGCCCTCCGTCACCACGAGCGCAGGACAAGATCGGAGACGCTGCGTTACAGGCAGAACTTCATCCGGAGGCCCGAGTCCCAGCGCCCGGAACTCAGGAGGGGCTGTGTTTGCATTAAGGTAAAACGAGGTGACAAGGGCAGCCCCCACCCAATATGGAGGGTGTCCTTGTAAGAGGAGGTGAGGGGCCACCAACGGGCACTGAGGGATGACCGTGGGAGCACACAGGGAGGCAACGGCTGTCTGCAAGCCCAGCAGGGAGCGCCCAGGGAGACCCTGATCTTGGACTTCTCACCTCCAGAATGGTTGGACCCAACTACGGGTCAAGCCCACAGCCGCAGCGCTTTGATGGGGCTGCCCGAGCTGACGGAGGCAGCAGGGGTGAGGCGAGAACACGACCCAGGGCTGGGAGCGCAGGAGCTCCCCGGGGTCACGGAGGGCCGTCCTCCCACTCAAGGCTCCAGCCCCCTTCCCACGGCTCTGACGACAACGGAGAGTGTGACCCGCTGACTAACGCAGGCGAGACCCCGTGACGTGTCTCAGGGCCTGGACCCATCTCAGAGCCCCTTCTCCTCTGGCCCTTCCAGCGGTGGGGACGGAAACAGCCCCTCTTGGGTTCCAGTTGACTTCAGGTGGGCCCCTACCATCTGGACCTAAAAGATCTGATGCGTGTAGACAGCCAAAGGTACGTGCGTGGTGACTTTGTCTACACAGAAGGCTGAGCAGACAGGAGCAACAGGAAGCTGCTTCTCCACCAGACTCATCCAGAAAACGCACCTGTGACCTCACAGCACACTTACTCTGTTCATTCTGAGATCGTCACAGGACAATCTGTGAAACTACCAGACCGGGGTGCTTTCTTAGGAGAATTGTGGCACATTCTGACTGCGATTCTGCATCTCCTTCTGCTGGGGGGTGTTTGTATCTGAATTTACACGTGTGATCTCCGGGCTGCCTGCCGACACACCACTAGTCCTCCCTTCCTGTGTTTGGGCCCCCCATCCCGAGAGTGAGGAAGCCACAACGACCCGGCCAGTGGATCCTGTGGGAGCCGCCGTGGGCTTCCCCGCGGGGGTCTCACCAGCATCAAACCACCAGCAAGCTGACGCCCCGTCAACTCCCTGAGCCCCTGGAAGAGGCAGTGACACAGGACAGGAATGTGGCCCTGAACGGAGACCGATCGGAGTCCATGTGTGGCCCCAAAGCGGGTCTGCTGCACGTCTCTGAGCGAGTCACCGATCGCCTTGAGTCAGCGCCATCGAGAGGACAACATTTCAAAAAACGCACAGGAGGCATTTTCCACGGAGCTGCACGTCTCGTGACGCTGACGGTCACGAGGATCAGCGGGACATCCCGGAGCCGAGAAACCCCTTTCGCAGAAGTGAAATGAGGAAAGCGTGGCTTTGAGTCAAGAATAGAGTGCACGTCCTGCTGGCGTGTGGATGTGGAGGGCGTGAGGATGTGACCAGCGGGGGCGCTGGGTGGGAGGCAAGGCAAACTCGGCCCCAAGTCGGCCACAGTCCCCTAAAGCAGAGCGAAACGTCAGACGCGCCTCCACAAACAGCTAAGTCCCCCTCAGTCTGATTTTTAGTGTGAAGCGCTGTCTCCTGGCTCTGCCCAAGCCCGGTGTCATCCTGCCTCCTCCGGCACGCGTGGGGCAGCGTGGCGACCTGGTCCGGTTACGTGGGGACTCTCGCGTCCCCTGGGTGGGCACCTGGAATGTGGCTGGTGACAGAAGGGGTGCAGCTGTCTAACGAGCCGCTGGCCCAGAGGCGCAGCCCATCCTGTGCTGTACCCATGCCGGCCACTGTGCTGGGGCTGCCAGTCCTGGCCACCACTTGGGGACAACGTCCCGCCAGGCCCTGGAGGGAACCAAGGGCTCCGGGATCCCAGCCTTTCCTGGGTCTCGAGTTCTGCGCCGGAAATGCTGAGCCGGAGATGCAGACATGGAGTCTCCGTTCTGGTTCCCCGTGGTGACTCTGGCCCGGAGCCATTTTGCTCAGTGTGAGTCCGAGATGTGCCGTGTCCTTGTGAAACACGCAGATGCCCAGGTCCTCGTTCGACCTCGGGAATCAGATGCCCCAGAACTGGGGCCGAGCAGGACTAGTACCACAGCTGGTTGTGACACAGGCACCCCACTAGCAGGGAGGCCTGTCTGGGGAGGGGCCCCGGGGACCCCATCCCACCACACCTGCCGCCCCCCAGTCTTCCCGAACAAGAGTGCGCCCAGCATCTCGAGTGGTCGGTGAAGCCACACACTTGGTGGGTCTGACGGGAGGTCAGGACTCTGCTCTCGGGCTCATTCTCAGGGGACCTTATGTGGACGACCACGGGACCACCGGGGGGACACTGTTCCAGGTGTGGCATGGCCCCTCCCCTGCACGGAGGAAGTACATGTGTGATGCAAGCGGGCGTGCAGGAGAAAGCACTCTGTGCTCTTCTAAAAGGAGGAGCCTCTGGCCGTCACCCCACGGAAAGTGAATGAAGACATGGAAAGTGACATCTGCGCACGGAGGTCGGCCCTCGTGCACTCGTCCGTATTTATGCAGCTACCGGTGTTTGCACGACTGTTCACATGCCGCCTGACCCTGTGCGGTGCCCGCGGGGAGACTGGGGCTATGCAGGTGTATGGGGAACTTTCTCAAAGACCCTCTGCTGTGGTTGGCGGCAGAGGGAAGATACAGCCCCCAGCCCCCCAGCACCCAGAGCACGTTGTCTCCTGGAAGCCTCCATCCCGCTCACATCCAGGCCGTGAAAGCAACTAAAGCTTTGCCTCTTTGTCATGAGGAATGAGCTGCCGGGCAGGAGGTGCGAGTCCACGACGATGACGGGAAATCCTGTGCCCCCATAGCCCTGGAGCCTCAAGGACCAGAAGGCACGGGCCAGCCGGAGGGGCCGTGTTCACCGGGGAGGCCGGCCTGCGGGACGCAGCCGGGATGAGGGCTGCCCTCGCCGCTGGGGGACCCACCGTGTAGACAGGTCCTGGCAATCCCAGGGTGACTGCTCCCCAAGGATGGCATGGGGCTGGGGGCGAGCGGCAGGTGGTGGGAAAGGACCTTTGGGGCTGGCTGTCCACGCAGCTTCACTGGGGACGTGGACTCTGGAAGTGCACACGCAAGGCCACCCGCCGGCTGCCTCTCCTGCGAAAACATTCTCCCGAACAAAATCAAGGGCCGTGCTGGAAGAATGCTGGGGACGCGGCTCACCCACGTCACTCTGTGGGGTTTCCGAGGGCGGCGCAGGGTCCGGGGCGCTGATCCACAGCAGGCCCTGGGTGCTGGCAGCCGGTCTGGAAGATGGGAGCGGAACCCCACTGTCTCCCCAGGAGGCTGCCCCGGTCCCGGCCCTCCCTGTTCCTCCTGCCTGGGACCCAGGCCGAGGCCATGCCGCGGCAGCCGTCCCGTGGGGGCCCGAGGACCAGCAGCACGCAGGGTCTGGAAGATGAAGACTTACTTCTCTCACCGCCAGGGCCGTCTCCCAGCCCCTCCTCGAACCCCGTGGGCGGAGCCGCCCGCGTCGTCACAGCCGGGAAGCCTGCCTGGTGAGGCTGTGGAGACAAGCTCAGGCCGTGCTGGGGCACACCCACCCGTCAGGTGACCCAGGCCGAGGCCCGGGGCAGCCAAGAGCGGGGTCCCAGGGCTACGTCTGGGGTGGGGGTGCGCCCCGTCAAGCGGGGTCAGATCTCACCAGCCACCAGCACCTCTCTGCCGTGGCCTCAGCTACTGTGCCCTGCTGGGCCCCGCGGGCCCCCACGGTTATCTGCCGAGCACACGGAGCTGCTGGTCGTGAGACCGAGAAGGCGACGCACCCCCTCGCTTGCATGTGTGCGCTGGGACTCTGTTTCCTCTTTGATGGAAGATTGGAAGTTTTTACCCTGTCACAGAACAAAGGGAACTGTGACTTCTGTTTCCCATTTGCATACCTGATTCCATGCACTTTTGACAGTGGTATCACGCTTCTGACAGGTATGATCTCCCCCTAAGGGAAGCGGAACGGGAGCTTCTCCCTCGCCCGTATCGGCTCATCCCCAGAAGTGACGCTCGCCGGAACCTCAGGGATGGACCCAGCGCAACGTGTGGCCTCCGTTTGGAAAACAGCCCCACAGTCTCCAGTGAGGCGATTTCCTTAAAGGCAAGTAAAACATGCTACTACGTCCCCCTCCGCAAGGTGCTGAGCGTCCAGGGTTGGGTCCTCGAAGAACGTTCTGGCATCGGCCCCGCGGTCTGGACGTGCCTGTGCTAGGCAGGTCTGGGGGCCGGGCGCTGCGTCATGCCTGGGACATGACCCCCAGGCAGTACAGCCCTGCTCCCGCAGCTCCACGACACTCTCGCAGACACACACTCACGCGGTGCCGGAGACAGGGAGACCCACGCACGAACAAGCCGCAGCAAGCCGTGTTTCAGTGAACCGAGATGCCGCCGCCTCGGCGCCCCCACAGACCTGGGCGGTCGGCTACAGCTTCCTCGGGAGAGACACCGACGCTAGAGCTTTTCTCTAGTCTCAGTCTTCCGCACCGGCTGGCCCTCACGGAGGCCCGGTGACGCCATAGGAAGGTCTTGCCCTCAGGGGCTTTGGTTTCCACGCCAAGAGCCTCATGCCCTCCCCAGCTCTCCGCAGGACAAGGCGGGTCGAACCAGCCCCAGAGCGGGAGATTCAACACCCTTTTCTCAACCCCAGCAAGTTGCACTTGACTTGGAACCGCGCGCCACGGCCACCCGTGATGGGAGCTGCAGGACGCGCCCTCCGCAGGCGGACGGCAGGTGTGGGGTCACAGCACAGAGCACCGGATGGTCGGCAGGGCGGGAACAACAGCTGTAGGGACTGGCTTCGAGTGACTTGTTCCAAATTCCTCGGGTTCTAAAATAAAACGAAATAGACACTACCCCCCCCCCCCCGCCACAGTGGTCTGTCCCGTCCTGAGAGATTCCAGCAGGCACACAACACACTTTTCTCGGATCTCGCCCCAAAGAAGGGGTGCCACGAGTGACTTCTTGAGATGCCACAAGATCCACGCAGGTCCTGATCCTTTCTGAGGTGCGGCCCTCGCTGTGACTTTGACGATAACCCAGAGGCAGAGGCAGGTGACCTCCTGCTGTCCGGTAAGCGTCTGCTTGTGACCTTCCAGAGAGAAGGAGCTCAGGCCAGGGGATATGGGGGTCGCTGCTGCCGCCCCGGAGCCTCCCCTGGGAGGACAGACGTGCTGGGCTGTGGCTGACGGGCAGGCCGCGGGGCGCGAGGGCACGCCATGGGCCCGCTGCCCAAGCTGCTGCCCGGGTCCGATCCGACGCGCGGGCCAGAGTCCTCTAGTCGGAGCACAGACGGCCGCCGCCCCAGAAATCGTCCCAATGCCGCCCCACAGAACGGGATCTACCAGAGAGCAGAAACGGCGACACTTTCTGGAGGGAGATTTTAGCTGCCGCTCCCAGGTTCTGCGCGGTAGGTAACCTAGAGGCGCAGGGCTGACTAGAGGCCCCTGATGAGTCTGTTTCCCGGGGGTCATCAGGGTGTCAAAAGGGCAAGCGATACCATTATCTGGCTTCAAGTCACCCGATTATCTGGAGAAAACAGAACGGAGAAGAGCGCGTCCTCGCACGGAGGCAGCAGGCGTCACTGACCGTCCAGGCGACCAGCCTGCCTTTGCTCTCTGCTCTGGCCACAGCTCTCCTGGAGCCGCTCAGCTGCTCCCCAGCCGGCCCAAGGCCGGCTCCATCCTTGGCCATCCTTCAGGGCCAGACACAAAAGCCACCTCCTCCTGGAGGCCTTGGCCAGCCTGTTGTAGGCTGGAGGGACTCCCTGACAGGCCCGGCCACAGTTCAGTTTCCAGAGTGTGGGGGCTCCTGGTCTGCCCACAATGTTGCACCTGCCTGACAGGAGCACATCTGGAATGGCTCAGAGGAAACTCCCCAGTATCGGGCAGCCTGGAGGCCTCCCTGGAGGAGGAGAGCTTCTCTTTCCTCAGTCCAGCCCACCCTCCACACTTAGTGGGACGAGGAGCAGACCACCCAGGAGGGCGCCCCACAGGCCCGAGTGCAGCCCTTGAAGGTAGAGGAGGTGAAGCGGTTTCCGCGGAAGCACAACCAGCGCGTACGAACGGAGAATCTCACACCTCAGGAAAACAAGGCTCGAGACAAACAGGCCGATCTCCCAAAAACGCCGGACTTAGAGAAAACCAGGTTTACTTCCTGACCGAGGCGCCCCCACCGAGGGCCTGTCTCCGTCCCCCAGCCAGGGAACTCGCTGCCGGGACTCGGGGACGCCGGCTGGACGCCCCTCTTTGCACGCCCGCCCGCGCCTTCCACAGGCTCCTGGCCGCTCACTACAGCGCCCGTCTCCCCAGCGGCAATCCCTCTGCTGTTCCCGAATGAGCTCGGGGTCTCAGTTTACCTCTTTATTCAGGTTGACAGGAAAGTATCTGTCTTAGAAAAGGCAGCTGGCACCACTGACGTCAGTGCAGAACACGGAAAATACTGGGTAGCAAAGCCAGTCGTGACCATAATAAGAGTGACCCGTCCAGTCTCAGAGGAGACACGGCTGCGGTCTGTCCTCCCTGGGGATCCGTGGCGGGATGGGGACACCGGGTTCTCCTGTGAGGGTCTGGAACAATGATGATGTTTCAGTGAGCCCAAGGGCATTGTTCTAATAAAATGTAGGGGACGAGGGGTGTGTGTGTGTGTGTGTGTGTGTGTGTGTGTGTACGTGTGTGCATGTGCAGAATTTCTTGTTTTCCTGGCCCACGCTGCCTGGTGAGGCAGAAGCCTTCAGGAGGGAGGCGTGTGGGTCGCAGTGCGCCCTGGGCTTCCCAGCGGGGGGACGGGCCCTGAGCACCCACAGGCTATGTGCTCTTGAAGGTCAGGTTTGGGGCTGTAGCTTGACCAGAACCTGATCATCCCAGGTCTCCTGCTAGGGCATCCCCAGCCCAGCCAGGAAACACGGCGTGTGCGCCCAGAGCCCTGACAAGGCCCGCGCCCCCTCCCTCGCCCCAGGGGCAGACTTGAGCTGGGCATGCGGGGTCTGAAAAGCAAACGTTCTTCTGAACCCTATGGGCTCATTATTCACCAGAACAGTGGTAACATAATGCATTTTCATTTACTTAGCCTTAAATATATGTAAATTAAAGGGTTTTCTTTTATTAAAAATAACACGAAACTCACCACTGATGTGTTTTTGTTATTCTAAAAAGAAGCAGTACCAGAGGAAGGGGGCTCTAATGACATCTCACATTCAGATGTGTGTCTTGCTGGAGAACGAGGGGCCTCTCCCCCCAGGGCCCGAGCTCTGGATAAAACCCTGCCCACCGGTGCTGCGCGCGCGGTTCCCGCCATCCGCACTCTCATTGTCTTACATCCTGATGGAGGAACGGCTCGCCCTGGTTGGAAGCCTAATTGTCGCCAAGAAGGAGGACCAGATTGCAGCTCTCCCGTTGGCGCAGGGGATTTTGGGGAAGCTGTGGCCGGCAGGGGAGAATGTGCCGAGCTTCATTAACTCAGGAGGGCAGTGGCGCCACCGCGTCCTCCCGAAGAAAGGACGGGCCCATCACGGTGCCGCCTCCCTCGCCAGCCCTGTGCCCTGTACCCGACGGCCACAAAGCCCTCAGCAGGGTCCCCATCCGTCCCTGCCTCCGCGCGCAGCCCTCGCCGAACCTCCCTCCGCCAACAGCCTGGCCTCGGGCCTCCGTCGGCGACCGTCCCTCAGGAACCTCCTGATCCTTTTCGACGGGATGCCTGCCTGCAGGGCCCATGAGCCCTGGTTCAGCCCTTTGGGTCTGCGGCGGGGGCGGCAGGAACAACGGACCACACGCCGCGTGGCTCAGAGCCACGGAGCACCCCCCCCCCCAAGCTGCTGCAGGCCAGAGTCCACAGTCAGGTATGGGCGGCCACGACCGCTGTCCCGGCCCCCCGGGATCCAGCCGTCTCGTGTCCCTGGCTCAGTCTCATCACTCCCGTCTCGGCCTGGGGGTCACATGGCATCTTCCCTGTGTGTCGTGTCCACACCTGACCTTCCCCGTGACTCTTCTGCGAAGACGCTCGTTGCTGGGTCAAGGCCCACTCTGTTTCCGCAGGCTCTTGCCTTAACCCACCACAATGCGATGTCCAAGCGACTCACCTTCTGAGGTACAGGGAGGACCTGAGTGTGGGTGGACTTTGGGAGGAGGGCCTGGGCCCCCAGAGGACCACACTGCGGTGGGCCCAGGAGGCTACGGTCCCCGCCCGCTGCCATGCCTGCCTGGGGTCCCACATCCGCCCTGCTGTGAGCTGTCCTCAGCGGCTGCTCCTCCTCCGCCACCTCCAGGGCTCTGTCTGCCTCCGTCCTGCTCACTCTGCAGGGGGCAGGTGGCCCGCCACCGCAGTGCCCACAGCCCGCCGTCGATGACGGCCTCCGACGCTGCCCTCCCGTCTCCACTGAGACCCCCGGCTCCTGCCTGACGGGGTCATAGCTCACTGTCCTGTCTCCCCCACAGTGTTAGGGAGGCACGGTGCCAGCGATCAGGAGACACTTGGGGTGGGGGTGTACCCAGTTCCAGGGACATCCCGACGCTGACACTCTGAGACAGGCAAGTTCTGGGGACGCTGCCTTTTGAGTTCACCAGAACCTTAGACCACTCCGAGCAGCTTCCTAGTAAAACATGTAAATTATCTGTAGAACAAAACAGACCAGAGCCAGGCCACAGGCTTACTGGGGCCCTAATTGCGGTGGGGAATATGGGTGCGGGTAGGTGAGCACGGCACGGGAAGGGGGAGCACGGGCCGGGTCCCACCCCACACTCCTGCCGGCATCTCCAGCCGCCCGTCCTCAGTCTGGAGCTCAGGAGAGACGGCTGTCCCTGCGCCCTGGCCAGGCAATGGCCCGGACTCCGCAGCTTCCAGCCTTCAGCGGTGACCGTCCAGCCGCGACGTCCCTGATCGGCCCCAGTGGAGGGGCAGAGAGTCTCGGATGGGCAGACGCTCTGCTCCCTTCGTGAGGTGGGCACGTCTCAGGACTCGAACACATCTGGGGCTGCAGCTCACAGACCAGGCGCATCTCCACTGCGGCCCCGCAGGACGCGGGCTCAGGCGCTGCCGGGGAGAGTGCGAAGCCCTGTGTGTGGCCTCCACCATGGGGACAGCGCCTTGCTCTGCGTGGCCACTGCTCCCCCAAGTTCCAGCCTCCGGACCCTCTTCTGCAGGGGTGCTAAGGGGGCTGAGAAACAGGGCCGGGCCTGACCCCAAGGGCTGGGGTCCCACACAGCATGTCCCTCTCTGGCGGAAGCTGCTGGAGAGCCAAACCACCATGGACAAGCCGACTCCCACAGCATACGTGGCAGCCACGCACAGGGCTGGACCATGACCACGGCGGAGCCTGGCATCGTCCTGCCCTGTGGCCTCGAAGTCATCGTGAAACCGCTATCCGCACTGTGGCCTATTCTCCCCCAGGACCTTCCTGATCCGTGTGAACGCAGACAGAACGGTTAATTCTGCTGCTGGCAGGACATGTGGTAGAGTGGGGCGGCCCCAGGTGGCGGGGGCTCTCAGGGGAGCTCGCAGGATGGGCAGAGGCAGACCTGCCTCCAGGTGGAGGGCGTGCAGGCCAGCATGTCCAGCATGGCGGTTTCCCCAGCAGACCCTCGCCCGGCCAGCTCAGCCGTGGTCCAGAGCTCACAGTCGGTTTGTGAGGGCCGGGCTGCAGGCCAGCTCTGTCTTCTATGTGTCTCCTTGCCCCAAACCTTCAGGGAACAGGGCTGACTCCAACACGTCATGTCCTCACACCTGGGGTCTCAGCGGACTTGTGTGCTCGGGGACGAACCTTCCAGGAGCCCTTCCTTCCAAGACACAGCCCGCAGACCATCCCACTCAGAGCAGCTAACGGGACGGAACGCCCACGGGTCCCTTTCCTGCCATTCCCTTCCATCTCATGAGAAAGGCGGCCACGGCGGTGAGGGCCGGGCAGGAGGCCGACAGGCTGAAGGCAGCAGAGGGACGTGTCAGTACTGGGACGCGGGCCACCTCGGTGAGTGCAGAGGAAGTGACCGATGGAGACAGTAACAGAATCCAGCTCCCCGCCTGAAGGACTCAAGATAAAATTCTGTGTTTTCACCCCGTGTGCAAGACTTCTGGGACGGCCGCCCTGTCTAACGTGGCCCTTCCATGGAGCGCAGGCACTGGGAGCGCAAGGATGCACAAGGCCAGTGTGGGGGACAAATCTCCCGTGGAGGACCCCAGCCCTCACTCTCCAGCTCAAGGGACAGGCGGCTCACAGCCAAGACCCTCTCCTAAGGCCCCAGCCATGGACACCACACCACCCCTCTCGACCAGGACAAGGAGTTCAAGACCACAGGACCTCGGCGTGTGACCTGGTTGGAAACGGTCTTTGCAGATGTACTGGTTAGGACGAGGTTATGCAGGAGCAGGGGCCCCGATCCAGAAGCCCGTGTCCTCAGGAGAGGAGGGGCACCTGCCCGCTCTTGGTTTCGGCTCAGGTCGCGATCTCGGCGTTGTGGGATCAAGCCCCATGTCGGGCTCTGTGCTGGCTGTAGACTCTGCTTAAGGCTCTTGCTCCCTCTCCCCACCCACAAGAGCAGAGCCGAGGATACACAGGCACACGCAGCAAGGAGGGAGCTGCCATGCGACCATGGAGGCAGAGGGCCATGGCGCTGCAGACGCCGGCAGAGGGACACTCTATCGGGGACCTCCATCTGCAGAGCCGTAGACAAGACATTTCTGCAGCATGCAGTGTGCTGGGACACGGCCCCAGGAGACCACGCGGCCTCCCCGGGATCTGCCTGTCATGCAGCCGGGCCCTTCCCAGACCTCAGGGTGACGCCCTACCCCTAGCGCGCCTGGTGGGACTATTCGAGGTTAGCCGTTAGCCTGTCCTCGGCTCAGCCTCTCCTTGAGGTGGAGGACACACAGCTGCCCCCGGGCCGGAGAAATCCAGCTCGCGGGTGTCGGAGGGCACAGTGGGCTGGGATGCAGCCACAGGTTCCAGCCACCATCAACCCCTTGCGAGACCCCACGTGGCCCCTCGGGCGACTCTCCCACAGACGCACCTGCCTCCAAGGGAAATGTGCAAGGCCTGCAGACGATTCCCGAATTTACCTTCTCACTGAACGGATTCCATGCAGGACTGTCCCCTGCCCGTCAGGGAAACCGGCCATCCGCTGGGGTTGTGGGAAACCGTGGCCCCGTGATGAGCACAGATGGGAGTCGTCAGACACCCAGGATGGGCGAGTGAGCTTGGATGTGGGGGGCCACACACAGCGCAGGATGTGGCCTCTTTGTGGGGGACACGCGGGGGACCCAGGGGCCTGGCCACGGTCATCCTGCCACAGCGCAGAAGCTGGGGGTGTGGACGGTTGTCCGATTCTGCAGCTACCCCCACCTGCTCCGGCAAATCTGAGTGAGGACATTTGTGTTCCAGAAGTTACTTCCCACAGTTCCAGGCCCCTGAGAGGCTGGGACCCCATAGAATCCCAACGGAATACCTCGGTGGGCATGTTCTTATCACACGTCAGCGTCCCGTTTGGGTACATCGCCATCCCTGAGACATGGGCAAACCTGTCAGCTCTGACCTTCTAGAAGTCAAGCCAGTTATCTGCCAAGTCCTCCACTGCCATGAGACGGGGAGCTGCAGAGAGTGGTGCCAGCCCTCACCTGGGCCTCTCCAGGCACGTGGGACGGGTTTTCTCCTCTTCCTCAGGACGGCCCCTCGCATGACGCAGTACCTCCAATCCGCCCCTTGAATGTTCTACTGTTGGGGCCGATCCCATGTTAAAACCTGTTAAACCCCTAGGGCCTGCCTGGCCTACTTAGCCATAGTGACTCCATGTTGCCTAGGTAGCCATTTTGTTGTTTAATAAATGCCACAGCAGTTACGGATACCGGTTCTGGTAACTGTTGCTAAAACACACACCTAAAACAAGGCCATTTTGTTGTTTAATAAATGCCTCAGCAGTTACTAGTATCGGTTCTGTAGCCGTTGCTAAAACACACAGGTAGGAGACATCCAATCAGCCAAAGCCACATACGTAGAGGTCTGTGGTTGTGCCCTATAAAAACTAGCCTCTAAGGGGCGCCTGGGTGGCTCAGTGGGTTAAAGCCTCTGCCTTCGGCTCAGGTTGTGATCCCAGGGTCCTGGGATTGAGCCCCACATCGGGCTCTCTGCTCCGCAGGGAGCCTGCTTCCTCCTCTCTCTCTGTCTGCCTCTCTGCCTAGTTTCTCTCTGTCAAATAAATAAATAAAAAATTATTTAAAAAAAAAAAAAAAAAATTAGCCTCTAAGACCAAAGGGGGGTCGCTCTTTTCGGAGGCGGCCCTGGCAGTCAGTCTGACTTCTAATGCTTGGCATAGAAGAAAGCTTTGCATAACTTTCACTTTGTCTCAGTCTCGTTCCTTTGATAACGGACCCAACACTACCACCAGAGAAATGGACTTTTCCTTCATCTTTTCATACATCTTGTTAAGGTAGAGAGGAAACGATGGGCCCAATTCCAAAGCCCACCGAGTCCCTCAGCGACGAGGAGGCCACGGAACCGGAGGGAGGCATTTGCTACCCAACGGTCCCATAAACACGAGCTCCTGCTTTCTCCCAGCCCGGGGGAGCTGACAGCCCACCGTACGTCTCCTCTGGGTTTGGGCTGAGAAGTTGGAAGGAACGCAGAGGAAGAAGGAGCCGACACCTGAGGCGAGCCGTGCACCACCCAGGTACGGAAAGTTTGTACAAGAGAATAGTGCGTGCCCCGTGCCTGCAGGGACAGTGCGTCTGGTCCTGTTGGGGGACGCTGACGGCCCCGGCCCCGGCCCCACTCATACGGAGTTGTGTTGTTTTTTAAGATTTATTTGTTTGAGAGAGAGAGAGAGAATGAGGTCGGGGGCGGGGGGACAGAGGAAGAGAGAGAGAGAAAATCAGACGCAAACCCCCCAAGGAGCACGGACATGGGGCTCTGCCTCACAAGCCCAAGGTCACAACCAGAGCCAAAATCAAGAGGCAGACACCTAACCGACTGCCCCCACCCCAGCACCTCCAAACATGCTTTCCTATTTTTTTTAAAAAAAGATTTTGTTTATTTATCTGACAGAGATCACAAGCAGGCAGAGAGGCAGGCAGAGAGAGAGGAGGAAGCAGGCTCTCTGCCGAGCAGAGAGCCCGATGTGGGGCTCGATCCCAGGACCCTGAGATCATGACCTGAGCCGAAGGCAGAGGCTTCACCCACTGAGCCACTAGACAAGCTTTCTTATAAAAGGAAAACACACACATGTAAGGGATCTTAGAGAACATTTCCAGACACCCCCAGACGACACGCGTGTGCCGTGCCAGCCCCAGCTCCCCGGAGCGGCCAGCCTGGGGCCGCGGCACTCGCGTGCGGAACTTCCTGCATCTTCACAGACGTTCCCACGAGCTCGGCCCACCTGGCGGTGCTTCAGACCCGGGATCCGTCGGCCACACAGAAAGCCGCGGGACGGGCATTTCTTGAGAGGCCGACGTTGAGGGAGCAGGCCGGGCAGAGGCACACACTGAGAGCTCTTGTCCCTGGGGCCACCGTCGAAGACCACATCCCCGGGCGAGCCTGGCTGGTCCTGCCCGGGCAGGAGGTGGCCAGCACTCAGGAGTGAAGGCAGGAAAGGACACCCAGGGGCCGTGTGGTGTGATGGCCGGGCAGTCCCGGCTGGGACTGGGGACATGGTCCCCTGCGAGGCCAGCATGGTTGCGCTGTCCAGAGGCCATGGCGGACACCCTGCCTCTGGTACTGGGGCCGTGATGCTCTCACCTGCTGAAGGACTGTCAGAAGGGGTCAAATGTCCCAACACTCACAGCCTGTGCACCTGCTCCCGCCCGGTGCCCGTGGGTCATCCCGCAGGCGGAGGCCAGGCACCCATGTGTGCCCAGAACAGTGCTGGCCCTGTGCCCGCCACCACGCCACCGAGAGCTCTCCCGCAGCAGATCAGCCGCCCGGCACGCAGAGGGCCGCGGGGTCTCCCGGGGACCCGTCGGCACCCCCGCGACGCTGAATTGGCCACACAGGGTCCCCGGTCAGGACAGAAAGGAGGAAGAAGCCCCTGGCCTCTGAGAGAACGTGCTCTCTTCCAGACGTGGTCCCTCTTCCTCCAAACCGGCTTCAGATGCCCCAGGACGGCCCAGCCCAGCCACCCTTGGAAACTGAAAACATATTTATTCCGTCGTGGCTGGGTGGTATTTTTTTTTTTTTAATTGATGGGAACTGGTCCACTTTGCCATGAGGAATGCCAAAGAGATGCATAATTAAAAATGGAAAAAGAAAGTCTTCTAAAGGCTGTTTACTTGGGTAATGACAGTGACACAAACGGTGCTTTCTCCTGGCACGGCCCACCCACAGAAAGGAGCAGAACAATGGCGCAGGGGCTCTGGGCACCAGACGGCCTGGAGAGGCCCCCCACCCCGCCGCCGCGTTCGGCTCCCACGGCCCCCGCCTCCCGCGAGCGCCGGCTTCGACCGCCCGCCACCCGCTCAAGTTCATCTGTTTACACAGTCCGGCGGGTCTCTCTTAATTATCAAAAAAAAGTGGAAAATCACTAATATGGAAGCCAAGGGGGCTGGCAGGGGAGAGAGGGCGCACATCGGGCGGGTTTGGATCCAAGCGCAGAGCTAACGCGGCCCCTTGGAGATCCTTGCCCCGGGCGCACACAGACGGGCTGCCCGGGGACTGGAGGACGAGCCCCGGGCCGCGCTCCGTGTCTGCAAATTGACGGATACGTGTCAGAAGCGGGAGGCCCTGGTGACAGAGGGTTTGAGCTACCCTGGCAAGTAAATGACAAAAGTTACATCATTTTTATCAACATTCATCACTCTAATTGCCCAAACCTCCAGCAGAACAAAGTCACACCACAGTTTCCTGGTATTTGATTAATGAGGGCAGGAAAATTGAAGTTTTTGCAATAAAACGGAAAAAAAAATCAACAGACTTTTATCGTTTTTTTCCCTTATGATTTTAATTTAATGGCTCGTGTTTTCATTACCGCAGAGGCTGTAGACTTTAGCTGGCAATTATGTCCCATCTGTGAGGCACTGTGTTATTACAGTTTATTCTAGCAGCTTTTCAATCACTTTCGAGTCGGGCTTTACAAGTGCGTTTGCAGCAGGTGGGCCGCCTGGCACGGGCCCAGGAGCACACAAAGCGCAAAGCTGGAGTTTAATGGCAGCATATGCGTGTGGCGCAGAGCACTAGCCTTCCCCCATATGCCGCGAAAGCAGCCTCTTCAGCCTGCCAGTCACTGTCCTCACTGACTACAGTCTCGGAGTACTTTTCTGCCAGGGAAAAATATACCAAGGCAGCAAATTTCTCCAGTGCACCCTCCTTATTACTGAGCAACCCTGTCATTAGCACACGCACAATGAGCCTGAGCGGAGGATGCATACCAATGAGGCCGCGCAGAGCACTTCTGCTTCTTATTGCTATGGAAACGCCCCCCGCCACCCCCGCCCCGGGCTGCAGTGGACAAGCAGGAATGTCCCCCACCCATATGTCACCTAGTTAACACTGTACACTGCGATGTGAACCAAAATCCGCCCCAGCCCTGCCGGCGGCGGGGAGAGGGAAGGAGGCACGGAGTCCCCGCGCGCCCGGGAGGCGTCCGCCTGCACAATTCCAGATTCGGCGCGGCCACAGCGCCCAGCGCGGGCGGGAGTGGCGCTTCCAGCTCGAAATACAGCTCTCCCGCTAAACCCAGCTAGGGAGTTTGAATGGTCTAAGAGAAACTGCTTCATCCCATGAAAGAAAATGGAGACCCAATGTTTTTGGTTTTGCTTTAAAGAGCGAGGGCCCCGTGGGTCGGAGGCTGCGAAGCCACGGAGCCCCCGCCCTCCTCCGCAGAGTCCCGCCTGAGCCCTGCACCTACCGAGACAAAGGCTCCCAGTGTCCGAGTGTGAAGGACCTTCCCACCTGCACGCCCTGACCTCTGCAGGGACCTAGGGACAAAATCTCTTGCTTTCCGTGTGTGTGACTGTGTGTGTTTGTGTGTGTTTTTAACGAGGGACACTCAGATTTTCTCTCGCAGCTCAATCCACACACACCTCGGAGGGCCTGACCTCCACGCGTCTGCGCTGTGGCTTGGGGCATCTCCCTCGGGCGTGTTGACCCCCCCGTGGATGACCCACCAGGGCCTTGCTCTGCCCCCAGTGCCACCAGCAGTTCCAAAATCACGTGCACCCTGAGTGCTAGCACTGAAACCCGGCATCACTCCCTGAACCGGCTGCCCCTCTCAGCTCTAGTGGCTGCTCTGGGTCCTGAGCACGCAGGACTGCCACTTCTCGAGCGGGACGGTCTCCGCTATCACTTACCTGGCGGTGGAGACCACATCTTGTGTGGACCACACCAGGAGCAAGCGCTGAGCAGGACAGCGTCCCCCCGCACCCCCCTGCCGCCCCATCACGCACATTCTGGTGCTGCAGCCCTGAACGAGCTGGGAAGCTAAGCAGAGTAATATTTAAGGCACAAACGGTGCCATTTCTCAGGGACACCCATCAAACATGAGCTGCTGGGAGGCAGTCACGCTGCTATGGAGTGACAAACTGACTTCGGAACACAAAATCAGCCAGACTGATGTCAGGACGGCTGGTATTCCCCAGGGACCGTCACTTATAGAACATTTATTTTTTATTATAAAAGCAATTCTCGATATATGTGAAATTCACCGGATCCTAATGGGAATAATTTCCTCCTGCATAATGTGTCCCGATGGGAATCAGGCAACTCTTTGATTTTTGTTTTTAAGTTAAAGACATCAAGGGAGAGAAAACTCCTTAGCAGAGAAGACACAGCAGAGCTGAGCTGAGCAGCCCACTCAGCAGCTCGGGGGGGAGTCAGAGGGAGGAGGCAGCCAGGGGGCCTCGAACCAGCGCCGAGGGCTGCTGACCTTTCTCCCCAAACACAAGAGGGGCAACCCCAAGTTCGAGGTGGGACCGGGAGCAACTCGGTAATGCTCACCTTCAAGCGACTCGGCGGATGTCGGGGGGGAGATCTGAATTATCCGAGACGACACACATCTCTGCGCCAGGACGCCACGACCGGACTCACGAAACTGGCATTTCCATTAAGTACATTTCCTTCCTTCCCCAAGCAAGGTCCTGAAACCCACCCTAGGTAGCCCTGCCCCTTACTGGGACTCAGACGGGAACAGAATGTGTGGCCCGGGTTTCCTGTCCATCCCCTTGGGAAGGGCAGCTAACCTCCATCTGGACATTACAGGATCGGACACAGCTGCAGAGCTGGAAGCCTCTTCAGACCAGGATCCGTACCACCACCGAGTCGGGCTCTGTCCTGACCGAGGGGTGGGGGTTCCTCCAGTCCTTGTGCGGCTGCTTGTTCCTTGGCTCCTGGTCCCAGACCTCACACTTCCCAGGCGGCCGACCTAGGACACCCCTCCCCACAGGACAGACCCAGGTAGGGCGCTGGGGTGACACGCAGCTCCCCGGTCCTTCCATCCACCAGCCTCTGTCCACACTTTTCCTTCACGGAGGGTGGTCTGGCTTGAATTGTGTCGCCCAAAAGACAGGTGAGAGCCCTAACCCAAGCCTCAGAAAGGGAACTTATTTGGAAACAGGGTCATTGCAGATGTGATCCGTGAAGATGAAGTCACCCTGGACTAGTGTGAGCCCCTAAACCGATGTGACCAGGGTTCCTGTAAAAACAGGGACATTTGGACCCAGACAGGAGGTGCGGGGAGAGGACAGAGCCCTGAGGGCCCCAGGAGGCAGAGAGACGGGGAGGGTCCTCCCAGGGGGGCTAGGGGGAGGGTCCTCCCAGGGGGACTAGGGGGACCGAGGTCCTGCCCAACCCGGGCGGGTACCACAGACGACTGCTCTCCCCCAGCCCCCTTGGAGCCGCCGATTTACGGAAAAGCCATCTTCTAGGACCGGTGCTCAAAATGAACATTAATGACAGAAACGTATACCAGGGCACCAACAGAGCCGATTTTTATCCCCCACTCTGAGTGTTCTAATTCGTGTCAGTGAACAGCCAATTCCATCGCTGACTCGGGAAGAGTCCATCCCTTCCCCTGGGAGCCGAGCCTGGGCTTCGCCTCCACCACCCGAGCGCGAGTCCGGCCCCGGGTGTCCTCCGGCGGCTCCGGCCCCGATGAAGTCTCGGCTCCCGCCCCTCGCGGTTACGGGAGCCACGAGCCCGCGGGCTGGGAGCACCTGCCGGTGCGCGCCTAGCTCGCTCCAGACTCCACACCGGCCGGGAAGGAAGCAAGTACAGGAAACGCAGCGGCAGCTCTGTCTTCCTGCCCAGGTCCGCAGCGCAGGAAGGTTTTCTTCGGTGAATGCCTACGGTGTGGATCTGTCCCGACCTGCTCTCTCCATCTGGAAGCTCTCCGGTGGCTCACCTCCAGTGACCCATCACCACCCCCTTGACGCCTTCCCTGTGCCTCTCACGGCTTCCCTCTGCTCCCTCCGAGTCTCAGGGGGCATAGGTTCCGCCAGCCCCCGGGGGCTGTGGCCGCCTGCCTAGAGGCCCTCCCCACCTGCTCCTCCTGCAAACTCCCGGCTGACCGACCTGCCCCACCACCCGCGCAGCTAGGCCGGGTCCCGGGACCTCGCCCGGAGAGCCTCCAGACTTCCGCTCTACCTGCTCTGGCTGGAAGGGCCCCAGGAGTCCAGAAGAGAGGCAGCGCCGAGAAGAGGAAGGACCTAGATGGGCCCCAGGTGTCCGTCCGAGGATGCTCCGGGGAGGGGCTGTCCAGGAGGCCCCCATCAGACTGGGGCATGCGGGAAGCGAGAGTGCCCGTGTGAGACCTCTGGGGCTGAGCTTGACCTGCTCACCCGGGCCTCATCCCCGTCCCTCCGGAGCGTCCCCCTGAAACCGCACGGCTGGGCGCCCCTGCTGGAATGTTCCAGAGCACTTTCCTATCTCTCCACATAGCTCCAACCTGCTCCTTGTGTCTTCTCCAGCCTGGGAAGGACAGACACGCCTTCTCACCCACATCCAAGCCAGGCGATGAGTCCTCACCATCCCCTCCGCCTCTTACCGCCAACAGCCCCAAATCCTATCAGGCTTCCTGTCATCCGGACAGCACCGTCCACTCAGGTCTGGCCTGCGGAACCCACGGCCCGGCCCCCAGGAGCAGCTCCCTGGCCTGGGCATCCCCTCCCGTTAGCAAGAGAGGATGCTCATTTGATCAAAGCGGTTTTCTCGGGCGACTCCAGGACCACCCGGGATGCAGCTCTGGGGGCGCCTGCCTCCCCCTCCATCCCCGGGTGGGGAGGCTGCAGCTCCCCGCCTGGGCCTCGTTGGGACCCTGCTCCACCGTCCTCCTGGAGAGGCCCCCCCCAGCACCCACGCGGCTGTCCTCAGCAGACCCGTGTCTGCGTCTTTCCCTCACTCTCTTCTCTGCAAACAAGAGGCTGCTCGGCCCCCCGTGTCTGTGGCCACAAGACAGGGTCCGATGGGGAATACGAGCCTGACCGATCGTGTCGACAAGGAGCGAACAAGGAGCATCATGTCTCCAAAGCCACCGGCCTCCAGCCCCGAGGCGCACCCCATCACGGAGCCGAGCCCGAGGATGACATGGAGACCCGCTTATCTCAGTGGGCGTCAGCGGAGGCTACGGTGCCCCACACCACAGGCCACCGGGCTGCTCTGCTGCTCAGCACCCCACCCCGTGGACAAAGCCATCAGTTCTCTGCTGCTTCCGACCAGGCGAGGTGGACACAGAGGCCCCGCAGAGTCTGATGGGAGCGTTTGCCGGAATCGTCGTCATCTGCGCTGCTAGAGACGGTGCGCAGGCAGGTCACCATCCACGATCCTCCTTCAGCCCACGGTGAAACTGGTTTGCGGAGGTTTCAAACCTCCTCCGACCTCAAGTCGAACTGCTCGGGCGGGCCTGCGTGGGGACCACGTCACGCGGGAAGAGAGGCCTGACGCGGCCACATGGCGGAAAGCGGACTCCTCCTCACACCTGCTCTCCTGAGGGTCAAGCGTCGAGCTGTGGCACTGCGTCTCGCAGGGATCAGAGCAGCGGAAAGGCGGGTTTCCGCTTACGGGCTGTGGGCCACCCCTCCGGCGGGAGGACACTGGACTGGTTTCCAGCGGGTCTTCCCGCCATCCATCACCACCGGCAAAAGGACCAAACGGTAGGCCAGCAAGATGCCGTCTGGCCAGTCGCCCGGGAACGACATTGCATGCTGGGAGATCTGCCCCTGGGGTCAGTCACAGGGCCTGGGACGGCATTTGTCCTCAGCGCCCCTACTGCCCCTCCAGGATCCCTCACCCCACACTCCATGTCAGTGTCCCCACCCGGGACAAACCTGGGACCACAGAGCCTGGGCCTTTGAACAAAGCCTGTCTGCCCAGGAAAGGCTGGCTCTTCCCACACCCTGCAGATGCCCCTCGCGGCTCCACACGGAGAATGCGCCTGTGGCTCATTCGGGTGCCAGGGACCCCCGAGTCGGACCCACAGCCCCCGCGTGAGAGCAATGGTGGACGGTGCTTCAGGCCCCCCTGGACGACGCTCACGCCGAGGCCTTGCGTTCTCGTGTCAATAAAGCCCAGGGCATCGTTGAAAGTATTCCTCAGGACCCAAACTGGCACATTTTCGTAGTAGAATTTTAAAATGTGAGAAACGAATGAAAAGTATCTCCTTCCTCCTCCTTAACAAAGGTCTTCAGATTCCACGAGCTTAATTTATGAATAAACATCCCACAACCGGACACAGCGCTGTTTGTCACCAAGGTCCTGCCGCAGCCAAGGACACGGGGCAGAGAAAAGAGAAGACATGGACCACGGTCCCGCCTTGGACCGCTGTCCCAGGGTGGCTCTGTGACCTCTCCAGGCGGTCCTCCCCTCCCGCGGGAGGACGGGGCTGCGGCCCGACCGACCGTCCGCCTCCCGCGTGTCTGTGGAACCGGGATGCTGCACGGGAGGCTCCGTCCCTCCTCACGCCGCTCTCCTGTCCTGTCCGAGTCCCGCCTACAGACGACTTAAGAAAGAAAGACACTGACCAGGTCTAGGAAAACACAGGCAATTTTTTTATAATTTGGTTTTATGTAACCAAATGTGTGCATGTTCGGTACGTGCCCATTAATGACCCACAGGTGGAAACAAACAGAAGCTATGCTCTCCCGTTGGCCTGTCACTAAGAGTCTCTGCGCCAGCACGCTCCCCGGGGCCGGCGGCCACCCTCCCGGCAGAGAGAGGAGGCTCCGTTCACGGACATGACCGCGCACCGCCTGCTCTGCCGGGCTTTCCCTAGAATGAACGCCTTCCCCGCGAGGAGCCTCTGCCACCGTGTGAGATCCGGCCTCTCAGGCGGGAGGCCAGGACTCGGTCACAAGGCGCGCTGGGCGGGTGGCCCTTCTGTGGGAGAACTCATCCCGCAGATACGCCCCCAGGACCACAGGGCTGCAGCCGGGGGTGTGAGTCCCGCCAGGTGCGGGCCGGGACGCTGGGGCAGCAACGTGTTGGGCTCGGAACCTCCTCTCTTCACGGATCTCACAGGGTGAAGTGAGACTAGCGGGACAGACAGAGAGCGCTGCTCACACAGCCCCCGGCATACAGCAGGTGCTCAATGGTGGCCCAGGCGACCCTCAGGAGAGACGGGGCAGGCGTCCACTGAGGGACCGGCGGCAGAGCAGAGCGCACACTGGGCTCCGGTCAGGACCCCAGGACGACATCAGTGCCCACCTGCACACCAGGCTTTCTGCCCCTTTCTCTGCACTGGGCTTCTTTGCAAGTGCAGACGGGAGCAGGGACGACAGGCTGGAGGTCTCAGCAGTGGAGCGTTTCCGTCCAGAACCGAGCACACGGCGGGGGTGGGGGGGCGGCTGCCCACGCGGTCCCACCACGGCCCCATCGTGGACCCACCATGACCGCGAATCCAACTCCCCCAGACACTGTGACCCGCACGCGCTGGAAGCTGCCTGGGTGGGAAGCCGCCGCCACGCCATCCTGTCTCATGGCCGGCCGTGGCCTCTGTCGTGGCAGGTCACCTGCACATTTTTGTGACGCGGAACGGCCAGTGTGTGATACGGCAGCTATTGGCCAAATCCCAGTGGAGGGAGCATGGACGCTGGCCGGACTCTCTGACGTCCGCACGTGGGGCGGTGGGCAGGGCTCCCGCTCACCAGGAAGCTGCCCGTGCTGGACCAAGGAGCCCACGGCGGCGCCCGAGGGCAACAGCCCCAACACAGCGTCGGGCATCAGCGCCCACGCCGGCGACCGGCTAACTCGGGGCCTAACGCAAGTTCTTGACAATGTGGAAATGGAAGAAGACACAAATGCTGACGCGGAGACGAGAGAAGGGAAATGTTTTCCACCCGCAGAGCAAATAAGATCCCAGGCGCAGGCCCGCGCACGGGAGCCACAGATTCCTGAGCCACGGAGCCACGCTGCGCTCCCAAGTCTCCTTCTCTCCGCGGGACAGAAACTGGGCAGACGCTAACTGCTGTTAGTTACGCTTTTCTTTCCAAAGTGCGGTGCAGGTTTATTTTAAATATGTAGCTTTTCAAAGTTTGCTGGTGAAAGATGCTAAGAGACTTTCCCTTGAGGGCAAATAATAGCTTCTTCAATCACTAATAGGCTAATACCCAGAATTTCAGAGGAAGCCCGTCCCGCTGGCAAAGCGGCACGTACGGTTTTCACATATTGTTAGACGTTAAGAGGGTGCCTTGCTGTGTGAGAGGTTTTTGTTTTCCATAAAATGAAACAAGCAACGTTTTACAAGACAATATATTTTGTAAATAGTGAGATTCTTAATCTAAATTTTACGGCGTGGCTGTAATGCTGTGCTCACCAAGACTCCCTACTTAATAGTGTTGCCAGGTAAGACAACAGAGAATGTTTCTTCTCTTGAGTCACACTGATAGAAGTTCCCCGTTGGCTATTGAGCAGTTTTCAAGACATCAAGGTCTTTTTCTCTCCAAGGCCGATAAAAATCTCGCCGGTGCACGCACACTAGTGGTCTCTGTTGTCCTCTTGATACAATCTGGAAGCTGTGCCAAGGCTGAGCTCAGGACACAGTCGGGGCGCTCGGGGGGCCAGTCGGTGAAGCATCTGGCTTGGGCTCAGGTCATGGTCCCAGGGTCCTGGGATGGAGCCCCGCGGATCCCACTGGTGTCCGACGTCAGAATTGACTTGAACATACACAGAATGTATGCGAACATTTGCCCTCTTAGAACAAACTGTACCGATCAGAGTACATACGACGTTTCAGTAACCTTCTCGTGGTGGGAAAGGGGTGGCCTGGACCGGATCCAGGACAGCGTGGGGCAAGTGAAGAGGCCATTCATGTATTTGACCTTCATCGCTCCCCTCCGGGGCCAAGCTCCAAGCGCGGCTCTGTCTGGGCCCTTCAGCTCCAGGGTCCGCCAGAGCAGAGCCAGCCGGGGGGGCTTCACAGGGCCCTTTCCACCTCTCCTGAGGGTCGGCCCCTCTCTCAGTAAGAACCACGTATGGACTATTTGTTGGTGGTGGCCCTGCACGCAGACGTGGGGTGCCGGGTTCCCGCAGGGATGTCCAGCTGAAGCAGGGGCCCCGAGACCGGGGACCCCTCTGCAGGGGACGGAGGGAAGGAAGCCACAGCCCTGGAGCGTGCCCCTAGGCAGGGACTGTCAGGAGACAGCTCTGCGCAAGTCCCCAGCCAGAGCCATGGGGCCCCGACCAGAGGGGTGCAGGCCCGGAAAGGCTGGTGCCGGCCCGCGGAGAGGCGCCCGCGGTCCGGGGATGGAGGCACTGTCAGCCTGGACGACGGCGGATTAATCAAGTTGATGTTACCCATCCTGATTAAACAATGAGGCATCCTGGGGTTTCTGCCGTCTGTCCCCATAAGCACTCATCATAGGGAGCGCAAACGCCGCACAGCTCCCTTGGGAGCAAACTACCTTTTTAATTTTTCCCTCTAAAGATTAATTCCATTGTTATGGAACCTGTATGATAAGCACCATAAACTCATCATTAGTCATTTTCAAACAATCTGACCTTCCCCACCACACAGCACGCGCTGCTTTCCAAGAGGTCTTTCTGGGATCTGGAGACGGCCACGCAAGTTCGGGAAGAGGGACACACGGTGTGGGGTTGGCCTGTAACTTCACAAAGATGAGAAGGGCTGACAGGGCTTCTTGGGCGGGACTTTTCAAATTTTAGCTGCTGAGACGGCAAAACCAAGGGAGAGCCATGGTCCGTCCTGACACTGTGACACCCGTGGGGTGGGGAGGGGGCAGGTGGGCAGGAGAGGCAGCAGGGACCAGGCTGCATTGGGGTCTCATGCCGCCAGCCCGTCCGGCTCCAGAATCTCCCCAGGAGAGTGTGCATGTCAGTGTCCTGGGGCTGTAACAGAGCCCCCGCCCGGGCGGGCTGCTCCACACGCCTGCTCTCCCCCAGTCCTGGAGGCGCAGGCCCGGGATCGGGGTGCAGGCAGGCCCGCTCTCCTCGGAAGGCGCCAGGGAAGGGGGTCCAGCACACGCCCTGTGTCCCCATGGTTTTCCCTGTGGTCTCTGCTGTGTCCTCACCTCCCCTTTTGTAAGGACGCCGTCCTTGGATGAGGACCACCGGCCCCCAGTTGACCTCAACTCAACCAGTTCCATCTGCAGAACCTTGTTTCTAAATAAGGTCACGGCCTATACTTCTAGGCGTTAGGGCTTGAACATGGGAATTTTTTGTGGGGCATTTTCAACCCACACAGCTGACTTGGAAGATGTGACCAGTGAAGTGACTGACAAGGTCCAGAGCGACATGGGCTGTCTCCTGGTGCTGGCCAGGGCTGGGACTGGCCTCTGAAGCAGACCAGGCCAGTCCAAAAGGTTGGAGCCTTTCCAGAGCCCTTTTCTCTTCCAAAACTCGACTCTGCCTCAGAACAAGACCATGCAGAGAAGCCCCTGGGCTGTGTCAGGGTCATGGGACGCGATGCCGGCTGCAATCAAGGCCGGAGAAATGGCCAGTTCCGGGGTGGGGCCTCTGCGGACCAAGGCGCAGAACCCACGAGCTCTTTCTAGCCTCTGTGCCTCCAACCCAGTGGGACTCCTCTCGTTTTGAGCCGTTGTATCACAGGAGACCTCCTCCACTCGGAGATCCGACGTCCTCGGTGTGTCCTCGTGGGCCCTTCTTTGCCCTGCTCCTCCCTGGAAGCTGGGAATGTTTGCAGAGCTTGGGATTTTCCCGCAGTGTCGACCACCGTGAAACCAGGAAGCCGCTGCTGGCCCAGGGACATCCCTGCCAAGTAAAAACTCCTAGCGGTCAGAGTTCAGAGTCTGAGAACTCACATTCTCACTGTGCGGAGGGGAGTCTCCACGTGTCATGGCATTTCAGAATTCTTACACGAGAAACCTGTTTCCCCCGTGGATGGAAGAGACGTCCCACGGACGGTCAGCTTTTTGACCATTGTCGCATACCTCCAAGCACACACGAGGGTGCTCCGTGCTCTGGCCTCCGCCGCTCTCCGTCCAGACTGATTCTGGTTCTCTTACACCCATTTCCAGGAGCTCCTCTGCCCTCCTCACAAGACTCAGGAGACTTCCCAAGCAGGTGTCATCATGCCCACGTCCGAACCCCTGCCCCTCGCCTGCCTTCTGCTTAGAAAGCTCTTCCCGGGGCTCCTTGCCAGTCCCTGGGATGCCTTCAGGGTTTAAGAGAAAGGCTATTATTCTTAGTAAATAAAGAGCTTCTATAAACCAATAACCAAAATACCAGGAGAAATGGGCCAAATTTTGGCCCGATTCAGAGAAGAGGAAAAGCACCGGGAGAAGGAAGAGGAGGGGGAGGCAGGGGGAGGTGGGGGGGGCACGGGTAGGGGAGGAGCGGGGAGAGGGGAAGGGAAGGGAGGGGCCAACCGGAGGCAGCCACGACACTTAACACTCAGCAGTTGAACAAACACTAAGGGGAGGTGCGTTTTCCCCTGTCCGCGCGGCCCCCTCAGCAGGCTCTCGGGGCAGCAGGCACGACGCGGTTCTGCTGACAAGGACGAAGGTCGCGCGTCTGCGGGACCGTTCAGTGCCGCGCTGGGAACGCCCGGACCGCGCACACCCACCCGCGCGACCATCCCGAAAACTCGTCGGGAGGAAGGAGGGCTGTGGCGCGGAGGACGGCCGAGGAGCCCCTCGCGGAGACTCTACCCACAGACACGGACACCGGCCCGGGAGACGCGAGACCGTTCTGCACGCGGCCTCCGACAGACCCGTCTGCAGCCGCCCGGACCGTGCAGGAGAGACGGGCTTGTTTACGCGGGGAAGTCCACACGCTCTCAGGAGGCAAAGGCCGACGGTGGTACCACGGACGCCACGACCGTGTTTCTCCGTCTGCGTGTAGACACGTGCCCACGCTGAGCGCGGTGCCCAGCACCTACAGAGCCGCTCGTCACGGACGACACACAGAGCGCGGCAGGGCGGGGAGCGGGTGCGGCGGAGGGACGTTCTGAGAAGACCCTGCCGACGCGCCCCCAGTTTTCTCTCTGGGTGAGTCTGTTCTTTTCTTCTCTCTCGCTCTCTTTTTTTTTTTTTTTTTTTTAACTAGTTTCTGTGTTCTGATCCGCGATAGCCACGTCCACGCTTGGTCCATGCAATAGTAACAGGTATTGAATGAACACACAAGATAGAGTCCATCCTTTCCTTAAAATCCACCTGAAATCGCAGTCGGGTTGCGGACGCTGTCTCCAGTCCGCACAGCCTGCTGGCCTTCCCGGCCGTGAATGTGCACGTTTGCTTCCCCTACGGAACGAGTCTTCTGGAACTCCAGGTAGGAGCCCTAGCTATCGCCTCGAGGTCAGGGGTCCTGGTCAGGCGAGCGAGGGCTGTGTTCGTGGCACCCGGTGCCTGCGGCTTATCTCTGGACGGTGTGTGGTCAGTCCGTGGAAATCGCTGACCCCAGCCAAGCGCCTGGGTGGCTGAGGCAGATGCAGGGTGACCAGGAGACACACACAGTCCAGTCTGGCTCGGCAAAGAGGAAGCCTTTAGGAATCCGCCACGCAGCTCAGGGTCAGCCCAGGAGCTCCTCGGGCAGAAACCCCGCTCAGTCACTGGATGAGACTTCCCTCCCGTCCCTGAAGGAAGGGGCTACGGCAGACAAAATCCGTCTCCGGACACAGACACTAAAAAACCTAGCGACCAACTTCCTCTTACTGCTTCTTTTAAACCTACAGGAAGCTTGGTAGAGCTTTTTTTTTCCTTCTCATAAAATAAATTACGAATACATAAGCCCAACTGGCTTGTCTTCCATAAAGGACAACAGTGTCCTGGCTGCAACCAAACTTGCCCACCAAAGCCACGGAGCCACATCTGAGGGAATCCTTGGAACAGAGCAAACCCTCGGGAAGCCAGCAAAAAGCTGGAGCTACCTGAAGTCGAGCCCCGCACGCGCGCCGGGGTCCGAGCGCCGACAGCCGTCGCCTAAGCACCAGACGCCAACCAGCGCAGCAGCCGCAACCACCGGCTCGGAGACCCCACCTGCCGGCGGCACGAGCTTAGAGGATGGCTCTGCCTTTCCTCGAGCCGTGCCTCTTAACCACTGTTCACGGGGTTTTATTCGAGGGAAATTCACGTAACGGAACACGCAGCATCTTCAAAGGAACGAGTCAATGCAACGGTGTGTCTTGCGTTCACAACGTTGCGCCACTAACGACCCCGTCAAATCCCAGAACCCCAAAAGGAAAGCCAGTACCCATGAAGGAGATTCTGCTCATTCTGCTCCCCGGCCCTGGCCACCGCGGGTGCTTGGCATCTCTGGGGCTTGGGCTGTTCTGGTCCTTTCTCACAGTGGGCTCAGACGGTAGCGTCCATGCCTACGTGCTCCTGACGTGCAGTGTCCTCCAAGTTCCTCTATGCCTTAACATGCGTCAGTGTTCCATCCTTTATGTCCGAGTAATGGCCATCGGATGGACAGACCAGCTGGGGACTGCGGCCGGCGGTGACCCTTAGCCTGGCTGCCGCCACTGTGGTGCCCCCACCGTGCTGACCCAGGGTCTCCCGTGGCCAACCTGCCACCCACTCTTGGCCCAAGGGCCTCTTCCTCCACATCCATCGAAACGACCTGGGGTCTGGAGGCTGCTGCCTCTCGGAACTGGTGACAGTCACCCCTTTGGCCCACTTGTCGGAATTCATTCTCCACGTATACCTGGGCCCCAAGAGGGTGAGTGCAGCCATCTGGGGGCAGCGAAGGTCAGGAGATGGCCACAGCAGTTAGCCAATTCTACCTGCTGCCCTTCCACGGGCGGCGCGACGGGCCTCAGTGCCCACCCCCTGGCCGGGGAGACGGGGCGAGCCAGGGCATGGGCCGAGGGGCCAGACAGGCCGTCAGGATGCAGGCCTGGAACTGCCAGGGTGCGGGCTGTGTGGAAAGTGCTGGAAAATCTTCCATGGGGCAGGCTTGTGGGCCCTGCAGGGTTCACCTCTGCTGTGGGTGAGATGACACTGCAGTGACCTCCAGAGCATGGGCCAGGAGTGGTCTTCACCTGCAGACACACAGACTTGGATGCAGAAGTCGAAAGCGCCGGCTGTGCTGTGGAGTGGCCCACGTGGCCCCGCCGGGGAGACCCACCCGGGCTGCGGTAGGACAGGCCTGTAGGAAGCAGAACTGCCCTCCCCGGGGGCTTTTTGTTCGGGTCAAATCTAACTGTTTCTCTTCAAGCCGTGCTCGTCTGCCGACTCGCTCAGTTACCAAAGACGAGACAAACCTTCGCCCCACACGTCAGCTCTACCGTCTGCTCCCGCATCCAGTGCTGGGCACCGGCCACAGGGCCACCCGCAGGCCCACGAGACCCAGGGCCCAGAAGCGGGCAGGCGACCCTGGGGACAGGCCAGGCCACCCAGAGCTGGGCAAGGGGCACCCCTTCACCAGGAGGGGGCCTGCCGCTCCTGTGCCCGCGTCCGCCGCGCCGTCCCTCCCCAGCCCACCCTCCTCCCTCTGCCGCACCCACCGTCAGGCTCCAGCGACGCCGGGCACGTGGCCCTCGGCCTCCCGGTCACCCGGTCACCCAGGACAAACCCGCTGGCGCCCGTCCCCTTAACACCACTCAGGGCTGACCCGTCTCCGGGGGCCCAGACCTCCTCCATGCACGCGAGGCCAGAACCACTTCAGGGGTCCCCCTTCGTGCACGCGGGGTCCTCACCCAGGAGCGGACAGCCTCTCCTCCCTCCGCGCCCCTGCCTCACGCAGCCGCAGGACCCTCTGCTCCCGCAGTCACAGAATCCGTGCGCACCCTGCTGACTCCCCAGGCTGTCCCCGCCCCCCTCACCCGGCCTCTCCGGAGCCGCTGCCCCCGCATCCTGCAGGCAGCTCACCACGGGAGTCGCGGGAACACGGGACGGCCCTCCGTGGCCAGCACGACCCGGCCAAGAGCGCAGGAGCCCCGGCAGCAGGCGCGACGTGCTCCTGCGTCCCAGCCTGCGTGATGCTTGCCTCCTCGGGGCCCCAGACGGACGGACGGACTTTGCTCAGAGGCTCATGGGGGTGAACGTGGTGTGGGGCGGACGCCGGCGGACGCTCAAGCGCCAGCCGTCACAGCGAGTGTCCCCGTCAGGAAACACCAGGCACGGTCTACGTGCGCGTGTCTGTCCACCTCCAGGCTTCATCTCCCCGGCCCACTCCTCTGGTCGGTGTCCGTGTGGCCGCCGGTTCACACCTGGCTACCCCCAGCTAAGAAACCAGGCCCCTTTTCCGCACAACCCCTCACACCAGCATTCGCGGGAGGAAACGCTGGAACTCTCTTAAGCCGTGGACACTGCAGGGTCTCGTGCATCCCGGCTGGGGTCTCGCTTCTCCCCGAGGGAGGAAATGTGGGGAGGGGGAGGGCGGGTCGTGTGTGTCCCGCGTGCCGTCGTCCGTGTTTCACCATCACTGGAGCCCTTCGGTGCTGCTGGAAGGACAGTCAAATGTCCGTAGCAAAATCTGGAGAGGCCAGGTCTCTGCCGCGGACTGCTGCTGGAACCCGGTCCCGGGAAGGAGCCGCGGCCCACCCCTGGCACCGTGATGGGCCGGGGGGTGTCCCAGCGGAGACCCCACTCGGTGGCGTCCACCCTGAAGGTGCTGTAGTGACAGTCTGATCTCATTACAGGTCCATGAACCACAGTCTGCGTGCACGGAGGGGACCAGGAGAGGATGACAGGACTCTGCTGGCCATTCCTGAGGGACAAGGGCTCACCCTCCAGATCCGATCACTGGAAAGCCGGCCGACTCCAAAGCCACGACTCAGAGGGAAAAGGGAGACGAGGGCCAACCTCCGTTTTGTAACCTGGTGTGGACCAGCTCCATTTTTTAAATTATTATTATTAAACTTTCTGCCTTTCGGAAGTTTTCACTGAGCTGATTGGCTCTTGTTACATAATCCGTGTAACTGATAGATTCCAGAAACTCTGAACCGAACAGCAGAAAAACAAATGTGCCTTGGATTGCAGATCCGCGGCAGCCCTGCTGCACACCCCCGCGCCTTCCTACAGCAACTGAAAACCCGCTGCACAAAGACAGGCGCTCCCTGACAGCTCGATTCCGGGAGACGGCACAAAGCGGTGCTGGGAGGGGGCGGGTCGCATTCAGTCCCTCCAGGGCCTGCCGCTGGGGCGGCCCTGAGGCCGTGGTGCCTGCGGAGAGCTGGGTCCTAAATCTTTCATGAAACACATTACGTTTGGGGGAACGGCTGGAAATGGGGACTGGTGCACTTTGCCTGTGCGCCTGGGTCTTTCCTGTCCAACAGGCAGCTATGGTGGGCGTGTGTTCACTGGTCTGCGTTTACGCCTTGGTGGCGCTCTGAAGTTCCGCCTGCGTGTGGAGAGTAGACAATATTCCAGAACCACGCCATCAGGTCCCTAATAGAACTTAGTAAACATTCAGGGCAGAAAATGTACGTGACAGAAAGCAAGGCAGGTGCCAGGCCCGACTCGCAGCACACACAAGCTTTCCTCCCGAAGGGCGAAGGGCAGGCCGCAAATCACCGGCGCCCTGCTCCCCGGCTCTGGGTCTCTGGTGCAGTTCCCACTGCCGTGGTGCCCAAGGTAGCCAAGTGCAAACCAACAGGTGTGGCTGTGTTCCCGCCAAACTTCCCGGAGGGCCACTGACATGCGAATTTTGTGTCATTTTCATGTGCCACCAACAACATTCTTCTTTTAATTTGCTTTCCAGCCATTTAAAACTGTAAACACCTTAGCTCACCAGTCACACAAAAATGGGAGTAGTCCCCAGGCAGAACTCTACTCGAACAGCCTCAAGGATGCTGGGTCTCACAGCCGCAAACCTGGACCCTGTGCTTAGAAAAAACAAAAAAACAGAGGTGGATTTTCTCCTCTCAAGATTTCATCTAACCTAAAGTGTCTTCACGGTTGATGAACGTTGGAGCGCAGATCTCCCAGGGCATCTGGCTGCCTAGTTGAGGGTTTTAAGATCATGTTTTCTGGCACTTAAAGAGATTCCCATCCATTCCACAGAACTCAGGCCGAGATGACCAAAGCAGAGAAGAGGGTAACAGGCCGCGCATCTTTGGGGAAGAGCTTATTTCTGCTCACGTCAACATCCTGCTTTTCTACTCATACCCCACGGTCCAGAGACCCCCCGGGCATCCAGGGTCCACGCATCCCCCACGTCCAAGCCCCTGGACTTCAGAAACGCTCTCTCGTGGGCAGAACGCGGACCAGAATCGAGCCAGATGGCTGCACGGGTCTCTGGCGACACAGATGTCCCACAGTCCAAGAGAAGTCCTTAGAGTGGTGAACAAGAAGAATTCTTCCCGGGGCTTCTGCCGGGCAGAGGCGAAACAATGAGGGGCAGGAGGCTCCGACAGACCATTTAATCGAGGACGAGGCATTTTTTCTCTTGGTGTTGCTAATGGACAGAGGTCGGACACGCTGGTGGTGATGGAAACGAGAAAGAGACAAAGCAGATGAAAGTAATGTGTTTGGAGTGCCCTTATCTGGCCCCGAAATAAGGCAGACACGCCCCGCTCTCGGGCGCGCACAGCTGCGTCCCTGAATGGTCCCCCCGTTGGACGGGCCGCGTTTTCTGTATTTTTCTTTCAACTGTGGGTGCACATCAATGCTTTGCCGCTGGAAGTTCAGGTTTGCGCGGCTACGCCACCTCCGTGTTTTATCTTCAAGGTATCTGTCAGCGAAATTGAATAATAATAAAATGGCCTCCTTGTGGCACAGCTCTTCCCACAAACAGAAAATACACATCCCGATTATTAAGTCAACTTCCTTCGGGTGACTTTGGCGGCCTGGAGCATCCTCGGGGCTCGCGTTTGGTATTTTTACAGGAAACAATAAGACATCGGACAATCCTCTTGACCCCCCTCCAGAGGAGACAGGCTCCCGCGGAGGTCCAGAGCCAGAAAGAGAAGTGCTTTATGCTCTCAGCTCCTCACGGGCCGCTCGGGGTGCCGCGCCGCCTCCCCAAAGCCCCGAAGCTACCAGGCTGTCCTCCCAGGACAGGAGTCACCAAGCAGGGGTTCTGGGGAGCACGCGGAATGAAGGTGGGGGCAAGGCCGCTGCCGAAGAAACTGCTCCCACCATGGACACCAGGTGACTTGGTCTGTATCTTTAAAGTATGAAAATGCTTTAGACACAGAGGGGCTTACGTGGCTGGACGGCGCAGGAGCCGCCAGCTGTGGCTGGTGCCGGACCATCCTCTGACCCGATGCAACAGGCATCATGGCGTCTCCTATACCCGCTCCCATCTACCCCCTTTGGGCACATATTTGACTTTTCTGTCCCATGGGTGCTGACTACTTTTCTGTAAACCAGGCATGAGCGCACGAGGGCCCTCAAGCCATCTCTGGCCCCCTGTCTGCGTTGTAAATAAAGTTTTATTATACACCACTGTGCCCATTCCCTGGCATACAGGCTGTGGCTGCCTTTGAGCCACACGGGTCGAGATGACTAGCTGTGACAGACACCGATGGCTGGCAAAGCTCAGAGTCCTTGCTATCTAGGCCTTACAGAACAAGTCCTCCGACCCAGAAGGAGACGAGCCCTGAGTACCAAAGCGGCAAATGGGCAGAACAGACCCACTGGCTGAGACTCCCGCTACGCCCCCCGCAGCTGTGCGGTGCCCAGAGCCTCGCTCGTTGACCCTGGGCTCCCCGCGCAGCTGTGCGGTGCCCAGAGCCTCGCTCGTTGACCCTGGGCTCCCCGCGCAGCTGTGCGGTGCCCAGAGCCTCGCTCGGTGACCCTGGGCTCCCCACGTACCTCACGGCTGCTCCGCTACTCAGCGTCGTTGCCGCCACCTGCTAAAGCCTCAACGAAGGGACGCCGAGAAACCACGGAACCGTCCAGCAGCACCTGTGTTCTTCTGGTCCTGATGGTCTCCCGCTGGCTCCGTCCCCTGCTCCCTTGATCTCACACCTTCTGCTCTTCGAGCCCTGGCCCCCCGGGACCGTCGTCCTCCTGTCATTTTCTGCTTCGTCCCATGACCCCCTTCCCTGCCCGCCCCTCCTCTCGAATCGTCCGGCTCCTGCATTTCACGGAGGCTGCCCTGCCCGCTTGGCAGTGTCTCGGGGTGGGCCCTCAGCACCTTCTTTCTCTGAGGACCTGCTCCCCAGTTTACCGTCCTTCCCTCTAAAAGCCACCGGCCTGGAGAAATGGGAGCCTAGAGCCACAGATCAGAGACAGACCGGCTCCTGGGGGCCATGTTCAGGGGCGCCAGCTGGTGTGTCTTCCGGAGTCCGCAGGCATAGAGGTAATGAGCTTCTAATCCTAGTTCCCAGAGCGGGAAACTGAGGCTCTCTAAAGCCAGGCTGTGGGAGGGAGACAGTGTGAGGGCTTGGGCACAGCCCTCTACAAAGTGGGTTTGCAGGCACCCCCAGTTTTTGGAAGCCCAGAAGACCCAAGGGCAGAACGGTGTATGCTCCAGGTGGGGACACCTCGCAGTGTTGAAGGGGCCTAGTCACCTCCGGCAAACAGGCACTGGGTTGTTAGAGAAACACAGAACGGCCTGAAGGTTCCAAGCGGTGGGCTCTTCGCTCAGAGCTCACGGAAGGATTTTAATGCAAATAACCAAGTGCAAGGACCTGGCCGACCAGCGCGCCGGCCCTCTGATCAGTGCAAGCGGTACCAGAGAACATGCGCGGCTTATTGGGAAAATACACAAACAGAAGGCGGAGGGCTCCCCGCCGGCGCTTCCACTGTCCGGGGGGGAGTGTGACTCCCTTTCGGGACACGATTATTGTCTCTGATTTAAACCCATCACCCAACCAGTGAGAAAGGGACCGTGTTCATCACCGGGTCCCTGGAGGCTTATAATTGCCTGATATTTGACTCCCTGATGACAGTGTTTATCTTTTAAAGACCCAGACAAACACACACAGGTGTAACAGCGCCGGCACGCGTGGCTTTCTTATCTCGGTCCTGTAGGAAACACTATAAAAGGACTCCGCGGAACCTAGCCTGGGTGTTGTGCAGCTGATAAACATTTGTTGCTCTTTTTACCCAGAGGTGACCACGCTCTAGGAGTGGATTAGCGGCCCCCACGAGTCAATGTGGGGTTATCTTTATTTACGAGGTTTGTTAACTCTCGGGGATTCTAGAAGATTAAAGGTGCCTTAGAGGGCACGCACGCAGGATTTCAAAACCCCAAGTCAGACATATGTTAATGGAGAGAACATTCAGTAAATGACGGCACGGTTTTCCTTCCATCCCGGAGTCACAGGCGCGAAGGGACTGATCCCTAAACCCCCACGCCGCGTCCAGGTTTGACCCACGCGATGTCTGTGGATTCACCCACGTCATCTCACTGAATCCTCGCAAACCGAGGTGAAGGAGGCAGGACCCCATTTCACAGATGCGGAGCCTTGAGCTTGAAGAGAGGAGCTCCTGGCTTCTACCGCCCCATGACCCCAGCCCGGAAACGGTGAAGCTGGTCGTCTCCTCCATGATTGCTTTTACACCATGTCTCACGTCGGACGTGTGGTTCCTGAGGATAGAAACGTCTTTGGGGAAAAGTGCAAACCACTTTTGCAAGGAACACACTCCTCCTGTCACACACGGAATGACGCCTCCGGGAGCTTTCCTTGCTCATCAGGTAAACGTTCTAACTCAGTAATACGGATCATTAAAATGACGTCTCTCCATGAAGACAATGATTTTTTTTTTTAAACTTTTAAATTCGTTTTAACTTTGTAAGAGGTGTTAAGGCTTTGGGTTATTTTTGAAATTTGCGATCAATATATTTTACTTGGAATCCAATAATTTTCTATAATCCCGCTGACCACTTGTAAAGGAGCATCACTTAATTAGCAAAGATCTGGGTCCATGCTGATACCGGAACCCACGGACAGGGTCCTGATGGGATCCCACCCCGTCATGTGAGACAAAGGTTTCTAAATACTGTTGTCTGTCCTGAGCTCATGGACACTGAGCAAGGGAGGGGGACGGGTTTTAAAGGACGTCCAGAGGGAAAACACTGGCAGGATTTAGAAGGACCACGAACTCAGTGAGAGCCAGCCACCTGGCAGGACGGGGGGCGTCATCCTCTCGGGCGTCTGGGGACACACAGTTCTGGCAACCATGTGTCTGGCACGGCTGTGAGGAAGGCGTTCCCCCGGCAAACGGCCTCCTACCCCAGGAATGGGGCCGGAGCTCCTCCCTCGGGGCCAGCTCGCTACAGGGGACATTGAATCCTTACAACTCTCAAGGCAGGTCGTTTTGTCCTTGTTCTGCAGACAAAGACCCTGAAGCACAAAGGCACTGAGAAACCAGCCTGAGACGCTGCGGTGGGTCAGTGTGGACTCCGGATTGTACGTCAGACCCGCCCGGCCTCACACAGGCCCAGAGGACTGAGTCCGCGCTGCATGTGAAGTCCTCGGCGGCAGGGACGCATCGGCAGCCCCGTGGGAGACGGTCTAAATGCGCCCCTACTGTGTGCTGGGGGTCGCGGCATTCTCTGTGACCCACGGGAAGCTGGTACCACTGCCCGCCCTCTATTTTCTGCGGCTTCTGGCCTGTACCGTGTTTAAAGCACAAGATACTTCTCTAGGAGCCCAACAGTCGCTCGAATTTAGAGCAAAAGAGAAAGTCGTGGACCACTCCGACTCCATCTGTATTTAATTCATATGAAGAAAGCTTTCCCGGACACAGGAAGCATGAAATTATTTGGACAAAACTCCTATTTGCCACATTTTTAACTGGAGGAAGTGGACTCGCAGAGTGAGAGTGGACTCCTCAACGCCGAGCGTCCCACCCGGGAAAACCGGGCTGAGTCCCCGGTCAGCGTCCCACAGATCCATCACCTCAATGACCAACTTTAGTGTCCAGCCCCGACTCGGCCGCTGGACACAACCTGCCTTCAGACCCCTTCCCGCCGGCCGTAGCACTGATGAGGCATCCCAGCCCCGGGCGTGATGGGCCTGCGGGCTGCCTGTGAGGAGCTGGGAAGTCCCCCACCAGCCCGGCCTCAGGCGATCGTCACCTTCCGGCCCCCCTGGGAGAAGCATGAGGAGCAAAAAAGTCGTACAGAAAGACCAGCGTGAACCGGCCAGTGAGGGCGCTGGCGCTGACCGGGTTCTGCTGCTGGGGTCAACCCCCAGCTGTGTGTCCACCGAGCGGAAGCCTGGACATCTGTGCTCCTCCCCAGAAAGATCACGAAAAGGAGCTATTTTATTCTGATAAGCTAATTCAAACAGACAATAGCCTTGTATGTACCATATCGTGAGTTAGATTTAATAGGTCTTTAAATCGGAAACTGAAAGTACAAAGCCCTAAATCTAATTATTTTCCTCTCCATCCCCCATATTTTAATATGAGACGCGTTAACGTGCCGACAATACAAAACATCAATGGAAATGATGTCTAATGGGGATAGAGAATATATCAAATAAAAGAATGCTACTTAATAGGCTAATATCACACATTAAGCTCAAAAACAGAAACCCGATCTGAAGTCTAGGCTGAACACATCCATTTGTCTAATTCTCTTGCTTTAAAAATTAAGCATTATTTAAATGTCTCCTAATGGTGCAATTGCTCATCCTCCAAGAAATAAAAAAAATCAGCCGCATTTCACACATTCCGAAGGTAAAGTAAATAGCAGTCCGAAAACACAGCATCGATAGAACCTGCATCTGCTGTTTACACAGAGCTGCTCTCGGGCAAACACAAGCTGCTCTGGGACGCAAGCGGCGGACGCAGCATCCTCCTCCCTTAACACTAGAAACACCGAGCGCAGAGCCGTTATTTGCTGACAACAATGCACTTCTAAATAACGGGTTTCCTTGTGGGATCGTCTAAGTGATGAGACCAGCGGCAGCAGCTCCGGCTCTGCTGGGTGGGGGAGTTACCAGGTGGGAAATGGGCTACTTTCCTGTTCTTGCGGGTAAAAATCCAAGCCAGACAAAAGTTCATAAAAAACAACCCATAGCTCTCAGGTTATGGTCTCCTGTGTGTGCATCACATACCCCAAGCAGAGATGAGTTCCCCAGTCCACTGCAATGTGCAACATCGGGGTTCTGTGTTTTTCATTAAAAAAATACATTTGGAGGGACGCCTGGGTGGCTCAGTGGGTTAAGCAGCTGCCTTCGGCTCAGGTCATGATCCCAGCGGTCTGGGATCGAGTCCCACATTGGGCTCCTTGCTCGGCAGGGAGCCTGCTTCTCCCTCTGCCTCTGCCTGCCACTCTGTCTGCCTGTGCTCGCTCTCCCTCTCTCTCTCTGACAAATAAATAAAATCTTTAAAAAAAAATACATTTGGAACATGTGCAATATCTAATTTTTTTTGTTTGTTTAGATTTTACTTCTTTATTAGACAGAGAGAGAAAGAGAGAGAGAGAGAGCAAGCACAGGCAGGCAGAGAAGGGGGGAAGCAGGCTCCCTGCCGAGCAAGGACTGCGATCCAGAACTCATCCCAGGACGGCGGGTCCATGACCTGAGCTGAAGGCAGCCGCTCACCCGACGGAGCCCCGCACACGTCCCGTTGCAAGGTTTCTTTCATAAGGACCTATTAGGGCCTTGATGGCATGATTTACATCTCCTTCCCAGCTTAGTGGGAAAAAAATGTATTTTTGAAATAAGGTATTTGAAAGTCCTTTATAAATATCACCTGGTAGCAAGGATTCTAAGTCCTAGAAGGAAAGAAGCTTGCCAATATCCACACTGCTGCTCCCGGCACTTAGACACCGAGAGGATCTGGGGATTCTTCTATTCCCCATAGGTATGTTCAAACCAGCGGTGTAAGAGAGCTGTCACCCTCAAAGCAGTGATCCTTCCTAGCTAGTACTGTCTTAACTGACACTGATGAAGATCACAGAGGGTCCCACAATTTACTTGCTAGAAGAACACAAACTCTTAAAAACTTTATTTCACCCAAGTAGGGACCATATGGGAATAGATTTTCAGCTTCCTTTAGTTATCTGGGCATTCACTCGCTTCTTTTGTAACAAACTCAGGAAAAGAAATTGACTTCGGAAACATACTTCTAAATATAATAGAGGAACAGGGAGAGAAAACTAGGTTAAGACCAGAAGTATTTCTATATTAATAGTAAAGGTCCACAAGTTTGAAAACAGAAAGGGAAATAGAAATTGGTAACATTTATCAAAATCATGCCATAAATGTCTTCGGAATCTAATGTATAAAAATAAAGATGAACTTTTGCGTTGCATGCTGTATCCAAAATGGACCCCCTCGTACGAGAGAAATGTGAGGGTCATGAAGGGACTGACCCAGATTTTCTCCATGTGTTGTTCCTTTTCCCTCTACGAGCCTTGTGCTTCCTATTTCATAGTACCTGCCTCCTGACTTTCAAAAATAAAACAATACATAGTCTTGTAAACCTACAAGAAATTGAATTCGTAATTTAAAACCTCTAGAAAGGAAATCTTCATGCCCACAGGGTTTCACTGGAGAATGTTATAAGCACTTAAAGAATTAACACGGAATTTACATAATCCCCCCCAGGAAGATAGCAGAGGAGGGAATACTTCTCCGCTCACCTGATGAAGCCACATTATGCGGACATCCAAACCGGCCAAAGACAACAGGGAAACACAGACCAATATTACTCACATACTCAAACATAGAATACTAAAAAAAAAGAAGAAGAAGAAAGCAAAAGAAAGAAAAAAGAAAAGAAAGAAAAAAATCTAGCAAACTGAATTCAGCAATGTAGAAAAAGGCTAATACACCATGACCAAGTGGGATTTATTCCAAATATGCAAAACTGACTCAATAGTCAAAAATAAATCAATGTCATTCACCATATTAACAGTCTAAAGAAAACAGTCCTGTGCTTATATCAACTGGACAGAGAAAGCACTTAAAAAAATCCAATACCCGTTTACAAGAAAAATTCTGAGCAAACTAGAAATAAAGGGAAACTTCCCAACCCTGATAACGAGTAGCTACAGCTGACATCACACTTATTGGTGAAAAACTGAACGTTTCCTTCTTAAGGTTGGGGAAAGGCAAGTATGTCTCCTGTCGCTGCTGAGTCAGCCTAGTGCGAGAAGCTCTCGCCTGTGCAATAGGCAAGAAGAGATAAAAGGAACAGACTGGAAAGGAAGAAGGAAAATGGCCTGTACTCAGAGGGGATATGACTGTCCGGGAAGAAATCCTAAGGAATCTGCAAAACTTCCAGAATGAATGAGTGAGTTCAGGAAGGTCACAAGGCATGAGTAAACATACAAAAACCGATTCTATTTCTATAAACTAACAATAAACAAGGGGAAACCCAAATCAGAAATGTACTGCCGCTTGGAATTGCTCCAGAGAAACAAACATGAACAGGATCTCTATGCTGACAGCTACAAAAGGACGATGAAATAAATCCAGAAAGACCTAAGTAACTGGAGAGGCAGACCAAGTCCGCGGGCTGGGGACTCAACGCAGTGAAGATGTCGGTTCTCCCCAAATGAATCTATAGGTTTAAAGCAATGGCTACCTAATCTCAGAAAAGTGTTGTTGTTGTTTTTTTTTTAATAAACATATATAGGCTTATTCTAAAATGCATATGAAAAGGGAATTGTCCTAGAATAGCCAAACAATTTTGAAAAAGAAGAATAAAGTGGAAGGAACCAGTCTGCCAGATTTTAAGATGTTACGTATCTACAGAAATCAAGATAGTAGATAGTGTGGTACTGGCAGAGGAAGAGCATCAGTAGAACAGAACAGAGAACACAGAAACAGACACACGCAAACATGCCCGGCTGATGTTCACAGAAGTGTGGGTACCATGGAAGAGAGGAAGGGCAGTCTTTGTTTCAACAAACGGGATAGTCACAGGCCACACTCCCCAAAAAAAGAACCTCAACCTACCCTCAAACCTTATACACACATTAATCTGAAATGGATTATAAGCTTAAAATAAGATGTAAAACTATAAAGATTTTAGAAAAGAAAAAAAAAGAAGATAATCTTAAGGACCTAGAAATACTCAAAGTGTTCTTAGACTTGACCCCAAAAGCAAGGAGAAAACAATAAATCAGAACTCATCAAAATTAAAAATGTTATTGGGATGAAAAGAAATTGGCCTGAGAGAAAATATTTGCAAATCACATATCAGGCAAAGGACTTGATCTAGAATAAATAAAGAACTCTCAAAACTCAACGGTGAAAAGATAAAGTTACTTAGAAAATGGGCCAAAAACTTGAGTAGATATTTCTTCAAAGAGGATATACAGATGGCAAATAAAAGATGTTTGAATCATAAGCTAGTGGAAACATGCCAATTAAAGCCACATGGAGCTACTGGTGTACACCTATCGGCATGGTGGGAATGGACCCGGTGACAACGTCCAGCAAAACCTAGATCGCTTACATGTTGTTCGTGAGAAGATACAACCAGAAGGCCACTCTGGAGGGTCATGGCCAGTTTCTATTAAAACTATAAATGAACTTACCATAAAACCCAACAACTGCCCTCCTGCTCATTGGTTCCAAAGAAACTATGTCGACCAAAAGCCTGTCCATGAACATCCACGGCAGCTTCCTACGCAACAGTCCAAAACTGGAGACAAGGCGGGTCCTTGAACGGATGGACGGCTAAGCAGACCATGGTCTGGCGACGCACAGGTTACCCCACAGCACAAGAAAGGAGCGAGGATTGGTCTGACTTCAGAAAACTCGCGCCGAGTGGTAGAGTCTGACGTCAGGGAGCATGTATGGAGGGTAAGGGGAGTCTGTGGCGCCGGGCCAGGAACGCGGCTTGATGGCAGGGTCGCTGGCGCTGCTGCAGAGACTCTCTGTGCCCCCAGCGGCCAGTCCACGCGGAGCCACGTGGAACCGTGGCCGTCTGCGTTTGATGCCGCATTCCACTCGTGTAACGCTGACGCGCAGGGAGGCTGGCTGTGGGGTGCCAGCTCTCTGTATGTTTCTTTACAACTTCCTGTAAATCTACAATTATTTGGGAATAAGAGTTTTTGCTTGTTAGATTTTCAAAGAAAAGCTACTTGACTACAGAGCAGGAGACGAGCAGGAGCAGGAGGAGGCTCGTACGTTGGGCGCGCCGTACCGTCTAGAAATGTAGAGAGAACCGGAGACCAGTCCCACAAGACCGTTTTCCGCAGGTGACACCGACAGTGAGCCGCTGGTGAGCAAGGGACGGGCTCGGGACTCGTCTCCCGCGTGTAAGTGTCAGGAGAACGGAATCCACGTCACTCTGCATCACTTGTCCCCCAGAGGCCGCTCTCAGGGAGGACGAAGCGGGACAGGCCGGAGTCAGAACCTCGGCCCGGCCACACACTGGTAAAGCTGCCAAGTGAAAATCTGTCCCCGGTCCTGGACAAATGACAGCCTGGGTGGAGAAGCTCCGCTTTCCCAGTGACTGAGTCCTCTTCTCGGTGAAGACAGACAGGACTCGGCCGCTATCGACCACCGTGCGCCGAACGGGCCGCGTGTCCTGGGGAGGAACCACCTCATCCGCATCTCGCGATTACCCGGAGGCAGACTCTGTCGCTGTCCCCACTCAGCAGCCACCAAACCATCCAGGGGCTCAACGACCGGCCCAGCCTCCAGAGCACAGCAGGGCAGGGGCTCGAGCCCGGGTGACGGGGAGCAGCGTCCCCAACGGGGCTGGGGATCGGCCTGCTTCCCGCCCAGCGACCCCACACGGGGTCCCCGGCTCACGACAGCCCCACGCGGCGTCCTCTCCCACCCAGACCCGGCCCTGACGGACAGCCCCAGCCCGGTTTCGTAGCGTGACCCTCGCTGGCAGGTCCGGGGCTCAGGTCCGGGGCTCCCGGAGCCCACGTCATCACAGAACCCCCCGCACGCACCGGCGTGTGTCCCTTCCGTGGCCGCTGCTGCTGCTCGTGTTTTCTGGTCCTGCCTGGAGGGTGGGGGCGGTTGTAAGGACAAGCCGGGTGATCGACTGTGGTCTCGGGACAAACTGAAGTCCTGAAGCCTGGGACACAAGAAACCAGGAAAGCAAGAGCCGGCGAGAGCGCCAGGGAGGGGCCTCCGGGGGGCCCGGGGCGCTTTCCTCTCAGGCAGCCGCCATCTTGGTCTCCCTCAGCTCCCTCCACGGCCGACGCCTCGCCTGCCGCTGCCCACCTCCCTCCCCAGACGGGCCCGGGCCACGGCCTGATGCTGAGGCTGTGCCCACACACAGGGGCGCCGCCGGGGACCCCCGGCCTCCTGGCCTCCCCATCGGACGTGCACCGGTCGGGCCCAGGCTCAGCCCACAAGCCTTGTCACGTCCCGTGGGTGACCCCCAGTGGGGAGGACCAGCCGTCCTTCTAGAGCGTACACGGCGCTTCCCGGGTCCCCACAGGGTTCAGAGTTATCCGCTGCCTCCTTCCCCAAGGGATCGTCGTCAGCTTTGTGGGGCCAGGATGAAGCGGGTCGAGTGAGTCCCGCACTGTCTCTGGAGTCTCCCGCCTCTCTTAGTGGCCTCGTCCTTGAACCTCTACGGTCCTGTCCTTCCCTTGGGGGACCTCTACGGTCCTGTCCTTCCCTTCGGGTGACTCAGCCAGCACCGAACACCGTCGCCCACCGAGGACCTGGGATAGGAGGTCCCGTCGACACCGTTCACAAGCCGGACACTCGAGCAGGAGCAGGCAGAAGGCATCCTCTGGCGAGCCGGGAGTCTCCCTCCCACTACTACGCCGCTCCCCAGAAACATCCTGGGTTCGCGTCTCATACGGCTCGGAGCCGGCCAGGATGGTGGCCCACGGGCTCACCGCCCACCATGTTTTTTTCCCCAAACCATTTCTGCAAAGACCCGTTTGGGGCCATGTCGGTTTGGGTGTAAGAAAGACGGTGGTAGGGGCAGGCGCGAGCTGCATAAGAAGGGCAGCCAGGGCTTCAAAGAGCGAATGCCACAAAAGTGACCCCAGTGACCATGGGGGGCCCTGCTGGGTCCGTCCAGGGAGATGCTTCCCTCAGCTTCAAAGGGAGCTGGGCTGAGCCCTGGGACACAGGGGAGAGGAGAGACCGGCGCACAGAAGGGAACGAGCACACTGTGGACGCGGCCCACCTTTGACCACCCCTCCCCGTGCACACCCGGGGGGCTGGGGGCTCTCCCTGCACCGGCGACGCCACCCCATGCCAGGGAGCCAGGCGTCTGCACCAAAGGGTTGTGCACGGGCACTCGGATGGTCGTGCCTGGAGGGCGGAGGGCGAAGCACAAAACGAGGGGGAGGAGAAGCGGACGCCCCCAGGCCGTGGGGGACCGAGGAGCAAAGTGCCCGCCCGCCTCCCAGCTCCCCCGCCCCAGCGCCCTCACCCCTCCTTGGGGACTCGGACTTCATCCAAAAGTTCTCGAGCAGGGGAAGAGGGAGGCAGGTCACACCCAGCAGAGCAGTAGGTGACCAGGAGAGGCTCGGACAGGACCGAGACTACCTCCTGGCCTCCCTAGGCCCTTCCTCCACGTGCCGGCTCGCCCAGGGCGGCGTTCAGGGGCTCCCTCCTCGCGCTCTCTGCCCCCGGCGTGGGCCTTCCTTCGGGTTCAATATTTACCAGAGAACTGCGGAATGAAAAGAGATCCCACGGCTGTGGCAGACAGCATAATTATAAGGGTCAACTTGATGAGACATATAATCTTCAGAGACCTGCAGGTTTGCCTCGTGAAATATTTACAGGCGTCACTGTTGGACACCCGGAGCCGGGGAGGTAAATGATGCTGCCACCTCGCTTTCCAGCGAGAAGGGACATGTCTCCCGCACGCCACGCGTGGAGATGCCGCCCGGGGCCCCGCCGGGGGCAGAGAGCGCGAGGAGGGAGCCACGCTAAGTATCGCCAAGAAGGCACGACCGTGCTGCCCCACGGAGCTCCCGTCCTCTTACGAACTCGTAAGGAAGCTTCCTTCCTTCAGTTAGACGCCAGAGGACACAAACGGACGCCGCGCTCTTGGACGCCACGTTCCGCGCCACGATCGCCGCAGTCGCCCGCCGCCACCGGCATCCCCGCTTGCTGCCACGTTCCCCACGGCACGAGCCTGTTTGGGTGGTGGCCACGACCAAGCGTTTGACAGTAGCAACACGAGACGAGGGGCAGAAAGTCACCGTCTGACGGCTTTGCGGTGCTACCTCTAACAGGAGAGTTTTCCCGGTCATTCTTCTGCAGACATCCTGCGGCTCTGGGGATGTTGTTGTGCAAATTGTGTCTACCTGGGAGCACAGGGCACTTGGAGACCACGGGGAATCATCTAGCACAAGCTCCGGGTCCTGAAAGCGGCAGGGGGTGCGGCCCCACGCTGGGGGGCACGGCCGGGGCAGAGCCCAGGGCCCCCAGAGCACCTGCCCCTGTCCTGGGCCACGGGGTCTGGCCCCCATCCTACTCCAGCCCCGAGCAGCTCACCGCCTTCCTCCATGAACGGACCCTGGGGACGGCTCGTGGCGTCCTAGACAAATCAGAAGCTCCCATCGGTGCGACGGACTCAGAGCCGGCGGCTGCTGAGTGTTAGCAAAACACCCACTTCGTCTCTGACACAAACATCGGACGGCGAGGAAGACCCGGTGTCTTCATCTCACAACCTCGACAGACCAGCCCCGGCCGACAAATTCTCTCCCTGCAGAAGAGAAGCGCAAGAGGCTGAATCTGTGTCCGTCTCTAACTTCCACGTTGGGACTTTTCTCCAACTGATGTTCTTTCTTTCTTTTCTGTGACTCGACACCCTCCGGAGACTCCTTTGGCCCTTGGGGGCTAGTGAAAACCGATGATTGCATCTGACTTACAAAATCAGGGAAGCCTCCACACACAGCGACGTCGTGAACAGCTCACGGAAAACACAGCCTCGGACGCCAGAGGTCCCGGATCCCTCCACAGGTACAGGTGGCAAAAGCTACACGCGCTTTTTGGCTATTGGCTGCAGCCCAGGACTACTTGTCACTGTCATTCTGGGCTTGCCACCTGCCCCCCTGAGCTCGGACACCAGCAGGTGAGAGGGGGCTGCCTTACCATGGCCTCCTGGCCACCGCTCCTTCCCACGGAACAGGCCCCCACTTGACCGGTTTGCAAAGACACAGAAATGGGAAGCGCCCGAGCCACCCAGAAGTGTACATCTGGATTAGGAAACAAGGCGTCACTCGGTCACTTTAAACGTTCCTTTTAGCTACAGAGGAGCATTTCACTCTAATGAGACCACAAACCGGGTCTCTGTGTCCATTCTGGGCCCTGTCCGCACTGGGCACGCACACGGCTCTTTCTAAGATGACGACCATGGAGAAGACATCGCGGTCTGAAGGGAAAAGGTCGTGAGCAGCTCACACGTGGCTGGGCCCCCGCCCCCGAGCGTGGACTGGGGACAGCGGCTAGAGTCGGGACTGACCGTGTGCTGGAGACCCACAGTCACCCGAGCCCCACGTGTGCCCTTGTCCGATCAGCCCTGGTTCCAGAAAGCTGGTCCAGAGTAACAGAGAGGATCTGACTGAGGGCCTGGGAAACCATCCAACAAGAGGACTCTGTGGGGTAAAACCCGAAACAAAGTGGTCCTTCCCCGCTTAGCTCACCCCCAACCCACGGTGCACAAGAATATGTGCCCCCCAACACGTATTAAATCCCAATAGCCCCGGGCCCCGTGCTGACCGCCGCCCTCAGTGCCAGGACAGCCTGTGCAGGCGGAGGTATGTGGCAGGAGGGCCCGAGGGTGCGAGTTGTGGCCTCATGCCAGCCTCTCGGCTCCGCGGGCAGTGAGAAGCCATCGGTGAGGCCGGGTTCAATGGACCTTCGGTTGCTTGGTAAAGTGGTTTTAGTCTCCGGCACGCGGGCTCTACTCAGAAGCCGGCCTGCACGCCGGGAGCGGCCACACTCACCAACGGTTCCACGACAGCAGGGACCGGTAGCGACCGGCACACAGGGCCACAGACCTGCCCCCGCGCCCCGGGCCCCACAGTGTCGAGCGTTCTCAGCTGGGGGTACCAGACCCAGGGACAAGCGCCTCGGCCGCTGTTTGTCACCAGTGCTGCCAAGTAAGGGCAACTGCGGCAGAGTGAGGACAGCCACCCGCCCGCCGTGGGCTGCGAAGCTCGGGCTCCCCACCCCCGTGAACACGGGGCTCACCGTCGGGGAGGCAGGGCCCAGGCCCACAGCCAGCAAGACGCTCGCCGGGAGGCCCGCCGCACCACACGGTGTCCTGCACAGGGGTCCCCTTCCTTCTCAGGGGACGCGTCACGACACCTTCCCCTGCTCTCGCTAATTCTGGTGGAAATGTCAAGAGGGAGAAGGACAGAGTGACGTCGAGATCCTCGGTCCTCGGGACGGGGACGAGGCACAGATCAGTCACCAGGTGGGGGCTCCGTCGTGAGGCTCAGGCTTCGGCTCAGATCGTGATCTTGGGATTCTGGGATCAAGACCCACATCTGGCTTTTCTCCCTCTGCCACTACCCTCTTCCTGCTTAAGTCACTCCCTGTCTCTCTCTGAAATAAATAAATGGAATCTCTAATATACAGATGTATGACAGATAAGAGATAGATGCGAGACGGACAGACACAGTTAACTGGAAAAGGCACCATCCAGTTCCTATGGTCGCAAGCATAAAGCCCAGGACAACATTGCTTCTGCGTCTCACCATGTGCATAAGAAATTCCAGTTTCATTCCCATCACTGCCGTTACACACACGACGGGATAAAGTCATTTTTAAGCTGAAAATCCGGCGGTCTGATCTCTAAAGTCAGCCTGAGCCATAGGACAGCGCAGGAATCTGTAATTACGATTACTCTTACGGAGCTGCCGCGTGTGCAGACAGGATCGGGTGATCGTCCTGCCAAAATAAAATGCGTTACACGTAACATTGCGGCAATTCTGTCCTGTCACTCGGGTCCCCATAAATGGCCACAGTGTTCTGGGCAAACCATTAGCTTACGCTATTTACCTACATGCCTTCTTTCTTCTGTTTTTAAGCCCCAAGAAATGGCTGCCATGAGTCACTAATGAAACACCAAAGAGGAACCATCCCGATGTACGCGAAGACGGCACGTGCAGGAGACCACGTCCCGTTCCACAAAGAGCTCAGGAGGCAGCCCATGGGGCTGAGCCCCCCACCGCCTCCCCACCCCGCAGCACACAGTCTGCTTGAGGACAGCCCAGTGGTGGCTTGGGGCACACCTAGGGGACCACAGCACCGCACACGGCCACCGCGGGATGCGCCGTCTGTCCCTGGCAGGCCTGCCACGCACCCAAAGCCTTGGGTCCAGATGCCCCCGCGCTTCTCAGGCCCGGTGGCCAGGGAAGCCTCGGGGAGCAACCGCCAGCTCTGAGTGCTCTTTCGAAGCCCCGTGCACGTCATCACAGAGACAGAGAAGACGCGCGGGTCTGCACCCCACAATTAACCTAACCTCCGCTCTGTGCAAATGTCCCTTGCAGAGACAGTGGGGAGCCCCAGTTAAGGGCCCTGTGCGGCCCCCAGCTGCTGTCATCTGGAGGTCACGTAACACCCCTGCCTCGCGTCTGGGGTAGAAGTGACAACGGCGCTCACGGCACGGGTTCCCACGGCCAGTAAGAGGATTCACACTCGTTAGGAAGGGACACGCGCCCGCCTCGCGCAGGACCCCAAGTCCTCTGCTGTGTTCCTGTCGTTCTGTTTGGCCACAAGTCACACGCTCCATCTCCAAGGCTCTGTGTGCCGGCGGCTGCTACGGGCGCTCGGGGACTTTGATGCAAGAAAAGCTGACTTACTACTTCCAAATGAAGGACAACCTGATGAAAACTGAATTTAGCCGTGAACGAAACTGACCTTGTGCTGCTTTCTTCTCCACATTTAGTTCAGTTTAAACTTCAATGTTGCCATTTCCTGTCCTATTTCGGCGGCCCTCATTCCTCTTCTCCCCCAGATCTCTTCATGGACTTGGGAGGAGCCGGCAGTCCCCATCAGGGCCCCCCCACCCCGCCCGCCGCACCAGGCACCCGGCCACCACCACGGTGCGTGGGGGCCGCCGGCTGGCGGGATCCCAGGAGCCCCGGGCTGCGGGGCTCGGCGTGGTGCCTTGAATTCCTAACTCAGTCCCCCACACACGTCCTGCATGTCCGCCACCTTCATCCCACAGCCTCGTTCCCACATCTTCCCTGGGGCAAGCAGCTAGGACAGCGGCCACTCCGCCCCAAATCCCGGGATGGGCACGGGGACAGGGACCCTCGGAACCTGCAGCTCTGGGGCCCAGTCTCTGCCGAGTTGCCTCACCCATCGGGACCCAGACGGCTTCCACTCCGCTCACTCTTGGGGTGCCTGTGGCCTCCGTACCTGGAGGGCTTCTCTCTTGCGCCTGACGTCCACTCTGCTGAAGGCAACCAGTCACTTCGCATGTAGGACTTCTCCCAGCCAGTCAAAGGCTTTAAAAAGGATCACTAAAACCTCACTATAGAATTATTTGTTTTTATAAAATCTTTTGCCAAATACGTTCTAGGCCTAATAGTTGGTATAAAATACTTGATACGAACCACACAATATGTTCGTACACACTTAACGCCTGATGCTCAGCGTAAATCCCAAGACACGCACGACACTAAATATAGATCCTCCTGTGACAGTCTCTCTCTCGCAAGCGATATTGCCCGTCAGCTCGCGGCCACAGACACTAAGTGTCACTTTCCCTCCCGTCCCCCTGCAAATGCCCCTCACGGTGGTCAGAAGGGCACTTACTGTCAGTGGCAGTGGACAGCCCAGTGACCCGCGATTACCAGGAAGGGGCCGGCCGCGCTGACGGCTGGGGGCGCGCCGACACTGACAGACACCCGCCGCGAGCGCGGACGCTAATGCACAGAAAAGCACCGCAGCAAATGGGCCTCGGCTCCGACCGGCCGCAGCTCGTATGAAGTCAGGTCAACAGGGAGATGCCGGGGATCGAACAGAAATGCCCACGGCCTGGACATCAGTCTCCACACGAACGTCCTCCCACCGCGTCCGGGCTCCCCCCGCCCCAGCACGAGGGGCCGCTCGGCGCGGTGGCGAGACCCCTGCCGGCCTGTCACACGCCTCCCCGAGAAGCTGCACGTCCGGCTCAGAGACGCCGCGGCTCATAGCCGTCCTCACCGTGCGGGGATGACTCGGGGCCCCGGGACCGAACAGCACTTGCGGACACGAGAATTTCCCAGCGGCCCGGAGAGGGCGGTGTCCCGGGCCTGGACTCACGCCTCAGCCCCTTGTCCCGAGACACCTCAGTCCCCGAGTGTGACCGCTTCCACACTCTCCCTCCAGTGTTCTCAAAGACTGAACGTGTGTGTGCGCGTGCGTGTGAGTGTGGATGCGAGGGCGTGGGGGTGAGTGTGAGCTTGGGTGAGTGCGGGTGTGAGCGCGTGGTGTGCAAGCAAGCGTGCCCACTCAGATGCCATCTTCCCCTCTGGCTCCTCTGACACGAAGCTCCTCGACCTCCATCACACACCGACCGGCAGGGATGTGCACAGTGGCTCTGCCGTCACGCCTACCACAGCGTCCCCTCATGTCGCACGGTCCCCGTGTGGGCTGAGACGCCAGCCTGCTTTCGCCCGTGGGCAGCTGAGCTGGACCACGGAACAGGTGTGATCCCAGCTCCCCTGAGGGCTTCGAGGGGCCAAGTGTGTCCTACCAGGTGCCACACGGACGGTGTGCCGGCACAGTCTCGTGTCTCCCTTGGCACCTGTGCCGTGGCCACCGTGGACGGTAACGCCATCTTGTACGTGAGGAGACACTGGGGAGAAAATGATTTCCTGAGATGACACAGTAAGAGGCAGCAGGAAAGATTTCACAACAAAGTCTACCCTCGCGGGGCTTTAGGGCTACAGAACTGTTAGGAGGACAGCACCGAGTTTCCAATCACCTGCGCCTGGTTTTTCCTATTCTTATCACCTTGTGTTCACATGGGACACATTTTTACAACTAATGAACGAATATCGATACATTATTATAACTAAAATCGATGCTTTACTCAGATTTCTTGGTCTTTACCCAGTGCCCTTATCCTGTTGCAGGGTCCCATGCAGTCACCGACCCCGGACGGGACGTCTCCCTGGGCTCCTCTCACCCGTGACAGTGCCTCAGACCTGCCCAGTGCTAGAGGATGGCCCTGACAGCTTTGAGTTGTGCCGGTCAGCTGTCCCAAAGGACGTCCCTTGCCCAGGTTTGATCTCGTGTTCTTCTCATAGATAGACTGAGACAACGGGTTTTGGGAAGAAAACCGTAGAAGGAGATGCCCTTTTCAGCACATAGTAGCTGGGGTCCCTACCATCAGCATGACCATTCGCGGTGGGTCCTGGTCCAGGTCACGGGGCTCAGGTGTGCCTGTCAGGGGCCCCACAGTACAGCTGCTCTCTCCGGAGGGCAGCCGCTGCGCGCGGACCACATCTGCGGAGTGGGACTTGAGCAGCACCTCCTTGGCGGGAAGTGTATACCTATATCATTTGGGATTCTCCTTGACAGGAGACTGCAATTTAATCGGTTACTTGTTTATATCCACCGGGACTCGTGAATATGTATTTTGGACTTGGAGTTGCAATCCCATATCCCGTTATGTCCTGTTTCTCAAGTTCTTCCTGCTCTGGCCTCTAGGAGCTCCTTCAGGTGGCTCCTGCCTCCCTCCGACACGTCACGGTCCCTGTGGGAGCAGCTCCTGCTCGCTGGCGCTACACGGTGCTCTGGGCTCGTGTGCATGGTCCCGACCTCCGCCATTTCTCTCAGGAGACCTGGTCCCTTTATTGGAGAGGTGCTCGTGTGGCTGGCACTACCGTGGGTCAGTGCTTCTGTGGGTCAGACTACCGTGGGTCAGACGCTCTTAGCTGACAAAGAAATGTGCGTGCTGACTTGTGTACGTGCCCACACCTGTAAGTGCTTCTGTGCCTACGCGAGCTGAACACGGACGCCCCCACTCTGACCCAGTACTACACGGGTCATTCCCATGCCCTCCGCTTGCTGACCTGGAATGTCCACTCCAGGGTGAGGAACTCAGACACAGGAGCTTCATGAGGTCTTTCAGATCCTAGTGTCCCCACCCACAGCCATCACACCATGCCGCCTCCCAGTCAGCGTGAGTAAATGGCCCCCACTAGTGTATACAGAATGCAGCTTCTAGAACATTCTAGAATGTTCTTGCACAAGCAAGCTGACACCCGGCCCCAGCCCTCATAGGCCACCCGCCTACCACAGAACCTCGATGTCAGTGTCATACCCACTGTGCTGTGACAGCCGGACCAGCCCTCTGCCCTCTGCCCTCTTTCTCCCTGCAGGGTCGACTTCCAAAGCCCTTTCCCTCGCCCGCTGAGGCACGTCGCCTGTGGAACGTACATTCTCCCGTCCTCCTCACTAAGCACGCTAACCGCTGTGTGGCGGTGGTGTGCCAGGGACCGAGCTCTGTCCCGCGGCCCCCGGGGCTGGGATGCGACGGCGTTCTGGCTTCCGGCCGGGGGCTCCGGGGAAGCCACTGGGCAGGTCGTCCGGGAAAGCTTCCCACGGGGAGCATCTCAGGTGGTGCGTCCTCGAGGGCCCGCGCGTGCGTTTCTCTTCCCGCCGGCGGGGCAGAGGGGTGCTGACAGTGGGTGTGGGACGGTGGGCCCGCGAGACCCCGTGAGTGACAGCTGAGCAGAAATTGAAAAGCAACCAGGACCCTCGGCAAACCGCTGGGCGCGTACCACAGCCCCGGAAGGAGGATTTCCGGCTTCTGGCTGGTTATGAACAATAAAATCCCTAAATCAGCGTCATTTTGAGCTCATCTTAGCCCAACCCAGGCCCTTGGCGGACACGGCAGACGGAGACTGTCTCTTACCCCGTGTGCTCTCCGTCTGAGGGGTCCTCGCGCTCAGTCCCCACTTCCCGTCACGTCAGAACCGCAGCGACTGATAACTTCAGACTTAATAAAGGAGCGAGCCCTCTTTGAGCTCCTTGAAGGGCCACTTAAGACTTTTTTCCTCGCAAACACAGAACGCCGCGGCCGCTGCCTACTCGGGGAGTCGTGGCAGAACCAACGAGTGCAGTGGGAAGACAGTGATTTTCTCCAAGGGCATCAGCGCGCACCTCACGACGCACAAGCCGCTTCGATGCTACGGCGCCGTGTGGACTCGCAGGGGCTCCCCGCTCCGTCCTCCTGCCCCCGACCACGGCCGCTCTGCCCGTTACTTAGCAAAGTCGTGTCCACAGGCGTCTAGCGGAGGGTCTGGAACACGGATGGCTCCAGTCAGAGACCCAGACCCCAGACCCCCTCATCCTTCTGCTCCAAGACATCGGGGCCTCGACAGGGGGAGGTGAAGGGGCCAGTAGGGGAGGACCCTTCAAGGGAGACGGTGAGGAGGGTCAGAGGTGGAGGCTGGGGGGACGCAGAAGGGGTGTGACCTGTGTCCCTGCTGTGACGACCTGAGGGAGGAGGTGTGACCCGTGTCCCTGCTGTGACGACCTGAGCTGAGCTGAGGACAAGTGGGGTGCTCAACCCAGTGCCCCTAAGACATTTTCTTAACAAATCTTGCCCAGTGCTTCTGGAAACCACCAGGTGCTTATTATGGGCGATAATTTTATCTGTATCTATCATCACGGTATATAGCCTGTATCCACATGTCACATACATCCAAATTGTGATGAAAAATTAGAGGGAAGGAAAAGTGATCTAGCAGGGAATTTTCAAGGATTTGGGGCTGCTAGTCAGGGTGAGACCCATCTGGAGAGGTAAGCGGCTTCTGGAAGGTCTTGTCTCTCCAGGCACCAAGCTAGAGAGACCCCTTCTGCAGACCTCTCGGGCAATCCCGCCCAAGGCGTCCTGCCTCCGTAGCACTCCAGTCACAGGCTCACAAAATAAAGGGACGGCACGGACGGTTTCTAAGTCTCGGCGAGCCCCTACCATCCCGGAAGGCCTCCACGTGGGTTGTGGTGAGCCAGAGGAGGCGCGTCTTCACGCCAGGACGCTGCGAGCCAGGAGCGAGCCTCGAGGCTGGTTTGGGAGTCTCAGGGCAGAAGGAAGCCACGGGTGTCTCTTACGGATCCCGAAGCCCTCGTTTTGTCCTTTTCTGCAATGTGCGTGAACGGCGTCCGCACTGACCGTGGGCCGTGCGTCCGGTGCCAGCCCGAGCTGCTTGATTCCTAGTTCCTTCCAAGGAGAAGGACGAGGGGAGGGCGAGGCGCCGTCTGGGGCCGGCGGGCATCCCCGCACAGGTCCCGCGTGGCTGTCCCTGCAGCTGGGCGTCCTCTGCTGAGCACGTCGTCACTCCCGGGGCCTTGGGACAGAGGGTCACCTGGAGCCCGTCACCTTCACGCCCTCTGTCGTAGGCAGGGACCGGTGCTGGGCAGAAACCCTAGTGAGGAGGCCTGGGGCCGCGAGCAAGGCGGGAGCTCTCCCTGACGGGGCCGCCCTTCGCGCTCCGATCCCGAGACACGACCGAGCCTGCCGCCCCCCACCCTTCAGTCCCGGGTCTCTCGGCGTCTCCCAGCCACCACCTCTGACTCGCGAGAAGTAACGGACATGCTTCCTGCGAGCTCGGCAGTCACCCGGCTGACCTCCGCTGCCTGGCCCAACCCTCGGCCTCGGTATCAAGTGCACGAGGCCTGGAAGTGGTTCTGTACTTTATCTGGGGCCCACGAAGGAGCTGTAGGTGATAAAAGCTCTTCATAATAATGGAATTATCTTTAGTGGTGGAGGTACCCTGTGGCCTGGTGCCTGGCACCCCGACTTCTCGCCGCCCCACAGTAAACTCAGTTAGGAGGCCACCTCGGGACCACGGGGCCCATCACTTTGTCATGCATGTCGGGGACTTGCAGAAGTATACGGGGGTTTAAACACTGACTTGCCTTTCTGTATATTCTAATTCCAGAACACCGAGGAAAAACCTGGTGATCGTTATCACGTTATTTAAATATAGCATATATTTATGTGATAATACACAGACCCTCTTCTTGGCTGTGTATGTAATAAATAAACTCCCAATCCATAATTCCCTATGATATTTATCTGGTGATATAAACATTCCTTTGAATAATAATGCTTAGTGTGACCTCCCAGGACATTTGTCTATTAAAAAGGAAATTAAATACACAAAAGTATGGGAAAAATCAGTGCAAGCCAATAATGAACTTAGCAAATTTCAGAAGGAAAATGAAAGAAGACGTCTTAGAAGCCCAGACGTCCCTTTCGGCGTCTCCTGGCACATCTCTTCTGACCAGTGACGCCGCGCAGGGGTGGGGGGAGGCGTCCTGCACATGCACACGCACGCTCACGCATGTCAGGTCTTGCGTTACACACACAGGGAGCTGCCAAAAAACAGACTTCGACTCTTGGATCCCTTGGGAGCTGAATTTCTACACGAGGAACTTCGTGTCCCTGTGAGAGGCATCCTCCCTCTAATTAAACGCTCTAACTTCCCGGTTGTGTACTGAAATGTGCCCTGGTCTGGAACCTTCCAGCCTCGAGTCCAAGGGTCCTATTTCCTGAAGCAGCAGGACTCCTCCCCCCGGGAAGTACCAGGCACCCCTGCCAGTCTTTTCCTTTTTAAAAGGCACAAACCAATATAACAAGGAATTACCAGGTATGGATATAGTCCAACGTGTGGTCAGGGCTCTGCTCTCATTTTAAAACCAGCTGCGTGTTGACATTCAAACCGACGTCTTTGCCAGAGAACTGGGCCGGGCTCTGCCTCCGCGGCAGGCACGATTTCATGAGCGCCGGCAATTTGCTGATAGACACTGCCCAGGACAAAAGCTGGGGGTTTAATGGTTTCCTTGATTTTATCATTTACTTCTGGCAGCAGATCTGCCTGAAGTTGCCATTTAACTGAGGCCAAATAGGTGTGGCCACAGTGATCTAGTAACCGCTTTTCAAAAAGGAAGAAAAGTTTTAAATTGGGAGGGAAATCTCTCCCCAAAGTAAAAGTTTGCTGTCTTTTCATGGAGGATGAGAAAAGCTAGACTCAGTACAAGCCGTGCCCCCAGTAAAAGTAATGCCTCCCGCAGGAGAGAGCCACACTCCTGCCTGTCCCCTGGGGCGCCTGCGGGAAGGAGGCGTAGGTTGGCTTGCTGCTTACCTGAGAGCGTGGCCAGGGTACGCCGCGCGGCTAGCCGGTAAAGGTCATCACTGCAAGAGCCCACCCAGGGATGCCTTTCAAATCAGCAGTCGGAAACCCACTGGAGTGATTACCCGTCGTCTCCGGGGTCCCGACACCCTGCCGCCCATCCCCACCGGGGCTCTGAGCCGCCAAGAGGCACCAAGCAAACCTGACGGACTCCGCAAGTCTTGGGTCCGATGAGAGGCCGCAGGGAGGCTGAAGGTTGTTTTCTAAGTAGTGGAGGGCGGGCGCCAGGCGAGGACCGATCGCCACCTCCGCGGGGAGGGGCAGGGCCGCGGTCCGGAGGTCGTGGACCCTGAGGTCGGCCTTTCCGCCCCAAGACTCCATCCTCCCTCTCCTGCTGCCTCCCGCTGGGCTACCAGAATCTGACCCTTGCCCAGGCTGTGGCTCTCACATCACATCACTCACGGGCTAGACACGTGTCACAGATCGCGTCCAGGAAAACCAGAATTTCATTCCGAGCAAGAGAGCCAGTCCCGCACACACTCTTGTTTTGGGTTTGCTTTTTGTTTGTTGCTTCTGTTTTGGTCTGCAGCTCCGGACGCGGGGTGACAGGAACCAAACTCATGGTTCTCGACAGTACTTTGTACAAGGGACCAAGGAAAGGAGGCGCTACGTGACCCTCGCATACGTGCTGGTCGGCTTCCTACAAAGACAAGAAGGAGAAGGTGGCGTCTCCTCCCGGCAAGCTGTCCCGCTACCTCCCTCCTCTCTCAAAGCTGAGGCAGCTTTGGCAGACACACGGGCTGTGCCCCGACCCCGGGCTCCGGCTTGTCGTGCCGGTGTGAGCCTGGTGACGGGCTCCCACTCTGACAACACTTGGCAAGACATCACCAGACAATGAGTCACTGTACACACATTCCTCGATGTCTAGAATCAAACAAGAAGGAATGCCATGGAAGGAAGCCGGCCGTGTTCAAGTTCACTTCCGGTTGACACTGGCAATTATGCCCAAATCTACAGCTGGTGGTGATTAAAATTTGGATCCTGTCGACGTCTGCTTTTAGCCCTCCGTGGAAACACTCAGTTTTATGTATGTGACCACAGAATCTACGCCATCGTCCCGGCTAGAATATTCTTCGAGGCCAAGCGTCGCGGACGACCCCGGGCGTTGCTTCCCTCACTCACACGGAGGAGGCCCCTCGTCCGCCTTCCTGAACGCACTCCCGCGACGCTCACTTCGGAGGACGGGTCAGGATCCCGAGGTTGCGACGGGCCCTCCCTGCAGCGTGCAGAGCATGCGAGCTGGGCTGGGGGTGCCTCCGGCCCGGACGCTTACGAGAGCGGGCTGACGGACGGCGGCCCCGGGTGGGGCAGGGCCCTGGGCACACGGCCTGGGCACGACGGCCAGCAAGGCCCCCCAGGCAGCAGCGTGTGACAGGCTGCAGGGGTCCTCAGACTGGGCACAGCAAGAGAAGCAGAAACAAGTGAAGCCTTAAAATACAAGTTTTTATTCCCCGTATCTCAAGCCTAACCCGAGAACATGTGCCTCCCCCAACACACAACTCAATACCGAGCAGCACGACGTAAGTGTCTTCCATTTCCCCGTTTCACGCTAGATTTACCTGATGGGCGAGTGTACTTAGGTAAACAGCACAGATGATTCTAATAGGGCACGTCCTTTCAATGCACGAGGAAGGTCATTCCTATTATTTCAATTAACAACTTAAGCTACAAAAACACACGAGGGTGAATTAATTTAAAGCCTCCATTTAATGCTACCGGTGAGGACATCCTGGGGCCCCCCAGTCGTCTTGGCAACCCCAGCATCCCAGCCCGCAGAGGCAGCCTCTGCCGGGCCCTCCTGGGCGCACACACGGTTCACATAGTACATTAGCTAAGAATACGATGTCCGCGTAATGTTGAGATATTTTTGTTGCCATAGAGATGGGAAGAACGGCAAAAATACAGAAGTACTTGACATACTCCGGGGCAGACTTTTAATTAAAAGGAATCTCAGTCGGCAATGCCAAGATGGCCGGACGCTCGGCGGGGCCGTCACACTCGCTCGCTCAGTGCCCGCGTCCCCGTCTCAGGGCCGTGGGCGGGATGCAAGGCCGGCGAGGGGGCTGAGACCCTCCAAGGGGGCAGGGGCCATGACCAGTATCTCTGCGCAAAACACGGAAAAAGAAAAAGGAGCGAAGGAAAAGGAAAGGAGTGAAGTGAATGTGCCACCATTTTCCATGCTAGTTACGCATCTCTTCCAAGACGGGAGCCCAGTCAGTGACATTGTTGTGCTTCATGGCCGTGGATCCTGGAGCGCTGGCAGGACGAACCTTGGCCATGTCACCGTCTGTGTCCTCGTCAGCCCCGCCCTTGGGGGAAACAGACTGTGCTTCCGTGGGCGGAGGTGGGCGGCGTGATCTTGGCGACCGAGGGATGTGTGTGTCTCGTCAAAGCAAAAGGTGACGGCGGCGGGTGGGGGGGAGGTTTGCACATCATCCTCGAAACAGTGAGCGGAGAGAAGTTTGTTGTTCTCCAAAATCCATGTCACTCAACTTTCCTAGAAACTGTAAAAATTTCCACGAGCCGCCCGCACACAAATCAGCTACACAACATCTCCTGAAGTGGTTACAGCCAAGGACCTGAGAAATGCCTGCGGCCACGTTGAATAGGGCCCCGTGATGGGACCTTGTGGGCGAGGACGCAGGACCTTGGCAGGAACAGAGGACGGTGTTTGTGCCTCCAGGCAGCCCTGGATGCCGGACACACCCGTCCCTCCTCAGGAATGCTCTGACTCTCTGACCTTGAGTGCACAGTTACTTCTCCTCTGACCTTGGCAGTCACTCAAGGTCAGGGCTCTCCCTGCATTCGGTCCTCACCCTGCCCCCTTCCCTACATAATCAGTCAACGCATCCCAGTCAGCCACCGTCCTACACGACGCCTGATCGCGCCTTCTAGCCTGGAGGCCCCTCCGGATTTCCAGGCGAGCTGCTAACTGGTTTTCCCCGATCTGGATGCTTCACGCAATTCCACGTGTCATAGATCAACTTCTCTTGTCGCCTCCCCTGAACTAGCTCCTCCCTCCAACCCCGCTCTCCGCACACGCAGCGACCAAAGGCTGAGACCCTCGGTTTTTCCTCGCTCCTCGCCTGCCACCAGCTCAGAAAGCCGCCAAGTCACTGATACTCCAGGTGCCCCTCCCCCAGGGGCACCGGGGCGCGCTCTTCACAAGACCAAACTGTGCAGATTCTCCCTGCTACCACCGTGAGCACAGCGTGTGGCCCAACCACGCAGCAGCAACACCACGCCACACGCCACATGACCTGAAATGACAGTTTTACTTCTAAGAACGATGACTAGGATGCAATCATGCCCAGCTATGGTTTCTGGTCGGTTCCTTTTCGAAAATACGTATTTCTCATAAGACATACAACCACGTTCTCACTTGTTGACTGCTCCCGGGGGGCACAGGAACTTATGGGGGGTGCTGCCGGCCAGACAGCCCCCACGCCCTCCCCCGGCGACTCCTGTCCGTCTCCCCCGTTCCCACGCTCCTGCCCACACCCGTCAGCACTTTCTCCCCCAGGACCCCCACTTGTGCCAGGCGCTTGGAAGAAACACCGGCCACATCACGGTCCTCCCGGGGCGTGCAGGCCGGGAGCGGGTGGAGGTGAGCCATCCGGGGTCACACGCAGCAGCAGAAGCCACAGAGAGGGGACTGTCCTGGCTGACGTAGCAGGGGCAGCTGGGGGAGGCCGGGCAGGGCCTGGGGCTGGAGGTGCCGTTTGAAAGGAGGAAGGAACAGGCCTGGGAGAGGGACGGAGTCGGGGGGAGAACCGCTCGGCCTCGGGCAGAGCATGAGGAAGGGGGCGCCCAGCGCTGCCTGCGGACAGACGCACTTGTCCGGCTCCCTCTGGGAGTCAGAGACGGGGCTGCTCGAAATGACTCCAGATCATAAAGCGTCCGCGTGCCAAGCCAGGCTTTCTCTGGTGGCCAAAGAACCACGTCAGCAGAGGGACGTCAGACGGCGTCTCCCGAGACCCCTGCGCCCAGGGCACACGTTGGCGCTCTCGGCCAAGCCTGAAACCCTCACCCGAGCCATCCCGCGTGATGGCCAGGCCCCCTCCCGCCCAGCAGGCCTTTCTCCTGAAAGCCAAGCAGCTGCTCCCTGTGGCTGTTGGCATTTACCGACAACTTCGGTGTGACCCACTCGCCCTTGAGAGCCCCGGCATCCGGCAGGCACTCCCACACCTGTCCTTCTCCCTCGGTGGAGGCACAGTCCCCCAGCACCACCAGACAGGGCCGAGCCTCGGGTTCAGAAGAGCTCCGGAGCCAGGAGAGGCGGCCGAGCCCTGGTCACACTGCCCCAGAGCTCCCGACAGTGACGGCCCAAGACTCAATGAGAGGAGAGGCGTCCCGGGGAGACGGCAGTGGGCCAGGAGGCGGCAGCGGGCCAGGAGGGCTGGGAGGGCGGGGGGGATGGTGGTTCCAGCCCCGTCTTCGTGGCGGCTGCATTGTGAGGCTCCCAGGTATAAGGGCATGATTGGATGGTGACGGGAGTGTCGCGCTCAAGCGTGTGGTCACTCGCGGGCCAGCGCAAGTGCTGCTGGAGACACTGCTTGACCGCGGAGGCTGCAGAGGCCCTCGCCGCCCCGAGGGGTCCAGGCTCTGCCAAGCGATTTGGCCCGGAAAGAGAATGCGGCATCCCAGGGGGAGGAATTGCACAGCTGAGCTTCTGCTGAGCCATCCGCGCTTTCCCTGAGCCCGAGCTGGCCACGTGCCGTGTCCAGTGGAGCCCCTGGGGCGCCGAGGCTCCCCAGGAAGCAGGCAGCCCTGTGGTCATGGAGGCCGAGCTGCAGAGGAGAGGGGCCTCCGAGAGGCTCCCACCAGCCGCATCAGGCTCGCCAGCCTTCACTGTTGCAAGGGTAGATAGAAAGGCCCGGAACGGAGCTAGGAAAATCCTGGAAGAAATCTGTCCTGCAGCGAAGCCGGAACGAGCAAACTTGGATTCCTATAAGGCTTTGGACAAACTGACTCGACCCCGAGGCGGGGATCAGCACTGCCCAGGAAACACGGCCGCGGACGCCCGGCCAACCCCACGGGAATCACAAGGAATGAAGGCAGAGGCTCAGACTGACCCCAGAACTGGGCCACTAGCACCTCATAGGGTTATTTTGAGAATTAAACAATATATATAAAATACTCAGCGCTTAGTAATTACTGAGGACATGTAGGACCATGTATGACTCAGCATCGCTAGAGAAACCGGGGGTGTGTGACTGTGTATGTGTGCGAGCGAGTATGTGGGTGTGTGAACAGAGAGGAGGCCTCAGAAGTGGGTTTGGGTTCAGGAGCCGTCTCCGGAGATCGCGGGGCTGACGAGTCCGAGGTCTGCGGGGCCGGGCCACCGGCTGGAGACACGGGGACTCCAACCCCACAGGCCAGAGGCAGCAGGGCTTCTGTCGTGGGGACCGCAGTCCCCTTCCTCGGATCGAGCGAGGCCCACCCACATGAGGGAAGGCTGTACGCTGCACCTCTGGATTTAAATGTGGATCACATCCATAGGACACTTCCTCACCAACACCCACCCGGTCTCTGACCAAATATCCGAGCATCGCGGCCTGACCGAGTCAACACCTACAGTTACCTATACAGACTGTGACAACACCAGACCCAGAAAACTGATGCCCAAACCTTGGTGTCCCTGGCTGGGCGCCACAGGGCGACACAGCACCTCCCACATGAACCTGCTTTGCACTCGTTCTGGACAGAACTCGTTCTACAACACATATTCTGAACATCTGGAGCCTGACAAGAGTTTGGGGTTTTCCCCCTAGAAAACACACATGCACACCAAAACAGCCTACCATTCCTGGGCTGCCATGGCCGTCCCTGAGGCCTCAGTGATCCGAGGACGGCTGGATCCTGGGTTTAAGGACCTGACATCCAAGAGCACTGGCACTGCCTCCAGCCGAAGAGGGAAGGGACCGCCCTGGGGCGTGGGGACACCTCCAGCACTGGGCGGACACGGCTAGGGGCCCAGCAGGCACGTGAGCTCACTAGGGAGAGGTCCCTGGCCCAGGTCATCAGAACTACGTGCCCAGTTGGGAGAGGCTTCGGAGCCCCCTTCTGCTTCCCGTTCCAGGGGGAGGGCTGACGAGACGGCACTGTCCTCCCCACCCTCCCGGGTCCTCCAGGGCGTGCGGTCTCGGCCGTGTGAGTCCTCCGGGCTGCAGTCTGTCTGTGTGCCGGACACCGCCGGGAAAGGGGCAGAACCAACAAGGGGTGTCCTCTGTCCTTCTGTATTGCGAACAGAACGTGTGACTCCTGAGCGCTCCTGGGGGCTGTCTGCAACGCCGCTCTGCTCATCTCCCCCACGTGCGCGGTGCCTGCCCCACGTGAATGTCCACGATGACTGGCTTTGCTGGGCTCCACCATGAACACCGGCTCGGGCTTCTCGTGGCTTCTCCTGGCTCTTTGGAGCCAAATTTCGCAGCTCTCAGAATGAACTTCGGGGTCAATGGCATTTCTTTCAAGGACGTGCATGTGGTGAACTTCACGGGGCACCGGTGCGGGGGCGAGGCTCTAGGTCAAGGCCAGTTCGAAGACTTCAGAGCCGTCGAGGGGCGGAGTTGGGGGGAAGATGGTGTGCAGGGGAGACTGTGTGCAAGGGGAGACTGTGTGCAGGGGGAGACTGTGTGCAGGGGAGACTGTGTGCAGGGGGAGACTGTGTGCCGGGGGAGACTGTGTGCAGGGGGAGACTGTGTGCAGGGGAGACTGTGTGCCGGGGGAGACTGTGTGCAGGGGGAGACTGTGTGCAGGGGAGACTGTGTGCAGGGGGAGACTGTGTGCAGGGGAGACTGTGTGCAGGGGGAGACTGTGTGCCGGGGGAGACTGTGTGCAGGGGGAGACTGTGTGCAGGGGAGACTGTGTGCCGGGGGAGACTGTGTGCCGGGGGAGACTGTGTACAGGGGGAGACTGTGTGCAGGGGAGACTGTGTGCAGGGGGAGACTGTGTGCCGGGGGAGACTGTGTGCAGGGGTCAACACCCTTTTTAAGCAAAGACAAAGAGCTCTGGACAATAAAGGTTCCCCAACTCTCCAACAGAAAAGGGACTTCAGCACAGCTGGGGACATACGGGAGTCTGGGCAAAAAGGACTGGTGGCTCTGGGACCATTCACTGAAACGCGACAGCCACAGGGAATGTGAGCAGAGCACACAGAGGGGGACGCAGGCCAAGAAACCCAGTTCCATGGGGGGTCAGGAGGTGCGTGGGGCCAGGGTCCACGAGCACCTGAGACAGGTAGAGACCCCTGGCCCCACTGACTGTACCAAGTCTTCCAATGCGCCCATCTTGGACAGCTAGGACACCTGCGCAGGACACGGTGTGGCACTCCCCCGTGTGAAGCCCAAGGACACTGGACCGAGAAGGGAGCCCAGGATTGATGGCTACAAACTGTCACAGCCACACAGGTCCCGGCCATTTCCGCGGTGGTGCGGCCTCCTCTGCAGATCAGAGGCGGGGGGGCCTGGTGATGCTGACTTGCAGGGTCTCCCGCTGCCCTCAGAATGAGCACCACGGCCATGGCCACAGCCACGCCGTGATGTTGACCTATTTTCCCCCGAGTGCCACCGACGCTGCAGACGCAGCCCCTCTCCAGCTGCTGGGAAGTCGGCACCGTGAGCATCTCTGCGCTTGGCGCCTGGGGGAGGGTCCTTCTTCGTGGGGGGGCAGGCGGGGGCGGCCTCGCTCAAGGGCAGAGCAGCCTCCGTGCCTTGAGGAAGAGGAACAAGTGGTTTCTGGAGCTATGTTCTGATTGTTTTAAATCAATGGTTTAATCAGACCCGACTGACATCTCCATCTGCAGGAGGGAGACGGCCTTGGGCGGACAGACATCAGCATGTCTCGATTCTGCCAAAAGTCTGCACATCACCAAATGTTCCCAGAAGAAAAGAAACTCGGTAGGTCTGGAGGACCCTGTGAGCTGGTCTATGAGCTGCCCCCGCAGCCGGCGTCTGGACCACGTGTCGTCAGAAAGCCGGGCCGAGCCCTGCAGAGGCAGCCGCACGCCCATGAGACAGGAGGCTGGAGGTCAAGCGCTGGAGATCCCTGCCTTGGGGGGTGGGAAGAGAGGGAATTGCACTGTGGGGCCCGGCACGAGCACAGGAGAATGGAGAGCGCGTGGGGAGCATCCCCGCGGGGGTGGGAGCCGGCCTGAGCTCAGGCCTGCACAGGGGTGCGGAGGGGCGGCAGGGAGCCCGGGAGCAGGGATAGCAGGAGCAGAGGCCTGGGGGCGGCTGAGCCTTCTCTGACCAGCCACCCACCAAGGAGCTACGGACAGCTCCCTGGCTCCTGCTTCCCTTCAGCTGAGCGCCGCGTAGTCCCCTCTCGTGGTCCCAGTGCCACTAACACTTTAGCTCGGCGCCCTGATGCTTCTGCCGGTCCCCCAGCAGCTCCATAGGCGGGTGTCAAGTCAGCTCATAATCTCCCAACACGCTGGACACGAAATGCCCGCCGACTGTGCGCCGACTCAGGAGGGAAAAGAACCAAAGCCACAGACGTCGCCTGGAGACCAGCAGCCACGTCTGGAGCTCTCAGGACACGGGTCCTTCTAGGAGATCGTCTGAGCAAGCCTTGGCTCCCCAGGAGCCAAGCCGCCAGGAAGGAAACTTCAGAGAGCCGGGACGGCCTGCCACGACCACGCTGGGTCCTCCGGCCGCCCTCGGTCTGCAGCTGGACTTCACCAACAAGTTAGCAGGAGGTCTGCAGACTCGGGACCGCGGTCCCACGTGACTGGGGCACGGGCAGCCGTCACAGCCCCTGGCCGGGAACCCAGCGCCCTCCCCTGTGTGGGGCACCCAGGGAGCAAAGCGCAGGCCCCCGGCCCCCCCGTTCATGGACAGATGCAGACATACGGGCGTGCACGGTCAGGAAGCAGAGAGCCTGAAGGGGGGGCCACAGAGCAGGACTCTAAACAGTGTGAAAGCTCAGAGTCCCCTCGGGAACCAGGGATGGACTGTTCTCGCCGGACGAGACACAAAGCTTACGCAACATCTCTACGAGAGTAATAATAAACGGGAGCCGAGGGGAGCACGCAGGGAGGGGAGCACGCAGGGAATCGCGGCTGGAGACACGAGCACTGTCACGCCCAGGGCACGCGGAGTCCGAGCAGCGTGTGTTGAAGAGTGAAGGGACTGAAATGCACGAGCAGAAGAGCATCTAGCTTCGCGGGCGGCGTTCACAGGACTGCCCAGCACCTCCGACCACATGACTTAGTACACGTCGCTCTGGAATGTTTCTCTGCAGCCTGCGGGTATCTGTGTCCTGGGGCCGTAACAGAGCCCCTGCCCCGGCCGGCTGCTAAATGCACCTGGTCTCCCCCAGTCCTGGAGTCGCAGTCCTGGGATCGGGGTGCAGGCAGGCCCGCGCTCCCTCGGAAGGTGCTGGGGAAGGGGGTCCAGCACACGCCCTGTGTCCCCCTGGTGTTCCCTGTGGTCTCTGCTGTGTCCTCACCTCCCCTTTTGTAAGGACGCCATCCTTGGATGAGGACCACTGGCCCCCAGTTGACCTCAACTCAACCAGCTCCATCTGCACGACCTTGTTTCCGAATAAGGTCATGGCCTGCACTTTGGGGCTGAGGGCTTGAACCCAGGAATTTGGGGGACTTTAGTCCATGACAGCAGGAAAGGATCCCTTCATGAAACATGGGCCAACGGCAGGTGCCTTGGCGCAAACCAGCCGTCATGACGCCACCCTCCGCTGGTCGTCCTGGTCATCACTGGATAGTTCTCCCTGCCCCGGACTCGGAGTTCGAGAGAGAGAAAGCATCACACGAGCCGGTCCCTGACGACATGGGAGAAAGCAGTCCCCTTCTGAAAGAGCGGCTCAGGGGCCCAGGCCTTTCTGTCCCCGGCAGCCACGCCCTGCAGTGAGCCCCGCTCCTCGAGGCTGAGGGACCTGGGAGCGCGCCAGCCACTCCTCCGTGGGACCCCAGTGTCCCTGAAAGAACAGCTCCCAGCCCCACAGAGGGCCTCTGGGTCGGGGATTCGGCTGGTGCTGACTCAAAGCTGCACAAAGAAGACGTCCTCTTACCCCAAGGAAAACAACTGAGTATTGGTTGCTGAGGAGAAAATCTGAGTTCTCCAGGGAAACATCCAGCATCCTGAGCTCTACTTGGGGCTTGGCAAGGCCGACCTCTTGGTCCTTGAGACTCTGATGACAGAGTGATGCTGCTCTTACCGACTGGGATCTTCTGACACCGCACGACGAAATCTGTGAACGTCCGGAAGACCTGCACAACGGAGGGGACCGCTTTCTCCAACGACCCCACGTGACGTCACAGAAGCACGCTGTGCTTCTGTGAGGACTGAGGAGACCCGCTCAGCGAGGGATGGGTTTCGGCACAGCGGAGCACGAGCTCGGCCCCGGCACACCCCACGGGGAGTCCTGCAGCCCCTCCCGCGGCTGCGTCTTGGTGCGGAATCAGGAAAGGACGCCTTCGCGCACCGGAAAGGCCGTGAAAGCTCCTGGCTTGCCCCGCTCCGCGTCCGCGGGAGGCCTGACCGTCTACACCCGCCTCGACCAGAACATCATGCAGCAGCAGGATGAGAACGCAGGTGTCTTCGCTCAGTCGCCAAAGACGTTTGAAAACACGTGAAACAATGTCGTCTTTCTCACTAACGATTTCTGTTAGGGAAATACTATTCTTTTTCAGGGAAAAAGGTGTTAATTATATTATAAAAATGAGTTTACCACTATAATTTTTAATTAACACATATTTCAATTGTTTCTGTTTTCATTTCCAACCTGGTCAATATCAATGGCTGTAACCATGGAAACAAAAGCTCTTTGGGGCCCTCAATAACGCTGGGGCTCTAGGGTGTCGGGACGTCCTTAGACAGAAGCACTGGGAAACGACCAACTTATTAGATTCTCTGGCCAGATTCATTCCAGAAGTGACCTGTTATAAATCCAGCGAAACCTTCAGAACATCTCGACGAGTAATTCTGAGAGGGCGTGTTTCCCGCCCAGCCGACACCCACATGCCCACCAAGACACCGCGTACCAGGTAGATGCCCTATAAAGAACAGACGTATTGCAGATGCAGGATCCACACGGCCTTGGTTTGAGCCCCAGGTCTGCCCCTCCCCCCCATGTGATTCCAGCAAGTTCCTAACAGTCTGAGTCTCGGGCGCCTCCCGCTCGGGACCCCCACGAGCTCCAGCCCGTCAGTCCGCGTAAAGAGCCGCGGCGGCACCTGGCTGGGACGAGATCCTGGGAGAGCGTAAGCGGGTGTCAGGGCCCCGCGGCAGAGCCGTGGCCCTTCACCACGTCCCCTCAAGCCCTGTGATAAGACAAAGGCTGCCCTAACGACGACTCATGTTTATTGAGCACTTGGTACGCGCCAGGCGAGCACTGGTCTGCGGCCCCGCGGTTCACGCCTGTGAGGGCCAGGGCTGGGCTCTGAGCTCGGCGGGGGCGGCCGCGCGGCTGCTCTGGGGGCACAAGGCTCCGAGAGGGAACCACGGCTTGAGGTCAGCAAGAAGGGAGCAGGTGGGAGCAGGTCTGGAGAACACACAGACGCTCCACGGTACAGACCGTGTGAACACCTACACTTTACAGCCGGTCCTCGACTGCTGTCTACACCGCCCGGGTAGCCCCACCAGGGACCACTACTGACTGATCCACTCATTCACGCAGTCACGCGTTGGATGAGCATCTACAGAATGTAGGTGCCCGCTGGGCGCAGAGGGCGGCCGGCAGGGCACAGCTTCCAGCTGCTGGCCGTGAGGGCAGAGGAGAGGGAAACCCTCTACCCCGTAGTGTGAATAGGAAAGTCTCTGGGAGCTAAGTGCTCTGGGATACAGTGCTCTGGGAGCCAAGAGGGGAGCACGATTCACCTGGCCTTGCAGACATCCAGGAAGGCTCCATGCAAGAAGTGCGAGTTGAAACGGGTCTTGAGGGATGTGTAGGAGTTCGGTGGTCTAGGGAGGGAGTGACTGTGCTCCAGGTGGGCTCCCTGCTGACTCGCAGGGAGGGAGCAGCTAACAAGGCTGGAAAGGAGTGATCTCGGATGAGGGTCAGAGGGAGCCTGTCCCTCCCTTTCCGCATTTCTCCAGCCTGCCTAGGGCCAAAGCTCAAATGTGCCTCATCTCCGCCGTGTAGATGGTACCCGGTGCCATCACCAGCGGGCAAGAAGAAAAGACTGCTGGTTTTATTCACATCCAGTCTGTTTTGGGGGCCTGGCAGTTTGTACGTGTACAGCCACGAGGCTGCTTTCGTTCCCATTCACTGTGGCTCTTTTCTTAGTTCTTGATCAACAGCAAACAGAGCACAGAGTTTAATGAGCTTTGTCTGGGTCTGGATGACACGAGGCTTTCAACAGCTTTCTCTCGTCCTTCCTGCCTCCCAAGCGAGCGCATCTTGGACAGGTACAGCTTTCGGGGGAGGAGTTTCGGAGAGCAAATGGTGCCCTAGAGTTACCATCTAAAGGTTAGGGAGAGCAAAGGGCCTTGTTATCGTCTCCAAACCCCATCTCTCTTGGTTCAACATAAATCTGAATTTACATTAATATGGGAGCTGGGGCCAGGGCAGAAAAGCAAGGTAGGTGAGGAAAGCTTCGCAGAATGCTCTGAATTTTATCTCTACAGTTTTTGCTTTGACCAAAGGTATCCACACATAAAGACACGGACAAGCGACAGAACAAGGCAAGGAATGAGATACGAGACACGGAGCCAGAGTTCCTGTAGGAGAAGATGCAGAGCCAGTTCTTGTTTTCGTGAAACAAAAGGCTCAGAAAAACAAAGCAGAAAGCTTGGGAATGTAAACAACTTTGACATGCTCCGGACTTCACCCAAGTACAGCCTCTCACTTTTGGTGCAAAGATGTCTAAACAGAAACGTAATTCCTTGGCGAATAATTCTTTCTGGGGAAGAAATCATCCTGCGCCCGGTCTCGTCTCTCCAGTAGCTCGCATAGGACACGTGCAGTGCGCACGCTATCCACGGGACGGCTTTTTTACGTATGAGAACACGCAGCCTTTTCAAGGTAACTATTTCTGTGTGCTGCGATTATGCCCAGAAACTGATTGCACACTCAGCGTCGAAGCTGGGAGGCGACGAGCCCAGGGCCAGCCTGCGTCTGCCGCGTGCACACGAAGGTATGGAGGTTGAGGCGACAGACGGGGTTGCCGCTGTGGTTTTAATGCCTTCCTTTGATAAATCCGGTTTGATTGGCGTGAGCGTTATTAGGTAAAACAGACTGAAGCGGCAATGCCAATATTTTCGTGACTATTTTGCTATCGCGTTAATCAATGAGATGGGCCGGTAATTGCTGCAATTTCTCTATTCCTGGCTCCAGAATCACAGATATAATAGCGCTCCTAAGAGTCCCTGACAATCTGCTATTCAGAAATGCTGTATTAAACGTGCTACATGAAATTGCATCCCGACCCTCCTTCTCTAGAGAAAAAAAAAGACAAAAAACAAAAAAAAAAAAACCTCTTTCCGGGGACCCATAAAGCCCTAGGGTGCTGTCACATGGAGAGTCGCCGCTCTGCATTCTCCCCCTGAGCCCCTGGCCGAGTCTGCCCCGGAGGCCACGCCGGGATCCGGGCCTCGCAGCCTCAGAAATGCTCACGGAATCCGCTTCACTTTGGAAATTTTTCAGTCACTTTGGTGACATGGACAACTTTCCATTTCATTGTAATGCAACAAAATTCAGCACCTGCTTGGCTTTTTGTAAATGTAAATCTACTGGAAAATCAGAGAAAAAGCAGGTGTTCTACCTTAATCGACAGAACTGAATCTCCCACCCGAAAACAAGCATCTGAATCCCGACACAGACTGCAGCACCTCCGCCACCGTCGGAGGCCACCACGGCTCCGGCCCCAGCACCGGGGCTCACTGGGAGGAAATCGGTGGACGCTTCTCGGCTGGGCAGCTCTTACAGCCCCGTAACGGCTGGATGTCGGACGGATCCGACGAAGCCCGAACCCCCCTCCAGACCCACCGCCGAGCTCACTCGCGGCAACAGAGCCTGTCGGAGGCACTACCTCTGGGGTCAGATGCAGACGTTCTGCTCTGAGGAAACTCAGTGTGCTTCTGCGGTTTACTCCCGAGCCCGCAGAGGGCCCCGCCGGATTGGAGGTGTGAAAGCCCAGGTCAGCGTCACACGCCACGATCTGTGGATTCAGGCCCCGCGGGCTGCCTGGCCCCACGCCGCCTCCCCCAGGGAGGTTCTGCTTTCCAGCTGCCGAACAAACACGCTGTTTCGATCCTCAAAACGCGAGGTGACGTTCAAGGGCGGCGGCGGCAGACCCCAGCGCACACCCACCCGCTGAGGCCAGCCAAGCTCCAGGTGACGTCTTTAGGGGGCTCCGAGGGCACCTATGTGGTCGGTTCTCCCCGACGGCGCTCGGCGCTCTACTGTGCTCTGCGCACGCTTCCTGCCGGCCCTGGATTTACAGAACTTACAGAATCCGCCACCAACCCCTCTCGGTTTATTTCCGCGGGCCGCGTTCCTCCTGGGCTAAAGCTGGACGGAGAGAAGCGAGAGCAACGGGACACGCCGGGAAGACAGGAACGAGTGTCCGACACACTGGCTGTCTAACTTCTGCCCGAGCCGCTCGACGCTCAGCACAACTGTTCCTGCCACGAGAGCATGCGTGACCCTTCGCTCTGTCAGAGGGACGCTCGCGTGTGCTCAGGACAAGAAAGGAGCCAGGAAGCTCGCGTCCGCACAGCACCGTAGCCGGGAGCAGGTGTGTCTTGGACAATTAGGTGTGTTTAACCCTGACCTGGTAAATATTTTACTGCTGTGTCTCGGTTTCAGCCGGAGAAAGGAGGTGGCAGTCCTGCCTTCCTCGCTGGCTTATCGTGAAGACCAGAAACCCGCACGTGCAGGTCGCAGGGCGGGGTGACCTCGGTATCTGGCCCGGGTCGCCGCAGAGACGCTGCCCTCGCCCTCCCCCGGTTCCAGGAGGCCACGCCTCAGCCGCCCACCCCGGCGGCCGCAGCTGCCGAACAACGGGCGGTCGTGCGTCTCCGCAGCTCCCCTGCGCGGCTCCCGCGTGCTGAGTGGGATGCTCGCGTGAACTTCCCCGTCACCGTGTCGGGGCTGGCCCTCCTCCACAGTGACCTCATCCGAGCTAATCACATGTGTAAAGGCCCAATTTCCAAGCAAGGTCACGTTCTGAGGAGCTGAGTGGACATGGTGGGGGGCACAATTCAACCCCACGCAGGTAGAAAAGGGACATTCCAAACAAACTGTGTGCACTAAGATGGGAAGAACTAGGTCCCACGAACCAGTGGCCTGGGTGAAGCCCTTTGTAGACTAGGGCTCTGGGTGCCTTCCACGGGCCACAGATGAAGGGAGCCACCAGACCCTGCATCCCTCCCAGCTCCCAGAGACCCTCTGTATCACTCCCGGTGACAGATGGAAATGTGGCCGACTTCAGAAGGTAGCTCAAGGTGACCTTGGAAGAGCCGTGAGGCAGTGCTGAGTGGGGGCTCACGACCCACACAGTTTACGGGATTCCTGGACAGGGCCATGGCTGGGATCCCGAGCCCCGACTCACCCTGTCCGCATGAGCTGTGCCACCCTGGACAACTCACTGAACGTCTGTGCCCTATTCTCTCAGCCAGACTGGAAAAGCATCAGTTTATGGCTCACGGTGTGGCACGACCGGGAAATCCCAGCACAGGGAGTGAAGCTCCCGGCACCCGGCCCAAATCTTGCAAGGCGATGGTAGGACACTGCTGTGGCTGCCCCCACCCCCGTGCCCTGGCCGTCCCGGTCACCTTGGGGCAGTCCCTAGAGCCGCCCTGGCCCAGGGGAGGTGTGCAGACCCCACGGCCGGCATCCTCTCCTTCTAGACCGTCCACGGAGCGGACAGGCCAGAGCTCTGGCTCTCACGCCAGCCAGGGCACGTCCCAGTTCTCAACGACACACGCCGCTTACCAAGTGCCGAGTCAGGAGATGTTCGGAGAACAAACGGCATTACAAATCTTATTTTTTATGCAAAAAAAAAAAAAAAAAAATCACCTTTAGAAACATAGAGTAGCATAGGCTGCCCATGCTTCGAGTTGGTAACACAAAGGCACATGTGCTGAGTCTCCTCTTGTCGTGATTCCAACCTGAGTCCTAACATGTTTGTGACCAGGAGTCAGACATTCCAGTTCTGGGCGGTCACAAGATCGCTCCCTCTGCCTTCCCCCCTAACCCACCTAGACGCACCCGGACCAAGACAGACCGGCAGCTCCTCACCTCTGTTTGGAAGGAGCACGGCTGCCTTCCTCACGGGAAAGCAGCAGGTCGTCCCGCAGAACCGCACTGCGGGTTCCGCCCAGAGCACCAGACATGACAGTTCAACCTGCGGATTAAAGTCTGCGAGGCTGCGTGTGAGACACGTCTAGTACACTCCCCGTATCACTGTATGTCCCGATCGGGCACCGTGAACCATAAATAATCCCATCATTTATTAATTACATTTCCTAACCTCGTCAAGAAGAATCCCGCAGTGAGGAGCACTGGGTCATGAATAAATGGTTCATTGAAAAGCAACTCTTATTGCCAAGTAGCTGTAAATTAGGGTATGATAATTACCCACTTTAACCTTTTAAACAGGTTCCTTTAAAAATCTCCAAGACGGATGGTTTATTGTAACAACTTGACCTCCAACACACAACAACACAATTAGTTTTGTACCAGCACAAAGGGAGGCTTTGATGAACACCGAGCGTCCCACAGTATTACGAGGCCTTATCGCACAGGTACTGAGTGTGGGTGGGCACGCACGTACGCCTCACATACGACATCCACAGATTGTGTCCGACGTCGGCTTGAGGTACCGAGCGAGCCAGTGAGAGTAATGCATAAGCCCGGACTGTAATCCCACACGAGCCGTCGCTCTGTCATCAGAGCCACCGTGAGGACAGTCCCATGGAATGCGCCCTGCCTGGCAGGTCGCCCCGCGTCCCCGAAACCCCAGAAACACAGCCGCCCACCCGACCCACACGTCAAGCTGGGACGTGACCCAGCCTCCCTGCAGGGCCCGAAGCCCCCTCCTCCCGGCGAGCCCCTGGGCACAGACAGGAGGTGTGGCCGTGAGCCCAGAGCCCTGGATTCCTGGCCCGGCTCCTGGGGTGAGACCCACGCCCAGCAGGTCCCTCCGTGGCCCAGGCTGCATGCCGGCTGGGGACCTACGGTTCGGCGCACGCCCGCGGAGCGGCCCTGAGACAACCTGACTCCTGTCTCACAGGACCGTGCAGTCGGTGCACCACGTACCATTTCCAGCACCTTCCTCCCTCTCTTCCAGACCTGGGTCTGCACGTGTCACCCCCACTTCCACAGCGGGGCGGGGAGGCCGGGCGCATCTCACGGGCGGTGGTGTCCTCCACACTCATCCGCGCACACACACGCGCCTGTGAGCCAAGGGAGTCGCGGGCGGAACACCCGGCCGCCCCCGGAGGGAGCGGATCTGAGCGCTTCGAGGAGACGCATGGGTGCGGCCGCTGTGCAAATCGCCATGGGGTTTCCTCAAAAAATTAAAAATGGAAATACCACATGACCCGGTCATTTCATGCTGGGTGTTCTCCTACAGAGAACGAAACCACGAGTTTGAAAATATACGCGTGCCCTGTGTGGACGCGGCCCTGTCCACGGCAGCCACGTGTGGACGCGGCCCTGTCCACGGCAGCCACGTGTGTGCACAACCCTGTCCACGGCAGCCACCCCACGAGGCAGCCCGGCGTCCTCCACCGGTGACGGGCAAAGGCGCACACGTGCCGCAGGGCTCGGCCGTCCGAAGGATGCGACCTCGCTCCCCGCGGCACGGGTACATCTGAGGGTCCGACGCTGGGGCGGAGAGAGTCAGAGGAGGACAGCCTCACGGGGGCTCGCTCACGTGGAATTTAACAAAACAGATGAACAAAGGGAAAGAGACCAAAAACCAGACTCTTAAACCCAGAGAAGGAGCTGGTGGTCCTCGGAGGGGAGGTGGCGGGAGGCGGACAGGAGGAAGGCAGGACGGGTGTGAAGAGCGCAGGGGTCGGGCCGGGTGCGGACAGACGCCCGAGGGCGGATCGCGACACCGTGCTCCCGCCACGGACAGAGCATGTAGGTCGGCTCCCCGGGAGGAGAAGCAAGCTCCTCAAGGAGAGGGTGGGGGAGGGGGCAGGAGACACACTCCCCTGCGCGTGACCCTCCGAGAACGGTGACCCGAGGACAGGCAGGAGCACCCGCCACTCTGGTGAGGGTGAACTCACGCCACAGCCGCCCAGGAGAAGAGCCCTCGTCCGTCCAAGCTCCGTGACCTTTGACGTAAAGGCCTGACCCTATGATCGTCCAGGGCCGGGGCAAGGAGGGAGTGCGTGGCAGCGCATAGCGATGAGAGCGAGTTAGGGGTCTACGAGGGCCCCCGAGGAGATGGGTGAGGGGTGGGACAGGGGGCAGGACTGGGGGAGGAGCCCTGCCTCATGCCCGTGGGCAGCCGGGCTCACGTCGGGGCACCCCTGCCCACCCACAGCCACCCCAGACCTTCCAGCTGGCCTGCTCCCCTCAGAACGCGGGGCTCGTGTTTGCTCGCTCTCTGGAAGCCAAGAAGGGCTTGAGGTTCACATCGGGGTCAACATGTCATTGCGACAAGGGCAAATGATGGAAAATATCCAAAACGGAATAAATTTAGCAAAGCATGAGTTAAGGACCAGAGAGGAAGATGACAGACAAGCTCGGCTTTTTCAGGGCACAGAGTGTGGCTGGGGGGGGCTGACAGGAGGCTTCCCGGAGCTCTGGAAGGTTCCGAGTGGTTCACCAGCCACACACAAGCCGGTGCTGAGGACGCGGAGGCTGCTCTGTGAAGGTAACACTGCGGTCGAAGCCGAGGAGACACCCGCAAGTTGAGGGGGCGTGAGGTGCGGGCGAACGCAGGCCATGCTGGGGCACAGGCAGCTCGGGAGCCCTTGACGTGCTCATGCCTCGTGTCACGGCCATTTCACTCTAGACGATCTAATCCTAGAAGACCACCCTGAATTCAGAGGGGCTCACTGGGAGGTCTCCCTAACACCACAGAGCGTGGAAACAAGCGTCCGTTCAGTAACAGAGCCAGGAAACGGGACTCAGACGGCAGCCAGAGGCCAGAACGTTCCACAGCCTCTGCAAACCCCTGAGAAAGCGCTTTCATGACACGGAGAAATGCTTCTGCTGTCACGCCACGAGGTAAAGCCGGGACACAGACGTGTACCGCGTCAGGGTCCCAAAATAAGCACGAAATAAGCCGCGAAATAAGCACCAGAACAAGAAACACCACATTCTGCTCGGACGGGAACTACGGTCGCGGTGCCCGTCCTCGCGGCGAGGAGCTCCTGCCCGCCCGCAGCCCGTCCTGCTCTCCCCGGTGCCCATAACAACTGCGAGTTCCTTGAAATATTAAAAAGCAACAGGTTTATTTTAAAAGGGATGACATCAATTACAAACGAAGACTCCAGAGTGACCCGTCACCTCCGCCACCACTCCGCGTCTTTGGAAGTCAAGGGAGGGCAGGACGGAGCTGGGGCCGGGGGCCAGAGCGCGCCCACAGCCCACGGCTACCGCGGACACGTGGAGGAGGAAGCGGGTCCGTGCCAGATCCGGACGCCCGCGACGGTGGGGCCGGGCTTCTCTGCTCACGCTCCAACCCGCGTCGACAGCACGAGCCATAACACGCGCCCCTCGTGCATCTGCACAGACACGGCGCTGCGCTTGCCGACGGCGTCCGCGGCTGTCCACACGAATACTCGTGCGCGTTTGGGTTCCGGCACGGATGTGAGCACGTGTGTCTGCGCCCGTGGGTACGAAGGGGAATCTGTTTATGAAGTCGTGTGTGTACGAGTCCGTTCTGCGAGCACACAGACACACGTGTGTGCACGAGCATGTGCTTGTGCGTGCGAACATGCTCGTGAAGAGGAACACGGTCCTGTTCGTACACACACGACAAACTCTTCCCCGGCCTCCAGCAACAGAACGCCAGAGACAAGCTTTCTCTCCCGGCAGCGACGCGATTGGACGGTGACACTGACTCCTGGATGAGACCGTGAGAGAAAAAAAAAAGTAAAAGCCTCAGATCATAATCATTCTACGAGTTCTGCACAAGCGGATAGAGTCCGTTTCATTTTTCATCTTTTAGATAAATTTTATACCAATCTGCTTAGGAAAAAAGGTCTGGTGACCTTGAAGGTCCCACTCTTTATGTTTGGAAACGATGACAAGCAGGCCTTGTGTGTGTCTGTGTCCATCAGCGGGGCAGCTCAGGGAGCGCTCTGCTGGGTAAATCCGCCGGGACGTTGTAAACTCTCTCAGTGTCACTACTTTTAACTCAATGGAAGCAGCGAATCCCTCGTCTACAGGAACATTTGAGAAAGGTTACACAACAGAAGAGAAGAGTTTACAACGGAACAAATATCCTTTTAGCCTGAACAGCAACAGACATTACAAAAAAACACGATTATATCATCAGGAGCTTTCTTCTTTACCCATCGGGGGGTCTGTAATTATGTCATAATTCATATTTAATTGTTTCATCTGAAGACCATTATCTCATTTCTTCATGATTGTCTTACTCTAGCTGTTTATATTTTTTCCTATTCAAAATGTCATAATCTTCAGGCTAAAACACTGAGCTTAGAAAATATTAGTTTTGTCATGATTGATATATGTATATGATTTAATTTTTATTTTAACTTTTTTAGAAAATTGAACTGTAATTCAAAGATGTCTTGTGTCTTAACTATAGGAGTCTCCATCCGAATGTTTTAAAATATCACATTGCAATGGGCATTCACAGCTACGGTTCCCTTTATAACAAATATTAAACACTTTTTTGCAGAATATGGCGCTAATTACAGTTATAAATATTTTCAAACAGAATAAAAAACACATACCCTTCAAAAACTACAGTTTCTTAAATGGACAAAAGAACCGAAACCCAGCATTCCTACTGAGAAGTAAAAGCGACATTGAAATAGCCTTGTTCTTCGGAAAGCAGTCATTTCCAAACTGTGATGGGAACATTTCTATAAAATGGTTTTGTGAAATTCAGAAAGACTATTAGCCACAGTTTTAGTCTTCGTGCAGACCTCCCGCTGGAGGAAGCTGAGTTTGGATGAAGCAAAGGAAGGAGATCTGGCTGCTGGGGAGGGAAAGGTGTGCAGAGGGGGCACGTCCTGGAGTCCCAGAGCCCTGGGCCGTGGGTGAGTTCATGGCACCGATGGGCATAAGTCTTTGCTCACATGTGGAAAGCGACGCCAAGTGGCTATCGCCTGAACCAGTGAGCACCAGGGATACGACCAGAGTCACCGCACGGTATACTGGTGCAGGGGTGACAACAGGCTTTCTGGTGGGGCTGGATGCCCGGGGGAGCCCTGCTCGGGCTTGGACAACTTCCACGGTGGAAATGTTCCCTCGTGGCCGATTTCAAGCCATCACTGGGACGCTGCTCCCAACTGGGGGCCGGGAAGACAAGTGCGGTGGCATGCCGCATTACGGTCCACTGAGCACGCGTGACCATAAACCTCCAGAGCACAGACACTGAGAAAACATGGTACATGCCCTCAGGGTGATGGTCTAAGTACTGGTTATCTGTGTTTCTTACATAATTTACCTAGTTGTGCGTTGGCCAATGTGATTTCAACAACGGCTGCTCACCACGAGAGCACAGACTCCCCACATGGTCGCCGGCCACTCTTGTGAGGCCGCCTCTGCCGACCCCGCACCGCTGCTTGCCGTCGCACCTGCGAACGTGCCTGAGCCACGGGCCGCCAGACACGCACAAGGAGCCAACAAGAAAGGCGGGACCAAGTGAATGAGGGGACAAGCAAGAGGCCCTCGGGCAGGCATCGGGGAGAAGAGAGACGTGCATTGCACCGTCCACACCGCCCAAGCCACGCTCGAGGGAAACACAACAGTTTTCAGAAACTAAAGATGTGATTAAAATGAAAGACCTTATAGAATGAAAAGATTATGAAATTATTCAGAAATCAGAACAAAAATTAATGAAATGGAAAAGAAAGCCAAAAACAAGGAAACTTAAGTGGCCCACACAAGAGAGAGACTATTTGAGTGGTGTAATTCCAGACAAAGCAAATGAGGAAAATGCAGCCGGAGGAATGACGAATGAATGAAAGGCCATGCCCAGGTGGGAGATCGCGAGTGTCCAGGCTCCCGCGGCCGCCCTCCGTGCAGAGTGACGGATAGACACCCACACGTCAACGTGAAGGACTGAGCTCCGGAAGCTTCAGTCTCTGGGGTCAGAGGAAGGTCCTTTTAAAACGCTTCCAGGGAGGGGCAGAAAGGAGTCCATTCCAAAAGTCCAGACCCAGAATGGCCTCAAGGCTCTCGGCAGCAGCAGCTGGGAGATGAGAAGACGACTCTGAGAGCTGAGGGACAACCCCACACAATCTAGAAGTCTGTCCCCAGCCGACCGCCCACGAAGGACGGTTGCAGAAAAGAGGCCAGCAGGTGAGTGGACGATGGGACCCCCCAAAGGATGGCAAAAGCCCCAGTGGTTGATGTGGGGTCCAGGAAGTGGGATCCAGCTGGTGGGGTAGTTAGGCTATCGGGGGTGGCCCCGGGCAGAAGAGTCCCGAAGATCAGCCAGGTGGCGGGTCTAGGTGGCCGTCGTTCCAGATGGGACAATCACAAGCATTTACAGATAGACCCATGGGAAGTATGTTGAACACTGTGGAAACAGAACAAAACTCCAGGAGAAAAACAGACCTGGAAAAAAGCCCAGTTGTTGTGTATCCTTGAGTCAGCCCCGATGACAAGCGGGTGCCCAAGTCCCCATAAATACCAGGCATCTGTGTAACCGAGTGTTTAAGTATTCCTAGACGGAGAGGACAGCAGACAGAAAGTACGCTTTGGAGACAGCGAAAGGAGGCTACCCCTTCCTCATCCTTCTAGGTCGATCAATACAACCTCAGATTGAAGGTCAAGAAAGAGCGGTGTAAGCCGAGTACTGGCAAACACGGAGCAAATTCCAGAAAAACAGCTAGATGCCTGCAGAGAGGCGTGGGGAGGGACCGCAGGAGGGTACACCACACCCTCTGACCCGACGGCTGAGAACCCAGCCCACAGGTGAGAAGCCACGACCCCCAGCCCCCACGAAGCAGGCCGCTGACCAGTCAGAGGCGGCCAGCAATCCCGCGATGTGGCCGAGGGTCAGACACGCTGCAAAAGCAGACACGGCTCAGACCTGCCGCCCCAGCAAGGTCTCAAACGGAGAGTTCTGGGACTTCTGGGGCCAAAGGGCCTTTGTCCCAAGGAAGGCATCTCTCTGGGTGACACGTCAGGCTCCGGGCCAGTGCTGTGGAGTATTTTCAAGGTCAGCCCCTTGCCCGTGCCCAGCGAGCGTCCATCCTCCCCCAGGGCCGCCCGTGCTTACAGGGACCCACACCTACTAAGGCAGCTACAGTCCGAGGGAAGCGCACTCCGGCTTTTTCCCATCTGAAAACAAAAGAATGCCACCATCCAAAACAGACGCCAGTGTCGGGGGCCGGCGGGTGACGTTGCAACAGCAGCCAAAGAAGGAGAGAAAGGCAGCAGGCCTGCAAGGAGAGGTCGACTCTGGCGCAGAAAATGTGTTCACGGGGGAGAACCCCCGGCGCAGCTGCCTTTCGGAAACCAAGCTTTAAGAGGCCTGCAAAACAACAACGCTCATCTCTGAATGGACCTCCGGGGAGGCCCAGCCTCGGGGATGACCTCCCACACTACGGGGACGTCCCCACTGGGAGGCCCTGTCCCTGCAGTGGGCCGTCACACCTCAATGCAGACACCACAATGCGGAACCAGAGCGTGAGGTCCAGGCGTTGCCTCTCTGGGGCCTTCCCGGCCTCCCCTGCTAGCACCCCGGGGTGGGGCCTGCAGGGAGCCGGCTTGGACTTTGCTGGGGTCCAGATGTTCAGGGGTCGACACCCACCTGCCGAGTGACCTTGGCCAAGGCCGCGGAGCCCCTGCCTCGCTTTTCGCTTCTACTAGTCAGTAGCCGCATTTGGGGGAAGTAATAGAAACCAACATGTTCAAGTGCATCATGAAGACTGGGTTTGAATTTAATTTTTCTGCTACAAAGATAACTCACAAATAAAACCCAGATTTAAGGGGAACACTGAGGGAGCCTGGGTGCTAGAATGTTCCTTCTGAGGTTGCAACACTGCTACCACAGCTTCGTCGGAAGGAGAGCTGAGTGTCCAGGGCAGGCCTGGGCCGCGCATTTCCCCACCGCCGGCCACTCGCCCTGATGCTTGGGGGAGAAAAGAAGGCAAGTTCCCGAGAACAGGGACGTGACTGGCCTCGGGTTTTCAGCCAAACCTCAACAGCAAATGAAGGAAATTATCCTCCAGGTTGCTAAGGCAGCTACCTCAGAAATCTTTTGGAATAAGAAGAAAGAGTAATCCGTGATTAGTAAACAGAGCCATTATTCAGATGAGAGAAGAGCAAATCTTTATCGCATTTTTTTTCCTGAGCAACAGGTGCACACACCCTCAGCCCAGAAAGGCACCATGGGTCCCGGGGCCCAGGCTGTCCACGTGTGCAGGCTGCTCCCCGGCGATCGGTGGTTTCGGCGCCGACGACGGTGTTCGGCAAGAGGGACCAGCAAAGCACAGGTCCGTGGGGACCACGTGTCCCAGCTAACGGCTGAGACCCGGTGACATCTAAATTTCCTTTTGCCTTCAGTTTAATTTTATCTGACACCAGTAAGACGTGATTTTGCTCTGGAGACAGTATTGAAGGCAGAAACTTGTTCTCTCTCGCAGACGCTGAGAGTGAGCAAGTGTGCAGAGGTCCGGGGGCACGGGACATGACAGTGACCCTGGGCGAGCGGACATCCTGCACTGGGTTTCACCAGCACCTGATGGGATCGGGTCTCCTCGAACTCCCAAAACAGATTTAACTTTGACAACTCAGTTCGCCATTATAATAAAACGACAGAAACGACAGGGCTTGCGTACGGAGGAAGCGCTAATTGCAGCTTGTTGACATGACCAACGTTTGACTCAGATTTGAGCTAAAAGCCACACTTCGAACATCCTTGTGAACCAGGGAGGCAGGACCTCCCCAGAGAGAGGTCGAAACTCTGAACGAGTAGGTCACGTCTCTGTTCCTTCCCAAGGCTGCTCTCAGCTTAGGGATAAAGGGGAAAGGCCGTCGGCAAGACAAGAAGGAAGTTGCCCAGAAACAGGACTTTTGGCGTGTTTACAAGCTTTCCGGACTTCCTTCCCAGAAAGTGTGTGGCTGAGATGACGTTGTGAGCCACTTGCCATTTTTAGAGCAGAAAGTAAGGTTTCCAACGTGAGACAGGTGTTGCACCACGGTCTGCTGGGGGGCCTGTCTCGTCCCCGGGTCCTGGTGCGTGGGTGGCAGTGACTGCTACTTTGTGACGAGGAAGGCCCTCGAGTGCGCAACAGGCAGAACTGTACCTGGGCGGCTCTTCACACAAGACCTCGCGAGCCGAAGGGCTAGGGGCTCCCGTAAAGCACCAGCAGGAGTCAAGAATGAGAGTGCAGGACGGACAATACACAGAGACATTTGTCCCCGTGTAGCCGTCTGGTCACTCCTCAATGAAAGGAACCCTGGACCCGACACAGAGGGTAAAGTAAAAATTGAAATAGAATGACTGAATTTTCACCGGCCATGAACTGTGAGGGTTGTGCCCAAGCGTACTGGCCACTTGCCACGAACTTGGCCTGTGCACAGACTGGGGCTGCCCCGGAGAGCCCGGGGACCAGCGCTAAGTTCCCTGCTAAGGGCACCACATTTTCTCCCAAGCAGGTGTGTCCCCTGGGGCCTTCCCAGTCTGTTGCGTCTTATTCTGGGTTCTCTGGTGCAATGTTAGCATTTCTAAGGAGTTCCACACACGGGTGACAGCCCCTTCCCCGTCCACCCTGGCTTCCTGTCGGGTGGTTGACAAAGCTTCGCACCCCAAGAAGATGGGCAGCACCTAATCTGGCGCCGGGGCCCAAGGAAGCAGGAGCTCAGGACAAAGCAACAGGCCACGGGGCCACCTGGTCCTTCCACTATGCTCTCTCGCCCCTACCTCCTTTCCCAGCCCGTCACCAAGTGCTGTTCTTACGCCACATGTCTCTCGCTCTCAGCCCGGGCCTCGGCCCCGAGTCCATCTGCTGGCGACCCAACCATCTAACCACTTCCAGAAGGAGCCCGGCTGCAGCCTCTTCCCTGCCCGAGGAGCCGCCCTCGCAGTGGAAATCCCATGCCCATTCTCTGCTCAGAAGCAGACTGGGACACTGACAGCCTGTGACATTGGCTGGTGTCTCCTGCTTGACCTTTGACCATCTGGTCCCACTTGCCTTCACTGTCTCCGGGCTCCCCTGTGCCCTCGGACACTTACCTTCCTTCCCAACCTCTACGGACGGCTTCTCTCTGCCTGGGAAGCCCATTTGGCCTCAGCCAGGGAAAAGTCTGTGCCCAGGTTTTGTGTGGGGGAACAGGAGAGCCAAGCAGCCCGTCTCCTTCAGCCCCGAATCCCACTGTGCTGGGACCTGGTCCTCCTGGCACTGGCAATAGGCCCCACCAGGTCCCCAGGGCAGACGCACAAGAATGGTGGGACGCCACTCCCCACTGGTGGCCCGCTTGGTGGCTGGGACGCAGAAGGGGACTCCCCGATCTGAGTAACGACCCAGCAAGTTGGGGACCTGCGTTCGCACCTGCGCGGGAGGCAACCCGTCGAGGGGCGCATGGGAAAAGCACTGATGTGGGGAGTAGGTTATGAGCAGGGCCTCAGCGTCTCCCACTCGCTATGGCGGGACAGACGCTCAGCGGCCACACCCTGCCGACCGGCAACGAATCCGACAATTCCACAGTGGCTGCTGTCACCTGACGCCCCTTTCAACAAACTGAAGCACAACCCCCTGTGTCTGCTGAAACACTGTCCAGGCATCAGGTGGGCCTGGACGGAAAGAAGTGAACCCAAATGTCTGACTCTTTTCTAACTTGGGTGTTGGCCTCGTGGTCATACTAGGACCAAGCCACAGATACACCTTCCCAAGACACAGGTAACACATAGGTACAGTTAACGCACTCTAGACCCCCATGTGGCGCTAGCGTCACAAGGGCACCCATGTTTCGAGGCACGGTCCGAGCTGACACCTGATCGCTCCTGAAGCATCTCCCGAGCTCTATTCCCTCCACTCTGTCACTTGATCTGACAACCTTCACTTTCCAAACAAGGAGACGGAGGCCCAGAGACATTAAGGAATCTCCTGGGGGGTCACTCAGCTTCTGAGCAGAGAGGCACAGCTGTCCCCAAAATACCCCCAGCGTCACCCCCAGAAACGTGGTTTCTCGTGACCCACAGCTGACCATGCATCCTCAAGGCTCTCCTGTTTCTCTGAGACCTTTAGCTGACACTGTCGTCCCAGGCAGAGCTGTCCCACACGATTTCCAGCCAGCAGGAGCCAGGCCGCGAGGTTTCAGCTCCAGAGCTCAGGGCCAGGGAGGACGGGAGTCTGGGGACAGCCATCGCCCACCGGCCCGGGCCAGCCGTCAGCATCCCCGCCAAGCTCACGGGGCTGTGGGTGGAGAACGTGCCCTTCGGCAAAGGCACGTCGTGTACTGATGGGAGTGATGGCCTCCGACGCCACCCAGGTCAGATCCAAGCCCTCATCGGCCTCGTGCAGCCCACATGTCCTTTGCCACAGAAACAAGAAGGAACAAAACAGGAGGCCGTGCGAGTCGTCATCCCGCTGCCCGTGGTCTGGAGGCGGAGAAGACCGGACAGAGACTGTGGGGAACACCCAGCGTCTGGGCCCCTCGGCCCCGGCCGCGTTAGAGGGAAATCTCAGTGCGCCCGCTTCCCGGCATCAGGGACAGCGAACGCCTACGCTGACGACACGGCATCTGAGTCCTGGGACAATTCGGCAGGATCGTGTCCGGAAGCATGACAGAGACAGTCAAAGACCAGGGTTTCTTCGCTGATGACAGGACCATATTTTTAGGGTGTTTTTTTAGGACATCTGGAGGTAAGAGCTTCTGCTCCAGAGTGCAGGGACCTCCTGTCGCCATGAACTGCTAATGGGGCGGGGCTCCTGTCAATGATCGTTCCCGGAGGCTCTGGCCATCCGGAGCACGAGAAAAGCAGAAGGAAACGGAGAGGGACGTGGGACCGAGGCAAGGAAGGTGGAGGGCCGGAGGGAGCACACCCAGGGCCTGGAGAACCGTGAGAACCAGCCCCATAGTGCGGCGGGCTCAGAGGCCACACTGTCCCCGCCTGCACGCCCGCCGTGACTCGACTGGCGCAGGAATGTCGGCTTTCATTCAGGGCCACCATCGTGCGGGGCTTAGACCGGCTCATGCGGTTCTCCCCACACGGCAGACCAGCAGGTGAGGGCTTGCCGAAGACAGCCCCATTTTCCGACAAGGACACCAAGGCCCAACCTGGGAACGTGAAGGAGAGTGTCCAACGTTACGGTCCGCTTAATTGCTGCAGGCGGCCCAAAGGAGCAGCACGGAGCGCCCCCGAATCCAAGTGCCCAGAGACTCTGCGGACGAGGGGAATCTCTCCGTTTCTCTCCTCCGCATCCTGGCTGACGCCACCTTCACATGCTACAGGAACGTGGATTTTTCCGAGTCCACCGTAATGAATCACCCTCGATTATGAGACTGACGTGAACCTCTCGGACCTGACCCAGAGATCCCGCGGCTTCCCTCCAACACGAGAGAGACCTCGGGGACGCCCGGCTATCCTGGCGGGTCTGCTCCCTGCCGCCCTGACTGCCCAGCCGCTCAGAGGCCAAAGAGGCCCCGCCTCACCCCAGCACGTATATGTCCCTCTTTCTGGCTGGAAAACCGCTCAAGGCCCAGCCTCCCTCCACTGGCAGATGGGACCAGGGCAGGGACACTTCTGTTTGTGGACATCCATGACGGCTGGTAAAACTGATCATAAAACACTCTTCTTGGCTGGGGCTGCTGTGTCGAGGGTCAAAGTGTGGGTTTCGAATCTCAGTTCTCCCGGGATGGGCCAGAGCGAGGGCAGCGGCATCCAGGGCCCGGCCTGTCCACCTGGCTGAAGTCACTAACAACTTGACACAAACAACTCTGGGAACAGGACAGCGGCCAGAGGCCAGGGGACCCAATTCTGGGCCCCGAGGCAGGTGGAGGGCAGGCCCGGGAGGAGTGCTCCCACCTCATCATGACCATCAGCGGGACAACAGGTTTGCAACATCGCAGCAAACAGACGGGGCGCAGGAAATTGACAGCAGCTCCAACTAAATTATGGCTTAGAAGACGAGGACGGTCCCCGGAGACACCACACAAGGGAGCCACTGGCCAGGCCCAGGTGACATTGAATTGAATTGAAAATGGTCCCTCCTGATTAGCATAACAAAAGTTCCAGCAGTTAAAGAAAAAGTCATTCTGCGGAAATGAAAGAAGAGGAAAAAGAAGCCCATCTTCCTATAAACATCGTTATCTTTAAAAATGTCCAGTCGTCTGAGCTGTGTCGTAAACAACGCCGCACAGAAACGGGCTCTTGAATCATTCCTCTCGGTCTGTATTGATGCCTCTGTCGCCTGGAGGGAACTGACCGGCTGTTTAAAAGCACAACAGCCACACACACGTGCCCGCGAGCTCACACGCACATAGAAATGTTTTCTCCACTCTACGGAAGACCAAAGGCACACTTGACATCAATTACAAACCAAAAGTGAAAAGTGAAATTTGGATAAAGACATGTCAGACTTATTCCAGGATTTACTTTATACCAGAGATTCAGAAAATTAGCCCCATTTATCAAAAAATGTTGATCATTTTTATTATTATTTAAATTAAGTATAAATTGTCAGAATGAGCATCCACACATAAAACAAAGCAAAATAAGAATCGGATCTTTGCAAAAGTAAAAAGCGGACCATCTTGTCCTTCAGTCGGTCAGCCCCGCACGCCAGGCCAGGCACAGCCCTACGCATGTCTCACAGCCAACTGCCAAGGGCTATTACTGTGCCCATTCCACAGATAAGGAAACTGAGTTCACAGAAATTACACCATTTAACAGGTCAACTGAGCCTTGCTTTATGTAAAGATAAATTTAATAGGAATCTTATATTCAAAGTAAGTTCAGGCTTGTTCTATCTGTCCTACTCACTCAGTGAGCCTCCAGCCCCCGTCCTGTCACTATGGTCCCCTGTCCTACCCCAGAAGCACCACTCGTGGCCCTGAGCAGCGGGCGGTTCGCTCGAGGAGCCCTGGGCCAGGAGTGATGCCACCCGTGCAGGTCAGTGTTAGGTGTGAAAGGAAACCACTGTCATCAGAAAACCTCAACGTTTGGAGTCTCTGATCACTTCATTCAGTTTTCTGTTTCAAAGGCCAGTGGATTTTTCTTTTAGGTGAATGCTACATAAATAGGAGAAGAAAGCTGCTTTGAGGGGCACCCAGTTCTTAGTTTGCCCCGGAAGCCGTGATATGGCCGTGAAGACAGAAGTTTGAAATTCATCCCGGACCTGACCGCAGCTGCCCAGTGGCCAGCCACCAAGAGTGCCAGGTGTACTCCCTGCCGACGGTGTCTGCAAGCCCGGTCCCGGGCTGGCCCTGCTGCACCTGTCAGGCCATCCCGCTCTGACAAGAGCCTCCGAGGGAGATGCCACGGGCCCCTCCTCATGGAGAAGACCGAGGCTCAGAGATGCTGGGGGGCTCCTCCAGGGCACACAGCTTGTCCGCAGCAGAGCTGAGGGAGGAAACAAAGTATGGGGCGCCCCAGCCTGCCGCCACCGCAGTGGTGTTAGCACCTAACGAAGCTGATGGCTCCCAGCGCGAGGGAGCCCCGGACCAGGCTTGCAGGAGACTACATCGGCTTCCTCTGGCCTTGCGGTTGAAACTTAGTTACCAACAAACACGGTTGAAACTTAGTTACCAACAAACACGGTTGAAACTTAGTTACCAACAAACACGCTCCCGCTCGGAAGCACACGGCCTCTTGACACTCAAGGTTTCGGTTACACCCCACAGTTTGCCAGCCAGCTGCTGTTTTACTCATCGACCTCAAATGTTCTCTCCCACCACTGTTCCAAAGTTTCACCTCGACCTTTTTCTGTCTAAAGAACCAAAATAGCCTCTCTAGGGATGCCTGAGGGTCGCAGTGGGTTAAGTGTCTGACTCGGGATTTCAGCTCAGGTCGTGATCTCAGGGCCATAGATCGAGCCCCCGGAGGGCTCCCTGCTCAGCGGGGCGTCCGCTGGAGAATCTCTCCCGCGGCCCCTCACCCACCCTCTCTTCCTCTTGCTCTCAAAAATAAACGAATAAATTTTTAAACAGGTCTTTTTTTAAGATTTTATTTATTTATCTTACAGAGAGAGACACAGCGAGAGAGGGAACACAAGTAGGGGGAGTGGGAGACGGAGAAGCAGGCTCCCGCCGAGCAGGGAGCCCGATGTGGGGCTCGATCCCAGGACCCCGAGACCATGACCTGAGCTGAAGGCAGTTGCCTAACAACTGAGCCACCCAGGTGCCCAATACATTTTTTTTAATAGGCTTTTTGAAAAATCTATTTTGACAATTTCCCATCTAAAATAGAAAATCATTCTTTCCTGCCTAGACAGTGACAAGGGAAGCAGGGGGGCTGCAGCCTCAGGAAGGCGGCTTTACCCTGAGACATAAACATCTGCAGCAGATCAGCCCGTCGTATGTCTAGATCATCGGCCTGCGGGGGGGGGGGGGGGGGGGTTCCCTGGGGCGCGGCCGCCCCAGCGGACTTTCTGCGGTGAGGGAAGCGTCCCACACCCGCTCCGTCAGAAGGGTGGCCGGGAGCCCCATGCGGCGCTCTGAGCACTTGAGATGCGGCCAGTGTCCCTGAGAATCGAAAGCTGTAACGTATCTAATTTGCATTAACTTGAATTTGACCCCCCGCAGCTAGGTACTGACCTGCTTGTCAGAGCCGCTCAGCGGAACACGGAAGCATCTCCGGAGAGTCAGAGCTCTTCGTGCGACACGGCGGCCCGTGGCCCCTGCACACGATCATCAGACGGTTCCCCGCGACGAGCGGCCCCGGGCACCCCGGGCCGTTCCGCGGTCCCGGCCACGCATCGTTTAGCGTCCTCCGTCAAGAACCCATTACGTACGTGGGTAAAGGTGACTTTACAAAAAAAATAAACAGTATGACTCTGCATTCGGATCGGTTCACACGTGTGGACAACACGGACAGATGGGGCGTCCTGCTCTCGCCTTCCGGACGCCCGAGGACAAGACTGGCCATGAGGCTGCCTCCTGCATCCTCCCGTGGGGACGCAGGCCACGGCGAGTCTGCTTCGGCCCCCAGACGGCCAGCTGCCCGCATCCCCTGTCAACTCCGCCTCCTTAAGAGTTTGGGGCCACTGCTCACTGCGGGCCCACGGCTCCCTTCACACACCTCTGCTTGCTGTCAAAACCGTATACAAGCAGGTCAGCCCAACCTTCCCTGCCCGATCTATGTCCCACCATCTGCGCACATGGCTTCGAGCCCGCAAAAGCCAGATGTCCTGGCATCCGGGGACACAGCCCGCCACCTCCATCAGCGGTGCTGCTGAGACCCGTCTCCAGGCCGAGAGCTTAACTGGACCTTATTTACAGCTCAGCCGGTCCTGTTCCCTCTTGTCCGCATGGCCTTTTCCCACTCGTCCTTCCAGACGCTTTCACGGTCTCTGCGGAGGGAGCTGGCAGCACGTAAAGTTGACAGCCAGCCTCTGGACCCAAGCCGATGGGGCCAAAACCCCACAGAAGCAGACCATGGAGAAAAGCACTCAATGCCCACTTTTATCAAGACAGCGGGCCCAGGGCTGCTCCCAGGAGGGGGTCCACTCTGCATGAATACAAGAGGCCAGCACAGGGCCCAGCACGACGGAGAGACCCCGGGGAGTTCTCCAGACGGCTGCGCGGCCCGTCTGCTCTTGGAGACCCATCATGCCACAGGCCTGGGACAGGTGATTCCTGGAAACACACATGTGGCCCTGAGCCACCACGTCGCGGGGAGCGCCACCAGCACCACCGTAGTAGTCAGACTGTCTCCATCCAGGGGCCAGTTCTCGGACTTCAGTAGATGGCACTGCTGGCCACCAGAAGGCCTGTCCCCTCCTCCACATATGGAGACACAGGGAGTCCTGGGTCTGCCCCGCATCCCAGCATCCACTTGGGGGGGGTGCTCCTTGCTCAGGTGACTGTCGAGCCAGCCCCTATTTCTCCTCATCTCTGCCTCCCTGGGGTGGCAGCATCCCCTCTGACCACCGGCCTCCTGCCGGCCTCTGCCATGTGCCTCTCCCGAAACTCTGGCTGCTAACACCAGTGCGAGAGGCCGAGTCACGTCCTCGGTGACCCTCTCTTCAAGCCCTCACCCCTCGAAGTGCAGGCCGTGACCTTATTTGGAAACAAGGTCATGCAGATGGAGCTGGTTGAGTTGAGGTCAACTGGGGGCCGGTGGTCCTCATCCAAGGACGGCGTCCTTACAAAAGGGGAGGTGAGGACACAGCAGAGACCACAGGGAACGCCGTAGGGATGCGTGTTCACTCTCCATTAGGACTCCTAGCCCGGAGAACTGTCCTAAATCTGCAGAGAGCAGAGCTTCTCACCCCCTCACCCTCCGCCCACGACACTTTGGACACGAAGCCACCCATGCGGACCCGTGACCAGACAGGTCCTACCAAGCTGCACACCCCACGCCCCGTGCCCCAGTGTTGGCGGGAGTGCCCCGGGGGGTTGGGGGAACGGGGGGCGGGGGACGAGCATCCAGGAGTCGGCCACAGCAGGAGCGCGCAGGCACGGCTGGCTGGCACCTGCGGGCTCGCCGCGGCCGCAGGGGGAGAATCGCGGCGGATCCCGGCGGCAATTAATCCTCGTGTCTGTAGCCGACGTCACTGTGCTCCTCTCAGGATAGAGTTGGAGTGAGGAGGGCCTATCTATATCTGTAAACGAACGATCTCATTATTTGGGGAAATGAAAGTTTAAGCTCTGTAAAACAGACAATCCCACGGAGATCTCAGCGGAGGAACCTGTGCGCACAGGTGTTCGCGGTGATAAGGCGCGTCACCCTTTATCTGAGCGCTCGCAGGCAAATATTAACATAGCCATGAATTAAGCTTTTAATCCCTTTTATTATAAATTGAATATCTTTATTTTAACAAACATCAACAATGCGCATCATTGTCGTCCCAACTATTCATTACTATTCCCCGCAGTGCGCGGCGACATGATACGCCAGCGTACACGTGTTCCTGCGGTGGCAGGCGGCCGCCCCGCGCTGCGCGCTTTCCCTCCTTCCTTCCCCGCAACAAAGAGGCACCCGGTGTCGGGAAGGAGGCCTGGATCCGTCGGCGTGTGGGGCGGCCGGGCCCGGCTTCATGTTGGACACGGTGGCTAGAAATCCAGTTTTCTTCCTCTGAAATACTGAAGGGCTTTGCCTGAGATCAGAGCAGCTCAGTAAAGGGTTGGTGGGGACCAGAGGCCAGGCGAGGGCGCCGGGTGGGCCGATGGGGTCCAGACTCTGGCTCACGTGCAGGTACACGTGGTGGCAGTCGAGGCGCCACAGGAGGACAGAGCCTCAGGCGTCCCCAGAGACACAGGACACTTCCTCATCACGTCAACGCAGTGCATGTTCCAGAAGCTTCTACACACACGCGTCCTGGGCCAGGTCTGCAAGGGGCAGGGTGCCACAGCAGCGTGAACCAGACGGTGCCTGGCAGAACGTGTCTCGGTACCTCACGGAGGCACGAGAAATCAGGAGGAGGCACTGATCATGGGACGGAGGCAGGTCGTGGGCTGGAGACAAACCCATCACCGATCCGGAAAACATGCAAACACCACGGCAGGAGGCATGTCAAAGAGGAAGCAGCCTCCACGTGGTCGTCCCACACGTGACTCTGTAAGTCATGGTCGTTGGCCGGCGAGGGAGCCAGGCCTGCCACGTTCAGCAGCAGTGCAGGGAGCACGACGGGTCTGCGATTCTCCCCAACCTCACGGGGTCGTTTCCAGCCAACCGTGCTGCCTCCCCCGTGACCTTCACATGTGATGTCTTCATCCTCTCGTCCAAGCACATTTCCACTTCTGTCCCTCCCACACTCAGGGCACACCCATGAGCCCATACACACATGCACACGATCCCAGCCTGAGGTTCACGGAAAGCGAAGTCATTGGAAACAGCATGCAATTTTGTCGCCTGTGGCGTTGGGGCTGCTGGTCACTCCCTGCCACCCCGACTGCCGAGGTGACACAGGGCCGGTAAGGAACCTGGATGAGCGGGGCGGTCACTCCCACGAGGGGCAGCAGGGATGAGCGGAGCGGTCACTCCCATAAGGGGCAGCAGCTGTGCCGGGCAGCAGCGGAGCCGGACAGCTGTGTCTGCCACAGAAGCGTGCGGCAGGTCTGGGGCGCGCCGCTGCTATGGGTAGGGACAGGGACCGAGGGAAGCAGGCCGCTGAGGCTGCTCTTGTGGGCAGGGTAGGGGCTGCACCGTCACAGACACTGGGCTCTGCAAAGAACCTTAGAAATACAGTTCCAGGGTGCCTGGGTGGCTCAATGGGTTAAGCCGCTGCCTTCGGCTCAGGTCATGATCTCAGGGTCCTGGGATCGAGTCCCACATCGGGCTCTCTGCTTGGCAGGGAGTCTGCTTCCTCCTCTCTCTCTCTCTGCCTGCCTCTCTGCCTACTTGTGATCTCTCTCTGTCAAATAAATAAATAAAATCTTTTAAAAAAAACATTAAAAATAAATAAATAAAGAAAGAAAGAAAGAAAGAAAGAAAAAAAAAATAAAAGAAATACAGTTCCAGATGTCCCCATGTGCCGTACGGTGGGGGATGGGCCAGGGGACAGACAGACGTCTGTGATACACAGAGACCACGCAGCCAGGACACTGGAGGGAACGGCAGGCGAACACAGACATCGACAGCTGCCTGAGAGCATCGGCGGGAGGCCGCCCGCAAGCCCCCTCTGCTCCGGCTTCTGTTAAACTGAGTTTGTTCCCCGTGTCTTGGGGGTTGTGATGTGATGTGATGCCGTGAGCGTCACCGATCAGAAAGCGTCACAGCTGCCGGACGAAACGGAGAGCGCGTCTAAGGCCGTCGGAAAAAGACTCACGCTGAGGGCATAACCGGCAGAGCTGAAGGCCGTCAGGATGTCCACGGTGTCCCCTGCGTTCCAAGCTGTGCGTCCAGCTCAGACGACGCAGAGTAAACTTGGTCCCCCAGGGGCCTGTTGACGGGCGTCCTCGCTCTCAGGCAACGCGTGCCGCCGTCTCTCCAACCCGACCGTGGCGCTGTGATTAGCTCCAAGCAGCGCTTGCCAGACGTCCCAGAGGCAATCCTCAGGGCTCCACAGCCACTGACATGCTAACACTATTGCCATGATGTCCTGCTCAGCACGCAGAGGCCGTGGCCACCACACCTGGCAGGACAGAGCCCACGTCGTTGGCAGGTGTGGCCACGGGCTTCGGGACAGAGAAGCGAGTTCCCTGCAACCATCCCGCTGCAGTCTTGGGGTGGGGGCGGTGTCAGAGGCTGGGGTCACCCAGAAGCCACGGGGAGTGACACGTGCCCTCCCCTGAGGACACCTCCCGGGGGACGCCGGCAGGGCAAGGTTGACAGTGCGCCTCAGTCACTCCCATGGCAATAGGGACACTTGCCAGGCGGGACTAGAGAAACACCTGCTGCAGGTGTAGGCTCGTGGTCGGTCCTGAGGTCTGCAGAACCCACCTCTCTGAAGGCCCCATTTTGAGAGCTTTGGCTGAATCGGGAGATGCAGGAACAGCAGGGTCTTGAAAACGACACTTGGCGGAGCACCTGCCTTCGGGCCTTGCAAATCTCTCTGCGCATTTGTCCCCCCCGCCCCCGCCCCGTATTTTCTTTTTCTCGGGGAAAAAAAAAAAAACTTCTGTGTTAAATGTATGCCTTACACTTTACTAATTGGCTCTGCCTTAAAATAAACACACATATAGAATAATATTTTTAAATTATAAACCTTAGGTATGACTAGAAAAATCAACTTCAATTTGTTAATTATTAATAACGAATATTTGCTCTTGCCTTGAATCTGTCCTTTGGGTTCATAGCAATAAAATCACCATGCCTCCTTCTCTTGGACTCAGACTACGTTGGTCCAAAAAAAATTGGCCCCAAGACTCCTTCCCGTATTTCTAACTTAACTTTCTAACTTCATAGACGCAAATGCTGTTTACTTACGTTGGCTCCGATACTTCATATCAAACAACTGTTTCCTTCATTTTTCTTCATTCTCTACTACTAAAGTCATTTCTTAAAAATGCAAGGCAACTTTTCTTATAAAATTTCTGTTTTTCCCACTTCTATGGGACAGAACTTGACAGGAAAAGTGAAACTTTCTGGATCATTTAGATGCCGGTGACCCATATAATTCCTTACTGTCTCCAGGACTCCAAGCTCCCGCTCCCCCAATGACCGAAACACCCCCGGTGCCCACGGTCTCACGGAAACCTCCCCACAATTCATCCTCTGATTAATAACTCACTTCCCATACACATCTTGCAACCACAAAGGTCCCCACTTATCCTGAGCTACGGTCCCCTTCACAACCGGCTGCTCCCCAGTGTCTGGACACTAGCAGGAGGGACGGGGCTGAGTGCGCAGGCCGCAGACTGGTCTGTCCATCCTTGCAGACTGAGAAAACACTTCAAGAAGAAGCAACTGTAGTGACGAAAACGTCGTCAGCCTCAACGGTCGGATGACCCACAGATTTTGAGAGGTGTTGGCCCGAGTGATTCAATGGTGAAACTGTGGGGAAGTTCAGATGCTGCGGGGCCAGTCGGCCTCTGCGGGAGAGCCGTTGGCTGCAGCAGGAGCTGGAAAGGTTTGGGGCAACCTCCCCTCTGTGGACCGGCCTGCAGGAGCCAAACCTGCCAGTGGGGGAAGACGGAGGGACGGCAGGCTCACCCAAGCCTCCCGCCTCCCCCAGGTAAATTCACTCCCCACATGGCGGGCAAGCTGGGGACAGGCCCCACCATCTGGGGAGGGTGACTGTTACCCAGCCAAGTGGGAGGAACAGTAGCTCATGAGGGACCTAACCTCTGGGGGCGTCCTGCTGAGAGACCGGACATAGCCCCTGCCCAGAGGACTCGCCCGAGACAAATGCCTCCAGGGACGTCAGGCTCCTGGCCGCAGGGCAGGGACGTGTGGGTCGGGGAAGAAGCTGTGGACGCGCATGACAGGGATGGCAGCACCACCAGGGCAATGTGAGGAATGTCACTGAACCGGACGCCTACAGTACGGCGGAGACCGTGGAACCCGACGCCTACAGTACGGCGGAGACCGTGGAACCGGACGCCTACAGTACTGTGGAGACTGTGAATTTTATTTGTATGTGTTTTACCACAAGTTTTTAAACTGAGTAAAGGAATTAAAGCAGCACCTGTGCTCCGACAGCAGCTTCAGAGGCAGCCTTCAGGAGCGCGGACTTCCTCGGGCCCCGGGTTGTCTCGTGTAAAAGGAGTATCTGAGGTTCGTTTGTAGGATGTAATTTTTTTTTTTTTAAGATTTTATTTATTTATTTGACAGAGAGAGATCACAAGCAGGCAGAGAGAGAGAGAGAGGAGGAAGCAGGCTCCCTGCTGAGCAGAGAGCCCGATGCGGGACTCGATCCCAGGACCCTGAGATCATGACCTGAGCCGAAGGCAGCGGCTTAACCCACTGAGCCACCCAGGCGCCCCTGTAGGATGTAATTTAAAGCAGCAGAACCGATCTCCCTGGGGAGTCTGACACACAAACCCAGAATCAAGGCTGCTGTCTTTGCTCCGCGCCCAAGAATTGTTTCTGTCCATCAAACTAACGCAAATCGGCCAAGTCAGAGCTTCTCAGGTCCAGCCCGGCATCTCGACACAACCCAAGAGACCTACTAGTTACAAACCCCAAGACGTACTGGTCGGCCCCCTCGACTTCCCAACATCCGCAGTTTCTGATTTACTGCACCTGACACATGGGAAACATCCAACGGGAAGTTAAACTCATGCACCCATGACGATGCCCGAGAAACACACGTGGAGGGCCGGAGCCCCAGAACCACATGCCGAGGGCCCGGAGCCCCAGAACCACACCAAGGCCGCGTCAGGACTGCCACAGTGACACCCGTTACCAGCAGTTCCACAGCCAGCTGCCCAGCCACACTCCGTGCCCTGCGACGAATCCAGCCACATGCGTCATCACTCTGCTGGCCACCAAGGACCCCCAGCCCCTGGATCTCTGGGCCTATGATGGGCGTGACCTTCCTGATGCCCCGTGTTTCAGCCAACAGGCTGTGAATGGAAATGCTGCCTGTGAGCTCCGACCCTAAGCACTGAGTGGCCAGAGGAAGGCCTCCCACGGCTGCCGCGCTCGCTCCTACCACAGCCGACTCCCAGGGTGCGTCCTGGAGGCAAGAGACCCGGGCTGGGACCCCAGCTGGGCCCTGACGAGCCTTCGCTGTTTCCAGCCGCCGAGCTCTGGGGATGGTCGGTTTCCTTCACAAGACTCAGCTTGTCCTGACTAGCACGTTACGCCAGTGCCCGGTGCCCGGCACTCCCCCCGAGACTGGCCAGGCAAACATCACGGACACACAGAATTGTAACAGAATAAATCCTCCAACGAGCTCATCCCAACACACCCAGTGAACATGCCCACTCGGTGCGCAGCGTCTAGGAACCGCCTTTCGAAGCCCGTGTCCCGAGGCCAGCTCTTCCGTCCCACCCCCGTCCCTGTGGTCTGTGGTCCGCCTTCCAGCGGGACGGGCCACCTGCTAGCCTCACCTTTGCCGCAAGTCCAGGAAGGAAGACCGGAAACGAAGGACCGTTGGGCCGGTTGTGGTTTGGCTCAGAGAAGACGGTGACGGCATCAGCTGTGACAGAAGGAGGGAGACCGGGAGAGCGTTCAGGGACCCCATCGGGCAGCCCACAGCCCAACTCTTACTAATCAGAGCCCTCCTTGCCATCAAACCTGTTGTCATGTAGCGTTAGGGTCCAAACTGGTGAAGGGGAAGGGGGCAGTTGCCCCAGGCAGCTTCTGGGGCGTCGGATCACAGCCCAGGAGCTGCCCGTTGCCACCGGCTCCGTGAGGGGACCGTTGATCCCAGCGCCGCCTCCTGAGGTCACCAGCCAAACATGGGGGAGACGGGATGGAGGTATCTCACGCGAGCACAGGCCTGGCACGGTTCACCAGAATGCAGACGAGCAGCCCCGCGACCGCGGGCCCAGGCCTCCCTCCGCAGCGTTCCCTCATGGAACAGAATTCATTAGAACTCACAAGCTAAATAAACCGCGGCAGGAAGATTATCTCCCTCCGTAATTGAATTGTGAACTCCGATGCTTGTGGGTTCAACTGTCTCAAATTAATGAGCCCTGTCTGGTGGGATCCCAGCCCTTTCTTGACGTGGAGATCCTACACCCAACCACAGCGGCAGGCCGTTCTCACAACCGGCCCTACTGTTTGCCGCAGTGACCATTTACTTTTCTAAGAATTGAAAGTCTGCTTCTCGGGGCAGCATGGCGGGTACACAAAGAACATGCGAGGTTCTCTCCATCAGATAGACGACTGTAGTGTTCTTAGTCAGCGTGTAGTACCCAGACTGGAATAAAACAGACAGAGCTACAGCTTCTATTGATTCAGCTTTAACCTTTGCATATGTGAGATTAATCCAATCTAGGCTTCAAATACACGTGCTCCGGTAAAAATTCTAGTAATGAACCCGTACTTACTCAAAACCTGCCCCTAACACGACTGCCAGCGTCAGCCAGCAGCAGAGCCCCCTTGCTCTAGCCCGTAATCGTTTCTGGCAGGGTAAACCCGAGAATGTTCGTGACCTCATCTACCGAGGGATGAGTCAGCCATGTGTTTCTCCCCACTCCGTCGCCTGGAAAATTGAAGAGCAAGTGCTTCCCCTTCAGACGGCCCCATTTTATCACCACTAACAAGGACTTGATCCAGAATTGAGCCCCACATCCCTGACAGTCATCACCGTGACTCAGCGGCTGCATCGTTAAGGGCCTCACGCCGCAAACTGAACAATTCAATCATTCTGTTACCACGGGGAGTGTTCTACAACGGGTGCGCTGGGAAGTTCCCAAGCATGTGACGTTTTTTTAAGTTGTCACTCAGGCCATTTACTTACTCTTTTTTCCTAATGGTGGAGGTGAGCACCTGTTATAAACGCTTTTCTAGGTTGGTTTATTCCCCCTTGGCTAAAATAATTGCAACCATGCAGAACTGCGCTTGAATTTCAAAGCCTTAATCAATGGCCCAGGCAACAGAACTCACTGCGTACACAGACGTGCCCCATACGCTGCCTCATGGCCTCTGTGGGACGCTTGTCCTGCTCTCCTGCCCCACAGCCACCCCACGATCCAGAGCCTGGACGAGGGATGGAAGAGCAGAGACAGCCCGTGGGGAGGAGCCTGAGCTCGGGCAGAACGTCCTGACACAGCTGGGCTCTTCCCCCCGGGGTCTGACAGGCTCCTCTGAGAGCTGGGGCAGGAACAGTCTCACACACGTCAACTTGGGGGCATCCCAATGCTTCCCCACTCCACCCTGTGGTTGTGATGGGGACATGGTGGCCAGAATCCCACCCCCCACAGCTGGTGTGGGGGCCCTGCCTGCTGGGCCTCAATGGCCAATGCACCCACATTCTCTACATCCTGGATGGAAGTTCTGCCAACTACTAAATGGAAGGGGACAATGGTGCCTTCCTCCTGAGCGTGCCGTGAGGACTCGTGGCCGTATGTGCACAGGGCTCACAGCAGACGTAATAGGAAGGTATCAGGCACGCCTGCCTCGCGAGGGGGCCAGGCGCTGGGACCCACCAGTCCCACCTCTGAAGCGAGGGGCTTGCCCTCCAGACCCGGCGAGCACCCCCAGATGCAGCCCTTTTCGGGAGCTGCCTTGTCCAGGGAGAGCCACCCAGCCTGGGCTCACCCCTCTGGGTGCAGCCCTCATCGAAGGTGGCCCACATAGGCTGGAAAGGGTTGGCCCTCTTGCTGCAACTCAGGAGAGCTTGGAAGACCACGCAGCTTCAGAGTGCCCCATGGGGCTGGCCTCTGTTGAGAGCATGGCCAGCCCAGTCTCTCCTGGACCCCCGCTTCCTGTTTCCTTCCTTCCTTCCCATCTTCTGCTGAGGGTCCCCAGAACTCTCCCAAACAAATGTCCTGCGCATGGCCTGGGAACCCGGCCTCCAGGGGTCAACCCAAACTCTGACTCAGAGAACACCTGTTCGGTGGGGATTTCTCTGGAATCATCGCACAGGCATAAATCCTGAACCCACAGCACTTTCCAGCTACAGGCAGCCAAGAACACACTCTTAGGGCAGACCCCTGCCATCCATCTCTGCTCTCCACAACCAGAGTCTTGGGATGCCAGCGGAGGTCCCCTGCTGGGTAGGACACATCCATGGGCAACTTCCGTGGAGATTCACCTGCATGTGCCCCCTTTAATCCCCTACAGAAGGGATTCGACCTCTGCTTGCACCTACTCCCACCAGGGCCTTCATCTTCTCCAAGGAACTCAGGACCCCGTACCCTGAGATTGCACAGGCCGGCAGTCTCAGCCATGCGTGGTGCACAAGCAATAAGACAAGAAAACCGAATGAGGGCATCAAACCCAGGACTTCATTCGTAGTAGTGCTCACACAAAAGCTAAAACTGCAATCTAAAAAAATAATAATTTAAGCTTTTAAACAGAAATTAAGTTCAAGAAAATGCTGGTTATACACTAGTGACTCTCAGCATAGGGACGGTGGCACAGAAGTGAAGAAGTTTGAGGAAGAGGCTGGGGCCACTGTCTGTTTGGGAACACTAAGAGCGTTAAGGCAGGCTCTGCTCGGACAGGAAAACTCACCCACCCCACAGCCTGGAAATTACTGCCACCAGGTGTTGGTCTGCGTTTCATGGAGAGAAAGGGAGGTGCTGAACAGTGTCCGTCCAGCGCTCTGAGTTCAGCCAGACCAAGGGCAAGTCTAGAATTATTTGGGGGTCCCCTTTATAACTTTTACTGAAAGAACTGGATCGGGGGTTAGCAGTGGCCCGTATTAAGGCGCCATAAGAAACGGCGGATGAAAGCTGTCCTCAAAGCTACTATGAACACGACATTCAGCCCTCGAGCTAGTCATCTCTCTATGACGACCCCCGGGAGGGTCTTCTCTTAAGACTTGATCCCAGAGATGACAGGGCGCCTGGTGCTCCGTTGGTTAAGCTTCTGACTCTTGGTTTGGGCTCAGGTCATGACCTCGGGATCGTGAGACTGAGTTTTCTGTCACTCCATGCTGGGTGTGGAGTCTGCTTGAGACTCTCTCTCTCCCTCTCCCCACCCCCAGAGAAAGGCTAACTCCCCGGGCTGAAGCCCTACTGTGTGTTTGTTGTGTGCTTCTGGGCGGCAAGTGTCAGACTGCACATCTGGACTGAACCCCTCAGAGGAGCGCACGACACTTTGTACCAGTAGGTGTGCAACACAAGTTTATTAAGTAAAGGATAAAAACGTTTTGGTTTTTTTTTTAAGGTTTTATTTATTTGACAGAGATCACAAGCAGGCAGAGAGGCAGGCAGAGAGAGAGAGGAGGAAGCAGGCTCCCCGCTGCGCAGAGAACCCCATGCGGGGCTCGATCCCAGGACCCTGAGATCATGACCTGAGCCGAAGGCAGAGGCTTTAACCCACTGAGCCACCCAGGTGCCCCTGGATAAAAACGTTTTTAAAAAATAAACAGAGAACTTAATTAAGAACAGAGTAATAAAAACAACGGGGCACCAGGTAACGAGCGTCCTGTGATCTAATGACAGCCGAGAAGGGGCAAGGAGGGAGTGTCCGTCAGCGCGGTGACCATTTCCACGAGGGAGGAAGCCAGCAGCCGGCCACGCAGGACGCTCCCAGAAACTGGGACGTGGACCCGAGTCCCTGCCCACGCAAGTTCCTTCTGGGACACGTTAATTATGTGCACAAATGCCCTGCCCAAGCTTTGCACCTCTGCTTGTCACCGAAAGAGAAAGCCAGTCGACGTCCTGGCCCTCGTCCTGCGGAACCGTGTGACACGACGGAAATCCCAGTCTGTCAGTGGGTCACAGCTGGGCTGCCGTGACGAAGGACCGCAGGCTGGGAGGGAGGTGACAGACACTGAGACCGGGAGGGCAGCGCTGGCATGAGCCCCCCCCAGCTCCCTCTTCCTGGCCCTCCCTTCCCGATAGAGACAGAGGCGCTCCCTGTCTGAGGACCACTGATCCCATCATGGGGGCTCTACCCTCAGGACCCGATCACCTCCCAAAGGTCCCACCGCCTAACGCCCCCACCTGGGGGCGGGGCCAAGACTCAGCCTACGGCGGACGCATTCTGCCCCTACGAGCTGCTCACTGGGAACATGCGCTCCCACGGCGAGAGACACGGTTGGAGGAACTGTAAGTGTTTCATGAGAAAAGTGCACTGTCTGGCTCAGGAGAAGAAATTCTGATTCAAACTCTGACTGCAGAATCAGGTTTCCAGGACAAGAACTTCACAGCCGCGAGGAGACCCCCCAGAGAGGGCTGAGGCTCGTTCCTGCACCGCTCAGGAGCCCCCGGCCAGGGTGACCAGACTCAGCAGACAAAACCCAGGACACCTGGTGATTCTGGATTCAGATGAACAACAGTGTCCCCACGGGACCCTCGCAGACTGAGGAATGATTTGCAGTTTATCTGAAATCCAGATCCAGCTGGGGGTGTCCTGGAGGACGGCGCGCACCCCTCCACCTAACGCCCGATGACGCGGTCAGTAGCGCTTTCTGGAGCCCGCGCGGCCAGTACGGGTCATGCCAGCCTCCCGCTGGCGGTGCTTCTCCCCTTTACAATGGGGCCAAGAAATAAGCCGTCCGCAGGGCTTACTCCAAAACGGGGAAGGGAAAAGGGGCTTCGGGCTCTGCTCACGTCAAACCTACCACTGTGCCATCAGCAAATTAAAATCAATTGAAATCAATTTAGCCGAGATAAAGTCTCCCTCCCGGGCTGAGGCTCATCTGCTGTGCTAACAGCTCCCGGCGATGACACAGGTGCTTGTAAATTAATTAGCCTGTAGAAACACACCTTAAATGAAGCTCCCAGAACGCCCTGGCAGGGAGCCATCCTGGTCCCACGAGCTGATCAGCGTCTGTAAATATTGAGATTTGATAAAGTAAGCGGGGCTCTGGCAGCAGATGGCTGGGGATGATCTGTTGACACCGCCGGCGACGACTCGCGGGGAAGCCTGCGCTCGCACGCCTCCTCGGGGAGCCGCTGGAGGACCCCGGCCCCTCCACAGCTATTTGCCTCCTAATTGAAAATCCTTATTCCCAGATGGAGCCAAACGCGCCGCTCCAGGCACGGCTGTGCGCGGCTTGACTGTTGATACGTGGGTAATTGCTTTCAGTAATGCAGGTTAAATGTGACATTTAGCGCTTAATAAAAATTACCAAGGCCAAAGCCGTTTATCATTCTTACACTTTGGGTTGTCACTTCTAAGGGGATTCTCAAAATTCATTTGAATTCTTGAGAAGGAGACAGGCAACCCTAATGCAAGTCACTGCCAAGATACCTTGATTTGCGAGGGATCGTTTCCCTCCCCCTCCCTGCCCGCCCCCCCCCCCGCCCCCCTGCCTCCCTCCCTCCTGCCCCCTCCCTTCCTTCCTTCCTGGTACTTTTAAAAGATTTGTTAACAAAAACCATTCCAAATTTCCGATCGAGCTCAGCGCCTCTCCTCCTGTGTACTTCGTGTGTTGGAGAACAACCAAGCAGCAGCTGTTGTGTGCACAACGCTTCCCAGCCGACAAGGCTCTGCACCTCGTGCGCGGGGCGCGGAGCTCAAAGTCACTGGCTCTGAGCAGCGTAAGGAGGAGCCCCGGGGGAGAAGAGCGCGCCGGCCTCGGCCTCGGCGGACACCAGCCGCAAACGGTTCTCGGCGGAGAGGGGGAACCGTTACCTAGATCCCCAGCTCAGGCCTCCTCACCGTACTTATTTCTCACCGACAACGGGAACAATTGAGAACTGGCCTTTGGGAGAGGCCAGCTTCTGGGAATAAGGGGCCCTAGAAAAGAACTCCCCTGAGACCCCGCAGCCTTTCTCAGCAGACCTGCATCCAGAACTTGCCGGGGATGCTGACAGGCGGCAAAAGTCTCAGAGCCTCGGGCTTCCTCGGTAGAAATCCTAGAAGAAACGGCTGTGCCGCATCTCCCACTTATCTGGTCATCAAGAGTTTCCACTTTCCTCCATTCCTCCCTCCAGAACAGTCCACCACATTTAAGTCTGGCGCTGTGGTCTGAAGGTCTGTGTCCCCCCCACTCATATGTTGAAACCCCACCTGCTGTGTGATGCTGTAGGAGGGCAGGCCTGTGGGAGGTGCTTTGGTCACAAGGGTGCACCCCTGTGGTGGAGTTAGTGCTCTTACAAAGGAGACCCTCGTGGGCCCGGTCGCCCCTTCCGCCATCACAGCAAGGACACAGTGAGGAGCCACTGTCGGCAAACCCAGAAGAGGCCCGCCCCCAGCCCCCTTCAGAACCTGACCACACAGGCTCCCTGACTTCGGACCATGAGGAACACATTTCTACACTTCAAGCCGCCCAGCCCATGGCGTGTCGTCACGGCGGCCCGATGGATGTACACGTCAAGGACAACTAGTTTTGTCCTGGTACTTTTATCACCCCTGCTGTCCCTGGAAAAGATGTGGCAGGAGGCAAAGCAGGTCTGGAAACCGCATCTCAGCAAATCTGGGAGTTCGGCAACACGGTTAACATTTGTCTGTCTTGTTTTTCAAGCAACATTAATTTTCCACTTGGATTAAAAAGAAAAAGGACACGGGTCCTTTGGAACAAATGAGGAAAGTTTGAAAAAGCACAAAGAGGAAATGAAAGTATTCGAAATTTCATTGTCCGTGTATAAGGGAAGCTCGTTTTCTGGGTAAGCAGTGGGAGAGACTGACCATGTGGGGTACAGCACTGAGTGTTCAGCCTCTGGCCCCAAGTCGTCCCTGTCGCTCTTGGCTTCTCCTTGACATTTGTTGTGCACGTGTAGCCATGCCTTTTTCATGTTCTAAACAATCATTTCTAAAGGCTGACCAACATAGCACTTTGTGGATGTCCTAGTTCACATGTCTTAAAGTAAACATTTAGACTGTCAATCATTGTTAATGATGACAAATAACACTGACTATATTAGTGTATGAATATTGTGCGTATTCTTGATTCTCCTCCAACGATAAACTCCGTGATAAGAAATTGCTAAGTCAAAATGTAACACATTTATACGCTAGAAAAGTCTCAGGGTCAGACTACACTCCAAAATATCCATGAGAACCTTCAGTCCTACCATCGTGCTGGGTCTACCTCCTGTCCTTCCCAGCACTGGGCATGTGCGTGCTCTTCCTTCGCCAGTTTAATAGATAAAATGACACTCACTGTAATTGAACAGTGTAGTTGAACATTGTAACAGAGTTACAGAGTTACAGAGTAACGGAGTTACTGGCCATTTGGATTTCTACCTTTCCACATCGCCTTTGAGTTTTCCACTAGATGTGAGTCTTTACTGTCTTGTCTTGCAATCTCTATGTAGTGGATAAAATACGCCATGGACTCATATTTGTCACAAATGTTTCACCTGGTTTGTAATTTTATGTTAATTTATATATATTTTGAGGAGATACAGGAGTATTTCTTCTTTCTTATTACTTGGCTCAAACTTAACTTTGCTCCCTTTAGTGTTAAAAAAGCCTCCACATCCTAAGATTATACAGTTATAATATAGATTTTTTTTTACTGATTTAATTTTTTCATTCAATCATTCAATATCCTGTTTTTTTTTGTATGATATATGAAGTTAGGTAATTAAAACTTTTCCTCTGAATAGTTAACCAATCATTCCAACTTCCCATATGGAACAGTCCTCTTCTTCCTCCCTGAATGAAACGTTGCATTTATTGTGCACTAACTACATATCTGAGTGCATTTGGGAGTTTCCATTTTTGGCTTATTGATCTGTCCATCTGCTCTTACAGTAGCAAAACGCCATCTTAAGTATTACAGCTTCATAATTTTTGTGAATCCCTGGTGTTGATATTTCATGGGTTCTTTACAAACTGGGGCTCAGAGTTCCAATACCCGAGACCAAGAGCTGCGTGCTGCGCCGTCTGAGCCAGCGAGGCATCCCTTGCTTTGTTCATTCGTTCTAATTACCAATTTAGCACATATAAAATTTAAAATACTTTGCTCATGTTCTGAGAAAAGGCCCATTGCAGTTTTATAAGAACTGCCTTACACCTTTTTTTTTTTTAAGATTTTATTTATTTATTAGAGGGGGGGGAGGAGAGACCACAAGCACGGGGAGCGGCAGAGGAGGAAGCAGGCTCCCCGCCGAGCAGGGAGCCCAATGCGGGGCCTGATCCCAGGACCCTGAGATCATGGCCTGAGCTGAAGGTAGACAGTTAACAGACTGGGCCACCCAGGCGCCCCACCTTAAGCCTCCTATAAATCACTTTGGGGAGGGATGATACCTTTACAGTATCGGGTTTTTCCAACTGGGGCCGGACATGACACTCCAGTCACTGAAGTCTCTTTCTTTAATTTTGTCTTGCCGCGGAGGTATAGGTTTCTTATTTAGGTCCCATACAGTTCTTGTCACGTTACATCCTAGGTAAACTTTTGCAGCTGTTGCTGTAGGAGGAGAAGGCCCTCCCAGTTCTGTTATCTGACTATGGCTGGTACGTAAGAAAGCTCTCCATTCTGAACATTTAAGCTGTGACTAGACACCTTACCCTACACTCTTACTATTCCAATGGTTTTTCCAGTGATTCTTGAGTTTTCTAGGTAATCTTAATCTGAAATGACAAAATTATCTTCTCTATCCTGAAACCATTTGCTTCTTTCCTTTTTCTGTCCTATTTTGTCTGCTGGAAACTCCAGGACAAGTTAAACATGCAGGGTGCTAGTGGGATGCACGTGTGTCCCCATGTCAACGCAGTGCCCCATGGTTTTCGTAGTGACGAGATGCTGGCTGGGTGTGAAAAGACAGACATCTTTCATGTTGTTGAATGACCCTTCCATTCCATTTCTGTACATCTCTGAAATCCCCTCCATCGTATCTCCACATCTCCCACCTAAACTGTTTTATAGAAAAATTCCAATAATCTGTTCCGACTCTGCTCATTCACTTGTTAATTCACTTGTTCACGCAGCAAGTACTCCATTTCCTTCATTTGGCTGAATCTTATTTATTGCAAAACACACACACAGAGACACACAAAATACATCCGCTCTAGATTCGTAATCTTGCAGAGACTTTCTCTGCCCCAAATCTGGGCCTTTCTGTGCTCCCAGGACGGCCTGCACACACTCTAAAAACCTGCCCATAGCTGTGTGTGCTGCCTCATTTCCAAAGATGGCCCATGGCCATGCCTTCTGGGTTGCCCACCCCCATTGTCTCTGGACTAGACCTGAGTCCCATGAGCCAGTAGAATGGGCTAGAATGACACTGTGCGAGGCTCAGGCCTAGCTACTGAGAGGACCAGCAGCTTCTGGGCCCCCTTCTTGGAACATGGTGTGTCGAAGTTCCGAACCACCCTGTAAACAGTCAGTACTCCTACCGGAAAGACCAGAGAGACTATGTGGGCACCACGTGGAGAGGGGAGGCCCCCGCATGCCACCATCAATATTTTGTCCACAGATGACTCCAGCACTTTCTGGCTGCGACCACATGAATGGCTCCAGAAGGATCCGCCCCACCCCGCGCCACTGAGCCCAATCCACCTGCAGAACCTAAGAGGAGGCCACTGTGTGGGTTGGTTACACAGCAGGAGGTAACCACACACTTTCTATCTCACAGATTTACTCCCTTGTCTCCCCAGATAAGCCAAAAGGTCCTTGGAAACCTCAGGCAGTCCTGCATCCCGGCGGCTGTATCCTGGATTCACAGACCTATGAGGCAGCGGCGGACACAGAGCTCAGCTCAGTCAACCTAGAGCTTTTGACTCAGAAGAAATGCTGAAATATGAGTTCATTTCACAACCTATCAAATTAAAACCAGGATCAGAGTTGACATGAACCTTCAGATTTATCAGATGCATTAAACCTTTGACAACAGCTGTTACTAGTCAATTCTGCGACTTGTTCCTACAACCTACTTTGATTATACATTTTACCCAATATATAAAACTCAGAAGCAGCTTGGCTTATAGACCGTTGCAAACTCAAGTGAGCCCATGAATGCAGAATGTCTGTAAACCCTCTATCATCACCTACAAATGCCAGGAACTATTATTAACTTGTCCCTCCCTCAGTTTCCTGCTATCTGTGAGGGGTCTCGGGCTCTGAGCCCTCACAGCACAGCCAGGAAGCCGGGCATGCGGAGACATAACTGTGCTCCAAAGTTGGAAGTGATGCATCCCTGAGAGGTGCCGAAGAAGAATCCGGAGAGGGAAGGAGACAGAGGGGCAGAGGTGAGGAGGGGAGAGGGCTGCATCTCACTTAGCCTTAAACAGCAAATAGTTTGGGACATTTGCAGGTGGGGAGAGGGGCTTTCCAAACGGGGAAGTGGCCCCAGCAAAGACACCAAATGGGCCCACAGCGGGCGTCCAGGTCCATGGGAGAGTCCGTAGGGTCAAGTCCACAAAGAGCGCCGTGGAACTTCAGGATTTAGAGGAATAACAATGTGTTATTTTATCGGGAAAATGATGTGAAGTTGGCAAGTCTGCCAGGAAGAGGGAAGTTAAAGGAACAGACAACAACTCAGACACTGTCTTTCTGGGGACTAGAAGCAGAGAATCCCGGGTTCACTTCTGTCCACAGGTCCTACAGTTGATGAAAGAGGATCACGGAATTCTAGGATTTCTAGGATTTCAGAGCAGCAGGGACGGGACAACGAGCAAGACAGACTCATGAGCTACAAGCTAAGTGAACGGATACTCAGCCCTAGGCAGCGACACAGCTGTACCGGATGGGAAAGGATGGGCATCATCCCCGAGGCCTGGTGGATGGCCAGGCCCCGCTGCTCTGACCCCCAAACACCCCACAGGTTGATCCTGGCTGACATAGGGCCCCCGGACACGGCCCGTGTGACAGCTGATGCTCGTTCTGACTCGTTCTACCTCCAGGACGTCGCAGCTACTCAGTCCTTAGAACGTGATTCTTGGTTACAGATAGTGGTGTCCGTGTTCACGTCGCAGAGGCGGAGCCCTCCCCCGTGGGATTAGTGCCCTTCAAAGAGGACACATGGAGGGAGCCGCCCTCCTCCTCTCCGCAAGTGCGGACGCCTCGAGAGGCTGGCCCTTCTGGAAACAGGAAGGAGCCCTCACTCGGCAGACGCCCAGCTGGCCGACGCCTGGGTCTTGGGCCTCCGGGCTCCAGAACTGTGAGAAATAAGTGTCCGCTGTTGACGAGCCATCACTCCGTGCTCTTCTCTTACAACACCCCAAGCAAACACACCCTGAAAGATGCCGTGCTGGGCGGGTCCCAGGAAGCAGCCCAGTCAAACAGCTTGAACTGTCAGATGGCCCATCAGGGTGCGGATGGGCACAGCCGGGCCAAGAGGATGTCCTGGGCGTGGTGGGGATTCACCCTGGTCTTTGATCCCAGACAAAAGGGATCCGAAGCACCCCATTCGCTGAAGCCCTCTTTCCAAACTGGGGATGGGGACGCCCCCATCCCCGGTGAATCCACACCCAGAAAGGTAAGAGGCCACGGACACACCCAGGTGGGAGGAGCCTTCCTCGGCAGCCACATCCAGCCCCGAAAGCTGCACTGACTCTCCAACATCCTGAAACACACACAGGCCTCTGCGACGTGAACACTGACACCACTATCTTGCTGGAGGCAGTCACCTCCCTGGGAATGAGCCCAGGCCGCCCTCCAGCCCCACAGGCCCTATAACTGGACCGGGGTCTAGAGCTTCATTGGGATTTTAAAACAAGAGCAGCAAGCCTCTGCGGCAAGCGGCGGGGGCAGGAGCATCGGCCACTCGGAGAGCATTTCGGTGACTCAAAGGTGCGGACTCTGTCTCCCCCGCCGGACGGGGCTCTCAGCGGGCCGAGCTCACAGCTGATTCCGGCTGCGTCTGTGCCTGACACGGGGCCCTGGGCAGAGCAGTGGACTTGGGAGAGTGGCATCAGCGACGGAAACCATCCCCGCGGAGCAGCACGACGCTCACGGAGCCGCACCGGACACGGCCCTGAGCGGACAGCCCTGTCCGTGGATTTCCTTCTTGACTCCTTGTCACAAATGTGATGTCTGCATGTCCTCTCAGTCATAAAGCAGACGCAATGCGAGGCTGCTCGCTTTCTGTCCTCGACAGCCTCTCCCCTCCCCTCCCGCCACCCTCGGCGCACGCAGCGGATCAGCAGCCCCTCTGGGGAAAATAACTTCGGAAAACTGCGTAGTGCATGGTAAGTGGCTTAATGGGTAATAAAATGGCTTGTGCTTCAGAGACTGCTATTTAAAGACCAACTTGACATTTTATGTAAAATGAACACCCATTTTTAGAGAACCATGGGACCTCACCCAGCTTTCCTGCCAAATTGGCTGTTTGTGGAGGACGTCTTCCTTCAAAGCCAGTTAGATGCCCCTTCAGAGACCCATTAAGAAGACGAGGACAGCTGCTCTTTCCAAACACCCCAAGCCACAGGCAAAAACCACAAGTGGCGTCTCAAACTCCACAAGGTAGGCCCGTAAGCTGGCGGTCTAAGGACCAAGCCTGTGTGCTTGCACGCGCCGCCGCAGGGGTAGAACTTGAACCCGGGGGCCCCTGGGGTTCGCTGGCACCCCGGCCAAAGCCTGGTGCCAGCCTCAACACTCCCCGCTCCGGGACGGTGCCCTGTCCTCCCCGCTTCTGCCCTGCTCCTCGACACCGCCGGCCGGGCGCCCGACTCCCTCCGCCCCCGCTGCTGCCCCTTCTCCTTCTCCACCGTCCTCTGCCGCCGGACCTCCTCCTGGAGCACAGCTCCCCGGGCACCTGGCGGGCCCGGTCAGGGGACCGTGAGACTCTCGACCTGGGGGCAGCATGTTCGAGCCCCACGGTGGGTATAGGGATTATTTAAACGTGAAATCTTCTTTAAAAAGCAAATAAATAATAAAGTAAAGCACAGCTCTCCGCAGATGAAGTCCTTTGATGGCTCCCGAGCCTTCCGTGAGGCCCGACCTCTCAGCAGGACAGCCAGCGCTGCTCCGCGTCCGGCCTCCGTCCACGTGTTCTCTGAACTCTTGCGGCCAGCAGGGGGGACAGTCACTGTGCCCCTGGCAGACGGAGCGGACGCGCTGGGATCCTTTCCAGCCCCTCGCAGCCCAGCCCGGCCACGGCACACGCTCCCGCCAGCGAGACGGGAGTGGGAGGGGCCCGGGGGGGTCTGAGGAGCTGCCGCTTTCCTCACAGGCTGGGCCTCGGGCGGCTGCCTCCCCTCAACCAGTGTCACGGTGGCTGTGACATCTGAGCGCTGGCCTCCCCCACGGCCACAAGATGCCAGGCATGGGGATGACGGCCCACAAGCCAGAGGTGGAAACCGAGCCCCCTCGGTGGGCCTTCAAGCAGCTAAGCCAGCGCCACGAGCCCCTGCTTCGGAATCTTGTCGTGAGGACAGTCAGTCCAGTGAGGACAGTCAGCCCTCGGAAGCTGGTCCGTGATGGCAGCCGCAGGACCCCCAGCTGCTCCGCAGACACACGCGGCCCCAGCCCCGGCACCTCCGCCCCCGGTGCTCCCTCACGCCTCCATCTGGTTCCCGCTCCTGTGCACCCCCAGAGGTGCCTCCTCAGCCTCCCGGGACCCCCGAAAGCCCCGGCTGGGAGTGTGGGGTCCCCCCTTCCCTCCTGCGATGAGCGCCCCTCCTCCTGCTCCCTCCTCCGGGAGGACAGCCGCCGCACAGCTCTCCACACCCGCGCTCTCCACACCAGCCGCCCGCAGAACGGGAGAACACGGGCTCTAAAGGGAAGAACACAGCTGGGAGGCGAGAGGCGGGAACGGCTGCCCACCTCGGGGACAGACACCCGAGAGTCTGGCACCCCGACACCTGCACAGTGTGGGAGGGGACAGAGCTCCTGCCTCCCCTGCTCGGGCCAGTCTGGATCCCGGCCCTGTCCTGCTCCGACTGCTTCTCCAGGCCAGCTGCCTCCAGACCAGCGCAGCTAACCTGCGGCTACCGTCCGCCCCTTCGTCCACTGGGCCCACGTGTGCTCAGGCCCCACGCACCACGTGAGGCACGGAGCGCTGGAGAGCCAGCGGTGCCCAAAACGGCGGCGGGCTCTGTCCCCCCTTGGCTGGCTGCCAAGCAGTGGCCCATGGCGGGCGGGGATTGGGACGGGGCAGGAGGTGGCCATGGGAAAGGGTGCAGGCGGGGAACCTTGTCCACATGCGGGGAGGACAGCTGAGCTCAAGCCTTGAGGCACGCGTAACGACTGACCAGAGGGAGAGGGCGTGAGAGGCAGGTCCGGACAGAGGTTTGCCAAGGCCCAGGGGACAGAAGGTGTCCGTCCACTCTGACAACCAAGAGCGTGAGCGCGGCCAGGCAGGCGATCTGTGGGAGGTGGAGATGGGGCTGTGGCAGGACAGAGCAGCCGCGGGCATAGGGTCACTCCCGGGTGGGTCGCGGTGTCGAGCACTACCCTGACCCAGGGCCAAGAGGCCTGGACCGCGGGGGCCCTAAGCCGGGTGCTGCTCTAAATGCTCGTGGACCCTGCTCACGTCATCCGCACGCGGCCTGAGGGATGGGCTCCTGCGGCTGAGAGAGCTTGGAGAGGCTGCGTGAGCGACCCCGGCACAGGGCTCGGGGTTCTTAGCCACCCCCGTCTCCATTACGGGGCTGGCCTGCGCCCTGGCCTCTGGCAGCCAGTCGCCACCAGCACCCGCCCGCGGTGACAACCACGATGTCTGCAAACGCTGTCAACAGCACAGGGGACTCAGGAGGAGCGGCAAGGACCGCTGACCACTGGGTGGGCCGGGCGTGAAGCCAGCTCCCCCGGGCCTGTCTCCGGACCGGTTCCACGACCCACTCACCAAACCCAGCTTCAGGGAAGCGAGCGGGGAAGGCGCGGGTGGGAGAGGAAGGGCCGGACCACAGGGGACAGCAAGGCCGGGCTGGACCACAGGGGACAGCAAGGCCGGGCCGACCACAGGGGACAGCAAGGCTGGGCCGCGCCGTTGCCCTGCGATGCCGGGGAAGCCGCCCAAGAGTGTCTGAAACAGACGGGGACGGCGTGGTGTCTGAAAGGAGAACCGAGTCCCAGGTGACAGCTGAGGCCTGGGTGACAGTCCCCGGGGGCTGCTGTCTGGCCCCCACCTTACCTTCCCAAAGTAAGGGTTTTCTCAAAGAAGCGAATGGGATCACATTTATCCGTTTAAAACTCTGCAAGGAGATATTCGCTTCCCAGGTTTTCATAACAAGTTGCCAGAAACTGGGCGTTCTAACCCAACAGAAACTGGGCGTTCTAACCCAACAGAAAGGTCTCTCCTCACGCCCTCCTGCAGCCTGGAAGTCCGACACAGAGGTGTGCGCCAGGCCGGTTCTCGGGCGGTCCCCCTCCGTGAGCCCCCTGCCTCCTGCTCCTGTCCCCACTTCCAGGCTGGTCTGTGGCCTCCGTGCTCCTCGGCCGGCCGACGTGTGGCGCCGTTCTGTGGCGCGTTCCCACGGGGCTTCTCCTGTGTGAGTCTGTGTCCTACTTTCCTCCCCTATGGGGACACCAGTCATATGGGATTGAGGCCTGCCCTACTCTGGGGGTCCCCTCTTAACCCAACCACGCGCACTCGTGTAAGGCTCTAGTTTGAGTCTGTGTGTGGCACACGCGGGTTCACGTCCTCCTGAGTCCTGGCGCAGGCCTGTGACACCACGGCCCTGCTGGGACAGGAATGAGGGTGCTTCCACCCGCGACAAGGGGCTCCCCCAGCAGAGGTCAATCCCTGAAGAAAGGGTAAGGTCTCCGTCATGCTCGCACCCCAGCATCTAGCCCTGGGCCACGCGGCCCACACTAGGGGCTGAGTTCAGGGAGACGACAGCCACCGTCGCGTACGTGCCCACCCTTCCACGCAGCTGAGGAAACACCAGCCAATGCCACGGAAACAACAGAAGAACGAGTGGGAGCCGACTGTGTTGAGGCGGCCAACGCCAGCGGCAGGGAGCTCCGCGGTGGCTTCCGTGGTCCGGGCAACGTCTCTTCGTGGAGAAGCAGGCCCTGGAGGGGAGTCAGGTTTAAGTGAACCCTTCCCCGGAGGCCCGCTCCTTGGCGGACAGAGAGGTCCTCGAGGACGGGGCTCCCGTCCTCCAACAGAACGGGGCCTCCTGCTCACAGCACATGCGCGCGGGAGCCGGGCGATGCCGGCGTGACGGTGAACGCGCTCGCCAACTCCACGATGCTCAGACAAGGGTCTGGGTCTGGGGAGGTCGCGGAAGGTGCCGGACGGCAGCAAGCGGTGCCCAGCCGTGCAGACGGTGGAGTGAGTGGGGCGGACTAAGTGAAATCAGCGGAGGGTAAGGCCGGGCCGAGCTCGGGACCACGGGGCACCCAGTGCAGCGGGACGCAGGCCTGACACCCGGCAAAGTCGTCTGCTCCTCACCACCTGCTAGACTGCAGACTCTTAAAGACCAACGCCGTCAAAGCATTTTGCATCCTTAAAGCATACATCCTGCACCATGTGCTCTCTGCTCCCTTCCGCAGAGAGAAGCTCGCCAGGACGCAGTCCCTCGTGGAAAGCAGAGCTTGTTTCCCTAACGACGCATCCGGTGCTACTGCAAACATCGGCCAAGTACATGAAGGCAGACATGCCAACATGGAGGCGGATAATCACCAGATGAGAAGGGGGTTCTGTGGTCCCTAAATGGGGGAACTGCTAAGCTCCGCAAAATCGGCAGAGCATCACTACTTCGCTTCCCAGAACCTCCGGACACGGACAACCGCGTGACTCACCGAGAGGAAGTGCGACCCTTACTGGATGTTTGTCCTGGAAAGTCCTTTATGTAAGACTAATTACCTGCAAGGGAAAAAAAAAACATGTCCCTCAGAAAAGCTCCAAATGTGCCGGTACCAGGAAAGCCCAGAGAAATGCTTTTGAGTTGAATTAGATCCACCAGAAGTCAGAGTGACCAGGAGCAGTAAACCGGTCAAGATTTTCTCCAAGCGCCGCAACAAGTAAGACTGGACTGGAGACACATCGCTCCCTGCTCTTCCCCTGGAGGTTCGGAAGCTCCTCAACAAATGATATAACAATTCTTGAGTGTCAGGTGGGCAGCCGTCTCTCTGGCCACAGCCCCATGGCTACGTTGGCCATGGCCTGCAAGACCATCTCTTTGAAGAGAAAGAAAAAGAAAAAGAAGTTCGGATCCTAGCGCTGGACAGGGTGACCGTGATGAGCTACCCAGTGAGGCAGGGGACAGAGGAAGCGGCGACTGTTGGGCCAGACTCGGTCAGACTGTCTCCTTGACTGAAGACGTGGCATTACTCGTTGACACGACACTCCCCTGCAGCTAAAACTGCTCCCTGTGGGCCCCGTGGCCGAGATCCCCATGACAGAGCCCTGCTGAACGGGCCACACAGTCCCGTTACACACTCCCACTGAAAGGGCATAAAGCGGCCCCCACTGGCAGAGCGTGGAGGACGGGGGACAGGACCCCAGCGCCCTTCTCCACAGGCCACTTCTCCAGCGAGTTGGGTGTGTCCTAGCAAAGATTCCTCCACAGAGGAAACGGAAATGACGCGAGGGTCCCACCACCCTCCAGCGGTTGTTAGAACACACGGGCTCACAGGTTAGACCAGCGTGAAAAGTGCTAAACATTACGGGAAAGGAGTAAGCCAGCCAGGCCAGGACAGTTCTCCCAACGATCAGATACACGGATACCTGTCTGTCCACACAGACACATCGGGATAGGTCTGTACACACACGTGTGTCAGGTACACACACAGACATGTGCCCGTCTCCATCTATGGATACACGTACGCGCATCTATCCTTATCTAGCTGCATGACCTAGACATGCACCGTGTGTGATTCAGAGAGATCCCGGAGAGAGGTTGGGGCCGAGTTCTGGGAGTACAGGTCGCCAACATCACGCGTGTTGACCTCGTCACGTCTGAATGTCCATTTCCTGAGAACAAGGCTCATCTGTGACACAACCTCCACATCCCCCAGGAAGTTCTCCTACTGAGATCTGTGCGCATGTTAAAGACACACGTGTGGGGGTGCCTGGGTGGCTCAGTGGATTAAGCCGCTGCCTTCGGCTCAGGTCATGATCTCAGTGTCCTGGGATCGAGCCCCGCATCGGGCTCTCTGCTCAGCTGAAGCCTGCTTCTCTCTCTCTCTCTCTCTCTGCCTGACTCTCCGCCGACTTGTGATCTCTCTGTCAAATAAATAAATAAAATCTTAAAAAAAAAAAAAAAAAAGACACACGTGTGACCACTCAGAAAGGAACAGCATGGAGGAGGCTTAGGGCCGGACGGTCCGGGATCCGTCTCATTTCTGATCCCCAGTCAGTGAGGGGCCTTTAGAAAGGGTGGGGCGACCCACTCTTCGTCGAGCTCCAAATAATATCAGGAATTGCCTTCACTTATTGGAAGCGTTTTCTGAAAATTCCAGCATCTGTGAAAACTACATGAAATGCTTTGGTCCAAGGCTTGGGCACTTAGAAACAGGAATGTGAGACTGTGTGTGACGGGGACGCCGCGTCCTCACGGGGACCGTGCTGGCAGCGCCCTCCCCGTCCACGCCGCAACGGAAGACACAGTCCCCCACTGAAAGCAGGGCGCTGACGGGGCCCTGCGGGGCTAGTGGAAGTCACAGAGACACAGAGGGCCCAGCTCTGTGGCTGCTGGGCCCCCCTAAGCCAGGAGTACAGCTCCAGTCCATGAAGCCTTGTCCCGTGAAACAGAATTCCAGTGGGGTGTGCGATCCATCCTCTGGAGGCGCCCAGCCCCGTGGGCAGCTGGAAAACCGCAGGAGGAAGACAGCACAGCCCTGGGACACTGTGCAGAGCCCCCCAGCCCCTCGGCCCCCCAGCCACCCAGCCCCGCTGTCTCTGCTCACAGAGCACCCGTCCAACCCAGCCTCAAGCCGCGCCGGAGACGTGGCGCTCCAGACAGCCAACCTGGGCGCTACTGGAAGGCAAGTATGTGGGGGGCGGAGTCAATGAGAACTTGAAACGACCCGTCTGGATGTTCATCCCAGAGGCTCTGGGCAGGCTGACGCCACGCTGGACATGGCCCTGTGTTCTTTAGACAGAAAGGTCCAGGCCTCCCCCAGGAGATGAGCACAGCGCAATTAGCCAGCGCGTGCCCCCCAGCCTGGCGCGTGTGGCTGTCCCCACGGGACAGGAAAGGACGGGCAGGATGGGGGTCCCAGCTCCCCTTCCAGAGGACTGAGGCCCAAGGTGATGGTGCTCACCGTGGGGTCCCAGGCACACAGACTCAGGGATTGCTGGCAAGGGCACCGGAGACGCGTGTGAGAACACGTACTTCCACCAGCCACCCAGTTGTCCTTCGAGATAAAATATTGACCACAGCCCTAGGCTGGTCAACATTTTTGTTTTCAGATCAATACGTCTGATGGGTGCTCTCGACGCAAGTCAATAATGTCTTGTGACTGGGGCCTCACTCTGTCGCTGTGAGCGGTCTGCCGCACGGAGCCGCTCACAGGGGCCATCGCTGACCGCGGAAGGACCCGCCCCCTTCTGTGGGCAGCAGGACACTCGGCCAGTCTGTTAAAGGACTCAGTGGCCCAGCTCGGCGGTTACGAGAGCTGCTCAGCCACGGGAGAGGTGAGGAGAGGGGTGACTGCAGGAGACATGCCACCGTGGGGGACACCAGGGGCTGCCGCGGCCAGCAGGCACTGAGGCTCCACCAGCTGGGGCACAGGCGAGTGTCGGGGCAGGGGGAGACTCACAGGCCCCTGGGCACAGGGGTCTGGAAAACAAGGCTGCAGTGCTCAAGGTGGGGAAGGGGTCAGCCATGGCATTGGGCCAGAAGAAGAGCACAGAGCCGGCCGCCGGCAGCTTTGGGGGCGTCCCGCTGCAGACCGAGGCATAAGGGGCATGAGGGGGTCAGGGGAGCCTAGGAAGCCTTTCCGGTGGAGAGGTACAGGGAATGGGCCATGTGTGAGGCCATGACACACCCAGGAGCTACAGGCGACCTCCACCTGCAGAGAGGACACAGGACAAGAGAGTCCAGGGGACACTGGAAGGACAGGACGGGGTTGCTTAGGCCTCTAGGGTGAGCCGTGAGTGGGACGTGGGTGCTGGAGGGCCCTGCGGAGGGAGGCCCTGCAGGGGAGGCCCAGCAAGGAGCAGGAATGCAGATAGAGGGGCGCCTGGGGGCTCGGAGGGCTAAGCATCTGCCTGAAGCTCAGGTCGTGACCCCAAGGTCCTGGGATTGAGCCCCGCCTCGATCTCCCTGCTCAGCGTGGAGCCTGCTTCTCCCTCTGCCTCCGTCTCTCATGAATTAATTAATTTATTAATTAGTAAGGAATGCGGACAGGAGGCTGGCGGCCGGCTGTGGGAGCAAACCCAGGGGAACGCAGGGCACTGGGGAGGCAAGGCCGGGACCCCGGCAGGACGGCCACTGAGGGACATTCCCACGGAGAAACGGCCCGAGGGACCCTTCTCACTGCAGAGCACAGGCCAGGAAGGAGCACTACAGCATGTTAGGGACGCGTCTCACCTACATCCTCACGATGTTTGTGTGTCATAAGAGCTCGGCCAGAAGCCTGCGCTACACTCGCAACGAAGACACAACGGTCCACGATAAGGTGCCGGGATTTTACTGCACATGGAGACGGCGCAGCGGATGAGAGTCGGTGGTGGGTGTTCGGTGGTCCGTGCATGGAGCAACTGTCTAAGACACGGTCTCAGGGGATCTCACGAAGCTGGAAATGCCGTCGAGGGAGAGCGAGACCAGAGCGAACAGACTTGTTCAGGGATTTGCCCTGAACTGATCCGAGCACAACAGCAAAATGTCACCCCCTCCAAACGCCCCACGCTGGGTCACGGAAATGTGAATCTGGGGCTCCAGAATGAGGTCTGGAGCAAATATGGACGTACAGGGTGCCCAGTGGGAAGAGCCGCTGGATTCAGTTCCAGCCGAGTCCAACTAGATTTAGGGATTCTGCGGTTTTGATCTCCTCAAGGGACTTACTTTCTGGCGCACAGGTCGCCGTGTCACACGTGAGTGTAAACTGCCCGTCCTACCTCCACGCACCACCTTCGTCCCAGCGGCAAGCCCTGGAGGTGCCACCCCCGGCCGCGCGGAGAACGGGGAAGAGAGGCGGCACAGGTGCTCTGGGTGCACAGGGTGGGCGCGGGGAAGGCTGGTGGCTCGGCCCCCCTCTGGAGCGCTAGCACCCCTGCAGGGCCATCGGCATGGGCCCCCGGGAGCTGCGGTTTGAGCCCCATGTGGCACGATGGTGCCTGCGGACATGTGGGCCCCTGCGCCTGCCACAGAGCCCAGGCCAGCCTCTCACTCAAGTGGCTGCAGGCGGGCAGGGGCAGGGGCGTCTCAGAAGGACGGTGGACATGGCCAGGCCAGCCCAAGGGGCCACACCGCACCCCACCAGATGCGCCGGGGCGAGGCCACTCAAGCAGCCCGTATCTCTCCTTAGGGAGGTTTCCCTGGTTCAGATTCGGGACGGGAGGCTGTTCGGTCTGCAGAGCAGCAGTGCCAGGTTCCAGGAGAGCCCTCGGTCGACCTCTGTCCCACGGCTGCTTTTATGGAACCGGGAAGCCTGGCCCTGGGGGTACAGCACCGCGAGGAAGCCCCTCGAGCTACCCGGTGCCACTTGCTTCGGGCCAGACCTTGATGAGGCAGGGCCAGGGGCTCGTGATGCAGAGAATCAAGACTGTCAGAGCTCCGCAGAGCACATGCTCACAACCTGAGCTGTGGGGGTGCGGCGGGGCCCGTCCCACCGGGGGTGGGGGCACAGCCTTCAACTTCCACGGGCTCAGTCGAGCCCGGGAACCCTGGGAACTTGCCGAACTTGTGAACTGCCATGGCCTCAGACGTCCGCTCTGCCGAACAGAGAAACACTGTGTGCGGGAAGAGAGCTCTCGGGGCCGCAGGACAGCAGCCTTCCTCTCAGATCCGGAAGACCTTGCCTCCCCGCCTCCGGCCCCACGTCGGCTGGAGAAGCGTCCTCCTCTCTCCCTGGGGTCCAGCACGCACCCGGGTCCGCGCGATGTCCACGTCGTAAACGCCCATCCCACTAACCAAGAGAATCTGGAAGACGGAGCCCTAAGTTCATCATCAGGGACTACCAGGGACAGCACCGGGCACCCAGATGCTCCTCAAATGTTTGCTGGATGGAGGGACAGACGGAAAGACGGAGGCAGGGATGGAGGGACAGACGAAGGGAGACGAATGGAAGGGGGAGGGGGGGAGGGGGGAGGGGGGAGGCGGCGCGAGCACGGACGGTCGGGGGTAAACGGAGGGCGTGGGTGCGCAGATGAACGGATGACGGAGGGAGGGACGGACGGACGGACGGACGGAGGGACGGATGGGAAGGGGGAGGGGGAGAAGTGTGAAGGGAGAGAGGGAGGGGGGAGGGGGAGGGACGGAGCGTGCGGCAGATGAACGGGTGAGGGCCGACGTGTGCACAAAGTGGGCAGCAGGACCACAGGTGGAGAGAAGGGGTTCAAAGCCTGCCTGAGGCTCTGCGGCTCCTTACGGGCCACGGGCTAGTCTGTAAACCTTCTCGCTTCCTCCTCTACAAAGGGAGGGACGCGGTGGTTTCTAAAGGCATCTCCACTTGGCACGGCCAGCACGTCCCTCTGCGAAGGGCGGGAAGGATGATCTCAGTGGCTCTTTACAGAAGTGGCCCCTGGCACAGACGAGGCAGCAGCGACCCGCTTGCTCTCGCCCTGCGGGATGGAGCTGGGGACCCCCTGGGTCCCGCATCCCCAGGACAGCTCAGAGCCCAGCCAACAACAGAAGGTCGTGCAGAGGCCCTGGCTCTGGGCTCTCCTGGCCTCTGCGCTGGGACTACCCGTCACTGGGGCTCGGGGGTCAGGACAGACCCCTCCGGGAGGCTGCCCCATGCAGGGCGGCAGGGCCAGGCCAACAGAGCCCCAATGGCAGCCCCTGGCCGAGGCAGGGCCATGGCCAGGAACCCCAGAGAGGCCCCCACAACAGTCCTCTGCAGAACCGCTCAGCCCAGGGGCCCAGCAGAGGCTGCTGAGCCCTGGGAGCCCACACTCTGGAGTCATAGGGAGGGGGCTGAGCCCCCGCCCCGACAGGCCCAGCTGAGACAGTGTCACTCCACCGGCTCCCTCATTTCCAAGAGTTCAGCAATACAATGTCTCTTCACGCGGCCGCTCCAGAATGATGCTGGTGAACCCCGTGAGCTCGGAGTATCGGCTCTGAACCCCCCACTGCCACGCCTCTATGCATCCCGGGCCTGGGAACCTAGAATCACCCAGAGGGCTTCTGAGACACACCGCTGGCCCTGCCCCACGGGTCATGACGCAGTCGGTCTGGGAGGGAACCACAGTCTGCATTTCTAGCAAGTTCCAGGGTGACGCTGAGACTACGGGTCCGGCGGGGTCTGCGGAGCGGCCTTGCCCCCTGCCCCCTGTGAAGACGACCTACGGGCTCCTCTCAAGGAGCAAGGCCAGGGCGAGGCCAGGGCTCGGGAATGCAACAGGGGCTCCTGTGACAGGGTCAGGGAAAGAGGAAAGTGTTTTGCAGGTGAATAAAGGCCCCTAAGTCAGTTTGCTCTGAGTTAACCAAGGAGAAGTTTATCCTGGGTGGGCCAGACCCAATCAGGTGAGGCCCTCCAAGGTTCCAGGTCTTAATGACGAATGGGGCGCCGAGGAAGAGGGCAGCAGGGAGCAGGAAAACACCCCAAGCACCTGAGCCCCCTCCGCCCCAGCAGAACACGCTCCAGTCGGGGCTACGGTGGCCGACACAGGACACCAGCCCCGAGAGAGAGGTCGCGAGCCAAGAGGGCCACTGCACTGGGCCTGGACTCGGGACCACAGAAACCAGGACAGAAAGCTTGCACTATCCACTGCCCTCTTTGTGGCATTAGACATGAGTACACGGGGTGTGGGGGGCACACCAGGGTCCCAGGTCCCTCCCAGGGACAGAGCTAGTTGGGGGCAGCAGCCTGGACCCCGGGAGAGGCTCCGGCCCCACAAGGACGTCTGACACCACCAACACTGAGAACCCCTGTCTCCTGTGGCAGTTCCCACACTGTGGTGGGTGACAGCTAGTGGCATCTGCCCTCCGGGCTCCGCACGGGACGCGGCAATAGACCGTGGTCGGTGCAGAAGCTCACTCCACGCCCGAGATCTGTCGGGGCTCAGGGAAGCCGGAGAGCAGCGTCCCGATGCCGGCTCGTCCTGCAGGCCAACACCCAGCGACGCGTGCTCGGTCGCTCAGAGCTACTCACCTGTGCCCAAGCGGACATCATTTGGGGAAACCTGCCATGAGTTCCAGGGCTTGGCCTGGAGGCCATGGGGCTTGCTGCCGCCCCTTACCCCCGCCTCCAGGCACGTCTGTGTCCCTGACAGCGGGAACCCATTGCTCAGCGTTTCCCCCACGGAGCAGCACCCAGGCCAACATCGCAGAGCCTCAGGCCACACCACGCAGCCTGTAACCTCGCCCAGCCCGACTCCACCTGCCAGGGGGACCACAGGACGCTCGGTCACGAGTCGCTGCTTTGAACTGATGTCAGCAGAGCACTCAGGGCTCCTTGGGAGGACGTGCTGTGTGACGATTGCTCACCCACCGTGTCTTCATCTGTAAGCACACCCCCATGGGCACATGTGTGCACACAGGCGCACACACCTACGTACACACGCCGTACACGCACACTTCAGCCCACACTCGTGTGCACGGTGCACACACGCATTTATACACGTGCACGTACACACACTCCCCTCTCAACCAAACCCTCCCTCCCAAGCGTGACTGCAGCAGCACGGACGTACTGAGACTCGTGTTCTGAACACTGAATCCTTGCCGTCCGACGCTGCTCGACTCGCCCTTTAACCCTGTGTCTACGTAATGATGCTGGTTGCTTTAGAAACACTTAGCCGACAGAGCTGGGCAGAGAACTGACCCTCCAAACATCTGTGCGGCCTTTCCCCCCAGAACGTGTGCCGCTGTACGTTTGAGTGTGACCTTCACGCTCCAAGGTCCCTGCTTCTGACCACGACTGGACGCGCTGTGGGTCTGCGGCCAGGGGCAACCAGGTCCTGAAGAGTGTGTTCCCATCGGTCTGTATTTCTAGGTTCCCCCGATGAGTCCAAAGCCCGACCAAGAACCCCTGATATGAAACCATGAGGTTCCAGGGCATAGGCAAGAATCAGACCAGTCCCCTCATCCAGCCTCCATAGTGAGGGCTGTGGACCGGCTGTGCGGACCACCCCGGCTGGGGGCAGTTTGGACAGGCCCCCACCCTCACCCAGGGCACTGGCAGGCACTAAACTTGGGGCACAGACCCACAGCTCTGGGGGCTCACTTGGTTCACACCAGCATCTTGTCTGTCTGAGCCCCAAATCAAAGGTCCCACCCGGAGGAAGGAGTCGCGCTCAGCCGGCCAGGGCGGCCTTGGCCTGCAGAAGGACAAAGCCAGAAGTCAGCCTCCATGTCAGGCCTCCACTTCCGTTTCCACAAACCGGCCAAAGCAATCTCTCGAAAAAAAAAAAAAGCAAGCCTATGTCACTGTGTCCCCCGCTCCTAAAATACGTCAGGAGCCGCCACTGCTCACAGACTAAATACAGACTCTTCCGCAAGACCCCAGGGCCAGTCTGACCTGGCCCGTCGCGCTGTTCCTCCGTCCTGCCTGCTGCCTGACCCCCCAGCCGCCCCCAAGAGCCCACGCACCGAGCTCCCTGCGAGGACGTGGCTGCCCGTCCTGGCCGCCGCAGCCAGGCGTGAGGCCCAGCACCAGTGCGCCCGCGCCGTCGGGGCCCGCAGGCTGGCGAGGGTCCGTCCATGGGCCGCCTTCCCCGGGCAGGGCCTGGACACCACGGACCTGGAGCACCCCAACCTCTGCAGCGGCCCTGGCCATGGGGACCCCAAGAATTCCCCGACCAGGTCCACGTGCCCACGGGGGATGCGAGTGGACTTGGGGCAACGGGAGAAATCGAGCCCCCCTCACCTGTGAGGAGCCACTCGGTGGCCCGCTGGAAGCCGCGACGTCCTGAGGCGACTCGGAGAACGGGGCGGCCAATCAAGCAGCGCTCGCTAGGAGTGAGTTTAATTGCAAGGGCGCTTGGGTTCTCGGATCCCGTCAGTAGGGCTTCCAAACTGGGTGTGGCGCTGGTTCCCACTACAGCCGGACCCGCGCGCACACAGGCTGGTGCTCAGGAGCCACTGTCTCCGAGGAGGAGAGTCACGGCCTCTCGCGCCGCGAGCTGGAGTCGCCCGGCGGGTGCTCCCGCCCCACGCTTCAGGCACACCAGAGCGGGCTCTGCGAACGTCCTGGCTCGCGTTTCTCTCCTCCAGATACTTTTCTCTCCCTTTCCCGTGTGGTCAGATCTTCCCCGCATGTTTATTAAATGCCTGCTGTTTCCGTGTGTTCCTTGGGCTCAATTGTCTTTACGGGACTCATTTTACCTCGGATCGGGTCCGAGAGATCCGCAGACCTGTTTCTACTGCCGCTGGCCCCTCGGTGCTTACGAAAAACTCGGGGAACCAGCTCCATGGGAAGGAGGTGCCCAGAGACATCCTGTTTTTTCACACTGATTCACTGACTTCTGGCGAGTGAGGGAGTTAATTTTCCACACAGTGAAGAGGCCACTGGACCTTCCACATCCAGGGGCCAGGAGGCTGCTGCGTGAAGACATTCTGAGAAACACAGAAGATGCCACGTTTGCGCCCAGGCCCCATGCGGCCTCCTGATGCCCCCGGCCACCCCGGGCCTCAGTGGGACCGGCCAGCCAAGGTGCTCTCTGGTTTTCAGAATGTTTGTCTTGTGGTATTTTGTCCATGTTCATTGAATTAAATTTAAATGAATTTCGGGGTAGAAAGTGGAATTACAATAATTTTCCGTTAAGGCTGCAGGACCCCCAGCGCCCTGCCCAGTCCCGGGAGGCCGCGGTCCCTCGTGTTTGCCGTCCTCCCCTTTGTAACCGCCTTCTCTCCTTTCTCAGCGACCCCCCGACAGCGATCCTTCTCCAGCTCTCGCCCCCGTGAGGCCATCCTGCCTTCCCCGCGTGCCACCCCGGGCCTGCCCACCCCGGGCCTGCCCCGCACGGGCCCCGGGAAGCCCCTCCCCCACCCAGCTCCACCCGGTTCCCAGACCACGACCCACTGACTGCGTCTTGTCAGATAGAATCTTCACCCCAAACTTTATATGACCAACCCCGTGCCGCTGCGCGGTCACTTCGGATCTTCACCCCAAACTTTATATGACCAACCCCGTGCCGCTGCGCGGTCACTTCGGATCTTCACCCCAAACTTTATATGACCAACCCCGTGCCGCTGCGCAGTCACTTCGGATCTTCACCCCAAACTTTATATGACCAACCCCGTGCCGCTGCGCGGTCACTTCGGATCTTCACCCCAAACTTTATATGACCAACCCCGTGCCGCTGCGCGGTCACTTCAGCGCGAACTCTCTGTCCTCCCCTGGGGCTGTAGTGTCGTCTCACACACGCGCGAGCACGGCCGCCACGCCAGCCTGCTGCAGCGGCCGTCCAGACGGCAGCCTGGCCCCCGGACGGACCGTGGAAGAGAGGACGCGCCCAGAGCCCGCAGGCCCCACGGACACGGGAGGTCCCGGGAACCCGTGCTCAGGCTCAGGACCTCGTGGTGGGGAAGGAGCCCACCGAGCCCCAGCCCTGGGGTGCAGGAGGGCAAAAAGTCCCAGCGGGGGCCATGGGGGAGGTCTGTGGTGTCGTCGGCCCTCGGAGAAGCTGGGAGTCTGAAAACTGAGAAGACAGCAGCAGAGGAAGCCTGTGGGCACTGGTGAGGTGCAGCCCCCCGGGGCACAGAGCTGGGTGGACGTGGGTCCCGCGAGCAGCCCGAGATGGCAAAGGTCCATGGGGGACACGAGGCCAGACGTGTCCAGACAGCCTCAGGACCCAGCACCCACTGCGCTGGGGACGTGATGTCTCTTGCAATCGGTGGGGCCTGAGCCCCAAGGACAGTCTATGCCCCGCAGGGACCCTGTTCATGCCCCTGCTGAACCCACACAATAGCAGTGTGTACACACGGACCTCTGCCCTCGTGGGGGAGAAGAAACAGAAAGAGGGGCCAAGGACACCCTGGCTCCCTGTGTCCTCAGAAAGGGGGACATGCGGGTGGGGCTCAGAAAATTCTTTTCTTTCAAAGCCATGCGGGACGGACAGAGAATCACGCAATCCTGAGAGGTCCCTGGGTGGACAGGTCACCGGGCTTCCCGCAGATGAGCTGAGCCTCATCTCGGGTGTCGCTGACATTTTGGGTGGACCACTCCCCCGTTGTAGGGCGCCCTGCATACTGTCGGGTACAGCAGCGGCCCTGGCCGCCCCATACGAGACAACCAGTAGGACTCCCCAGGCCAAGACAACCAGAACGGGCTCCAGACATCACCAAGTGTCCCCTGGGGCCTCCAGCCGGGCACCTTGTGTTTAAGGCGCATGAGCGGAACGACCGCAGTGCCCGTACGTTCCCAGGGGGACATGGACAGGGTGCCTTCCTGGGAAACCGTTCGCCAGGTGCTTCTATGGTTGGACACAGATTTGCCCCACGACCGGCCATCACGATCACAGAGACGAAAACACGGGCATTCAAAAACCTGTACACGGATGTTACTTGCTGAACACCGAAGCTGGTCCTTCCACAGGTTCACGGATAAGTGGACGCGGTCCGTCCACAGCACCGAATGCTACCCTCAGTGAGAGGAGCCCCCCACGGGCGAGCCCTCTGGGCAGGCACCCTACAGAGGTTACTGGACGATCCCAGGTCGGAATAGCAGAGAGCAGGGGTTCCTGAGGGAGCGGTGACGACATAGGGGACCACCGGCCCGGGGACCCTCGGACGTCCCCACGGAAACGGGACGGTTAGTCGGCACTGCTGGGACCGAGTGGGGCGGGCACGGGGAGCGTGCGGAGACGGAACAGCTCTTCACCCTGACTGCTGGTGCGTCCGTGAAGCCACACCTCCTGCACGTTTGTAGAACTCTAGATGAAAAGGGAAAAAAACCCTAATTTTGTTAGATGAGAATGTCTAAAACAAAACAAAAATGCACGTACAGAATCTCTTCCAAGGGAGCGTGAGGTGCTCCAGATCTCTGTGGGGAAGGCATCAGACGCCCCTTCGTCCACCCCAGGCTGCCCCAGGCTGCCTCTAAGTCCTGGCTGCGCCTCTCAGGGCCCACCCCCACAGAGCGGCCTGCGGGCACAGTCCAGGCCCAGAAGCTCCCACACGAGCTGGCCTGCCTCCCTGCCCGATGCCCGAGTCCCTCCAGGAATCGCTCCCTGCACTGGGCGGGTGGTGGACGGGGCCACGACGCTCTCCCAGACAGAAAGGATTCTCACTGTGTTTTCTTTGACTGGCGAACAGGTGCGGCGAGAGGTGATGTGACGGGCTCGCTCAAGGGCATACACGCCCCTGTTCGGAGGTCACGTGACAGACTCCCTCAAGGTCGTACATGCCCATTTGGAGGTCACGTGACGGACTCGCTCAAGGTTGTACATGCCTGTAGCTGCAAAGGTAGCAGAGGCCACCATGGGACACGGGACGAACGGGAACACAGCCTCTGGGCTCCGTGTCCTAGAACCCCAGTACCAGGGCAGCAGGTCCTCTCGGTGGCCGGCTACTGATTTTGGAGAAAGTTGGGGCTTTCTGACCATCCGGACCCCAACCTCCCGGCCTAGAGGTAAACGTCCACCCGCAGAGCAACCAGGCAGCCACAGCGGCAGGGACAGGTGTGCGAGCGGCACGGGGCAGCGGGAAGCGGCCAGAAGCACAGCCCGGGACCGCCGGGCAGCGGGAACCCCCCACGCCCTTCGGAACCGGCCCGGAGGCAGGCTGCCGTGTCGAGGACTGACAGGCCACGAAGACCAGCTGAGGATCTGGCGAGGATCTGGCAACGTCTGCAGTCCGTGTTGGGCGAGCCGCGAGCTGAGTGCAGGCCACCGGGAAAGGGAAGGGAAGGCCGTGTCCCGCAGCCCCTGTGGACACCCCCCGTGCCCTCCGCCTACCAATGAGGAGCCTGGCCTCTCAAAGGGAAGAACTGTCTGCAGCCCCTTCCTGAGGTCGCCGGCCCCCTGGAGGCCCCTCCCCTGGATGTGAGGCGAGGGGGACCCAGCGGCTCCCGACGTGGAGGTAGAGGCCTCACCCTCTCAGCCCCTCAGGAGAACAGCCAGAGGATGGGATTCTCCGGGGAAGTCCGTGCCTTCTAGACGGCAGCGTGACAGGTGCTTCAACACGGCCATTCCCGGACCACACCCGCTCCCAGAATCCGCGCGAGCCTTCCAGATCCCACCTCAGCAAAACAGACTCTCCGTGCGCTAACTGACCCTGTCAGCAGGAGGCCAAAGGCTGCGAGGAGGAAATGCAGGGGAGCTTGGCCAGCGCCCCTCGATTCAAGGCCGCTCAGCCTGACCTTGGGTAAGGCAGCCCTTCGGCTGCCAGCGGAAATGAGAGCAGGAGCGCTTCCTCGTCCCCAGCGCGCCGGCAAGGCCCAGTGGAAGATCCTGCCCTGACTTCAGAAAACGAGGATGATGATGGTGATGGTGATGGGAAGGGGGGAGGAGGAGGAGGGGGAGGAGGAGGGGGAGGGAGGGGAGGGCGGATGAGAGGAGGAAGATGAGGGAGGAGGGTCAGGACCGGAGCGGGGAGATAGTCCGAAAGGGGAGGGGACGGGGACTGCGGCGACCAGGGAGCAACTCGGGCTAAGCGCTGGCCACCCCGCCTCGAGTCCATCGTCAGGTTCCGTTCTAGGGCTGGTCTGTGGGTGAGGCATAACCTTCACGGGCCTCTGGACCCCGTCCCCAACCACCGAGCATCCACGCCACGGCACTCTAGGGACGCCCCGGACGGCAGCCAGCCGTCCAGCCGGCGTGCCGGCTCCCCAGGCTCCCCAGGCTCCCCAGGCTCCCCAGGCGGTGCGGGCTGCCGCACGTCCCTGCTCCGTCCAGCGCCGGCACCGGCATTTCTTCTGGTGAGAAAAGCTCTCTCTACCCTCGGTTTCAGCCTGGAAGCAGAAGCCGTGATTCAGCTACCAGAAAGCCCGGGTCACACTTCATTCACGGTCACCAGTTCTCCTTCTACCGCTTGTGGGGCTGAGCCAAGAGCCGGCGCGCCCCTCTCCAGGTAGAAGCCCTCCCGGAGCACACGCGTGCCCAGCGCCGCAAGCGTGGCCGAGCAGTAATTGCCGCAGGAACTGCCGCAGGAACCGGAACACTGAATTTCGTGACTTTTGTGCCTTTGAATTTTCTACGGTAAGGCTGCATTAACGAAGGGCGTCTTCTCTGCATTGAATTTATACCTAATGGGATTCCATTTTGCATTCTTTACATATGCAGATGAGGGAGCTATAACGTTCCTGATGCAAAAACTGTTTTTGCTAAATCATATCAAAATGTTTCGTGGATCACACCAAAAAGTGTTGATATATGGAAATTGCTCTTTTTCAAAAACTGTCCTTAAAATCCAAATGGTGTGTTTGAATTCCTTTCTCTCCAGCAGCCCCTCCCCGGCATCGATGGAGAATGAGAAGCCGGGAACAATATAGCGGTGCCATGGCACGGGGGCAGGGCGGCCCGGACTGGCTCGGCGTCGCTACCTTCGAGGTACAAGGGCTGGAGGTTGACCCCGGGGACAACGGAGCGGCACAAGTCAGCATCTGGAAGGTCAGAGACGTGTCCTTACCCTGCTGCCTTGCAGGTAGGGAAGAGCTGAGCAGCCCCTTTCTTCATTAATTATACAAGATTTATGTTTCTTAGATACAAAAGGAGGCCTGCCTAGCTCCGTCTAACGTGATGTCTATTTTTAAACAGGATCGAGCTGCCGACCGTCAAGGGCAGGCCCGTGCAGCGCTCCCGCGAAGGGCGCCATGGCCCTGGACCCTCGCGGAGGGATGAGCCACGCTGGCCTGGGGAGAAGTCCAGGAACGCTTGTCCACGTCCACATCACACTTTCCAGATTCCTCCAGCAGGCTGAAAACCGCAACAAAATGGGTCGAGTTGTGAGGAAGCGCCGGTGAATGAAAATGAGCGTGAGCACCATTACGGAGATTAATGTCATTAGAAGGAGGTACAGAAGCCAGACATCGAGCCCGATCTCCGGAGCGTGACCGGGAGAGCAGGCCAGGGTGGAACCACAAGGACAGGCGGCCTCCGCGGTGATGGGGCTGAGCTGAAGAGGGAGAGTGTGAGGCTCCGAGGGAGTGGCTGTAGCCAGCCCGGGGAGGAGGTGAGGGCAGCCCCCAGCCCCAGACGTGGAGATGGAGCCAGGGCTCGCTCCCGCTGGCAGGAGTCCTTCCGTCTGCAGCACACGTGGGCCCGGGGCCGGCGACGGCTGTGAAGCCAGCGGGCAGATGGGCCGGTCCCTCCGACGACGGTCCCACCGACGGTCCGGCTCATTCCGCCATGGCGCTCGCCTGGCCCGGCACGCAGGGTCTTCCTGCCTCAGGCCAGTCCATACCTCCTGGAACATTCTGGGTGCTCTGTGGATGGGCACAGTGAGGAGGGACAGAAGGACATGTCGGCCTCCTCCCCGAGGGCCATTCGTCATCCTCTCGGGAACCGGCCAGGGGCTCACACACACGCACACATCCCAGCACAGTCTGGACAGAGCAACGGCTCTGGCATGGATGCGGCTCATCTCACACTAACGGCCGCTCCCAAGGGCTCTGTCTGTCTGTCTGTCCCGGCTTCATCATGGGGCAGGAGGGGCAGCAGCGGGGAGCAGCCCCGGGACGAGCAGCGCCCCCTCACAGAGCAACACGCCTTGGTTTTTCATCCATGTTAAATGCGGTGTTTTCTTACATATGATGGTATTTGGGTAGCATGTCTGTAACAGATTCAAACCCCGCTCCGGAGATCCGTGGCATCGACTTTGTGCTCTCGGACTCCCTGAGCGCTGCGGGCCGCCCCGATCACCCCCGCCCAGGAAGCCCACACAAAGCAGGAGGCGGGCTGTGTCCACTCGCCCCCCGGGCCGCAGGGAGAAACCTCGGGAATGCCAACACTTCTGTCCCCAGGTGGGTCTGGCGACCACGACCGTCGCACTTCTGATCGTCCCTATGTACTGCTTTCACTCTCATCAATAATTTAATGTTCAGAAAAACACAAGCTCTTCAAAGCAGAAAAAAATCCATTCAAAGCTAAATAAACCATTTTTGTGTGTGTCAGAGCTAAATGTCTCTGTCCTGTGAAATGCCGGTTGTGGGGTGCGGGCCCGATTAAAGCCCCCGGCCCCAGAGCGGGGCCGGCCGGTGGGTGGCTGGCCTCTCGCCGCTCTGCCGAGCCCAGCCCACGAGACACCATCGCCTGGGGCGGGAGACACAGACTCCTGCTCTGAACCCAAGCGTGTGTTGCCCTCACAGGGGAGTAGATGTGTGGACTTACAGAGACTCAGTCAGCGAGGAGGGTCCTGTGCACGGCTCAGATACACGCACAAACCAGAAGTCACTGAGCGTTTCTGAAGTGACCAGCCAGAGCCCACCCCACCCCCCACCCCACCCCCCACCCCACCCCCCACCCCACCCCACTCTCGGAAACAGCCGCCTTCACTTCATTACCAAACCTTGGCTTTCCGAATGGAATTATTCAGTGTATCGGGACAGAAGGACACTAAACAGCCTGTCCTCTGCCAACAGGTTAGAAACCACCTTCACCACAGCTGGGCCCCTGAGGCCCGTGCTGAGACGCACAGGCCTCGTGCAGCGGGCAGGAGGGGGAGGGGGTCCCCCAGGTCAAAGCCCCACACCAGTGGGAGGCTTCTGGGCCTGCTTTAGGACCACGGTCATGCATCCCCGGGACAGGGCCCCGAGGGGACCAGAGGCTCTGCACCTCCTCACAGCCGTCGACACCCCAGGCCCCAAGCGCTGCTGGGCTCCCTCTAACACGCTCCCACCTGGGAAGGGGACCTCTGCCGCCGACCTCTGATGGAGGTGCTCGCTGAGCGTGCAGTCCGAAGGCTCTCGGGAAAACCCCCAGGATCTGCCGGCACAGGTGCCGCACACAGGCTGCAGCCGCCCGCTCAAACAGGGCCGCGGGGAGAAGGGCTTTTGCGCGGCTGCAGGGGACCCAGCAGCAAGAGGAAGGACACGGAGCTGGAGAAGCCTTTGGAAAGGGGAAAATCGGAGCTTCTTGTGAGGAGAGATGGAGATGTTGAAGATGGTCCCCGGGAAGTGCGCACCGAAGCCCTTCACCTTGGCTCCCCTTCCGGAGGCGCACACGGGCTCCCACCGCAGGCTCCCCGGCAGCACAATGGGAGAGGTTGGCCATGTCCGAGGAGGTGCAGGGCTGGGGGGCGGCGCAGAACCAGGGGCAGGCGGCCTGGCCGGCGCGGAACAGACCCCTCCAAAGTCACGCTCTTGGGTTCATACTATTTTTTCAAACAATTTTGATCTTTACTGTTAGAAGAAGCATTTATAAGCACCGAGAGGAAGACAAACACTACCATTTCTCCTTAAACAGAACCGATTTTAAACCACTCCCGTCTTTGTGACTGTGACTGATTGAGGACAACAAAACGCACCGCGGCCGCGGTCGATGGCATTCCTCGTCTCTCCTCCTAATAAAGCTCGTTCCAAAGGGAAACGGCAAATGTATTTGAACCCGAATTATTTTAAGTAAGTTCTCCTGCTGCTTTTTCAAAGCTCACATAGGAAAAGTTTCTAATGCATTTTTTTTTTTACTTCTAGCAACTCAATGTTTAAAAACTGAGTTGTGGCACCGGATTCAAAGATCACTTCCTTCCCTTCAAGGTATCTGCTATTTTGCCTCATTATAATAAACACCACTGTTTTTACCCCTGCAACAGTTCCCGCGCCATTAGCATATTGTGGCTGAGGTATTGTTTTACCCTGACCTGTATAATAAGTGTCACATTAGCAAGACAACAAATCAAACGTTTGTTAATTTCCCTCCCTTTCCCACACAGCTGGCGGTGTTATCATGTCACCAGATTTTAATTAATATGATAAGTAACACTTGCAAGACAACAGCCGGATTTTTCCCCTCTGTGCGCCAGCGAGGGGCTATAAGCCTCCTGTGTGTGTGTGTGTGTGTGTGTGTGTGTGTGTGTGTGTGTGTGCTCTCTCGCAGGCACGCACACGCCTGCACACACGTGTGTGCGGATGGGAGAAAAGGGGAGGAAACCAAGATGCTCACCAGGGCCTTTTGCAACAAATTAGTCACTAAAAACACTCACAGCCCCACACAATGCTATTTCAAAACCACTTTCATTGTGCCATTTTCTTTTGCTCTTCCGGATCAAAGACCGCCACGCACCAATGCATAATTAAAATCATAAAAACAGAGAATAAAATACGCCAATTTTCATACCTGGGGTAGCTGTATTTAAGGTTTTAGCATTTAAGAGAGATGCAATACTGCTGTCTTCCAAGAGGCTTAATTGTAATTTCTCCAGCCTCCGCGTGAATAGTAACACACACATTTCTGACTTCTACAGAGACCATTGTGACTGTCTTCCACGTGCAAAGGTCTGACGCACACTGTTCTTGGGCAAGTCAAAAGTGCCATCTATTTGCAAAAGCTAGAAATGCAGCCAAACCCGGAAAATGCCTCCCCTGTTCCAGCCTCCAGAGACTCTGACTTTGCTAACGACAGACCCAGAAACGTGGGTGTCGGCGCAGCAGGGGAAGAACACGGCAGTGCTAAGACACTAAAACGAAAATGCATTCCTGTAACGTTTGCACGGTAAAATATTTTACGGTGTCGTGCCAAAATTTTATTTAAAACTCTTTCAATACATTTTTAAATAAAAACAAAGGCAGCCTCTAATTCCAAATAATCCGTGTGCTGTGGAACATTACCCGAGAAAGGAACTATCTTAGCTTTAGATTTAGGGAAAATAGATTCATTTAATATTTGTGTAATGACACGGTAGAAATTCAGTCTCTAACGAAATACTAACAGTAGAAACTCTTAAACCATTTCTGGAGAGAAAATGCCAGTAAGAGGAGCCGCATTCAAAACCAGGACTCTAGTGCTTCCTGGTTCTGAATATTCTGAAGAGAAAGGAGACCTCCTTCTCTTGGGAATGGAACGCAGAAGCCCTTTAAAAAGCTGAAATTCTCCCAAATCTCCTCATTGTTATCTACCTTAGCCTTTCTCCTTCTGTCGCAAAACACAAGATTTCCCCCAATGACGCCCAAACTCTGACATTCCACCCACATAGAATTAAGCCCCAGAAGCAGGATGGCACCGAATTCCCTACAAAGAGTTTTTTCTCGAGGAGGATTACGCCCAGGAGCAATCCCCCCCCCACCCCCGCCCCGCGTCTGGGGAGAGACCAGCCCCCCCAACCCAACCACTGACTATCGGGGCGCTCGACGCCCACCCTCCCCGCAGACGCTGGGCTGCCTTCGGCTGTGTCCAGCTGGCCCCCACCGTCGCCATCCCCGTGGGTCCCTGGCAGCGGTGCCGACCTCCGCCAGTGGGGCCCCCTCGGACCCCTCTCCTCCCGCACACAGGCCGGTCCCCGAGCGAGCTGGCCAGTCTGGCAGAAGCCCACGCCAGGGCCGCTCGCCTGTGGACTGGGGCCCGGGCAGAAGACTCCCTCGGGGGGCTGGGGCAAGGCCCGAGGCAGGACCACCCGCCGCCCGCAGGGAGCCCAGGGCCCAGACCGCCCTCCCGCACACGGAGGAGTGCTGCCTCCTCAGCCACCTCTGGCAGCAGGGCCTCTCCGGAAGGATGCCACAAGGTCCTCTTCTCCCGCGACAGAGCCCGGCGGTGCCGGTGCCCGTCCCCCACGGGCTGCTCCCAGGCTCAGAAGAGGTCTCGAGAGGGCCTCTGGTCGCCCCCAACTCTGCCAAGGGAGAGCCATCTAGACGGCTAATCTGAGGCACAGGGTGAAGCCCAGAACTCCCTGGGGTCCCCAGGACCCTGTCCCTGCCTCCGCTCACCATCCTTACCGTCCTCTGGCCTCACGGAAGTAGGACCTGGCCCTGTCGGCCTTCGCTTTCGACGCAGCTGCGGAAGGGCATCGGCGGAGGGCCTCTGGGGGTCCGTGGTCGGGGCAGCACTCCCTCCCCCCAGAGGACTCCTGACGGTCCCCAAAGAACTGAGCCGCGGGTACTAAGGTAAGTAGAGTCTGGTGCCCAGGGCACGAGAGAACTTGAGTGGCCGACAGCGCTGACACGCTGGGGGTCGGTCTTCTGCCCCCTCGGAAGATCACGAGAGAAGCAGCTGGGAGCTTCAGGCAGATTTCCAGTGAAGACTCGGGGAGACGCGTTCTGTCCTGACCAGGAGGGACAGGAGACAGCTCAAATGTGAGCCCAAGAAGCACCCACCATGCGGCCGTGTTGGCAAAGGGGAGCAGCGCACAGAGATGTCCCGCGGACAGCAGCATCCTGCAGGGGCAGTGAGGTCTGAACCCAGAGGGGGAGGAGGAGCAGGGGGGCGGTGGGGAGGGAAGGAAGGGTGGGTGGGGTGGGTGGGTAAGAAGTAACAGGAAAGGCTTCCAATGCATTAAAGCCAGAAATTGCCAGAATCTGGTCAAAGTAGCAGAGTTAAAATACTAAGGTAAATCTGTTTATCTTTTTAAAAAGAATTTGGAATCTGTAAGGCCAATCGCCCTACCACTCACCGACCCCACAATAACACACACACATCCCTAGAGAGTAATACTGCGTTCTAGAAAATCCCGACCTGGGTGTTCTAGCTGTCCTCGTCGTGCTTAACGCGGGCTGCTCTGGGTTTGCTCTCAGCCCCTGTCTGGGGAAGGCGGCCACGACCGCCCAGCCGGCTCTCGCGTTCCCCGGGACTGGAGCGCCAGGCACCAACTCGGTCCTCAAGGACACAGGTCAGACGCCCATTATAATTCTGGGAACAAAGCGCAGGACTCCGCGGGGTCCGAGACACCACGATCCTCGGTGCCACAAAGGAAACACTCAGCCGGCTGGGACTGTGCTGTGGACGGTAAGATGCATCCCAGTTTAAAACTGTTTAATGTGAAAATCTCTCTCTTCGGGTAAATTAAGTGTGATGGCAAATATTTAAAAATCAAATAGAAGACAGCATTGTACCAGTAAGATACAGTAAGACTGGAGAGAATTCAAAGAAAAATATAAACGTGCCGGTGATATCCTGCCCGTGTGCTTTCTACACAGTTACAAGATAATTACAGACATTATAGAAAAATACTATTTTATTTTTAAAAATCTCCCATTCTATACAGCAAATCTCAAGGTTCCGACTGAGCTTTGCACTTATGGATACATTGGCCTCCAGAGAGGCGGTGGGGACAGTGGGCATCGGTGGGCTGTGGACGCTGGGGCCCCCTCCTGTAGGGAGCTACATGGTGGCGGGCGGGGGAGGGGAGAGGGAGGGGAGAAAGACCACGTGCAGCCCAAGGGCACGCCACCGATCTGACCCCACCACAGCGTTTCAGGGCAGAGACAAGAAGGGAAGGACCAGAAGGCAGAAGCCGAAACCAGCCAAGCCACACCCGCAAAGACGCCCCCCGGCCAGGGCCTGGGGGCTGGGGGGGCTCCGGGGCTGCCAGGAGACCCCTCCACCGCCTGCCCTGCGGAGGGCAGCCTACAGCCAGCACCCTGCAGCCCACAGGAGGCCTGAGGAAGCTGGGCAAGTGGCAAACAATGCAGGAAAATTGTGTTCTGGCGTAGGGGTTGCGTTTCTCTCTCTCTCTCTCTCTCTCTCTCTCTCTCTCTCTCGGTTAAATTCCCGCAGAAGCGCCCTTGTCATGTACGTGGGTGAGGCTCCTTCGTCGTCTGCGAGCTGCCCCAGCGGCTGCGGCACAAACTACACGAGAATTGATCTCAGGGTCCGACCGCCGTGAAAGGGACACAACGTGCAGATGACGCACAAGGTCAGGTCCGCGGCCAGAGCAGACCTATTCGGTCCCCGCGCCAGGCGTCCGCAGCCCTCCGGCACCGGCGGACGGAGCCTGCCCTCCCTGCCAGGCCGGCCCGCGGCCCGCGCGGCGCCCTTCCAGCAGGCGCTGCTCTTCTGACTTCCTGTTGAGTGATGTCGGGTCTTCTTAAGCCCCCGGGCCCCGGCACGATTTATAAAGCGCCCGGTGAAGAAGAAGGGGGAGGAGGAGGAGGGCAGGGGAGGCAGCGAGCAGTTCATGACGCGGAACCCCGAGCAGCGGCCAGCCGGAAGGACGGGTAGTACCAGCGACGACCTGGCGGCCTCCTCCCTCGGCCTCCCCGTGCTCATCGCCCGGCCGTTCCGCCCCGCTCGGGAGCACCAGGGACAAGGACGCTCACGGCTCGCACTACACAACTCGCTCCCGCTCATTTTAGGGATCACCCTCGGGCTGGACGTATCATTAATCCCACGTCCTACACCTCGTTCATTTCAAACAAGTCGGAGGCGTGTTACCATCCCAGGCTCAGCAGCACACGGCCTCCGCGGGGCCACGCTGCCAGGACCGGCTCCCGGGGGAACTGACCGCCGTGATTAGGAAGCACGGTGCCACCAGCTCAAGGTGCTCTGTCCCCGCCCACTGCCAAGCCCTCGCACGCACACGGGGGCCTTGTTTTGCTCACATCCCCTGGGAGTTACGTGTTATAGAGACACTCAGAAATTCCTGCTCACTTTTGGAAAAATGTCACAAAAGTCTGCAGAAACAGACACGTGGGGATCTGTAGACCTCAGTCCTCGAAGTGGTTTGCCAAGTATAAATGGGTCATGAAAGACCCTGGAACTAGACGTTGTTCCCTGTGGGGCCGCAGCCAGGCTCAGGGCTGTGCAGCACACACCACATCCCCAGAGATCATTCTAGAACCTAGGGGCATCCATTGTCCCTGATGCAACACAGAGAAGGAGCAGGGGTCTCAGTCAAAGCACACAGCACACGGGGGGAGTGTGGGAGGGAGCCAGCCCAGCCCTCCCACAGGCCTTCAGCGCCGGACAGGGCACGGACGGACGCAGGCGTGCAGCGGCCTCCCGGTGCGGCCCCAGCCCCTCCCCCATCCGCTGAGTTGGGCCCGGCACCTGCCACGGTCAGCCGGTCGGCCGCTGTGACGGCAGGTGTGGCTATGGGTGTGAAGGGCACAGGCAGAATTTGCGATCTGCCTTGGGTAAGTCACACTCAGCCTCAGTGTCCGTCTCTGCAACATGGAGAGACTCCAGAGTGCATAGACTTCTGGGAACTGCGTGCGAAAGTTGGAGAGACTCTTATTCAAGGTCTCGCAGAAAGCCGGTGTGAGCCTGCTATGTTTGAACTGCACAGAAGAGAATCGTACCTTAGCGCGATGCCAAGAAACTCTCCCTAGAATACGATCTTTCGTTTGTTTGATCATCCAGCGAGCCACCACGCAGCCACCCATGCTACATCCACCCCCCACTCTCTCGCGCATGTGTCCGTCCGCCCACCGCCCAGCATCTGCCCACCCACCCATCATCCAACCACCCACCCACGTCCCGCCCACGATCATCATCCGCCCGTATCATCCATCTACCCGCCCACTCGCTCCCGTATCCGTCCGTCCGTCCGTCCGTCCACTCGTGCATCCAGCCAGCACTTACTGAGTAGCTCCCAAGTACCATCCTTGCACTCACGCTGGGACTCAACAACAAGGCAGACGTCTTTGTCTTCATGGAGTTCACCACGCAGCGGGGGGTCCTCCGGAAGATCACCAGATTCACACGACGAGTGCAGAATTACACACTGGCGGGCCGGGAGGCTAGGCAAGGTGAAGCCACCAAGTGACCAAAGTGACGGCCTTATCGGGCCGGTCCGAGGAGTCTGGAGAACGTCTTCAGAGCCCGAGGTCCGGCTGAGATGGGTCAGGAGGCTGGGGCTCCCAGCAGAAGGAGTGGAAGAGAGGAAGGGGGGCTGGCAAGTGGCACGGACCGAGTGTGGTCGGCCGTGTCACCGTCCTGTGGCGGCCGTGTCACCGTCCTGTGGTCGGCCGTGTCACCGTCCTGTGGCGGCCGTGTCACCGTCCTGTGGGCGGCCGTGTCACCGTCCTGTGGCGGCCGTGTCACCGTCCTGTGGGCGGCCGTGTCACCGTCCTGTGGGCGGCCGTGTCACCGTCCTGTGGTCGGCCGTGTCACCGTCCTGTGGCGGCCGTGTCACCGTCCTGTGGGCGGCCGTGTCACCGTCCTGTGGCGGCCGTGTCACCGTCCTGTGGGCAGCCGTGTCACCGTCCTGTGGCGGCCATAACACTGAAGCACGAGCCGGTAGCTTCAAACAACAGACGTTTACCTTCTCGCAGTTTTAAGGGCAAATGTCTCAGATCAGGCGACTCAGGGTTAACTCCCTCTGGGCGCTGGGGGGCTCCCTGGTCTCCCTCCCAGCCTTTGGTGACCAGCGTCCTCCGCCTGCTTTGGCTCAGACCACTTGGCTGCATCATTCCCGTCTCCGACGCCATCGTCACGTGGAGTGTCTCTGTCCGAATTCTCTCCTCCTTTGAGGACACCGGTCATTGCGCACGGGCCCCCAACACCGTCCTTCCAGATAAGGTCCCGTTCACCAGTTCCCAAGAGCTGGGACTGTAGCGTGTCTTTTTAGGGAACACGATTCAACCCCAAGAGCTGGATGTTGAAGGCGAGAGTGGCCAGGGACGAAGCTGGCTGGAGGGCAGGAGGAAGACCCTCGAGGCCTGGCGGGCCTGCACAGGGGTGTGGCAAGAGGAGGTGGGGGGTGGTCTGGGATGCCGAGAGTGGCTTCCCAGAACTTGCTAGGGTGCCACCTCTGTGCCCCCGTGGGGAGGCGCCGTGCCCTCGGCACGGAACGCAGGTGGTAGTCCTGCGGCCACAGAGGCACCCAGGAGCCACGCACTGCACCACTGTGGAGCAGGTGCGGTCTGGGGAGGGCCGGCCGCAGAGGGGAGGCTGGACATGGTTGGAGAGGGGGTGCGGGGGGCCGAGTCAGGGACGACTCAGTGATCTGTCCCACACCCGCGGGGGCCAGTGGGGCTGTTCACGCCACACGCGGCCCTCCTGGGACCAACCCCATGTCGCACCTTCTCCGCTGGGCCGGCACTTGCCGCCTGTGCGGGCCGCCTGCTGGGATCCCATCGCGCCGGCCGCGGCACAGCGAGACGCCGCCCGCTCCGCCTCAGGTGAAAGCTTGCTTCCCGGCTCGCGGCCCCAGAGACACGGCCCGTTCACCGTGCGCCTTTTCTTTCCGCTTTTCCCGGCCTAATAGCATGTGGAGGCAAGTGCTACACATTCGATGTTTTCCTCACAAATGTGGCTAAGTGTCCATCACAGACTTGCCCAAGTAAATAAACAACTTAGACACCAAGGAAATAATCTCGTAGCTAGCAGGTTTTGCTCCTGCTCTGAGAACATTATTTGGAGGCGGCCAAAGTTTGCCTCTGTGAATATACTGTAAATCCACACGGCACGCAGCCAGGATGCCCAGCGCCGACGACAGAGCCGCTCTGGGAACTGCTGTGGGCCCCGGACGGAGAGTTGCGCCCCTCGGAGCCGCACACTAAAACCCGGCCCCCAGGTGGTGGTGCTTGCCGGGGGGCCTCTGCGGGTGCTTAGGTCAGGAGGGTCAAGCCCTCGTAAGTGGAATTTGTGCCCTGATGAGAGAGACCCCGGAGAGCTCCCCCCCGCCCCTGCCGCAGGAGGAGACAGAACAAACACCGCGGCCTGCGAGCCGGGACGCGGGCTTCCGCCGGACCCTGGAGCCGCAGGGCCCCGTCTTCGGCTTCCTGCCTCCGGAACTGTGAGAAGAGAACTTCTGTGAGAAATGTCTGAGAGAAAGACGGTGCCCGGATTCTCATACTCGCTACAGCAGCGCACACAGACTAAGACGCTCTCGGCAGAATTATGCGTGAAGGAGAAGTAAATAGTTTGAGCAAAACTTAAGCCCCCCCGCCCCCGGCACAGAGCACGTGAATTCTAGGCTACGGATTCCGTCACTTAAACCATCTGCGTCTTTGGTTCTGAGACAATGTTCTAGAGAGTGGAAGTTGTTGGATTAGGGAGGGATGGCAGACTCAGTTGGCCGTAACGCTGCTCCCTTCTGAATCCACACCTGCCAAGGCCTCACGGTGGGCAAGGGTGTTGGGTCCCTCCCTTGAGGCGACACCTACCACGTTGCCCGCCTTGGCTAACCGAATGGTCAGTTCTCAGTCCAGACTTTCAGAGGCCTCCACGGTTCTATGTGTTACTTTACACCCCTGCTACGGACGGCCATCACCTGGGGAGCACAGATGCGGCCAGCCGGCGTGCAGACCAGCCCTGAGACGTAGAGATTCCTGCCAGGCCCCGCCTAGATCAGGCCAGCCCCAGCCAGCCAGCGCGTCTGAGGAAGCAAGGCATCGCTGTGGATGCCCCTGACCTGGGTGTGATTTGTTATGCAGCATCACCACACTAATAGCCGACCAACACCAGAAATGATACTGTATTATTTGAACACACGTCTGCTATCTTAATGGCTCTGCGATGTGTATCTTACAGAGCGTCATCCAACAGGCGATGCCCTGTGCCATCCCAGGGGCCCACAGTTCAGGCCGTGGGGCCTCCCCCTAGAGCGAGTTCATTTGATTCACTTGCGCCTCCTCTACATCCGCACCACTTCGTCTGAGAAGCTCTTTCCAGGTCAGAGTGTCCTAATCAGCTCAGGCATGCTTTTCCCCTGCCTGACTCCGGGTCCCGACGTGGTTCGGCCCCCGACACGTGGTTCGGCCCCACACACCCATCCCAGGGATGATTCCCCTTCCTCCGTCTCGATTGCTAGGTACCTCCGTGGGCTTGTCGCTTACCTGGCCCCAGACGGAAGACGGAGAGAGTCCCCAGACAGTCCAGAAGGGCTCTGCTCCGTTCCCAGCGCCTGCCAACGGCGTCTACTGCCAAGTACCAAATCACACGGAACGGAGAGCGTTCTCCGTGTTGGAAAACCCCATGTAACCATTCATACCAACCGCCTTGCAGTTCTCAAACTCTGAGTCTTTTTCCCTCTTCAGGCCCTTGAGCTTCTTATTCTGTCTGCTCCACGCTGACCTGACTTCTCCTCTTCTCGGGGACACTGACCAGTCCACGACCACTCTCTCCGCGGCCCACTGCCCACAGCCCCCAGCACAGTCTGCAGGGGCTGCCTTCTCTCAGCGCTTGGTTCGGGTCTTCCCCCCCCTGCTCAGAGCATAAGCTGCAGGAAAACCAGGACAGCATCTCTGGGACCCCGTCTAGCACTCAGATGTGCTGAATATGACGGGGCCGCCTGTTTGCTGTGTGAGGACAATCCCTGAGGGACACAGTGATGGCTGAAACCCCGCTGGGACGGCCGAGCCCCGAGGGGCTGGGGCCACGCAGAGAGCGAGCGTCTGTTCTCGATCCGACCACGGTGCTCCCGGGCAGCCCCACCCTCGACCCTGCCCTCACGCCGGATCTCCCGCACCTGGTCTTGCCCACTCTGGAGGATCAAAGTGGTTTGCCCGAGGCCCGGTGTTTTAGGTCTGGATCTAGACGGGGCTTCTCAAGACGTGGCAGGCATTCAGCGACCTGGGTCAGCGGTCAGGCAGACCTGGGGCTTCCTCGATCTGCCCTAAGTCTTCCAGGTGCTCCCGCTGACCCCATGCGATGAGGAGCGGAAACGGCCCGGCCGCTGCAGGAGAGCTCGGGAGACGTCAGCCCAGAGCCGCACACCACCCGTCAGGACAAAACCGAGGCCTTGCCCACAGGCCTTGCCCTGTCCAGCGACACTCACCACCGGTTTGCGGCACAAACACAAAATGTGGTTGTTTGTCCAAGCCTCGAATCACACGAGCCATGGAAACATTCCCAGCTCGGATGGGGGCAGCGGGAGTGAGAGCGCATGACGGGATCCGTGGACGATGGACATGGGGCAGGGGACACCCCGCGGACTGCAGCCCACAGCTACACCGCGCTGTCCAACTTCACAAAACCACATTTTAAAAATCACTGCACCACCCCCGCCTAATCCCAGGTCGCAACGCGCTCCCTTTCCTGATAGGCACAGGGGCCCCGGCACATGCGCTCAGCCCCCCGCAGGGCCTTGGAGACGGCTGCGGCTGCCACCTCGAAGCCATCTACTGACCGGCTGCGCTGGTGTCCAGAACATCCCCGATGGGGGCGGCCGCCTGGCTGGGAAACGCACCTGAAGAACAGCTTTGCCAACTGTTGCCGTATCTCTGAGAGGTCAGACGGGGTGACTCGCGTGGCCATCACGATTGTAGCCCCGAGCTGCCACTTTCCACGGCTGACTTTCCCTGAGAGCCTCCTCTGACCTGGGAGTGGGGTTCCCCGCAGACCGGCTGAGCACCAGCCCCAGCCTGGCCTGGGTTTGCGCCCAGAACCAGTTCCCTGGGGGGCGGGCTGGGGGTGGGGGGCTGCCACACGGGGCGTGGGGCCGGATCCACCAGTGGCCGCCCAGGACACCGGTGAGGAGTGAGCAGAGCCACAGGCCACGTGCTGAAGACCTCCCCGCCTCTGGGGCATGGCCACTCTCCTTCCTCAGTGTCCTTTCTCGGGGAGCCGGATGCCATCAGCCCCAACCCTCTGCAAATTGGAGATGAGGCTGAGAAACGGGGAGGGGGCACGGGGTGGCCGCCCCCAAGCAGGTGACCATCCCGAGGGCAGACTCAGCATCTTCCGGGTGACTGGAGGCCTTGCCAGGCCCCGGGCCTCTTCCGTGGAGAGTCCCTGCTTGGTCTTGGCTCGGGGGGCACCAGGGTGGGGGGTGATGCAGGGGGACCCCCCGAGCAGTGCTGCGCACAGCTCCGGGGCTCACGCCAAGCATGTTCCCAGTGACGCCGTGTGCAAGCCTCGTTACCACCACCTCCTGATCCGTCCCCGGATCACAGCACTCCACCTTGTCAGCTTGCAGCCACCGTCACACGGAGGCCACACGGAGGCCACATGGAGGCCACAATGTGCTTCTCACCCCCAGCCAGAAGGAACACAGGGGCCTGGGAGGGCGAGGGCACACAGTACTTGGGACGTCTACGACGCCTGGAAAGGAGGTTATAAAATAGCAGATCCCATTTGACTTCCTTTACGGAAACGTATCCACAGAATTATGAGCTGATGATTATGAATAATGATCCCAAGTTGGGCCCTGCACTTAGTATCAGGACACACTACACTCCAGCATCGGGAGAGTGTTTGCCCGAGAGGCGAGATGTGGCACTGGCAAGGTTACGGGAAGGGGCAGATTAGATCCTTCTAGACCAGCCTGCAGGCCTGAGAGCGCACCCACGGAGCTCGAGATTAGAGGCCCCGTGTGAGCAACTGTTTTCCCTTCTCCGCGCACACACGATCAGGTCACTGTCCGCGTGACAGGATGCGAACGGGAACTGCCAGGGGAGCCAGCACTCGGGCCTGTCCTTCCAGCAGGAGGGGCCGAGAACCCTCTCTACTCACTGCCCTCCAGCCCTCCGGGTCAAGCCCAGCCAAGAGACCATCCTCAAATAGGAAGAAAAGGCAGGGCGTACGGGACAGGGTACTCTGGAGGACGCCTGTCCCTCCCCCGGGCAGCCGGCAGGGAGCGCGGATGGAGGGAAGCCGACACACCCTGTCCCATGGTGCCCCACTCCTCCTGCAAAGGACAGGCCACTGGAGAGGACCACCCCCCCCACCACCCGCCACGGGAGAGCAAGCGTCACATGGCTACCCCACACGTCAGGTGAGACCAGCACTGAGCCTGCCTGCTGGTGCCCTGTCCCGCAGGCTGAAGTCAGACCCCAGCTACAGAAAATCTCTGGCCGTTTCGCTCATCTGCTCTCTCTGCTCTGGTGTGGAAGGAGCCAGAGCCATGCCGTCTTCCAGCTCGGTGACGCAGGCTGCACTGGGAGGGGCAGGGAACACAGAAATCGGGGTAAGCCCGAGGAGTCAAACTGGACGAATTCACCGCTGGCCTTCCCACAAGGAAAGGGCCCGGGAGCCGTGGGATGTCGTTAACTATGCCCGGCACGTCATTGTTGAAAGCATTGACTGAAAAAACTGCGCAGAATTTTGTATAAACGTAATTCAGATTATCAGTCTTAAAATCGTGTCCCACAGTATGACCCCACCGCATACTACCAGCCGACTGCAAAGTTCACGGACGCGTGTTATTTGGTTGTCGCTCCAAAATACATAAATAAATGCGCTTCCTCCAAGAAAAGCAGAAAAAAGTGAAAAAGAGAAAACAGTATCCACCAGAGATGAAAAGTGATGCCTCCGAAGGAACAGCATTAGGCCTGCTCACAGTCACGGGAAGATTTTCTGGGAAGCAGGCGGGAAGGCAGAGATGGGAAAACCCTTTCCTTTAGTCATAAACGTCTGAGAACGGCCGTCTGCTGCCTCCGCAGGTCCCAGCCCTGCCGTCAGCGCTGGAAACGGAACCGCAGCCCTTGACCGCCAGACTCTTCAGACCGGCCCTCAGCCCTCGGAGGAAGCCAGCGTCCCGCAGCGCGAGGTCAGAGGCATCGTACGTCCCTCCCACTGCGCGCACCACCGCCTCTCCAAGGGCTCTGGAGAGCAGACGTCCGCGCGAGAGGAGTGCGGGCTCTGGGGCTCGGCCGGCTCTCGGCCCCGTCGCAGGCCGCTGACCGGCAGCCCCCCATCGTCCCGGCGTCCTCCCCCGTGCGGGCCACGCCGTTCCCCTCGCCGGGGCCGGGCTGAACCCCGCAGGCGCCTCCGGTATGACCAGACCCACCGTGGCTGGCGGGAAAGGCCGTCAAGGGACAAGGTAGAGCCCCAAGTCTGTCCTCTCTGAGGGCCACAAACCCTCCAGAGCGTCCTCTGGAGAACCCTGTCCTCACGCGCCGTGCGGACACACGCAAGAAGGCGCGCTCACCAGCGGCCCTGCGTTTTGGTCCCTTCCGGGCTCCGTCACTGGCCCGTAGATCCCTCCGAAGCTGCAATTATTATCTCCTGCCTAGGGTTCCACACGCTGTACCCTTCACAGCAGTAGTGCCCTCACACGGTCGTCCCCTTGCTGGGGCCTCCCGCACCGGAAGCCCTCCCACACTAGCAGGCGTCGCACGCGTGCCCTCACGCTCTAGCGCCCTCGCACCGCAGTGTCCTCACACGCTAGTGCTCCTCCTCCTAGTACCTCCCACGCGGGTATCCCTCACACCAGCCTCCCCCCGCCCTTCATGCCCGCACCCCTCCTAGTAGCCACGGGAGGGGACAGGAGGCCCACAGTAGTCGAAGCACAACTCGTAACCTGAGAACCGGGGTGCGGAGGGGCTTTCAACTTGAAGCGCCCCCCGTGAGGGGCTTCGCTGATCCCGTCAGCGCGACCCCGACGGAGCGCCCAGGCCTGCACGCCCCCGCGCTGACGACTGCGTGAAGCGCCCAGAGCAGCCCCTCGCCAGGGCCGCCCGTGAGCCGCAGACACGGAGCGTGAAGGCAAGCCACTGTGCGTCCCTGATTATCGAGAGGTGATCAAAATGGGCATGAGGCGAGATCAATTAATTCAGCCTCGGAGAGGAAATGACAGTACAGAGTCGGGGAGAAGGGAGTTCCAGAGAGGGTAATGGTGTGGAAAAGCGTGAATGCCTGTTATTAAACAGGCTGCTTCCCACCTTCGAGAATGCAGAATAACATGTCAAGTGGAAAATGAATGTCCCCTTCTCTGGGTTCGCTGCCAACGACAAAGAAGAAGGAAGGTTCGTTCTCTGAAAAATGGGCTTCGCACTGCGGCCTCCCGGGTTCCCGGCTCCTCAACCCCAAGCTGACTGTGGCTCTGCAAGAGGGCGCGCTGCGGGAAGGGGAGAGGCAGGAAGCACACGGGAGACAGAGGCGTGTGGAGAGGGGCGTGCAGGGGCCATGGGAAGAGACATTTCCAGAAGATGGAGAGCTCCTAAGTGTCACATGAAGAAAGACGTTTGGTGAGAGGTTGTCACCAGCAGTGGCCGTGTTGCAGGGAGCTGAGGAGACGGAGGTGGAAGCGGCAACGGCTCCGTGTCCTTGGGGAGGAGAGAGGAGGGCCTGGTGCGCACCTTCACTCCCCCACGGACTCGACAAGGATCCGCCGAGAACAGCCCGTGCTGGACATGGTCAGGGTGCTGGGGACACACAGGGGGTTGGTTTCCTCTTGCCGCCATCAGTTCGGTGGCTCAAAGCGACACCAGTTTATTCTCTCACCGTCTGAGGTCAGATGCACCCCCCCACCCCGGAGTCTGGGGCTCTGGTCAGGCTCACTGGGTCGCCGGCTTGCACACACCTCGGCCCGCGGCCCGCCTCCTCTGTCTGCACACCCAGCCCCGCTGTGTCTCTCTGGCCCACCTTCCGTCCCCACACTGTGTCTCTGGCTGAAGCCACACAGATTCTCTGCTTTTAAGGACCCTGTGGTCAGACTCTGGGTCCCGGGAACAATCTCAGTGGTCCACGGTGGTCTCCCACCCTGTCCCCTGGGCGGGGTTGGGCAGCACACGCCCAGGCTCCAGAGACTGGGCTGCGGACCACTGAAGGGCCATGACTCAGCCAACGGCAGCGAGACCGCAAGGCACTCGACAGTCCAGTCCCCATAGCCCACTGCCACTCTGGCCACAAGCGTGCGGTGCCCATGCCACCAGGAGCCGAGGGCTGGCAGGTCGGGTCTGCAGGAGCCGCGCTCTCCCAGGAGCGGGCAGCCGGAGGCGTCCTCCCGGGACGGCCAAGAAGGACCCGCCACGCTGGTGCGGAGGGTAGCAGCTTCGGCGGGCGCCAGAGCCGGAGGGCAAAGGCCTGGGCTTGCTGGTGGGGGACAGGGGAGTCACTCGCCAGGGCTAGGACACGGGCTGATGGCACGGCGAGCCTGGATGGAGCTGCCTTATGGGGGACCGTGGGCTGTGATCACAACGGCGACTTCCTCCCGCAGCTGATGCACACTCAGGCTGGGGACAGCAGGGATCGGAGGCTGGCAGGGTGGGGGCAGGGCAGACGGGGGGGTGGGAGACAGTGGTGCCCGGAAATCGGGCCTGGTGACAGCGGTCAGACCCATCAGCCACTCCAGGCTGGCCGGCGAGGGGCACGGAGGCAGCAAACAGGGCGTCCAGGTGGGGAGTTAGCCGCAGCTGTCTCGGGGGTCAGAGGACTCGGATTTGCTCCTGAGGGTACACGAGGGCCTGTTGCTGTGTCTCTCCTACTGTCTCGGGCAAGCGTGAGTGCTGGTTCGCGCGTGGGCAGACACACGCACGTGTGTGAGGGTGGGCGTGCAGGTGGGTGTGCATGTGGGTGTGTGCCCACACAAGCTCGGGGGAGGCCTGGGCCTCCAGGTGAGGGTCGGGTCGGCCCCGCACAGGGAGAAGCCCGCGTCCCAGGCAAGAGCGAGTGCGGAAGTCACTTCTGCACAAGGGCACACAGTTTGCTCTGTTCTGGCCAGGGCCCGCTCAGGGACGGAGGGAACCCCATGTACGGACGTGGCTGGCCTGACTCATCTTGGCTTACAGGCAGAGACAAGGGGGTGATGTAGAGAAGCTGGGATTCTCCCCAAGAGCAGTGCAGACTCGCATGAAGCTTTGGGGGCACACAAGGGGCTCGGGTCTGACCAGCTGCCCGAGGCTGCTCTCTTCGAGGCCGGTGGGAGAGCATCGGCCCCCAAGGCTGCCGGGTGAGCACGTTCAAGCCACCGGTCACGACACGCAAGCTGACCCTCCATCAGCGAAGGCCATTAGGCCCGTGCCCGTGCTGCCTGGCCCCCCAGGAGAGGCTGTGAGTCACGGCAAGAGGCGGAGACATGTGAGGGTCTGACCTACTGCGGCGGACCGGACCTCAGCGCCTGCGACAGGCTTCTCGTTGCTAGAGCCCAGACACGACCCTCTGCTTCGCAGGCCTGCACAGCCCCGCACCGTCCACGGGCCGTCCTCACACGCAGAGCGCAGAGGGACACCGTCACAGCAGAGGCTCCTGAGACGCACGGCCCATCGCAGCTGAGACCCCCACTCCCAAAGCAGTGTCTTGCCCTGAGCGGGGCCTGATAAACCCTTGGCCGGCAGCAGGAGCAGCCCAGACGGGAGCCCCGAGGGGTCCACATGGTGTTCTTTGACCTCACGCATCGATGGGGCGGCCCGCAGGTGGAAACTACACCTGGGAGCCCTTCCCACGCCTCCCAGCCCACGGCAGGGCCTGCACGAGCCTGCGGCCCGATCGCTGCCGGCCCCTGCGTGCCGTGACCCCTCTGAGACGCAGAGGCTGGAAAGAGGCAGAAACGGCGACAACTTGGGGCTCGGAACCCGCGTTTCCTAAACGGCCTCTCCACATCCGGACACCTGCTCCTGCCCTCACTGGGTGGACTCCGTGCGGCAGGCACCTTCCGGTCCCTGCTGTGCGCGGAACGCCGCCCGGCTCCCGGGCCCTCCTCCCTGCCAAGCTGAACAGCGAGGGGGGGATTCATCACGGCTTCCAATGTGTCTCACATGCTTGATTGAAGAAGGGAGGATCCCCCCATATTTTCGGTCTGATCATCAGACGAGGCGGACAAAGGATTGATAAGAGCCACTCGAGGAGACGCGGCGCCTCCGGGCCTCAGACGCCACTGAACGATTATCGACCCTGCGCACGTTGGGTGATAACTGAGCATTTTTCACTTGTTTAAAGTGCTGTTAGCCGGAGACTCCAGTCAATGAAGAAGCAGTGCATTTCCTTTAAATACAGCTCAATACAATAAACGGCTCACACTGAAAGTTCAGAGTTCTTTAATCTCGCTGAAACAAGCAAGGACCCAGCGCCAGCACGCGGGCTCGCTCCCTGCACAGGCTTTACTCCGACAGCGGCCCCCGAGGAGGCCATTTCATATGTAACCTTAGCTACCGCTCAGACCCACCGGCAGAGAAGGGCTGTCTCCCCCCTGGTTTCAGCGGTTTAAACACAGGGAGAGAGAGCCGGGGCTGGGAAGGGGGAGGGGGCAACCGGAGGACAGTTGTGAGCCATCAGAGGGGGTTTCTGACAGCCTCCGGCGACATGCTGCGGCCTGCAGACTCTGCTCTGGCACGGGCCCGCGGGCTTCGCAGACGGTGGGGTCCGCTGGGCAGAGGCAATGTCTATGTGAGGCTCTTATTGCGGGAGACGCCGATCTGCGACCCCCGCTCTCCCGGTCTGGCCAGTGACAAATAGGTACTATTCTCCAGATGGACCGAGCTTTTCTGCGGGTCTGGGGCAAAGCCCAGAACATAAAACCAGGAAATTGACGGATAAGGAAATCAGCAGTAACGGGGAGCTAATCTGCCTGCGGCATCTCTAGTTAGCCAAAGGGCTGACCACCGAAGCTCAGGGTCAGGTCAAATGACCAGAGAAGTCAATGAAAAGTGGTTTCCGTTATTTATTTTGACATAGATTTTCCCAATGCGAATGGCTTCACGTTTTATTGTATTAAAATAAAAGCAGGGAATTTCTTGAGACAAAGGCACTGTCATCACTCTGGGGCAAGTGAGCGGCTCTGCAGAGCCCCGTGCCCGTGGCTCAACCACCCAGCCACCGGGCATCTCGTAACTAGTGTTTTCTGCGGAGAGGAGCTGCCGTTGGGGACAGGAGCCCCGACAGTTCCTGGAGGACAAAGGCATTGCGGAAGGCTAGAAGGATGGTTGGGGCTGAGGCGCAAACGGACCGAAGGTACCCACGTGGTCTGATTCTCCTTTGCGAGCCCAGTCCGCACGTAGTCCTGCATCTGGGGCCCAAAAAGGTCCACAGCGAGTCCTGCAGCAAAGCAGGAAGCCGCACAAGAACCATGTCAGGGGAGGGCAGAGGACCAGAGTGTGCCAGACAGGAGCTCCACTCGGATGTCCAGGGCCCCTGCAGAGGGGGACGCTCACACCAAGCCTTCACGGGGCAGCAGCAGGTATGGGGGCCGGTGCACAGGGGACGGCCAGGACAGCAGCGCCCAGGATCCACGCAGAGGAGAGGCGTTGCCTCCGAGAGCCTGCAGGCAGGGGCTCCGACAGGGACCCGTACACCCTCGTTCAAGCAATAGTCATGGCGGCCCAAAGTGCCCCAGTGTCCGCGGACAGACGACGGACCGACACAACGGACCAGCCACGTGAGTGTCCCTCGCCCATCTCAGCACGGATGGACCCCGAAGACAGCACGTGCATGGAAGCAGCCAGACACCAAAGGACAAAGGCTGTGTGTTTCCAGACAGAGGAGGGACCTGGCGTCACCCACGGAAACACAACTTAGAATGGAGGTCGCCCGGGGCTGGGGGAGGGCTGGGAAGCCGGTGGTTCCTGGGGACGGAGCTTCAGTTTGGGGAGAGAAGAACATTCTGGAGACGGATGATGAGGACGCGCGTACCGCAGCGGGAACGCGCCGGATACCACGGACAGGCGTGGGGAGCGGGCGGGACGGCCGGCCTGACGCTGTGTGGGTTCCTGCAGCGCGGCGGAAACACAGGGACCTGCAGTGCTCTCCGGTGACGGGAGACCGAGCGAGAAGGGCCCCGTCACTCTGTCCGGATTGAGCGTCTTCCACAAGATGCTGGTGGCTGGAGGCAGGTCACGGCCAATGCTGTGTGTTAGAGAATGCCTCTGCCTTCCGGCGGGGGAGCAGGGGGCTCGGGCCCTCTGGCCAACACCCTGCACTTGAGCAAGGGCGTGGAGTCCTCAAGGAGGCCACAGGGCTAGAGGCTGTCCGCGGAGGCCCCGACACAAACACGACAGACACGCAGGGCTTCCTGAGTGCCAGGCTCTGGTCCCCCAGCAGGCAGCCCGGCAAGAGAGACGGCTGTGCCCCGTGGACACAGGACGGACGCGACGAGGAAACTGTTGCGGGGGCTCAAGAGGCGTGGCCCAGCGGCTCCGTGGGCCTCCGGGAAACGGGTGCTTCGCAGATCTCCATCTGCAGAGACCGGAGGGGGCCACGTGCCGGCATCACTTCTCCAGGTGCACACTGTGCCGCTTGTGCGCCTCGTATCCCCTGTTTTCCCTGCAATGTCTTCTAAATCTTGGAACGTGACTGCCTCTAGGTTCAATCCATTCTGTGTTTAGCAGAAGAATCCTGCGGACATCCATTCAAAGTAAGAACCCAGGAGAAGCAGTGACCCCGATAGTCCGTGGGGGAGAAGCAGCTCTAAGTAAAAGCTATCTGGGTCGTGGGAGGGAAGACACAGTGGCCAGAGGTGGCACCGTCTTCAGCCGCTGTCTCCTTGGCAAAAGCAAAGGAGAAATGTGGCCAAGTCCTCCGTCAAGGCCCAGAGGTATCCAAACGCTCCCGCACAGATGCCGTAAGGGACACCAGCCGAGGTGAAGGACCCCTCTGCTGACACGTCCCCGTCTGGGGCTGGTCACCCCGAACGGGGTGCTGGTCAGGGTGTGGGCGAGCCGGCAGTGCTTATCAGGGGTCAGGGACGCTCGGCCCAGAGCCCAGCTTTGCCGCCGACCACCTGGACAACCTCAGAGAGGTGCATGTCTCAACAGCAGAGCAGCGTCGGCCTTGCAGGGCGGTCGGAGGGACGCACTTGGAGGGAGCCTGGAGCTCAGTGGACGGCGCACCGGTCGGCTGCTCTTATCACAGTGATGGTTTTTATCGCCAAGCTCTGAGTGGCGGCTCCTTGGCACAGCATCCAAAGGAGGGAACGGGTCTGAGAACCTGAGAACGGCGGGCATGATGCCTGCCTGAGACACAGGACGTGGTCACGATGGAGCTCTCGTGACCCGCCCCGGGCAGGTAACGAAACCTGCCTTCCATCGCTTCCCGCCGTTCACCTCCCATGATAACAGCAGCTCATAAAGACGGGGTCCTTCCTAGGGGGCGGGGGCCGAGGGAAACGTGTCCCATGTGTGAACCCTGCATTCTGCTCAGCCCTCTGGGGTGGAAAGCGCTAACAACCCCCTCTCATCTCACAGGGAACGGCCTTACCGATGGAGGGACTGACCCGCTGCCATCGGCCAGCAGGAGGTGGAGCCGGCTTTGCCCAGGGCAGCAGTCGGGGAGGGCACAGACCAGACCCTGGAGTCGAGGGCACCCCCGCCAGTTTCCATCGCGGCCCTGAGATAAGGCACAACTGTCCAAGGGCAGGCAGCTGGACGCACAGGCCACGGGGGAAAGCAAGGAAGGACCATCCACGGCCGAGGTTACGCAGCGGTGCTGGCTCCAGCCCTCCCTGGGTCTGGCGAGGAAAACCGCATCGTAGAAAACGGAACTTCACGCTAACCGAGGAGGAGGGCAAGCGACGGGGAGCACAAACTTGTAGGGGTTTGGATAGACTGAGGCACCATTGCTGTGTGTCAAAAATGGTCAAATGTCGCCAACCTAACGTACTGATAAATTATTTGTAATTAATCTTACAGATTCAGTTCTTCCCCTCACGTAGGATTCTGTCCTCTTACACTCTAACACACAGCAAACGCTCGAAGCATTTCCTTCAAATCAAGACAAGACGAGGGCAGGGTGAGGCCGACCTTGTGCGGGTCCCACGGAACAAGGAGTGTGTCAGCCACCGAGGACGGCTCCGGGGCGAACGCCGAGACGAGCCACAGCTCACACAGCCCACCTCGGGAAAACCGCGGCCCTCGGGCTGTGAGGCCGGCTGTGCACTGCTGCACACGGGCCACACCGCTTCCGAGGGCCACGTGGGAACCAGGCCTTGGCAAGCTTGTCACTTAGCAGAGGAGCAAGCGTGCTGGTAGAAGCGTGTCTTCCCGTCTCGTTCGACCCGCGCCGTGTGCCGCACGAGTATTTGCTTGCGAGCCCACGTGGGATTAAAAACCAAAGTAAGGAGCGATGAACGTTTCCTGGGGAAAAGAGAAAACAGCTCTCCTTCCTGCACTTCCAAAATCCTTGAACTCCTGGGGAGTCACTGAAGTGGAGCTAAAGAGAGTGGCTCTTGCCGCAAATGAGTGTAGCCAAGCGGCGGGAGGGAGCTGAGCGGGGCGGACGGGGCGTGACCGACCCAGAGATGAGAAGCCGAGCGAGGCTCTGGGGGGCTGATCTGTCCCACGCCCCCTCTCGGTGAGGCAGGTACCCCTGCCCCCCACCCCACCCGGGGAAGAGGGCAAGACGTAGCGGAACACCGCGCCGTAAAGACATGAGCACACATGGGTCCTTGGCCAGAAAGGAAACAAGCTGGAAAACTCAGGTTCTCGGCAGTGCTGACAGTCACCCAGATCCGGAAGCCAAAGCAAAGGCTCTCACAGGATGCAGGGGCTCTGGGGCTCCCCTCCTGGGCCCATTTCCTCCCAGTTGAAGGAGGCTGGCTCACGGCACGTGGAAAATCAGAAAGCCCCTTCCCCAAAGCCAGAGTCTTCCCATCTAGCAAAATCTCCATGCCTGTCAGCCACTCAGTGACATGGATCCCTGAAATAAAGGCCATAAAGGCCCATTCTCGTCCACACACATGCTATGCTCACACCAGCCTTTGCACTCCTGGGGGTGGGGAGACACACATGTGTCCAGGGAGAGCCAGCAAGCAGCGCGGGTCTCCTGCTCTGCCACTGACGGCCAGACGCCCAAGTCCGTGCTTTCTCCCAGGGCTAGAGAGACAGGAGGGGCTATAAAGGAGAAATCTCTCCCTCAGAGCCCAAACAGAACATCCCAGACCCTGTCATCTGTCTGGTCTGGCCTCTGCAGAAGGCAGGGACAGGGGAAAGCCTCTGGAATGTTCCTCCACTGCCACGGGAGAGATGCTGGTGGTACCCAGAGATCTGCCTGGCCTTCCCTTCCCCTCCCAGCCTAGAGAGCCCAGCTCAAATCCCACACCTGCCCACGAGCTTTCTCTGCTCAGGGAAACCAAAGGCTAGGATGGAAGGAAGCCGTCTCCCGACCGAGAGAGCCGGCAGTGTTTGCCAGGTGTGGGAGCTGTGCGAGGCGCTTTACACAGGGCACCGTGTGGAACCCGCAGAGCCCCGGGGGCCCTGCCTTCCAGTGAGGAGAGGAGCACACAGAGCTTCCCTAAGGTGAGTTAGCCGCCACCCGCCGTGCAGGACCCAGGAGAAACAGGACTCCAGCACCAACGTCCGCTCCGGAACCCGAGCTCTCACCCTGCCGCCCACCGTTGCCAGCTTCATCTCCCCAGCTCGAGGCTTCTCCGTCTAACTCCATCTAACTCCCATGTCCATGACTTCACAAGCATGAGTCCATTAACCTGTGCTGGGGGGGGGGTATTTTATGACCTTCTGTGTTAATAAACTCTTCATGGTGGCATAGCCGATTGCATAGACCTTGCCTCCCTATTTTTATGGGAAATTACCTTGAGGGCTAGGAAAGAGTCTCTCCTGCTTCTAGTTATGGTGGGCCTAGTTCTGGACCAATATTGAGAACAGATAATCCAGCAAAGGACTCCTCCACCACTTCTGGGTCCGAGAGCCAGTTTTGGAGCTGAGGCTTGCATGCTAAAATACAGAATTAAGAGAGCATTTCAGAGGTTTCTGAGGTTTCTCCTTCTGGACGTATTCCAGCCAGTCAAGCGACTCAGGACTGATGGACTCGGAACATCACCGTTTCAGAACCCCTAGTGGATCGAGCCATTGGGAAGGACAGCAGCAACATCACAGACATGAGACAGATGGACAGCGTGTGCCCCTGATGGAAGAACACGTTACCACCTGCGGGACAGTCTTGCCAAAAGCGTCTGCCTCCCTCTCATGCAGCTTCCAGGCTTCTTCAAGCCAGCACTGCTGACACTGTGGGCCCCTTGTGCTCTGTGGGGGCTGTCCTGTGTGTCGCCAACCTAGACGCCACCAATGCCTCCCCCCACGAGATGCCGCTAACAGGCCCCCAGCTGCGGCGTCCCCTGGTGAGAACATCTGCAGGCAACTGCCAATTGGGAGGAAACACAGGGGATAGAAGAACAAGTTCAATACACCATGGGGATGCAATCGAAAAAACTCCAACAGTAGAAAACCCTATAGAGCAAACATCTCGACTTCCTCAACACATACCCCAAGAAGTGCACGGAGGGGACACACGATGGTGGAGACATTCTACAGATTAAAAAAAAAAAAAAAGGCTTAACTGCAATCTGTAGATCTTATTTGAATCTTGATTCAAACAAAAAGTTGTTAAAAATTATTGTCTGAGACTATTGGAAATTAGAACACTGGACATTTGGTGATAGTAAAGGACTATCAGTAGCTCTGTAGGTGTTACGTCCTTACCATTAACATTTGTCGTTCTGTTTTGGAAACACATACTGAAGTCCTTACAGATGAAATAATATGACATCTTGGATTATTTCAAAAAACACGAGGGGAGGGAAGTGGGAGGAGGTGTGTCTGAAGTCACATCGGCTGTGCTCGGCTAATGATTGCACCTGGGTGGTACAAAGCACAGGGTCATGATACCGTGGGCTTCTTTCTTATATATTTGCAATCCAGATTTTAAGAAGAACATCTCAAAAAATCAGGAGGGCTCTTCTGAGAAAGAACTGTCCTGGGGAATCTCCCTGCAGGGCACCACGGCCTCGGTGCCCAGCACCGTCTACACTCTGCCGACAGCCGATGTCTGACAGGTGACAGGCTTGATTTCTTAGTGTGTGGACTCTGTTAGACACTCAAGAATGAACTCCCCAACCCACTCCAGGGACGGACTTCCCAAGAGGAAAAAGAGCGACGTGGCCGAGCCGCGGGACGGGTACGGATCAGAATGCTAACAACGGACCTGAAAGGAGGGTCCGATATTGGATCCTTTGCTGCTCTGCAAAACAGTCCCGGGAGAGGCCTTGGAAGGGGAAGCCAGGAGACCCCTGAGGGTTCTCCACTCCATCTGTCTCTGGCCACATCTGCTCGCCTTCCGGGCACGTGCCTGCCCCGTATACACGCACCTCTGTCCTGCCCCGAGACACCCGACCACTGTTCAACATCTCTCTTCCCGTGGGACCAGGAAGCTCCGTGCAGGTGGGGACTGTGCTGGTGCTGTCCCGCACCGCACCCCTGGGGCTGGGCACAGGGTGGGCTCCCCGTGAGTGCGGCTGAATGAATGAGGGCACACTCGGGAGCAGTGGGCAGATGAGGCCAGAAACACGCAAGCACTCTAGAGGGAGCCCAGGGCATCGGGCATGCTCTGAGAATGCTGCTGACTTCAAGGGAGGATCCAAGGTAGGGGCCCAAAACGATTAAAACACTGCTGATGTCTTCAGGGGCATTACACTCACCAACAAAATTCCACTAATTTGTATGTTGCTACCATTTACATTCAGAGTTCACTAACACCCTCCAGAGAGCAGATAAGGCATATTTAACCGAAATGTCTTAGAAGAAGACGTCCCTTTCTCCCTTACTGCCCACCCGCCTGCCATCATTCCACACGTGGACATTCACGGTGGCACCTGTCCCCTCTGTGGGCACCGAACAGGGAGAAGCCAGGCACCTCCAGCAACACGGGAGCAAACACGATCCTCAAGCCAAGCCCGAAGCCGTCCACGGCTGTCTCCAGCTCCTCCAGACAAGCTGGGATGGGGACACTGCGGCTACAAGTCTGAAGGCCGGGACCACTCCAGGCTTTTCTGGGCCCGACGATCACCCTGGCCCTTCTACCTGTGAAAGAGCTGGAATTCAAAGTCTGCCCTGGGCGTCCCTGAGGCCTCGTGCGGGCTGAGTCCAGTCCTGATTGTAACGACGCAGGTTTGGGGGCAGACTGCCGATGTGGGCTCGTTTTTATTTTGGGTGACTCCCTGCCCCCCATAGTTTCAGGCTCACTCTTACGAACAAGCTCAGAGAGCCTGCTTCGAAGGGGAAGGACAAGCCTGAGCGGCTGGAGGCTCACTGCACAGGGAGCTGCCTCCCAGACCGAACATCACCGGGGCAGGGAGTGCAGGAATCTGGGGTCTTCGAGAAGCAACCCCACCCCGTGCCCAGCGGAGACACAAGGAGAGCCAGGGAAACAAGGTCAGAGCCGGCCTTCCCGAGCAGTGGGCCTTGTGACCACCCACACGGCTCCGGAAGGCCGCCCTGCAACACCTTTCTCCTCCGAGCTCGGCCCCAGGAAAGCCGCACCACCCGGTGACGGCTCCATTCGTTAGTACGCATCTCAGACGACACCATGAAAGAAAAGACAAATTAACCATTCCAAAGCAATGGCATTAGTGCTATCGGGGCATCACAGAGTCAGCAAAACCCAGCCCCCGTAACTCAACGCGTCCTTCCCCGCCAGGACTGGCCATCAATACAGATCTCCGTGCCTTGCACTAATCACTAAAGTCAGATAATATGAAGGTTAATGGCCGCAGACCGTCTGGGGAAGTATCCGACATCTGATACGGCCGCCCCCATTACTGCCCTCCTCTGCGCCCGTGCCCCGGCCGCGAACAGACAGGGGAAGGCAATCGATGCGTGGGCAGTGGTCGTCCATCTCCCGTGCGGCGTATAAACCGGCCCTTCACTGGCCCATTCACGTTTCCGTTGATAAATAGTGCGGACACGGGCCACCCCGAGAGGGAAGGAGTGTAGCCATTGTGCGCCCGTCGCCCCCTGAGATTTATGGTCACCACGACTGAACAGGGCCCGAGCCGGGCTTTCCAATTACTTCGCCCGTCTCTTAAGCAGAATCGGTGTGCGTGGAGTTCTGATGAGGACTTTAATATCTACATAGATCAAGCCCTCAAAACTGGGAGCTGCACTTTCTTCTTGCAGCAAAGTGCTTTTATTGAACAGTAACGAGACAAAGCCGAGCCTGGGGCCCTTTGTCCCCGTACGGACGGCAGCGGCGAACAGAGAGCCTGCACGCGACTGCGCTCCCTCAGCCGCAGGCTTGGCCACACTTAATTACACCCTCGGAGGACGTGGGGAATCTTCTTGCAGTTTAACGTTTCATTCCTATGCACGGAAGCTCCCCCGATCCTCTGCATGTTCTGGAGAAACCGCCAACTGGCCGTAAGCTGGCCAACGTCGGTGCGTTCGTCTGGAGAGAGACCGTGCCGCTTGCCGATACCCCGCCCCGCTTTGCAACAACACACAGGCCAAACCACCCGAAAGGACAGAGTCGAGCCTTGGCAACATGATTTTTCTTCAAATTCAAGTACACACTTCCGTGTCCCAATAGAATTACGACGGTTTCCCTCCCAATCCAAAAAAAGCGTTCTGGCAAGGTGTTTCGTTTGTAACGCAACCACTAAATGCAAATGCGGAGCTGGCAGCCGGGCCGGCGGTCGCGTTTGGGAGAGTTTATCTCGCCCGTGACAGTGAGAAAGACACTCTCCCAGGACCAAGAATTCTGACAGTCCCTCCGACACATGAAAAATCACCGCCGACGGCCGTCCTGCCAAGGCTGCCGCTCGCTCCTCGCGGTCCGCTCCAGCCCTCTGCTGGAGGACGCGGGGCGGACGGCCGCCCAGCCGCACTCGCTGTGTCCTGTGCAACACAGAGACTCTGGCCGAAGGCGTCCTTCTGTTGCCAAGTGCGGGCGGACGAGTGCCTGAACCCGCCGTCCCCAGGTCGGGCTCTCCCAGCGGGGGACGTGCTGCCCGTGCGGCCCGGCTCCTCTCTCCATCCACGGATGCTGGCTGCAGCCCAGGCGCTGTGTGCAGCCCAGGAGTTTGGCCGTCACTCTTCAAGGTGCTGAGGGTGCTCTGGGAGACAGAGCTGGGAGCACGGCCCAGCGTGAATTCCCAAGGCACGGTGACAAGGGAGGGACAATGCTGCCTGGTAGCGAGGAAGGAGAGGACTTGGAGAGAGGCGTTCCTCCTCCCCCGACTGAGGCACGGGAGGGCTCGGTGGCCTTGTGGCAGTGCCCAGGGGCAGGCGGGAGGGTCAGACTGGCCCCGGAGATCTCTTCCGGACAAAGAGCGCGTGAGCCAGCTGGGAGAGGCCGCACGCCTCTGCGGGGAGAGCACAAGGACTCCGGCAGGTGTGGCCACGGGTCCCTGTTAACCAGATGGGCCCCCACTCAGGACACTCGGGGTTAAGTTTCCTTCCTGTGCACACGGGTGACATGGCTCAGCAAGCTGGTGGCCTCTAAGGCACATAAGACGGAAAACCCAAGCAGGTGCTTAAATACCTTCCAGTGCGTAAAGCGAGCCCGCTTCCCCAGTACGTCCTCCCTGGAAAGAACAATAGGAAGGGACAGGAGATTGCGTCTTCTCCTTCGTTACAGACCCGGGGTCCCCTGCTGATACGGCGTCTTGTGCGAATTACCTCTCAAACCCCCGTGTGGGGAACTGGGGTGCCACTTGTCACGGCCACAAGGCTGTGCGAAGTCTCTGACCCGCGTCGCGTGCAAGGCCCAGGCCGTACCAGCTACAAAAAGCGTGCCAGCTCCACGCGGGGGTTCGTCACGCTGTCCCCAAGCCCTGTGAGACAGCAGGGCTGGCAAAGGGGCAGGAATCCCAACTCAGGGCAGGCAGCTGCCTACAACGGCTAAAGACCCCAGATCTGGGGCCCGGACCAACAGGTGTGTGTGAAGGGGGTGGGTCCTACCTCATCCGAGAGAGCATCTCCTCCCAGTTCTGCTGTTGGAAGGTGGCCCAGGCTCTCCGCAGGGACACGAGCCCCTGCAGAGACGGTCAACCAGCCACGCAAAACGCAAACAGATGAAAAATGCCGCCCGGGGACGGGGAGGACGGCGGAGACCAAAGTCCCGGGAGACCTTTGCCCCCTGCGAGCCCCTGAGCTTGTGACGCCCACAGCCGCCCCAGCGTGAGTCGTTGCACGAAGCCTCTTGTAGGTCTCCAGGACTGGCCGGTGCCCGCCACCCGAGGCCCCGTCCCCAGCACACGTGGGAGGACACCACGCCTCCCCGAAACGCATCGAGCTTTTAGACGCTTGACATTTGAGTTCTGGAAGAGTAGGATGAGAAGCAGTTACGAGTCACCCCCGCTACGGAGCGACGTTACCGGCATTAACTCTAATATGTCTTTAATTGGTGTCGTTCCGAAGGAAAAGAGATTTTTTTCAGAGAGCTTCAAGCAGTAACAAAGCTTTCAAGAAACATCCCAAATTTTTATTCCTCAATTCCTTTCAGGTCTAATTTGTGTTAATTCAATTAAGGGCATGTAATTTGGCTGTCACAGAAATTAAATATAAAGAAAAACGTATATTAATGCAAAGTTTGAAGAGTCAGGCCCATAGACTCCAAGATGTCAGAAACAGTTGCGTTCGCTCCTATAGCCCGAGGAGGAAGGAAGGAAGGAGTACACTGGCGCGTCTGAACCGCTCTGTCGCCCAGGAGGCTCACACGCAAGGGCCTCTCAGTCAGCGACCAGGCGAGCAGTCGTGGTCCCTAACTGCCTACCTCACCGCATTTCTGCTTCATCGCAGACATGGGCACACTCTAGGCCGGGCACACACCCTGGGGCGCAGCCAGGATCCTGTGCCAACAGCCATCCTCTCGTCAAGTGCCCCAGGGTCGCTTGCCGCCTGGTTTTCGCTGTCACTGAAGAAAACCTCCTACAGGACCCAAACCAAGACGGCCCGTAGAACCCCAAGCCCCAGCCTCTTGCTCTTGCCCGAGACACGTCTCTAGTAACATCAGTGTCCCTGGAGCAGGGCTGGTGACACAAGACAGCACCCGAGATGCCGCCTCTCCCAGCAGAATCGTCTTCCTGCGCTGGCCAAGCCGCGCTTCCAGCCAGACGGCCTCGGGGGTGCCCGGTCACGGCCTCGCGGCTGGCATAGAGGCACGGGACAGGGACCAGGGTGCAAAGGGTGTAGAAACAAACACCCCTCGGGGAGGTCGAGGTGTCGCTGCTGCTCACGATTCTGTGGCATTTGTTGGTGGCAGGTGCCGGACAGGCTCGAGCCCAGAGATGTGCTCGTCACTGCATTCTGGAGAGGGTCCCCTCCACGCTCTTCCTGTTGGAGAACCACAAGGTCGGGTCCGCAGACACAAAAGTAACAGGCAGAGACAGGGACCAAGGGTCAGCTCTGGACCGGCAGCCACTGTCAGCTGCTGGGGAAGAAAAAGGGAGGTGCGGGGAATGGGCAGAGATCCCGACAGGTGGACACGGCAGGCCTGTGGCCAGCGAGGAAACCACGATGTGGCCTGCTCCCGTGACAGGCGCACAGGGACGCAGCTTCTGGAAGTTGACGCGGGCCGGGTCGTCCGCCAGCCACAGGCTTAGGGATCGCAGAGTGCAAACCACAGCCCACGCCCCAGCCGGGAAGCACGGGCGGGGACACTGCTCGCAGTGACCCCACGGAAGCCAGCAGCTCTGGAACAAGGCCCTTGGGGCTTGGACAAGATGGTCACACTGGGGACAACTTCTCTGGAATGAAAAAAACCCGGGGGCCGGGGCACTTGGCAATTCCATGGCTCTGTCCTCCTGCGCTCCCAGCACTGCTGTTCTGACACAAACCCCCGACCTTGGGGAGGAGGGTCTGGGAGTGGGCGCCCCTCCTCATGCGGGTTCCGCTTCCTCAGTCCCCAGGCCACCCCCATCCACGATGATGCCGGGCCTGCTCGGTCCAGGCCGACCCCTCACGTGCGTTACACCTGCCCCGGGGCTCCCGGCCCCTCGGTCGGTGCTCACAGCTGTGTGTCCCCCTCAGGGCTCGGGCTCACCTCCCGCCGCACCTCCCGGCCGCCTGCACCGCCCCCCCAGCCCGGCCGCACCCTCGGGGCAGCGTCCAGACCTCCCCGTGGAGCCACCAAGCCACGTCAAACAGGACTCCTCGGAACGCGTCCCCTCCCTGCTTGTGGCCCGGGCAGAGGCCGTGGAGGAAATGAACAGGAGCTTCGGGAAGCCCTTTCCCTGCGATGGTGCGTTTACTAATTTCCACACAAAGCAGTCGGGGAACGCGGCGGTTCAGCATCTCGGCTCATTATCCCGCCCACATCTCAGGTGCCTATTAAGCCGTCATTTTAAATAGTTCGACTCGCACGAGAAACACCAGCAGCGATGAAACGGGTTCCTGCTTCTGTGAAAGCCTCGCTTCCTCCCGCGGCAGCGAGGCTGCCGCTCCGTGCCCGTGTTCAGGGTCTCGGGGTCACGCCTTTCGTCGGAACGTCCATGGGGCCAGGGGACATCAGACCCTGGCGGGAACGCCCAGCTGCATACAAATGTCCACTCTGGGCCAGACGGTCGGGAGAGGGCCGTACTTACCCCGAAAGCACTGCTGCCAGCTCCTCTTGTAAACGGTAAATTCTCAAAGAGAATTTACAACCTGCACGTGAAACCCAGTGCATAGTAGGTCCTCAGAGACATGGAGACCGGAGAGTGACCATGTGGCCAGCAGTAGTGCGCAAGGCCTCTGCTCTTTTCTTTTTAAGCACTTAAAATTATTTTCAGGAATAATCTATATCCAGTGAAGCAAGCAGGTCCTAAATATCACGGGAAGATGAACTCTGACACGCGAAGGCCTTCGCAACCACAAACATACCCTCATTCAGATCTTTTTCAAAGATTATTTTTAAGTCATATCTACACCAGCGTGGGGCCAGGACTGTCGCACACTCTGCTGCCTGAGCCAGCCCGGCGCCCCAGACCGCATTTCCGTGCATTTAAACTCACTCTGACACGTGCTGTGTTATTAGTTTCAGAGGAAGAGCTCCGTGAATCATCGCTTGCATACGACACCCAGTGCCCACTCCGTCCCGCGCCCTCCCAGTGCCCGGCCCCCAGCTACCCCACCCCCAACTCAACCCTCAGGTTCCTATGACTGAGAGGCTTGTGGTTTGTCTCCTGCTTTGTTTTTAACCTTATTTTCCCCACCCTTCCCCCATGATCACCTGTCTTGTTTCTTAAATTCCTCATATCAGGGAGATCATATGATCGTTGTCTTTCTCCGCTTGACGTATTGCACTCAGCTTAATACCCTCTAGTTCCATCCACATAGTCACAAATGGCAAGGTTTCATTTCTTTTGATGTTTGCATAGTATTCCATTGTGTATATATACCACATCTTCTTGATCCATTCATCTGCGGATGGACATCTAGGTTCCTTCCATAGTTTGGCTATTGTGGACGTTGCTGCTGTGACCATTCGGGTGCACGTGCCCCTTTGGATCACTACGTTTGTATCTTTAGGGTAAATACCCAGTAGTGCGATTGCTGGGTCATAGGGCAGTTCTATTTTCAACATTTTGAGGAACCTCCATGCTGTTTTCCAGAGTGGCTGCACCAGCTTGCGTTCCCACCAACAGTGCAGGAGGCTCCCCTTTCTCCGCATCCTCGCCAGCATCTGTCATTTCCTGACTTGTTGATTTTAGCCATTCTGACTGGTGTGAGGTGGCATCTCACTGTGGTTTTGATCTGTGTTTCCCTGGTGCCGAGTGCTGTGGTGCACTTTCTCACGCACCGGCTGAAGGCCTGTGTTCTTGAGAGCCGACCGAGGGGGCCGAGCCGGGGGCCGTGACATCAGGGGCCGGCCAGCTCCTGCAGCTGGGCTCCACGAGACGCTGCCTCTCGCTCTTCATCCTCGTCCGCTTTCCCACACCGACCCCCAGATTTGGGGGCAGCAGTGATCCCTTCTTGAAACCCGATCGTATCCCCTTCTCAACTGAACGCAGAAGTCCAGGAGTCGGGACCAGCTTTACTTCCTGCGGCCACCACAGTGCCTCCCACAGAGCGCCCAGGAGACGTGTGTCCCCGGGTCAAACGCAAGGCACATCCGCTGAGCTTGGGCGTGGTAGAGAGGGCAGCCGTCTGTGCACTCACACACGCAGATGCGACCGCTTGGTTATCTCCTCGTCACGGGGCTTCACGCTCATAAAACCCAGAGTGAACCCCAGAGCCGCACCATCCGCCACCAGCACCGGGCCTCTGGAATGTGGCAGGAAACACACCCGATTTTGAAGACTGAAGGGAGAAAGAACACAAAATAGCTCACTGATAACTTTCTCATCGGTGAGACGTTGCCCTCAAGTGGCCAAGTTCTGTGTGAATCCTTGGTGCGTTGAGCTGAGCTCCTACTGTGTGCCAGGCCCTGGGCACCCGGACGTGGGAAGTCTCAGAAGACGGCAGGGCTGCAGAGCACGTCCCTGGTGACCCTCTCCGTGTGGCACGGCCCCCAGCGCTTCCTCGGGCCACACCGTCAGCATATCAGAGACGAGGCCCCAGAGCAGGGACAGCGGCACCTGCACAGAAGGCAGGGGTGTCCCCGGCGAGGGTCCCAGAGCTGCGGGGACAGTCCCACAGATGGGGCTGCTTCCCCGTAGAATTCATTTCCCCACAGTTCTGGGGGCCAGAAGTCTGACATCAGGGCGGGCTGGTTTTCCCGGGGCTGCAAGGCAGAACCCGACCCTGCCCTCCTCCGGCAGCGGCGGCCGCAGGCTTTCCTCTCCTCTTCTGTGTGTGTCCGTCCCTAGGTCCCAGTTTCCCCATTTGATATGGACAGCAGCCTGACGGCCCTGGGGCTGTCCGGATGCCCTGCTCCTGCCCTGATCGGCGGCAGAGACCCTACTTCCAAGGCGGGTCGCAGGTCCCCACTCAGCCGGGAAGGTCGCCTGAGCAGCAGCACGACCCTCACGGGGTCTGCTGAACCAGTCACGTGCGTTTTCATTGGAAAGACCGTTTCCACCTCCACAAGTTCAGCTCGTTCTTGCCCGGCTCCTCCTGGTCTGGTTTCCACCATCACCCCTTAGCGACGTGGCCTTCTCCTCTTGTGAAGGGCTGTCCGTCTCACGTGACGGACCCACTAGGAGTGGACCCCGTGTCCCTACACTGACACATCGGCTCCTCCAGGTTTGCAGTCTGGGGCTGTGAGGGCACCTCCAGCAGGACCCTCTCTGCAGAAGGTCGGTGATGCTGAGAAGTCGGGGCTCGCACGTCTCTGTGCCGCAGCGGTGGACAGTCGACCCCCCAGCACGACTGACAACGTCACAGCCCAGGCTCCCGGGCTTTGCCAGCCGCATGGGCTCCAACCGGTGTAGGTGCAGACCCGGGGCGGGACTCTCACCGCCCCCGCCACCAGCGTCCATTTTCTTGCCCATCTAGTATCCATGGTTGGGGGAGGGCGGAGATTTCTTTGACCAAGAACGGAGCTCTTGGCAAGGATCCTGGCTTTCCACGTCTAGGCAAAGTAACATCACATCCAACATTCCGCGTCACCCAGGCCGACCTCTTGTTTATTGTGGATTCATCAGAACACACAAGTCCGAGACCCCAGCAACAGCAGCCCGGCCGACCCCAGGACCTCGCGGGCTGCTGACACAGCCACCGACACAGACGGCCTCCGACCTCCCGCCCTTGGGGGCTGCGCCCACTGTCTTCGGCGTGTGCGCATTCTCCTGTGCGCACCGTCTTCATGTGTTTGGTCGGGGGAGACTTCCGGCTGCCAGGTCCACCTGCGAGAGGGTGTCAAAGACCCTCCCGGGCTCTCGAGTCTACACCGCGTGTTTCTCCGTAACGGCTTTGCTAGGCTATAGTTCAGGGACTGCGTGATCCGCTCGCCCCAGTTGTGCAACCCCCGCGGCCTCTAACAGTCACAGAAACGGGCAAACGCCACCAGGGCCTACGTCAGACCGTCTCGTCGTCCCAGGAAAAGCTTCACTTACCCTTCTCTCCCCGACGCCCCTCCCCTCCGGGCCCTAAGCAGTCCCCGGTCTGCGCTCTCCCTCAACAGCTCTCCCTGTTCTGGAAACTTCCTATCAACAGACCCACGTGTGCCGTCTTCTGTGACCTGTTCCCTCCAGACCCACGTGTGCCGTCTTCTGAGACCTGTTCCCTCCAGACCCACGTGTGCCGTCTTCTGTGACCCGGTTCCTTCCAGACCCACGTGTGCCGTCTTCTGTGACCTGTTCCTTCCAGACCCACGTGTGCCGTCTTCTGTGACCTGTTCCCTCCAGACCCACGTGTGCCGTCTTCTGTGACCCGATTCCTTCCCTCCACGTAATGTTCCCTTGGTTCATCCACGACGGAGCCTGGGTCTGCTCTGTCCACACTCGCGGCTGGGTCCTACCTCTCAGAGTGGGCGTGTCCATCTGTCCGTCCGCGCCTCAGCTGGTGGACACTGGCCTCACCTTGACCTTTGACGGTCACAGGTCACGCCCCGTGAGCGCCCACACAAGCGTCTGTGGGGACGCGTCCTTTCCCCTCTCTTGGGCGTGTGCCCAGGACTGGTCACCCTCCGTGTTTAATCTCGGAAGCTGCCAGGATTCTGGTTCCATGTGTTCTTAATCTGCTCTCATTTGCTCCTTATGGAAAACAAAACAAAATACATGTGAAACTTGCTTCCTTTTTCTTACTGTAAATCTGTGCCACTGCAATTTAAAAGACGGACAAGTACGGAATCACGAGAAAACATTACGCACAAAGAAAAAAGCCTTAAGAGATGGCCACAAAACCGGTTATCACGGGGAGGAGGGAAGTCTAATTATTGCAATTTTCCTTATGTAAAATCTGAATTTTCAATAACGAAAATAAGTAGGATTCGTCATAAAGTAAATGAAAAATGGGCAAGACAGTCTTTCAGAAAATGACAAGAAGCATTGCTGGGTTTTTTTTTTTTTTTTTCTTTTCCATGAGAATCTAAAATAAACCTTCCCATGAAACATTCAGGGCCCCTTCTGGAGCGCAAGTGGCAAAGTCTTGGCTTGAAGAGACATTCAAGTCCCTGTGGGACCCCACGTGGACCATCTCTGCATCAGAAACATTGGAGACTTAAGAGAAAGTTCTGGAAGCTCCCCGTCACTGAGTACCCCGGTGCCCTCTCAAGGACAAAGCGGTGCGCATGGTGGGCCCAGAGCCAGCAGAACCTGCTCACCTTCAGTCCGAAACTCTCACGTCCCCCTGCACCTGGGCCACCCCGACAGACTGACCTCCAGCTGCTTGCTGCTGTCCTTCTAGGGACATGGTCCCCTTTCTGCTGCCTGCGGGCAGGGCCTCACCAGCAGAAGTTCTTGATCAGCTGGACACCAGCCCCCCCGGAGCACTCCTGACACCAGTGCCTGGGCCACGCCTCCAGACAGAACGTTTGATGATGATCTCAGGACACGGTCGCTGCTGAGAAGCCAAAGACCCACCAGCCAGACTCTGAAATGTCCGCAAAAACTCTAAGACAAGATTGTTCTGGTCTCCTAGGATCACCTCATCATCACTGAGGAAAGGAACATGAGTCCTCTCCCCAGAGGAGGCTGGGCCTGGCAGGTGGACTCCATAAGGACAAGGACAGTGGCCCCCTCTTAAGTCTCCAATGTTTCCCTAAAGTGTGCCCCTTCTCTCCTGCCGCGGCCATCCCCAACGCCTCTGGCTCAGGGCTGCGCACTTCCTGATGAATCTGCTCCTTATCGGCGGACAGCTGCCTCGTTGGAGGGTTCTCACCCAGACAGACGTGTTTGCCCACCCAAGACCTGGGGCCACGCAGATGCGCAGCCCTGAGGCGTGCAGGGCTGGGGGCGCAGGCCGGCTCTGTAGGAGCCCATCGTGGGCCCCTGGTCCGCTGCCTCCTTTCTCGGGCTCTCACTGCCGGTGCCTCCCACCCCGCCCCCTCCAGCTCACCCTCACTGCAGTTTTTTGCAGGAATAATGATATTATCTCGTTAATCCTCTAACTGCATGAGGCATTCGTCCTACCATGGCTGGGAGCCCGAAGGCCCGAGAGCAGCTGAGAGGACCTCCTAGGTGACCGGAGTTCAGCAGTACCAGGACTTACGCCCAGCCCGAGCTCCAGCCGAGACTGTGGGGTCGACGGCCTTGCTGCTCCCACCCCAGGGCTGACCCAGGCCCTTAGCCGATTTGGCACAACCCTGCTGCGAGGGTGACCTCACCGTGTTAGCCCACAAGCTCACACACTTGTGCCCGGGCAGACGGAGCCGGACACGCAGAAAGGCCTCGCGCGCGGTAAGGGACGGTCCGGCGCAGCTGCAGACCTCCCTTCCGAGCCCCAGCCACCGACGGAGCATCACCCCATGGGCCCCTCCCCCACCCCGGTCCCCACCCCGTCCGCTTCTTATCCTGTGGGTGTCTGTGCGGCAGAGTCACGGGGCGGCTTCCTCGGCGCTACCCGGAGCCCCACGCAGACCCACACTGTCCCTGCAGCAGCACAGCTCGGGGACACGCTGGCACCGGGCTTCCGGAAGCAGCAGGCCAGCCGGCCGCCGGAGGTGGGGCACGCAGCCACCCGCCCCCCACCCCCAGGACTGGGGACCAGATGTGCCGCGGCCACGCACACGGCCCCAGCCTGCTCTGTGCCCCGTCCCCAGGTGGACTTGCAGAAGGCGCCCGAGCACGGAGTCAGCCTGCCGGGCACACGCCGATTTTGAGAGGGACATGACTGACATCTGGTGGCCATCGGGGGAAATGCACGTTGTGGGGAAACCGTGGCGTCCAGTCCCAGAGCCACAAGGGGAAGGGGAGCAGGGGCGCGGCTCTGGCCCGGACACCGAGCTTCCGCGCGGGCGGGCTCCGTCCTCTGACGGCCAGCTACGGATGCGGAACAGAGCCGGACCCGGTCCTCATCCTCCAGGCACCACATCCGGGGTCCAGAGCAGACGGGAGCGTCGGGAGTGGGGTTCTGAACACGCACACCCCGTCGGGGCAAGCCAGGAGCGGACAGCGGAGGCGGGCACGGGCCGCCTGCACGCGGGTCGCGAGCCCCTCCGCTCTCCAGCCCCCTCCGCCGCGGTCCCCCCACCGCCCTGGGCGGCTGGCGCACCCGCAGGGCCCCGTCTCTCCGCCACAAGACCAAGTCCACACGCAGCAGTGTGAGCGCCCGGCGAGCCGCGGCAGACGCCGAGTCCAGTCTCCTCGTCCCACGCGGGGCGACGGGACGCAAACGTCCCAGGAATTCAGAGTCGCTCTCACGGACAAGGGGCTCCTCAACGCTCCCCTTCAGAGAGACGAGCAGGCCTCCGTGCCCGGCTGACTCACGCCCTCCTCACCATGTGGAAGCCCCCCAGGGAAATTAAAACTAGGACTTTGTTGGACAAAGGATAAAAGGCTTGATTTCCAGCCCGAAGCGACGAGCGGCGTGACACGACCAGCGCACGGACGGACACAGCTCTCCCCGGATGTGCCCCCACGGCAACAGGCACAGACGCTCCCAGAAAGACCGAGTGCGCCCACGTCAGCCAGTGGGCCGGTGGCCACACGCGTCCTCCTCAGGCACACTTGTTCCGAATTATCGGTAGTGACGACCCGTAATCGCCCTCAAACCAGCCAAACCAGCCAACAAAACCCAGAGAGGGGTCAGGCTTCAGCTACCCCCATGCGGCGGGGACTGTGCTCCCGGCCTCTCCCCACCAGGGTCCTGCTCTCCCTGCAAGCAGCAGAGCGAGACGCACAGTTCATTGCCTGCCCTCCCTGCCGGACCAGTGGAGGGGCCAACACTTGGAACTTCACTTTGGTCCCCAGAAAGGGCCTCAAAGCCCCTGCTGCCGTGGGTCCGTCTACACCCAGACCCTCGGTTCCACGTGCGGGCCCTCATTGGGTCCTGCAGACCCAGGCACAGCCACGCTGCCGGCTGACCTGTCCCGCCAGGGCCCAGCGCATGCACAGTCGCCACTGGCAGGGCCCTGTCCCGCCGGACGCAGTCTTGCCACAGGCTCAGCTCCGCAGGGACGCCAGGCGAGCGTCCTTCGCTGTATAACAGACAAATGGGGCACACACTGGACGCCGAGCCTCTATGGGCCCTGGCATTCTCGGGGCTGTAAACGGGGTCTCCCGGCCAGACTGTCCCTTGGGAACACACCCTCCCACCACCCTCCCCAGCCCTGGGCCCATCCTCACGCCGGTCCCCCGTGGCCAGGCATCCGGCCCATGCTCTGGGTCTTCCTCCCCAAGGAGGCCCTGGGCCCGCCTTCTGGGAGCTGCCCCTCTGCCGGGCACCGTTCCCTGGAGAACACCCATGGCCTGGGCCCTCCCTGGTGACTCTTGGCTCTGGGGCCACGTGAGTTGCACAGCGGGAGTCGGCACACTCTGCCCTGTGCAGGGCCCTTCTGTTGCCAGCAGGGAGTCAGACGTGGAGCCGATGAGAAACTCACCTTCCCGAAGTCCTTGCGGAGTGGAACAGGCAGAACAAATACCACGGCCACAGCCCCAGGGACGCGGGGAGGGTGCGGCCTCCTGTTCTCCCCAACTGAGGACGTATCGCGCGGACCCCGCTGCTCTAGTAAGAGAACACTCGGAGCTGCCGGGCCTCCCGACCGCCGTGGTCGCCGGAGCCGCTCTCCTCCGGAGTGACCGCCACAGCCCTCCCTGCTGAGCGGGTCTGGGTCTCCCGCAGGCCCCCGTCAAGGTCCGGCCCCCCAGGCAGACGGCCTGCACTGACCACTCTCGCCCTCTGCGGCTGAGGCCCGTGCAAGGTTCCCAGGTCCTTCTCAGCCGGACCCCAGATCCTTGTCCGCGGCCTGCATGGCTCTCCCACAAACCCCTTGCGGCCGCAGAATCCACGCAAGGTCGGCGGAGTCCCCTCCGCCCCGCCCGCCGCCATCCCTGCTCTGCTCCCCAGGGCTGAGTCAGGCGACTTGTCCAGGAGGCTGCCTCCAGCCCCTTCTCCAGGACAGCAGCCGGCAGCTCTGCTCCCACCAGCCCTGGCTAAGCTCCAGCCGGAGCCGCCAAGCGCTGCTCTCCGCGCGGGCCGCCCTCCACCCCGCTGGCCCGGCAGCTCCCCGCTGCTTCCAGAGCCCTGTGGTCCCCGCGGCCTTCACCACCCCCGGCCTCCCCTCTCCAGCGGGCACAGCCGGGTCCTCCCGCTCAACACTCCAGCTCATGGAGACGAGAGACTTTACACACCACCTCTGCGGGGAAATTTAACAACCACAGCTTTGAACTTGGCCGTAAACAACCATCTTGGCTGTGAGCACGACACACCGGAGACTCTCCGAGATGACAGTAGGAGAGACCGGTCAGCGGGGCATGAGGTTCTGGGAGGGGCCCCTCGCGGGCTCACACGGGCGGCCCCGCTGCGCCTCATAGAGCCCCAAGGGAGTCCTTCCACTCTGGACTCCGGGCACCGGCCTCACCCGGTTCTGGGCCCAGCCCTGGCACAGAGCCATGGACGGTCCTGGACCGTGAGTGGGAACGGCAGGGAGCTCTTGGGAAGTGTGCCCCGCTCCCAGCACCCGCAGACACTGTCCCCGCAGACGGGCGTTACCCCAGGCCACGTACAGAGGTGCAGGCGCCCACGTGGACCAGGACTCAGCCCACGTGTATGTGTGGTGGTGTGTCCGCAGTCGGGACCCCGGTCCACGCACGTGTGTGCAGGCATGTGCATGGATGGGGTCCCGGTCCACGCGTGCGTGTGGCAGCGCACCCCGGAGTCACGTCCACGTGTAGACAGAGGTACAAACCCAGAGGAGGCTCCAGGACACATAGACATATCGATACACGTACACACACACAGACACACACACCCATCCAACGCCTGGTCAGTGTCGGGAGGGGAGCAAGGGGGCACTGACCTGGCACGGCTGAGCACACAGCTCGACCCCCGTCAGCGGAGCACGGGGACCCTCACACCCCTCTCGACAAGCCGTGGGGTCGGCGACAGTGAGCTTCCCGTCACTCTTCGCAACAAGGCAGCTCCTCTGAGCCACGGCGCCCAGAAAGCGACAGCAGAGACTCCCTTCTCACTCCCGCGGTGGGGGGCGGTTTGCAGGCCACAAGGAGGCTGATTCGTGACCCACACGGTGACTTGGGGATCAGGACCTCATCGATCACAGGTCCCCTCTGGGAGCGGGTGTTCTCCGGAGGTTCTGGAACAAACGTGTGACACCACGGCTTCATCCCACATCCGCTGGGAGGTCCACAGACCCCACGGGGCAAACGGATCCGTTCTGCAGCCCCGAAGCTCCGGTTCTGGAAAAGCCGGGGCGTTTCCTTCGGGCACTGCTTTGTGTTTATACTCAAACGGCAACCGTTACGAGCTCCCTTGGTCAGTATTTCAGACGCCGCGTTCTCCAGAGCGGAGAATGTACTATTTTGCACGTGGCTCCACGAGAAGAGGTGGGAAGACATATTTTCAAGGAGGGAACAGAGATGTGTGTCCAAACACAGCCCTTTCTTCGTCCAAGAACTGAAGTTCAACTCCTGAGTTTTAAGAAGCGACTTGGAAAAGCACCCCGAGGTCGGCCTGGTGTCACAGGGGGTCGGTCCCGTGCTCGGGGGTCCGGGACTGAGGACAAGCACACGTCCAGGGGTCGACGGGGCCCCGGTCTCTGGCCGCAGGCTAGTCTCTCTCCCCTTCAGAGCCCGTTTCCGTGACCACGGAGCAAGAAGCACCCTCCTCCCCAGGTGGGGGGCACCGCGGGGAGCGAGAAAGGCCCTCGGCAGCACACGCGGCAGGGAAGGAAGCCGCTGGCGGCCAGAGCTCCCATGCCCGGGGTCTCTGCCGACCCATCGCAGCACCCAGGCCGCAGCACCCCACCCTGAGGTCCCCACTCCTCCCTGCGCGGAGCGGCCACCAGCACCGGCCCTGACCCACAGACCACACGGCCAGAGGCCCACCACCACATGCCTCCCACCGCTGCACCTCCCCAGCCCCAAGCTGCTCCCAAGGCCTCCGCCGTGATCATCCCCAGTGACCAGAGTGGGAAACTGAGGTTCCGCTGGCAGACTTGTGACAAGAGCTAGCAGCCTGCTCTGGCCAGGCACTGAGTCCTGCCCAGGGCAGGCTGGAGGCGCTCTGGCTTCTGGACCTTCCAGATAACTTCATCCTGCTGCCACGGACAAGCTGTACGCCTCGAGGGAACTTGCTTCACCTCTCTGAGCCGGTCCATCCCAGCGCTGCAGCAGACCCAGGACGTGAGGGCCCTTTGCAGACCAAAGTCCTGGGGTTCTTTCCTAGTCTCTTGTCCTAAGGAATGGGGGAGACGCTCTGCGTGTCCCTCAGACATTCAAGCAGGAGGCTCCCACCAGCAGGGAGCGAGGCATGGGCTGGGAACCCGGCCAGCCTGTGTGGGAGTTTTTCGTGGAGCATGAGGTTTCCAACATGACAGCAGCTCCACAAGTGGGGAGCCCCGGGGCAGCCATGCCCCCGACCTTCCAGGCAGAAGACCTCTGGCGGGATGTCCACCCACGCGGACACCGGAAGCGGTGACCTGCCGGCTCCCCGCCTGGCTCCTGCGCTCCCAGGGGGGCCGGGGGTGAGTAGCGGACGGAATTACCGGGGAAATGCCGTCCTCACCCCCACAGGAGCTCGTCCCGAGAGACGCGGTCCACAGCTGCGTGCAAACAGACAGAGAAACACAAAGCTTCTCAACGTGGAAAACACCCATGCGCGCACACGGGATGAAAAAAGGCGCTCGGAGAGCCCTTTAGGGAGCATTAATGTGCTTCTCGGGTGACTGAGGCTGCCCAGCCTTTAGCCTCACGTCCCGGCAGCCTGTGCGGGGCAGACACGGACCGCCGGGGCCCTACTGTTCAGTTAAGTGACCACATGCTTCACACCGCAATCTGCGTCTCCGGCAGAGACGCCACAGCTCGCGGACTAAGAGCACGTGGGGCGTGGAGGACATAGGGACCCAGGACAACGTATCGGGCCACAGTGGGTTTTATCCGAGGTGGAGCTTTAATGTGCAAGCTCCTCTTTGGGAGCAAGAGTGCACAGCCGTCCAGAGGGGCCGTGGCCTTGGAAGGGGCCCTCAGAACCTGGGCAAGACCCCAGGGCATCCGGCTGAGCTCTGGGGTCTGGGTGCACCTGGCCGACAGGTGCACCAGAGGCCACTCCTGGGTCCAGAGACCGGCAGGGGGTCCCAGGCCGAGCGGCTCAACCACAGCCAGATGGGGATCGGCCCAGCAGAACAGAGCCCGAGGGCCAGTACCTCAGCTCTCTGGCCACTGAGGTCGGGGATGTCACACGCTCACACACTCACACTCACACATGCGTACACGCTCTCACGCTCACACGCTGAGACGCTCTCATGTACTCACGAGCTCTAACACATTCACGCTCACACGCTCTCGTGATCTTGCTCTCACACTCACGCATTCGCACGCTCACACGCTCGCATGCTCGCATGCTGGCAGCAGGTGCAGCTCGTGTTTACGGGACGCCGGAAGCAGGAAGTACCGGGCTGCAGACGGACCCTTCCAGAACATCAAGGGTGACGCACAGGTGCGGGTCATGCCCGTCCGGTCCCAACCACGGAAGACAGCCCTGCAAGTGCCCATGTGTACACACGTGTGTGCACCTGCGTCGTGCACGCCCCCATATCTGCATCCACAACTGTCTCTGCTCCTGTCCTCCCTGGAAAGTTCTAGAAGGACTTAGAGCAATCATTAGGATTTGTTGGCTCTGGGAAAAGGAGAATGTGTAAGGGCTCAAACTGCCAGGGGTGCGGGGGACGTAGTCTCACAGGCAACTCCTGTGCTTTTAATACACGATTTCAAAGGAACGAGCGAGACCGATGAAAGTTCTCTGATGAAGCCCGTGTACTCACACTCACACTCACACACTCACACTCACACACTCAAACACTCACACACTCACACACACACTCACACACACTCACTCACACACACTCACACACACTCACTCACACTCACACACACACACTCACACACACTCACACTCACACACACACTCTCACACACTCACACACTCACACACTCACTCACACACTCACACTCACACTCACACACTCACACACTCACACACACACTCACACACTCACACACACACTCACACACTCACACGTAACTTTAAATAACACAAGTCTGGGGACGGCAGGCACAAGATGACCAGGAACATCACTAATCAGACTCAAAACCACCGTTTCCAGCAGGTGATATTCTGCCTGCACACGAGCCGCTGAACCTCTCCACCGTCCCAACCACTCAGAGAAGGACACGGCCACGTGCCAGGCCACGAGACTCATTCTCAAGCTTCCTTCCTCCCGACCAGTTCTGTGTACAATCTGATGTTCTATGGTGGTTTCACTGGTAAAGTCTCTACAAGCTTTACACTGTAACAAGCCGAAAACTGTAGAAATTAGAAATAGAGTTCAGAACTCCTGAAACGCCAAGGGTCATGGTTTCCAACGTGACACAAGCAAGAGAGCTTCAAGAGTCGCTACAGCTCAACACGGACCATTCCTAGGGCCCGTCTCCACCTCTACCCGAAGAGAATCCGCGCCCCATCAGCCGCAGCGCCCTGAACAGGCCCGCACAGAGTCCCCGGCGGTCCACCTACCCTTGGAAGCACCCAGTTCTGAAATGAGACGGGTAACCTCGTCAGCCTTGCTCTGACCCTCGGAACTGGTCAGGGAACATTTAACGTTCAGTCAGTGAGGTTATAAATAGATCCACACGTGTCTCAGAAACAGTTCATCGTACGTGCACTTTACTGCAAGTATTACAGCCCCCACGGCGGCCTCAGAGCTGGGGGAGCTCACCCCACCCCGACCCCACGGGCCTGACGCGGAGCCAGTCTGTGTCCTTGCGGCAGTGCTACGGGGGCAGAATTAAACTGTGACGATTCTGCTTTGTCTTCGTTTTCAGAAGGAGCCAATGAGGCCCGTCACCGCCGAGGGCCCATCTCTCCTTCCGTCACCCCACGCGTCCGTGGACCCTCCTACGCGCGCCGCTTCCCGTCTTTTGTTCCCCAAAGCCAGACCGACGTTGACGGACGGTGCTGCTCAACACGGACGCGTGTAAGGGACGCATTCCTCCGCACACCCACCTTCCCAGCAGAAGAGCTTTGTGGAAGTTTTGCAGATGGGGTCTCTGAATGTCATGTGGCAGAGAGTTTGCGTCCCAAAGCCGTCAAGATTTCTGAAATATTCTCCCGTGGAGTTTTCTGCTGTTTCCAGACTGTGTGCAGATCTGACCCGACGGTTTGTCTATCCCTCCTAACTCTGAGCAGTAGACTTTAAATGACTTGTAATGATGAATTATTTATGAGAAATTTATCTGTTTTTAAGTGTATTGACTGAACTTCATGAGTCACCAGCAAGTTCCGAGGGTCAGAGCAAAGCTGGTGAGGTTCCCGCCTCGTTGCAGAACTGCGCACTTCCAAGGGCAGGTGGACCCCCGCGGACTCCGTGCCGGCCTGTTCAGGGCGCTGCTGGCCAATGGGGCGTGGATTCACTTCAGCTAGAGGGTGGAGACGGGCACCTCATTGTGGGGGAGCTCCACTAGCTCCACCAGACCCTTCCAGAGGGTTTCTTTGGAACCTTGACCCCAGGGATCACCTGGCACTTGTGAGAGATGCACCAGGCAAAACCATCTGTTCGAACCACTGCCGAGTGTCCCAGAGTGTGGAACCTCCCCTTGACTTCTTGCTGGTGACCCCTCTCTCTGGACTGTGATGCCCATAGAAGCTCCTCTTGAATCAATTAAGTCGGGTGTTTCTGCACTCTGGGGCCTGAAGAGGGACCCTGTGACGCTCCACCAACCTCCCAGGTAAGAGGACACGACCATAGTGGGAACCCGTGGGTGCACACGCTTCCCAGACAGGAGGTCAGTGAGAGCACACGGCGTCCCCAAGCTGCACAGCTGCACAGTGTGCCCTGCTCCCCATGGAGAGCACAGCCGCGCCGGCGGCTCTGTGTGCACACAAAGGACAGAGCCTTTTATGCCCATTTTGCAGAGGAGAGAACTGAGACCACACATGGGAACTGCAACAGGCGTCAGAGGCAGAGTCAGTGTCCGAGGCGACTGGGCCTCCAGGTCCCAATATGGGCTCTTGAAAAAAAATTACGGTAAACAAAAAACCACATAACATAAAATTTACCACCTTAACCACGTCTGAGTGCGCCGCGCAATAGTGTTGATCACATCCACACCACTGGGCAAGACATCTCTAGAACTTCCCCATCTTGCAAAACCGAATTCCACGCCCAGTTGAACAGCGACTCCCCACTCCCACCCCTGGTGCCCACCACTCCACCTCTGTCTCGACGGGTCTGGCTCCTGCAGGACCTCGCCTGTATACAAATATACAAATACACTACTGTATTTGCCCCTCGTGTCTGGCTCATTTCGCTCAGCACAAAGCCTTCAAGCTCTGTCCATGCTGTAGCCGTGTCAGGACGCCCTTCCCCATCTCGGCGGAAGGCCATCCCCTCGTGGTCACGGCCCACACTGGTCCCTCGACGGGCCGGGGTTGCTTTCGCATCTTGGCTCTCATGAGAGACCCTGCCTGAACGTGGGTGCAGGGGTCACGTGGAGATACGGATTTCAGTTCCTCGCGATCTACATCCAGAAGTGGAATTTCTGGGTCATAATGGTAGTTTTATTTTTAAATTTTTTTGTTTTTGTTTTGTTTTGTTGTTAAGAAGCCGGGTTATTCCTACAGTGGCTGCCCCCTTTCACACTCCCACCATCAGGGCCCACGAGCTACACAATCTCTGCACATCCCTGCCAGCCCTTGCGAGCCCCGGGTTCTCAGATGCGCGAGGCTGCCGGGTGCGCGGACACCCACGAGGACGTAAAAGCGGTCTAGTCCAACGCACGGAAACTGCAGCCCAGGCTCGGACAGCGCGAGGGAACAGCACGTCTTCGGAGTGACGGCGTTATGGGCACGCGGAGACACGAACGCACGTGGAGATGGGAGGTCCGAAAGTCACTCTCACGTGGTTCACAAGGTCACAGACGGACAGGCCGCCGGATAGACGAACAACAGACAGGCGACGGACAGTGAGGGATTAGACAGACAGACACAGGAGGGACGGACAGTGGCCGGGGTGGAGGATACCCAGGTGGCCGTTTGGTCTGGAACTCTTCCCCACGACAGCTCGGGAGGGAGGAGGGCAGCACCGCACCCCTGCCCGGCCACCCACACCCCTGCCCGGCCACCCGCACCCCTGCCCGGCCACCCGCACCCCTGGCCGGTCTGGCTGCTCCCCTACCCGCCTCCACTCTGACTTCTCCACTGCTGGGGGGCTGTGCCGGGGCGCGGGGGGTACGAGGACCCATGGCACCTGCCGCCCACTGTCCCCAGCGCCCCGCACCCCGACTTCCGAGGCCCTAACCCTCTAGGGTGATGGGCTGCGCCTGCGTCCCCTCCTCCCCGCCGCAGAGCCGTCCTCCGGACCCAGGGGCAGGGCGGACAGGACTGTGCCCCGTGACGGCCCGGTCACCCTCACGCACCCTCCCAGCCTCACCCCACGGTGCGACGGTGGCCCGCGGGCTCCCTGTGAGACGCAAGACTCACCAGCGTCCCAGGAGACGCTATTCTCAGGAGGGTGACCTCGTCCCCGCCCTCACCGCTGCCAAGCAGGGAAGGCACGAGAGGGGACAGGCAGGAGACTCTGTCTTCGCAGCCGCGGAGGATGAGGCGCGCGCCGGCTCCCAGGTCCGTCTGCGCCGGGGCCGCCTTGCAGCGTTTCGTCACTAGGTGGCAGTGACCCTCACCGGTTCCCAGCTGCCACCTCCCAACCGGTCTCCTGAGCAAACCAGGCAGCGGCGAGTGTTTTGTTCTGAGTGCCCAGACCCCCTCCTCCAGCTGTCCCCGGCGGCCCCCTTCATGCAGACCCCGAACTCGGAGCAGGACACGCCTAACGGGAGGTCAGAGTGTCGCGGCGCCCGGCGGTGGGGACCGCTGCTCTGTCCGCTGGACGAAGCGAAAGAGATTATTCCAAAGGGTTCTGCAGCGAAGCGCCCACAGCAAACCAAACCTGGGGCTGCAGAGACCTCTGCCGCTCCGTCCTGTCCCAGCTGCCTGGGTGGCCGGGCCCCAGAGGCGGGAAGGTCCACTCAGTATAAGCGACGGGTGTGGCCAGAGTGGTGACGGGTTCTCCTCCGCGAGGTAGAGCTGATGTCCCAGCTGAACCCACCATCCACCACTCGACCCCCGCGGGCTCCTGGCCACGCACCCCTCCCCCGAGTTACCTCGCCGCGGAGCACAGGGAGACGACCAAGGACGTTCGGGGTGTTCCCCGTCCATTGCTTCCTAGGACCCCTGGTCTAACACCTCGTATAGAAACGTGAGCGCTTTTTCCAGAAACTCGCACCATTTGAAAATCGTAGCTGCTCATGCCGTGTCCGGACAAGCTCTACACGCACAGACGATGAAGCAGAAATCATGCTTACGGCTGGAAACTAAGCTCTTCTGTGAGCACGACCGATCCTAGAAATGCCCCCGGACGCCTGCCCCAGGCCAGGGTTACAGCGTGAGCAGGGCCGCCGGCAGGGCACGGGGCCAGGGCACGGGGCAGGGGAGGGGGAGAGGCCGGGGTGCCCCTGGGGGCTTTCTCCCAGCACCTTGTCCTCCTCCCACCGCCCTGAGCCTGGTGGCAGGACGCCGTGTCCTGGCAGGACACCAGGCCGATGGTCGAGCTAGTTTAAAGACCACAGTAACTCTTTTTACCCAGATCTGGAGACAAAGAAGTAGGGACATGACACACCTGGCTGTCCCCGTGGCTTGGAGCTCCCGGTGCACGGCCCCCCAATGCTCCCCCCGCTCCGGGGCCTCAGAACTGCTCCTCCACTTCACGCAGCCAGGTCAGAGCACGTACCCCAGGCATTAAGGGGACCTGGGATTGGCTCCGGTGAGGTGTGTGCAACGGGCACAGACGTGACGGTCCCGAAGAACATTTATTTGGCTCACACCTGCAGGCCCCATACGGAGGCTCCAGGGCTGGTCAGGACACAGGGGAGAGGGGACACTCGGGTGAGAGCCCTTCCAGTGGCACCCTTAGGGGGACGAGGGGAGGCAGGATTCGCAGGCCAGGGACTGGCTGGCGTGAGTCCCTACGGTGGGCTCTGGGTGGAGGGGCAGCCTCGCTGACTGGTCCCTGTTCTGGGGGACCAGGGTACGGACAACAGGGGAGCGGCTGGGATGTGAGTTCTGGATCTGTCGGGCTGTTTGGAAAGGCAGGCTCACAGGTGAGCGGCTGGCGGCTAGCCCTCCCTGGGGGGCTGGGGCTCCCTGGTCGGCGCGGTTTCAAACCATGTGATACTCGGCAGGAAGAGCAAAGGCTGTTCACACCAGGTGGGCCATGCAGCTGGGGAACCGGCAGGGCTGGGACAGCCACCTGCCCTGCGCCGACTTGGAAGCTGGCCAGGATGCCCCCAGCGCTGGCCAGGGCCTCACCCCTGCACTCGGAACCAGAGCCCCAGGGAAGCCCAGCATGACCTCTGAGACCCGCCAATGGCAGGAAACGGAAGAAAACCCGGGTCTTGCTGGGTGCACTGAGATTCAGAACGGCGGGTGCCACAGGACCCAGGGGTTCCCCCCGGAAGAGCTGCACCTCCCCGACCAGCCCAGCAAAGAGCTTTACCAGCCGTACGGACAAGGACAGTGACCATAGAGCCCTCGTCAGCAGCCATGAACCACGAGATGACGGCATAACGGACACGGGATTCCACTAGCCCTGGGGGGTCCTCGTGACTCTGTTAACCCTCAGTCTTCACTACATGCAGGTGGCCCCAGGGACCCCCAGCCAGGCTCTCTGTGACTCTCCACGCAGGAGCGACCCCCCAGAGAACAGCAGCAGCAGGTCTGACGCGCACATCTAGGGACGACGACCTGTCCCTGAAGGGTCACACATGACCTCCAGGTGTCAATCCTGAGTCAACTCCGATGGGCCACGTCCCTGCCTGCTAAGGGGTGTGCTTGCCTGAGCAGAGCCGCAAGCTTGCTGGAGGTCACTCGCTGTGCTTTCGGGGAAGGCGCAGGAAGAGTCCCTTCTGCCCCACAGAACCCTGTCCACGCAGGGCAGACAACCTGTGGGACGTCCACCAAGCCTTAAACTGTTGGAGTCTCATCCGGGAGCTCGGAGACAGTCCCACTTCATTTGTTTTCCGAGAAACCCACTACGGATTTGTGAGTCGTACCTAGACGGCCACCCCCGCCCCACACATGAGCGTACAAACTCAGGGCACTGGGGCGCCTGGGGGCTCCGTCGCTGAGCGTCTACCTTCGTCTTGGGTCATGATCCCGGAGTTGGGGGATGGAGCCCTGCATCGGGCTCCCTGCTCGGCGGGAACCCTGCTTCCCCCCTCCTGCTCCTCCTGCTTGGGCTCCCTCTCTCTCTCAGACAAACAAAATCCTTTAAAAAAACTCAGATGGGCGCCTGGGTGGCTCAGTGGGTTAAGCCGCTGCCTTCAGCTCAGGTCATGATCCCAGGGTCCTGGGATCGAGTCCCGCATCGGGCTCTCTGCTCGGCAGGGAGCCTGCTTCCCTCTCTCTCTGCCTGCTTCTCTGCCTGCTTGTGATCTCTGTCTGTCAAATAAATAAATAAAATCTTTAAAAAAAAAAAAAAAAACCTCAGAGTTTGGTACCTCAGCTCCGTCAGCTACCTGACCCTCTCCTGCCTAGATTACAGCTGGACAGTGTTTCCAGAAAGATACCAGCAAGGGCACCCGTAAAGGTCATACAGCGCTGAAACTTCCAAGTGTCTGCATGATCCGGAGAAGCACGGTCGTCCGATAGACATAGAGTTAAATATTGAGATCGCTGTGTTTTTCGAATGTATCCAGAGTTTTGTTTTGTTTTGTTTTAAAAGATTATTTATTTATTTGTGCACGAGCAGGGGGAGGGGCAGAGGGAGAGTGCGACTCCCAAGCAGATCCGCATTGAGCACACAGCCCGTTCTGGGGCTCCATCCCAGGACCCAGGGTCACGACCTGAGCCACAGTCACCAGTCAGACGCTTCACCAACTGAGATGCCCAGGGCCCCCCAGACACACCCAGGTTCTTACAGGGGCGCAGCTCCAACAGGGAGGGGGGAGCCACCGAAAGAGGGGCCCGGCGCAGGACACCGTCTCAGACGGAGCAAGCTTCTGCGGGCCGTGGCTCCATGGGGGTGGGGGGGACACCGCAGGAGCCCCGCAGCGCCGCGGGCCCACAAATGCCAGCTTTAAACGCAAGGGCCTCCCCCACGTCATAGTCACAAACACCACAGGGCGCGCCTGCTTGCGGGTACCAGGGAGCAAAACGGCCGCGGGTTCAAGGGCTCCCCCTTTCCTCCTAGAACCACTGGGGCCGGCTCGCTAAGCAGACGCCGGCCCGCAGCATTGCGAAGGGAGGAGGTCCCTCGGGACATGGATGGAGCCCCCTGGGGCCGTGGGTCTTACCCCGTCATGCCCGGCGGCGTTCCTGGGGACAGGTGGGTAAGGGTTCGCTCCCCCGTCGCCGGCTGACGGACGTCTGGGCTGTCCACTCGCTGGTCATCACAGAAGCTAGAGACACACGTCTAAGCGGTTTGACGGCCGAGCGTGCCCTGCATGGACCCGTGAGTGGCGGCGAGGCTGCAGCACAGTGTGTCCAGCCTTAGCAGAAGCCACCGCCACGTCGTCCGTCTGGCGACCTCCGCAGACCACGCCCTCTGCGCCCGGGAGCTCTGCACCGGTTGTGTCTTCTCCCCGTTTGTGGCTTCACTGTACCCCGAAAGGCATCTATTGAGAAGCAGAAATTCTTAGTATCGACGAAGCCCGTTTCTTGGTTGTTTCCTCTGTAATTGTGCCTTTGATTTGTGTCTGAGGAATCTTGGTCTGATCCGGATCAAGAAGATTCCATCTTCTGTTTTCGTCTCGCAGCTCCTTAACGTTGGGTTTTACACCCAAAGGCCGATCTACTTTGAGTTCGTGTTCGGGGTCTGGGGTGGGGCTAATGTTCCCGCGCGCGTGGACATCCGCGTCCCCCGCCCCAGCTCTCACAGCTGTCCCTTCTGCACTCCGGTGCCTCTGCACCTGGAAGCCACTATCCTTAGGGTTGGGGGGGGGTCCATTTCTGCGCCCTGTGTTCTGCGGGGCTGACGGTCTCCTGGATCCAATTCATGGCCTCGATGGCTGCAGCCGTAGAGTCAGTCTTGAAGTCAGGCTGGGGAGAGCTAACATCTTAAGAACATTAAATCTTTCAGATTATTCAGATCTTTAATTTGCCTCAGGAATATTTTATAGTTTTCGATAAACAAGTCTTGCACACCTTTTGTCAGTTGTATCCCTAAATCATTCATATTTTGATGCTTTTGGATGTAATGTGCTTTTTCCATTTCTGTGTGTTCCTTCTGTCATTTGGAAATTCAACATGTTTTTGCGTATCGGTCCCGTGTCCTACAGCCTTGCTGGGCCCACTGGTCAGTTCTAGCAGCTGCTCTCGCTGACTGGAGTCCATGAGAGCAGCCGGATGACAAGGAACACGCACTGTATTTTTCCTTCTGTAGAACACTCTGGAAAACATAAACTAATCTATAGGGACCGAGTATTAGCAGGGCCAGGAAGTGGGAAGGGGTTAGGAAGGGCAACCAGGAGACTTTCGGGGTGGAGGATACATTATTTTCGTTGTGGGTAATGGTTGCCCATTTATGTGTGTGTGTCAAACTGTACAAATATGCGCTTTAAATATGTCATTTATTGTGTGTCAATTAAGCTTCAAAAAAAGGTTATTTAAAAAAAACCCTTTGCTTCGTAGGAACTCAATTCTCCCCTGATCCAAATACACGGAGTTCCCGAGTGAGAACAGACGAGACCGGGGGAGGGAAGCCGCACCCCACCAAGACAGTCACTTCCTTCGGGGCACGAGGAGGCGGGAGCAGGAAGACCCTCCACCCCAGACCCCACGCCGGAGAGCAACGTGGGCCGGGGACGGTGCCTGCGCGTCCACTGCTGTTTGAAATATGTGATGCGCGGAACACGGTGACTGGGATTGGTCATAAGGACGCGTCTCCTGGAACTTCCCATCCCTTATCTGTGGGTGACGGGATCATCACATAGGACACCTGCGTCAAAAAATAGATTTCCTATCGTTATGATGAAGATGAAATTCTGGACGCAAATCCAGGATTCAAAATCCTTCTGCCACCCGAGGGTGACGATCCCAAACACAGAAGGTGGAACTCCTCCGAAACAAACGTAGGAGAGCGAGCTTACGTTCAGGCGTCTACTGCATACGCTCAGCGTCGGTACCGTCTCACGTGAGGACAGACAGACGGCCGTGTCCCCGGAGAGGGCGGAACGGGTGAAGCTCAGAGGCCGCCCCAGCTCACGGGTGGGAGGTGGAGACGGGAGAGGCCTCCGGAGCCGTGACGGGCCCGCCGGACAGCGAGCGCCTCTCCCCCACCAACCCTCCCTGAGGGGCTCCACAGGGATGAGAAAGCGCCCGGGGCACAGACCCCGCTTCTGATAAAGGCTTTCTAAGAGGCCCCACATGGCGCGGTGGGTAATGAAGGCGAGCCTGGGCATGTGTTCGCGGGGGACGGAGACGTCTGACCGCCCTCGGGGTCCCCGGGCCCCACGCAGCGTGTGAACAAAGCCGCTCGGGAACGGTTATGTGCTCGTGCGATGCGTTAAGAGGCATTTGTCCAGGACACATACGAGAACCACTCTTACCCAGCCCCTACGGCAGATGCTCGAGAAGGAACGGTCCCTTTCCTGGAATTCACGACGAGGAGGCGGTCGGAGGAAGGCCTCTACACCAAGAGAAGGGAGGGTGGGGGCGGCGACCTCCGGGACGAGTCGGAACCACCCTTGCGAGCTCACTGCAGTCAGAGCAGCGTTCCCGTGCCGGTGCCGCCGTGGCCTCGGGACCGAGCAAGCTGGAGGTCTCTCTCCGGACTTCGGCCTGAGGAGGTAACCGCACAGTGTCCGCGTTACCCTAAGAAGCCAGCTCATCCAACTCCCATCCGAGGAAGACTGTCCTCTCCACGGGTCACCCGGCAGTGGACAGCCTAGCCTCGCTAAACAAGCATAATCTTCGTGCTAAGGAATGTTCCATGACCACTGTGCGAAGGGCCGCTTCGGTCCCGGGTCCAAGAGCGGCGCCCAACAAGGAGGGGAGAAAGGTGACTGTCCAGCTGTGAGGCTGGACAGGCCTGCTCGCAGCCACAGGCCTCGGTGGTGTCCTCCTACAGGCTCCGTGCCACACCAGGCTCCACGTCACGCTCGAAGCAGCTCTGGGAGGTTTCATTCCGTGAAACCCAGGCAGGCCCGTCTGCGGCAGGACCCACGCCGGGAGCTGACACAGGAGATGCTCTCAGGGTCTATGCTCGATCGTGTCCCTGGGGAAACCCAGTCCCGAACCCTTCAAGGTCAGGGTCGTCCAGTTCTCGGCCCCTGCTCAAGACAATCAACAGCAGGTTCTGGTTTCGGAGAAGCCACCGCACATTTTAAAGATCAAAGAGGGAGGGACAGGTTGGCACATGGTTCCTCAGCTGTTGGAAGCACCATGATTGCCATAAAACATTCTGGAACTGAAGCCCAGAGAGAACAAAGCCTGAGTGTGTGATGCTGGTTTTTATGCCAGAAAACACAGAATCCAAGCGACTTCTGGATCCATCGCTGGGTGTCTGCTGGCAGAAACCTTTGTTGTTTCTGATACAACAATAGCAGAGTTCTTTCTGTTTGCACACGGGCTAGCTAATGTCTGGGATCGGAGCAGCATGCACAAAAGCAGCCTCCTGTCCCTTCCAGACAAACGACTCGGTACCACTCATGCCCGAGAAGCAGACACAGAGAAATGAGACCAGTTCTCCCAGGCCGGGCCAGAGGGAGCCACGCACCACCTTCAGACCCAAGTCCCAGGCTCAAGCAGAATGAAAGTCCTAACAGAGGCGTGGGAATGCTGTCCCCGTGACCGACAGAGGCTCCGGCACGGAACCGTGAAGGGTGCCAGCTCCTGGCCCCCCCACCCCACCCCCCGGCTGCTGCCTCCAGCTCGGTGCAGACGCCGGACCACAGGGCCGCAGCGGAAGCACACGTGCCCCAGGCCTGCCTGGCCGTCGGCTCCCGCCCACCGTCAGCGCCGAGTCTGGCTGTGGTCCTCCCGAGTCTGGAACGCCTCACGGGGCAACACGAGCTTGGGCTCCGGGAATTCTCAAGACGGCAGCAGAGCAATCCCGCCGGGTCTCCAGCCTGCCGGCCTGGCCTCCAGCTCCGGGCCTTGGCAGCTCCAGTTGGCCCCAGGAATGCTTCAGAATGGAGCGCACCCCATCTCCGGCCCTCCGCCCCTCCCCCCTCCACTCCCATAGGCTCTCTGCAGCCTCGGCACCGTGCTCCAAAGTATAAGAACTCGGGTGGTTTTCAAATGAATTTCTCATTGGTGAGACGTCTTCCTCCGACCTCAGGCCCCTGTGGACTGGACACTTGGGTCACGTATTAGGAGGGTCACAAACTGACAGCAATGTCTCCATCTCAATCAAGGAAACGGGACATGGTAAGTGGGGGAGGGGCATCGGACACAGGCAGGGAACCAAGACTTAATGTTCCATTATTTTAATCCAAAAAATGTGGATTTGCAGGAGGAGGCTTAGGGAAACTGAAAGGAAAACTCATCACGAATGTACGCATCAAAATAACAAGGCGAACAAAGGAGTGTTTAAAGGAAGAGTAAGACCGTGGCAAAGGAAACAGCCTGTAACACGGGAACTGGAGCGCTTTCGGCTCTGCCCCGAGGTCTGGGCCTTTACGCAGTGTTGTAACCCAACGCCCCCGGCACAAGCCCTCTCCGAAGCCCGCTGCTCAGTGATTCTTCACCCAGACGTCCAGTTCTCTACCCAGTGCCACAGTTCCTGGTGCTGAAATACGAGGGCTCCCCGTTATAATATCATTTTTGGATCCTAATAATGATTATAGGCTTAGAAAATTCAAGAGAATCAACCACAACAAAACTACTTTAACAGTAACAAATTAATAAAGGATCGGTCTCAAAATAAACCCACCAAAATCGGGAGCTCTCCGAAGGCCACTTCGCATCCGACACAGAGCTGCTCAGTGTCCTCTGGTGTCCCCTCTTCCGGCGTCCTCGCCAGCCGGGCCTCAGGCCAGCAGGAAGCCTTCTTCCTCGAGCGCCGTCCGCTCCGTTCCAGGGACGCGCGGTGTATTACTTGTCCCACGTAACCTTACCAGAGTCCCGGGAAGCCTGACCTCCAGTTTGTGGACGAGGACACCACGCTTAGCGGGACCGCGTGTCTCGCACACTGTTGCGTGTACGGCGTGTGGAAAACCTGGGTTTCAGCCCACGTCCCTCTGGACACAGAGTCCGCCCCTTGTGCACGTGACCGTGGGCCACACGAAGAGCGGGGGCTTCGGCCCGGCCCCCTCGGTCTCCGTCGCCGGGGCCGGCAGAAGGCATGTTGGCGGGAGGGGCCTTGCAGCGATGACGCCCGCTGCACACACCGCACGTCTGAGACACTAACAACCCGGTCCGGACGCGGGACTCGCGCGCACAGACCCCCGAGTCCGGCCAGGAGCCGGACGACGCCCGCTCCCAGCAGCTGCCTCGAGCTCCCGCCGGCGGAAGCGCCCCCCGCGGCCCCCGCCGGCCGCCCCGCGCCTCTCGGGATGATCAGCACTTATCGGCTCGAATGTTTCTCTGCTTTATTTCTGTCCTCTCCCAGCTGACGTTCTATTTTTCACTCGTTTTTATTTAGTTCTTCCTCACTTTGTATTGTTTCATCTGGTTCTTGTTTTCATTCTGGCTTCGCCTGGTTTAGCAGGACAGAGACGTTTAACCCTTCGCTCGCTCTGCAACGGGCCCTCCGTCCTCTCTGCGGCCAGGGCCGGCTCCGGCTCGGAATCGAGAGCCCCCGGCGGGTCGTGTCGGCCGAGGGCTGCCGGCTCCCGGGGCTGCGCCCCTCGTGGGCCCGCGGCGTGGCCTCGCGCAGGGGGACGAGGTGCGGGGCAGGAAGTCCGGGGCGGTACGGGGACCTTCCTCTTCCTCTCAGTTCAGTGGGGGGGAGGGAGGCGCGGGGGGAGAGCCTGCGCCGAGAGCTGTGCGTTTCCACGGTTCTCTGAGGTCAGCGACCGCACAGGAGGGACGTTCCGCACACCCCCTGCCAGAAACCGTAAATTTATATTCTAAAAACGGGGTGTGCTCCCGGAAAGAGCTCCGCATCACTAATCACTTGTTAAACACGAGTCAAACCACACGAGATGCGCCTCCCACCCACGGGGGCCGCTGCTACGACATCGAACACACGGAAAACCCCGCGGACCCACGAGGGCGCGGACACTTGGGAAGCACCGGGTGCCACGTGTGGGAGGGCAAGCCGGTGCGGCCGCCGTGGCCCGCGGTGTGGAGGGTCCTCGGAAAACCAGACACAAAAGGACGAAGCGACCCAGCCATCCCAGCCCCGTTCACAGCAGCTCACGCCGCCGCTGGGGCCGGAGGCAACGCACCGGGTCCACCGATGGACGACGGGGCCAGCAAAGCGTGGGGTGTGCCCATGGAGCCGCACCGCGGAGCCGCACCACGGAGCCGCACCATGGAGCCGCACCGCGGGGCCGCACCACGGAGCCTTGGGAAGGAAGGACATTTCGACGTGTGCTTCCACCTGGACCAACCGTGAGGACGTCACAGATGCCCCAGACACTGAAGGTGCTGCCGGGTGCCACTCACGTGAGGCTCTGGACGCCGTCAAGTTCACGGAGACAGAAGTAGACGTGGCCGCCAGAAGCTAGGGAGGGGGATGGGGCTAGCGACTAGCAGGGACAGAGTTCAGCTGGGGCAAGGGACAAGAGGGTCCAGCTGGACGGTGGGGACGGATGCCCAGCCCTGGGAACGAGCTCAGTGCCGCGGAACCACACACCTAAATATGGTTAAAATGGCAGGTTTATGTATATTTTACCTCAGTTAAAAAGGGGGCGTATGAACTTGCGCTGCTGGCCTGCAAACAGAAATGTGAGGCAGCCCTACCAGGGACTGGACTGTGGGGAGGGAGGCATGACCCTGCTGATGGGCAGAGAGGCACCCGTGCAACACAGACGGGGACCAAAAGCGCCGCAGAGTGGCAGGAAGCACACCGTCGTGTGTCACGGACCGGTGGCAGCCCTCGCACATCACTCACCCGGTGGACTCGAAACCACGGCAGTTGAAGTTTCGGGAGGGGAGACAGGTGTGCACACACTCACGTACACAGACGCGTGCACACCCGCGTGCACCTGCACACTCGTACGTGCCCACGCACACACAGAGACGCATGCGCACACGTGGCCAGCGGCACCCTGCTTCCTACGGGAGGCGTCACGGGCAGGGTGGGAACAGGCTGACTTCCCGGGGATGAGCCCTGAAATGACGGTTTGTGGACAGAGCCCAGCGGAAGCCCCAGAAACAGCTTCGCCCTTTGCCCAGCTCAGTCTCAGCTGCCGGTCGCCTTGTCCCCTGACCCCATGAGCTCCAGAACAAAGGGTGATGTGGGGGTGGGGTGGCCACCAGGAGAGAGGCGTGCTCTGGCATCGGCTTGCCGACATCACCGCTTCCTGCCGGCACCAGACGCAGGCCTGAGCTGCCTCCCCATCTGGGGCTCCCTGGGAGGAAGGCCTCACTCCGCAGGGACCCCCCCCGGCAGGCCCACCGGGGCCCGTCCTTCAGGGCCAGCGCCCCCACTGGGCCCCCCGCTGTACCTCCTAGGAAGGACACATCTCTCTAGTGCCGCTGTCCCTCGTGCGGAACGGGGACCCAACCCCCAGGAAAACTCACACCCAAACCGAGGCGCTCTTCAAAAATACCAGGAAAGACGGGACGTGTAAGCAGCGTCTCCGATCCGCGGAGAGGACTCTGAGGAGACGCCCACAGACGGCACAGCTGGGACCCTGACCTCTGGGAACGGGTCACACTGTGGAATCAAAGCGAACCATGTCGATCTCTGCGGTCATGCCGTCACCTTGACACGCGTGACACAGACACGGAGACGAGGACTCCGCGTGGAGATGGAGGCAGAGACGGGCGCCGCGTCCACACTGCATGGAGCACCAGCAATCGCCAGCAAGTCCTGGACTCCGGGGCGCAGGGTGGGCTCCCCGGCTCGGCCTCTAGGGCACCAAGCTGCTCCACACTGGCCACGGGCCTCCGGCTCCAGAGGGACAGCATGGAGGGTACGTGCCAGGTGACAGGAGCCACCCAGTCCCTGGCTGTCATGGCAGCCTGTGTGGGCTGAGCCAGGGACCGTTCTGGGGACTCCGTTTCTGCTCAGAATGCGACGGAGGGAGGGCACGGGTGAGTGCTGAGCAGAGGAGGGCCGTGACCAGAGGCACACAGGAGGTGGGTCCCTCCGGCTTCGGGATTAACACAGAGCACAGAGGACGGGGCGAGGAAGAAGACAGAACAGCGGCTCGGTCAGGGCAGTGGCCATGGTGCGGTGGGCTGCGGCCGGACCCCGGGGGTTTCTTCAGGATGAGCCAGGGGGTTCCTCCGGGGGAACGTGGGTCTGAATGTGGGTGGCTGCGGTCTGGGGAGAACCTCGGGCATCTTGTTCGACAAGAGGAGTCAGGATGTCAGCAAACATCCCACCAGCGCTCACAGCCAGGCATCAGGGCACACTCCTTGCGGGTCTTAAAGGTGCTGGGAGTCATGAGTCACCGGCGGGGAGGTGGGATCCGGCACCCGAGCACCCCGGGCCGCCCCGGCTCCAAGCATAGCGGCAGCAGGAGGGTGTGCGGGTCCAGGGCCAGCTGCCTTCGGCGGCTGAACATCATGGAAGTTTCCTTATCTGACCCGCGCTGTGAGGTCGGCCAGCACCCCTGGTCCAGGGGCTCCGTGGAAATAGGAACTGAGGCCGGTCTTCCGGCCCCCTCCCCTGTGCGTCCATCCCGTGTGTTTCAACCTCAGGCCACGGGGTCTGGAAGGACAGTGGCTCCTCCCACCTCCTGCCTCCGTGACCCCTTCCCGCAGCTCCCTCATGCTGCCCTCAAGCCAAGAGCCACGGGGCCGCGGAGGGAGCCCAGTGGCCTCGAACACGTGCTCCTGCCCAGGGCCTCTGCAGGATGAGGGGAGGGAGAAGCCGCCGTCCGTCCACTCTGATGGCTGCCCAAGGAGCGTGTCCCCACCGGACATGTCAGGTCTTGGAGATGGGGCTCCGCACACCCGGCTGGTCCCTCCTGCCGCCCAGCAGCCTGACTCCGCGCATTCCCACGGTGCGCCACACGCCCGTGCCGGCTGCCGGGCCACGTCACATGAAGGGGGAGAGCGGGCCTCTCGGAAAGCCCAGGCCTCCCACCAGTGGAGCCCCGCGCTGCGTGCCAGGGGACCCGGGGAACCCCCTTTGCTAACAGAAGGGACGGCCAAGCTGAGGCGACCTCCTGCTGTGTGTCTCGAAGCCCAGGGAAGGAGCCGGAAGGAGCCGGAAGGAGCCAGAAGGAGACTGGACGCCGGGAGAGAGAGGAAAAGGGCATGTCCGTGCAGAGAGAACGCGCTTCCCAAGCACAGCTTGTCCCCAGCAGGGCACGTAATCTGGAGAAATACCAGTAAATGGAGAATTTGGTTAAAAATGACGATTAATGTGGGCTCGTTATAGCAATGCAAGAGCTAAGAGGAGGCCGAGATCGCTGCTAATGACTTCTGACCTCCCTGAGGCTGCTCGCTCCTTCCCCACAGCGCAGGACGGACGCTGGTGCACGTCGCATATGGCGGGCTGGGGCCACGCGCCTGAGGGACAGGGGACAGGAGAGGGGGCTGGCCCTCCCAGAGCGAGCGGCTAGCCCAGGACACAGGCACCCACGACGCAGCCTGCGGCAACAGCCCACGGAACCCACACAGTGGATGACACAGGCTTCGCGTGTGACACAGGCCGCGTGTCACCCTGGGCCTCCCTGCAGACAGGCGAGCAAGCGAGGGGCCCGGGTCTGCCGGGGGATTTGTCGTTCTCCGGAAACAGCCTCTCATGCTGGGGGTTTTATTAAAGTCGTCGGTTCAGCCGACAAACACACGCAGCACAGCAGGTTACAGGGACCCTCCTGGACCCGGCCACACAGGAGGCCAGCAGCAGGCCACCTTCGCTGGGGCTGACGGCGCCACTCATTCAGGGACCTCCCCCGACCCACCGCACCATCTGCCCAGCAGCCCACCCGGGGTCCCCGGCCGCCACCGTCCCTGCGAGAGCCGGCCCGTCTCGGAGCCGGTCAGCGTCTGAGCCCTCGGAGCCTCCCCGACCTGGAATGCCACCACCTCCAGCAGGCGGCATCGCGGCCCCGCTGCTCCCGTTCCCAGAGCAGGCTCCGGGCTAACGAGGCCGTCCCAGGAACAAGGTTCAGTCACGCTCAGTCCGGACCGTCAGGATCCGGAAGTTTCTGCTCCGTGTGCGGCGGGCACGAGGGACACGGGTCTGAGCGCAGCAAAGAAACGAGTCTGAGAGGAAGCGTTCCAGGAGAGCCGAGGTACAAATCCCAGTGGAAGACATGAGAATGTGGAGAAAAACGGAAGGCAGAAGACAAACCCTGAATGCCGTAACCTGACCCCGCGCCTCGGGTCGCTGCAGAGCGTGATCTGCGCCTTCTTGTCTCTAGTCACACAGGCCCTTTTCCTGCTCAAACCCCAGAATTCGTAAAGAACATGAGTGGAAACAAGGCAAGTTATCTGTCCGAGTCTACGATTGCGTTGACAAAGGGCCGTGGCGTGTCACGCTTCTAACATTCCTTCTGGAATCCCTGGAAAACACACAATGAAGACGCCTGAGTGAACAGCGAGAGGGCACGGAGGTCACCCCACGGCTCACCCGTCGGCCGAGGGAAGTGACCCCGACGACACCCCATCTCCACACGGCGGCCGGAAGCTGTCGAGTGTGAGGAGCTGGGGAAGAGGCCCAGCCTGGGACACGGGGTCACGGCGACGCCGCGGCGCTCCAGGGAGAGGGAGGACTCGGACCTGTCAGCCCCCGCCGCAAGGACGAGACGACGCCTCGCACACACCACGGCCAGAGTGACCCACGGGCCCCTTGCGGCTACAGCCCGAGGCCTCTCGGTGGCCGCAGCCGGGCAGCATCTCACAGGTCAAGTGTCCCCTCCGCCCCGGCCACCCTCCGGCCTCCACACTGGGCGCACGGGGCCTGTCGCACGCCGTCGTCCGCCCTCCTCACGCTGTCCTGGCTGAGGAAGCCGCTCCTGCCTCCGCCTCCGTCCCCTCCCCCAACGCCGCTCCCACATCCTGTCAATCTTGGTTCCCAAATGTCGCTTTTCCCCCTCCCGGCGGTTCCCCCTCAGATCAGCAGCCGCCTCACCGGCTTCGGCCACGACGCCTCACTCACCGTCACCCCCATCCTGAGCAGAGTTCCTACCAACTTGTCCCCCGTCCATGACCCACCTGCCGCCCAGCCACGCACCCTTCCATCGGGTGGTCCTACCACAGTCCGTGGGCAGCACCCGAAGAGAAGACTTGCATCTTTCCCTGCAATGGCTCCTCACCCATCAGAGTGACAGACACGGCCCTCCACTGGCCCTCCGCGCCCTCCTGGCCCCCTGGCTCTCCAAGCCTCACACCGGCAGCTCACCTCATTCTCAAGCAGGTCACGCTGCAGGCCCCTCGCTCTCATCCACCGCTCGGCGTAAGCTGTCATCGGGGGCTGCCCTGACCACCCTGGGCCCTTCTAAGTCAGCCTTTAGGTCTTAGCCGAGTTGTGAGCTTCTTGGGAAAAATCCCCCAGATCCACCCACCCTGCCGCGAGTCTAGAGCACTAATGGGACGACCTCAGAGCATTTCTGGGCATTAAATGAGATGCTGCCTGTCAGACCCTTGGCAGAGCTCCTGTTCTGTACATGCTCAACGCCTGCCGGTTGTCCTGACTGCCCTGGGACTTCCTCCAGGACACCAAACGTCCCACCGAGGAATCCCACTCCGGCCCAGCCGCCGGGCTCCCGCAGCAGCGGCGCACCCTCTCGCCACGCTCCACGGGCCCTGTCGGTGGCTCATCCGCACCTTCCCCTCCACTCCCTCGGGCCCCGCAGAGCAAGGCTGGCACGAACGGCTCCTTCCCGGAGTGCAGACGTCAGCACGCACGCGGCAACCCCTCGGGGGCCACGGTGCTCGCGGTCGCCTCCCAGGGGCAGGAACGGGCTCGCAGATGTTCGGAGACAGACTCAGACGCACTTGCAAGTGATTCAATGAAGTCCACCCTCCGGCAAACCCCAGTGCACACAACGCACTTCCCAGGGCTGGGAGTTGGCTCAGCCGAGAAAGAGCATAGGGCCTTCCAGCCCCGAGAAAGTCACAGGGAACGTCTGGAGCCCAGAGAGGGCCAGGAGGGGGACGCAGAGTGCGAGTCTGCGGGGCGGAGCGGAGGGAGGCAGGACCAGAATGACGGGGCATCGCCAGAAGGGCCTTCGTCCACCGGGACGACAAGACGGTCTTCTCCCGCACACCACTGGGGGCCAGCAGAGCCCTGGAGAAGGGGAACTGGGAGGAGGGGGGAGGAGGTGCGGCAGGGAGACGAGAGGCTGAGCCGGTGACGGCAGTAAGCAGCCAGGGCCGGGCTCCCGCAGCGTCTGAGTCAGAGACGCGGAGACGTGGGGATAGGCCGGGAGGCCGGAGTCGGGGGACTCGAGGGCCATGCGGTGCCGCGGGGTGCAAGAGGAGATGAGGACCGATGGTCCCACAGGCAGGGCGAGGCGGGAGGGACAGGTGGGGGCTGCTTTCACGCGTCGGGTCTGAGGGGCCGCACAGCTTGCCGCGCGGGTCCCGGACCCCAGGACAGGAGTCCGGCTTGGTGTCCGCGTCAGGGGCGCCCAGCGCACGGTGGAGGAGGAGCCTTTCAGGAAGACCGTGACACGGAGCAGGGAAGGGCCGGGAGGCGGAGCTCACGCGGGCATGAACGTGCGTCAGGCCTCGCTCGGCAGACGGCAGGGAACGGACAGAAACCTCACGGTCAGACTGAAGACGTCCTTGAACGTCGCGCCAGGAAGTTGCCCCACTTTTAGCGGAGCTGCCTACACGGTTCTTACGTGATCCTGAACACCGAGGCTTCTGCTGCTCATAAGGGACAGGCTGTGAGCGTGAGACACTCCCCGCCACCAGCACGCGGCCGCTGTAGGTCCCTGTTCATGCCGCGACGGCCCACGTCCAGGGAGGATGCTCACGCGTCTGCCGCAGGCGTTCCCGAACGGTTCCAGGAGCTTCCCTGGTCGTGGTGCGAGGCACCGTGTGCAGACGTCCTCACAAAGGAGACGGTTCCTTCTGGGCCAGCCCAGCCCCCTCTAGGAATGCAGTGGCGAGAACACCCACGGCAAGCCTGCCCGGACCCTCCCTAGGCAGAGCTCGGCTGCGCACGCGGACCACGCGGTGCCATCGCCTCCATCCAGCAGTGAGCGTGAACGGTCTGCTGGTGAGACGGGCGACCTGACATGGGCCAGAGTCCCACCGTCCTCCAGGGCATGGGGGAGGGCAGAAAGGGAGGCAACTGGTGACGGGGTCAGAGCAGGAGGACACGGGGCCACGGGCGCGCACAAGCCGCAGCGGAGAGGCAGCTCTGGGCAGCGCACAGAGCGGACGCCGTGGGGAGCGGTAAGGACCGCACTGGCACGATCCCGGGGCACCCAGAGTGCCCGCGGCACACACTGGGAACACAGGGAACAGACGGGACGCAGCTAAGCCCGCCTTGGTTTCGGCCTGAGGTCTTAGCATAACTGCACGTAAATACCCCACGCGCTGTCTCCCGAACAGGACGCAGAGCCTGGCTCGACACCCGTCCTCCGGGCGCACAGGTTTTCCAGTGTCAGACGTCACTTCAGAAGTCTCGTTGCGAGTCAGTGCGGCCCTGAAGACTCTAGGACCCGCCATACCGCCGGTGATGTTCCCCGGGAGCGGAAAGAAAGCCGCAGGAGCCACCCTCTCCTGGGGACAGGCCAACGGCTGCACCGCGGTCGGAGCGCGCTGGGAGCAAGACGCAGGCCGGGTTAGGTGCCGGGAACGCCCAGGGCGCGCGGGAGGGAGGCCAACGCGATAGGCCGCCTGCATCCTGGGACAGGACACTTACGACCAGGAGGCTCTGAAGGTCGCGGCAGCAACGGACACGTGGGGAGCCAGCGAGGGAGCAGGGGCGCAGGCCCTCGAAGACAGGGAGGGCTCACTCACCCGGCACTGCCCACGGGGGCCAACTGTTGGAGGGACGCCGGCACAGAGCGGGAAGCAGGGGTCAGGAGGGGCAGCAGACGAGGCGGTACTGCCGGGGCCGAGGGGCGAGTTCAAGGACGGAGCATCAGCCGCGCTGAGCACTCTCGGACGGCAGGAGCACGGGGACTGGAAAGCCTCCGCCGGATGCGGTGGTTCGGAGGGCATTAGTGACCATAGCAACGCACGGTTTAATGCAACAAAACGTCCTGATGTCAACCTCCAGGCTTGTGAGGAGGTGGTCAGAACTCGGGAAACAGCAGCGCCTTGTGGCCACAAGGTCACACAACAACCGTGGACGTCTCGTGCCCTCCCGCCCCGCCCCGGCCAAATCTGGGACATCCCCTTGAAGGTGCAACTAAATAGTGACGGTAATGGAGCGTAACCCACCGAAAAATCAAGAATCAGAGTCTGTGTAGATGTCAACAAGAGTGAAGACACGGGGGAGAGAAAGCGCTTCCTCACCGCGGGACGCCACGGCGGTCTCTGCGTGACGAACGCTATTGCGCCGTTGGTCACCACACCAACGGTGCTAACAGCCGAGTAAGAGACACAGAAGGAGCGAGGGGTTTGGGACGTCACCACAGGCGCTGGAGCTGTGGCGGGCTGCGGGCGAGGACCCGAGCACGTCCACGGATGGGATGACTGAGCACAGAGCACGAAGGAACCTTCCAGGAAGGCAGCCTGGGAGACAGCTCCCCAGCCCAGCGCTCAGAGCCAGCCTGCCCAGGGCTCCAGCCGGAGACACGGGACACTTGAGCCACAGCTCTGCCCACGTGCAGAAGCCCCGGCCAATCCAAAGGTCAAGAAAGCCCAGGAAACGCTGTGGAACTTTCCAGATTGCAGAGCACAAAAGAAACAAGAGGCCAACATGCACGTGCTGGTCCTGGGTCGGGGCCGGCCGGGAAAGTGAACCGCTCTGAGTGTCCGCGAGCATGGCCCGGGCCTCTCGCCAGCACGGCCAAACCCCTCGCCGCCCCCAAACCCCAGCCCAGCATGCCCGAGCTTGCCGGCCAGCCCCCTCCCCGCAACCCTGGGTCAGCGCATCTGGGGTGAAAATACACATTTCTAGCAGGTTCCAGGAGTTGCTGCTGCCGACCCAGGGACCTCACTGGGAGAACCAGCAGATGAATCATAGGACGGGGTCAGTGTTAAACTTCCCCACATGGACAACTACAGCCCGTGTGCGTGGGAAGGAGTCGCTTGTCGCAGTCAACACACACGGGGTAGGAGGCCTGACTCGCTCTCCAGTGGTCTGAATAGTGTGCGTGTGCGTCCACATGGTGTGCGGACGTGTGTGTGCGTGTGTGTGCATGTCTATATGTGTCCATGCGTAAGAGTGTGCGTGTGTGTGCACGTGTGTGTGCATGTGCACGTGCGTGTGTGTGTGCGTGTGCACGGAGAGAGAATGATCAACGGTACAAACCATAGTGTTGAACGGAGCTAACGGGCAGGCAGAAGTTTACTGCATGCTTGTGGCTTCTAACACTGAAGTCACATAAAAATTTGCCCAAATCATGTAAAAATAAAATTCCTCCCTTCTGCAGCTCTCACCGATGGGGAGGCCCCACTAGCAGGGATCCTAAGTGTACTTCTGCCCACCAGCACAGCACACCGAGTGCCCCGTGACACACAGAAAGCCCAGCAGGTCTAAGAACCCCTTGATCTGTAAGCAACGTGCGCGTACCTGTGTCTGCAGAGAGGGTCCTCGGCTCTCCAAGGAACAACACTGAGCGACGGTGTCCACAAGGACAGAATCTCCACAGCGCATGGGAGACCGTGGCTCTGAGCAAAGAGAAGGCCTCTAGCCGTCTCCGAGGGCTTCGGGAGCCCGAGCTGCGCCGCTGGCCACGCCCCGTGAGACCACCGTACGCACTCCCTGCGGTCATCCTCTCCGGCCAGTGGGCGCCCAGGCCCTACCAGTCATTAAAAACTTGGAACAATCACTGACCCTATGAAGTGTCAGCCGTGCACCCCAGGAAGACAAAGGGCGTCCTGTCTCTACGGGGAAGCCTTCACAGCCTCGCGGCGGTTTGGTGCGGGACAAGTGTGTGGACGCGGACTCAGGGGGCCGCAGGGGCCACACACAGTCCCACCTCCAAGTGCCTTCCCTGAGGTTCCCCCGGCCAGGCCTTGAACAGAACCAGAAAGGGCCGGCGGCTGTGTCTTCCGACGGGGGCGTGTGGCAGCTCCCTCTCTAGCCCCTGGGGCCTGCCCCAAGGACCCCAGTTCTCCAACACCCCCCAACACTCCAGCACAGCGTGTCCTAAGGGCACTCATGAGACACAAGGGCTTCCGTGGAAAGACCACACGTTGCCCTGGCTGCCTTCCCAACGGGGCACCTGCAGCCACCAGGGTAGAGGGGGCCCAAGGGAGCCCCACTTCCCTTGTGATGGAAGTGGACTCAGCCGTCCACACCCGCCGGCTGCCCGGCAGGCAGTGTGGACGCGCAGGGAGGGTCTCAGGCTACCACCAATCCTCACTCCAACACCCCTTGTCACACGACACCGTTCAGGACGTGGCCTGTTATTTTGCTGACGGCGCATGAGGAGAGACTCTTGCCGCTGTTATGTGAAGACCCTGCCTGGTCCCCAGGCCCCGCGGGACAGTAACTTCTGTCACTTGTGCAGCGGGTGTCACAGAGACACCAAGCAGGCTGACACAGGCCCTCCATTCCCGGCGGGCAGACTGACGGCAGGAGCCGCGGCCCGGTGCCCTCGTAGGGAGGCGGGGGGTGGGTGGCTGCAGGGCCCGGGCTGGAGGCCTCCCGGCGTTGCCGTCCTTGGAGAGCCTGAGGACTGTTCTAGGCCCGCTCCGCCCGGAGTGGCTTTGCCCCCCAATGACTCAGACGTCCCTGGACGGGTTATGCGAGCCCCACTCTGCAGCCGTGGGGCCCCTTCACCGGCCCTTGTCTTCAGCTCGCTAGACGGGTAACAGAAGAGAAAGTCTGAGACTGGAAACACTTTTTCCCAAAATATCTCCTTCCTATAAGGTTTGGGGGAACATAGGTTTGAGGAAAATATTACTTTGGAGCCCAAAGGGGTGCTGCTGGCCGGAGCATCCCACACTCCCCTCACTCAGAGGACCCACCGATTCCAGCACCTTCTGACCGTGGGACTGCGGGCAAGTCCGCAGCCCCCAGGCCGCCGTCCCCTCGTCTGCCGCACGAGGGGACCACGGCCTCTTCCTCCCCGGCCCCTCGCGCAGAGGAAAGGGAACAGGAGTCGGCAAAACGCCGGGTGCGCGGCAACCGCTCGAGAACGTCGGCAATCGTCCTGCACACACCGGGCAGGACGGCCCGTCCGTGCCGCCCTCTCTGACCCCGGCCCCATCTCCAGTCTCCAGAGCCGAGCGGGCGGAGGGCCCTGCCGCAACCAGGTGGCCGTCTACCGCGACGCCCACCTCTCCCCGCGCCCCTGCTTCTCTTGGTCAAACATCTGAAATCTTGACAACCGAGGTTTCATTTGGGGCAAGAAAGCTGTTTTTCCAACACCGCTGCCGACAGCGAGGTAGCTGTGGGCAGAGGACTCAGACCCCAGGGCCCAGAAGAAGATGCCCGCCAGCGGGCCCCACGGACACCCCATGCCCAACCCTCCTCGGGAGCGGCAGGAGGCTGTCGTTGGGGGCGGGGAGGGCCAAAGAACCAAGGGGGAGACCCCACCTCCCTCCCCGCCCTGCGACGATCTCCTCCGGCCCCAGAGCTCCGGGCAGAGCGGACAGCCGTCATCAGTGAGGGCTGTGTGTGCTCCTCTCCCGTGCCCCGGGCCCCGCTCCGTCCCCGGGGACACACGGGCTGTGCTCCCGAGAGCCCCTGCTCCCCAGGGCTCCCCCAGGATGCAGCCCGCACAGACGCCCTGACGGCCGGGCCAGCACCCAGGTTCGCGTCTGCCTGCCGGCTCGGACCACGGCTTCCGCGCTGGCCCCGGGGGCCCTCGACCGCCACCCCTCACCGCAGACCTCCTCCTACAGACGCGCTCCCTGGTGGCTCGGCTCCCCCGGAGAAGGCAGACGCCCACACCCCGGCCGGAGCACCCCCGATCGCTGGTGTCACGCCAGCCTGGGGGAGGCCGACCTTCCCAGGGAGGCCTCGCGGCCCTGAGAGCCGCAGCAAGGGGCCTGGAGCCACGGCCAGCACCTGGACCCGGGGGAAGCGCACACACGTGTGCGCCCGCCTGCTGCCCCCCCACTCGCCGGCGCCCTCCCCTGCCCTCCTGCCGACGAAGTGGCCTGTTCCGCCAGACTCTACCCCACATCAGCTCGGGGGGCCAGGGGGAGGCAAAGGCTGGGGGCGGGGGGAGGCCGGGGTGAGCAGCGGCCAGGGGAAGGCTGAAGGCCCCGCCAAGGCCACTTTCGGGGCACACGCATCTCCGGCCCTGGGACCCTCCCGCCGACCCACACCCCGGCACACGCACAGCCCCGCGGCGGAGCCCCACGCCGGAGCCCCACGCCCAGGCCCGCATCCTACTCACCGGCCGCTCTGCCGGCCGCTCCCGGGGCTCTCCGCGGGGCTGTCCTCCCGCAGGGCCTCGCCGCGCCGCCCTCTCGGGCCACGTCCTCAAAAACGCCCCCGGGTGGGAGGCTGCGCCTGGGTGAGCTGCCTCCAGGGACCGGAAGGCAACACGGGCCAGCCGGGGTCACGACCCCTCGGTGACCTCCGCCCCTGCCGGCGGCCACGCCCTCTCCTCCCCCTGCTCACTTGCACCTGACGCGGGGCCAGCGCCAGGACGGGGGATGGAAGGTAGTGCCGAAGGAGTAAAGCTCTAAGAGTAGAATTCGAGCTCGGCAGAGGGGCTGGGGCCTGCTGTGCCCACAGCCGGGTCGCCCCGCAGCAGGGGCCGCACAGGGAAGGGTCCCCGACCCCAGCACGGCCGGCACGCCACAGCCGCTCCGCAGGGGTGGGTGCCGACGTTCCTCTGGGAAACGCACACATTTCAGGCCAAACGTCCCCCAGCGTGGGGCGGGTGACAGGCAGAGACAAGACTAGACGTCACCGGGGGGGCAGCCTGTGAGGGAGGGAAGTCAGACCCGAACCCATGAGAGCCTGGGACCCCATGAGACGCGCCGTCCTAAACAGCCCCAGCACAGGAACAGGCTCAGAGACGCGGAGGACATCTGGCGACCGCCGGAGCGGGAGGGTGGGGACGGACAGACGCGGGTGGGGACGGACAGACGCGGGACGGAGCCCCGGCTGTGTGACGGACGCGTCCGGGAGGAACAGTGCACGTGTGAAGGGTGGGGCTGCCGCGGTGACGGTGCTGTGCGGGGACAGGTGGGGACCGTGCTGTGACCACGTCATCATGCGTGTGACTATCCAACTGCTCTGCTCCGCACCTGTGGCGAGAATTAGGTCACTAGCCTTCAACCAACAATTTCTTTAAAAAGCAATTTTTAAAACTGCAAGATAAGCTTGATTCAAACAGCTAGAAATAAAATTATCTATAAAGTGAAAAAAACAGATGCCTCTGTGTGATTTCTATTTTCTAGTATTTTTTAATTTTACTCTAAGAGTTTATTTTTATAGAGAAAACGAAACTGTTGAAATAGAACGATTGCAAGGTGGATTTTCCATGAGCAAGAAAAAGTTTCAGTGGCCGTTCCCAAGCATGCGGAAACTGTAAGGTCGCAGCTGACGGGCGGACAGACAAGCCCAGCGACACCGTACTGACCTGCCTTCATTCGCTTGGGTTCCGACCCACACTGTCCTCTTGTCGCGGTGCTGGCGATCCCGCGTGAACAAAGACCCTTCGCCGTGGAGATGAGTCTTCACGTGTTTGGGAAGATCGGACAGGAACTTGCCGATGCCTTCAGTCCAGGTGACAGACTCTGTCTGTCTGATCCGGGAGCGTTTTGCCAGAGGAGGGGGTCTCAGAACCTCCCCCGCCCCCACCCTCCAGGGCCTCCCCACACTCCCCAGGGCACCCGGAGGTGCAGAGAGAGAACCGGGCCGGGCGCTCCTCTGCCCGCGAGGCGGCCCTCCGACGCGGTTCGGGAAGCCCTGACTCTGCCGCCGACCTCACTTCACCTCGTCTCCCGTGAGCTGTGCCGCGGGGCTGTGGTCCGTGAGCCCCAGGCTGGGCCTCCCCCCCCCCCGGCCCTCCATCTGCTCCCCGGTCTCCCCACTCTGCGTCGGGGAAGCCGCTGTCCACACCACCCCCCCCCCCGCTCCTCTCATGCCTGCGGGTTCTTGCCCGAGCGACGCCCGTAGAAAATCAGTGAGTTCCAGAGAAGTGGACGGTCTGCACTAAGCCGGGCTGTGTCTTAGCAGCACCGGCGCCCCCCGCCCCGCGCCCCCGCAAGACGCCCATTTCTGGCTCCACAGCTGTTCCCTCTAGGCCGTGGCCTGCAGGACGGGGTGGGGGAGGGGCAGAGAGTCCTCAGTGCCCCGGCCCGGGGTGGGGGGGTGCTTTCCATCACCCCTCAGGCCCCTTGGCCCTGCCCGCCTCCATCTAGAGAATTCTTTTCCTAAAATGCCTCCCTTATGCCTCTCGAATGCTCCGTGCGTTCTGCTGGGACCCTCGTCTGCACAGGACGTTAGAGCAGCAGGAACGGCCGAGCTGTTTGCAGGTGTCGGGGGAGGAGCACATCCTTCTCCCCGCGAGACCCCTGCTCCTCCTCAGTCAGCCCTGATGGCCGTGGCCTCCGAGGGTCTCTTTCCTCTCCCAGGGACCCAGACAGCGTCCTAGGTCTGTGTGGCAGGCACGAGCAGGAACGCGCACATGGAGAGCCTGGGGATGAGCAGACAGCCTCCCCCGTGCCCTCCAGGAGACCTTCCCAATGCCCGAGAGGCCTGGGTGCCCCCCACCTCCACGTTCACGTGGTCCCCCGACCCCTAGTGAGGAGTCACCCCACAGCCCGGCCGGCATCCCAGGCTCACAGAGCCTCCCCCAATACCGATGAGGGGGCATCATCCCTTTCCTCGGGGACGGTCACAGAGCACCCCTTTGTGACTTTCTGCAGGAACCATTGTCAGGAGTCTGGTCAGTACAGAATCCGGCTGTCTGGTGGGACCAGACAGGACCAGGTTCCCGGATGGTCCCAGGGAAGGAGCCACAGGAGCACAACCGTCATTTCTGGTCCCACAGGGGAAGAGCATACAGGCCCAGGAGTGTGCTGGGAAGGGTCAGCCCCTGGGGCGTCGGTCCGGGATGCCGGGGGCCCTAAGAGCAGATGAGGGTCCCGTGCAGGGCTTCCCTAGAGCCGTGGCCCAGGCTGTCGGTGGGTCCGGAAGGGGGTGGGGACACGAGGCCTCTTACAAAACCACTGGGACCAATGATGCTTCTGAGCCCACTCAGAACGTGGCCGACCGCCTTCTGAGCGAAGGTGGAAGGTTTCAAGTCAACTATCTTCTTTTTCTAAAGTCAGCTAGTGCCCAGGACGGAAGACAAAATGATCTGTTCCTTTCAAAATAATAGAGCAATTTGTGTCTTTTTGAACATCAAAGGTTGTGGCGACAATTGAGTGGCCTACTGCCTCAAGACGCGGTCTGTTCTGTGTCCCAGCTCTAAGGAGTGACCACCCCAAACCCCAGCGCAACTCCGTGGTTCCTCGTTGCCCAAGCACGTCAGGGAAACAGATTCCAGAAGACGCCCTTCCAGCAACAACCAAGTCAGACACCCTGCCCTTCTCAGAAACCCCACACGTTTTCCCGTGAAGGTCGTCATTCGCGGCTGGAGCGTCCGCCGGACCGACCACCGCATCTCACCAATCGCTAGCTCTCACGATAGAGGGAGCCCCGCTTCAGACACAGCAAAATGTGGAAAAGGTCCTGCGAGGCTCGACGAGCTACAGCCCTAACTCACATCCTCTCCCGATTGTGCGAACGCGCAAAGCCACGCTGGGAGGTGCAGGCGGCGGGGCCAGGAGAGCCCCCGGCCCCGGGCTCCCCTGCACACCTGCCCCTGCTCCCGCTGCTGCCGGAAGGGACGTTCACGCTGGGGATGCAGCACCTAGTTAAGGTTGAACCAAGCCCCATTTTCTGCTAAAGGAGACAGACACCATTTTACCAAAGACGACTGGACTCCAGTGAGAACACTACTTGCCAAGAGTTAAGAAAAGGCCCCGTAATATGAAGACCTTATGGCCCAGGAGAGATGCAGCCCATGGGGTCTGTCATCTGACCCATTTTCTGCAGAATTGCATAGCCAGAGACCACTGATGAGCGCGGCCGCAGCCCAGGGACAGAGCCCACTCTGCGCTGTATCACGGCCCACCCCGCTGGACAGGAACCAACGGGGCACGCTCAGTCCGATCGCATCCCCACACCACACTGAGCGCCAGGGCCTCTGGAGCCCCTCCCCCGCGTCATCAGGAGGATGCCAGCCCCCTTCCCGGGCCTGCAGGGCCCATCTCTCACACTCATCTCCCCAGAGAGGGGTTCACAGGCAGCTGCTGGTGGGCACAGACACGGCTGAGGTCCATGGGGCAGGAGTCGGGGTGGCCGGTGTGGCTCTGACGGTCCTACTAGGTTCCTGTGCCAAGTCCCAGAAGGTGAAATTCTGCCTCCAGGCCTTTGAGTTACTGTGAAGGCACTTGGGCTGAGGTACGAGGCAGAACCCTCGTTTTTTTGCTTGGTTTGTGGCTGACGTATCAAGACAAGGCCTGAGCCTCCCTTTGTCCTCCTGCAAGGGGCCCACAGATATGGGGGGGGGGGATTCGACCTTGCACGCACCAGACGTTGGCTGTTTGTTGGGTGTGCGTTCCTTGAAAATGAGAACGTGAGAATTTAAACAGACCCCAGGAAGCAGCACAAATAATTCCTTTATTTTCAGAAGGACCCAAGGCCGAGAGAAGTAGCTCTGGTGTCAGGAGTGGAAATAAAAGGGTGATTTCAAACAACCGACAGATCCCAAAGAAGAAACAAGCCAGACAGTCCCATGCAAAGGTGACACACCGGTCCTGGAGACCGGCAACGACCCAGGGTGAAGAGATGACGGGGCAGTGAGACACCACACACCGCACTCCACTTTTTAATACTCAGGGCTGGATTGGTGGGCACCGTTAGGTTTTCCTTAGTCCCTATTTTTCCTTTAAATTTACATTCTCAAATCTTTGCTTCAAATCAAAGGATAACAGCAAAAATGTTTTCTAGCAGAACCCAACGAGAATTATTTGAGTCAAACCAACTGGGTGAGGGTTCTGGTTGTAAATCATACCCTCACGATACACTTTCTGTAACACTGAAGATGCCTGCCGTATCAGGCAATGCTGGAAAAGAATGAAAATGATCTCTGATAACAATTCCAACCTTCGTCTTCCAAAATAAGCACACTCGTAAGTCCTTAAACACGAATTCTAAAGGATATTCAAAACCGTGTGTAGGAAATAGACTCTCCGTGTTGGGCACACACTACTTGTAGGATGGTAAGAATCCTGCTGCCGAAGGCTTCCGCCCAGGGGCCAGGAACTTACCCCCTAAAACATCATCTTAACTTTTCAAAAAGAGAAGAAATGATATTCTGAGAATGTAACCAACACCTTCCAAAGAGCGCTTGAGTCATTTCCTTCACTTTTTAAGAGAAAACCTCCCGGTGCCCGGCGGAAGGCGGCAGCCATGCACGCTTGTGCACACGGAAAGCCGGGGGTAGCGTGGGGCAGCGCATTGTCAGGTCTGTGTTCCAGGAACCTGCGATCTTTCGGAAACACTTGGAGGAAGAGTTGCCCATCGGGTCTACGCCGTGCGCCCCACGTGCACGACGCAGCGGAACACGAGGTTCACGAGGGTCGCGTGCCGGCAGCCAGCACGGAGCCACCCGCTGGGTGTGAGCTCTAAAGTGTCACAGCCCACGGCCACCGGAGGGCGTCGCCGTCTGGCCAGCTTGGAGCTGGGTCTCCGCGCACTGAGATGCGATGTGCATGCGGCACTGGAAATCCACTGCACCAGACCCCAGAGTCTCAGAGGGGCCACGGCCACGCAGAGCTGGTGAAAACAGAGACAGACCCGGGAGCACCGGAGGCAACTTCCAACAGGTCACTGTCTGCCTAATGTCCTTTGACACTGTTGGCGTTGGCTGCCAGAATTTCTACAACAGCCTATTTTGGACCCGGTTTTTACATCTGACCTCGTTCCAATGATCAAGGGTCTACAGTCTTCATCCACATCCCGATTCCCTAAAGAGAAGAAAGACGTGCGGACACCCGTTCCCCACCTCATGTTTCCCTGTCTGGCAGAAGACCTGGTCGGGTCGAGGGAACCCAGACCCCCTGACAATCAGGACTCAGAGGTTTCCGTGACGGGAATGCGGGAATGGAGCTCCGGGACACGAAATAGAAAAGAGCCTTCGGCTTTATTTGCGTGCACCTTGGCGTGAATCCGTCCCCCGCTCTGGTGGGTCACCTTGTGCCGGGCAGCGTTAGGATCCGACGAGTCACAGTGGAGCATTTCCGTGTTTTCCTCTGGGGGTTCCCACCCCCCTTTTCTGTCTCTCCCTCCTACACGTGACAGTCCATTTTGCAGATAAGCAAACCATTAGAGGACACGGAGCCACAGGGGCAGGTCCCAGGGCATCGGCCTTCATGCCCCTGGGGCTCCGACCGCCCGGCACGGGCACCCCGCCCCCACCACGCTCATGGGCCACTGGCCCCCCTGCCTCTGCGGGAGCCGCTCGGCTGGACTGTCCCTCGCCTGCTCCCCAGCCCGTCCGGTCTGCGTGTCCAGCCTCCCGGCCCCTGAGCTAGGCGCCCCTCGCGTCTGCACTTGACCGCCCAGTACCCACACCCTGCGTCTTCAGAAAGAAAGGAGCAGCTCCTCTTCCCACAGACGTGACCACCCGTCTCAGGGCTGGGTGGGGAGGACAGCAGGCGACGGAGGCCCGGCCGGGGAGGGGTCGCTGCCGAGGGGAGGAATCTTTGCCTTCTGTCTCAGGACGCTCAGTGGACCTTCTCTGCCACGGGAGACCGACCCTCTGTGCAACACCCGTTCTTGGGGTCCAGCCCGCACACAGCTTGGGTGGAGGTTCCGCGCCTCAAAATGCCCGTCTCTGTCACGTGACGCCCGCAGTGCCCTCGTGTGCCCCCACGGTCACCCCTCGGCAGCGACATCCTCCATGCTCGGGGCCATGGGCAGAGAAAAGGCTCTCGGCCATCCAGGAGAGGGAACAGTAAGTGTAACTTCCTTTTACCTTTTTTTAAATAACCGAAGAGAAAAATCAGGCACAGACCAGAGTCCCAAGCGACCACCTTTTCTGCTTTCCAGACACCTGCCCCCGCCCGGGCTTGCCCTGCTGGGATTGCCAGGCCCACACCCCCAGGGGAGCCCTTTATTCCCCCGCCAGGTGGCCAGGAGCATCCCAGGCAGAGAAGAGGCAAAGCCACGTGAAAATAGGAATTATTCAGAGGAGAACTCATCAAGACCACGAGCTAGTTAAAGAACATGGCAATTTTCCGGCCGGAAGCTGCCGTGCTCCCTGGCTGTGGTCGGCACAGCGCGTGGAGCCGATTTCCGCACCCTTGCTTCCACAGCAAACACCCTCCAGAACTTTCCGGGACCATTTCCTCTACGTGAAGCCGAACGCTAATTGTCTGACAATCAGCGGCCTCGGCTCTCACACGGGTTCCACCTTCACAGGAGAACGGAGCCCCCACGCCGTCGGGGGGAGGGAGTCGGCAGGAGCCTGTCAGGGCTTTTCCCGACCGAGGATATAACGAACGCCAAGAGAATCCTGGCTTCCCCCCGCCGCCGCCAAAAGTGAGCGTGAAATGGACTTTAAGATCAGAATTTCAGGTGCTCGTGGTACCCAGAGCACAGACTGCCCGCCGCGGAGGGAAGCGCGCGCAACGACAATCCTGCTCGGAGAGACTCCTGGTGTTTGCCGGAGTTGAACGCACACGGAGGTGTGTTGAGCAAAGCAGAAAAACATACACTTGTGGAAACTAATTGGATAATGACACGCGTTTTGCCACAACTGTCAGTTTCCACTGTGCCTTCGAAGTTCTTTTGTTAAGCTCGCAGTTCCTTGTTAAAATACCCAAACAACACAGAACACCTGCTCTCCAGCCTCGGCCCCGCGCGCGCCCCTGCCTGTCTGGACGCAGACAGACGCGCCGGCCGCTCCTCGCCTTCTGCTTTCTGCGCGTTTCCACGGGTGGGCGCGCCGGTCACGCACGCCGCGTGTCTCAAACTCTCCAAGTTCAGTTAATGGCACGCCAGGGCTTCCGGCTCTATCTCTGCTCCTTGCATCCAGACTGAGGGAAGGCTTTGCAAAGCCCTCAGAGCGAGCCGGAAAAACACAGGACTCCGTGCGACCGTCACAAAAACGGCAGCCTGGAGTGAGACTGCCAGCAGACATAAAAGGACCGAGGCAGCCCCACAATCAGAATCCAGCAAGGGGACATCCTTCTGACCCGTGCTCACGCGGCCCACGTCCTCCTGCTCACTTCTCAGCAGGAAAACAGTCTTTCCTCTCCACATCCTCCTCACTCTTTTCTCTCTCTCTCTCTCTCTCTATTTCTCTCTCTCTCATTCCTTGTGCATGGAATGCTATTCAGAGCCAAGAAAAGGGAACTTAAGCAGCAACCCCAAAACAATCCCAAACGAACAGCCCGAGGCTTCTCCCCTGAAGAACCTTCCTCCCGCGCCCGCAGTGTCCGTTAACCGGACGCCTTACTGCGTCCTTATTCTCACAGCTCTGCGTTCAATGCACCAGAAAAGGACGTTCACCTCCCTGGCCCTGGCCCCTGCATCTGGGTCCAGGAACACCGGGGCTGTTGGCACAATCCAGCATAAACACGGGGCTGGCACACATCTTCACCATCACCAAAATATAACTTTTTACCAACTTGAGAGAGAGAACAAAAGTCACTGTGGCCCAAGTGGCAGCCATCAGCGACACGTCCGTCGGCAGCAACCCCAGCCCCACCTGGACCCCACGGCAGGCTACTCCCACACTGGGGGGCTCCCGAGCGAAGTCCACAAACACACGTCTCACCGGGAGACACAGGCATGCTGCCTCGGGGGCACACAGCGCGCACACACACACACCCTCAGGAGGGTCCCAAGGCGGCTCAAGGACAGAGGGGCCGTGGCCTCCACCTGTGATCAAGCCAGAGGTCGCCGCGGCCCCGACGCTCTCCCCCTGCACCCCCCCACCACTCGGCACAGCAGACTGTGCTGCCCCCCTGCATCCCCCTCTCCCTCTCGACCACAGACGCCCCTTCCTCCTGCCGGGGGCACCCAGCAGCCTACCTGCCGTGGCCCGCGTGCAGCTGCCGGGCTGGTCCAGGGCTCTGGGACGCTCCGGTCCTTGTGGGCACCGACAGCCTGCGTCTGCGAGTGACGAAGGTCCTGTGGCAGCCGGCGGGGTCTCCGGCAGCCGCCACGGCCCTGGCAGTGACGAGCACAGCTGGAGACCAGCCACAATCAGCAGAACGCCGTGTGGCGGCAACCCGGCAACACCCGACCCCGGGGAACAGACCAGGCGAGGTCCCCTTGCAGAGAGCGGCTGCGAGCCCACGTCGCCGAGCCACGTTCCTTCTTCGAGATCGTTCCAGCCAGCCCGTTCGAGCTATTTTTACTCTACCATAATGCACTAGGTCTGGCTTTTACCCTATTGAAAGAGCATGAATATATTATTATCCACACAAAAGAGCGGGTTATTGTTTATGAATTACCAGCCTTCCCAGCAACAAAGGCTATTTTCATAAGAAAACTCAATTTCATTTTAGCTCCAATTTGATTACCAGCTGAAGAAAAGGCGCTCTGCCCTAGCCCTCAAAGGATTTTTATTCATACCATTGAATGGGCTTTATTGCTTCCTTTTCAAACTGACGTAGAAAGCTTTTAGAGTAAAACATTGACAAAAAATTATTGCGCTGCTATTTTGTGCAATAACAGAGCAGAAGAGAGAACGGTCTCTCCGCCGTCCTTCACGGCGCTTCAGAATAGCGGCGGCTGGCATTAATGACAGACCCGAGAGAGGACACAAGCTAAGGTCTCACAATGCACGTCAAATCTAAATGATCACTATACATTGAAAAGCCCCCAAAAAAGCCCACAGCTGATTGATTCGCGGCTTTCACAAGAAAGACAGGCTTGAAGACTTCATTGCACCACAATTTACTCGGAATTATCATAAAAATGAACGTAGAGGCTGAATGTCACCCGGCGCGCTCCAAAAACACACAGCCGGGGACAAAGGGCACACGGGCGTTCACGCCTCTCGCGGCCGCAGCTGAGGGCCACTGGGTCTCCACCACGGGCTTGACCCGCCTCTGTCGTGGGGGCCAGGCTCGACCCGGGCCCCTGGAGCCGCGTCGCCGCCCGTGCCGGGATAGCCGTCCACTGAAAGTGGGAAGATCGCGGCTGCAGATGATGCCCAGAGCCCCAGATGCCGGACCCGCTCGCCGCGGCCCGGACCGGCGTCCTGGGGCTGCCCGGAGGCTCCGCGTCTGCCCGCTGGCGTGTTTCCCTTCCCCGAGGAAGCAAGAAGTTTGCAAGGACTCAGCTGCTCGCAAAAGCAGTTCGGGGGCAGACGTTGAAATGATGCCGGAACCGACTGCTGAGACGGCTCTCTCCAGGCGCACGCCGCTTCTCCGTTCATTAAACTGTGAGCAGCAATGGCCCAGCTCGCAGGGACCCAGGGACCACAGAAACCTGCCCTGGACATTATGCAAGCAGAACGCTTGGTGCAATAAGGTGGCGTCCCAGCACCCGCCCCCCCATGGCCAGCGCCCGCCGGCGCCTCGGGCAACACGGGACCAACCGGGACTGGGAGGGCGCCCTGAGCAATCGGCCGGTCCTCAGTCTGGGACGGCTGCTCCGCCGGCCGGTCCAAGAGGCACAGCCGGGACTTGAAGTGAGGAAGGCGTGTGTCGTCGTCAGTGTCGTAGCGGGAAAGCAGTTTTCAGCCAGACCTGCTTGCTCAGAAGCTGGCCAGGAGGCGACACCCAGCAACAGCTAGGAAGGAAGCTTCAAGCTGTCGGCACAGCCGACGGGGGGACGTTCGGCCAAGCATACTGGGAAGGTGACCCGACTTCTTCCTGCCCCTCCGGCTTGGCGGGGCCTGACTGATTCTGAGATCTGCCCTTCATACGCGGCTGTGCCGACCTCCAGGCGGCGGTCTACGCTACCCTGGTCACAAGCAATAAGGCAGTATCTGTGTCTGCAATCAAGTAAGACTTTTTATAAGATTGGAGGAAAAATAAAAAGCCCATTACTCGTGGGGGGAGAACCAAACCAGACAAACCAGAGACAGGAGAGACTACCCTGGCCGGCCGTTCGGTGTTTCAAAGGCTGCCGAACAAACCCGCCCCCGCCGGAGTTGCCTTCTCGGCAATCGGGCCGACAGAGCTTCCCTGTGAGCGGGGCCACAGGATGATGCCATGTTGGGATTTTCGATTCGTCTCTCCTGAGCAGCCCCATGTCTGCTCACAGCGTCGCAGCGCCCACAGCGACAGCCGACTTCCCGCGAGCGCTCCTGGGCTCTAGTCGAGCCTTGGGCCCTGGGCTGGTGACGTAAGCTGGCGTCCCAGGAAACCGCCGGCTCTGTTCCTAAGATACAGACCAGTCCACATTCGAATACCCCGCAAGTCTTTATGGCAGTGATGTTTCGTAATCTGAGAACCCCGAGCCATGCTCCCTGGGGACACATGGGGCGGCTTCCTGCAAGCCTCCGCACGGCGCCGGCACGACCCGATCAGCCCATGTCCAAACTCGTCGGCCCGATCACGCTTTGTGGGACGTGTTTCCGTTTCAAGACACTTTAATATATACTGTCCGTCCGGACACTGCGCTCGCGGCCGACCGCACGGACTGGGCCACAGCGAGGCTTCCTGACTCACACACGCTCTCCGCGAGGCTCGCCGCCGCCTCCTGCGTGCAGACTCCAGACGGCTACTTCACACACCAAGAACACCCAGAAACTGAGCTGACAGTGTGGCTCTACGACCCTGACAAGGAGGCATTTTTTAAGCACAAGGACCAAACCAGGAACGGGGGTACAGGGACGGTCACCGCCGCGGGCACGGTCAAGTTTCTCTCCCGCTGTGGAAAATCTGCGGTTACACCTGAATTTAGTAAGTAGGCGAGTTCACAGACACGGGCTATGGGACCCCGAGGACCAGCTTCATCGTTTTCTGACTCAAGGCCGCCTGCCGTCGTGTTCTCCCACGGCGCACACACACAAGCCCCGGCCCCCGTGTTCTGTGGACACACGGACCGCGGGAGCCGTTCGGGACAAACGAGGTCGTGCGGGCAGGCCTCATCGGACAGGACGGGCGGCCTGAGGAGAAGACGTACAGCTCTCCCCACCTCTCTGCACGCCCCAGGACAAGCCGTGCACGGGCCAGGAGGCGTGTGCTCCGGCCTTGGACTTCCACCCTCCAGAGCAGCGGAGTTCACGGCCGCTCTGCTCGCTGCCCGGCGCACGGTGTTTAGCTGCAGGGAGGCGAGCGCGTGCTGGAACAGGGATGTGGCCTCATCCGTCACCCCGTACGCACGTGAGAACGTATTTCTCCACGGGCGTCCTCGAGGAGCAAGACAGGAGCTGACTGGAAGGTGGCGGAGAAAGCGTGTGAGCCACACCTGGACATCACCAGCCGGGGTCCCAGGGACAGGTGGCCCTCAGGGCCGGTGAAGGAGGGACAGAGTTCCCAGGTGGCAGGTAGGCCTGGCTGAGCGGGGAGTAGGGACAGCAGGCTGGGCGTCCACCGGCCAGTGGGGCCCAGGGGCCCACCAGACACAGGGGCAGCCGTGTGCCCTGCTGACGTCACAGTCCCCTGGGGAGCTTAGGAGAACACAAGGTTCTGGGTCCCCCTTGTTGCGAGGCCCTGGAAATCTGCTTTTCTAACTGTCTGCTCCAGGTGGCCGTACTCTTCCGGAAGCCAGAGGAACACAGCTATCACTGGGCAGGTAAGGGCCACTCGACCCTTTGACCAACACTGGACAGAACCACCACGCACAACAGGTAAATGACAGGGTCCTGAGATGAGCCTCCCCAGGAGAACGGTGGCTCCTCCTTCACCCCACGGGGAGACCCCACCCACTGCCCCCCTGGGATGCCGACCTCCAGCCAGGCCGCCGGCTCGGCTCAGAGAAGGCCCTCCTGTGCGAGCCCAGGCTTAACTCAAAAGAAGGGTGTTTTTAGCCTTGGGTAAGGCTCACTTTGAGGGAATGAGGGAAAGCACAAAACAGAGGAGATGCGCACCCCCTCATACTGACTTCATGTTCAGAATAAATGCAAAGGAACCTTGGAGAAAGAAAGGAGGTGTCTTCTGAGCTGCTGTGGTGTCCACAAAGCCAGAAAGAGCTGATCAGGTAGATGTGCGATTTGCTTGTGGGACGACCGGCTGAGCCTCCCACTCAATCTACGAACTCGCTTGTCTTCGGATTTCCAGACTGCGGCACCTAACAGCTGCTCGGGGGGAAACCCGGCAGGACACGGCTTCAGGCAGCACGGATGGATGAGCTATCTAAGAAAAACAGAATCCTGGGGCACCCGGGGGACTCAGTCGGTGAAATGTCTGCCTTCGGCTCAGGGCATGATCCCAGGGTGGAGCCCCACGTCGGGCTCCTTGCTCAGGGGGGAGCCTGCTTCTCCTCCTCCCCCTCCCCCCGCTTGTGCTCTCTGACAAATAAATTAAATCTTTAAAATAAGAAAGGCAAAATCTTGAATTTGCATCACATGTTGACTAAGGGCCAACACCAAAATTAATAAAATTAGGGAACATGACCACAAATTCAAGTATTATGAATTTGATTATGTTAAAAATAAATGAACAGGGGCGCCTGGGTGGCTCAGTGGGTTAAGCCGCTGCCTTCGGCTCAGGTCATGATCCCAGGGTCCTGGGATCGAGCCCCGCGTCAGGCTCCTTGCTCCGCGGGGAGCTTGCTTCCTTCTCTCTCTCTGCCTGCCTCTCTGCCTGCTTGTGATCTCTGTCTGTCAAATAAAATCTTAAAAAATAAAAATAAATAAAAAAAAAATAAATGAACACAAGGTCTTTCAAACTCCAAGGTCTCACGTTTTCAGACATTTTCTGCCTTGGTCTTGTCCCACCCAGCCCCACGCGCACAGCCCACGCCCGCACCCCACGCGCACAGCCCACGCCCGCACGCTCTTGCCTGCCTTTCAGCTTTGGAGGCAAAGGAGCAGGAGCGCTGGTCCGTGAGGAAATGCTGCCCTCCCTAAGCAGTTCTTCAACTATCTAAAATCAATAACCATAGAAGTGGGGCTCCTAGAAGTCAGATCGGGCCGTCAAGAGGTTCAGAGGGTCCCGGTCCTCGGTCCCGACGTTTCAGCCCTCCGTGCCAAGTCGAGCCCCGTCCCCTGGAAAGGCAAACCCCGCCACAGAGCACAAGTAAGGAGGCCAAAGAAAACGAAACGCTCACGTCAGCACAAGCAGTACAGTCCCTGCGAGTCCGGCCCCAGAGCGGCCCTCCGTCCCGGCCGACAGGGTCACAGCGCACACGCCCTTACACGGCTCCTACCCGGTCTCCTCCGAGCAGCCGGGCCGCCCTGGGAAGACGTCGTTTCTAAGTGTGGTGTGTCGCACGAGACGCTCAGCGGACACCAGCACTCATGAAGCGCGTGACTCTGCCACTGCACCTGCTCCTCACCCGCTGCCCGAGAAGCAGGGTAAGGTCACTCCGATCGCGTACGCATTGTCCAGTGCAGATCTCATTCTACTCCGTTTCCAGACGCTTTAAATGCGTGACTCACCCGCGTGCTGCGCCTCCCCATCTGCTCTCTGATCCCTCCTCCGGTCACCGAGAGAGGGACGGCCGCTCCTTGCAGTGGGCTCACAAGCCCTTAAGATAAATGCGCATGAACGCCCGAGCCCCCCCAGCCGCTGCAGCGTCTGGTCCCACACATGGCGGTAAGAAATGAGCCCCATTCAACCCGAAGCATCAAACTACCTCATTTCGGAAATTTCTATGTAAAATCCTTCTGGATTTCAACAAGCATCTTCTGAACTTGCCCAGCGATGTTGCCCCAGGGACGGGTGCTGGTTTCAAGCCTCCGGGGCTGCTGGGGAGGACACGCGGCCATCGGATCCAGTACACGCAGCGGCTACACCTGTCTGCCCCCTGAAGGGGCAACCACACCCCAAATGTGCGCGGGGTCTGCCCTTCCCAGAGATCTCCCCCCCACCCCTCAGCACGCATCCAGACCACCTGGAGAGTGGCCCCAGGTGACCCAGCTCTGCTCACGCACGCGGGAGCCTTCCTGCCGCAAGACAGCACCGGGCTTGACCTGCGATGGGTTCTGGGACAAGCACAGTTCCAACAGGAGGGACACATGGCTGCAGGGCTAGGAACACGCAGCAGCCAGCAGCCTTGGCCGTCGCGTGCTTCCCAGGACGATGTAAAGGTAATTCTCCCATCCAGACTCCGAGCCTTCTTATGTACCAGTTCTGACACTAACTACCCAGTCCACCCGTCCCCACCCATGAAGGGCTCCATCCTACAAGATGGCCAGCCCCCTCAGAGACCAATGCCCCAGCTCTGGGTCCCCAGATCACCTGCACTCCTGCGGAGCCAGGTATAAATCTGGGGTTCCTTCAGACTCAGTAACCTGCTACAACTCCTGTGACTCAGGAAAATGCTCTTTTGTATTATGGGGGTCTTTATAAAGGATGCAGATAAACAGCCAGATGAAAAGGTAGCCAAGTCTGCCAAGTCTGGGGAGGGGTGTGCGCAGAGCTCCCGTGCTGTCTCCAGGAAGGCCACCCTTCCAAACCGTGCACATGCCCACGGCCAGGAAGCGTTTGGAGCCTCGAGGTCCAGAGTTTTGGTCTGGCATCCGGCTGACTGAGCTCAGTCTCCACCCCCTTCCCCTCCCAGGAGCTTGGGGGGAGACTGAAGTCCTAACACTTCTACCTAGTGAGTGCCCCCTGGGGCAGGAGTCAGCGCAAAAGCTCAGGTATGGCAAAAGGGTTTATATAACAAAGGAGCCTCTGACAGTTTTAGGATTTGCTAGGTTTTTAGGTTTCCTAGGGTTTTAGGATTTCTGTGCCAGGTCCTGGGGACAAAGACCAAATGCATTTTGAATCTACACACTAGGGCGTCTTGCAAGCCCACACCCCTGCAGCATCTACCAGGTGCACGGTAGCTTTGCAGCCCTCTCTGGGCTGGCCAGCAAAGCCGGCCCAGCTGGGGCTTTCCGGAACACAGGGCTGAGGGCAGAAAGGGCAGAGGTGCCTCGAGTGGACAAGTCAGTGCAGGAGCTGCTTTACCTTGGGGGCGCTTCTAGTCTGTCCCCTCCTGCACAAGGGCCTGCCCCATCAGCGCCTGCACACCCAGCTCAGCTGGCCCAGGGCCCATGCCTATACCCCTGCCGCACACGCCCCTCAACCAGGCCACACCGTGGGCCGATGACGGTGGGGAGCAGCCTCTGTGGTGGGAATGGGGCCGGAGACTGAACCCAAACACAGGCTAGCACACCCACGTGTCAGTGCCGTTCTCATCGTACGCTGGCTGGAATGGAGTGTGGCCGCCCGGTGTGACAGGCGAGAGCTGCTGAGCGTAACACTCACCACCACCAAAGGGGGGCCCTGTGGGGGACGGTCAAGGTTCTTCGGGACCCACAGTGCGGAGGTACAGGATCTACCGGGTATCAGCTCCCACAGCCACGGAGGCTGAGGTCCCACCGCCTGCCTTCCACAAGCTCGAGCCCCAGGAGGGGCCGAGCTACAGGTCCAAGGCCTGGGACCCAGGAGGGCTGAGGCTCCTCTGCCAGACACAGAGGAGATCCCACGTGCCCTCCTGTTTGCTCTAGTCAGACCCTGCTCCGCCCGGAGGCCGCCACCCACCCGGGAAGGGTGCCTGCCTCACTCGGCCCCCGTTCAAACGCTCATTTCCCCCAGAAACCCCCAGAGCGCTGTCCCCAGGCGTCCGGGCCCCCTGTGCGGAAGGAGGATTACGCGTCTGAGCCCACGGCGCCCACGGCCATGCCGCAAAGCAGGGTTACCACTCGCCCCGCTGTGGAGGGGGGGTCTGAGCCCAGGGGTGAGCAGTGCTGCTGAGAAGCGGCGGCCACGGGAGTACCGAGAGCGCCAGCCCACTCGGGAATCTTCAGTAGCTCAGTCTCTTCCCTTCCCCATGGCCCCTGCCTGCACCCGGGATGCTCGCCGGGACCTACCTGAGCGAGGGGCTTCTTGGGCGTCCAAGCATCCTTCCTCAGGCCAGGGGAGGTGCCAGCCGGCGGGGCACCCACGGCCGGCCTGGAAGCCTGGGAGGGATCCGGTTCCCCGCCACTCAGACCTCACGTGTGTGATGCCCTCACGACGCGCAGACGGGAACACGGTCCAGCTCAGGATGACCTAACTGTCCGGCAAGGCCCCCGTGCTAAGTGGGGGAGCCCAGAGCCACAGACCTGGCGTGTCTCTGAACCACACCCACATCCGGACTTGCTGGTACCCAGTCGCCTGCCTAAGCTCACGCCCACCTGAACAGCACAAACCAGAACCTATTATCATGAGGCAAGGGCCTGACGCCCTCCCACTCCTTCCCCACCAACTTCCCAGGGGCATGGCATGAAGTCTCGCCAGGATTTGGGTCCCGCACGGTCTGCCTGTGTCCCGCCTTGGGCCCGGTGAAGCCCAGGGGTGGTGTTGCCGAGAGCTCGTGTGAGGGCCACGTCCGGACGGGGGCTGCTGCACAGGGAGTTCTGAGGCCCCACAGGGTTGGGCAGCCGTGCCGGGAAGGGGCCAGCCAAACCAGGAGGGAAGGGCTGTTGGTCCCGATGGAAGACAGGGGGCCACAGGGGCTGAAGACAAGGGGGCGATCTGGGGCGAGTGCCCACGGGCACCAGGGGGCTGACTCAGCCAGTGTCTGTCGTTTTGTTCAGGCCACGGTCACTTGCCGCGGAGGCAGAAACAGGTGCAGCTGGCCAGCTGGGCACATCCTTTCCCTGGGGGTGGATGGGGGCAGAGGCAGTGGGCCCAGATGGACCTGGCCTTGACTCTGGCCGCACAGACGCTCGCAAACCCACAAACCAGGCGTCCTCAACAGTGGAAGGACCTGCGTGGTTCCCCCGTGGCACGGCGTGTCTCCCCGTCCCACGGACGTGGCCCCAGTGGGGATATTCAGCGGTTTGTCTCGCCGAGTTTGACCAGGACAGTGTAAGCGCAGAACCCGCTTGGCCTCGAGCCTCCTACGTGGAGGCAGCAGCGTGTGGCCCAGGTCAGGACCTGCAGCGTCCTCCAGATCCGGGCGCAGGACAGCGGGCTCGTGGGACCTCAGCTCGGAGCCACCTGCCCCGAGGGTCACCTGAGTCCAGAATCTCCTTCCACCTGAACACAGGTGCTCGGCACGACCCGCTAGCGCACCCAGGGCGGCACGGGCCCTCGGAAGACCCGCTAGCGCACCCAGGGCGGCACGGGCCCTCGGCACGACCCGCTAGCGCACCCAGGGCGGCACGGGCCCTCGGAAGACCCGCTAGCGCACCCAGGGCGGCACGGGCCCTCGGAAGACCCGCTAGCGCACCCAGGGCGGCACGGGCCCTCGGAAGACCCGCTAGCGCACCCAGGGCGGCACGGGCCCTCGGAAGACCCGCTAGCGCACCCAGGGCGGCACGGGCCCTCGGAAGACCCGCTAGCGCACCCAGGGCGGCACGGGCCCTCGGAAGACCCGCTAGCGCACCCAGGGCGGCACGGGCCCTCGGAAGGAGCAAGGCAAGGGGAAATGAAGGTCAGACGGGAGGACGGTCGCGCAGGAGGAGAACAGGGAGACGCGAGAACCAGAGCTTCCCTGAAGGCCAGAGCGCGCGGGGGGCTCGCGGACGTGGAGGGCCCCGGCGGAGGCGCGGCAGAGCCGTCCCGTGCACCGGAGACGGGCTCTGGCATGGAGACATCCTTCCTCTTACGAAGGCAAAATACCAGCCCCTCCCGAGTCAAAACACTCCCGTGAGCCAGGCTTGCGGCGAGACAAGGCGGGAGCGGACGGTCAGCTGGTGCAGAAACGCGGGCACAGCGTGTGGATGCCCAGTTCATTTTCCTCACACACGTGCACACGCGTGCACACATGTATGTGCACGTACACACACACATGCACACACGTGCACAGTTAGGAAGCGCAGAACCGCTTCTGTGTGCCCAGCTCCAGGCTGGGCGGTAAATACTGTTGAAGGGTTTTAAACGGGAAGGCGAAGCTGTCAGCTAGAGGCGACGGCACCAAAGCCTCTTCACGACCCCGAGGAGAGCGAGGCTGTCAGAGTGCGGAATATTCTAGAGGGAAACAGCGAGTAGGGCAGCGAGTAGTCGGCTCAAAGGCAGGCGGCGGCGGGGGAGGCCTGGAACCGGCGCGCTGGGCACGGACGGGGTCTGCGGGGGACGCTGCGCTGCCAGCGTCCAGCGTCCGAGCAGAGGCAGGGAGGACTCGGTGGGGGCCGCCTGCAGGAACGGTCCGGACAACGGGGAGAGGACGTCGTCATAGCTGCCAGCCCCAGGAGAAGACGCAGGAAGTGCGACCGAGCGACTCCAACACCACACGAGTCGCCGTTACGTGCCACCGTCCCAGCTCTGAGAGACTCAGGGCCTGAGCCAGGTTCCAGGCCAGGCCTCCCTCCGTGCCATGAGGCGGCTGCCCAGCACCCCAGTCACGAGACACTGCAGCCCCGTCCTATTCCACAGGTGAGGAAACCGAGGCCCCACATGTAACCCGACAGCACGATTCCAACCAGGACATCCGAACCCCAGGCCCCACCCAAGAGACCTCCCGTGGAGCCCTGCCCTCCACCCCGGCCCCACTTGATCTGGGGCTCTCTCTAGGGCTTGGTGACCAGGTCCTTGTCGCCTGAGGACGAGGCTACTGATAACCTCACCAGGAGACAGGCCTGAGCCAGAACTGGCCCCGAGACAGGACCTGTGGTGCCCCACGCAGCCCTCGTGCCGCAGCCCCCAGAAACAGGCATTCCCCTCACTGGAGTCCGTGGAGGAGTCCGTGGAGTGCCAGGCCTGGGCCCCCGTGGGTCTGAGAAAGAGAAGTGATGGGAGCTTCCAGGGCGCAGGCGTGCCAGCCGCAGGCACAGGTGACAGCCCAGCCCAGTGGTCACCCCTGGCTGGGGCGACATTCAGACACTTAGCAAGCTTACCGAGCAGTCTGAGAACGGAGACCACCGGGGGCTCGGGAGCCTGACCTGCCCAGGAGGCCCCAGCTGGTGTGTGGCAGAGGACCGGGACTCGGGAGGCCAAGCGGCGGCCATCACTCACCTCCCCGGGGGCATTTCGGTGTGAAACCACCTCTGCGCTGTGCCTCGGCCGCCGCTCGCGAGAAAGCTGGAAAACGGAGGGCCAGCTCCCACCGTCGGTTCAGCCCAGTGGGCGACGGACACGGCAGCTGCCCGTTTAGGCTGCGGTTCTGTGGGTCTGCCAGCCGGGCGCGGCCGGCCGGGCTCTGATCCACTCGGCTGTCAGCGGCCGCCCGCGCCCTCTTCTCGAGCAGGTGGCTACTCCGGGCAGGGCCCCTCGCTCAGCCTCCAGCAGGCCGCCCGGCCGTGCTCCCAGGGGCAGCCGCGTTCCAGGAGGGGAGGAAGCCGCGAGACTTCGGGAGGACCGGGCTCCGGACCGCGGCGAGGACAACCTAGCACACCTGTTGGCCACTGCAAACCGCCTCTCAGCCCAGCTGCGCCGCAAGGAGCCGCAGACCAGCTTCGGTTGGAGGGCTTTGCAGACGGAGAAGCGCCATCTCTCAATCTGCCACAAGCGCTACCAACAGAGGACGCCCCACGGCCTCTAGACTTGTGGGGCCGCAGAGAGGGCGGAGGGCAGGGCCTGGCTCGGAGCACTGGCCACGTCTCCGTTCAAATGTTGGAGGGAGCAGAGGTGCTTCTAGACGGTCTTGCCTGTCGACCAAGAGGCCATTGGAGTCTATTTTTGTTTTATGTATTTGGTTTTTTCTTTTATTTATGAAATCAACTGAATCCAGGAGTAATTTTTCTCCGGGTTTTCAAATAAGGCTTTAAAAGGTTGGCTTTGCATGTTCTTGGCAGAGCCGCTGAGCACAGCTTTGGAGACTATTAAGGGAGGATGTATTTATGTTCAATGTAGTCACATCTGATGGGTATTTGGGTGAAGGTTTTTAAATAGAAGAAAGGGACCGAGTGTACAAAAGATCAGAGGGGACACGCGCAGCGCAGGCTGACGAGGCACAGAGGAGGCGCGGGACCCCACGTAGACTCTTCCAGCGACTAAGTCCATTGTGGCCAAAGGGGGATTTAGCAGCTTTCCCTCCGACCTGATAAAACCAGAAACCCTCGATGTGCACAAAGGTGTTTTTCCCTAGATAAGATTCTTCTACGGGTCTGGTCTGCATTTAACCCGACCAGATCGGGTATTTTAGGATGTGTTTGGTCTGAAGGAGAATTCGCCACTTCGCGTGGAGAGAAGTTGAGGGCAGCTGGGATCCCGTCAGTGCTCCGGGAAGTGGGTTTTTATTAGCATTTTAATGACCCCAATTAAAGATGAGGCATCTCCAAGTTGCAGAGCGGAATACGGAATACGGGACAGCAGACAAGGCCCCAGGGCCCAGGAAACGCCCGGGCTGGCGCTTCCTCCCATCACCTCTCAGCGGCTTCCTGGACGGCAGTCGGCGGGTCCCCCTGCGCAGCACAGAAACCAGCACTGCGGGTCGCTTGGGCAAAACATCCCAAACCGGGCAAGTCCTTCCCTTGCGTTTGGCTCCGTGAGGCAGTGATCGCGAACCCCACCTGGGCTGGCCACGTTCCACAGACGTGTTCTGCCCAGGAATGGACCCTCTGTGCCCAAGGAGTTGGCCACGGGCCGTGCGTCCACAAGCTGTGCGGCGGGAGGGACGCTGTCCCAGGCCAGCCCCCAGCAGGCGTGCCTTCCCGGGGAGACTGAGCTCGGCCAAGGACGAGCTGCCTATCCCGTTAGCCTCTGGGCCCACCTTCCTGACGAGACAGGGACCAGGCTAGGAACTGTCTCCACCCCGTTGGTCCGGAATTGTCCCCATAGAACACCAACGCCTGTGGGGATGCCGTCCTCAAAGTCATTAGACCGCCAAGCGCTCAGCTCTCAAATGGCCCGTCGTAGACTCCGGGGCTGAGCGGACCGTGGACACGTTTGTGTCCAGTGCCCTCTCCCGTCCTCGGTGGAGAACTGAGGCTCACGGAGGTGGCCAACTAACGACGTGGTCCCGGTCCTTAGACAAAAGTTTGCAAGGGTCTGGCCTGTGGCTGGTACTCTACAGTGGACCCCTGCCCTACCCGCACGGCAGTGGGCGCCCTGGTGGTCTCCGTGCCAGTGTCTGCACCCTCCCAGGACAACTGCCACGGAGAACAGAGAGGCCTGTGGGCGTGGAAGACCGGCCGGACCCCGACGCAGGAGACACAGATGCTGGCAGGGGGCCACGGCGGGCCTGACACTTAAGGAACCTGGAGGGCCCCCTCGTACCAAGCCGGGCGAGGCCTTGGAGGGGCTGGAAGCTTCTCAGCGCGACCAGGTCTGTGGTCAGTCCGGCCGTGCGAGTGCCGCAAGCGGAGAGTCGGGCCGGGAGCACTCACGGTGGACGCCAGCCCGCGACCCCGGGGAACCGAGAGAAAAAAGCTGTGTGGACAGCGGCCGGCGCTCGAGGCGGGACACACACACTCACGCACGCCCCCCACCGCACAAGCCCAGGGGCCGCGTCACAGCCCAGACAGAGCAGAAGCATCGTCTGCACGTGCATGGTGACGACCACGACCGGCCTCTCAACCCTCACGCACCCACCGTGCTGCCTCCCACCCTCCGGACCGGATGCTCCCTGACAGCTTCTGACCAGGGCACCTGCTTGCTCCCCCCGCCCCAGTCACCCAGCGGCGAGTCCCTCTGAGCCCTCCAAGCCACCCCGCAATTCCCTCGTGTGCTCTCTGGCCACCACCCACCTCGGTGAGTCCCAGGGTCCTTGCTGGGTGTGGACAGCCCCACAGGCACAGCTGCGGAAGCCAGGAGGGGCCACCTTGCCCGTCCCAAGTCTGCGGGCTCTCCCTTCGGGCTCCGGGCCGGCCTGCTCGGTGCAGAAAGACACGAGAAAGGAAAGAGGAAGGCGGCGCAGGAGCGCGGCGAGGGGCAGGGAAGGAGCGGGGGCCCTTCCTGGAGACCAGAGGAGGCAGGCCCACCTGGGACTCTGCCTGGGGCCACCCCCACGACGAGCAGACCCCAGGGGACGCCTCTCCCTGCCCTGACCGTCTGCCTCGGGCATGGCACCTCCAGGGTTAAGTAAGACCTCCTCATCCCCAGCTCCGCTAAAGGGCGCCTGACCCGGCCCTCTCTGGGGAGGTGCCCACGCGTGCCCCCCACGGACACCACTCCTGCATCAGCCCGGCCCCCGACACCCCAGCTGGGTGGGAGGTAGCTCCCCCCGAGGGGTCGGATGGTTCGGCTGGAGACAGAGCGGTCTAGAGCCTGGAGCGTGGTCTTGGGGACAGCAGGCGAGGAACCCTGAGCTGTGTGGCCTTGGGGAGTCTCCTGGCCTCTCTGTTCCTTACTGTCCCACCGGGAAGTGGGGGTAAAAGGGCACCTGTCCCGCTCTCAGGGCTGGTCAGGAGGAGTGAATGAAATAGTCAAGGGGGTCTGGCCCTGAGGACGTGCTGGTGGGGGAGGCCATCGAGCGCCCCGCTCAGCTACTAAGGAAGACGTAGGGGAAGCTCACGTAGAGCCTCCCAACTCCCCTCTCCCCTGACCTCACCCCTACATTCTTCAGGGATCACCCACCCTGCCCAGCTTCTCTAGGGACTGTGTCCGGCTCCCGTGCACCCAGCAGACTCTGGACGCCTGTGTCCCACCGTGAGCCGGCCGTAGCAATGACCAGAACGCCTCCTAACTTCACGACCCAGATTTTCCGTCTGTGGAAGAAACGTGATTCCCGCCAAACACCTCTCGGAGGCCGGGCCGGGGCGAAGCGGGTCTGCGGCCCAGCCCGACGTCTGGGCAGGAAAAGGGCCAGAGGTACAGAGGACTGTTCCTGAGCACGATGGGCTGGCACTGTTGTCGCCAGCAGGGCTGTCGCCTGCAGAAACCACGAGAATGGTGCCTTGTCCCCAAGGCTGAGCCCTGGCCTGACCCTAGAGCCTTCCGTGAGGTCGGTGGGGCCGTGCTCCGTGTCCTGCACGCTGGCCGGCGGCTCTTGGCCACGGATACGGTGGGAAGCGCCCGCCCCACCCCCAGCAGCCCTCAGTGCGGCTCACGCACAATCGCACAGACGGGCTTCCCTGCACATCCGAAATCACAAACACTCTCCGTTACGAATTCAGCACGAAGCATGGTGCACATTTCTATTCCGAGAGGCAGAAAATTTGAGGGTGAGTGACCGTGGCTCTCCGGAGATGGGACCTTGGAGGGGGGAGGCAGGCAGGTGGGCCCGGCCAGCCCAAGGCAACTTCCAGTTGGAGCACTTCTGCCCTAACCGAAGCCCCTCTCCAGATGCATGCGAATTTGAGGGCCCGATAAGGTCTTTCCAGGCACATCTGCTCGCTGTCTGCGAACACCTGTCACTTCTTTGTCCACTTCCTGCAGAAACCACAGATGACAGCTGCGGTAAGCAGACCACCAGCAGGATATACGAGCCTCTAGCAAGACCCGTCCGTGCTTGCTGTCAGCGAGCGTGGGGCAACCTGAGCAGAGCCCTCGCACCCAAGGAAGCTGGAGGCGCACCGTGTTTGCGGTGCGCCCGTCACCACAGTACTCAGCGCGGTACAAGCACCGCCGTCCCCCCTGAATGAGCACCTGCCCGTCAGTGCCCGTAGTGCTTAGTGGCACGTTGTCGCATAAAGAAAAGGTTAAAGTGCTTTCCAGAGACCTTCCCAGGGACAGGCAGAGAGTGGCACAGCCCGGTGTGTGATGCTCCAGGGCACGGGTTGGCCCGGACGTCTGCCAGGAGCCCCGGGCTTCCGCCGGCTCGTGCCGTGCTGTCTGCCCACCAGGGCCCCTCCCCCACGTTCCCGCAGGGAACACAAACCCCAGTTCCGCCTTCTCCCCACACTCGTCCTGACTAAACCCACCCGAGAAGGAAGCCGTGTTCCTGCGGCTGGAGGGTCAGAACCCGGGGGCTGGCGTGCTCCCAGCAGCAGCCCGTCCCCACGGAGCAGTAGGGCGCCTGGGGGGCTCAGTCATTAAGTGGCCGCCTTCAGCTCAGGTCAGCGTCCCAGCGCCTGGGCTGGAGCCCCGCACCGGGCTCCCTGCTCAGCGGGGAGTCTGCTTCTCCCTCTGCCTCTCACCCCACTCGTGAGGCCGCCACAGGGAGCCTCTCCTCTGCGCATCTCCAGGGAGGCTGAAGTGCACCCCCTTGGCTCCCCTGGAACCCCCTCCTTACGAGGCAGCTGCCCGTCACACACCAGCTGTGGGCATCTGGGGGTCCTGGACTGGCCGTGTGGTCGCTTCCCGGGAGCTGGGCCTCCCCACCCCGTCTGCGCCGCTCCCACAAGAGGGAACCCCCCGGGCCCCACGGGGCTCTCCCAGCCCAGCTCGCCCGCTGCTCTGCCCGGCGCGCGACAGGTCTCGGGCTTGGCCCCGCTCCGGATGTGGTGTGCAGTGACAGCACGCGCTGGGACGCAAGGGGTCAGCGCCGAGCGCGTCCTGGCCGCTCACGGGTGCTGAGCCCCCGGGCAGACGCAGGGCTTCCGGCTCTCCTCCTGGTGGCCGCCCCGCGCCTCCTCTGGAAACAAGGACAGAGCACGGTCTTCACCCACCGCGCCCCCTCTGCTCTCCCACGGCTGAGGCCCCTCGGGCCCGCCCGGGTGAGGGGCCCAGCAGCCCCCGCGGACGCCCGGCCCCCTCCCAGGCTCTGCCCCCTGGAAGCACGCCCGGCTCTCTCACTAGGACAACGGTCCCAGGAAGCCGCAGCAGAGCAAGCAGGAAGGGGATCTGGGCCCTGCGGGCTCCCCGGGGACCCCGCACCCCTGCCGCCGCTCCCGCCTCTCCCGCCCGCCCTCGCTCCTCGCCTGCCGCGGCTGGTCTGGGTCTGCAGCCGGCGTCCACGCGCTCCCGTCCAGCCACACCTGCCCCTGACCAGCCCCCCTTCATACCGGCTCGCCCCGCTCCCCGACACACTCACGCTGTGCACACAGATCCACGCCAGCACTCATGCACACGCTCACGCACGTACACACAGGTGCACAGGGACTCATACACACGTACACGCAGACACTTGTACACACCAGCATTCAACACGTGTGTAAACATATACACACATACTCACATTCACATATAGGCAGACACATACACACCAGCATTCACAGTGACAAAAGGTACAGCTGTACTCACACATGTGCACACACATGTACACTCTAGCGTTCACACTCATACACACGGGTGCACATGGACTCATACACACGTACATGCAGATACTTGTACACACCTGCATTCACACGCTCACACATGTGCACACACAGGTACACATACACTCATACTCACATGCACACACACGTACACACCAGCATTCACACTCACACATGAAAACACACATACTCACCCTCAGGCTCACACACACGCGTCACCTCCTCCTCACACACATCTTGGGGTGACTACGAGGATGGCCTCACCCCAGGGAGCACAGACAGGGCTTCCCTCTCTGCCACGTGAGGATGATGCAGGGAGGGGGTGGGAAGCAGGAGGGACGGCCCTGCCCCGTGATGTTCGCTTGAGCACAAGCAGAGACCAGGAGTGACCTCAGTGCCCCAAGTGAGGCGCCATGACCGAAGAGGAACATGGAGCAGCATTTCGGAGTCCCGTGGACGCCACTGTCACAGGTACCGGCACCTCCCGTGTGTGGGCAGACCAGGCCACGTGAGGGACACCGGTCAACCGTCACAGCCACATGGATCCGCAGCCTCTGATCCGGGCCACGGAGGAAAACCAAAGGCAGCCACGATGTCCAACAGGGGACCTGACCCAACCTAGGGTCAGGACTTGGCAGGCCCTCGCCAAACAAGCTGATCTTTCTTGCCCCCAAGACAGGCCTGCCGGCCGCCATGTGAGGGTGCAGCAGAGAAAGGCGGGAGGAATGGGGACCCCATCGGGGGTCGTCTCAGCGACCCAGCCGACGATGGGACGGGGAGAGCAGGGAGACCCCGAAGCCCCTTGAGGGCTCCTCCCTCCTTCCTCTGCTGCCAGTAGGAACAAAGGAACGTCCAAAACACGCTGCGTCTAACGAACTAAGGGCGAACAGCAGGTGTTTCAGTCGAGCTACAGCAGAACCACAGAGTCGTGTTCACAGAACACCATCTCCCCGCGGCTCTCCACCCACTGACCACGTGCGAGCGGCTCCTGGGCCGTCCTAAAACGAAGGGGACAGACACAGCACTTCCTACATCTGAACCTCAAAACCTCTGTCCTGGTAACCGTGACACCAGCGGGCGGCGGGAGCCACACACGGTGCGGTAACGGGAGTCACAGTGCGGTAACACGGGGTCACACACGGTGAGGGTCACGCACAGTGCGGTAAAGGGAGTCGCGCACAGTGAGGTAACGCAGAGTCACGCATGGAGAGGTATCCGGAGTCGTTCCCGCTGAGGTAAAGCGTAGTCGCACACGCTGAGGTAACAGGAGTCGTGCACAAAGCAATAACGCGGAGTCACGCACAGTGCGGTAACAGGAGTTGTGCAAGGTGAGATAACACAGAGTCGTGCACCGTGAGGCCACAGGGAGCCGCGCACAGTGAGGTAAAGGGAGTCATGCAGTGAGGTAACGCGGAGTCGCACATGGTGTGGGAACAGGAGTCACGCACAGTTTGGTAACGCAGAGTTGCACACGCTGAGGTACCATGGAGTCGCGCACGGTGAGGTAACGAGAGTAAAGCACAGTGAGGTAACAGGAGTCACTCCCGGTGCAGTAACAGGAGTCGTGCACAGTGAGGTAACGAGAGTCACACACAGTGAGGTAACGCGGACTCCCAGCCCCGGCGCGCAGAACTCAGGAGTTGGCGGCAGCGGGCCTGGGCTGCAGGACTCCGGCTCGGGCAGTGCGGAGCCGCTCCAGGGACATCCCAGACTCTAGCAAGTACACCACCACCTCAGTTTCCTTGACAGCTGCTTCCGGGGTTGGGGGGACACCAGTGGCTGTCACAAGTGTGCAGAAACGCGTCACGTGTGTGTGCACGCCGCCGCTAGCTTTCCAGTTCGGCTAATGACCATCTTCCCGCCGACAGGAATGTCTTGCAGGGTGAGGTGGGTCGGCGCAGACCAAGTCTGGTTCTCAGCTCCACAGGCGACCAGAGGCCGGCACCGCTGAACTCCGCCCGCTGAATGCCGCTCCAGTTCACCCCACATTCGTGAGGCCCCGCCAGACGCTCCCTCTTCACGACCGCACGGACGTGTGAGGATGCGGACGCCCAGAAAGTGGGTGATGGGTCCAGGACAGGCACATGGCGCTTGGTGGCAGCGCTGCAACGGGGTCGCTGACCCGCCTCCCCCGACACTCCGGGAGCCTCCAGGGGCTCTGCGGTGACGTCTGCAGTAGGCACGTCGGGGAGAGGAGAAGCTTCCCAAGGCAAAAGGGAAAATGTCCCACTGAACGTGGTCCTGGAAGTACTGAGAGTCAAGCAGATTCACACAGTCTGGAATTCAAGATTTTTGTAGAACGTGTATTTTGCTCAATTACTTCTCCACTGAAAAGTACAGCACGTTCATTGCAAAAACAATTAGAAAATGTAAATATAGAGAAATGAAAAATCAGAGATAGTTGTTGCTAGTGCTTTGATGTATTTTATTTCAGTTCTGTGTGTGTGTGTGTGTGTGTGTATGGTGATGACTTAATGTGTCCATTTGGCTACGCCACAGTGCCCAGACATTAAGTCAAAATCAGTCTGGAAGTCTCAAAGAAGTTATTTTTTAGATGTGATTACTATTTAAATCAGTAGACGTTGAGTGAAGGAGATGACCTTCCATCTCATGGGTGGGCCTCATCCAATCAGGTGAAGGCCTTAAACAAAAAGACACAAGTCTCCCCAGAAGAGAAAACTCTGCCCCCGACCGCCTTTGGTTGTGACCTGAGGCAGGAGCTCTTCCCTGGGTCTCCAGCCTGCCCCATGCATTTGAGACGCACCAGCCCCACCACCACAGTGAGCCAGTTCCTTAAAATCAATGTCTCTCACACACACATACATACGCACACACGTCTATTCCACTGTAGACACACATTCTGTTGGTTCCGTTTCTTTGGAAAATCGGAGAGAATTAGTCTAACCCACATATACACACATTTTTCATAAAAATAGGATTTTATTTTCATGCTGAAGTCGCTTTATCCGCTGGAGAGTAGCATAGGCCTGGGTGCTCACCGTGAGAGGCCTTCCCCACACTGCTCCCTCCAGAGCTGCACAGAACTCGATGGCGTGGCCACGCCAGCTGTCCACCACAGACCGGCTCATTTTTCAGATGAATCTGCCGTCCTCCTCTGGTCGACGTTCCTGACCAAGGCCCTTCCAGAGGTGACGGACTGCGAGCTGTCCTCAGCGCAGCAAGAATCAGCCTCCGTCAAGGCCTCTGCTGTCCCTGACTCCAAGGGCCTCGGGGATGCAGGACGTGGGGTTGCTGAGGGGACCGGGCCCTTCGGCTGGGACCCAGGCTCCCCTCATGAAGCATGTCAGGCCCCAGCTTCAGGCAGCCTCACAGGTAAGCGGGCGTGTTCCCCGCCGACCGTCTACACCTGGGCTGCTCCCTCATTGATCATGTAATTATCAGCAGAGTCATACTGCTGCACACACAGCATTTTCAACCATTTATCACAATGTTGATCTTTAGTTTAAATATAAATCAGGCAATCATTTATGTCTTCCATGTTCTTTGTATTTATTCAGGAATATTTAACTGTAGACAAAAGGTGACTTATTCATTATTCATCCTGAACAAGGCAAGTATGGTAATTTGAAAAGGCTGACATTTGAGCTTTTTGCCAACACTAGCAAAATTATATCCTTCCCATTGTAAATCAATGAAGTAGAATCATCGTGCACAAAGGAATTAAATTGCCTTGTCACTTTAATAAGGCCACCTTATATACAACCTTCAACCAGGGCCATTGTGCAGAGAATGGCTCATCTCGTCCTCGGCCGCCTCAGATCTCAGCTGGCTTTCCAATTACACGGGCCTCCTCTGCGTCCTCCTCTTCCCCGAGAGACCGTGTCAGAATGTCACGGGCCCCGCTCGCTATCGGGGACAGGCACGCGACAGAACACATCAGCGTCCCAGCTCCAGCCCCGCTCCTGGCATTGTGTCAACTCGTTTATCGGGTCTCCGTCCGCCCAGACGCGTCCCCTCCCCTCCGGTCCCTCACGCCTCGTGCCCACCCCCCGCACACGCTCACGCGCACACACACAGTCGCGTGCGTGGGCAGTCGCACACACCTTCATTCCAGTCACCCATTTTTCGCTTTCATTGAGAAAGCCGCCAACTCTGGGCAGGACGCGTTTCTGTAACAACAAATGACAGCCTTTCAAAGGTAAGCATCTTCGGGAGATGCCAAGAAAGGAAAAGGTAGGGTTGGGTGCAAAGCCAAAAATAACACGAAGGAAGAGCTTGACGGCGGCGCAGAAAGCAGAATGAGCAGAAGACGCGCGGCACGGCCGGCCGGAGCCGGGAGGCCTGGCGGCAGGTGGAGGCCTCGCGCAGGTTTTGGGAGGTGGAAAGCAGACAGACAGCGGCCACTGGCGGAGGACCAGGTTTCGGTGAGATCTGAGCGCTACCGAGGAAGAGGCAACCCGTGCGGGCTCAGCCGCCCCCAGGGCCACCAGAAGGCCCAGGAGCTGCAGGCTCCGAGTCTCCCAAGGAAGGGCTAGGGGTCAACTGTGGATAACAAGGGCTTGTCGAAGTTCCGAGACCCAGTTAGGCCCCTAGGCTCCTGCCTCGAGCTCCCCGGCCTGGGAACGGAGCCCAGGGTGTCTCGTCTCTGAGGAGGCTGACTGGTAAACTGGGGAACAGGAGGCATGGCTGGGCCACCGCACAGACAGAGCCTGGGGAAAGGTCCTCCCGCCCGTGAGACCCAGAGTCCTTCCCATCACCTCCCAGAACACCAGAGGCCTTGGGCACCATCAACAAGTAGGGGAGTTGGGAAATGTACCCGACGGCGAGAAGCACGGCCCCTTAGATGTCCCCCAGCAAACGGCCAGGCCAATCAACCAGCAGCCCACAGGCCTCCTCCATGACAACAGAGCCCCGACCCGTGTCCGGGCGCCACAGGGAAGTCCCGGGCAGGAAATCCAGGTGGGACGATAGGAAAGAACAGCTGGGAAAGTGAGGCATCTGGCCTAGGAGGTTAACCCGGCCGACACCACAGCAGACGCGGGCTTGGTGAACAAGAGGGGGTCACCAGGGAAGACATGTCATTCATTCAGAAAACACAAACTCGGAGCCTTTTTCCAACTCGGCTGGTGGGACAGAGACAGAAACGGTCACGCTGCTCACGGAAATGAAGGACATGCAAGTCCAGAGAGAAGAGGTGCAGGGCTTAATCCAAAACCTGGAATATCTATTTCCAGTGGGATGTCAGAGGTTGTCCCTTGTCCCAGAGAGCTGTGGCCCTGTGTCCCCTCCTGCCCGCTGGCTTCCCTGTCCCAGGCCGGAGCGAGGCTGGAGACCCCCATGTCGTGAGCCCAGGCATCTGCATTCCCCCTCTGGGCCCTGACTGTGTCCATACGAGGCCAGGGTCGGAGAGCAGCCCTTCTGTGAAGAAAAGCTGCCATGCCCCACACCTCAGGGCACAGAACGGTTTCCTCTGAGAGGGGCAGTCTCACCTGGGGACCAGCCAGGTAAGCGGTGAGGTTTGAGTCCCGTCTGCTGGGAGGCTGAGCTTGCTCTGGGACACAAAATGACCTGTCCACATGACCCAGTGGCCTGACTCAAAGCCTCAACTCTGTCTCTCCTGCAGCTTTGAGAAGGCTGCTGGCTCCGCAGGGCCCGCCCCTCCCCCAGCCGCCCAGCCCCCAGCCAGCCCCGGGGTGTGAGGTTTGCTTCCCGATGGGGCCACAAGTCCCCTGACTCTGGCATGAGGCAGGAGGCCCTGGGAGCCTTCTCCCCTAACAAGTGCCCCCCATTCTTTCCACGTGGTAAGTCCTCATGGAGTTGATGCCTACTGTATGCCAGGGGCCAGCTGCTGACCCACTCCTACACGTGCACCAGCTGGCGAACGTTCTCCACACAGAGGAGGATATGGAGCAGGGGAGAGCGCGAGCCACCCCAACCACAAAGAAATACCATGAAACACACGTTTTTTCTTGAACATCCGATTCAAGAATCTGAAAGCTGAACATGGAACAAAAAGAATCAACATCAAAATATGTGAATGAGAATTGCTGGATTTGGGGAAGACACTGAAGAAGTAAGGATTCAACCATCAGGTGCCCAAGAGACGACACAGTCAACTGAGTACGTGGCAGGGGCCCAGAACGTCCGAGACAATGGGGGTGACACGGGAAGGTCGTGGAAGGCTCAAGGGGAAAAGCACAGGAGACGGACAGAGGAGGTCCGATTCGCAGCTCAGTGGAGCCCCAAAGGAAAACAAGAAAGAGCTAATGTTTGTAAAGGAGAATCCAGTAAAGCCGTAAGGAAGGCAAATCTGTGGAAATAACACAAAGAATGGAATCGATACGCTAAAAAGGCCCACATGCCTGGTAAAATTAACCTGAAACATTCAAAACCAGAACACATCCCAACAAACCGACCGGGGTGTGTTTTAGACCCTTCGTCCCTCCAGGTAAACAGAATAAATGACTTCCAAAGGGAAGAGCATGAGACGTGAATTAGCCCCTGACGACCAGAGAGCAAAATGCAAACACAGCAGGAGACTCCTAGTTGTTCTTAGAACATCCAAGGGAAGAACAGAGGAGTCAAAGGTTTTCTGCTCTTTCAAGCTGTCCTTCAGGACTCAGGTCATGGAGAAGCAGCGGTAAGCATTCACGAGCTCATGACTGTTGTGCCTCGATGTCCCCTGAAGAGCTGACCAGAGACACGTCTTCCCAACAAGTGTCGACCAGAAACGGTAGCGACCACGAGGACGGACCCTGAGCGCCGAAGATCTCTGACTGTCCCTCCGGACTAACGTAATCGTTCAATGTCTTGCAAAGGAGAAACCAGAAAACGCAACAAAGAAAAAGGCATGGGAAAAAGAAATAAACCAATAAAAGCAGCTGCTTGGGTGACGGACGGCAGTCAGCAGACGGCCCTTCCAGCCGGTAACAATCGGGCCCGTCCGAGAGGAAAGGACTACGGACATTACAAAGGGCATCAGTGCGGACGTAACCCTAGTACCAACACGTGCTTCCTCGCGACCAAAAAAGACAACAAAATGTTAAAAAAGAAGGAAATAGGACACATTATAATACACGGGGTAAATACATTTACTAATATAACACGGTTGAGATCAAACATCACGTGGAAAACTCAAGATTTTCAAACCAGTTCACAGGGGAGAACCCGGCCGATGCGCTACCCGAGCCCGACCCAGAACAAAGACCTCGGCGCTGCCGACAGGGTGAGCAGGTGCCTGCAGACCACCGACAGGAGGGCCGGAACACGAACGTTGAACATCGGCGCGAGTCAAGCACAGGAAGAGCCCTTAAAGAGACAAAAACAGGGCACCTGGGTGGCTCAGTGGGTTAAGCCACTGCCTTCGGCTCGGGTCATGATCTCAGGGTCCTGGGATCGAGTCCCGCATCGGGCTCTCAGCAGGGAGCCTGCTTCCCTCTCTCCCTGCCTGCCTCTCTGTCTACTTGTGATCTCTGTCTGTCAAATAAACAAATAAAATCTTTAAAAAAAAAAAAAGAGACAAAAACACCACTTCGGACGCCCAAAGCAGCAGCTCGTGATGAAGACCTGCCCATTAGGACCGTGAACGTACCGGCTCCCCCAGGACCCGTATGCACGATGCGGGAACTCCCGGAGAGGCCGTGGGGAGGGAAAACCCACTAAACCACAGGAGATATTAGTTACTTTGCAGAGATGACATCTCCCCTCAGCCCAGGAAAGGTCAAAAGGACAAAACAACAGAAAGGAAATGGAATCATCTAGAAAGTAGTTATTGTGGTAAATTACTAAACGTCACCTCTGAAAACCGGGAAACATGGTTCTTCTCAAATGCCCACGTTCGTTCACGGAAATTCACCACTTATTAGTCACAAATAAAATTCCAATAATAAAAGAAGAGCAAAGAGGGGGATTAGTCCCACCGGACACTATGAGACCCCCAAAGCCTCCATAATGACAGCTGTGGTTTCGGTCAACAGATCGGCCAGCAGAAAGACGCAGGCACGGACACATGTACGTGGGGGGGCATGACACAGCAGAAGAGCGACATCTCCGCTCGTGGGAAGGACAGACTGTGTTGTGACGAAGGACGCCCGCGTCGTTGGGCGACCGTGTGAAAGGAGCCAGAAGTCGGTCCCCCTCATGCTGTTCGCCAGATAAAGACCAAATGGACCAGTGACGGAAACGGAAAAACATCGAGCAAAAACACGCACGAATTCTTTTATCATCTGGACATGAAGGATGAGAGGAAAACTTTTTAAACTATAACAATTGGGGCGCCTGGGTGGCTCAACTGTTAAGCCTCTGCCTTCGGCTCAGGTCATGGTCCCAGGGTCCTGGGATCGAGTCCCGCATCGGGCTCTCTGCTCAGCGGGGAGCCTGCTTCTCCTTCTGCCTTTCCCCTTGGCTTGTGCTCTCTCTCTCTCTCAATTAAATAAATACAATCTTTAAAAAAAAATTAACTATAACAATTAATATGCAGTAAAATCCCAGACAGATTAATTTGGTTATAAAAACTTTCTAAGTTTCTGAAAAACACCGTAAATCAAGTCAAATAACAAAGGACAAACTGGTGGAAGTCTGCACATCTCTCACAGATAAAGGGCTAATCTGCCTCACCTATAAAATGATCTCAAAAGCAGAAGAAAAGAAAGGTCAAAATTCCAAAGGGAAAATGGATAAAATACATAAACAGTCCATTAAAAATATATATACAAAAGGCCCTTGACGTATGAAAAGATGTTCAACTTTACTCACAAATACAGATGAAATCCCAAATACACTGGGATGCCCTACCCCATTCACGATGTGGACAGAAATTCAGAAGTTGGAGCACATGCCCTGGGGCCAGCAGGTCCTCGTGTACGTGGCCGGTGGGGACGCCCCCCAACCCACCTGTGGTGAAACCGAAGAGAACCGTGCACACGGCCTTTCACCCAGAGCACCCCCGTCCAGGACCCAGCCCTGACAGACATCGCCCGCACACAGGGCTGCTCACCGGGATGTTCTTTCTAAGGGCGGTGGTGCCCACCGTAAGCAGCCACTTAACCCTTCCATGGCTCCGTCACCTGACGCAATCAGCGGCTCCCAGCGGGACGCGTTCTCAACTAACACAGGGCGAGTTCCAGGACATAGTTCAGGTTAAAAAAGGAAAATACAAAAGAGTGTATATGGTACCTTTTGTATAAAAAAGAAGGTTCCAGGGCATGTGGGGGGTTCAGTCGGTGAAGCATCTCCCTTCGGCTCAGGTCAGGATCTCAGGGTCCTGGGGTCGAGCCCCACATCGGGCTCCCTGCTCAGCGGGGAGCCTGCTTCCCCCTCTGTCTCTGACGCTGCTCATTCTCTCTCTCTCTCCCTCTTTAATAAATAAATAAAATCTTCCCAAAAAATTAAAAATAAAAATGAATTAAAGAGAAGGTTCACGAAGAACTGTACTATTTCACACTCTGTGCAACGCATTCTAAGGACAAAGTCATTGCGAGGAAGTTCTGGATTTTTCTTGTTTCCTTCCGGCAGCGGGGTTGGTGTGGCGACTCTGAAGCGGGTCTGTGCCCCCGCGGCCGGCAGCCAGGGCTGACCACGTGACACTGGGGAAACCCAGAGTCTCACTGTGAGAGACAGACATGCTAACGTGGACCACTCCGTGCCCACGGGCCTGAGCAGGAGCGCAACGTGAATACATCCATTCCTGTCCTGTCCACTGCCCGGGCCAGAAGTGACGACCCCAGGAGCAGTGCGACACCCCCACCCCACTCTCTGTCCAGAAAGGCCTCTCCTCACGAACAGAAACCAAGGCTTCTGAGGAAATTGGGTCATTCCAGGGCCTCGGGCAGAGAAAGAACCCAGTGGGCTTGGCCTGTCTTCTGGGTCTGAAGGCAGAGAAGCGCTTAGCGACGAATGAGTGTGCCGAAGACTCGGGGACCCGACGGAGCGCCTCCCGCGGGCCAGACGTGAACAGTCTGACCATCAAAAGCAGGAATGACGGCACTAGATTAGAGCACAGTGAGTTAAAAGCGATAACGGCATCTATAGTGAATTGTCCTTTAAGGCGCCTAACGTGGCCAGTGCGACACCCTGGGGAGGACCCCCCACTCTGCCGGTGCACTTGACAAGGCTGCAGGGGAACGGAGCACCGCGCGGCCTGCACTGATCCCCGCACGGGTTTCTTACCAACTCCCCAGAGGACAGAGTCACTTACACCGGAGAACATCTTCGGCACACGATTAAATCTGAGAAAGCCTTCGTCTCCCGCTGCACTGATGCGGGGACAACCCGCGTCCGTCCCCTGGGCAGCAGCCTCACTGAAACGTACCACCTGGATGGACTCATGAGGCAAACAGCCCACGCGTCAGCGGACGTCCCGTGACACAAGGCGCCTGCCCTCCGTGGGGCTGGGGTCTTGAACCAACAAAAAGGCCGTGAAGACGACTGCAGATTAAGAGAAATTAGAGAGACGCCACAAACGGCACCGTGTGATCTTCAACGGTTCCCGGAGTGAGGGAAGTCCAGGAGGACATCGGGGGACAACTGCGCACAGGGGGAGATGGAGGCCGTGATTTCTGGGGACGACAGCAGCTGCCGGGGATGAGGGTTACCCTTGCTCCTGGCAACGCTGACGGGCTTGTAACGGTTCCAGCAGTGCGCGCACAGCCGTGCACCTCCCCGTGAACTGCGGGGGTGACCTGCGTGCTACACTGAGCTCGTGCGTGACTTTGATGGCGGTCATTCTTAAAGCAGCCACACGGACCCCGAGGAGCAAATTCTCGCACCATCTGGACAGAAGCCAGCGTGAGAGCAAGGCCCCTGGGCGCACCCCCTTCTTCCCACAAGGGGTGCAGGTGTCAGGACCAGAACCCAGACAGACGGAGCCTGCGCTGTGACGTACAGCCCCACAGCCAGTGAAGTCTCACATACAGATCTTGAGGCTGTGGGGTGCCTGGGGGGCTCAGTCAGTGAAGCGTCCGCCTTCAGCTCAGGTCATGATCCTGGGGTCCTGGGATGGAGTCCCGCATCGTGCTCCCTACTCTGCAGGGAGCCTGCTTCTGCCTCTGCCCCTTGCCCCCTGCTTACGCTCTCTCTGACAAAATCTCAGAAGAAAAAAAAAAATCTTGAGGTCAAGTGGAAAACAACAACAACGTGTCCCATTGTGTGACCCACCAGGGGCCATCAGGCGCGCGAGCGAGCAGGTCCGCACACCCCGTACGGGGCCCTCCCGCCATCTCAACCCACGGGCGCAGGGAGACAGCAGAAGGTCGCCGTCGGGAGCCCGAAAGCTTGCCCTGCGAGCGCGAGGACCAGGAGCAGCACCTCCCAGCTAGAGCCCCGCGCAAGCACACCGAGCGTTAGAGCGCGAGCTCGCCCGTGTCTAGTCCTGTTTCGGGAGTTTCCCGAAATGACCCGACTGGAAACAGGCGCACACGGAAGACCATGGCAGCGTTCTCCGCGCTGCTTCTGTCGCTGGCTGTAGCTGGAACCATTAATACCAAATGACCTTTCTCCGAAGGGTATTTTAAGGAGACAAAGCAATTTTCCGTCATGTGGTTGCCATAGCGATTGGCCCTTAGAAAGGCTGGGGGAGGGTGCACGTCCGTAACCAGCAGCCCGAGACAACTAATGGTCGGCTAAGGCGACGGTGAGGATCACTGGAAGCAGCCCAGATCAGCGGGTTTTAAAACTCAACAAAAAAGGAGAAGAGAAGGGACGACTGTGGCCGGCAAGGGGGGCCGTGGTGACCGGCTCCGACCCCGCCCCGGGGATGGGGGGCTGCCTGGGAAGGGCTCATCGGGGCACAGAGCCCGCAGGGTCCCAGAGGGGCTGGGGGCTGCGGCCTCCTCCCCTGCCTCCCAGCGAACGGTCCGCTGACTCCCAGGCTAGGGCAGGGAAGACCCCAGACAACGCGGAAAGTCATGTCCTGTCAGAGAGCAGGAGAGTACTCAAAGGAAGACACGGAGCCCACTCGCAGGGGCTTCCCCTGCCGAACTCGAGAGAACGTCCCAAAGTAAATACTGGGAGTAACAGAGCACAGCGCGGAAGACCGCTGGACGGTGAGTCCGTACAGAAGGGAAGTTCAGGGAGGACACTTGGCTAATTTCAAAGCCCCAGCACACAAAATACTGATTGCGAAGGAGAAGGGAGGACTGCAGAGCGGATACGCCGGGGAGGGGTCACCTTAGCCAAGTGTTCCCCGTGGCCCCGACAGCAACGGGCCACTTAACGGGACACCTGATTCACGTGACGACTCATGTGAGTCCACACCAGGACTCGCAGCCTGAATGGATTCATGACGATAGATTCAGACAGACCCCAAATACGGAACATTCCCCTAAGTAATTGCCCTGTGACCTTCTCAAGGGACTTGTCCATGATAGCCCAGAGAAGCCCGAGGAATGTTCCAGCCTGAAACCTGAGAGCTAGACGGAAGACAAGCGGAACCAGAGCCTCTGGATACAAAGGGTCCTGGTAGGAGAACTGTCCAAATTCTGTGGGGTCCAAGGATTCAGTGGTAAAGTTGATATTAACTTCCTGACACTGAGAGCTGGGTTATGATTAGGTAAGACAATCTCTTTGTTCAGCAGAAATGCACGCTAGAATATATGGGAGAAGGCCATTATGGCAGCAACTTTTTCTGACACAGTTCAGTGGAGAAAAAACTTTGATACTCTAACTTGTAACTTTTCTGGAAGCTTGAGCGTGTTTCAAATAGGTTTTAAAAAGAAGGCAAATTAGGGTGCCTGGGTGGCTCGGTTGGTTAAATATCTGACTCTCGGTTTAGGCTCAGGTCATGATCTCAGGGTCATGAGATCGAGCCCCACGTGAGGCTTGACGCTGGGTGTGGAGCCTGCTTGAGGTTGATTCTCTCCCTCTGCCCTGCCCCTACTCACACTTTCTAAAATAAATGTCTTTTCAAAAGTAAAAGTAGGGGCGCCTGGGTGGCTCAGTGGGTTAAGCCTCTGCCTTCGGCTCAGGTCATGATCCCAGGATCCTGGGATCAAGGCCCGCATCAGGCTCTCTGCTCAGCGGGGAGCCTGCTTCCTCCTCTCTCTCTCTCTGCCTGCCTCTCTGCCTGCTTGTGATCTCTCTCTGTCAAATAAATAAAAATAACATTAAAAAAAAAAGTAAAAGTAAAAAGGCAAATTACTAATATCAAAAATGAAAGCTGGGACCTCACCACCGATGCCACAGATGTTACTAGGAGGTTAATAATGGAAAACCAGAACTTTACGCCCATGTATTTGTTAAACTGGATGAAAAGGGCCAATTCCTGGAGAGACATGATTCACCAGAATTCACACATTTGGACACCAACTTTCCGAAACAGAAAGCACCAGACCCAGACAGGCTCGCTGGTGAATTGTGGAAGAAATTATATTAATTTTGTACAATCTCGTCCACAGGCCGCAGGGAGAGGGGACAGCTGCTCTCCACCTTCTGCTGGCCGTGGCAGGCTTTGCAAAGCAGAACCAGGTGTCTGGGCGAGAAAATACATGACCAAAGGGCAGAGGGTTTTCTCGCTTTTTGGAACCGAGCCAGCTCATCCAGAAGCGGAGGGCAGCCCCTCGCTGCACCCACAAGACCGACCTGTGGCCGCTGGGGTGGGCTTCACGGCGCCCCCAGAAGACCCCGCCCCAAGATCTTGTTCTTGACCTTGGCCCCACCAGTCGCCTCCACTTTACTCTTGGCCCCAGGTTCCTGCCTCTCCTGTCCCCACCTGTGTCCTGTCTCTCCTTACCCAGCTTCTTTTTTTTTTTTTCAAGATTTGTTTATTTGACAGAGAGATCACAAGTAGGCAGAGAGGCAGGCAGAGAGAGAGGAGGAAGCAGGCTCCCCGCTGTGCAGAGAGCCCCATGTGGGGCTCGATCCCAGGACCCTGAGATCATGACCTGAGCTGAAGGCAGCGGCTTAACCCACTGAGCCACCCAGGCGCCCCTCACCCAGCTTCTTGTCCAAGGCCTTCTGACTACAGCTGCCCTCTCTCTAGACACCGCTGACCCTCCTCCCCTCTCCCACTGGCATGCTCCAAGCGCTGAACTATAACCCCGCTCAGGCCGGATCTCCATCCCATCTCCACCCACACCCACCAGGTAGAAGGACAAGAGGGAACCTGCCACTGGGCTCACTGTTCTCCCTCTGGACTCAGGAGCACTGACCTGGGCAGGGCACGGCCCCACCTGCCTCCCTCTACCCGCTCCCAACAAGCTCCCGGGGGGATGCTGGGACCCCGGGAACCACCTCGCTCGGGACCCGGGGTCCTAGACAGAAACCCCCAGCGGCCCCTCTGCCTCCCCCTCTGCAGCACCATCCCATGCTCTGTCGTAACAACAAACCGCCACATGCGCCGCACGACACAGCTGCGTTGGTTGCGCAGGTCGGGGTCTGATGTTGGTTCCCCAGGTCGGGGTCTGATGGCCCCATGCGGCCCCGCTGACAGTGCTGGGGAGACTCCGCTCCCTTTATCCGGCTTTTAGCGGCGCCGCGCCGGGGCTCGCAGTATCTCCTCCACCTGCAGGGCCAGCAGCATCACCTCTGCCTTCCCTCCACGGGCGCCTCTGCCTCTGCCGTCGCCGGGGAGCCCGCGTCTCAGGCCCTGGCTGACAACCCAGGATAGTCGCCCCACCTCAAGGACCCCAAGCACGTGGTGTCTGAGACGTGACTCACGCCCTCACGGGTTCTGGGGATCGGGAAGGGGACACCCCGGGGCTGTTCCTCTGCCTCTTGCCCCTCCTCTCTCCCACGGAGGATGGAGCTTGGTCCAGAGGCTCTAGCGGTTTCACTAGCCGGTTTCACGGGTTTCTAGCCCGTGCCGGGTTTCACCGTCTCCCTGGCTCCTGGCAGGGGCAGGGACGCTGGTTCCCAGCTCATCGAAAGGACGGATTCCGCACCGCTCTCAGGCAGGCTGAGACACCTCGCCCAGCGGCCCGCTGGAGGAAAGGCTGCTCCCTGCCTCCGTCCCCACGTCACCCCCACCCGCGCCACTGACGAGGCCACGAGCATCCGAGGCCACGGTTCCACGCTGAGCATGTCTGGGACCCTCCCCAGTCCCGGGCCTCGGCCCGCTGCTCTGGAGTCTCTTGCTGTTTGCAGAGAGAACCACGGACATGAAGACGTGAGCACGCTCGCTCTAGTCCCGGCCGCTCTCCAGAAAGAACGCCCCCCTGGGAGGCCGACCAGCCCTCACGGCACAGCCACTCGGGGCGAACTTCATTCTAGGCGTCTACATCTAATTCCTAAAACCACTTTGGGAAGGCAAGGGATGGAGGTCCATTTTTAAAATCTATTTGCTTGCAACCTGGAAAGAAGCACAAAGAGGGCATCGTCATGGGAGGGAAAGGCGAGCTCGGAGCCAAAGAAAGCGCTCCGGCTTCATTTGTCTCCTTTCGAAGCCTCAGCAGCAGCCTCTGTGTGGCTCGGACCCGGGGAGGGCCGTGTGCCCAGGGTGACATACCGACACACGCAGACACACGGAGCGGGGGACGTGCTGAACTGCACCAGGCACTTAAACACACGGGACCCAAATTAGGACTTACCAGCAAGTTCATTATCTAAAAATAAATCAGCTTTTCTTTTCTTCATCAAAAGATCAGATTATAGTGTGCGCCGCCTGACTTTCAGAATCCAGTGTTTTATTCTCAGACAAGGGAGGACCACGGGAATTATTACATAATCCGTCAGGTACCACACAGGCCGATGACAGGGGCTTTGTGCTGCGCGGCGAGGGCTGTCGCGTGGCGTGCCCACTGCCGGCGCGCCACAGGCCTCGGCGGCGAAGCGCAAAACCATTCTGGGACGCAGCACGGAGAGGAGGAAACACCGCCTGTTTCAGGTGGGACGCTCCTGCTCTGAGGTCCCATGGGCCTCCCCCACCTTCTGCACGACCCAGTGGGGTCTCTTCATCCTTCTGGGCAGCAACGAGGCCGAGAGGAGCATCCCTGGCCTGTCCCCTCACAGGACAAGGAAGGTAATGAAAACGTGGGTTCCCGCGCCCCTCGCCCCCCTGCCCAGGGCAGGCCGCCAGCCCTGGGGCCCCGCGACAGATCGCTGCTGTGAGGAAGGAGGCACAGGGGAGCTTAGCCTGTCTCCACAAGACTGCTTTCCCTCGGGGGCCCGCCTCAAGTCCGGGCTCCCAGGCCACCCACATGTCACACCAGCTGGCTGCGAAGTCGGGGGCGCGTCGCGACCACCGTCGTGTTCCACAAGTTGCTAGAACAACCCGCTGAACTCGGGGAAGGACTGTCCCTAACAACTCAAGTGTTATTATAACTGAAGGGTGCAAATCAGAAGCAGCCAGAGGGAGAGGCGCAAGGGGCGAGGCGGAAGCCCCACAGGCCGCATCACGCCCTCCCCAGACACAAGCTGGCGGGTCAGCGACCAGGGGTGCTCAGCCCCGCCCAGTGACCTGCATGTAGCGGGGCTTCTTTCTGCGGACACGACTGATGGCATTGTTGCCTGTGTGGTTGAACTCCGTTTCCAGCCCTCGTCCCCCACGAGGTCCTGCGGTCGGGGTCTCTGCTGCGCTGACTCCATCCCGAGTCATCTTGTTAGCATCGACCATCTGCCTCCTGCCCTGACTCACAGACACATGTCTAGCCCTCGAGAAGCACCAAAGGACAGAGGTCACCTCCCAGGCACCAGCAATAAAGACCAGACCTTTCCTCGGGCTAAGGCCAACTTCCTCCTTACACTGGGTTGGGGTGGGGAGCGGTACTGGTCAGGGTTCTCCAGAGAAACAGAGCCAACAGGAGATTGATTGATTCTAAAGAATTGGCTCATGTAGTCATGGAGGCGGACAGATCCCCAGATATGCCAGTGAGCTGGAGGAGCAGAGGCCATGTGTGTCAGTCTGGAGTCCAGCAGGCTCAAGGCCAGGAGAACCCACCTCTCAGTTTGGATCAAAGGCAAAAAAAAAGCCAATGTCTCAGTTCAAAGGCAATCAGGCAGGAAGAATTCCCTCCTCCTCACTGGACAATCAGCCCTGCTGTTCTAGCAGACCTTCAACTGATTGGATGAGGCCCGCCGACCCTGGGGCGAGCTGTCCGCTTGATTCCCGTGTTAATCTCATCCAGAAACATCTTCCCAGACACACCCGGAATTACGCTCGAGTAAATATCTGAGCATCCTGCGCCCCAGTCAGGTTGACATCATGGGACCAGAGACCAGTGTCTCCCCTTGCCCTGAGGGACAGACTGGCCTCACCACATTGTGGGGTGAGGGAAGACGTGAGTGCTGTGTGTGATCAAGTACTAACTGTGGTCATTTGCAGTTGTGGGGACACGGGAACATATTTCTATCTTCTTTCCTGGATTTTTCACGTCTTCTATGAGAGTTTTTTGAGGAGGCGGTAAGAGCGCGAGCAAGCATGGAATCCCGCAGATGGAGTCCAGTATAGTCAGTTTCCACCGGCTGATGCTCCTTCCCAGCCCAGGCAAGGGTCAAACCAGCCACGCCACGAAGGGGAGGAGGGGGCCCCAGGCAGGGGGCGTCTGACAGAGAAGGGGCTGGGCTGACCCAGTGTGGCACGGCACATCTGATGGCCACCTGCCACACCGGGACTGCCCGAGACGGTGAGCGAGGCGGGCTGGGCTGCCCTCAGAGTCCCCGAGCCCCTCTCCAGCCTCCAGGGCCACGCTGTCCAGCACGCAGCCCCAGCCACATGGGCTTGGAAATGGGGCCCGTCTGGGCTGAGACGCTCTCACAGGTAAGACACAGAGATTCCTAAAAGGGCTCGGGAAGCATCTCGTTAGGCATGTTCCTGTCCTGACAGACTGTTAGAGGACAGCGTCTCCGACACACTGGGCTAAACAGAACGTACTACTTCGCTTCATTTCGTGTTTTACATTTTCAAAACAATGCGGAACGGCCCATGTGGCTCACACCCCCTGTTCACCGTCTGCGGCTCAACTAGCTCTTCCTCCGGGCCCTGCTCCTTCCCTTCCGGTCCCCTCGGTGACTCAGGCTGGCTGGGATGGATGAACTTCGACCCACCGGCAGCTACAACAAGGAAGCCCTCCCAGCGGGAACCAGGGAGCCACCTTTGGGGTCCCCAGAGCCAGGCCTGTCCAGCCCCACCCACTGGCCTCCTGGGCTTCACCTGCTGCCTTGATCGGTGCAGAGCAGTCACACCTTTGTGTGTCTGCTCAACTGGATTGTTAACACATATACACACGTGTGCACACCCACATCTGTGCACACATGCGGATGTACTGCGTATACCCATGCACGTCCACACGTGTGCACATGCGTGCACCCGTGCATGTGCACGCTGTGGTTATATGCACACACCTGCGTGCAGTCCCGTGGGCACCCGTGTGCACACCCATATATGTGCACACAAACACACACGTGCGTGCATGGACATGTGTGTGCACACATGTGCGTCGACACTCATGTGCGTGTGTGAGCTGCACTCGTGCACACATGCAGACGTGTGTGCACGCTCATACAAGTACACACACCCATGTGTGCATTCATACCCCTGTGCACACTCGCACATAGGCCCATGCCTGCATGTGTGGACACGCACGTGCTTACACACGTGTGCACCTGTGCACATACGTACATGTGTGCACCTGTGCACGTGTGTGTACATGCACACACACCCATATATACTTGCACACGTGCACTCACATGTGTTCATGCACGCCCACAGATATACACACTAGGCCTAACAACATACGCACACATGAGCTGCAGCTACTCTGGAGAACACAAGTTTTCAAGGTAAAAGGCAGAGATTCTCCAAGACCACGGGGCTCCCTGGGCCGCATCCCCCACCCCCACCGGTTAGCGCTTGCCCGTCCCTCGGGAACCTTTGCGCATTCCGCCCTGGAAGAGGGCCGGGAGGAAGCTGCAGCAGGTGGCCTGGGCCTCCCAGAGGCGGACGCCGTGCCTTTCCTTGCACGGCTCGCTGCTGGGCAGGTCCGGACCCCCCACGAGTTGGGGCGACAAGCCCACCCCGTGCGGGTGCAGCCTGCATTCCGAGAAGTGGCACGGTGGCTTGGCCGGGCTCCAGCAGCGGTCGCGGGCAGCACGGCCGGCTGCCGACAGCTCCCAGTCAGCGTCCTGGCACCCACGGGCCAGGTCTGTCTGGAGAGAGAAAGGCCGCTGTGACCACGACAACACGCAAGCGGAAGCACTGAAAATACCTTTACTGTTTGTCATGGTGCTCTTGCCATCGCACACTTCGCGGCAGCTCGCCGGCCGGGCCCTCCCGGTGGGCGCCTCTGCCGACCTGCACTTCGGCTCCGTCGCGCCCTCAGTCGTCGGTCTCTTCCATTATGGTCAAGGAGGCTGCAGTGAAGGTCAGGGGGGTTCTGCAGAGCGCGCTCAGCAATCCCGAGGCCATGTCCCCAGGTCTGCAACACAGCTACGAGGCCGTGATCTAATCCAAGACAAGGCTGGCCAACGGTCTGTCGGCCCTGTCCCCTGTCACCCAAGAAGTGTCTCCACTTCTCATGGCCTCACTCTGCAGAAAGCCCCTGAGGAGGGGCGCATGTCCTGCCCGCGGGCAGCACCGTGGGGCTCAGGCAGCTCGGCAGGGGCAGGCCACAGACCCTAGGGGACGTCTAGGCAGGCCCCTTCTTCCTGCTCCCTCTCCACAGTGGCCCCAGTGAAACCGAGTCTTTGCGACTGTTGGGAATCAAGCGGCCCAGAGAGCTCGTGTCCACACAGACACCGCCCGAGGCACAGCTGAGGGCGCGGGGCGCTTCCTTCCCTAACCTGGCCACACGCCCCCCTGTGAAAAGCAACCAGCAACTGGCAGAGCCCTCCTGTCCTGAGACCGTCGATAAATCTACAAAAGCAAAGGTGCCAGGGCTGGAGCCACCACCACCAGACCATCAGGCTCTCACGGTGGCAACCGGGTCCCCATGCCCCAGCCAGGAAGTGTCCGATTGGGTCTGCGGGAGCGGACTTGCCCAGCACCGCAGCCGCCCGCACACCTCTCCGCCCTGCCCGCCCCGGGGCATGCCTGGCCCAGCCGGGGTCCCTGGGGGAGCGCCGCCGCGCCCTGAGCCGGGACAGCCTGCTGACTTACTGCCCTCCTCCCTGACGCTCTCGCTCTCGGTCCGCGGCTCTGAGCTCGTGGGCTTGGAGGCTTCCTCCTCGCCTGACGGCGCCGCCTCTTCTTTCATGCTGGGCTTGGGAGATGGAGGGACGTCTGTGGGCACTTCCTTTTCTCTCCTGTTCTCTTGAACAACCCTGACGGGAAGAGAGAAGTTGAAGGCGGACCATTCAACAGGTCATCTGGTCCCTCACCACGTGTCCCTACAGCAGGGGGACTCGGGCTTCGCCTCAGCTGTTCCAGTTCAGCTTCTGACACGTGCTCTACACACGCCGTCCTACGTGGCATCCTGGCGCCCAAGGGCGACAACAGGGCAGGCAGGTCCCTCAAGATGTCAGCTGGCACCGCTCACAGCGGGGAGTAGTTTTCTTTGCTGCTGGACAGAGCGACGTGACCAGTCTCCGTGGCTTCTCTCTGTGTTTATAGGGGGCTCGTGTTGGGGCCCCTCAGCCCTGAGTGGCAACGATGTATCCAGGCTCTGACCATGAGTAACCACTAGCTGCCATGGGCTTGTGTCCCCACCACCGAAACAAGAGGGGAGACTCGTGTCCGGAGCACGTCTGCACCATGACTCACAGCACAGAGCGCCCTGCAGACACCCCGGGCAGGGATCCCCACACCCTCTCGTGGGCCGACGGGGGCGAGCAGGATGCGGACCAGGTCGGAGCTCCGTAACTGCTGGGGGGCGTCCTTGGGAGCTCCGGGGGAGCTGCTGGGCCCCTCTGGCTGCCGACCGCCCGCACCCGCGCCTCACCGCCCTGCACCCCGCACGTCCGCAGGTGCGTTCGGTGGAGGACCGACTGACCTGTAGATGATAGTGATGACGAAGGCCCCAGCGATGACCACGATCAAGGCAGAGAAGACCTGCACGTAGACTGGAAAACAGTTTCCCTCATGAAGTCGGACCTCGCGCCCGAGTCGGGGGTGCCCGCCCCCTGCGGCCCGCAGCCTCTCCTACACCACCTCCCCTGCGGACACGGCTGAGGGCTCGAAGGCTCCCCAGCTGAGCGAGGCTCCATGTGGGCCACGCAAAGAGCAGTCGCAGGTGGCCCGTGAGGACAATGGCACAGACCGCGCCCTCGTCTCCTCCAGAAAAGCTCCTCTGCTGCCCAGGAGCTGGGTCCCCTGCCCCAACTCCCCAGAAACGGTTCCTCAACATTTGGCGGAGCTATCGCAAGACTGAACAAAAGCAGAAGCCTTCTTGGCTGATGGACACGTTCCACTGGCTGAGCGTCTCTATTAATGAGGGCCTTCTGCCGTCCCCTAGACTTGTCTTCTCTAGACTCGCCCCAACAGAAGAACCTCGGCCTTCACGGTGACTCTTGGGGTGAGCCCCTAGGCCCGTGCTCCCATCTGTGGGAAAGTTCTGGGCCCCCTTCAACCCCCGGGGGAAGCAGGAGAGGGCATGGCCCAGCCTTCCCAGGGGACCCTCCACTGCAGGAGCCTCTCCCATTGGGACTGATGGTTGGGGTCCGTGGCTCCTGGGCTCAGGGCTCAGGCGGAGCCGGGGGCCATGTCCCGGGGGCCTCGTGCCCAGGCAGCCCCCAGGAGCGCGCTCAGTGGAAGCCCTATGGCCGACACCCTCTCCATCAGGCGGAGGTATGGACACGGAAGACGGGATGCAGGGAGCGCTCTGGCCATGGCGCCTGGCGTGCAGTCTGCCCACGGGAGTCCCTACACTTTTCCTACTGTCTGCCTCGTCTCTCACTGCTTTCTGCTCTTCCAAGGGCACAAACTGGCTTCTTTGCAAACCCCCACCTCGAGGGACAGGGTTTGTTTCAGTTTGCTCACCACCACCCCAAAATGATGTGCACCCACGCTTTACCAGCCGCGACGTCGTGGGATGCCATGTCCCTGGGAGCTCTGCGCGCGTGCTGAGGCTGACGTAACACAGTAGCACCAGTGGGTGGCTTCCAACAACAGAAAGCTGTGGCCACAGCTGTGCAGGCAGAAGCCCACAATGGTGACCCTCTGAGGGCTCAGGGGTGCCTCCCTGCCTCTCCAGCTCCTGCTGGCCCTGAGCTCCCTGGAGGCCTTGGCTTGTATACACATCCCCCGGTTCTGGGTCTTGCTATCACGTGGCAGCTTCCCTCTGTGACGCTGTCTTCACCTGGCCCTCTCCTTCCTGTCTGCTCTGGGCGTCTCTGTCTCCTATAAGGATGCTGGTCCCATTGGATTTGGAGCTTACGGTACTCCAGGGGGACCTCACCTTAACTACTCACAGCTGCAAAGGCGGTGTTTCTAACTAAGGTCACATTCACAGGGACCAGAGGTTTGGCCATCAACACATCGCTTGGAGGGTGGGGGGAGAAAAATCTGACCCACAACAGAAGGTAAGCAGTAGCTGCAGAGAAAGCGGCCTCGAAGATACAAGAGGGGGTTTCCTGGGGAGCTGCTTTCCCTGAACCAACCCAGAGGGTCTCGGGGAATGGACGGGGCCTCCAAGACCCTTTATATGGGGGCTGAGGTCAGAAGGCTGAAGGGAGTTGAAGCCAAAAAGCCCCATGATAGCAGCCCAAATGCTTCATTTTCCCCTATTGATCTGAGCTCAGTAAGTGAGGGTCAGGCATACGCCGGGCACTCCATGGTCAAGGGTCCGTCAGGGAGAGGATGGAGCAGGCAGTGGGACCCGGCCTGTGGGGTCGCCAGCACACCACTGCAACGAACCAGTCGGCAAGATGCTTGCTGAAGGCTCTGTTCTGATCAACAGGTTTATTCCTTTTGGTGATGCATTGCCTATGGAAATGTGTTCACCTCAGTTCCTCTTTCCATCTCTAGGGCTGTGAGAACCAGCTCCCAGGACGGCCTGCAGGATGCTCACTTCCTGGGATTCACATCCGAGTGTAGATGCTTTCACATTACAGAGGGCTGACCTCTGAACCAAGGGCACTGGGCAGGGTGTGACTGCTGGGGCTAGGTCACAGTCATTGTGGCTTCTACCTGGCTTTCTCGGGCCACCTGCTCTAGGAAGAGGCCATCACCATGTCTTAAGGACAGGCAAGCAGGTCTCACGTCACAGAAAAGGGCTTCCTGTTAACCCCAAGTACCACTCACCAGCCAAGCGAGCCATCTCAGAGCAGGCCCTCCAGCCCCGGTCCAGCCTTCAGATGACCGCTGCCTCGTGAGTCACCAAGCCCACTCCACCCAGCTAAGGCTCTCAGCTACTGCTTTCGGCCACTAAGTCCTGGGTAGTTTGTCACACAGCATAAGTAACTAATCCAACAGTGTGGCAAAGGCCTGGCACAGAGAAGTGCACTTAAATGATGGTGAATGAACTGAATGGAAATGACCAAACCAGGAGCTTTGAAGGGACAAGAAGGGAGCCCTCAAATTCCTGAATCCCAGGATATGTATGTTCCTCAGTGTGATTTTGTGTCCTGGTTCTTGGGAGTAAATTCGAAATTTATGTGGGTGAAGCCATGAAAAAGACACACACGTGGACAGTGCTGGAACATCCGATTGTCAGCATATTTTCCACGTCTTTACACATGGAAGCATCTTCAGTCTTTGGTGTCAAGTTCCTGGAGGCAGAGACCGAGTCTCTGTGATCCTCTCAGCACAGGATCCACCCGCACACAGTTTCCTATTGACAACATGTACGATTTACCATAAATTCAATATTATGATTGGTCACTGACAACTAGCAACCACGGAGGAAAGCATTCTTTTCTTTAAGGAATCTCTTGGTAATTTCACCCCCAGATACAGTTAAAAGTTTTCAAATCATCTCAGCGAGTCCCACGAAGCAACAGAAGCCACACGCTCAGAAGTGACACGTTAAATAATGTGTCCTGAATCAAGACTGAGGAATGAAGGCAAGTCATTCTCCTAGAATTCCCAATTCTTTCTCAAAGATCTAATGCTAATTCCCCAAGTTCATATTCTTAATCATACAGATTATGCCGTAATACAATGTGCACTTCAAACCAGCCAATTTAAGAAGTTGGTGAAAGGTTTTCATAACATGGAATTATGTGCACAAAGAACTCATAATACCCTGTCACTGAATGCTACAACTTACACGGCACAAAGGTTCACTTGCCGTCTTGAATGAGAAAGATGTCAAGGAAATGAAAAATAATTTGAGGGAGCAGTGAGAACCTAAATGTAGGGCTCACGGCCCAGACTCTTCCCACAGATGGCCCAACCTCTCGAGCCTGAAAGAAGTCAGAAGCCAAGGAAAAGCCCAGCCCACACAATTCGTTTATTAAAACTCTGAAAGGATAGAAAGAGAGTTATGCAAAAATGACGTACTTATTTATAGAGCAGTGAACACTCTTCCTGGACAAAATGTTCTTAAGAGTTGGTGTTCTTTTGGGGGTTCCTTATAGACACTAATAGGTAAGGTGCTATAAGGAATAAGGCTCATCTTCCAAAAGAGTTATGGGCATAAGGTAGTACTATTAATACACGTTATGTTTGGATTATACATAAACATGTACAAAAGAGCTAACTTGTTCATAAAATTCTCATGAGAAGACATTCGGGGGAGGGACAGATGGGAAAAGCAGTGGCAGCAGCTTGATCCTATGTGCTCTCCCTAGCCACAATCTGCCTTCAAGGACCCATCTCACCACCTGTGCCGTTGGGGCTGTTCCATTGGGATGTGAGGAAACCGGGGAGACAACCAAAGACGATGGCCACACTTGAGACCTGACTGAGAAACTGAATGTCTTCTGCCCCTTCAAATGTGGAAGACCGAAAGAACAGATTCAAATGTTCTTTGGATGTGAATGTTTCTGCTTTTAGAAGTCCCAAATGGTAAACATCTCAGAAAAACTAAGATACACAAGTGCTTCCGACACTGGAGCCAAGAAGGAAAGCTCCACGACGTACTTGGACCGGCCCTCCAATGCCAAGATGTGTGTGTCAAACCACTGATGTCACAAAGTGACAGAGATGACAAATGCAAAAAGCAACAACTTATGGCCAAACCACCACCCAGGGCCGTAACCCCAACTCAAGAATAGCAGTCATATACCCCAGAGAACAAGCTACGAATCAATAAGCCATTGCACACGGGAAGACATGGGGCTCGAAAAGATGGTTCACGTGGGATTTTGGCTATAGATTGTGGGTTTCACAATGAGAGACGTGCAGGACAATAAACTCTTTTAAAGACAAAGTGCTATGTCTCATTGCAGCTTTTACCACCCAATTGTGTGCAACCAGACCCGAGGTTCATTAAAGTCTGGAATTAAGGGGCATCTGGGTGGCTCAGTGGGTTAAAGCCTCTGCCTTCAGCTCAGGTCATGGTCTCAGGGTCCTGGGATCGAGCCCCACATTGGGCTCTCCAATCAGTAGGGAGCCTGCTTCCTCCTCTCTCCCTGCCTCTCTCCCTGCCTGCCTCTCTGACTACTTGTAATCTCTATCAAATAAATAAGTAAAATCTTTTTTTAAAAAAGTCTGGAATTAATTTTTAGTGTGGCATCAGAAAAAGAAGGGTAGAAAAGGAGCCATCCCCTCCCAAAACCCCCCTCCATAAAACCAATGAGAAGACTAGCTTTTATCAGAATTTTATCAGATTTATCAGAATTTATCATAATAAACTTTTCAGAACTCTGAAAATTACCCAATCAAAAGTTTGCAGATGAACACCTGAATGTAAATAACAGGGAAATGGAGAAATTTTAACTTCCCCTATTCCCACTTTTGTTCACCTCCAATTCCCTGCTAGTCTTGAACCAACAGCCCATAGTCATGGTGACAACTAGCAGCCTGGCATCACTGAATGGGGCAGACCAGGGCTGGAGTTTCTTCACAGCCCAGTCCCAAAGAACTGTCATTATTTGGTCCATCCAGTACTTCACCAGAAGATCTCACTTGCAAGGTTTTCTTTATTTGGCACGACTTAGAGCTAATCTAATAGGAACAACTTCTTCTCAAGCATTTGTCGAAAACAATCAGAGGCAACTGTTAAAAATCATGATGGCTAAAATGGCTGATAGCAATTGCGGGTAGATAATAAGCCGACCAGAAAGTTTAAGAGGAAAATCTGGGGAATTACCTGTCTGCAGGGAGGTCTGAAAAGCTGTGACATATTCTTGAGATCTAGAAGGTAATGGGCATGCCCAAGCCAGTGCACATACTTTGAAAACAGCTGAGAAGGTCCTAAACTTTCACTTCTGGCGGATCGTGAGGCTCTGTGTAAGCACGCGTAAAGATAAAGGCACAGTTGGAAACTATCCGGCTGACTGTTGAAGGTGCACCTCAACACACACAAAGAGTCTCCATACAAAGACTGACACTTATGGTTTCCAAGAACCTAAGCAGATTTTCCAGTCATTAGCTGAGCAGTAGGCCGACCAAGCAGAGTCTTCAATGGTCACATACTACACACAATACAGACTTTTTGGAACTAGTTCAGAAACGTCATTGAACAATGCTAACAACAACTTTGGGGAGGCAGGAAAATATGATTTTTAGAGTTGCCACATATTTGTAAATGTCTAGTTTTCAATTTAAAAAGTTAGATGTGCAAAGAAACAAGAAAGCATACACACACACACACACAAAAACCTGTCCCTGTGCATGACCAGATGTTGGTTCACTAGGCAAAGATTTTAAATTAGCTATGTCTTGGGGTGCCTGGGTAGCTCAGTGGGTTAAAGCCTCTGCCTTTGGCTCAGGTTGTGATCTCAGGGTCCTGGGATCAGGCCCCACATCAGGCTCTCTGCTCAGCGGGGAGCCTGCTTCCTCCTCCTCTCTCTGCCTGCTTCTCTGCCTACTTGTGATCTCTCTCTGTCAAATAAATAAATAAAATATTTTTTAAATAAATAAATAAGTTACTTCAAATAAACACAAAACAAAACAACAACAACAAAAAAAACAACCCAAATGAAACTATGTTGGAAAAGGTAAAGTAGGAGAATGATATCTCACCAGATAGAGAGTACCAATACAGACATAGAAATTACCTTTTTTAAAAAAAAAAAGATTTTATTTATTTATTTGATAGAGAGAGAGAGAGAGAGATCACAAGTAGGCAGAGAGGCAGGCAGAGAGAGAGGGAAGCAGGCTCCCCGCTGAGCAGAGAGCCTGATGCAGGGCTTGATCCCAGGACCCTGAGACCATGACCTGAGCCAAAGGTAGAGAGGCTTAACCCACTGACCCACCCAGGTGGCCCAGAAACTACTTTTTTTAAGGAACAAAATAGAAATTCTGGAGTTGAGAGTGTAACAGAAATGAAAATATCATTAGAGGAGTTCAATAGATTTGAGCAGGCAAAAGAAAGAATCTGCAAAGCTGAAGATAGATCGGTTGAGACTCTTCGAGCAACAGAAAATAGAATCAGGAAAAGTTAACGGAGCCTTAGAGACGTGTGGGGCACCATGGAGCGGTCCACTATGCACAATGGGAGTCCCAGAGGGAGTGGAGAGAAAAGAGAATAATATTTGGAGAAATAGCAAAAACTTCCTGAATTTGATGATCAGGATAAACTCAAAGAGCTCCACCCCTAGATACATAATAGTCAAATGACAGAGAATCTTGAAAACAGAAAAAGAGAAGCAACATGATGTATATGAAGAAACCTAAAGAGTGACAGTGGGTCCCTCACCAGAAATCACGGAGGCCAGAAGGCAAGGTGATAACACAGTCAAAGTGCTGACAGGAAAAGCCTGCCCATCAGGAATTGTATATACTGCAGCGCTATCCTCCCCCAAATGGACAAGTTCAGACAGTCCCAAAGAGGAACTGAGAAATTCACCAGGAGCAGAACTGTCGCACAGGAAGCATCAAACGGGAGCAAGGGCAGGATACTAGACGGAACCTCAAACCCACACGAGTAAGAAAGACCAGAGTATCCAGCAGATGCAGACGAAGCGTTTGATAAAATCCAACATCCCTGCACAATAAAAACACCCAGGAAACTGGAAGAGAAAGGAGCTTACTCAGCCTGACCTTTGGTACGACCCATAGCTACCAGCCTCCTTACCCGCTCGAAACACTGAAAAGCTCCTGCTGAGCCCAGGAAGCAGATAAGGAGGTCTATTCTCACCAGCTCTGTTCCTCATGCACTAGAGTCTCTCACCAGGGCAATTAAGCAAGAAGATGAAATAAAACTCACTACACTGGAAAGAAAGAAGTAACATGATCTCTATTTGCAGATGATACACTCGGGTATCGAGATAATCCTAAGTAATCAACTAAAAATGAGTAGAACTAACACATGAGTCCAAGAATTTGGCAGCCTGTAAGACCACAATATAAAACCCAGTTCTAGCAACCTTTCAATTCTCTTGTGTATATACCTACAATTCTATATACAGTCTAAAAATCAAATTAAGGATATATAGCCACTCACAATAACACCAGGAGAATAAAATACTAATAAATTGAACAAAAGAAATGCAAGATTGGTGCACTGAAAACAACAGAATATTGTTGAGAGAAATTAAAGAAGACTTAAATAAATGGAAAGACATCCCCTTGTTCATGGGTTAGAATACTTAACATTCTATGAAGAGGGCAATATCCCACCCAAAAGTCATCTACAGATTTAACACAATCCCCATCAAAATATCAGATGGCTTTTTTTTTCAGAAATTGACAAGCTGATCCTAATACAGAAATGCATAGAACCCGTAGTAATAAAAACAATCCTGAAAAAGTAGAACAAAATTGGAGGAGTCCTGCTTTTCAGTTTCAACATTTATTGTAAAGCTACAGCAATCAAAGTGGTGTGGTACATGCTTAGTGGAATCAAGTGGAGAAATAAACCCTCACACGTCCGGGCAATTGACGTTAGACAAGGACTGCAAGCGGTTCAGTGGGAGAGAAGAGTCTTCCCAACAAGTGATGCTACGACACCTGGAAGTCTGGATGGAAAAGAACGAAACTGGATCCCTGCCTCACACTGTGAAAAAAAAATTAAGTCAAAATGGACCAATGACATGAACATATAAGTAAAACCATAAAACGCTTAGAAAATAACAGATGTAATTCTTTGTGGTCTCGGAGTAGACCATGGTTTTTGAGCTATGACACCAAAAGCACAAGCGACCACAGAACAAATAGATAAACGAGGCATCATCAAAACTAAAAAACACCGTGCTTCGAAGAGACACTATCAAGACAGTGAAAAGAGGACCGCCAGACGGGGAGGAAGTAGTTGCAGATCACATATCTGACGAAGGGCTACTATCCGAAACATATATGGAGCTCTTACAACACCACAATAAAAAGACAATTAACCCAGTTAAACACCAGGCAAGCAATGTAAACGGTCTTCTTCAGAGATGACGCACAAATGGCCAAATGCCCGTGCAAAGATACACAACATCCTCACTCATCAGAGAAGGACGATCCGAACCACAGAGAGATGCCACGTCACACCCGGCGGGTATCGTCGAAAAGACACACAACTCGTATTGCTGAGGATCCGGAGAAACTGGAATTCAGGTCCTGAAGCTGAGACTGTCCAACAGTGCGGCCACTGTGGGAAAGACTTTGGCGGTTCTTTAAACATTTTAAGCCTAGTTGAGAAAGGACCCAGCAATTCCTTGGCCGGTGAATACCCAAGGAAATGCACGGAATGCAAATCCACGTGTTCATGCAAAAACTGACACGCACACGTCCCTAGTAGCTAACAAGTGGGAACAACCCAAATCTCCATCAGCTAACTCGTGGGCAAACAAAATGTGCTCTATGCGTACCACGGGATATTACTGAGCCATAACAGGAACGCAGTGCGACACCTGCCTCCACACGATGAATCCTGAAAACATGTGAGAGCAGCCAGATGCACAAGGTCACAGGTTATACGATTCCATTAATGTGAAATGTCCAGAGTAGGTAGACCCACAGGGACAGATCGGTGGCCGCCAGGGGCCGAGGGAGGGGGAATGGGGCTGTCTGGTGGGTGAGCACAGGACTTCTTTCAGGGCTAATCCGGATGTTCTAGAAGTGACGGGGGATGGCTGCACAACTGAAACCCACCAGACTGTACACTTTCAAGGGGTAAATTTTATGGTACGAGAATCTACCTCAATAAAAATGATCAAAAAAGAGGTAATTTCCAGTTGTTTCTAATCTACGGGTACTGAGAAAGGTACAGGTATAGGGAAATCTAGGGCTGCTCGGGGCTCCCGGGACAGAGAGAAGCGGGGAGAGTCTGGTCCCAAGCCTCCAGCTCCACATCTGGAGGAGAAATCACCACCAGATAATCTTCTTAGCTGTTAGTGGCGTTTCTTGTGGCCTCTGATTTCACCTCTGAGAACCAGACTTCCTCCTCTTTTGCCCTAAGGGCCCAATCTTCACCGTAAAGCGAGCCACGATCCTGCCCATGCTCTACGTTCTTTGACCCTTTTGTGCAGAATGTCACTTCTTGCAGCTCTGTGGGTCACCCCGTAGGTCACCCCGTGAGTCACAAGCATTTCTGACTTCCTAGGCCTTCCCACGTCTGGGAAGAAGGGCTCACTCTGGGTCTCACCTCCGAGGCTCAGCCCACCTGGGGCTCAGAGGAGAGAGCAAGAAACCTTTCCAGGCTCCCCGCACAAGTGTGCCTTTATCCCCTGGGGAGGTGAGGGCAGAGGAGAGTGGCCTGGGACAGGGAGGGCCCGGGTCCCGTTCCCCCACAGCATAGGCGCTGCTGAGTGCCCGTGGCCATGGCCAGCTTCTCTGTGGGGGGCACCTTCCTCCTCTCTGGCAAGGTCTTGCGCAGGCGACCCCGCACCACACGCTCCTTCATTCCTCTCCAAACCTCCCAGAGCCAAGCACCCTCATTTCTAAAAAGGGCCGCAAACAGGGCAAGAAAACACATCAGTCACCAAGTGAATCTCATGAGGGTTTGGAAATACTAATTCGGAAAATTCTAGGGGCCCAGAAAGCTCTAAAGCAGGAGCAAACCCCCAGACAGCCTAAGGAGAAGACCCCTTCCCGCAGGACATTCCAGCTTGCCACCCGGCCTGCGCGCCGCTCTCACACTCAGCTGTGAGTCCTGTCCCCGGCGCGGCCCGCTCACAGCCACCGGGGGACCCTGCTCCGAGGGCGGCGGCCTCTCCCTGCTCCCATGGCCTCACCATCTCAGGACGCCCCACCGGCCCCACCACACCCCGGACTCACGGGATGAGGGCTTTCTGCTGTCCCTGACAAGGCTGCGGAGAAGCCCCACGGGGTCTGACCTTGCACACAGCCGGCGGCCAGCCCCGCCCGGAGCCAGCTGGTTCTACACCCCTACATGCCCGGGGTCTCCCCGGGACCCTTCCAGGTCCATTCCACCCAGGAGCGAACGGCCTCGGGGGCTTTTGTCCCATTCAGTGACCCCAAAGCTGGCTGTTCCCGCTCACACACCAGAGTGATGGAACCAGGGAACCACCTGGGCCGGCCCCGGCAGGGGGGCCCGGGCAGGGACACAGCCCGTGGACCTCCAGGGCCCGTGGACCTCCAGGGCCTGTGGGCCTCCGGAGCGGCTCTGCAGGGGGCCGGCGCAGTACTCACTGGGCACCGCCTTCTCGTAGCACACGCCTTTGTAAAAGCAGCAGCCTAGCTCCTTGCAGCGGTCCCTGGTGACGTTGTAGTCACAGATGTCGTAAAGAGGAATGTCGCACACTGGAAAGCAGACACACAGCCATCAGCACGAGAAGAGCCCCCCAGGAGTTCCAGGCCCGAGGGCTGGGAGGGGGTGGGGGTGGGGGCCTGTGGTGTTTTTAATCATGCATCATCGGATCCGACTGGAAGGTCTGAATGAGATTCTGAACAGAATCACAGCCCGCGAACTCCAGAGAGGGACGCGGGGCCCTCTGACCGCTAAGGCCATCGCGCGTCTCTGCAGGGCCCGCCGGGCTCCGCGCGCTGCGACAGAAACGCAGAACGGAGACCTGGTGCGGTGGATGTCGGGGCGCCGGGCGCACCGCGAGCTCCGGTCACCGGGACGCACACGGGGAGAGGATTAGCAGCTCAGGCTGAAGAGGATTCCAGAATTCAAAAGTCGATTCAGAAGGACTGAACGTAAAATGTCAGCTTTGAGCAAAAGCAAGCAGGCGAGGACCCGGACCGCAGGCGACCCGTCTCCGCGCCGCTCGGCCCCGGCTACTGACGCGCTTCCCGCTGGAGGACACGGGAGTCCCCTGGGCAGGCAGCAGCGTCTGGCCCGACCCAGCTGGGGTTCCTGGTGCGAGGGGAAAGGGAGGCGGCGGCCTCCAGGACACCCAGCCCTTTCTCCAGCACTGACAGTCCTTCAGACACGGGGGCTCCGGAGAAACCCACCGTCCCTCCTACTCCTTCCCGAGATGCGCAGCCAGAAAGCCACTGCAGACACGGCAGCACCGGGCCGGGCAGGGTCAGGGGACGAAGCCGCCCGCGGTCACCCTCCTGCACCACTGCCTCTCCCAGAGCCCGGATCGCTGGCCAGGTAGGGTTGGCCTCCCCTGCTTCCCAGGGTCATCCAGTGCTCAGTCGCCCTGCAAGCCATCCTTTTAAGGTATGCCAGCCGTGCCCAGGTTTGCCTCAGGTGGGGTCCGGGCTGCACGGAGCCCGCCCAGGCCCTCGTGGTGGCGACATGGGGAGCACAGCCACCACCGTACCCGCGGCAGCTCCCACACAATTGAGAGCAAGGACCCCACAAGATGGCAGCCAGCGTGGTAGCAAACACCAGTGCACTCAGCCCTTTCCACCTTGTCCAGAAAGTTCCAGGAGACCCAAGACCATGCAGCTGAGCAGGAGAGCTGGGGTTCCCATCACCGCACTGTCTTCACAGGGCCAGGGGACCGAGGGGTCTCGAAGGTGCTCCGTCATGACCAAGGATCATTCCAGCCAACAGCACGGGCAGCAAACAAGCTGTCGAGGCCTATGTTTCTTCATAATGTGTATTTTCTTCCATGTCACTCCCCACATGGGAACACAGGGGACTGGGACTTCCCACTCTGGCTGCTTTCACAGAAGAGTGTGGAAGAGCAGTCGGTCCCCAGAGCACCAGGGCAGGAGGTCAGTCTTCTGAGCTTGGCCAGAAGGCACCTGGCCTTCTTTCCACCACGAGACCCTAGCCCAGGGCTATCATCCCCGGGGGTGCTGCTCAGTCGGGGGTCGGGGGACCCACTGGCTCGCTCTCTGCCCTCAACAGGACACCGTCTCAATGGCGTGGAACTGAGCCCCGGGGCCGGCACCCTGCTTTGCTAGGTGGACTTGAGATGTGCCCCCAGCAGCCCTTCGGTCTCCCCACACCTGCACAGCAAGCAGCTGCCGGGCACAGCGAGCTGGGGTACGGTGGGCAGAGGAGAAGACGGCCAGGCCCCCGCTGCCTGCCCCGGCCAGCCCGTCTGAGGCGGCCGTCTGTCCCCTCCGGACCTCACTTGCTCCTTCATGCGGTTTGTCCGCTCCCAGGCAAGCCTTCAGCGTCACCACCCCTGCCCCGGCTGACAGCAGGAGGACCGCCCAGACGCGGGGGAACTGAAGCCCACCCCTGAGGACAGGAACGCCGGGCAGGCAGCGCTGCTGGGGGTGTGCCAGGGTCCCCACAGAGTTAACACCGCCTTCCCCGGCCCCCCTGCCGCCCACCTGCCCACCTGCCCCCCACCTGCCCATCCCCCACACCTGCCCAGGCCCCAGGGGCAGTGCCCTGCGGAGGGAGCCTGCAACAGCAGGACACCACGCCTGGCCGGAGGAAGGCTGCCGGCAGGTGCTGGACAAACCAGCGGTCGTCTCGCGGCTTAGCAACAAGTCTCAGGGCAGAAAGGGAAGAGCCACATCGAGATCTGCAGGGGTGACAGAGCCGCACCATCACTTGCTGGCCTTCACTCCCTGCCGCAAACTGGACAACTAGCAGTTTAGGGTCAAAATGCAGGTGGGTCAGGGTGAGCCCGGGGAGCAGGGCCCTGCTGCAGGTCAGCGAGGACAGGGAAGACGACCTCCCGTCCCAAGCAGGTTAGCGCAGGCGGCACCCCAGCTTTCCTTGGTAAACCTGAGTGACCAACCTGCGCCAGCCCAGTCCTGGAGAAGAGGGCGGGCCCTGCTCTCCAGCCCCCCCACCCCGGGGCCACCGGTCTCACAGCCTGGACGTAGAGGCGAGGCAGGCTGTCCGTTCCCAGGCCCGGACAACACACTGGCCCCCACACAGGTGCTTCTGCCAGGAGACTCGAAGGGGCTACTCCAGACCAGCCCTCTCTGCAGCCCACGAAGTGCCCCCAGGTGCAGGCCACCTGCCTCCTGTGTCCTGGGCCTTAGGGATCAGAAGCCACACCTCTCCAGTGAGCTCCCCCAGCCTGGATTGGAGCTCGGGCCCAGGCCTGGGGTCTCGAGCCAGACCTACTGACCTCCGTGTCCCGGCTGCCGTGTATGACGGAGCCCCCCAGACTGGCCCCAGGAAGGGCGTCCAGAGCAAGAGAGCCCAGTCCCCAGTGGATTCCTGCCGAGCAGCAGGAAAGCTGCGTCTCGCTGAAGCTTGGCCAGCCCAGAACCCTACCCGGTCAGCCCAGGTTCCAAACCAAATATAGGAAAAAATTTTTAGAGTAACAAACAAAGAAACCAAAATATTTTTCCTTCTATTTTCTTATCTTTCATCACAAAAATAACGTGTGCAGACAAGCCCCCTTGAGAAGAAAAATTTAGTCGCACGCCAATGTGCATGGTAGGAACGGCCCTTCCCTCCTCGGCCATGCAGGGCACCCCCCGTGTGGACCTCCGTGGCCACACACGGACGTGCACACACGCGGACCCCCAGCCTCACGGAGCCACTGCCCTGGTCCCCCCTGGCACCCCATAGGAGTTTCTGACCGCAGACCCCGGCCGCCCGGGATGGGGGAGGTGGGCTTTCCTGTTGGAAATACGTTCTCCGTAAGAGGAACTTGCTCTCACAATAAACATTTTGAGACAGACGTGTCCAAGCGGCACATCAGAGGGAAACATCTTTGACCCCGGACCCCGGGAGCCAGCTGCACGTGTTTCTGACCCCGAACACCCGGGCTCAGGGGTCTCTACGGGGACACCTGCACTTAAGCGAAGGCTGCACGGCATTCCCCGCATCCCTTTGCCCTCTTCCCTGGCTCAGCCTGGGGGCCGACCGCCACCACTGCGGGGTGAGACGGGCCCCGCAGCCCTTCCCCGTTACCTGCAAATTTCTTCAGGAGGTGCGAGGGCGATTTCTTGAATTCGGGTGCGTATCTCATTGTAACAGTCGGAGGGCAGACGAGGGGTCAAGGGAACCTGGGAGAGAGAACGGGTTAGCATCGATGGGGCCTCACGGGGGCTGGGGGAGGACTGGTGGCTGTGGTCGGTGCGGGAACAGAGGGGCCGGCAGCATGGGACTGGGGTCTCACCTGGCAACCATGTCCCCAGCCAAGCGCCCTCAGCCGAGCAGTCCTGTTACACTCCAAGAGGACAACCTTGGCTCAAACGAGAAACCGGTACCTCTTCCTTCCACTGCTCCCACCAGTGGAGCGTGGAGCCAGTGGCAGCCCTGCCCTATCCGCTGTGATGTCACACAAGCCCATGACATCACACAGACGGGGCAGGGCGGTGGCACTGGCAGCTGGAGGACAGACGGGGTTCTCACAGGGCCGAGGGGGAGTGAAAGGGCCCCAAGTACAAGGTGTGGGGCTGCGAACCCCCCACCCAAGACCCTTTCCTGCAGGACACCCAGGCCTGACTTCGCTCCTGGGTTGTCCTTCATAGGGTGTCCACCTTTGCTGGGACGCCACAGTGAGCAAAATAGGCAAACCCCAACCCTTAGGGAATATCCCCCAGAAGGAGACTGACCACATCAAGTCAGGCATGTGTTACGGGAGGAAAGCAGAGCACGGAGCAGGGGCTGATTCTCTGCTTGGGCAGGGTAAGCAGCATCCTCGGGCCAAGGCAGCCTGTGAGCAGTGTGCAGAGGAAGTGAGGGAAGGCGTACAAGCCTGAAGCAGCAGCCAGTGCAAAGGCCCTGGGGTAAGTCAGGCCCGCCCAGCGTGATTAAAGAAGAAGCCATGCATTTGGGACACCGGAGGATCAAGGGGACCAGTCTGGCCGGGGCTGAGGTCCCAGGGGTGTGACAAGCAGCCAGTGGGCTTGAAAGCCATCTGTGTGTCTTGGAGAAGTAGCCTGCTGGGGTCACAGAACCTGGACGAGGCAGTCTCGGCGGGGTGGGGGCTCCAGAAGAGGAGGGGAGGGAGGTCTGTGCCCCGTCTAGAGGGGTGTGGGAGGAGCAAGGAGGCGCAGGTGCCAGGTGACTGTCCGTCTCCCATGCCGGGGCCTCTGGGCCAAGGAGCAGGGGCCACGGGGGAGGGCTGGGTACCGGCAGGTGGGAAAGAGGACAGAGGCCACGGCAGGAAGGCTGTGGAGACCACGAACGGCCAGCCCCCAGGGTTGAGGGGCTGCCTCGGTGCCAGAGACAGCCCAGGGCAGCGAGCGGGGCAGGAGTCAGGGCAGCCTTATGCTGACACCTGTCCCTGGGACCCCAAGAGCAGGAACCCAGGAAGATGCGGGGGACAGCAAACCGGGACAACCAGGCCACAGTGGAGCAGAGGGTGCGGGGGAGAGGGGCACAAACACAGCCGGGGGGCCCACGGGGGGCGGGGGTGGGAGCCGGGCCCCCAGCCAGAGCAGCCCGGAAAGCCTGGGGTCTGGCGGGGAGCCTGCAGGTCCGGCAGTGCCCGTCCCTCCCACGGCTCACGTCACAAGGAAGCAGGCTTTGGTCCCTCATCATCAGCCATAGGACCTGGCCTCCTCGGGCCATGATCTCCTCGTCCGTAGCACGAGGGTGATGACCCAGCGCCCAATGTGTCGCCGGCGCCCGCTCCATGGTAGCACCCATGTGCGGAGGGCTTCTAACAGCCCCACACGCGAGCCTGGTACCCACGGCCTGCAACTCGGGCCAGACGCTTCACCACACAAAGTGCCCCGTTGGTGGCTTCAGGGCCCCCGCAGAGTCTGCGACCATCACGACCCACCGCAGAACGTCTGCCACAGCCCAGGGAGAAACCCCACAGCCGCGCAGTGACCCGCCCCTGCCCCCCCATCACTGCACTCGGCCCCCTGCCGGCGAGGCCCCCCGCGCTCAGCCGGCGGACCGCTGCGAGCACAGGCAGCGCGGTCTTCCGTGTCCGGCCCTCCACGGAGCAGCAGTGTCGGCGCTGGGCTCCCCTGGCGGCTGGACCCTCGCCTCACTTCCCCTGCGGGGCCGGGGCCGCCTAGCAGCCGGGCAGCACGAAGCTCGGCCAGAGCCCGTGGGCCAGCGCTGAGTCCCGTTCCCCCCTGGGGACAAGCGACCCCACTGATCTCACTGCGTTTCAGCTGAGACACGTCTGCTGCTGCCAACGGTGACGCCTTGCTGGGGGGAAGCGGGGCTACTGTCACGGCTTCCCTCAAACAGCAAGAGTGACACCGGGACCCATGACAACCGCTGAGAACTCCAACTCCTGACCCTTTAGTGAAGCCGCAGCAGACTCCGCTGCCCTGGGCTGGGGGACCCGCACGCCACCGTCCTCACCCTGCAGCGCTGCCGGCAGGGCAGGGAAGGGCAGGGGCCACGTCGGCCCCGCAGGGCGGGCCTGGGGCGCGCTAGGAGTCTCTCCAAGACGGGGGGGGGGGGGGGGGGGGGCAGCCAGGGCCACGGAGGGCGCAGAGTGGCCCAGACACGAGGAGCCTCACCTGTGGGCACGGGCAGGGAGCGGGGGCAGAAGCGGGGGAGGCAACGGACGGGTCTCCCGAGAGGCCCGTCTGCCCAGAGGAAGAAACAGCCGGTGGCCGGAGGGGGAGCCCAAGGACTGTAGCAGCTTCGTAAAACCGCGCGTAGAAGCCGGACGCTGGGATCTGCCGCGTTTGCAAAAGGAAACCAGGGCTTCCCTCAACTGCCTTTATTTATTTATTTATTTATTTATTTGGAAAAACTATAAGCATAAGATCATCAAGTCATTTCTAAAACGCCTTCTAGGAATCTGGCAGATTTTATCAAAATTAAAAGACACAATGTTCCCAGAAAGGAACGCTGTCGCGGTAGCACTCGCCGGCTTGCACGCAGGACACTGCCTGCCCTTCCCCGGCACCGCCCGTCGCTGGGGCGTTCGCGCCGCCCTCCGGCGAGGGGGAACATACTGAAGTAGGCGACGACCGTGGTCTGCCCCTTTCAAGCCCCCTTCTTCCTACCCAGGTGTCCGATCCACCGCAGACTTGCTACGATGGGGAGCGGCGGCCATTCCATCCCACGGGGCTTTCAGAAAACGGCAGAAAAACACAATCCACGTGCTCTCCTGTGGGGGTAATAAAACCACCCATGTCTGCACTTGCTGGACAGAACGCAGGGAGACACGAGCCCCGTCACCCTGGTCGTTGCCCTCGTGGAAGCAGGAGAGGCTATCCACCTCGGTCCCTCTGCGTCTCCCCCACATGCAGGTGTTACTGTGGAGACGAGCACAAAAAATACAAATGTCCCCCCGCAAGGTAAACAACTGAGCGACACAGGCCCGATGGGGCTCACACTCCATCACAACGCAGATCCCCACAAGGGACTTCTGCACGACCCATTCCAGCTGGAACGAACGGAAATCCTCCCAACCCTGGCCACCAGCTGCACTGGGGTTCCCGGCGGCCGGGTGTCGGGCACGGCCCTGTGTAGAGCCGGGCACACGGGCACTCTGGGCCGCGGCCCTGTTCCAGGGACAGCCTGCCACCCCATGTCCCCGGCTCACGGCCAGGCTCTCAGCCACCGCTCTGGGCCGTCGCAAGCCAGGGGCATGGCCGCGGGGATGGCCCGACCTCCGGAGGGCCGGGGCACTGGCAGAAGCGAGCCACCCGGCGGAGCACCGGCACGGAGCATGACCGCGCTCCGCAGGACCCGCGCGCCATCACCGTCCCCGTAAGATGTCGGGGAAAGAGGAGTTGCCAAGTCAACTGACAGTTTTCCTGGACCCTAGGGACTGGGAGGTGCACTGCTCGGCTCCTCCCTGAAGGGCAGGAGCTCGGGGAGAGAAGGTGCACACGGGTTCCAGCCCGGACCAGGCGGCCGCTGGGAAACTGTGCCAGGACGGACGGGACGGGGAAGGCCTGCGCTCTAGCTCGTGAGCAACTTGCCGGCGTCACGCGTGTCCCTGAAGCACACCCCAGACGTCCTGAAAGCCGCCTTCGGTCGGCCCAGCCGCCAGGTGGGCTACCGCGTGTCTCTAGGATGAAAGTCCTTGTTCCACAGACGGCGCGGGGCCGCGCCTCATGGCACGGCTGTCCCTCCTCCTCCTCCCCTACAACCTTCCTTTTCCTAATCGGATGTATCTTCAGACAGTCCCAAACCCGAGATTTTAAAGCCAAACGTGTTTTCGGACCCCAAAAATTAACACCGAAACTCTTCGAGAGTTAAGTCAGAATAAAGCGCGGAGGAAACGTGCACGAATCACCACATCACAGGACGGAAAGGGACGTCGCGTAAGGACAGTCCGTTAATGATCGCAGCCATGGAGCGCGAGCAGTCCCGGCCTGGACGGTCGGGCCTTCACGCGACCGGGCGCCACAGCTGTCAACAGGGATGCCGTGCGTCCCAGGGCCCCAGAGTGCGGCAACAGCGGATGCAGACCAGCCCCGAGGCGCCCCCGTCCCAGGGCCTGGTGCACACGAGAGGCATATGCCGGAAGCCCCGAAGGACAGTCTCCACCACCTCACCTCATCGTGGTGTAGAAATGCCAGCGTGTGGCCCCCTCGCCCTTGGGGCAAACAGAGCCCCTCCACCCACCACCACCAATACGCTGCCCCTACCCCGGGAAGGTCAGCAACGGAAGTGGTTTACGAGGGGGCAGGTTTATAGAAAGAACAGCTCTCAGACTCTGCACCCAAAAGGCCTAGTGCACTACTAGATCTGTGGGGGGAGAGGGGAGCCCGCTGCACCAGCACCCCTACGATCCTGTCCGGGCGGGTCGAGGGAGAAGCACGCACGTGCCCACTCGGCGCTTCAGTCAAGCTGAGGCAGGTTTAGGAGACCCGTCTTGGGAGTGGCCGGCAACAGGGCCCATCCCAGAGAGGTGGAGAGGTCAGGGCGAAGGCCGTCCTGAGTTCAGGACCGCAGACCTCGGCACCCTCCACACGGTTTTCTACGGCAAGGTCTTCCCCATCACCCAAACCACCGTAAAACAAGGCTTCCCCCCACAAGGCTCTCTCTGCTAGTCCTAGCACTAGGAACCCACATGCCAAGTGCAGAAGCTGCGAGTTCTACCACAAAGGCCACACGAGGACGGGTCGGTGCTGGGCACGCGCACACCTGCTGGGCTGGCAGCCAGGGGGCCAGTCCAGCAACTGCCCGCCGGCAGCGGAGGGGCGGGCGCGTGCTCAGCCCTGACCTGCGCGAGAACACCGGCAAGCACAAGGGCAGAGTCCCAGAGCCACCCAGGTCCAAGGCGTCAGAGACCCCGACGCAGTCACAGGGTCCCCCACCGGGTGCCACACGGCTGTATGGAAGTCTGTAGCGCTACTGTTTGTTTTTAAAGACCAAACACTCGTTCTAGAGAACAGGTTCCCTGCGCTGGAAGCCGACCTCTTCAGCAGAAGGGAGCAGACAGCGCAGCTCCCAGGACGCGGTGTCCTGCCCGCAAAGCAGAGTGGGCTGGCACCACGGTTGCAGTTCCTGCCAGGGGCTCTCAGGTTCCCGTGTCCCCAGCCCAGAGAGGTCAGCGGCACTGGGCGCAGCCGGGCTTCCTCCCTGCCCCACTGTGGTTTAGGTGTGGGCGGAATGAACCCGCACTTACACAGACGACTTTAGGCAGAATTCATATTGCTTTATTCTCACTGGAGGAGGAAAACCTTTTCCCCAGTGAGCACGGAAGGCTTGCTGCACACTCATGGTAAAGAGGTCGGGGCTCACAGAGGCCTCACAAGGACTCGCACCTGGCACCCACCAGGTCAGCTCCCGGGATCCCTAGCATGCCTTCCTCGGCCCTGCGACACGCGATAAATAATAGTTTATTTACAGGTTCTGGCAGAGCTCGCGCTCGCGGGGCAGGGAGACAAAACAGTGCATTCTGTCCCCTTACTGAACCGGCCTCCACGGACAAGCCTGTTCGCCCCCAGCGCAGAGAACGCAGGCTGACGAGCCGCGGCCTCCTGCGGCAGACCAGCGCGGACGCCGGCGGCTGGACACGGTGGTGCGCAAGGGCCTCGTCGGGGCGGTGGCAGAAGCCAGAGTCTCCCTCACTGGGCGCGCCGGCGGCAGCAACACTGCTTCAGCAGAGGGCTTTCAGGGGTGTTAGGTGTCGGTGCGGGTACAAACAAGACCGCGTGGGCACACCAAAGCAGGTCCTTTCTGAGCACACGGGCCACGCTGGAGAGCCAACAAGGCGTCCGGCAAGGCGTCCCAAGCACCCTCGCCCCGCTGCCTGCCGTGAGCACACGACTGCGACTTGCTGTTGGTGGGACCAGGAAAGGTCGGGGGGAGGGAGCTCTAACACAGGTGATCAGCCCGGACACAACAGCCATGGGTGTGCATTCAAAATGGAGGGTTTATAAGAAACGTGTATGTACGATTATTCATACAGATCAATAAAAGCCTGAAACACCAGGATTTGTAGTCACCGCACTTATTGCAAAATGAGGTAATTGAGATGTTAACAGTAAAATTGATGCAGTCCAGCCCTCAGGGTCTAACCCTTGCGTCTGGATTCTTCAGGACGGTGTGACCATGTCTATTTGCGGGATAAACTCTGTCTTTTCTATGCCCAGAAAGATGACTTCTGTCCAGCCCTGCCCCGTAGCCCTGAAGGTCCCCCCTGGCGAGGCTGTGGGGCCCCCCGGCCGGGGCTCCTTGCCGGTCTTGGCGGAAGAAGCAACGACGCTCCTCAGAGGTTGGTCTCGTCCCAGGCGGGGTCGTTCATGTTCTTGAGAACTTTCCTCACCAGCTTCTCCAGGTCTTTGCGGGCTCTCTGCTCCTCTTCGAGAGACTTCTTCATCTTTTTGTTATCCTGCAAACGAAGCAGACCACAGGGGACTGAGTGGGCACAGAGGAGGACCTGTCTCCCAGGCGTGGTCCCAGGCTGGAACCTGCCACATTCCCAGACGCTCCTACGAGCAGAACCCGTCACAGAGGGCAGCGCAGCCCGCACTCCGGGGCGAGGGGTCTCCGCGTCACACACGGAAGCACGGCAGACGGTTACAAGAGCGACAGCGAGCATCTTCCCACATCTGCGCAGACCTGACGGCCCTCCTAGAGAAACACGGAGCGGCAGCCGCAGGGCGTGAGCGAAGGGGCAGAGCCTGCCTCACGCACACCGGCCCCACCACCCCGAGGCGCGCAAACACGTACCCACTGTTGACGGTCCCTTCAAACTCGCAGAAGCGTGCGGAAGCCGTGGGGCCGCAGTCGCATCAGCTAGTGTGCGTCAGACCCAGACGGCGCCGCACCCCAACCCCCTGCCTCGCGTGCAGGGGCTCACGACGCACCCCTCGGAGACACACACCGGTGTGCGATGTGCTTTACCCAAAATACGCAAAATATACTTGGTCACTTAGCCAAGGTCACCCGACTTAAGAACAAGAGCCATGGGCTCCGCCAGCAGGTGCTGGGGAATCCCAGCAGGATTTTCAGGTGTTGCTGTTTTTTTTTAAAAAAAGATTTTATTTATTTATGTGGGGCACCTGGGTGGCTCGGTGGGTTAAGCCGCTGCCTTCGGCTCAGGTCATGATCTCAGGGTCCTGGGATCGAGCCCCGCGTCCAGCTCTCCGCTCGGCAGGGAGCCTGCTTCCCTCCCCCTGCCTGCCCCTCCGCCTGCTTGTGGTGTGTGTGTGTGTGTCTCTCTCTCTGTGTCAAATAAATAAATAATCTTTAAAAAAGAAGTTGAATTTATTTATTTATTTGACAGAGAGACAGAGAGAGAGAGCACAAGCAGGCGGAGAGCGGCAGAGAGAAGGAAACAGCTCCCTGCATCTCCCCACAACGCAGGGCTCGACCCCAGGACCCTGAGATCATGACCTGAGCCAACAACAGAGGCTTAACCCACTGAGCCACCCAGGCGCCCCCATTTTTAGAGGTTTTACGTGAGGATGCCAACAGCACAGTACAAAGTCTGAACAGGTCCCTTTAAGAATTCATTTCCTAGTCTGTCCCGCTCACCAGGGACCAAACTGGCCCGGGAGCACAGAGGACGTCCAAGGACACCCTCGGAGTCCCCGCGCACAGGGACAGACAGCCTTGCTTTTCCTGCGGCGCTTTCCTCGGGCCCCGTGACAGAGGAAGGAGCCGGTTTGGACTCACCTGTCTCAACTCCTGGACTTCATCCCTTAGCGCGTAGACCGTGTCAACGAGGCTCCTGAAACAGAGAATGGGACGAACACCTGAACCAGGACAGGAGTGAGGAGGGCGCAGGGTAGGGCGCCCCAGGAGGCACACCCGCTCCCTGCCACTAACCGAGCCGTGCCGCACGCCGGGCCGTAGCCTGGGAAAGCCTAGCACCCAGCCCGCACCTCCGGCGCCCACGTGCCCGCCCTGAAACGCTGGGGGTTGCTTACTTCTCCTCGATCACCGTCTGACCGTTACTCTTGGTTTCTTCAACTATCATTTTCTCCTCCTCTGGAAGCAAAACTTGGGGAGCAGACTCTTTGCGTGAACCTAGGTCATTAGAACAAAAACACAAACAAACGCACAGGTGAGCGCCGTGGCAGAACCGGAAACCTGACTCGACAACACGACTTAAACGTTCTATCAAACCCCGGGGAGCGCGTGTTACAGAACTTGCTAGATACAACACGGAAGGGCAGCTTTTTACCCATTTTCCCCCGCTTCTGCCTAGCGAACTCTGTCCTCCTCACGCCTAAGGCATCTAGACAGAAGGAAGCACTGGCCTTTTGGTGATTTATTAAGCTTCGGTTCCTGAGTCAGGATCATGGAGCTTTTAAATCCTGAAATCTTCCACAGGTAGCAAGGTCCTGACCCCAGCGCCCTGGATGTTTTGGAATAAATACCAAAAAAATTGGGAGGGAACATCCAAATCAATTAAAAGTTGAGGCAGTTTAGGAAGATGGGTCAGGCAGGGGCACGCATGCCGAGTGCGCATCAGTGCGAACAGGAGGCGAAATGTTCAACTCTAGAGCGACCGGGAAAAATGAAGACAGAGACACGTGGTTTAGAAAGACGGATTTATTACTCCTTTCCTGAAAGCCTCCTCTGACAACCCCTGGAACGCACACACGTCTCCCACCAGAAGGCGGTGAGCGGCGGACGACGTCGCAGGGCCGTGTGCGCCATGTCACCGGGGCCCGGTCCCAGGAAGCGAGCGCTGGGGGGGGTACCGGAGAAACTGGGAAACCCACATATCTCACAGATAAGCAAGCAGACTCAAATCTTCCTCTAAGGACACAGAAGAGAAAATGTGAGGTAGTGCTCTCCCGAAAGCTCTCCGGCCCACAGCTTGTACTTTGGAAGAGTGTCCGATGCGAATCTGAGGGGCGACTCCGCCACAGAACAGGAACGCCTACAAGTGGTATTCTGACAGACATTTCCCCGTTAAACACACGCACGTGGGGTGTGAGCTGCTAGCGGGTTACAGACACGCTGGTACGACTCGCCTGCCTCCTGGTTTCCCTCTGGTTTGCCTTCCGCAAAGTTTGCCAAACTCTAACACGGCTGTGCCTCCTCACACCATGCATTCAGGACAATGATTTCCTTAAAGACGGGGTTAAAAGAATAGTTTCAGCAGCATTTTTGTGTCCGCTTACTCTCCTCTGAGCACGATTAACAATGACCATCAAAGCTGGATGGCCACAGGGCTCCATCGTTTCTACGGCAGCACGCCACAGGGAAGAGGGCCGGAGTCTGCTGGCCACGGGGCCTCGGCCTCGACTCCCTGCTGCCATCTGCACATCTCCACGACCTGGTCCGTCCCCGCCACAAAGCGCACCATGGAACGTGACGGCAGGACGTGGACCACCTCCTCCTCTGTCACCCAAACAAGAGAAGATGCAACTCCGGGCAAGCGAGTCCGCTTGTGTCCCATGGCACATCTCTACATTTCCGTCCCCAGGAAGGAAGGGCCCCTGGGCGCGCCAGCAGCTTCAGTACTACGATGAGCCGGAGCACGTGGGGCCCCGTCACAGGCCACAGCAGGCCAGTGCGTGGGGGGTGCGTCTGGGCACGGCTGTTCTGGCACTCACCCGTCACTACCAGGGAGTGGGACGTGTCGCTCTGCTGTGCCCCTAAGGGGCAGCCCCCGCCAAACCCTGTCACAGTCACCCACCGGTGTACAGGAGAATCACTGTTCAGAGGGCAACATCCTTCAAGACACGGCTCCTGAGAGGGACACGTCTTCTAAGACCTCACTATGCTGAGAGTCGGCCTCCTGGGAGATCGCCTGCTCCAGGGGCCACGGCTCTGCACGGGACCGCAGGCACGGCTTCTTCTGAGCCCTTCTGGGGCTTCTGGGCCACCCGGGAAAATAGCGTTGAGGAAGGAAACTGGGATGTGAGACAGATACGGGAAAGAGAGCTCAGCGGTCCCAGCCGAGGTAAGGATTCTGAAGGTCGCTTCCAAGACACCCAACGGTCACCTCTGTTTGCATCAGGAGAGTTAGTTCATGTGCTGTTTTCCCCAGAAAAACAGAAAGGGATTCCTAAAAACTCGAATGTGATGTGTGGAAAAAAACGAATTCAGTGAATTTTCACCGTGAAAAGAGGTCATGGGTCAACTTTAGCCGACTCCTAACTGCCCCGCCACCTGCTCCGTGCGACAGACAGATCGGGCACCCCCACGTCTGCCACCGCCACTGGGAACACGACGTCTCATTAGCTCATCCATGTGACGACGCGACAGGACGAGAAGCTCGCCGGCTTCCGCGCATCTCTCCAGCTGTTTCCACACCTTGTAGCTTCAGCCTGCTGACGGGAGGCGCCCCCAGCGTCAAGCAGCAAGAGAAGCAAGGGACAACTGCATCGTAAGAACACGGGTCAGCGGCTGCCCCGTCCCGCACGAGACGGGGAGCCCGGGGCTCAGAGCAGAACGGAGCTAGCCAACTCTGCAGAGCTGCTCTGAGAACTTAAGAATCACATTTAATATCTTTTACCAGGTAAAATCACAAAGACGGAAGTCTTAAATTCTATTACGTAATGTGACATCAGAGGACTAACAGCCTGTGACAAGTGGTCAGAGGGTCGCATGCTGTGACGGTTATTTTTGGACAGACACTGAGGACACACTAGAATTTATCACATGAACGGAAATTTGAGAATGTTTAGGGAGCATGTATGGACTTAATGGCTCGGCTTGTAAAAGTCACTTAGCAGCCTGCAGAGGAATCCGTATGATGCTAATGATGTTCCTACTTTCACTGGTACATTTTCTAAAAGGACAGAAAACTTAGTTTTTTCAGAAAAGTGAATAAAGGAATGTTCTCCAGCCAGGTTTATAAGTAAGTTGGTTCTTACAGAAAGAGCCAAATGTTACAAAGCAGAATGAACAAGTCACCTTCACGGTCATGTGGGTACTCTGAGGGGCCACAGCACGTCTTCCCTGAAGCACTTAGTTGGGAAAAACAAGAGAACCCGCAAACAATGTTCTGTCACTTTATTTAAAATCCTCTAAGAGGGGCTGAGACACAGAGAAGGGGTTCATGATGGCTCCAGACACTCAAGGCCTGTAATTCCAGGAGATAATGGGGTACAAGCGCTGACAATATACGTCCGTACGAGGACCTCCCGGGGCGGGGGGCACTGCTCCAGGCCCCTGGAGGGAGCGTGGGCCCTCACGGGGAGGCTCGCGTGGGCCGCCCCTGCAGCGGCTCGGACAGCTGCGGACACGAGCGTCTTCCCTCCCACCCCCCGGCGTGCAGACGGTGCCGCACCCCGGCGGCCTCGGCCGTCTCATCTGTGCCGTGTGGGGACTGCCGTCTGGACTTCTTGAAAGCAGCCGTGCGGCACCCGGCTCACCGCCCACCCGAGCCACCATCAGTGGGGGGTTCCCCTGCGCTAACGTCGTGTAAACCGGATGGCACGGTCCTCCTCAAGCCTCAGATGCCGCCGCGGCTGGGGGGACATTTAGCTGTCCCTCCACCACCGGACACGTGGGCTGCGCGCCTCACTGCTTTGGAAACTGCTGAGGCTACGGCCACCTCGGGAAGCCCACAGTGCACATGGGGCACGCTGAAGGTTTTCACCAGGTGTGCAGTAGAAATACCCACTTACTTTAATTCGGCATCTCCTCAAGTCACCTGAGTGCCGAGCCTCGTCTCAGCAACATTCCGCAGTGGTGTGTGTCACGGTTTAACAGGAGTGCCGGACGAGCCCGGAGGCCGGTCTGCACCTCGTGTGACAAGCGCACAAGTGCTGGCTGGATTCGCTGCTCGCAGGCACGGGAGCGAACGCCATGCAACGGTAACGGACGCAGCAGCCCAGCATTTATTTCTCCAGCTGGAGGGCTCCCAAGGATGGGTCTGCAGATGCCCGGGATCCGGCCACGGAGGCCCACGGACAAACACATCAGGGCAGCTGCACCCTGCCCACCCCCCGCCCCGCAGGGGTCGCTCGGAACCACGCAGTGGGAGACGGGAAGGAGTGGGTGGCCTGGGGACCCAGGGTTGTGATCTACAAGCTGGAGACACGCAGAGACCTGTCCCCTACAACGCCTGCACCCCTTGGAGCACCGTGGGACCTAGCGAGCGCCCGTATGGCATGGAGGCCTTGCCTGGGCAGCACAGAGCAGGGCACTAAGCCCAGGGCGCCTCTCCACGGTCAGATGAGACCGCCGCCCGACTGGACACACTGACAGAACACACGGCTCGGTCAACTCCGGGGCACACGCATGGGGGCATGCGCGTGTGTGTACGTGCAGTGCAGTCAGCCTGCGTGGGAAGCCTACACGTGTTTGTCGGCTGTCAACATTCATGGCATAACTCCCGAAATCCTTAAATTCATAATCTTTCTAAAATCTGTACCTAATTATACTCAACTGTGACAACTCTCAGAATGAAGGAAGATATTACAACTTATAGAAACCTAGTAGAATCTCTCCCAAAGGTCATTTGTTACTTATGGTTATCACAGGAGTAACTTTTTCCTTAGGAAAATGGGAGGCATTCTCTTTGGAAACAGCCTGTCTCTGTTCCCCATCTGACCTGCCCCCGCCCGGCGCTGACCAGTCCTTTCACTTCTCAGCCAGCTGGGCACCCACTTGATGAAACAAAGATTAAAACTGACATTAGTCTTAAAAAAATAAACCATTTTTTTGCTTTGTTTTCCATTTATGCACAAAAAAATCAAGAGTGCCTCTTTCTGAAGACAAGCTTCCCAGTGAGCGAAACTTAAAAAGGGGCGGAAAAGAGGAAATAAAAGCACGTCAGGAGTCACCCTGTGCTGTCTACAATGTATTTCATCTACGAACGTGCACATTTCTTGATCAAAGCAGAGAGACAGGGTCCCATGGCCTCGCCTTCATCTGGAAGACATCACCCAGGAGAGGAGCCAAACCCCACGCAGCGCCAAGCTAGGCTACTCCCCCACCCCCCAGGTAACAGATATTAAAAGCCACAGGCTAGCAAATGCAAAATTTATTTCAACTGTACATAACAGATTTTTTTTTTTTTTATAAAACAAACACTTCATTGCCATGTGCAACCACAAACAATATGCATACTGTACAATACAATGCAACGTTCCGGTGTACATCCAACGGGGTCTTCAACGGCGGTCACCCACTGGAAATGGCTTTCCCATTCACAGAGAAAAAGCACAATATAGAGGTTCTTTTTCAAGGTCTTACACCACTATATACATGTTACTGTGTTTTGGCAATTTTATGCAAAACACAATATAGCTTATATACTGTGGCAAGGGTAAATTCAAGGTCAACATCATGTAGCCCCGTGGAAGGCCTGGGCCGGCTGCCGCCCACCTTTGGGTTCAGGGTCCGCACCCGCACACTGTGACACTAACCGCGCATGCGGCCAGCACGGAGCTGCCCCAGGCAGACACCATGTCAACGTGACTGGAGCTCCAGAGAGGGAAGGTCTCCACCCTCTGGGGCCACGTCATCACTGCCCCCCAGGGACCACCTTGAGGCGTGGCACTAACACTTCCAACCAGGTCACCACAGCGACTAGGGATATTCGAAACAAGCCCGACTGAGCAGAAGCCGGCGTGCTGCAGTGCGGCCGTCCCAGAATCAGCACGATCACCGCGCACGTGGCCATGGCCGGCCCTGAAGGACTGGCAGGATGGTGTCACACTGCAGTGGACGGGACACGAGAGGTCTCCAGACCACCACCAAACGACACTGGGTGACACAGTATCGTGGCACTGGGCACACACAGCGCGCAACACGGCCCCCGCGTGTAGGCTGGCAAAGGCAGCTACGCCAAGGCGCCAACGACAGCCTCAAGCAGACAGACAGACGTTCTACTGACGGAGTCCGGAGCAGTGGCTACTGTACATGTACAAGAGAAAACAAGTGCTGCTGAGTTCACAGTATCAACTTCATAGTCTGCCTTCTCCCGAACTTCCACTTACTATTTGGCTGAACACAACTGTAACCCATCCCCACCGTGGGTTAATACTGGTAAGACTGCTGCTCGACTTCCTTATTTACGCTAACGGAGGTAAGAAATGGAATCTGCAGACGGCAGGAGCAGCCCACTAGCTGTCTGAGAACAGAGACCCATGCGGAATTCCTGGCTCTCCTCCTGACCTCACACGGGCAGTACTGAAGGCGGCCGACTCTCCGGGCGACCCGCCACTGCTGGGGTTCCCCGGCGCCCGGCCAACCACGGCGTGACGCAAACAAGCCCACGCCCTGAATACGGGGGTTCGCTGAGGGCTGGGGAGGGGCGAAAATCACAGCCGCCTGGAACTACAGCCACCCTGAGGAGAGGAAAACAGGTTATTCCCAATTTACTATGGCATCTTGTTTTCGGGAGCTGGTCTCGATGAATACTTAAAGCACAGCCTTGACGTTCCGTCCGAACACCAAGTACAGCATGCGTGGGGGAGAGTGATGGCCAGACGCGGATCTGGTGCTACAACTGAATGCAACCGGTCACATTCAGTTCCTTCCGAAGCAGAGATTCGTCAGACAGGCCAGTGAAATCTCCTTACAACAAATCCCAGGCAAGGGGAGAGCCCCCCCCAAATCGGACATTTTCTCGTGAGTGAGTGACACGGCAAGTGAAGTCTTCAATGGACTCAAGTGTCCCCGTGACAATCAGGAACGAGGGTCACAGAGGACGGGTTGCTGTAAATGGAGTTTCACGGCAGCTAGCTGCTGAAAACAAACCACAGGTCCCTCGCAGGCAGCGTGACGGGGGTGCCGGGGCGCAGCCAGGCTGGGAGTGAAGCCAAGCACTCACCTGGCTCTGAACGGGGTTGCACGTACACCTTCAGAGGCTGAGTGCTTCTGTGTTTGGACTGGCTCTTCAGCACAGTGGCACGGGCGTGCTATGGGCCACTTAAGAGCCGTGGCTCCAAATCAGGAGAGCTGGGCGTGACGGTGTGGGGAGGGTCTGAGCTCTGACAGTAACCTGGCCCTCGGAAAACCAACCCATCCCGAGGGGGAAAGGGGGCGCGGGACGGCCTTCTGTGGCACCCTGATGAGCCAGAGCCGGCTCTTCCCTGCTCCCGCCATGGCCCGGGGCCCACACTGGCCATACCCCGCCCCCCAGTTCCGCGTGGTCGTGGCCGCCGAGCACCCCGAGGAGCGCTCAGAGCACAGCTGTCGGAACTGCGCTGCGCCCTCTCAGTGCGCGTCTCCTCCACCTCTCTGCACCACCGGCTCATTGGTGGGTCCGTCACACACGAAATAGGGAGATGCCTACGTAAGGCCAGAGGCCCCTCTGCGGGGCTGCCACTCAGACCGCAAACCTGTATGGTCTCATGTAAAATAGAAAAGTGTTCCCACAGGTGTATCCAAAAAGCAATGAGACAGGGGCTACACTGAGTACAGGAACCCAGACCATTTAGAGCTGGAGAGCCGCTGCCACCCGCGGAGGAAAGGACCCTCGGGCGCGGCCCCGGGAGCGCACCGTGTCCTTCCGCCTCGGCAGCTCGGCCGGTCGAACTGGCAAGTGGGCCTCCACACAGTACAATGGGAAAAATCAGCAACGCTCTCAAAAGTTGTTAAAATATCACATAAAAGACAAGGAACAGCAAGAAAACATCTAAGAAAAGCAGGCTGCGATACAACAAGCATTTGTTAAGACAAGCTCAGAAGTGCATTAGTTCTGGTGAGAGATATATGAGCAACAGCTCTTACGAGATGTAGAACCCATTCTGTAACTATGGGCTGTCCATATACTGTCATAGTCAGAGTCTTCCGAGAGGTCTGAAGGCTCCAGACGGGAAAGGCTACTGCGACGACCCAAGGAGTCTAGACTTGACTGGTCGTCGTCAGCCAACACGTGATTATGCATCAGGTCAGTGCCTTGCCATGCTACGACGGGGAGGGATGGAGTGACAGGCAGAGGGAGGGACGACAGAAGAGCCACAACCAAAAACATGAAAACAAAAGCAAAAGGTGATGGGAAGAGAAGAGAGAAAATATTGTTAAAAACCGGCAACAATGTTCAACTGTCCTTATTTACGGTGGGTTCTAACAGCACAACCCTCAGAGTAAAACTGGATTATTTAAATAGACCTAAGTCACAATACTGTTCCCAAACTGTCCCTCGCATAAGCCCATAGCCACGGACACTTCTACAGACATTCCCCACGTCAATGATTCTATTCCAGTCTACTAACCAGGAGTCTCTTAGGACAGTTTTAAAAGGAGCCATTTATGCGTTTCATTAGAAAATGGTTTCTTATTCTTTAAGTGATACAGCGAAGCAGGAGAGTTCCAGGGGATTTGGGACTGACTTCTTCGGCTCTCCCTCTGCCAGACTGGAACTCCCCAGAAGTCATCTTCACGGTGGGATCTAAACTTACCTTATCAAACTAACACCACGGTAAAAATTTCAGAGTGGAGAACGGGGTACCCAGGGTCCACGTCCCTCGGGGCCCCCCCACAATGCCGCCACAGCCCTGAGCTCGGCCAGGGGGACAGAAAAAGTGGAAGGCCTGTTCAAAGCCCTGATGCAGACCCTTCTACCGGAAGGACAAGAGACACAATGCGCCGAGAGCCACGTGTTAAGAGGAGGGCGACAGAAGACCGTGGGCACAGGACAGGGGGGACAGAGCGCAGCCCGAGAGCAGTCAGCAGGAGCGAGGGGGCCAGCCAGGCAGCTGGGAGGGAGGCGTGCAGGGGCGCAGCGCGACAGACCAGGGCCCAGTGCAGCAGCCACGGGCTGCGTCCTAGTCCTGCTTCTGGTCCCAAGGCATGCCATTCCCAAACCCTAACGAGAACAAGCAGTGGGCCAGTCTGGATCCCTTCTACTAAATCCCTGCAGTCGAATGAAGGTCACTATGTCCCTGAGACAGAAATCGACACCACACGCGTCTGGCTAGTAAGGTCTTCTCGCACCCAAACACACCCTGAACGGAGGTGAATTTTAGGTCAAGTACATCACCCTGTTTTTACGAAGCCACTTAAGACGAAAAGAGCTGCCTCCACTGTAATCCCACACTGCCCTTCCGGCATCGAGGATCTAGCGGCCCTATCCCACCTGGTCCTGGGGCTGTCAGGGTTACAGCCACACAGGACGGGACACATGAGGCCTCAGGATGCTCAGCCACAATATCCACGTGTCGTGCAATGCTCTTCTGACACAGGAGAAATGGAGACACGTGACACAGGTGACAAACAGTGCGCACGCTCTACAAGCCGCCCCTTCCAGGCAGCTGAAGCCGCGAGGCCACGGCACCGTCTCCTAGACAAAAAGATGAAGCGCTGACGGACACAGACACACACAGCTCCGTTACCTGCTCTATTCACCTGAGACGACCAGCTTCAAATTTTACTTCAAATTTTTTTCAGTCGCGAGAATTCTTTAAAATTTCAGATTCAAAACCCAAACACTATGGCCACATTTTATACAGCCCATTAGAAGTTTCTCACCAACTCTACAAAACCAGGATCGAGAGACCGACTGTGTTTACCAATGACAGCCCGGCACGCTGCACGCCCACCTACAGACCGTCCCCCGTCCCCCCACTCTGCTGCACGGCTACTGCGGACAAGCACTCTCCCGAGGCAGGGACGAACCACAGCCTCAATGCCGCGGAATGGGACGTGTGCAACACTGGCCCAGGGAAGGTCTTTAGGTGACCTGCAGACTGCCCCTGGGGTTCCATCCTGCCAGCCCTACCTTTCCAGCTGTTGCCATCTAAAACAAAAGCTAAAGCAGGTGAAAATTCCCTTTCCCCCCTGTCCTTTTTCTCAGAATGAGTCTGACCGAGCCGGGATGCAGAACTGAACCACCACGGCAGAGGAGGTGGGAATGGGGCAGCGATCCGCAGCGTGCCCACAGCGCCCACGGTGCCCACGGCGCCCACAGTGCCCGCGGCACCCACAGCCAGGGTGGAAAGGGAATCTAAGACACACGATCCAACAGAGACCAGCTTCTATGCCAGAGTACATCAACCCAGTTCTCCACCAAGACAGAAACCCCACGAAGCCCACCTAGGAAGGACAGTGCAGGACCCCCTGTGGTGCCCGTGGCCCTGGCTCCTGGGAGAGGGAAAGGCAGCCCTTTCTTCTGGACAGACCCCATGCTCCACTGCGCCTGCACCCCCGGGCTGCCCTCCACCTCGCCACGCTGCGAAGTGGAAGACAAAGAGAGCCCACCCTTGTCCTACCCCAAGAGATGACGATTTCCTCAACCAAGAGCTGTGCGTCAAGGTACAGGAGAGCTCAGTGGTGCTGAAACCCACCAGCTAAATTAGTCGGGTTCTCCTTCCAAAAATGTGTAAATGCATCACATTTACAGAGCGGGGAGCGGGGTGGGAGGCTGCTAAAAGAGCCTTGCTCTAGGTTTGTATTTTTGACAGTTCTAAGAATCTTAAGGGAAAAAAGTCCCACTTTCACACCAAAGTTGACATAGCTTAAAAATAACTGGACCAATCTTGTGTCTTTTAAGCACATCTTCTTCTCTAAGCATAAGCAAGCTCTCTACACTTCGGCAGCACCTCCCACTTGGAGTCTCCCAGCAGGACGTTCTGTAGAAATGCGCTCTCTTACTGGCAGCTCAGCCCCTCCGCAGTGACTGAGGGACGCCAGGCGGGCCAGCCAGGGGACCTGCCCTGAGAGGGGCCTCTAACCCCAGCGAGCCGTTGCAGTTCACAGTCCACGACGCGGAGACTTACTTGAGTTGAGCGTCTGCCGCGTTTTGGCGCTGGTGCAGTAAGCTTCGATGACTTTCAGAATCTGCGCGTCTTCTTCCAAAGCAGCTGTGCCTGTCGAGAGACGACACGCCACAATCAAGCTACAGGTGGGAAGTAGAACAGGTCACCATCTACAACAGAACTTCTCCATTCTCTTGTCAGATAACGGTTTTCTAATATTTACAAAAAGTTCTAGGTTTTTAAAATATTTTTTTATGTACAACAGATCTAGCAAAACGTTAGTACCTTACATACGTAAGTGGTCTTACTGGTCCGTAAGAAAAACAGTATCCTCCCATACTGGAATTGAAAAAAGAGCCAGGAACAAGCAAGTCACAAGAGAACACCCTAAGAAAAGAGGCTGATTCTCGCTAAGAAGTAACAAAGCAAAACACCAGGTTTTCACACCCTAGCCGGACATACATAAGGAAGTCTGACCATTCCTAGTGCTGACGGGGCAGCGGAGTGCCCACAGCAGACCCTGGAAAGCTCCAGAAAGAGCATTTCCTTTGATCCCCTGGTTCCTATGGGTCCCCAGAGACGCCGTCTCAGATGGTCGCAAAGCACCATCGAGACCTTGAAGGTGTTCCTCCAGTGCTGTCCCCCTCTGGGTCCCTCCAGACACTGGCTTCGTGTACGCAGGCCACAGGCACGGAGGAGGAGAGAAGCTTCCAGACCAACAGCGTCACGCGCTATCAGTCCCGGACTCGGAGCCTCACACCCAGTAGACTTCCCGTGACCCTATGGGGTGAACTATCCCTCTCTTCTGTTTACCTACTTTGCTACGGCCCCTTGTGTTTTCTAAGATATTACCCTTGGATGTGCATTTTGAAAGGCTCGCCTACTCTAATAAATGTGCAAGAATGGAAAGCTTAAATACTGAGAAGCTACGTAAAGCCTCAACATTTTATGGCGGCAGGATGTACACGAGACAACTCAAATCCACCGCCCTGAGCACCAAGCCTCGGTGTGCTCTCGGAGGTCTGCGTTTCACGTCTCGCAGTTAGGTCTTCGTAATCACGTTGGACTCTGTCTCGCCGTATGCGCGAAGCAAGCGCTCCAGCTTTCCCAACGCGGCGCCTCAGAGGCTGTTCTTCCCGTCGTGCGTTCTCGCGTCTACTGGCAGGCGCTGACCACCCAAGCACGGGCTGGGGGCTTTAATCTGCTGCACTGACGTGTTCGTTTCTGTGCCTGCCACAATACTCTGATGGGTACAGCTCCACAGTACGCGCTGCAACGCGGAGTTACGGTATCTCCAGCTCTGTTTTCCTCAACATACCACACAAGCCAGTAATTCCAGTACTGGGTATATGCCCCGAGAAAACAAAAACATCGATCTGAAAAGATACACACGCCTGTGTCTACTGCAGCATTACCCGCAACAGCCAAGCTGCGGAAACCACCAACCCAAGCGTCCACCAAAAGCTGAAAGGGTAAGGAAGGTGGTGCACGCGCAAACGCGCACGCGCACACATGCGCACATACACACGCGTGCACACACACACACTCGCACACAGAGGAATATAATGCATCCATAAAAGGGATGAGATTGTGCCATTTATGACCACACGGAAGGACACAGACTGGATTACACTAAGTAAAATAAGTCAGATTAAGACAGACAAGACACCACGATTTCACCCACATGTGGTATCTAAATTAAAAACCAGTGAACAAACAGCCGTAGGACCACTAAACACAGAGAACTGATGGGCTGTGAACAGAACAGATGAGGGGGAGCCGGAGGTAGAGGCTTCCATTAAGGCCTGAGCGCGGAGCACAGACGTCAAACCACCATGCCCTATGCCCGAAACCAACGGAACGTCCCATGCAGAACGCCCGTACCCAATGTTAACATCGTGGGTCAACTACACTCAAATAAAACTGAAAAAGAAAACACAGATTCCAGCACGCAGAGTTGAAGAGCTATGGAGAATGGACGTAGCGTCTCTGGCTGGAGCCCGCCATGAGCACGACCAGCCCCTCCCTCGGGAGCAAGAGAGGGTCTCCCTCATTTCATTCCAGCACCGGCTGAGTACGGCAACCTCACAGGCGTGTCGCTCCACCTCTGCCCGGAGGACAGCCATCTGTGCCTGGGACTGCCTGCCCACACGACAGGATCGACCCGCAGAGGTGGGACGCACGCACGCACCACCGCACGCCCAGAAAAAGTGCAGACACCAGGAAGGACGCCCGCTGACCTTCTTGGTTAGTTAGTTCACGGCTATCGCGGAGCCTGCTTCCTCACATTCCCTACGTGGCACAGGCCAGGCCACAAACGGAAACTTCCTGACTCTGAGCATTTAGCTAGACTAACCTAGGATAGCAGCAGGGGACTTAGGAAGCAGCTGAGACGTCCAGGCCCCCCTTACAGAGGCCACGCGGCGGACATCTCCCCTCCCGGCCACAGGGAACCTCTGGTGCCCCTCTCGCCTCCGGGTCCCTCCATGCTCCCTCCGCCGGCTCCTCAGCTCCCCAGACCCGACTCTGTCTCTCTCTCCTCCTCGCACGGCCTCCCCTGACCTGAGCAGCTCTGAATCCTCACCATCCGCCGGGGCCTTTCCATGGGCCAGGGATTCATCCAGCAGGAACACTTCCCAGCCCCGGCACAACTGCACGGGGTGCTATCCTATGGGCTCTAGGACACTTAGCAGCACCACTGGCCTCCACCCCCGGTAAGGCAGCAGTGCCCCCACACCCGACTGGGACGACTGAAAGGGCCTCCCGATGTATCTCCAAGCGGGACAAAGTCACCCCTGGCTCAAAGGCCACAGCTGCAGCCTCCCTCTTGGAAGAGATCTGAACTCTGTCCACGCTGGCCCGCTCCCCCGTCCTCACCTGGTCCAGGCCCCATCCTATCTCGCTCACCCGGATCAGTTCACCTCCTACCCAGCCTCCCTGCTCCCACCTCTGCTCGTCTGAACTCAACTGAACCATCAGCGATCCCATTCAAACCAAGGCCCATCACGTCCCCTGGCCCCAGCAGCACCGCGGTGGCCCATCTGTGAGGCACCTCTGAGAATCAGCTCTCCCCTCCAACCCCACCGCCTCCCACCTGAGCCCCAGGGGCTCCATGCTGTCCCCAGGGATCTCCCCTTCAGTGGAAATAGGAAACGAACCAGGTGGACAGTGTGCTGGCACTAAGGGTAGGGGATGGAGAAGATCTAGGGCCAGTTTAGGGAGGGCGGCTGGGCAGCACAGGGAGAGGGCACTGGGTGGAGGAAGCAGCCCGGGCACCGGCCCCAGAGCCCCCGAAGCAGGACGTTCTTCTCACCCATGTCATTGGCGTCCTGGGAGTGTGGCCCTCCTCGCACACTCAGGATCTCGCGGAGGAGGACCACCACGACGGCGAGCCACACGATGCCTGCTGTAGCGCCGGCAGGCGGCAGGGGGCCGAGAGCACGCGTTTCCGCGAGGCGGCCTCTAGGCCCCTCCCCGCGTCTACACCTCACACCAGGACGAGCGGGGGAGCAGGCCCACGTGCAGGCCACCTGGACTCCAGGGAACCTGCAGAACCCCCAAACCAAGCGGCCCCCACCCCGGTAGGACCTCGAGCTACTCTCCCACAAGCTTCTTTATAAAGGAATCCCAGAAAGGTCCCAAGTCAGCACAGCAAAGAGCAACATGACACTCCACGGGGTCCAGAAGACGCGTGACAGGTCCTGGCGCACAGGGGCAAGGAACAGAGCCCACCGCTTCCTTGAGGGGCCACTGCCCGGGCCATCTCCCCTCTGAGGTCCTCCTGCAGCACGGACAGTCCTACCGGTCCCACAGCCGTCTGCGGCCACAGAAGCTCTCTGGCCCACGGCTCCGGGAAAGCAGCCCAGCAGCGGGAAGTGGAGGGTGGGCGCGCGTACAAGCTCTCCAGTCGCTTCTCCAAAGAACTCTGCTTGCTTACACACGGTCAAGGGAGCATCTCCTGTGGGAGAGGCTGCCTGGGAGATGAGGCACCGAACCCAGCGCCATTTCCAGCATTTCCTAAGTTCACGGCCGGGCGGCGAGGGTCGCGCATGCACACAGGGAGAAACGCGACCTCGGGCCGCAGAGCAGACACGTGGAGACTGCGGGCCAAGGAGGGGGCCAGACAGAGCCGGCAGTCCCAGGAACCCTGCACCCCGGGCCTGGGTTCCCAGAACAAGTGATCACAGAGGCCGAGAGACCATGAGCAGGTCCATCGGGGGGAACCACGCGTGCGCTTCTCCACCGGCTGCTCCCCGGCCCGCAGGCGTCCCCGCTGCAAGGGCTTGCACTCTCTTGCCCCTTACTCTCCCTTAGACAAGACATTAAGGCTCAGACCCCAACAGCTGAAGCCTCTGGAAAGCCACCAGCGCCCCCCACCCCTGCCCGCCGTGCCGTGAGTGCTGTGCCCGAGACGGGCCCATGTCCTCAGCCACACGCGGCGCGTACTCACTTTTGCGCAGCGCAAACTCTTCATCTGAAGGCTTCCGCTCAGGCTTGCGCTTAGGTAACAACTTTTTCATGGTCTTGGGACTCTTACTAAGATCCTAGGGGAAATAAAAAGGAAAAAGGTGCTGACATATTCCGAAGGCAGCAATTTTTCCCAGCATCTCGGTGAGAGTCGCGACAGCAGGAAACTGGAAGCTTCCACAGCTGCCCAAGGCGAGGCACTTCGTTCCCTCACACCGGGCTTTCTCGGCCCGCTGCTGAGCACGAACGTGAAGTCAACAGGGCACAGGCTCTGCTGAGAACCCTCGTGCCCCTGGAGAGCACAGCGTGGAGGCGTCGTGGGCTCGCGGGCAGGCCGGCCAACCTGGGCAGGGACACATGCGTGCTACTAATTCGGGAGCAGACCCATCTGCTGCAGCGAACCAGAGAGAGACCCGGCAAACGAAGGCTGTTTTCAGAGCAAAGGCAGCAGCTTCAAGAAAGGAGGAAAGGGAAGACGTGCCTGTCCACGGTGAGCGCAGCCGCACGCGATGACAGAGCACACCACACCCCGGCTCGGCCACACGCGCTCCCAACTGAGTCCCAATGTGATGGTCTGCCCTTTCCCTCGGAAACACAGCGACTTAAGAAGAACACAGAAGGCCCCAGGGGACAGGCCAGGCTCCAGCGGCCAAGCACCCATGAGATGCCGGTACAGTCTCACTACCGCATCACGGAAGTCACACCAACCGCTAGTGAGTCTTATGAGAGTCTTATGACGTGAGACCAGCGTGACCTGGCCTACGGGAGGAATCAGACCGAAAGCGCGGAAAGAACACAGCCTGGTTTTGAAAGGAAGCTCTTCAAAATCTTCTGCTACACGGTACAAGCTCTCTAAAACATGGCAGAGATCAGTGTCCGAAGAACTAAATACAGCACGTGCTGTACAGCCCCGGGCAGGACACCAGGCACATACAGGCGCGTCCCCACCTGCGGGCCCAGCCACAGCCGGCGGCACGGCGCCCCACACGCACACACTGTGAAAGCATTTCCACGAAGGGTTCGGTTCGGAGGGCTCCACGACACAGACCCCAACACTAGGTCCAGCACAGTAGGGGCAGCCCAGACAGCAGGGGCTGCTCAGGTTCACGGGCACACCTCTCCCCTCATGCTTGTGCTCTCCGCCTGCCCTTCCTCAACAGCAGGGAGACCCCCCACCACACGACCGGCACCTTCTGCAAGGCTAAACAAATAACAGACCCTCACATCCGTCCCGTAACCGCCCACGGCAAAACACCCTTGGACCTGGGCGCGTTATTACTAGCAAGACAGAGATCCTAACAGCAGAATTCGTTAACAAAACACGTCAAGGACAGATTTCCACCTGCGTAGTATTCGTGGGTCATAAGACATTCAAGGGCTGCGGGCAAGGACAGGCGTTCAAGGGCCGTGGGCAAACGGGACCTCAGCCGGGCCTGGAGAGGCACGCCAGGACGCCCCGCCTCACGCCCTATACTCAGGCTCACACTCGGGCTGTGCACACGCACTCACACACGCGGCCACACCCACCACTGCAGTCAAGAGCTCCCCAAGCACACGAGCTTCCCAGGTACATAAGGCCCTTTCTGTCCTGCATGTCAGCACCTGGCGTGACCATGCCGGACAGACGCTGCCACAGACCCAGCTCTCGGACACGCAGAGCCACGTCCTCCCACTTCCGTCTGTGCGTGTCCTCTTCCTCCCGAACAGCTCCCGGTGACCAACGCGGGCTTCCAGGGCGGCCCTCACTCGGGCCTGGAAAAGGGTCAGAAAGCCTAGACAAGACCCACCCTGATTTAGGTGTGCGAGGTAACTTGGGCTCGCCAGACGCCGGGCACAGGGAAGCCCTCTGCTCCAGGCTCCCGGCGGCAGGAAGTGAGACCCATCCGTGAAGGGCACAGAGGGTCTGATGCTAGCGGAAGCAGAAGGGAAGACAGAAGAACCGAGGCGGACCGTCACGGTTCTGTGTTTTAATTACGTCACAGAATCCCAGCCACAAATAGGACTGAAGCACAGAACAGCCCACCCAGCACACCCAGATGTCCGGTCTGCGCTCGCCCGCGCTCTGACCTCACCTCCTTGTAGCAGAGAGCAGCCGAGGGCCGCAGGGGAGGTGCAGGTCGCAGGCAGCTCAGGCTCCACGGCTTGGGGGTCTTCGGAGGCTCCAGGGGGCCCCAGTTGATGGTGGTGTGCGGGGTGCCGTGGTGGGAGGGGTGAGGCAGCGTGTGGTAGGCAGGCGTCAGGGGCACCGGCTTGCTGTCCGCGTGTTTGCTGGACGGGGCCATCGGATGTGAGGGGAGCTGCCGGGGAAGAGGGCACAGAACACAACAGCCGCAATCAGGGGTCCCGCCCCCGGCCCCACGAGGTGCTGCCCGTTTCTAAAACCCTGCCAGGCTGTCATCATTTCTTTAACCTCCAACCCCAGCAGTCATCTCCCAGGGCACCTGCCTACCGTGTGTCAGGCCAGCTTTGGGCGAGGGGCAGGCGGCAGAATGTGGAGGCCCTGACCCAGCATCCCACCGCCACCTTTATTCGCCACAGAGTAGCATCTGCGACAAGGTGTTCCGTTCAGCAGAGATCAGAATTTTGCAAACCGAAAGGCATTTCTATACTGGGAATGTGGTTATGGGGGAGGGTAATTCTCCCAGCCACGTATCTACTCCTGGTGATTTAGGGGTGGGCTAAATGCCTGTTTTCCTTTAAAAAGTTTTCCTAAGACACAGCCAGGCCCGTCCCTGCTAGTGACTGTAAAACCAAAGGACACTTGCCACAAATACTGTTATTGCCCATAAAGCTGATAACATTTTGCAATCTCATGGCACAAACATTTTGCCAACCACTAGCTGCCAATCACTAGGGTAAAATGAGTTATCTTCTCAGAAAAACCAGCGTTAATCAAAACGAAGTTATACATAAAATCTAGTTTTCCAGAAAGAACGAAGGTCCGTACTCCTCGAAAATGCCAGAATATTCCATTACAGTGACAAAAAAATGCAAAAATGTTCAATAAAATACTCCAAATTAGCCTGTGACCTCAATTACCCAAAACAATAAGGCATGCTTAATAGAAGAGCAAAATGTTCTCTGAGCTGGAAATCAGAGTGAGGTCATCCTTCAAAAGAACTGCCTATTTGAAACACATGCTGAATGGGAAGCCTGGCAGCGGATGCCATGACGCCCCGGGGTTACTTTCTGCAGTAACCACAGGCCTCTCCTGGCGCACACAGGTCCAGGCATGTGTGTGTGTCTTGTGGCAGGTGAGACACCCACACCTAGTTCACAAGGGAGAAAATTATGTAGAACGTCTCTTGTAGCAGTGACGTCACAGTAAGTAACATTGGGATTTGCTCCTCAAGTCCAAAGAGGGAACGGTGTGTGCTAAAACGAGAATATTCCAGCTGGACACAGCCGGATCGCAGGGAGAATGCGCGGCACCTCGGAGAGGAAACTCCCGAGGGAGAGGACGTAACATTTCCAATGCCTGTTTGTGACGAAGACCACCAGGGTTCAGAGAACCAAGTTTTACCTGGTGTGAAATCCCACTGTTTGGTTTCAAGGCTTTCCTGACAATATGAAGTAGCAGTTCCATTTTCCTCTATAAACACACACACGCACACAAATCTTTGGGACAAATTCAGTTCCATGTAAGCTAAGCATCTGTAGTAATTTTTTTTTTAAGTATGGAAAAGTTATAAATGGCAGAGGCATTCAAAATGAAACCTTAGCTTAAGCAAGTAAGTAGTCTCGACCTCCAAACTGTCGAGAGAAACCAAGTAAGAGAAAACTGTTCTGAACGCTACACTACAGGGTACCTGGTAGCTCAGGTGGTTGCGCGTCTGACTCTTGATTTCAGTTCAAGTCATGAACTCAGGGTCCTGGGACCAAGCCCTGCATCGGGCTCCTTGCTCAGTGGGGAACCTGCTTGAGGATTTTCGCGCTCTCCCTCTGCCCACACCCCTGCCTGCACAAGTGCACTTCCCTCTTAAATAAATCAACCTTCATTTAAAAAAAAAAGTTACCCTACAGCCACTCTTGCTAAGCAAAGCCTTGACTGCTAAGGATAAGGAATGCAGACGTGAACCACATGGCGGCGAGTCCAGATAAAGATCACGACCCTCTCGGGTCTGAGCCTGGGTGGCTCAGATGTTTGGGCATCTGCCTTCCGCTCAGGCCATGATCTCCGGGTCCTGAGACCGAGCCCTGCGTCAGGCTTCTGGCTCAGCACGGAGTCTGCTTCTCCCTCATCTCTCCCTGTATCTCTCTGTATCACATGAATAACTAGAGTCTTAAAAAGATCACACCACCTCATAGGAATGTGAGGAATACCCTCCACCTGGAAACACTGTGCCCCCCCAGGTCACCTGTGAAAAGGTGTGCATACTTCAGTCCTGTGGGAGAAGGATGTGGAAGGTGCAGCGAGGACTTGAAACCAGGGTCTTAAGCGCACCACACCAGGGAAGAGGGGTTTCATACATGGGATACTTTGTGCTGAGACACTGCAAACTGTTTAAGTACTTAAAAAGTCGAAGAGCTGGTGAGCTCTACATGGAAATAAGCGGATTTCCTAAAATCAGAACAATGATGAAGTTGAGATTCTCAGAAAAAAGCGGTGCACCGCTGGCTCTTGAGGTTCCAGGTAAAAACCCCCGTAAGCTGGTCTCCTGGGCCCCACCCCCCAAGCCGATGTGGCAAGCCATGCGCGGAGGCACAGCCTAGGAGCAAGCGGTGTGCGGCCATCCGCCGGCGCTGCAGGGACACGCCAGGAACCCTCAGGGCGATTCGGGCTGTATCTGCCCTCATGGTCCAGACGGCGGTCACGCCTCAGGGCATGTGCTCACTCACTGATGGCCCAACCGCAGGCTGACCCAGGGTGGATGCAGAAGCAAGGGGACCCTTACGGTGTGAGACGGCACGGAATGCGGCTTGATGGTGGGGTTGCCGACAGACGTGACCTTCGTCTGCTTCTGCAGGTGGTCCACCCACTCGTGCAGATCCTGCTGGTTGCTGCAGGACACTAAGATGCGCTCGATCATGCTCCCTGGAAGCGAGGAGAAACAGGCTGAAGGGGGCGAACCGGCAGAAAGCACACACGGGCACACACGGGCACACACGGACACACAAGCCCCCCCACCAGCAGAAATGAACAGCGCTTAGCCATCGGCCCCGGGGCAGTCTAGCAAGAATCTGCACACAAACGGTGAGCTGCCTTCAGCACCACGACAGAGCGTCCGCAAAGTCTGTGCCTATCACCTGATATTTCAAATGCATTTCTATGATTTTCACTGTCCTCAAGCTTTGTGATTGTCATTCCTGTCGTTGGTAGCTTTCCCTAAAAAAGACCCCCCCCAACAAAAAAACACAATTAGTGCTTTTCTAGTAAAGAAGGTACCATTATCAAAATAAGTATTAAATGAGTTTAGAAATGGCAAAGAACAGTGTAAACCAAAAAAGCTCTCTGTGCCGTATGCATATTACAAAATCTCTAGGGCAAATAAGAAATCATAACACTGTAATCAAAAAAGAAAAAAAAAAACGGAGCCAGCCGACGAGAACAAAACCCAACCGCATCGGACGCGCTCCTGCAAACACGAACACGAGGACACAGAACACAGGCCTATCAGGACAGAAAACTGGAGCCCACCACAGTTACTTCAGATGCAACGTGCAAAGGAGGCTCGGATCTGCCTCACAAAGACATTCGGAGGAAGCCCCTCCTTGGCTGGCAGAGCAGGGGAGCTGCGGCAAAAGGAATCGTACAGGAGTCACACTGCGCTGTCCCCAGAGAAGAGAAGCAGCTGGTGGCGGCACTGGGTACCACACAGTGCGGACGACGGCGGGAACCAGACGGGAGAGGCCAGGGGACAGACCTCACAGGCACAGGGCTGCACACGAAGCGTCGGTAACGGCACAGGCCGAATACACAACATACTCCCACGGCACCCGGTGGCCGAGGCTTAAGGAGAAGCGCGTTGGTGCTTTCTCGCGGGGCTGCGGGGGGTGGGGGGACGACACTCTGCGGCTCCCCAAGCAGCCGCTCTCAGCAAGGCAGGGGGCCCCAGAGGGGCCAGAGGCTGTGCCATGGCCCGTGGGGCGCTCCCGACCTGCCCGCCCTCCCACGCAGGCACAGAGCCTGTCCGGAAGCTCACCGGGCGGCACACTGGACCGGGCTTGGTGTCACCACGGTCGGAGTGACGTGAGCACCGCCGTGCGAGGCCCAGAGAAGCACGAAGACAGCTCTGAGAAGTGCTGCGGAAGACCAGAGCAGCGGTCCCACACGGAAGGCTGCACCCACCCCGTGACGGCACGTTCTCCGTCCCTCAGAGCCAGAAATGGGTTCCACTGGGACACATAGCATGCGCCCCAGCACTCGGACCCCCTCCCGAGACCCCCTGCACAGAACAGGAAAGTGGGGCCCCACCAGGGCCAGGAAGCCTCCAGGGGCACATCAATGCCAACAGCCAGGGCAAACATGGCTTGGACACCGGCCTCATCGCCAGGGGCCTGAGCCCGCCCCAAACAGCAACCTCTGCTCCCTCGGGTCCGAGCCGGGCCCGTCCTCAGCCTCTTGGGGTACAAGACAGAAGCCAGAGCACGCCGGCAGGAAGGACTCGGCCTCATGTTTACTGGGGACGCCTGACAAGGTGGAGCGCCAGTCTGGGGATCCCGGGCAGGCGCCGCCTGGGCCAGACACCTGCTCGGCAGCGCGCCGACAAACGAGGCGGCACCAGCACACCCCAGCTTCATCAACTTCAAAGTGCTTCTTCTGGAGTAAGTGTGGGGCAACCACTCTTCTATGGGTGGTTAAGCTTTCTGTGGGGGCACAGACATGCCACGGGAGCCTCTGGCCCGGGGGTCCCCCACGTTCATGTCCCGGACAGAGAGTATACTCTGTCTGAACCAACTCGGAACTGCAGCTGCAGAGCAGGACCCGGGAATGTCCGACGGGAGGACCTGCCCTTCCATAACCACACGGGACAAAGGCCGTGAAGCCAGAAGCAGCTACGGGACAGAAACTAGCTAAGGAATACCCCATTTAAATTTCTGTAGACAAACAAAGCCTCTCCCCCTGCATTTTCTTCTTCCAGGCTCAGCCTTCTCGAGAGTCAGCAGGACGACTACACAGGAGCAGCCTGGGATCACGCGCTGCTACTCACACCAGCGCCCCTCGGCCAGGCTCCTGCAGCACTCGCGGCTTCTGGGACCTCCCGGCCCGCACCCTCCCGCACCCTCCCACGAGCCCGGTCCACCGCCACCGTCCGCGGCACCACGGTGGCCAGGAAGGTGGCACCTGCGAGACAGGGCTCCGGACGGTGACACAGCTGGTGGGCAGCCCTCAAATGCCGGGTGGTCTCCTCCTGTTGTGCTTAGAGTAACGCGGGACTCCGTCCGCACAGTCGCACGGACATACAGCCAGGAGCCACGTGTACGAGGAACACTGTACCTACAGCAGCACAGACACAACGCAGGCACGCACGCGCACTGCTTCACCCGAAAATCCCAACCGCGCCCAGAACAGACTCTCAGATCCACAGTGAACAACAGAATATAAACTTAAAATGTATTTTACCTGATAGATAAAACCACTCATCCTAGGACTGGCAGACAACATTAGCAAAATATTTGGGAAGAGCAGAAGGTATCTCTCATTCTTTTCCTAATGTAAAAGAACAAAGAAATGCAAATTATTTTGTTTTCAAAACATACAAATGTGAGAACAAGTTGTCTACATTAGATCTTATGAAACAGGTACGTATTTCCTTGTTTCTACCAATTCTATCAGCTAAAATAAATGGAAACAAAATTACGACAAAGTCTTAGACTTGCAAATAGCCATCGCAGCATCTTTAAAAAAAATATTGGTTAAGGAATTCAGCTCTGCCAATAACTCTTTTAAGTTAGTCTAAAAGTGTTTGTTAGGTCTGAGAAAAAACAAAGAACTCAAAGTTGGGGGTCGTGGTGGAGAACATGAGACCTTTCGAGCCAAAGGAGGACAGGATAAAATGCTGGAATGGACTCTGTTCTATTAATAATTCCTGGCACTTCCCTTAAAGCCGATAAACAATTCAGTGTTGTTTTCATCCATGCTACAAACCCTACCTACTTTACATGAAAGACTTAAGAGCATTTCTATTAAAAACCACTTGCTTCAAAAGGTTTAAAAAAAACACCACCCCAGAGCGACGAGGAGGACAGGACAGGTTCTTGGGAACGTAAAGCGCGCAGACGGCCCTTCCCAGCATTTCCACGGCAAATGCTGACCGGTCCGGAATCAGGGTCCTCCGCAGTCCTCCGAGCCAGCCACGGCCACAGGCCTTGAACCCAGGCTGCACATCTCAGACTCGTGTGACAGCACTACTGCACGCCGTGCGCAGAGGTGGGTGACGGGGCAGGACCCTTCAGAGCTTGGGCCCTGTGAGGCCCGGCCATCAAGAAACCCGTCCGACCTGCTGTCAACTTCCCAGTCACGACCCGCACCCGCTGTCTGGGCACACCTATTCACGGGTCGGAGATCTCACGTGGTAGAGAAAACACTGCTTACAAACTAACGGAACATTTCCCAACGTTTCAAAGTGTATGATTAAAAGACTGTTTCTAGGAAGATGTGGGGTCTTTTAAGTCCATGTCAATTAGGAAATCACAATTTCCCACAGTCCCCAAACTGACAAGAGTTGGGGTTTTCTTACTATCCTAAGAGTTTCAAGTTTGCAAATAGGTCATTAGCATATCTTAATCCTGTTAATTACTGTTCTTGGTTTGTTTCCCTCTGACACACACAAAGGCAGGACAAAACTCCTCCACTCCTCAGGAAGAGAGACGCTCGCTTGGTGAGGGGGTGAAGGGAACTCGGGTGAAGGGAACTCGGGTGAAGGGAACTCAGGCACAGGGACTCAATCCACGGGTTCCCTCGGGGATCAGACAAGAGGCTATGCTCATCTCTCACTTAAACCAAACCCACCGGGTAACGGACTTCCACAACGGCCAGGCAGGAGAGAGGACATAACAGGCTGAACGATGGACACCATCAGAGTCAGGCTTCCTAGAACCATCACGGCGGCAGGAAGGCCGGGGCAGGTGGGGACACACACCCTGCTCTGCGGCAACACCAGTCCTACGTGGAGGCCACCCTTCAGGGGACAGAGGCCGGCCACCCCTCATCCTGGATGACCTGCGCTGCTCAAGTGGCCCGCCAGGAGCTGAGCCCCACCAGCCGAGCCGAAGCCACTTTCACGTCACGTCCCGTAAGGACAGAAGGCCGACAACAAATGAGGACCCAGGAACTCCACTAAAATGACACCCTTCATCAGCTCTAATCCCGTGACGGCCAAAGCGTGACGCGTTCTTGACGCACGGAGGAATCGGAGAAAGCGCTTACAACACATTACACTGAACACAAAGTATGTTCAGCTCTCAACTCCATTTCTTCCAAAGACATCTTAAGCTGTTTCAGGAAAGACAGTCCGGAGAGGGGACAGGACAGGACCCCTGCCAGTGCAGCAGCCACCTGTCCCTCCACTCCATTCTGCTCCCACACGCTCTGCAGAGGGGCTCGGGCCCTGCGTACCTCACTGCCGGCGCACTGAACCATGACCTGGGACATGTACACAACGCTGCCCAGGGTCGTGATGTCGTCTCCCTCCCAGCTCCGGATGGCCTCCGTCAGAATCTGCAGCTCCAGCTCCTTCCTCTTCCGTACTTCCTGACACTGGGCCTGAGACACAGAACGGCAGTGTTAGAAGACACAGAAGCCTCCAGAACCCGCAGTGCTGGCCGTACCGCTCTGTCCCTCCTTCAGACAGATGGTCCACTGAGCGAGGATCCGTGTCGCTCACGAGCGCGGAAGTGAGAGCAGCAACACCCGCGGCAGCTCTGGACTCCAGCGCTATTTGAGAATGATACAGCAGATCTCGCTACTCTTAGGGGAAAAAACGCAGACTGGACAAGGACGTATTTTCTGGTTTTACTGGTCTCTGCTGGCACAAAGACTGAGCAAGGGACCAAAAGCAAGTACTGTAAGTCAGACACATTCCAGAAACACCGGGTACGTGAAGCCCAGGGACAGGGCAGGCCTCCACTCGTGCTCCTGAAGACACAGTCCGTAGAAAAGGACCTTTACAAGCAACCACAGCATCAAACATGTGGTAGCTTTTTAAAGGTTCAACTACTTGTAATTTTCTTGGTGTCCTTACCCAGTAAAGCATGCGGAATCACCACCACGTAAACAAACTAGCACGTTCATTTCTATTTCAATACACCCAAATTCTAACTCTCAGTTTCTTCTATCATCACACTTTTTGAGGTAACAAACATTTTTCTACATTCCCTTGTCGTAATAATGCCTGGGAGGAAAAGCCCTAATATTTCGCTAAATCACTCACCGAGAGAGTTTTGAAGGCAGTCATGGATTTCTGAATGTCCTGTCTGTCTGGATGATAATCCTTTGAATAGAAGAAATATTATTAGCTTCCATAATGTACAGTCTGTTTTCTTCAAAAGGCACTCTACAGACTAGCTTGAAACTTTCCCAATGCTTTTCAACCGACAACAGATCTGATTTTTCTCATTAAAGCGCCATTCTTGTTCTCAGGGAGCCGCCAGGCTCTGGGGAAACGCCAGTTCAGAAAAGCCCACGGCAGGAGTCTGCACCCGCCCCCGCAACCAGCCTCCCGCGGAGCCTCTGCTCGGGCGCCCGAGAGCAGAGGTGGGCGGCGGGGCAGAGGCCACAGGGCCCGGCCTTCGCAGGGAAAGCTCCAGCCCTCCTACGGACAGCGACCTGCACACTAGGCCCCGCCAGGCCTCCGCCCAGCACTCCGACACAGACAAGCCTGCGTCAGGAGGTGCTGGGCTCTCTTCTGTCACTCCTGTGCAAACGCCGCCCCGACGACCTATGGCGCGGCACCCCGATGCCTTGAGACTAGAGACGGCGCTCTCTAGTTTTGGGGGTTTTCCTAACAGCAGCGTGGGTGACAGAGGACAGGAAGGACGTGTTTTATACGGAGCTGGGGAAAGGAGAAAACTTAGTATTTCAAAAACCGTTTTTGAAAACCCACTGGTCAAAACCCCGCCAAGCACTCTGGCCGGCTGCAGCCCCTGAGGTGGACGGAGTGTGTCCCCGACGGGCTCGGCTTCCGAGCGGCAGGCGCGCCGTACCTCCATGTGTCTCTCCAGCTCCTTGAGCAGCGTGGGGTACTTGTCCAGGCGCATGAAGGGTCTGCTGAGGCCGGTGGTGAGCACCAGGATCCCGGGGCTGCTGGCGCCTCTGCTCTCCATGAACTCGCCCAGCTGCTCGCTGGCCGCCGCGCCGCAGGGAGAGAGCAGACGGCGGTGAGTGCGCGCGCCGAAGCGGGGGCCGCCCTCCCCGCCAGCAGCCCTGGGTCATGACACGGAACAGGGTCCCTGGAACACTGGACACGGCGAGCCCCACAGGTGCGGGCCATGCTGGCCCATCTCGGGGGCGCGCCCGCTCGGGGAGGCGCAGGAGCAGCTGCGCGACCCGGACCGCCGCCCCCTTGCCGCGGGGCACGCCTAGTTCCCAAAGGAGCGGCCGGCTCGCAGCAAGCGCCCTCCAAGCTAGAACAGACGGCGACTCTCCGGGCACCTCGAGGTGGCTTAAAACACACACACACACAAGGTAAAGGCTGCTTCCCCGCTACCGTGACCTGCAGCAGGGCACCCCCGGCCCCACAGCCACGGGAGCGCTCTCTGAGGAATGCGGCTGAGACAGCACGACTGAGCCTTCACGGTGTCAACAGCACTGTCCCACCGTCACGTCTCAGAGTCTCTAGGTCGACGAAGACCGTCACCCGCGTCCGCCGACGAGGACACAGAGCGCGCAGTCAGAAATTAAAGACGTGGAAGCCACACCTGCGCATTTTCCGCGGTCCTGTGTCTCAAGGGACCCAACGACCACCACATCAGGTCCGCCCTGAGTCTCAGTCCCGCAGCGGAGCGTCTGGGAAGACCCGAGCAGGCCAGTGAGTGCAGCCGTGCGCATCGAGCTGGGTCGGCGACAGACCCATCAGGACTCACGCTGGGGACCGGGCTCTGCCCTCACGCCCCAACCGCACCCCTATGCTCCCCACTGTCGCCCCTGCATCACTCCAGGCATGGCGACGTGAGGGACAGACGGGCTGGGGGGAGGACAAAGCAGCTCAGGTCACCACCCTGACCTCTGAGCCCCCATGTCCCCTACCGGGAGGAACACCAAGTGAAGCCAAAAAGCATGGAAACCCCGAAGAACCACTGGGCACACCGGTCGTCAGTGCAGGTAACCTGCTCCGACCTAGGGGTCCCCAGCCTGCCTCACCTCCTCTGACCCCCCACCCCCAACCCAACGACACCTGCTCACTGCCCGAGCTGCTTGGGAGCATCAGCCACGCTAGGGCTCCTGGTGAAAACGGACGCGCTTTGAGGCAGCTAGTTCAAAAGTACTGGGCACGGCCACTTCCTCCAGTTCAACTAACAGGACTCCCCGTGGAAACAGGAGGACAAGAATCGGGGCTGGCACAAGCCGCCTCCAACCCAGCCGCGACGGATCCTGCACATCCACGGGGAAAGCTGTTCACAGAGCTAAACCCACTTGGACATAAAAGACTGCACATTCCAGGTTGAAAGCAAAGGAATCGATCATCGTGAAACTGGTTTGACGCTTCTTAAGCACACAAGACCTCCTCAGCTCTCTCTACCTGAAGCTGGGCTTATGAAAACGAGGTGGCCCGGCGGGGCCAGCGGCACTCCCTGAAGCCAGGGCGCGTGCCCGGGCTGTCAGCAGCACGGGACTGACGTGGTGAGGGGCCCGGGCCGCCTGCCCAGCTCCCCTCCTGTACCGACACCTCCGCTTCTTGAAGTTAACCTTCCGAATTAATTTCTATATTCACACTCTGGCGGTGTTAGCAAAGCCAAAGCAAATCCTTAAAAGGGGAAGGGTTCACACAACCCTAGCTCTAGAAACTTACACACGGACAGTTTCTCATTTCTGTAAGAATAAGGCTTCAGGGTTTTTCACCTGCAAGGCAGCCTTTCACGGTGACAGAACTTAAGTCATCAAAGAAGCCGCCGAGCTTCCTCCAGAAGTGCGTGGGTGTAAGACACGGGGCAGCCTGTGTGTGTCTGTAACGCGCACTCAGAGACTGGTTTCCTCCTGACAGCCCGCGACCGCGGTTACCGAAGCCGGGCACAGCGGGTGTCACCACCACCTTGCTGCGCGTGGGTGCGGCGTCTCCCGAGGCTGTGGGACCTAAGGGCCCGGAGCAGCACCTGCTGCAGAGCTCCCCGCTTTGTCAGCGCTTTGTCTCCCCCTCCTTCCATATCAACTTCTGCCCACTGGGACGGGCGGGAAACTGCGGAGCCCAGGCTGGCTTTCGCCCAGCCACCGCTTCTCTCAGCTCGGGTGGCAGTGAGGGCTGCGGCCAGGAGAACGCATCGGGAGGGTGGCAGGAAAGGGATGACCCGCCTTCGGACAAGCGCTCTGCTGGGCACCTGAGACACTTCTGTACCTAACCCCCGGGCCCGTCAGCGAGCCTGCCACACAGGTGTCCTCTTCTGTGCCTCACAGAACAAGGCACCCCGTGAGGACGGAGGCCCCCTCCTCTCTGCTAGCGGGGTGGCTGGCCCCGAGGAGAGCCCCAGAGCCTACGGCAGACTCCGGCAGCCGGCGTGGCCCCGGTGACCGTACTGTCCTCCTGTGTGGCTCACACACGCGGTGCCGGCCCCCGACCCCTCCATCCTCAAGTGCCCGCCTCTGCCAACTACCGCATCCGTCCCTAAAGCAGCAGAGCGGAAGGACGGACTGACGACGAAGAAACGGGTTTGTGAGCAGCATTTCTCGCAGTGTCTGAACCAGTCAAGCACAGTCCCATAAAAGCGGAGCTCTGCGGGACTGAAAGCACCTTCCACACCTCCTTCAGATACAATCCACGAGGAGGCTTTCCTAGCCCAAGAAAATCACAGGAAGTCCATTCAGAACGGTTTTGGTTTGTTTGTTTGTTTGTTTGTTTTTTAATGTTTCTGCACATGAAATTTCCTGTCATTATGGCAGAGAAAAAGTAACAGAACTACACAAGTTCTACTTCTCACCTCCTCCAGAAATACCCTTGAACTAAGAATTTAAAATGACATTTCTGCAAACAAAAGACTTAACTTCTTTTAACATCCATGATCCCAGAACGCCAGAACATGTACACAGTTAAGTTTTTATAGATCATTTTTCATTTTAGTTTTTTAAATTTAGCGCAAGACAAAACAGCTGGGTACGGCTAATTTGACAGAACAATGGCTCTTTCAGCTTCCTTCCTCCTGATGCTAGCAACCTTATGCGGCAGACCCCCGCAGCAGTTACTGAACGGACACTGGAGGCTCCGACAACAGGACGGTCCTAGAGGACATCCCCGTGTGTGCCAAGCAGAAAGCAACAGTCACAGTGCTAGGGAAAAACCCTCGTTTCACAGACTAAGTTATGAAACACATCACTTATTCAAAATAGGCAGCCACAAACCGAGATCTCCTGTCATGAAAATGCAAAAGGACCCTCTCAGCTCTGATTCTACACAACCCACAGCCCTGTCTATGCGGTCCCAAGATTCACACCCAGAATTTCAACTGCATGAGCAATCACACAATTGCAAATAAAGCCTTTACAACTTCTAATCAGTACACCTGAATCAATCCTTAAAAAGCATATTCAAGCATAAAAATAGGTTAATCGATCCATAAGTGGGGCAGCTCTAAAAACCCCAACAAATGCAGGGAAGCAGGGAAGAGGTGACAGGTGAAGAGGCCAGAATAAAACGGCGTAAAACAAAGAAAAGGTCCCAGCCAAACACAACCCTTTCTCAACTCACCAACTCACGCCTGGGAAGCAGGGTCTGCCCAGAGGCAGGGCAGGGCCTCCCGCCGCCCAGAGACCTCAGGAGGCCCCACAGGCAGCGCATGCTGTCAGCCCGAGCAGCGGCCACTCTCCAGTTCCCCCAGCCAGAGCGGGACCGGGACCCTCCCGTCCCACAGACACGCCACGGGGGGGCGGCACAGGTTCCCCACTCACAACTGTCCGTATGCCTTCCCTGTTATTCTGGGGAAATGCTGCACCGAGGTTCCAGCTAGGACACAAACAGTCACTGCCGTAATAGCAGAGAAGAAGGGATAAACATCAGGTACTCCCAAGCGTTTCCCTTCGGAGTCTGAACACCTTCGTAAACAATCTAAATCCCTTTAAATGCCACCGTCAGGACAGATGTCACTTCCACGGGGAAAAAATACCTCGCTAGAATCAGGCCCCAAAAGAGCCCACCCCACCCTCTCTAGACTTCCAGCCAGACCCTAGAGGATCAAACCCCACCCCCTAAAAAGAAAGAACAAAAGTGTTCAAGGACAGTCATCCTATTGCTTCCTGCTTGTCTCCCCTGTTGCCATGCCAGTGATGCCTGCGAATTCTCAGAACCGCAAATGTAATTCTGCATTCGGCTTCTGTGGAAATTCTAATGCCCCAGAGGCCATGGCAGAGCACAAAAGGAAGGCATGTGGGAACACGGCCGCCCTCCCACAGGCAGGGAGGAAGACTTTAGGGGAGCGGGGGCGGGGTTCTTTGGGTTCCATTTCTTTGGACACCATATACCCTAACCTCCCTTTCCTTCTGTCACCGCCACAGGCCGCTGCCTCATTTCAGGACTGGAGGAGCTTTCCTTCCGCGTCAGCACACGGAGCCACAGTGGGAGCACAGGCTCTTCGGGGGGCCGGGCGCAGAGAGGACCACAAGGAGCAGGGACGCCGCAGCGCTGCCCACTCAGTTTCGCTCTCCCGCACCTTTTGCTTGATGCTTTACAGTAACCCCGCCAGCGGCACCTCCAGAGAAGGGAAAACAGCCGGAGAAGCAAGAGGACTTGCCCAAGGCTCACCAGCGGAGGGCACAGCTGGGGCTCCAACTAGGTCAAGGTGAGCCGAGACCCTGGCTCCACAGCCCCCGCCCACGGCGCTCGTAGGGATGCTACCCCTGAGGCCCGGCTCCATTTACAAACAGCCCAAGCATGCTTGTCGGCAAGCGTTTTTAAGTTGAAATATTTAAATATCTAACTCTAACTTATCCATAATGCTACTGAAACAACTTTTCATTTACAGTTTAAAAAATTTTTAAATAGCTCTTTTCAAGAGTAACCATGAAAATCTCTCTAGCACACCAGGAAAACTCGGTGCCTCTCTCCGAAGCGGAAGCCGGGCGCCCGCACTCCCCCCAGCAACCCCGGGCCCCCCACCAGCCGCTCTGCCGCCTCCTGCTCCGCTTCCTTCAGCCTCGCGGGGTCTCACCAAGCCAACGAGCAGAAGCGCGCTGTTTCACTTCTTTTAGTTCTGTTTCAGGTTGAAAAGCTAATTATCTACGACTTAACTTTTACCTGTAACACCCAGCCCTGGTTTTAACAGGACCTTATTCTCTTAGGGCAAATCTAATTCCAAACCCCGTGCTTGCCGCAGTTCTCGGAGCTCAAAGACAGGATGCGGCAGCCTGGGGTTAGCTCACAGCTACATTCCAGAATCCTTAACGGCTCCTCCAACCCACTGTCCCAAGGGCTCCAAGCTAAAGGAAGACTTCAAAAAACACCCTTTTTCTGCTCCAAAAACGCTACTCAGCACCTCAGAGGCCACCTACCAGCACTTCCCAGGCCCTCAGCTCAAGAGGAAACTAAAAACAGCGTGACTGTTGAACAAACAAGTGGGTATCGGCACAGTGTCATGTAACACATGGCCAAAATGAGCGGACACGGGGGTACCCCGAGGGCCTTTGCCCTCAGGGGAGGAGGTCTGAGGGCACGTACCTGTGCTCCGTGAGGACGTTCACTGCAGATGGGTGGTTGGCACAATATGCAAGGTACAAGGTTTTCATTTGCGGCATCAGATTTAAAAAGCACCCTCCGACCCGCTGCTGAGCTTCCGGTAGCCTGCGGACGTGCGACACAAGGGAGACATCCTAAATTTCATGGACAGAAGGGAAACTGCCAAGTAATGAATATAGAAAACCAGAGTGAGGAAGACCTCCTCGTGTGCCTCCTCTATGAAAACAAAATACACAAAATCCCAGGATGTGGGCTCACCCCAGCCACCAAGCAGACAGAAGCCCATCCCAGAAAGGTCCTCTGCTACCGAGAGACAAACCGACCCCTCTCTTTCCGCCTGCACCCAGCTGCCGTGACCACCTACGCACAGCTACAGACCCCCCAAGTCAAGGCTCTGGGCAGGGAGGACGAGAGGTCGCGAACCCTTCAGTTTTGTATAAAGGGATCAGAGAATCCCTTGGCCGGCGAGGTTTGCTACTGAGGTAGCCCGGGGACAGGCACACACGCACACACACCACAGAAACACCACAGCCCTTCTTCCCTTTAGGGGAAAGCTGGAGACCGAGCCCACCCACAGACGCCCTCCCCCCTCTCAAATCTAGGCTATGGCAGCTGCTGAGCCTCAAACAGGCAAAAACTCACAAGAGCAAAACAGAAAGGGAGAGGGCTGGCAGCAACCGTGGAAGCGGAACAGCACGACGCCGCACGGTGCCGACTGGGAGACCAGGCCCGCAGCTGGCTTCCGACACGGTGGAGGCCCCCCTTCAGGTCACAGCCACCTTATTCCTATCAAACGGACCCCCTGCAGGTACACAAACTCTGGACAAGAGATAAAACCAACTGTCTGAAGGCAGCAGAGGGCCAGAGGGGAAGACTCCGGAGATGCCTGGCACTTGGAGGGGAAAGGACGCAATTCCCTCTGCTCTGGGCCAAGGGGGGCCAAGGGGGGCCAAGGGGGGCCAAGGCTATGCCACGGAGGGCAGCTAAGCTCCAAGAGCAAAGGACACAGTTTGGTTCAACCCAAGCTGCTGGGACGTGGAGGAGGGGTAGAATTCTAGGACTATGCACCTGAGTTCTGCACCAATCTCTGCAAACTTTCAGAATATTCATGATCAAAGCCTGTTTGATGAGGAAAGCCAATCTCAAACCCTCTGTTCCACCATGGAAAATCCAACGGCTAACACCAATGCACCAGGCCCTTGAGGAACGTGACCGAAACACTACCTTGGTCACACAGAAGTCCAGGAGGATGCAAGGCCTGAAGGCTGACAAGACATTGGACTCTCGGCCGCTATGTGACCTCCCTGAATTTTAGGGTTCAGACCCACACACCTGCAGTACAGAGGAAGGCCCCAAAGAGGTGCTGCAAACACTCTACACAAATGTTAAGGGATTTAGTCCACCTTGTCCACAGTCACTGGGAAAAGCAAGGGCAAACACACAGAGGCTGGCCTCTCACAAAGGCCCCACATTGCTGGCAAATGACCTCCGTACATCAAAAGGAAGGCAAACCTATTCTCAAACTACTCTTTTCATGCCGGTAATTAATGCCACTTTATACAAACCAAAAATGCTACCAAAGGAAACGTGATGGGAGTGTCTGTTTGAAAGCCGGCACTTCCGTGTCCTTCAGCTTTCCCGCCACACCTTCCAGGATCAAGTGCCTGGAGGAAACCTGGAACCTACTTGGAGCATGGCCAACGGTCAGCCTGGGACACGGAGGCAGAACACCCCTCACCTCTTAAGATGGAGAAAGACAAAACACTAGGAAGGAGAAACCAGACACAAGCCAGATTCTGGGAGAAAAAGTTTCCTGATCCTGCGGACACAGAAATAGAATTTAAAAGTAAGAAGGACCCTTTCCTCTCTCAAGTCACAGGAAATCAACACCAAGTATCCCCTGGAGACCTAGAGCCTAGAAAGTGTGTTCATGTGCATTTAACTGCAAGCTGTCCGACACCCAGCGGGCACTTAGTCCACACCTGTCCACGTGTCTGATGTTGACCAAGAACAAAACAGTCACACGGGAAAAAAGTCAATCCGACAGCCAGTCACTCAGAACATGCCTCCCCCCTTCCCACAAAAAATACCATGGAAAAGGCAAAAGCGAGCACGGTGATCGCCACAGCACGTTACAGAGGGAGTGCTTTACGCCCCCTCGGCCTCCCGCGGGCCAGGAACGTGAGCAGGAGCAGCCCAGCTGCGCAGCTCCTCCTTCCCGCCGTCCCCGGCCCACCCAACGCCTCAAACTTCCTGCTGCCGGCCCGTCTCTCTCCTTTCTCTACAGTCAGCAGAGAGCCCTACTATAAAGTCTAGACAGTCAAAAACAATTCATACTATAAAAGCTGATATACCAAAAAGAGTCAAAGTAACAGTTTCCATCATTAGAAATGCAATTTCTAAAATTACATTAAACCTGGATCTTTAAATACCAGTTGTAATAACCTGAATTTTGTAAATGTTTAGCATCTTACTTACTTGGTGCATTCTTCTAAAGACTGAACAAGCATTTGCTGGAAAGAACATATTTCTTCCAGATTTCCCATTAAATGCGAAGTGTTTGCTGAACTTAACCTAAAACCAAGAAAATAACAGTAAAAGTACGTACCCTTTCACTCTCCTCTCCCTTCCCAATGCCCAGGTGAGGCCCCACCGACTAAACATCCCTGCATCTCAAACAAGCCGGTTCACCCGCTTACACCAGCATCCCGTCCTCTGTTCTCCGAGGTGAGCCTCGGTGCCGACTATGTTGGTTAGTGCAACAGACCGTCCAACTTACTTCTCACTGGTCTGCAGAGGCCGTAGATAGGCTGAAAGCACAGTCTGAAGCTCTTTAGAATATTCATTTTCTGTTTCCAGAATGTTCTGTAGCACCTACGACAAACAAACAAAACCATTACCGGCCGGTAAGATTCAGTGCGTCCCTGTCCACACTGACACGCCGCTTTGACGGAATACCGATGTGCTTATTGCTGCCCCTCGCCATGACCATTAATGACGGAGCCCACGGCACAGAGTCTTCCCGCAGCTGCACGACTGACGCCCTCTCACTGCCAGGCACGCAGGACGAGGACGCGCAGAACGAGCCTGCGATAAATCCCATCACCAGAGGTGCTCAACTCACAGAAGCACACACACACGGACCGGCCTCCAACACGGGGCCCTGCAGAAGCAGCCAGCCGTTCACAAGAGTGTCACACCAGTCCCGCTCACAGTCAAGTCCAAGAACCGGCAGAACTAACCTGCTGAGGGCAGAAGGCAGAAGTGGGGAAGGAGTGACAATGGGAAAGGGCCGACATTTCTAAGTGACAGATATGTTCCACACCGTAATTTGAGCAGTCACTGCAAATAAATACACTTGCCAAAATTCACTGAACTATACCTTTAAAATCCATGCATTTGGACATATGCAAAGTGTATTTCAACGGACAAAATCAAGTTTGCTCTTTAGACTGAGCCTAGCAAATGTAAATCAATTTCATCAGAGAATGATGGTCTCAAATCATGCCCCACGGGTTTACTGAAAACTAAAAGTCCACCAGTATAAAGCACTTAAGTAGCCACTACTATAAAGAAAGAATGATACACCAACCTTAAAACGTTTCCTGATACCTGTGTTAGATAAAAAGTGCAAAACATGGGGCGCCCGGGGGCCTCAGTTGGTGAAGCCTCAGCCTTAGGCTCACTTCATGATCTCAAGGCCCTGGGATCCAGTCCGGCATCGGGCTCGGCAGGGAATCTGCTTCTCCCTCTCTGCTGTGATCTCTGTCTCTCTCAAATGGGTAAATAAAATCTTCTTCTTTTTTTCAAGTGCAAAACAGCTGAGGTAAAAAAAAAACCCTTTCCATCGGCAAAGGCCAAGAGCAGAGGCCCCACCAGAGTAGGGAGGGGTGGCACCAAGGCCTGCGGGTGAGCGGGCGGGGCCCAGATGCGAAGGCGGGAAGCTATCCCTCTAACCCTCTCTGCGCGGCCCTGTCCTCTGGAAGGATCCTTCAAATCAAACCACTAGTGAGAAGCAGAGCCCGTGGTAGCGTCTGCATGTGAGCTGGACACAGCCCATGCCTGATGCCCCCTCTCTGCCCGCCAGGCTGAGTACAGGAACCCGAGCTCCCAGGGGACCTGATGGACGGATGTATGGAAGGAACGCAAACCCCTTCCTTGACCCCCTCTTCCGTCCTGCTCTGTCAGAGGCCCAGCGCCTTCTTCAATGAGAAAATCATATCCCGCGTGTTTTCTGAGCCTCCACAAAATGCACTACAAAGTGCTACTTCTCTTCCAGAACAACATCCTCAATCACGCACAGAATAAACACAAACGCAGTCTTCTCCCCGACCTGATAATTAAAGTACATATGCTAAACATTAAAATAAAGTAATCGTTCATCTAAGTTCAGATTTGCACATCAGTAACATGCATTCAACATGGGCTCTTCATCCGCTCAGTTGTGCGTGTCCTCTGGGGAGAGCACGGTCCTTCCTAAGTGCAAACCTGATTAAATAACTTACATGCTAGCTAAGATGAAGAGAATCAGTTGCTTTCACTGTGACACTGGGCTCTGGTTTCTCCCCTGAATGGGTCTATTCATGCGAGAGTGGGGGAGTGAGCCGGAGGGCGGAGGGTTGCTCAGAGAGCTCATTCCTCTGTGGGAAAATCTGGGTGCTGGTCCCAGGATCACAATGTCTCCCTTCGAAGAAATGGTCACCGGACAAAAATGTCAAAGGAATGGTGGACTGAGAACATAATGTGACACCAGCCAGTGCGCCAGAAAATTATTTAAGCAGACATTATCCTTTAAAAGTAACATGAAGCCAAGGAGACTGGTCCTTGAACCGAAAAAAAAAAATTAAATCTGCCACTGATGCAGAAGATGTAAAGTCTTCAACGTTCCAACAGAAACCCAACTGTGACTTCGCGCACGGGCTACAAATACTACGAACCGTTAGCAGCGCTGCTTCCAGAGTGCCTGAAGCCACGCGCCGCGCCGCCTGTAAAACGAGAGGAAGGAAGCGCAAGACGACCTCACTAGGATGAGTGTGAGTCCGGTAAGAAGGCCCTTCCTCCGTCAAAGCAGTAACGCACAGCGTGCAGACACAAGAGCCTCCCGAAGAACGCACCAGAAACAGTGCCCAAAAGCCTCCACCAGCACGCGGCGTGGAGGCACCGCAGCTGGTTCACAGACGCGCCCCAAGTAAGTGCGGGAGACGAGGCCTGCGGCCCTCCCACCCCGACACCCCGGGTTGCACGCGGCTGTCCGGGCCGCCTCGCCCCGCCCACGCCGCCGCCCCTGCCCCCAGCGCATGGGCACCTGTCTCCCCCTCCTGGACTTCTGCACGCTCTGGCTGCTGCAGGACCCCATGTGACTCCGCAGCCCGGCTCCAGAGCTCCGGCACCCGCAGGCCGGCCACGGAGAGAGCAGCCCCGCTCCGCAGTCTGACGGACAGCGGGGCCCCGCCAGTCTAGCTCGCCCTCAGGCATGAGGCGTGGAGAGCCTGGGCCAGTCAGACAATGGGGCCACACAGGAGGAGGACATCGGGCCAGCCACACAGACACTCCCTGAACTGTCAGCCGCTCCGGCAGGGCGAAACAAAGGAGCACTGACTCCATTACCTCGCAGGCACAGAACCTCACTCTATCACCACCATTCAGGGAGCCCCTGGTGTCACTGATCTTACAAATGGGCTGCAACTCGCAAGGCAAATTCTGGTGGGTTTCAGGTTTCAGGTCACTCACTGGTCCTTTAAAAATAAGTAACTAACCTACCTAACAAGCATAACGTTTTCTTAGAGATTTGATCAACATGAAAGATCATAAACTAAAACCAATTTATAGCAACATAACCCTGGTTTCCTCTTAGGCATGTCCCTGAGATGGTAACAAATCAGACAGCAGGGACCCCCCCACCTCATCGGGCCCTGCCACGCAAGGAAAAAAAACCACCGCTGCCCATTTCCTCCCAACCCAGTCTATTAAACTGTCCTCACATTTTCAAACACCAGACTGTAAGACAGGACGTGAGCCCCGGGGGAAGGAGAGGAAGGAGCCGCCAGGCCGGGCTTGGCTCCGCACCCTCCGCACCCTCCGGCCTAAGGCCGGCAGCCCCTCCCCGCCCCCGCCCGCTCACTGCAAATGCGGGACTGAGCGGGCTTGCTCCTGTCTGCGGACCCTGAGCAACCAACTCTCAAAACACAGGGGAGGGGCTGGGTAAAAGTTGAACGTTATCGTGCCTCTTGAAAGACGTCACGTTACTCTATTTCCAAACATGGGGATTCATAAGGTCTTAGGAAAGATTTCCTCCAAGTGCGAAAGGCGTACAGTGCAGCAGCTCCACCCAAAGCTCCGGGTCGCCCACGACGCAGGTCACCGGAGGAGCCAGACTCAGCACGCAGGGCTGGGCCCTCCTGCTGGCTCTGCCACACCCTGCCTGGGGCTGCACAGGTCTGTCTGTCTGTCTGGAAAAGGCTGTGGCCTGGCAGGGTGGGGGGGTAGTTTACAGGGTTGTGACACTCCAGAGTGTCAGCTCCCTGACCTGACGTAGAAGCGATCTTACAAACCACCCGCTGCAGCCTTCGCACCCAAACCCGGACGCCCCACCCCCCCAGCGGTGGCCGCTCGCCCTAATACTCCCGCATCATGAGGTTAAGGGCTGAAAAGCCACAGAGGTACACGCTGATCTTAGGAAGCGACGGGAAAAGGAGAAGCAGAACGAGGGCTCGGGGTCAGTGCCGGCCAGTGGGAGCACAAGATGCTGGGCTGGCGGCCTCCGTCTCCGTCTCCCCTGGGCCCAGGATGCAGAGACCCCAGGCAACGCAGGGAGCCAGGAGGAAAGAGAGAGGCGGCTTCTCTGGAATACAGTGAAGGCCCAGGAAGTTGCTACAGCGTCTTAAGAAACACGCGCCCGGAGACTGCATGTTTATTAGAACCAGTCACCGCTACCTGTCGTGACTGCAACGTTTCAGAGGCAAAAGCTACCCTGCGCCTTTCCACCAGCCCCGGCAGGCAAGTCGTTCCCTACCTGCTGCTCCTGTACGTGAAGAAACCAGCACGAAGCCTGCGATAATAGCGTTCGAGAGAACCGGAAAAGTGAGCCAGCGCCTCGGACCGCGTAAGGCCCTGAGGCCCTGTCTCCCCAGATGGACATACTTAAGACACCTCCCTCTCTAACGATGACTGAGGAAACACCTCAGGCCCTAGAGGACCCATCTCCGGAGCACTCCGTCTCTGGGGGCTCCTCTCGGCTCTGCTGGAAAGGGGGCTCCACGTCCTACGCGTGCAGCTCACGTGCTCCCACCGCTAAAAGCCACCTCGCTCAGGCAAGTGGCAAAGACACTTCCTGTCACCCGGACTGCAGCCCTCCCAGGGACACCTGTTTGCAAACCCAACAGCACAGGGACCTCCATGATGCCAAAGGCCCAAGTGCTTTTCTCCACGCTCTAACAGCCCTGAAAACCTCCTCAAGGCTGAGTGCCTCACCAGGCTCCCTAAAGCCAACACAAGGCCAAGGCCAGCATTACCAAGTTCCTCTGTCGATGAAGTGCCCGTGCAGGCAGCGAGGGGGCCTCCCCCAGGCCCGCCCACGGTCCCGAAGGGCACAGACACGACTCGCGGGCCGGCGCCCCCGAGCTCCGCCAGCCCAAGCAAGGGTTCTCCCGACCGTGCGCTGATCTAGGACGCAGACGACTGCCCTTTCCCCGCGGGAACACAGACAACAGTCGGGGCCAGATTGGTCACGGAAAACGGCCAACTCCGTATCTCCATTATCTGGGACTTCTTCCACAGCGGCTCTCAAGTCTGATGCCCGCTTCTGACTCCAACAGTCTGGCCTCTGGCGCTAAAGTCACCCTCCAAAGCCACTGCGGCTTGCACGGGCAAGTGGCAAAGTCTGCCACTCCCAAGAAGCCACGCTCCCGCGCACGCTTCTACCTCCTGTGTCAACAGTTCTCCATCGCTAAATCCTAAGACCCACAGAATTTCATATTCTGCTTACTGCACACAAACACGTATTTTATGTATTTTTTAAAGTTTCACGTGCATTTTTAGTAATTACAGGCCTGCGTGCCACTGGCTCTTGGGCGTGCTGCAGCTGCGGCACACTCAGCTCACTCCGGCGGGCCGAGACCACAACCGCACGGGAACACGTCTGCGCGGGCGCCGGTGGCTCCGTCAGTCAGATGTCTGCTTCCCGATTTCAGCTCAGGTCATGACCTCGGGGTCATGGGATCCAGGCCCACACTGGGCTCCGCACTCAGGGTGGGCTGGGGGCGAATCTGCTTAGAACCCTCTCTCACCGCCCCCCAGCCCCTCCCCCTCCCCTGCTCTCATTCTCTAAAATAAATAAATCCTTAAAAACAAACTAAACTTGGGGCGCCTGGGTGGCTCAGTGGGTTAAAGCCACTGCCTTCGGCTCAGGTCATGATCCCAGGGTCCTGGGATCGAGCCCCGCATCGGGCTCTCTGCTCAGCGGGGAGCCTGCTTCTCCTCCCTCCCTGCCTGTTTCTCTGCCTGCTTGTGACCTCTGTCAACTAAATAAAATCTTTAAAAAAAAAAAAAACAAAACACTAAAGCAAAACCACCTTTGCACAAACATCATTAAACACATTTAAGCTAATTCCTCTAGCATTACTGCATCCCAGGGCTTGACGGTTCTCAGAATTCTACACCCAGCGCTTCCGAGCAGCACTGTGGACTGCCATGTCCACCGCTGTCAGAGCAGGGATTCTCTTAAACCTTTGCTCATCAGATACGTAAACGGCCGCTACCAAAGTTTTTAGAAAAGCTCAACCACACCGGCAGAGCGCCGTCGATAACATTTGTGTGCTCCCAAAATGTGTATGTTTGGGGCATCCTGAAATCCCCAATGTGGTGGCCCCTGGAGATGGGGCCTCTGGGCAGTATACATAAGGGGACGAAGCAGACCCAGGGGACGAAGAGGCCGGCTCTGTCTCTCAGCCACGTGAAGATCTGACCAAAGGCAGTGCTGTCAGCCAGGAAGAGGGGAGCCACCCAAACCCCAAGCAGACTGGCACGCTCATCTCGGACCCCCAGCCTCCGTACTGGGAGGAGTCTGCCAGCCTGCGGCGCTGTCACAGCAGCCCAAACGAGTCCACCACCACCAGCACCGTTTCCAGTGTTACCTGCTCTCATTCTCTCGTACCCGCTCACTAACCCTAATGCACATGCAGTAGTGAGCCCCTCAGTCCTCAAGGAGAACCTTGTGTTGCTGTAACTGCTACAAATGTTCCGGTTAACTCTAATTTGGCTTCCCCTGTTCGAAGGCAAAGAATTTACTGAACTTTTATGAAGCCTAATCAATTTCGGTATTTTCTGTTTTCATTCATTGCTTTTAGGTTCTAAAAAGCCTCCTGTCCGCCCAGCGTGCTCGTCGACCACATCCAGACCCGCTGGCAGAGAGCGGAAGGCTGTCCAGCACAACCTCTAGCACCCTGGGCCACACAGTAAGCTCTGCAGCTCTGAGGATGAACACTAAGAAGCCAAGCATTAACAGAAAGAACCTTCAGTACCCGTGGGGGAGATACATTGCAGACTTAGTCAAAGTCAGTCAGCAAACAAAAGTAACAACAAATCCCGGGAGTAGGAGAGCTCAGAATCCAGGATTTCTAAAATCTAAAGTGTCCAATTTTTAGTGAAAATGTACAAGATACACAAAGAACCAAGAACGTGACCCATGCACAAAAACTAGGCATTGCAAGGAAACAGGCTGAGGGGCCCCAACGCTGGGCACAGCCCATGAGGGCTTCCTAACAGCTGCTCTCATGTTCACACAGGGACTTCCCAGTCTGCCCATTTCTGGGTGCAAATCATCACTCCACCCTACCAGGTAAAAAAGATGAACAGACTGAAAACATCACCATGTCTCGGATCCACATGGGAGAGAGGACAGGCAAAGCCCCAACCCTAAGACTGGAGAAGACAGGCAAAGCCCCAACCCTAAGACTGGCGAGGCCGACAGGCAAACACTGAGAGTCCTACTCACTAGGGCCCAGGGCCTCAGCAGAAACCAGCCTGGGAGCGACAGCTGGGTTGGAAAACAGAAACCAGAAGTGACGGATGGCTGGAGGCTCAGGGCGGACAAGCTGAGCGGTAACAACTCCGAGGCAGACCCAGCTGTAGTGGCCCCACAATGCTGGGGAATTTACGTCCAGGGGTTTTGCCACGTTCCCAAAATATCCGAGGAAAATGCCCCTGGGCTTCCAATGGAGATGCGGGAACTGTCCCACCAGGGACTGAAAATCACGATTCATATGCTAAGGATGCTAGTGGATAAAGCTGGCCACGTGCAAGAGAAGCCGGCGAAGAGACGGAAAGCGTAAGGACCACACACAGATAAACACCAACGGGAAAGAAGGACACATGTGACCGTCTTGTGAGCAGACAAGACGCGCCGAAGAACCAGGCGCTCCAGATCCTAATGGAATCCTTGAAGACCAAAAAAACACAGGAAAACACAAGAGAACATGGAAGGACTGTGGGACAGGAGCGGGTGTGACACACACATAACGGGACTGCGGGAGGAGAAGGGACAAAAAGACTGAACAGTGGTGACTGAGAATTCCCCCTAATCAGTGTCACACACCAAAGCCACAGATGTCAAAAAACACAGAACACACCAAGCAGGATAAACGCCACAAAAGCGACACCGGTGCACGCTGTCCTCAAACTGCAGTCAGAGAGGCTTTGGGGGAAAGTGACACGTCTGGTAAAAGACTGTTCTCCGAAACACAAAGAACTCGTACAACTCCGCGAGCGAGCCCAACTGTACGACGGACAGAAAACTGAACAGAAACCCTACAAGAGAAAACACACGAATGGCAAATCAGCACATGAAAAGATGCTCCCTGTCCTTTGTCACCAACAAGGGGACAGCACGCCCACCTAGTACCTCAACAAAACCCCAACCACAGATGGCACAGACACAGTGAAGACAGCCCACAGGAGTCCTCCCCTGGAGGACAATGTGATCGCGTCTTCCAGAACGGAGCATGCTCTCACCACACGACCCAACAACAGCCCTCCTTGGTTTTTATCCAAAGGAGCAGAAAACACGTGCACACAAAAACCTGCACGCGCAGGTTTGCAGCATCTTTACTCACAGCTCCCGGCACATGGAAGCAGGTGCCGTGTCCTCCAGCAGGTGACGGATGCACCGGTCCATCCAGACAGTGGGTTACTGTCCTACACTAAAAGGAGCACCATCAGGCTGCCAGAGATGCTGAGCACGAGGGAAGCCGTGCACATCTGGAGGCAGGAGGCGCCCGGGACCACCATCATCCTCCCGACTTGACTGCAAGCCTCGCCCTGCTCTCAAAGAGTCAAGTCAAACGAGAACTCAGTCTGTAGCCGACTATAAAAATAACCAAGTTGGGGCACTTGGGAGGGCACAGCCAGTTAAGAGTCCAACTTTTGGTTTCAGCTCAGGCCGTGGTCTCGGGGTCATGAGACCGAGCCCCCCGTGTCCAGCTCCACACTCAGCAGGGTCTGCTTCTGGCTCTCGCTCTCCCTCTGCCCCTCCCCTCCACGGACTTGCGCACTCACTGTAAGTAAGTCTTTTTCAAAAAATGGAAAATTTGAACAAAAGAAAATGGAAAATGATGAACTAAAAGGTGTGATGAAGCGAAAAATTCACTAGAGGAGCTCAACATGAGATCTGAAATGCGGAAGAACGGCCAACAAAAAGGACAGTAGAGATTATTCGGTCTGAAGAACAGAGAGAAACGAAGAAACATTAAAAGCGCCTCAGAGAGCTGGTGACACCAGTGCACTGACCGCGTGCGCAGCGGGAGTCCCATGAAGAGGAAACAGGACGAATGTCCCGTGACAGTCTAACGTCCCCCAGAATCACTCTGTACCCCCAGGTTTTGGGCTTATCTCGACCATCACACAGGAGCAGCGGCCACAGAGCCAACCTTTAGGGCACCACGGCGCAGTCGGACTGGTACTCGCCGCAGGAAGCCTTCCTTGGAAAGAAACCAACGTCCCACATACAAACACAAGAGGAAAAGGCAGCACCACAGTCCTCGTCCTGTGAAACCCTGAAGAGCCACAAGATGACTCCTACTGTGGCCTTGTGCACAGAGCCACGCACGGAGCACAACACACGCGGAAAACCAGCGCTCTCCGCAGAGCCCCGTTCCTGGAACAAACATCCAACAAAGAACCAAAGAGGACGGTGGAGGGCAGAGCGTGACCGGGAAAGGTGGGCGCCCCCCGCGTCGGGGTACGGGCCGTGCCAGGGAGGACTGGCGCTCCGTCGGCGCAGAGGCAGCATGGCAGCCCGTGCTCAGGGGGAGCAGTGGACACTGGGAGAAGAACGGAAGTGTGAGAAGCAGAGGCTGAGACTCAAGGGAAGGGCTGCTCAGTAGAGGAGCCTGGCATCGGCCAACAAACAGGAAGAAACCAACCTGAGACGGCCAGGGCATCGCACGGAGGCTGCGGACCAAGAAGCATGGAAGGGAAACCAGGCAGAGGCAGCGCGGACACGAGGGTGGGGGCAGGGAGAGGAAGCCACGAACTGCACCCACGCGTGAGAACGGGGGCTGGGGGGGCCCGCATCTCTGCCCACAGCTGCAAGCCGCTGCCCCCGCCAGGCCCATGCGGAGCAGCTACGAAGCAACGCACATTCCAACAACCAACTGTCCCGAGCTCACGGCACCCAGCGAGGTCCGCGGCCCACGGACAGCGCACTCAGCGCACCCGGGATGCGGACTCACGGCCAAGCCTCCTGCGACCTCGGCCTCCCCGCCGGCCTCACTGACACCGAGCCCCTCAGGACCGCTCGCAGCAGCACCAGCCCAGAGCTGCTCCCGGCAAAGACATGCCACCCCGCGCCCTCGGAGGGACAGCCCCGGACGGGACACTCTCTGGAAGACTCGGCGCGGGGAAGAAACCCCAGATGCAGACTTTCCACGGAGTAAGACTGATCCGCACTTCACTTGGCTGGCCTGGCACACGGATCTAGGCCGCAGTCAAAGGGCTGTCAAGTAAACAGGAGCACTTCCTATCTCTGCAGCCCACGGCACGGCTGAGGGGCCAGGAAGGACTCGACTAGACTTCACAAACTGCTAAGCTCCAAATGCGGCTTTAGACTCTGAAACACTCACCCCATGTACATGGAGACACTCCTGTGACTCCGCGCCGGCTGACGGATGTGCACAGGAACCCCAGGAAAGACTCCGCAAGGGGACACGCCAGCGCCCACGGTAACGGACCTCCAGCGCTCACACTCCCCTCTAACACAAGTAAAAGGCCACCTGATGCCTGTAATGGCTTTAAACTACACGGTGAGCCTTTCCACAGTCTCCTCTTGGAAGACTGTAAGTGGGAAGACGGAATACTACAGTATTCCACATAAATATTGAGATATTATAAATTCTACATAAATACTGAGACAAAAACAGAAGATTACTAAAGAGAGATGAGCAGAGAACATTAGGTGGTTGTGACTGTGCGGCCAGCCACGGGCCATCTTTACGCCGTGCCTCCCGTAGTTCCCCTGTGTGCCACGTCACACACCGGTGGACACACTCAAAAATAACAAGTTATTCTTAAAACAAGTTTTGCAATTACTCACCACATTGTAATAGCTTTTGTTAATGGCGGTCGTGTCAAATCCTTTGGGAGGGCTCTTCAACGCTCCTGACTTGGGCGATACAGGCTTTTCTGAAATGAAACGTAGCACAATTTTACTGCCCAGCACTCAAGACCCCCAAACACGCCAGCCCTACACAGCCCAGAGCGACGGGTCCGGGGCCGCTGCTGAAACAACCCACGGAAAAGGGAAGCTGAACAGGGACCCGTCTCTCCCCCTCGTGCTCAGCTCCCTGAGGTCAGGAGCCAGCGTCTCCGCCCCACACATCGCTCACCCCATACACCCCCCATCCAGACTTGACATCTGACAGACCGCGCTCACGACTGACAGCAGGTCAAACAACACCAGCAGAGCTACACCCACAACTCAGGAGCACAGCGAAGACAAAATACTGGAGGCACAGAACCAGAGACGAAGTCGGCGACCCCCCGTCTGGACTGTCCCTCCAGAATCCAGAGCGCTCCGAACGCGAGTGTCCCTGAACAAGTAGGATCTGCCGCCAAGTGACGAGCAAAGGAGGAGAGCCCCGCCCAGCAGGGACAGAAAACAAGACACCGGGAAGCCTTCACGAAGAACGTCTGCCCCAGAGAGGACGGCGGGAGGCGAGCATCGGTGCGTGGCCCAGCTTGAACGCGGCATGACAGCTACCGGAGCAGCGTCTGCTAGCGGAGGACACGGCTCTTGGTGGGACGGTGCGCGTTGCCCACCGGTCCTCCTCCAGGCTCCGGGGCCTGGCAGAGAGCAGGGCGAGGAGAAATCCCGAGAAGCGTGTCCTGAGAGGCCGTGCGTACGGTGCCCGCCCGCCTCCCCCGCATAAACCCCCGTCCTGGCCCGGTGGAGGGCTGTGCCCAGCGCCCTTCCCCCTGCCTGTGCGCAATCTCCCCTGCACTTCCGCAAACAAGCCCCAAGCCTCGCGCCCCAGATCCCAACCGCCTGTCCAGTACTGCCATTGTCCTCCTAGCGAAAGAAACCCCAAAAGCCCAACATGCACACACACTGTGGGCCCTCCCTTCCTGCACAACCGTCCACCGAAGCCTGCCTTCAGCGCGGCGCTGTAAAGGTCTCCCAAATGGTTGAAAATGAAAAACCAAACGGTGACGTGCCCGCGGGACGGAACACAGACTCCGTGAGAGAAGACCCCTCCCGAGCCCCTAGGGACGGCGCGTCCGCTCGACGACCGCGCTTGCCTCGCCCGTCGCCCGTCTGCGGCCGGGTGTGGAACTACAGACGAGACCGGCTTGGCTCACCCTGACGATGCCTCCTCATCTTTCAGACGCGTAATCTAGGGGACAATCACCAACAGACGCAAGCGGAGAGCACTGGTGCCCGAACGGCAGCCACGGAGACCACAGTTCCCAGCACACGTGCTGCTACCTTGAAGCCGCCTTCCACCGTGAAAGCTGATCACTTGCCAACTGCCTCACTTCACTTCAGACACACCTGGCGACCCCCCAGGCAACAGTATTCCATGTACGCACTCGGACAACTACAAGGAAGTTTCTTTAAAAGAAGTTTCATGGGTGCGTGGGTGGCTCAGTGGGTTAAAGCCTCTGCCTTCGGCTCAGGTCGTGGTCTCAGGGTCCTGGGATCGAGCCCCACATCGGGCTCTCTGCTCAGTAGAGAACCTGCTTCCTCCTCTCTCTCTGCCTGCCTCTCTGCCTACTTGTGATCTCTCTCTGTCAAATAAATAAATAAAATTTTTTTTTAAATTAAAAAACAAAAGTTTCAGGCCCCAACATTATGTAAAAATACAGAGAACAGTGGAGAGCCAGACCATGCAGGCAGAACGGCAAGACCAGGTCTCTCCCTCTCACAACACGGAGCCCACAGCTTTGCCGGGTGCTGCATGGCACCTACCTGGACGGGAGCGCTTGCGAACATCTCCTGCAAAACCCTGTGCCATTCCCACTGGGGGCCCTGAGGCAAGGAGGGGCTTGCGGTGCCGCCAAGCGCAAGGTGCCCGTGTAAGCAAGCCGCCCTGCCGCCGACACCCCACGCCCCCAGCTGGCAGGACGCTGCTGCCCCGATCCGCCAGCGCCACGAGGCTGAGGCCAAGGGCTCAGCAGGGTCCCCGCCAACAGCCACACGAGGGCCTGCCCCACACGCATCCCAGTGCCTAGACTCTCAGGACAGCCATGCCCAGAAGGGACACTTCCTCACAGCAGAGCGGCGGGGGCCTGGGTTGCCAGGTTTACCAGGAAACTCGTGTGCAGCCTGAGGGAGCCTCCTGGAGCTCTCTCTCCCTACCCCCACATCCCTAAAAAATAAGAACAACAAAACCTACACACACTGAAATGTGAGGTACCGGACAGGAAGTCACGGCCAATCGTAACAAAAAATGTACACTGGAAACTTCAGAAAATACTCAGCCTTCCCAGTATCCTAAAAAACAAAACAAAACAAAAAAAAAACAAAAAACACCAACATCCCATCTGGGGCGCACCTGAGAGCTAAGCACGGTCCACTGTGACTGAGCAGCAGGGAACCCACGAGGACATGATTTCATGCCGCCCTGCCAGGGGCCAGAGGATGCAGATCTTCCCCTTCTTGAAATAGACTAAAAATGCCAAAAACAAGAAAACTGAAACATAAATGTGCTAACCCAGAAAAGGGGGTGGGGAATCCTCGTGGCGCTGACAGGGAGGGCCCCTGGGGACTGAGGCTGGGGGACCTCTTGGTAATCCTTTAGGCTGACCAAGAGAAGCCTAAAGCCCCTGCCCACCGACCCGGGGAACCAGCAAGGCCATGGGCTGGCTACTCGGCCACGGGAGAGATCAAAACCCGGAGCCTAACCCTAGCCATGGGAGGAGGCCCGAATCCACACCAGGCCCCAGAGGCCCACCAGGATCTGCCTGGGGCCACAGAAACTCCGGGAGCCCCTCAGGAGGCCAATGTTGCTCCCTCTGTAGGGACACTTCCACAAGCCAGGGTACACCCCCACGAACCCCAAAGCCAGATCTGTAACCAGGAAGCACGAGCTCACGAAGAACCGGGCCAGAGTGTCAGCGGATGGGACGCGCGAGGGCAATCAGAACGGACACTGCAGCCGGGCGACTGCGCAGGAAGGAGGCTGGCAACGCCTGGAGCGGAAGCAGCGGACTGAAGGATAAAGAGGATGGAAGAAAGAGACTGGTAAGACGCCTGGAAACCAGTACACAATTCCCGGAAGTGAACACTGTGGTCACCACAATGACCTCAACGGACGGCTACCCTCGCAGGGGAGGGGGACTGCGGAACGCAAGTGTCCGAGGCGCGCACGCCCGAGGAAGGAAGCCCAGGAAAGCGGAGCCCAGGAAGACAGAGGAAAAGCTGCAGAGGACACAGTATGCAGCTGAACGGGATTTTAGGAGAAAGCAGAAGCAGCGAGCAGGCAGCATTCCTGGAGAAGATGCTCTCCAGAAGCAGAAACCAGCCCGAACGGGGGGCCGGGGGGAACCGCAGCACCCCTAGGCAGCACTGAAGGAGAGCCCCCCACATCGCTGAGACCTCCGTTCCAAGAGCCGGGAAAACGCCTGCCCCTGAGAGCCCCGAGCCTTGGCGAGCCGCGGTTCTTCCTCTACGTGCGGACCCATGATAGAGCTTAACTGGCAGGTTAGGCCCAGTCAGAGATGAATGAAAACCCTAATAAAAGACTCTAAAAAAAGTCACCCTGGGGCGCCTGGGTGGCTCAGTGGGTTAAGGCCTCTGTCTTCGGCTCAGGTCATGGTCCCGGAGTCCTGGGATCGGGCCCCGCATCGGGCTCTCTGCTCAGCAGGGAGCCTGCTTCCCCTCTCTCTCTGCCTGCCTCTCTGCCTACTTGTGATCTCTGCCTGTCAAATAAATAAAATATTTTTAAAAAATTTAAAAAAAAAAAGTCACCCTGTGCCGTACTCTCCCGGTGTGACGAGGGCTTGAGGGGATGGACGCCCACTGAGGAAGTGAGGCTACGGCTCACCTCCCGCCCCACGTCGCTGCTTGTGGACCTCGACAGACCGCAGGGAAGAGACCGCAAAAGCGTGACCGCGAATGAGGGGCGCCCCCGTGCACCGCGGCCCTCGGCCCTGGCTACGGGCAAAGGCGGTCAGATACAGCCACTGCCCGTAACTCAACCATCACAGGCTTCTTTCTGTGACGATTTCTGAAGAACGCTCGTGGACGGGGACAATTATGAGTAACTGGTCCGAGAGCGCACGCACGGCTGCCCCTCCTCCGTGACAAAGGGACCCAGCAGCCGCAGTCAGCCCTGAGCACGGTGGCTCCCACTTCCTCGTCCTACCTTCCGCACGACAGCGGTCACCTCGTCTGCGAGTCCCCACACCGGGTCACATCCCTCGCTCTGTGCGGGTTCATTTCACCGTCAGCAGCTTCCTCGCTGCCACAGCACCCTCGACCTGGGTGGTACCTTGCCCCACAGCCTCCCCGCTCTCTGCGCGACCTCACACCAGTGTAGACGCTCGGGCACCTCTGCGCCAGGACGACCTGCCCCTGCTCCTCTGCAGCTGAACCTCAGCAACTCCCACAGAAGACAGCAGGACACACACACGCTCTCCCGGCTCCAGCAGTTAGCCCTGAGATCACTGCTCCTTTTCTAGAAGCATTACGCAGGGGATCCAGATGCTAGCAACTTACCATCAATACTTCACGGTGTCCGTCAGACTCGGACTCTCAAACCCAACCATCAGGCCACTGTCACAGGGGACAAAACGGGCTCCTACCCTCTCAAGCCAGTTGCTGTCGGAGTTCGCTACACTCCGGCCCGCCGGCTTCCCGAGCCCAGGGAACCTGGTAAGGTCTACGCAGGTCTACGCAGCAGGTCTACGCAGCACGCCCCGTTCCACCTCTCAGCCTTTTCTTGAATGGCCGCAGAATGCCCAAGGGACAGTCGCCTCTCACCTGTCCACTCCACCTCATCTTCTATTCAGAGAGCCACAGGCAGGCTTCGCGATCTCTGGAAGGACACTAGGTTTTCTCACTGCTCCTCTCCTAGTTCCCACAGCAGAGCCTGTGCCGCCCGGGCAGGGCCTGTGGCTGCGAACCGCGCGCACCGAACAGTCCTGCTGACGGAGCGCGCAGAGCGCAGGCGACCCGAGGCAGAGCGGGCGGCTGGGAAAGGCCCAGGTGGGGGCTTGCGCTACAAAGTGGGCCACAGCCAAACCCCCCCCGCCCCGGGTTTATTGTCAAGCATTACCGATGTAGGGAAGCAACGAGAGAAGAAAATGGAATGTCCAGGCTTTCGCGGGGAGGAAAGGAAGACGAGACGCCCAGGAAGCCAGGAAGCGCGTCTCCCGGACGCACGTCCGCGCACAGAAGCCCCATGTGCGCACGGGGCTGCAGAGGGGCTGTGGGCCGGATGCAGAGGCAGGCGGAGCCGGAACTCCACTTCCCGCCCCCCCCGGGCTCTGTCTTCCTCGCTTGCTCTTTACAGGCCCTGCCACACAACTGTTTCATTAAGCACACACAGAGCTTTAGACGAACATCCTTAATACTGGAGAACTGTCAGCCCGGACCCCCAAACAACTGTACGTCAGCAGCCTAGGGGACATGTCCTTGGAACAGCACGTTCAACCAGGCGCGGGACACGGCCACAGCCTCGCACGGAACACGCGCTACGGCACCTGCCGACACAGCTGTCTGGGGCAGCACACGCTCGCTCACCTGCAGCAACGCTCACTCCCACAGCCCGAGAAGGCGCCACACCCTCGTGTCCCAGACCCTCCGTGTGTCCGGCCCGCTTCCCCACACATGCGGCAGAGGTAAAGTCTTACATGGGGTAACTCTCCGCCTGCTATCACCTCTCCATCTGGAAGAAACGGCAGCCAGGCCTCCCCGGCAGAGCAGCCTTCCCTGCGGGCCTGCGGAGCCCTAACGTCGCACACGCACACACTTACTTCCAGCAATACAGAAGTACACTTGTCACCTCGGGTCCTTTCCCTGCAGATTATATCCATGACACGATTCTTCCACAACAAAATTTAAACCCAGCTTGCATTTTGGGCCACTTTTTGATGTCAAAAGGAAGCATGACCCCCCCAGCCCAGGGGTGCATGACCTGCAGGGAGGTCCCCTACGGGCAGACGGGCTCGAGAGCAGCAGCCAGCAGCGCCCCCTCCCCCAGGACCGCCCGCCTTGTTGCTTCTCTCCTTCGGTCTCCAATTTAAGAAATTCTTCACTGAACGTGCAGAAAACATACCCCTTGTGTGTAGGAAAGGCAGAATTCCCTGTTTTTTACATATCAAAACAATACGCATGGGAAGTCAATGTTCGTAACGGGTACGTGCAGTAAGTTTTGGAAACGTCCTTCTGCAGACTCCTGGGGGACAGCAGTCTTCAGGGAAGGTTATTTGAAACAAGAGGGCACACACAGGTCAAGGGCAGCCGCCTACACAGGTGCAGCCCCCCAGGACGACTGCAGCCTGCAGCTACGAGGCCAAACGCTCATGGCCACTTACACTGCCAAGAGCACGATGGATCACGTAGACATCCTCGACACTTACCTAGAGGCAGCCCAGAAAGGGTCACTGAGAGGCTGACTGTGGGTGTGTTGACTCAAGAACACGATTCATGAATCAGAACTGTATCGAAGAGAAACTCACAATTTAAAGGATGTCCACATTTTTGTTTTACAAGGAAATGATCCTACGTGATTGACAGATCTGGCACGTTTTGTTTACAGAAAATGAAGAATTACACCATGAATTACAATGCTTATCTGAAACACATCTTTCCAAAAAGGAATACCTGTCCAAAATCAGAAAGTCACAGGAATCACTAAGAAATGACAATACCAGCAAGCCATCGTGGCTCTCGAGTTCTCTGCTGTTGTGAAGCGACAGAGTAAAAACAGAATTTCCGGTCTGTCCTAAATGCCCACATCTAAACTCAGACAGGGGGAAGTTTCACTAGAATGTACTCAGATACCTGTGAACGGGGCGCGCCCAACTGTCAGCTAAAGAACACTCAGCATGATGGGTCACCAGTAGGAGCGAACATGCTCTTTACACTTTAAATAAACAGAAAAAGAGGAAACTTTCCCAAGTTACTTGTCTCCGTCCGGTACAAAAACCTGGGACTCCATGTGACCCACTGTGGTGACATGTTTAAAGGGTCTCTCGTGGGCATGCATAGAGAAACACGGGGTGAGATGTAAAAACTGGGGAACAGCATGCAGTCACCCTGACGGAAGTCAACCAAGACACGTAACGGCTTTCTTTTTTAAAGATTTTGAAATAATCTCTGCACCCAATGTGGGGGCTCAGATGCACGACCCCGAGACCAAGAGCCGCACGCTGCACTGACTCAGCTAGCCAGCTGCCCCTTCTAAATACTTTTTTTTCCTTAAGTCCACTCCCCGCCGCCCCCCACGTAACCGCTAGTTGTTCAGCGGGCGCGGCATTCATCCTCACCAGCCATCTGGCCCCGCACCCCCAAAACAAGGCCTGGTGCGGCACCACCAGACTTCACGAGGGTGACGACACGCCGAGAAACCACAGACCCCCAGGAGCAACACCACGCGTGCCCAGGTCCTTTAGGACACAACTCCCAAACGCCCCCGGAAGAGGACTTTGAGACTCACAGACTATCTTTTCCACGTAACTGTCAAAGGGTGACTCAAAACTCCACGAGGAGAGAAAGAGCTGACAAGGAACATTTCACCTGCACTCTGCCTGTGGCAACTCAAGGTCAGCCCAAGATTCCCATTAAAATGAGTCATCCATGGGGCACCTGTGGGGCTCAGTAGGTTAAGCCTCTGCCTTCGGCTCAGGTCATGATCTCAGGGTCCAGATATCGAGCCCTGAATCGGGCTCTCTGCTCAGCGGGGAACCTGCTTCCTCTTCTCTCTCAGCCTGCCTCTCTGCCTACTTGTGATCTCTGTCAAGTAAATAAACAAATCTTTATAAATAAATAAATATAAATAAATAAATAAATGAAATGAGTCATTCGTGGAACACCCGAGTGGCTCAGCTGGCGAAGCAGCCGCCTTCCTTTGGCTCAGGTCATGATCTCAGGGTCCTGGGATCGAGTCGCACATCAGACTCCACACTCAGCAGGGAGCCTGCTTCTGCCTCTCCCTCTGCCACCTGCCCCTGCTCGCTCTCTCTCTCAGATAAATAGAATCATAAATGAGTCACTCAGCAGAATTCAAGGCCCACGTTCAACAGAGATGGCCAGAGCCGGGCTCCACAGTGATGGCTGCCCCAGCACCAGCTCTGCAGCCCCCTGGCCCTCACTGGTAAAGGCAAAGATGACCTTACCCTCCCCTCTCCCTTCCCCAACGCCAGCATCTTCCTGGGAATGGCCCAGGGAAGCACTCTTGGCCCCAGGATGGCCATCAGACTGCAGGACTGGCCAGGAGCTGGGCTCCGAGCCCGGACACAGTCCTTCTCCAGGCCTGACCAGGGACTACTGGCAGGCCCAGCCCAGTAGCTGAGTCTGTGAGACTAAGGCGACATTTCCAGCCCAGTCAGCCTGACAGCAGTGCTGCGGGCACAGCTGGCCGCACACCTGCGTGGATTAGGAGGTTCTGGGCCCAGAACCGAGGTATCCCAACGGCTTCGGGGATCACGGTGGGGATGGAATGAGGCCACAATTACAGCACTTCACACGATAACCAGAACAAAAGCCACAAAGACACCATTTACTGTGACCTTTAGTGCAGTGAAGATACTATCTTTGTTATCAACTAGGGGAAAACGGCAACAGTGAAGTACCATTCCACACCCGGTAACGATGATCCAAGCACAAAGTGTGGTCAAGGACATGGAGAAACTGGAACCATCGTGCACTGCTGGGGAGAGCAGCAAGGCGGCTCGCCAGGGTCTCACGGGCACCCCCGGAGCCAACTGCACCCCAAGGCACATGGCCAAAAGGACGACAGGACTCAAGCAGATCTCACCCAGGTTCACAACAGCACTACTGACGATAGCAAAAGGTGGGAAATAAACAAATGTCCAGCAACCAATGAGTGGACAAGCGAAACGTGGTCTTGAAATAGAGAAAAACACTGATCTGCCCCCTGGTTCAGGACTCAGGAAATTAGCAGGGCTCTGAGAGCTCTGGATCAGGAAATATGCTCAAAGGCCAAGTATGAGAACAAAAGATGCCCCCAGTGCTCTTACCACCAGCAAATTACTAGTGAGGTCACGGAGCTGCTCGGACACCATCCAGCTGGTGTCAGAAGGGCTGAGGAGGGGCACTCAGCGCCACATTCACAGCGGCCCGAGGGCTTTACACAGCAGGCCTGGGACAGCACAGGCTGGAAGGGCAGAGGCCCGCTTTGGCGCGGACGCTTTCCCACATGCAGCGGGACTACAAGTGCGCGGGGTCTTCTGCTCTTTCAGCAAGGCCTCCTCTGACTTTATTGTAAGGAGACAGCACTGGAGGACCCACAAAATACATGCTCGTCCACTGTTTGTCTCCCCAGTAAGGCTTCTGCTCAACAGCAGGCTACTGCAGTTAAGTTTCTGGGGTATCAGAGTTACAGAGATTTGGGGCTGTGCCACGGGGTCGGCTCCCCCAAGCCCATAGTGCTCAAGGGTCACCCATGTGCTCGAGACCTCCGCAGCCGCAGCCACAAAGCCAGCAGTCCTGCACACGGCGCACACGGAGCCCCGAGCTGTGCCACGAAGAGACACGCTCGGAAGGACAGCCGCTGTCCCGGCACAGCCCCAAGCAGGACCGCATGTGCAGAGGACACGCGCTGGGCGCACAGACTGTCACGGCCACACCCCTCTGACAGAAGGCTCGTCCGGAGGCGGCAGAACTTCCAACTCCTCAAGAATCCCACAACAGAAACGAAGGAAGTGCAACTACTACTACACCCTTTCAAACAGCATCAGCCTCTGAATAAATTTTTAGAAGTCAATGAAACTGATTACAGGAAACATAAACAAAGTGATGCATTTTAAAATACCCTACAAAGAAAAATCATACCTCTTGGCCGAAAGCACCCGTAGTGATACAAATTAACAGCCTGTGTGACACGGCAAACCCCAAGTCCTTATTTTAAACGGATTATAATGACGGAATGAAATGCTACTTTTAAGGATGGACCCTTCGTGCCAGCACCCCAAGGCGGCTGGAAGAAGCAGTGGGCAAGAGCGTGACTCCTCTGCCCAGGGCCGTCTCCCCAAGTTCCCCCGGAGAGGAGCACCCCCCGCGCAGCGCCCGCCCCTCTGCCTGCTTCCGCCCGGAGGACGGGCAGCAGCGCCTCCGCCGGCCTCCGCCAGCGCCGCACTCACCGCTGGGCTTGATCTCCCGCACGTAGTTGCTAGGAAACCAGCCCGTCCTGCCGTTGTGCGTGCCCTCCCACCAGCCGCCTTCCTCCACCCGCGTGACGTGGATGACGTCTCCCTTGGCGAAGGAGAGCTCGTCTTCATTGGTCTGCTGGAAGTTGAACTTGGCTCTCACAACCAGCTGGCTGCTGCTGTTGTCGGTCATGTCCTGGAGAGGGAAGAAGGGGGAGAAAGCTTCACATCAAAGCAGACGACGTTCGACTGCAATGCCCCGTGCCAGGAGCAGAAAAACTGTCCAAGCACACAAACGGGTTGGGGACCTGCTCCAGTGTCCTGACCTCCAGCACCCGGCTCCCGTCCCGGAGGAAACCCTCTTCATGCCTGAAAGGCTTTCTTCTGCCGCGGGTGGGCCTGTGTCCAGACTACGCACTTTCACACGTACACAGACGTCGAAGCATACGGAGCATCTGTACAACCCCCCGGAGTTGAGAGTGTGGTCACTCCTGGCACTAGAATCACTTCAGTCTTAACGAACCACGTAACTAACCGTACGGCTGTGCCACCAACTCACTCTCCATTACTGGGCTGAAGGCTGCTTCTCCTGTTTTTCTCCCGCGAAACAAGGCTCCGTTGAAACTCCCTGCACGTCTCCTCACACACCTCTGAATAAGCCTACACATTAAATTCGGGCCAGAAAACATGTGTGGCACACTCTAAATTTCAGCACCGATCTCTAAACTGCCCTCCGGAGGCCCTTCTCACAGCCGCAGCACTCCCGCCAGCGGCACCAAAGGGCCGGCGCAAGACACCACGCGGTGTTTTTACTCGTGCCCAACTGCTGGCAAGAAATGGTATCTCCTTTCCATCTGCATTTTGTCCTCGGAGATTAAGCACATGTGCCATCTCTGAAAGGTGGGAAGAGGGAGGCAGACGGAGAGAGTTTCTATTTCCGTCTATCCCAGACTCAGTTCTGCAGAGGCTCGCCACTGGGAACTACCAACAGGAGTAAACCAAATACTGCCCCCAAGGAAAGCCTGATCTCCGGGTGGAAGGAGCCAAGGAGGGGCAGCAGGCAGGCCCACTCACCCCCTGACGGGGCGCACCCTGTCGGCCTGCATCCAGGGGTCCCCGGGGACGGGGAAGGACATCCCGTAGCCCACGGAGCCTCACTCCTCATGAGGCTCCGGAAAGCTGTGCCCCTCAACAGGGGAGTCAGCCAGGGAAGAGCAGACGACTCCACCTTCCGCACGGTGCAGGGAGGGACGAGCGGAGGGGACGGTGGGCGCAGGACAGCTCCCACGGCCGGCGGCACGAGACTGCAGGGGTGCTCCCGGGGGAGGAGTGAGAAACGCTCCCCAGTCCGGAAGCACAGGAGACTCTTGGAAACAGGCAGGAGACCAGGGCTGCAGTCAGGAACGGTGCCGAGAAAGCTCCAATGGCAACAATTCCTAGTTCTAGACAACAAAACGTGGTCAGGAAAGGACGAACAGTCACCGCACAGGCCCCGGCCACGCTGTGGGTCTGGGGCGTGGTGATGCTATGTGGACCGGACCCAACGGAAACCACAGGGGAAATCCAGAGGGAAGGTATGGGCCAGGGGGCGCAGTGTGAGACCCCCACACCCCTACTCCACGGCAGGTTTAAGCAACCAAGCTTCACACAGGCGTTCACTGAGCCAGTGGGAGAGATGGGGCCGCCTGGCTCCTCGTGCCCAAAGTCCTGAAGGACCCGATTCCAAACTAGGTGCAAGAGTCACCAAACAGAGAAAAAGCAGCATAGACACAGGGACAGGGCTTAAGGAAGGGCAGACAGCTCCCCAAATGTTTAATACTTGCGTATCTCACATCAATATGTTATAAAAATTGATTTGTTTAAACACATCCATTAAATGTTTCATCTAGTAAATTAAACACGTCACACGTACGCATATTTAATGCTTCGGACATGTCTTCCGCATCTGGCAACACTGAAAGACAAAGCTCCGGCCTACCGATCACCTCAAATGGGAGGCTTGCTGGCGCACGCCAGCAGTGAGGGGCAGCTGAAGCCCCCCCCCGGAAAGAGCATGCATGTCCCCGCTCTGAGGAGGGAAGCAGGCAGAGCAGCCACTCTGGGTCGGCTCATCCGCAAACCACGGCCGTCCCGCACAGGCTGACCGCCACGTGCTCCTCTCGGCGACCACCCGGGGCAAGCTGGCTCGCTGCAAAACCTGCACAGCGCCAATCCTGGTGATCACCTTCCACAGTGGATGCAACACGTACCCAGGCACACGCACAGAGCGGGCCCCTCGGAGGCTGAGCCACTGCCCAGAAACGACCCTGCAGTCAGCCCGTCCACCTCAGCTCAGCAGCCGGTGCTGAGGCCCTCTCTGGGCACCAAGGAGACCGGAGCATGACAAGTGAGGTCAACTACACTCTCCCACCAAGGTGCAAATTCTCTGCAGTCAGGCACACACTAGAGAAACACCACAGAAGCCTCTTCCGCTTCAGAAGCGGCCACTCCACAGGGCAAGGACAGGGGCCCGTGGACAGGCAGGCAGCCAGCCTAGATCCACCTAAATTTCTGATTCCATAGACGTCCACCAGTTCAGAACCTACTAGAGACCTCAGTGGAAGACGCTGTCCTAAGGAGTGCTAAGCGAGCAGGACGCCCAAGACGCGATGCAAGGCGTGCCCACCCACGATGCCGCAAAGGGCCCTCACCCACGCGGACGAGGAGAGCTCCGGTCACTGCCACCGGGGCCACAGAGCCGCGGGAGGTATTTAACCACTACCTTATTTTGGATTTCTCTTCTTCCCATTTTTAAAAGTGCTCCTGCAACTAAAGCTCGCCCCGTCTCCGGGTTCAAGGGGACAGCCCACGGCGGCCCACAAGGTAACAGGCTGAGCGAGGGCAGCCGCTCACAGAGCGTGTACACGCACCAGTTCCATTTATGCCAACTACAAAACAGGAAAGCTTGGCTTTGCCGTCAGAGCTCAGGCCAGCAGATGGCTCTGGGAAAGGAAGACCTAACAAAGGTGACGCTGGTCTGATCAAGTTCTGCTTCTCGATCTTACACGGGATGTGCGACTTGTAGACATTCATGAGGCCGTTCTCCTGGATGCAGGTTTCAGGTCAGTGAGGGGAGGACACTGCGGGCTAGGGGTACAGCACCTCCGCTGGGAGCAGGAACGTTCCCCGCCACCGGCCACCTCCTGAGGCCTACGGAGGCCTGCCTGTCAATCATACCACGCACACCCAGGTCTGCGTCAAGCAAGTGCTCTGACCCCGCGTTCTGAGGTTAGCCCAGTAACCCAAAACCAGGATGTTCCGGCGCGTGCCATCACGTGAAGCCCCCCCCTGCTCCCTGCAAGCGCTCAGACTCCAGTGATAGAAGAAAACGCTGTCAGGGAACATCCAGTTTCTACTCCAACGGCTAGTACTTCCCGGACTCGTGAGCGTATGTAAATGTGACTTCTCTGCGGCCGTTTCCTTGGAACGCACGCGGTCAAGCAGACGCAGCAACTAGACGATGTCCCCTTTGTGTTCCAAACCTGCCAGCCCACACCATCAGCCGTGAGACACTCGCTGCTTTCAGCTGCGTGGGAAGGTTGTCGAGAGCGTTCCGAATAGAGGACATCTGGTGCACCGAGTCAGCCCAGGACTCACGTGCTTGCTGGGCAGAGGAAGTGGGAAGGTTAAAACCGTGAAAAACACACGGATATATGGTCCTCCGTGCCTTAGAGACCGTTCTGGGAGCTCAGTGACCAGTCCCAGGAGGTAGCAGGGACCGCAGGGACCAGGAAGGGCTGTAAGGGCTCCTGTCAGGTGAGTCCGGGGTGACAGGAGCAACCACGTCCCCGCATCGGACTACTCTCCCCATCTGTGGAAGGGAAACTCGGGAGCCCACGTCACACTTACCGGGAGTCAGGGGACGAAAACTCAGGGCACAGAGGGACAGGAGGGCAACCCAGAAAAGGATAAGGAGGGAGCGACAGGGAAGGGCCAAGGGAAGAAGTGCGAGCTTCCAGGTCCGTGCAGACAACGCCCTGCGACTGCTCGAGCGCCCACCTCCCACGCGGGAGACCGACCAGGAGCAGACGGATTCAGAGACCCAGAAGCAAGACTGCGCGGACAGCAAGCTCCGAGGCGGCGGTCGGGCGAGACCTGGCCAACCGGAGCGGCAAGTGCCGAGTCAGGACGTGCGCCCGGGGGGCCCTGAGAGCACCGAGAGCACCGACCCTTGCCTTGGGAACGGCAGGGCCGTACACGATCGGGAGGTCGCAAAATTCATGTCCAGGAAACCGCGGACTGTTTTCAGCTTCCCGTGGAACCTTTCAAGTGACAGGAAGTGACGGGCAGCTGGGCATCCGCGTGTCACCGAGTCGTCCTTCTCCCCTTCCTCTCGGCCACTTCGCCCATCCCCCAGCCCCCTCTGGCAACCATCAGTTTGTTCCCTATGGGTTTGTTTTTGCTTTTTATTTCGTTTCTCAGAAACCACCTGCAAGTGGACTACGGTAGTACCTGCCTTTCTCTGACGCGTGCCGTTCCGCAGCGCCCCTCTTGGCCCAACCGTGCTACGCAAATGGCGCGACCCTGCTCTTCATGGCCGAGTAATAGGCCCTTTCGAGTATACCGCACGCCGCACGCAGCTGTCCACGGGGACTCGGGCTGCTTCTACAAATAATGCTGCAGTAAACACAGATGTGCATGGATCTTCTCAAATCAGCGTTTGTTTTCTTCGGGCACATGCTCAGAGCAGAGTCACAGATCACAGGGCATCTCTACGTTCAGTCTGAAGACCGCGATACTGTTTCCCGCAGTGGCTGCAGGAATTTACGCCGGCGCCTGCCAGTGGTCGGCCCGAGGCTAGCCATTCCGACGGAGGGAGGGGCTCTCTCCCGCCGTGGTTCTGACACAAGTCTGTGATGGTTAGTGACCCTCGGCATCTCTCCGTGGGTCTTCGGGCCACCTGCAGGTTTTTGGGAAAACGTCTATTCAGGTCCTCTGTCCATTTTTAACCAGATTTTTTGATGTTCATTTCTGTAAATTCTTCATGTATTTTAGATACAAGCTCCTTATCGAATAGGTCCCCTCCAAGAAACTTCTCCCGTTCAGCAGGTTCATCTGCTGATGGCTTCTTTGACAATAAGGCCTTTCATCCTGGTGCACTCCTCATAGCTGTCTGTTTCCCTTGCCGGCGGAGACCTACCAAGAAAAAGGTTTCTGCAGCCGTTGTCAAAAAAAGGACTGCCTTTGTTTTCTTCTAGGAGTTTTATGATTTCAGGCCTCACATTCGGATCTTTCGTCCATTCTGAGTTTATCTGTGTGTGTGCCGTACGAAAGCGGTCTGTTTTCCCCACACCACTGCTCGGAGAGAATGTCTTTCCCCGCTGTATGTTCTCACCTCCTCTGCCACTGACTGAGACGATGTTTACTGGTATCAGACACACAGCTGGAGGCTCACTTCTGGCTCCCGGCTCTGTCCCGCTGACCTGTGTCCACTCGGGCGCTGGCACTGCGCCGCACCCTGAAACTGGGGACTGCGATACCGCCGGCACTGCTCTTCCTCAAAAGTGCCTTGTCTACTCCGAGTCTTTTGCGGCTCCACAAAAATTATACCAGGACTTGTTCCAGTTCTGGGACCAACTACTGGGACCCCGACAGGCACGCATCATGTGTGCAGACTGCTCGGGGGAGTGTGGGCCTGTGAGTGGCACGGACTCTCTAACCCAGGAGCATGTCCCCATCGGCCGGCATCGACTTTGAGCTCCTGCACTGTTTTCTAATGTTCAGAGTACGAGCTGTTCACCCCCTGGATCACGTTTATTCCTTTTTCATTCTTTTTGGCACAATTACAAATGAAATTAAGAAAATAATCTCTCTTTGTGGCGCCCATCACCCAGCTTTTAAAATGTTGCCATTCTGATCCTAATTTTTAATCCAAGAAAGTTACCTCCAAGGACCGTGAACACCTGCGGAGAAACCTAAAGGCAAAGGTCATGCTCACGCAGGATGGAAGAGAAGCCTTGCCCCTGCTCCTCTCACCAGCAGCTCGTGGGGACTTTTCCAATCACAGATGCCGAACAGGAGACACGGTAGGGGGCTTTTAATTTCTGGTGAGACTTAAAATATCTCCGGCTCATTAAAAATTAATTCCGTGGTATCGCGATCCCAGGAACATTCACTATTCAACATTACATTTACCTGCATTTTACTTAAAATTTTACATTTGCAATCAAGTCTTCAGGTACTCAAAACCAAGTAGTTAAAACGGACACAGGTAATGGTGCCTGGGAGCGTCTGACTCTTGGCTTCAGCTCAGGTCGTGGTCTCGGGGTCACAGGACTGGGTGCTGCAAAGCACAGAGGGTGCTTGGGACTCTCTCTGCCCCCACAGCCCTCCCCACCTCACATGCACTCAGGCTCTAAAACACTAAAAAGTTAGCACAGGTAAATGCGTGAGGCAACAGGTATTTCTTTACTCAGAGTGTGTTGAGTTTGTTTTCTTCGATTCTCCCCCCAAGAATTTTATAAAACCTCAATTTAAAATGTTTTTCAAATAGCTTGTGTATTCTTCCTTAATTTAGAATCAAAATACTCCCAATCGCGCTCTGCAACATTCCCCTAGTGTTACACCCAGTGCCTCGTGGGCTCACTGCGGGGCCGTCTGAGGGAGTACAGGGAACAGCACCTGGAACAGTGCGCACAGAGCAGTGACACGCGGCGTAGCACATGCAAGAGCAGAGACGGTGACGGCGCCACTCTAAGGAGAGCCAACGATGAGTCAGCCTGGGTTCACAGAGTCCAGGAACACGTAACTATCCCACTGCCTTCCGTAGCTTCCTTTTCAACCCTCTTCCATGAATTAAAGTCAAATTCCCTCCACAAGGTACAACTCTAGCCACTTTCTTTCTTTAGGGTCACCATTAACGTACGTAATCTTCCATTCGGGTCGAAGCTGACCTTGTAGCTGTGGTCCCCAGTCACTCGAGAGCCAGGTTCTCCTCAGACTCGTGTGCAAGACCATGTGTCTCTAACACAGGTTTACTGAAGTGGTCCAGAAAACGAAGTCACATGACCAAGGGCACCCACGAGCTCCAAAGAGGGCTGTGAGTGTTTGCACCAGGACAGCGGGGACGGCCTCTCCACACCCGGTCCCTGTCCCGCCGTGCGCGGCGTCTCAGCGCAGCTTCACGGCTCCGCCCGATGTTCTCTGCTAACGGCCTGTATCCTAACAACTTAGACGTGGATCTTTCTTCACTTCCCAGGACAAACGTTCACTTCAGTTCCTTTTCCACATCACCACCCGCCATCCGAAGGGAGTCCCTCCTTCGCCAACCGCATGCGGACTCAGGAAAGCACCCTAGGTCATGCTTAGAACCACCACATTCTGATTCTTCGGCTGTTGGCCATTTCTTCCTTGCACATCTAAAGTTCTGACCCCCTTACTTCTGTACGTTTGCACAAAGCAAATAAAATATAAGGATCCGGTAACACTCTGAAGCAGCCATCTCCCTACATTAGCACATCTAAGGAATCTTAAAACATAACCCAAACTGCACAAGTTCTCAGAAGCAGTCAAGGGTAACGTGGATACTGTGGGAGACGCAAACACCACCCCAGCAAAGGCACCCTCCGGCTGGGCAGTACCCGTACGGGGGCATGCGCAACCTTTCTGGACACGCCTGCACACACTCATCTCCCCAACGTCCTCCGATCATCAACTCAAACTTACCAAGCTTCGATACTGGCCCTGGAACAATTTTGAAGTCCGGCTGTGCGAAGGCTGAGTTCCCAGGGAGTCAAAAGACTTGATCCGATGAGATGACGGCCGGGCACACACGGAGTCACTTCCCAGGCCGATGTCTGAAATGGTGGCGCAGAGAGGAGTGAGCTGAGACGCTGGCGAGCATGGCCCTCACAGCACACCAGGCTCTCAACAGCGGCGACCCCCGGGGGACACACGGCCCAGGCAACAGAGCACCCACGGATGCAGCAGTGCAGACGGCCCGCCCGAGACGGCCTGCACACGCTCTGGAAACTGACCGGACCCAACTACTCATCAGTTCTTCAGTGTAATTTTCAAATGTCTTTAAGGTTTTGTCACTTTTTAACATCTTCCGGTTCACATGGAAAACACAAGCCTCTGGAACTCAGAGCGTCCCCCCAACACTCCCAACACACCAGCCCCGCCCTCCCACGACTCCAGACAGAGCCTCCCGCAGTAACCAGCAGGAACTGTGTGCAACAAAGAAGACTCTTACTTTAAAAAAAAAAAAAAAAAAAAGAGAGAGAGAGAGAGAGAGAGAGAAAAAAATCCCCTTAGAGCTTTTAGCTAGAGACCCTTCTGAGGACCCCCCAGGAAGGGTCTGGGATCTGAGGAAGCCCAGGGAAGCCTGCGTCTGCCTGTGTGGGGCACGACTGGGGCTGCGTTCCCGGGAGCCGAGCAGGGCGACGTGTATCAAGAGGGGCCCACTTCCCTGGGCTTCTGTCTGCCCTTCCTGCTGCCCACGTGGCTCGACAGACACTGGGGTCTAGTGGGGTCCTCAAGCAGCCTTGCCAGCCCCAAGCATCTCCAACAGGCCGCTGCCATCGTCAGGTCCTACTTCAGGACCTTTCTACTACAGCAGGGCATAGGCCTCGGCAACCTCGAGCACAAAACCAGCTCCTCAAAAGCATTTCATGGGGATTCTGCCCACAGTGGCGACGTGCCGTTCCCCGTTCTCACCGGACTCCACCTTTCAAGGGACCATTAGTGCAATGAAGGGTCTCAGGACATCCCCTTCTTTCCCACTTTCTGCCCAGTCAAAAGGCAAGTGCTCATCGATGTTCCCAAAGAACACAAGCGGAACATGCCTCTCTCGACAAGCCCTACAGGCCAGGAACCAAGAGAGGCAACTGTGCTGTTATTCAGTCTTTAAAATAGAGATCAAAAAGGACGGTCACTTTCATCACACTGACTTGAGTGACAAAATTTGAGCACACAGCCTGCAACAAAAGTGAGAAGTTCCTGGGGCGCCTGGGTGGCTCAGTCGGTTAGGTGTCCAACTCTTGATTTCTGTTCAGGTCATGATCGCAGGGTCATGGGATCGAGCCCTGTGTCAGGCTCCACACTCAGCACAGAGTCTGCTTGCAATCCGCCCCCCCCCCACTGCCCCCTCGCCTCTTGCACCCAGGCACGCTCTCGCTCTAAAAACAAGGGGGGGGCTTCCCAACTGAGAGGCTTCCAGTGTCAACACTGAAAGGAGGAGTACCAAGTTTATCAGGTTTATTTTGCAACATTCCAAACAGGTCTTTGTCAAGAACACCTTATATCTTCTCCTTTTTTTTTCTTTTTTTTTTCCTAAGATTTTATTTATTTATTTTTCAGAGACAGAGGGAAAGAGAGCGAGCGAGCACAGACAGACAAAGAGGCAGGCAGAGGCAGAGGGAGAAGCAGGCTCCCCGCCGAGCAAGGAGCCCAATGTGGGACTCGATCCCAGGACCCTGAGATCATGACCTGAGCCGAAGGCAGCTGCTTAACCCACTGAGCCACTCAGGCGTCCCAAGAACACCTTATATCTTCTAAGTGTCCAGTGTTCTAAAGGGTACGTGAGACACTTGTGCACAAGGGGGGTACAAACAACGGTACTGTGCCCAGGAGACATCAGATCCAGGCCACGTTTGGGACGAGGAGCCCCGATCCGAGGGCATGGATCAAAGCTGCCCCAGGGCACCCCCCCTTTCCTAAGCTGGCACCTGGTCTTCAACTGCAGGGAGACCCAGCAAGCAGCAGCAAGGCCAAGCGGCCCTCCTCCCTCCTGAGCAGCCACCAGAGGCAGAGGCCCCACGGCCAGAAGGGTCTCCAAAAAATGACATGCGGATTGCCTCTGCGTCTGCTACTCTTGTCCCGTCTGCAGGAGACCCCTATCGGTCCCCGGACACAAAACTGAGGCTCGGGTGGTTACTGCAGCAGCTGACAGGCAGGACCCGCACAGCAAAGACACGCAGCCGTGCCTGCCCTGCGTCGGCTTCCTCCGTCCGAGTCCAGTGCTCTAGGACTTCCGTCACTGCGTGATGCCTGGTCCACAACTCTTCCTAATCTGGCTGTTCACATTAAAGCTGCCTCTGTTACAGTGTGTGACAAAGGCGGCAGCTTCAGTGCCTAATAACCTTTAAAGAACGCCCTGAGGTCCTGTGTGCTAACCATCAAGTGGCTGAGTAGTGCTGTGTGTGCGTCTTTGAGTCCTTTCCCTCCTCCATCCGGGTCTCTCCGTCCTCCTGGCTCAGATGCTCACAGACCTTCCCACGTTGGCTCACATAAGGTCCTAAATCATCAGTGGAGCCAATCTCCCAGATACTTCCGCCTCAACGGCCCTAGGCTTTCAACTTTAAACTGCACAGTCAAGCTGGGAAAACAGAGCCACATCAACAGCCCTGCCCGGGGATGGCAAGCAGCGGCAGGGGCTCTGGGTGGCAGCCACACCTCTGCGCAGGGAGGGGGTGGCACCTGGACAGCCATCCCAGCAAACAAGTTCTAGGAAGGGGCACCTGAGTCCCTAAGCACCGTGCACCCCAAGCTGGACTGCAGCCCAGTGTTCTGACTACTCCCCCCACATCCCACCTGAAGGGCCAGGAAGAAAAGGACAAGAGCCCCTCGCAAAATACACGAGGGGTTTCTTATCAAGAGACCTCAAGCTCTAACTTGCTCCAGTAAATCCGAACCTAAAAATGTATAAAAGTAAATGGAGGGGCGCCTGGGTGGCTCACTGGGTTAAAGCCTCTGACTGCGGCTCAGGTCACGATCTCAGGGTCCTGGAATCAAGTCCCGCATCGGGCTCTCTGCTCAGCGGGGAGCCTGCTTCCCTCTCTCTCTCTGCCTGCTTGTGATCTCTGTCTCTGTCAAATAAATAAATTAAAAAAAATAAAAGTAAATGGAAAAAGAAAAAAGGACTTTAAAACACAACTGCCGCTAAGTCCTTTTCAATGCACACAGCTCTACAGACAGCTGCTCGGTGCTCAGGGGGCCGGCGGGCTCCGTCCATGAAATCCGCACGGAAGCTCTCCTGTCCTCACAGTGTCGGGGGCCCAGCTCCACTCAGAGCCCCGGCACCCTCTTCGCCCTCAGGAGGCCTGGCCCAGGCACAGCTTCCCTTCACGAGCCAAGCCAATGGCCACTCCCCTGGTCATGGTCACACCTCAGAAACACCACCGCAGGCGCACTCTAGACAGGAGCTCCGACCAGCACGAACATCATCAAGACCCACAGAAGCGCTTCTAGCTCCAAGCCAGCCCAGGAGCGCGCCCGCGCCAGAAACATCCCTCCTCCGCTACCGTTTCCGCTAGACATGCTTCTGCCCACGGAAAGAACACCCGCCACCCACCAGAGGCCCCAAGAGGAAGACTTTGATCGAATAAGGAAAAAATACCACAGCAAAACTTACGACTGAATATGTAATATGACAGCTTATTTTACAAGTCAATAACGCCCACTGTTGCCTCCTCAACCACAAAGCAAATGTTTCTGCCCTTTCCTCTTCCCACCCCTTCAAGTTCAATAAAAAAGTCTTACCTGCTGTTACTTTGTTTAGAGTCACTAAGGAACTGAGGACCTTGTTAAAATTCTGCCCCTGATACAAATCATTTGCATCAAATGTCTGAAAGGAAAAATTAAACAAGTTAGTAGGGTCTTATAGGTTGGGAGCAGGATAAATGAAGTTCTCACAGCAACGAGACCACCGTGGCAGGAGGGAGCCGCCGAGCAAGTCCCGAGATGCAGGCCAGCCGGAAGGGGCAGACCAGGGGACGCGGCTGCCAGCAGAGGAGCAGGGGTCCAACCGGGTTCCCTCAACCAGGCACGCACCGATCCAGGACACAGGCCGTGAGACCAGCTTCGTAACGGCCAACTCCCCACATGGCCCCAACCCTCTGCGAGCTGGGGAGGAGCCCTCCCAGCCAGGGAGCTGCGGCTGGGGGGCTGGGGGCCCTCGGTGGGGCTGAGCTGCCTCCACAAAGCCACCCCAGCCACAGCCTGTTCCACAGTGAAGCACAGCATGGAACTGGCAGCACGAGGAAGGGAAAAGAGAAGCCGGTTCCAGAAGAGGGACAGCTCGGGGAAGGGGAACAGGACACCCCCACCGTCCAGGCACGGCCCCGAGGCCAGACCAGGACTCTGTAGTCTGCATCTTCCGCGACCCCGGCCGCCTGCAGACCAGGCACGCGGGAGGGTCGGCCTGGCACTCTCTCACACGTACACACGGATGGCCTGTCCAGATACCTGCCAGCCGCCGCACGATGGGTGTGCACACGCCAGTGCACACAGACCTCACTCCCAAATACTGCCTGAACACTACACACAGCTTCTGATCAGGAAGGAACCTCCACAGAAAAAATGTAGTCAAGTCACCCACAAATGCGCCAGGACATTTATGAAAAGCTTTCTTTCTGAGATGTCGATAACAAAAATGTATCTAGATACCCAAACGTAAACCGTGTCAACAGCCTTCCCAGTTTCTCACACTAGGACGAGAAAGCACAGCATCAGTCGTGCCCGGAAGGAGGAGCCGGAGGAAGAGGGCCCCAGCTCCCTCTCCAGGCGGCCTGCCTCTCCCCCCACTTCCTCCGCCTCACACGTCCTGCCAGGAACCCTCCACTCCTGCCTCCCGGCACCCGTCCCTTAACCCTTTCTCACAGGCCCTCTCCTGGCCACACTGCCCGACCACACTTGGGGAGGTGCCCTAAGCAGCCTCCCCAGTACACCCGTGACCACGAGCGGACACTGCCCTACACTGGAAACTCCAGAGCCCAGATTTCACAACACCTAACGGGGAGCGAAACGGCCAGCACGCAGTATAAACTCCACTGTTTGCTGAAGGGAAAATGCACCAGTCGACGCGCCCACCGGCCCAGTGGTGCCACGCGTCCCCACGAGGGACACACACGGCAAGGCCGCTAAGATGAGCCATTCCAAAGCTAAGCACCGCCTCCCTCGAAGAACCTCCAGTTAACAGTCTTGGGCACGTAGCTCCAGGAAGGGTAAAAATCAGGAGGTCCGGTTTACTTAAACACAGGAAACCAAAACTGGAGAACTGCAGGAAAGGAGCCAAGTGCGGAGCCGGACGCGCGGCTTAGCCTGCCTGTCCAAACGCTGCAAGAGGCTGGCCGGGGCCCCAGGCGCAGAAGTGGCTGGATCGTCGCCTCCCGGGCAGCTCCCGATGTGGCTTCTCCTGCCACGGACAGACCCAGTCAGGCAGATCTCACACCAGATCCTTCCTGTCAAAGCCCCCTCAGAACACAGCATCTTTAGAATCAGCTTCCACGACACAATATAATTCATTCATTGTATATTCAAGAAATTGAACTGAATTGAATATTCACTGTATATTCAAGAAATTGCAAGTCAAATGAGAGCATGATGTAGGCTGACACGTCCATCTACAACTTTCAGTGTGTTAGTTGTTTTGTTTTGTTTTTTAAGGGAATTAAGAGTAAGAACCTCAACAGGTCTCGGCTTCCTTAAGTGCAGAACACGAACATCCCCTTAGCCTGTGAAATGCAGGAGAGCGAATCAGGCCCTTCAGCTCTCAAGCTCTCATTTCAGAGATAGAAAAACGAAATGTGTGGCATTCTACGAGAAGAATTCTACATAAAAAGTCTACTAACCTTCATTGTGGTGAGACAGCGGCAAGGCACAAAACCCAGAGAAACAGGATGTTGAGACCGAAGTTTCCTGTTATTCCAGAACTATGTATCTCACTTGGACACCGGGAAGCGCCTGGTTGGCTGCCGCCGCCCGCCAATGGGCTTCCCCTGACATCAGAGCTCAAGCGAACGCCCGCCCGCGCCGCACGTCTTGCGGGAAACGACACAATGTGAGGAGACAAGCACTGGCCGCGGAGGAAGAGCACACATTCCGGACCGATGAAATGTTCCGACTAAAACCTTTCTCCAGAGAGAGATAGCCGGCTCTTTCCTGAATCAGGAATCCATCCCACAAAAACCAAAACCAGACAAATCGTTGAGTTCAGTTTGCCGCGTGGGAACAAGGGCAAAGCCTCAGGAGGACTTTCACGGAAGGACCTCGGCGAACGTCGGTGCCCGTGAGCAGCCCCGGGACACTCGGCTCCCGAGGGCACCCTAAGCCTGTTGCCCAAGCCCAGCACACGTCCACGACGGCGGGGGTCACGAGCCGGCAGGACGGAAGGAAATGAACACCAAGGTCCGCCTTTCCTCGGGTGGCCCCGGGAGCAGCGGTTCTCAGGGGAGGCCGCGTGCCACAATCTCCAGGAATTTAGAAAACCAAGATACTCAAGCCAAATCCTAGATAATTAAATCAGCATCTCTGAATAGCACCTCCCCCCCATCAAAATGTTAACAGTCATGAATTAAATGTACAGCAGAATCCAGTATTCTCCAAGTAAAGTTATTGTACCAGTTCCACCCCAGAACGGTAAAACATTTGTAAAAAGTCAGTAAGTTTGATGTCAAGGGAAACACAAGAATGACACACGGCACACACAAAGCACAGGGCAAGGCGGCGAGAAGGGAGCGGGGCTGTGGGTGAGGCATGGGGGGCCTCCCTGCGCTCACCAAGGGAGCCGCCCGCCTCCTCGGCTGGAAGGCTGCGCCCGCCCGTTACAGCCTCCAACTCCCGGAGGCACAGACACCCGCGGCCCCTCCGGCTCCTCATCCTCGGCCCGGGAAGAACACGCACCGGCGATGAGGGGGCAGGAAACAGCAACGTGCTCGCACCTCCCCTGCTGGAGAAGGATTTAAGAACTCAGACTCCTGCACGCCAAGCCTGTGGTTTCCTGCGAGACGGACTAACCGGTAACTACGTTTTACCCAAGGAAATCGTTTTCTAAAACGCAGTTACCAAGCAGAAAGCGCCCTCGATGACGGGGCTGCCCGGGGCAGAGGCCGCACACAGCAGGTGGAGCAGGCGGCGCGGTTATCCGGCCGGGTGCTGCCCGCCCGCCCACGCCCCGCGTGTCCCAGCACCGGCCGGCTCCCACGCGCCCCCACGCGACGTGACCCCACCCCATCTGAGGCTCGGGTTCCCGTCCAGAACTCCCAGCCTTCCAGCTGCGGCCACCGACAGACTAGCCCTCTCGCTCTCACCTTCCCACCCGGACGGCGCGGACGCTGCAGCACGCCACGGCTCCTGGAGGGAAACACAGCAGCACGGAGCCGGCAGGGCGGCCCCCCAGCTGCACTGGGGCTGCTCACGGCTGGGGCGAGCCGCACCTGCTGCCCGGCCTCCCCACCGCCACCCAGCAGCCACCCCTGTGTGCAAATGCTTCCCCAGGACGGCCCCTCCCTGCGCTCAACTATTCGAAGCCTTTTCATGCAATTAACTCTCAGGGTGGGACGCGCAGTCGGTCTCACCCCGAGCCCGTTTTTTCACACACAAAATCCAAGCAGCACAGCGGGGGGTGGGGCGGCACCGTGAGCCTCGGGGCGGCTGCTGTGAGTGAAGCAGACGCAGGGCAGAGGACGCGGCCAGCAGCTGAGGGCGTGCTGCTCCCCACAGCTGTTGCGGCACCCCTGCCACCAGGCCTGACTGTGGAGACAGACCTCCTTGCAACAGGAGGGAAAGGATAGTCCTTCTGAGATTCTCAGTCTGGGGGTCCTGTCTCCCCCACCCGGAAGGGGCTGCTAGGAACCTGCCGACACAGTCTGCAGCTCAAGGAGGGCCAGCCTGGCCCGCCCCAGACTCCGGCAGAGCAGCAGCAGCAGCCGCAGGCCTGCTGCACAGAGCACTCCCCTACGTCGTGGCCCCCAACTAGGGATCAGCTAGATGCCCAAGGAACATGGGGCTCCCTTACAGCTGCAGCCTCTGGAATGAGCTCTGATACGACCGCAAATCTACCAACTGCCCATCAAGGAAGGACGGCTGTGGCTCTCTCCACCAATCCCTCCACCAAAAATAGCAGGAGAGTAAGACAAAATTAAGATGTTCTGAAATTCAAGTTGATGACAGCGTATTCCACAAGTACAACTGCAGGCAGAAAGGTCTAAAAGGAAGCATGCCCGTACAGATATGAGAGAATCACCCCAAAACTAAAGACTTCCTTTATTGGGGAAAGATGCCAAATACCAAACAGATTCTGGCCAAGAACATACCCTCGAGCCAATCAAAGGAGGGCACTGCCGTCATCTTTCTAAAAGCAGAATACTTTTCCTCCTAGGCTTGGCCAAATGCCCCCAGGCGAGTGCGGGGGGCAGCACAGGACGTCACAGACAGCACACACCTCCAGTGGGGGACACCTCCCCGCTCCCTGGCCAAGCAGTGAGGTCAGGGCAGAGACTGGGGCTCTCGGCGTGACGCGGCCATGTCCTCCAGCCACGCTCGCAGACCAAGCCCCGACCTCCGCGGGGGGAGCCTGCGGGGGTGACGCTCAGCGTCACCGACAAAAGAGAATGTCACGAAGGCAGCTGACACTAAATGCTACCAGCGAAGGCTCCGGGCTGTTACTCTCCCAGCACTGGCTAGTCCTGGATGTCCCTGTTCAAGGTACAATTTGGACAGAATCTTAAAAGAAAGGGGAGACGGATGCAGAGGGCTCTGAACAAAGCAGCACAGGCAAGACACGAAGTGCAGACCAGACAGAACGCAAGCCCGGCGGGCCCGACCGTGGCTGCCACACACACAGCCACTGGCCACACGGCGCCGCTCGGAGAGAACAGGAAGTCAGTCTGCAAGGGCAGATGTAAACCAGCACCGCCCCAGACAAACCGAGGGCAGATGTAAACCAGCACCGCCCCAGACAAACCAGGCTCGATGGCCCCCGAAATCGAGGCACCCCCAGATCCCAACAAGATGGAGGGCAAGGCGGGACGGCAGGTGAGCACGGGCCTGCCGGCCTCTGGAAGCTCAGCACACGGGCCGGCACCACCGGCCTCGCCGGAGAGAGGCGACTCCGCTAGCCCACCTGCAAGGGCACCTCTGACACACGACACCACGTACCGGTGCCACCTGGAGGACAGGCCGGCCAGGGTGGAGAGAGTTAGCAGAGGAGAAAATGTGGGGGGCAGGTTCAGAAGCTGGTCTGAGCCGTCTGTAACGGCTGAAGGGGAAGTCAGGGTGGGGGGCGCGTCCCGACACCCGGAAGGAGGAGGAAGACCCCCTCTCAGGTTCCAGGGGAAGGGGGCCCCAGGCTCTGGACGACGGGAGTCGGGCCACAGCAAAGGGCCACAGGCCTGGCAGGACCCCCTTCCCAGCCTCGGGCAAGAGACGCGCACACGTGAGCTGCAGCCTGCCCTAGGAGGAGGCCAGAGGCGCAGGCTCAGTTCAGGAGCACCTGCCGCAGGACAGCAGAAAGGACCTCGGGAAGAAGGGACAGCACATGTGGTGTCAGATGTGGCGGCGCTCAGCAGCAGATGGGAGGCAGCGGGGAGAAGGTGCGTCATCTGTGCCAGGAGGACACCATCTGGCCTGTCAGGCCACCTGCCCAGCGTCCCTTCCTGACCTGCCTGGCAGAGAGGCCCAGGGGAAGCACCTCCTCAGAGCACCCGCCACCCTGACCACTCCCCCCCAGAAATACTGTCAGTGACATCCCCAGAACGGGCACCACAGGCCACCAAAGACCTGAGTACCTGGCCCAGATTCACGCTCCCAGCCTTAACTCGTGCGAGTCCCCGAGCTCTCTCTGCGCTGCCACAGTGCCCCTCTCTTCGGTCACACCCACTACCAAGTTCAGCTCCTGAACAAACACCAAGAATCAGGAAGGCTGTATGGGACAGTGGGGTTGTGTCGCGCAGGTCAGCCAAGCATCCCAGCATCCACGTGGCAGGGCAGTGGCGGGGGGTGACCTGTGTGGACCTGCGGGAGCGCCCAACCTGTAAACCTCCCCCGATACCAGAGGGCCGTCCGAGGAGAAGGAGCCACCGTGGTTTTCAGGAAAGCCTTAGCCAAGAGAATATTGTTGCAAAGTAAACGGGTTTCAAAGGCACAAGTTCTAAGAGCAGACACTGACCCGATCTAGAACGGTCACACCCATCACACTATTTCCGGACTTCTCTAACTCAAGGTCAGTGCAGCTATGTGTCTATGCGCTCCCCATGCCCGCCCACCCACCACCATGCCTTCCCATGGGCTCCGGCCAACGAGCTGGGAGCCCAGGGACGTGCGCCCGCTCTGAGCAGGACAATGCAGGCCAGCCAGCCCCAAGCAGACGCTGGGGCCCTCAGGCTGTTCCAACCCGCCTCCCCGGCCTCTCCCTCTGCGGACAGCAGCAGCAGCTCCCGCTGGGGCCTCGCATCAGCCTCGATGGAGAAAGCAGAGCCTGGGGCACAGCAACACCCTCTGTGCAGCTAACACGGAGCCAGAAGGCTGGACCTCTGGGGCTGCTGCTGAACACATCTGGCGAGAACGGGTGAGAACTGGCGAGAACGGGCTGCACTTCCCCAGCAGAGGGATTCCTGGCAGGGAGAGAGTCGGTCTTCAAAATACAGACAGTCAGCGAAGCGGCCGGGCCACTCCAGCCACGCTGACATGAAGGATTAGCGGAAACCTCTCTGGCTGAGACACGGACGTGGCTATTACTGCAAACAGGGACAGCTGTGCCTGCAGAGTCCTGCTCACTCCAGAACACACAGTGTCCCTTCCCTTCGCAAGCTCCGGCCACATCATCACGCCAGGGCTGAAGGCAGAGGCTCGGCAGCAGCCTCCAGCAAGGGGTCTGCCCGACAGCCTGACCTCGTTCCTGCTCACGCCCGTCCCCGGGACGGAGCCTCGGCCTGTGCCCGGGGCCCTACGAGCCACCAGAGGGCATCACCACCCTAACCTCTGAACGCCCTAGTTGTCGTGTCTACACACGTAAGTCACGCCCCGCGGCTTAAACCAGCTCCCTTACAGGTGGCGGCTGTCGGGAGTTCCAAGCAGCCCCACTGGGGGAGCACGGCCCCAGGCCCTCAGACAAGGGGCCTGAAGGCGTCCCCGGGGCCGAGTCCGACCCAGAGCTGTGGAGGGAGGCCGCTCGAGTCCCCACAGCAGCGAGGCCGACTTTAAAAGGAAGGGTGCCGGCACGCGACAGGAAGTACACTGCGACGCCTGCGGCTCAGGAATGGCTGTGGACCCGCAGGGCCGTGCTGACCACGAGGTGGCCCCGGTGGCGCACCACCTTGAGGAGGGAGGACAGGGCTCGAGCACCCCCGCACGTCCTCCTGCCGTGGGAGTCCCGCCCGCGCACACCAGCTCAGCTGGCTCCGAGTTCACGGACAGGCCTGGGTATCAGAACGACCCTCCACAGAATACAAAAGCGAGCATTAGAGCACAAAGCAGATGGTGTTACCCGTCACACAACGAAGAGGTCGTCCGTCAGACCTTCCACTCCTAACAGCGCTGGCCGGTGTGACTAACAAGTCCAGACAGCAGGAGCTGCCGCACGGACGCCCGAACCTCGGGGCCCTCCTGGCACCACCCTCCCTCAGTGAGGGCTGCAGATCCGGGAACGTTCTTCCCGGCGAGGCAGCACAGCCGGGGCCACAGCGACAAGCCTGCCATCTGAGCAGCGCGTGGCCGGCCTGGAGTCACACGTCACAAGGCCACAGCCGCCGAGGCAGAGCAGCACGGAGAGCCGAGGGCAAACCCCCGAGGACCCCGCCAGCACCCCGGCTGCAGACACGGCCCGGAAGACGCGGCAGTGGCGGTCTTCAGGATCCCTCGGCCGCTGTCCGCACGCTCCCCGGAGGCTCAACCTCCACGGCTACTCAGCCGACCCCAGACTGCCCCCCACGACCGCCTCTGGCCGCCGGGGCCCTCCCGAGGAAGGAAAGAGGCCACGGGCGGAGGACACCCCAGGCCAGACGCAAGAAGAGAACATTGGGGAGTGGAAGGAAACACGTGGACACTGTCAGGGCCAGCGCCGAGAGCCCCCAGGTGCGGCTGGCCGGGCCCGTCTGCCTCACCGGGCACGAGTCAGCGCCTCCAGGGAGTTTCTGAGAAAGCTATTTTTGAGGCAAGAAACTTACTTTTGGCACAGTTCTGGAGTGTGGTTCGCAGTTTAAAAATACAGTTCTGTCCTATCACCTTGTCAAAAGGAACCTGATTTTGTGACAAGACGACTGGAGAGGAATCTTGAAGTCAGGCTATTTAAGTGTAACGCAAGCGGTCCGGACCGACCGGGTGCGTGCAGAACAGGGCCCAGCAGGGATTTCGCCTCCTTGGCTTCTGTAGGGTTTCTTCATTCTGCCTACTCCTACGCTCCAGGGATAAAATTAGTCCGACGACGGATTCTATCAATACATACGCGGTCACCCAACATGGCCCCAAGCGATTCTGCGCTGTAAAATGAGAATGAGAGCTCCTCTGAGTTTGTGGTTTCCACTGTACCAACGCCCAAACACGAAAAAGGACAGGGACCACCCATGTAAAAAGAACCCCAGACACATCTTTTAGGGAGCTTCCAGGAATGGGGGGGTACAAAATCCTGCAGAGGGCGGGAAGATAAGCAGCACAATGGAAGCATCCGTCACCCTCCACAGAGGAGCAACGGTCACAAGCAGCAACCACCGGAAAGGCTGAAGCACCACCAGGCAGGGAGGCCCCTGGGTGCTGTGAAGACTTCGAGACAGCTTTGTTTTACAAAGGAGAACCGGGGTCCCAGGCTCCAGAAGACCGTGTGACAAAGGTCCCAGAAGAACAAAGACGGGAAGCAGCTCACTCACTGCATTTTTCCTCGGCCGCATGCGCGCCTGTGCACAGGTCCGCAGCAAGCAGGCCCGTGGGAAGCGGCCGTGACCTCAGATGCGCCCACCCAGATGCAGCAGCACGTCACCGGCCTGCACCAGGCCCGCACCAGGCCCTTAGTCTGCCTGCCAGCGCCAAGGAGGCAGCCTGCAAAGAAAAACCATCCGTCAGTTGTCGCACAGGGTCTGGGCAGATGCACGACCTGCTAGAGCTTACATTAAGGTAGCGGTGAACCTTTAGAGCCCAAAAGGTACTGAGTACATTGCATTAAAAACTTAGAGCCAGGGCACCTGGGTGGCTCAGTGGGTTAAAGCCTCTGCCTTCGGCTCAGGTCATGATCTCAGGGTCCTGGGATCGAGCCCCGCATCGGGCTCCCTGCTCAGCGGGGAGCCTGCTTCTCCCTCCCTCCCTGCCTACTTCTGACCTCTATCAAATAAATAAATAAAATCTTAAAAAAAAAAAAAACAAAAAAAACTTAGAGCCAATAGTTGGATAACGCAAACCTGGATAAAAGGCTCGGAAGTGGCAGAGTAAACACACGTTACTCTCATCCCTCTCGAGGTTCCACCAAAATGACAGAAGAAGCTTTAATAATAAAGCAACCTATCCCGGTGCTACAGGCCCTATGGCTAAGGCCCTAAGCGATCCGGAGGCAGCTTCAGGAATTCTTGAGACCAGGAAGCAGATGGGCTCCTAAAGGCCCGGCATTCTAACCAAGGTGGGACAGCATCCCCCGCCCTGCCCCAGGGCGCCTCAGCCCTGCCCCAGGACACAGCAGCATCAGGACCGGAGCACCTGCTGCGCCACAGCAGCCCCTTCCCCAGAAGCTACTAGAAGGAAAGACCCCAGTAAGGAAAGCCAGCTGTCTGCACTGGGCCCTAACAAGTGACTAGTTCCAGGTGCTACTAGACCCACGAAACAGACACAGAAAAGGAGAAAGGAGGTGGTTCTACCCAAAATGAAACCGCCTGAGAGTTCCAGCACCGATTTCAAACCCAGATCACCCCTCACTGGAGATAAGAGAACTGGGATACACAGAGGCATCCCTCTACCTGCCCACGGAGGGCATCCAGACCCTCCCCCCCAGCTCTCGCCCACCTGCTCCCAGCCTCAGCCCTGCAGTGAAGCCATCCCCCCCCGCCCAGCTCCACAGCTGTGCATGCAGGTAAGCTATCGGGTCTTTAATCCATGGTCAGAAACAGGAGCCCACAGACAGCCAACAGCAAGGACTTGAAAGACACTCCCCTATTCCTCCAGCAAAGTGCAGCTGGAAGCCCCGGGCGCCGCACAAAAGCGATGCTAAGATGACCCACAGCTGGAGGGAAGCAGACGCTTTATTCAGGGCCCAAGAAACATGGCAGCGGGCTGTCTGGGTTTTGTGAGGTTTTTGTTTTGTTTTACTTCAAAAGCCCCAGAGCGAGTGAAACCCACAGCCCAGATGCACCAAAGAGGACAAAAAACAGCCCCACGAAAAGCCGGCCTTCTCCGGCCAGAGGGCCAGGAAAGGGTCACTGCAGCAGACACGAACCCTGCCCACTGAACACCAACGGGGAACACGGCCGGAACAAAGTGCCCCCTTTCCATCCTGTCCCCAACCCCCACGGAGTCACACGGGTTCTTCCTCTTCCACACAGGAGCAGGCTCTACGATGACAAACGGAGAAACACAGGCTTCTGGCGTGTCATTTACATTTTTTAAAGTACTGAAAAATTAAAAATCACCAGCCAGCACGACCAGCGAAAACCGGGATACAGAGCTGCTGCAAGGAGCCGGGAGGCAGGGTGCGCGCACGCAGCCTCTCCTTCCTGTGAGGATCGGAAGGAAGGCCGCCCCAGCGGGCCAGCGGAGGAAGTGGGGCAGAAGCCCACCGTGTGGTGAAAATCCAAAGGGCTTCACGACGATCAGCTATTACAACGACAAACGAAAGAGTCTCTCTAAACTGCTCAGTGCCAGGCAGAAGAACTTCCCACCAGGTAGGAGAAATTTTAAGTGGTCAGAAAAGACAGCGGTCGGTGGTTAACGTGAGACTTGAATAGATGCCATCAAAACATCCAGACAGACGTCAGATGAGGAGGATCTCACGGGAAGTACCATTTGCCAGAGCGGCCCGCGTGAGCCCGATGACAGAACAGGACGACAGTGACCCTGCCGGCACACTCCCCACCAGAGTGCTCCATCCTTTACTGGCCGCCATTCTAAATGTGCTCTAGAATGCTTGGGCGCCCGTCAAGACCAAGCACCCTTCCCTGCCTATTATAATCCCCAACACTAAAACTTCCCCAAGTTCAAGGTTATCACAGATCCCAAGAAAGGAAGACCCAGAAAGCCGCAACTCAGATCCTCCCGCATTCCTGTTCAGGACAGTTCATCAGATCCAGGCGGTCTCGTGGGCTCAACTGAGCCGGGGCCAGCTAGGAAGCTGAGGCCGCTGTCCCACCCCAGTCTCCGCCCGCGCACCTTCCCAAGCCCGGCCGCCTGAAGGGCCTCTCGCTCCGGCCCAGCCCCCTGCGGCTGCCCCTCCGGCAGGACTTACAGCCTCTCCCGGATCTCAGGGACACGGATCTGCTCTGCCTGCCACGCCAGGCTCCTGAGGCCGCCCTAGAGGCATGCTGTGCACGTGTTTGTCCCTCCGGGCAAAGCAGAGTTCAGGGACATCCTCATCAACTGTCTGCGGACGAGTTACCATGGGGGAAACGCTTCGCCGTCCTCCACATGCCACGAGATACAAACCCGCCGTTACCGCGCAGCCGCGGGTGCGCAGCTCTGAACACTTAGCTCTACCTCTCCGCACGTCTGTCACTCCTCCTCATACACACCACTGCCTTCTCCGTTTGAATCAACCTTCCTGTTCACTCCCGAAGTCCACCCAGACAGAGCGTAGCTCGTGGCGTCCACAGGAGCCGGGGGCTGACTCCGGCCGGCTACACGGAAAGCAGCACAGAGGTAACGGAGAGCCCAGAACTGATGGCTCAGCCCACAAATGGCCCCGGGTCATCTTCAGATGCGTGAAAGCAGAGGTGATCTCTTCCACAGACCGAAATACACACCACTGTCCTAGATGCCAGACACCACCCTCAGAACCAGACGTCCCCAGTGCAGTGCACGCCAAAAGGCCCCACGACCACCTGCTGCCACCACGACAGCAATTAGCTCAGGAAGGATCGTCATGGGATGCTACGAGCATCAGGTGGAAGGCTCTGGGCCCCAGCCCGCAGCTTCCACGGCAGGCACAAAGGCGAAGGGCACCCTCGCAGTGCAGAGACCTGCAGGCGTCCGCTTAAGCCAAGGGTCAGAACGGAGCCCCAGCAGTATGACGGGTCACATAAGCACTTCCCGACAGGCCCCGTGGAAGTACGGATCACCAGGGGTGTGGAATCCTTACCTCCGCCGTTTAACTTGATCCCGATCCCTCCCAGACCCCAGGGCGCGCTACGGGAAACCACCCCCGCCTCCTCAAAAACACCGAAGTCCTAATCAGTGACAAAGGTGGGAGAAGGTTCTGGAAACTAAAGAAGAAAGTTGTCATTTTTTTTTTTTTTTAAAGATTTTATTTATTTATTTGTCAGAGAGAGAGCGAGCGAGAGCGAGCACAGGCAGACAGAGTGGCAGGCAGAGTCAGAGGGAGAAGCAGGCTCCCCGCCAAGCAAGGAGCCCGATGTGGGACTCGATCCCAGGACACTGGGATCATGACCTGAGCCGAAGGCAGCTGCTTAACCCACTGAGCCACCCAGGCATCCCGAAAGTTGTCATTTTAAAGACGGACATGCCAGGTACTCAGAGGCCAGTATCCTGAGGTCTACTACAGTTTAATGCCCAGCAAAACAGAAGCACCTAAGCACTTAACGGGACCAAGTGTCCAGACGGGAAGCAGAGTGAAGGCTCGGGCCTCCCACTCGTCCTCCGCACGGTCAGCTTCAGCCGTCCCAAGACGAGGGCAGAAGGCAGATTAGGAGGGCAGGTTAGAATCTTTTAAGTAAAAAACTAAAAGCATTCCCTCGCCACCCACACGAGGCCTCAGAAGGAACGATCCCAACAGGCCACGTGTCACTAGGGTCCCCGCGGCAGCCCCACCCACCTCCTCCCACCCCGGCGCGCTGCGCTGGCCGCACCCCGCAAGGAGAAGGCTGCAGGAAGGTGCCCTTCCCACCCTGCCCGTCCGAGCTGGGCAGGACCCTTGGCTCCCAGCAAGCGTGGGCAAAATCACCACAGTCCCCTCTCCCAGCCAGAGCTCTCCTGACCTCACCAAACCCAGATCTGACGGACTCCACTGCGTGACCTTTAAAAACCCCACTACAGGAGTCAAAACTTCTCCAGGAGGACCCTGGAATCCGTGTTTTACAAGCTCCACACTCTGCAACCTCAGTGGACACTACCTGCCAATCCCCCCGGAAGGGCAGGGGCCACGCTCTCAGCCGCGAGAAAGTGGGAACACTAATGCCCCAGCAAGTTCTGTCTGCGCCTCAAGGACAGACCCGGGAGTTTCTCTAAACTACTCGAGAAAACACTCAGCACACGCGGATACAAAGTAGGCTGGAAATACATGTTCTGGCTAGAAAATCCCTTTTGAAAAAAACATACTAAGGGCAAATTTCCTATCCAAATGTGGTCTGAGAGGCCTTGGGTCTGGTTTTGCTTTGTCATCACTCCCTGGGAACTGGTCATCTCGCCGGTTCCCAGGACCTAAGGGAGCTCCTCAGGGACGCAATCCGCTTCAGGGCAACTACCTGCCAGGAAGGGGGGCTCCCCTTCCCAGAAGGTCAGCAGGGATTTTGTCTGTTTTTAAAACCGTAGTAGCGCGGTGAGGACCAAGACATTCAGAGCAGCCTCAAGCAAGGGGGGAGAAAGGAGAAGCGGTCAGAAGGCACCACACTAAGCGACTAGCATCTTCCCTGGGCAGAGGCGTCTCTCCGACCATACAGGCCTCAGCTCCCGACTCAGCTGCTCCCACTCATCAGTCCCGACCGATGGTTTTCTCACAGGGCCGTAGGGAAAATAAGAAATAGAGCCTCAATAAACCATTTTCCCACCGGTTGGCCAACACTGGCCATCATAGTCAACTGCAAAGCAAAAACTACTCATGTAACCTGGTAGTGTTCAGGAGAACGCGTGTTTCGCACACAGAAACCCCTTTCCGAGGGGTCTAGGCCAGCGAGGATGCATGAGGCAAGCTGAGAAGCCTTCCCAGCGACACCGCGGACAGGTGCAGGTCAGCCGAGCCAGCCCAGGCAAGCCCCAAACCCCCAGAGCAGCAGCCCCAAGAGGAACAACGACAAGCACGGCACACGCCCGGCCTCGTACTCACGGAGCACAGCCCTGCCGGCACCCCGCAGGCGCGCAGAAGGCGCGTCCGAGCCGTCTCATCTCCACCAGATGCCTCCACCCGACCTGTTTCCGAAAACACCAACGGACTAGGGCCAGCTTGCAACAAGCATCTGGACCCCTTCTAGATTAGGGAACAAGAGAGCTTCTTCCATACACACATGCCCACCCCTGCCTGGACCGTCCCAGGGTCCCCACAGCTGCGGAGGAGGCGGGAGGAAACCTCCCGGCCGCGTTCCCAAGCCTCTCTAGCCTCTCTAGCCCCGGCTCTCAGCACACAGCGCTCGTGACGGGACACACGCCGCTCCGTTCCGTGAGCCGATCAGCAACCACTACTCGGGACACCCCTGGGGCAGGACGTCCAAGCGCAGGGGGAGCGACAGGGGAGCGGACACGGCTCAAGTCCTGGGAGGGGCCGCCCACGACCTTCTGGACGCAAGCCTCTGGGTAATGGGGGCCCGACCAGAGCTACTTTTCAGCAGGATGGTGGCACGAACGGTGACAAGGACAGGCTGGCGGACCACTGGGCTGGAGGCCACCTGGGCCGTCCCCATATGGCAGCACAGCGCGAGAACAAGGACTCATGCAAACTCCAGGCGGAGTCCAGGTCTTCCTTGCATGCGAGCAGCCAACCACAGCACAACAGCACAGCCCTGGCCACCGCCACGCTCCTGCCCGTAGACGAGAGAAGCATTTCTGCCCACTCGCCCCCCCGCAGGACCACAGCCCTGACCACAGCGTGCCTGGCTGGGGCATTCCGAGGAGAAGGACCGACCCGTGGTGCTCTGTGTCGAGTGCCGTGGGTCTACCTGGCCGGACGATGAGCCGACATCACGGAAGGCAGCCACACCGGCTCGGTCAGAAATGGGGGACACCACTGGGCATGCTCGGGACTACACCCCCCACTCTCCTGCCACACCAAGACCACCTCTTCTGTCTCCCAGACATGACCATCTCCCTGCCGCTTCCACCCGTCCTCACATCCCCACAGAGCCGGCGCCGCCCCCGTCATGCTCACGCAGCACGAAGACACCCCAGAACTGTGGAAGGACCCCATAATCTCAGGCACCCTGTGTCAATTACTCCCTTAGCGCAGCTGGGGCAGGAGGTACTCGTCGGTTCTCCCCACTTGGTTTCACGTGGCTTGGTTACAGGTGGAAAGGAGGCAGGGGCCACCAATCTGTCAGTGCGGAGCCAGGTCGAACCTGGTCACTGGACACCGCAGCCTCACTCCCAATACTCCCCGGCAGAATTCCAACAGGTCTTCCAAATCCACCCAAAGCCCGGGCTCGGAACGTGTGAGGACACCACCGAGGGAGCGCGGGTACCCGCCGCAGCAAATGGGACTCTGCAGGTGTACCTCGGGACAGGCATCCGCTGACCCTGAGCGAGTTCAAGCGGAGATGGGCCAGGGAGGCCCCAGTCCCGTCTACTTATGAGCCCTTCTGAACAGCCTCCTGCCGCTGGGAGCAGAGAGTAGAGCCAGACGTGTGCAGCAGGACCGGACACAGGGGCACTGCTGCTGGGAGGAAGATGAAGGGCCTGTGACTCAGACCGGAGCAGCTCCCAGGGTGAAGGGCGACACCCCGCCAACAGCACCAGGAAACAGGGCCCCCCGTCCCAAGCACTAGAAGTGAGTTCCCCCAGCCACCTCGGAGCGCCCAGCTGGCCACCTGCCCGTGAGACCCTGCACACAGCGCCCAGGCAAGCTCCCCAGACCCTAGGCCCTGCCATGGCACCGCTGAGCTGCCCCATCTGTGCTGACTGGTTACGCTGGCTGTCTTCCAAGGACAATGCAAGGACAAAGATCAACCTTACCGAACAGCTATACACCCGCTGAAACCAAAAATTCTCTAAGAGATCTATACAGTCAAGTTACTTCTCCCTTTGGCAGAAACAGGAATTTCTCACTTCAGCTGATAGATCTGGGGTAACACAGGAGACTCTAATGAATAGAAATTAATTTTATTGATCGTGAGAAAATACAACTTGTTCTTAAAAAGCTCGTATGAGCAGCCTTTTGCTGTTCTGGAAGCAATACTTCAGGGCTCAGTTCTCCCGGCTGAGCTTAGGAAGGTCAGCAGTGAGCTCTGATACCCTAGGACGGGGCTGGCCACAGCAGTGCTCCCTGGGGTACACAGCACAGTGGGGGAGACACATTTCCAAACGATGCAGGACAAACATTATGGACCAGAACCCGTCTGCACACGCAACTGAAGTCAGCAAATGAAAGGTAACAGGGTCTTCTGCTATGCCACTACCCCACGGCTCCCACTCAACTAAGCACGTCCTCACGAAACAGCCCCATGTCCGAAATGACCGGGCCACCTCCCTGGATAGTCGCTAGCCTCCCCTTCTTACAGAAGCACCTTTCACAAGGAAGCTCCAAGAGGGAGCTCTGACAAAACCCAACACCTACAAACAGATCAAACAACTACAATTTAGAAAATAAGTGCCTTTTCAGAGCAAGAAGCTAAGATTATCAACAAAATCAAATGTAAAAATACCGCAATATCCCACCTTGTGCCTCTGTGACCACAGATTCCAAAACGCAGGGTATCGCCCAACCCTGTATTTTGCCAAAGAAAACAAATCCCAAAGGGCCTGAGTGTCTCCCATTGCCGCGGACCCTCCCACACCCCATCAGGCGGTCACCGTCATTCACACCCAATTCCCTGGCACGCACGCTGAGGTCCGGCCTGGGAGAGACGTCCACCCTCAAAGCACGACTGCGCACAACAAAGTCATCAGTCCCGCACGTGGTCACGGTCCTGCACACGGACGTGCTCCAGCTCACCGTGGCCGAGCGCGCGGGCCCCGGAAGCACAGGCCACCCCGAGGAAGCACAGCCGCGCGGCCCCGCGGCCACCACGACAGGAGCCGCAGAGATGGAGGCCGCAGCCATGTGGGTGCACAAAGCGGCACGCCGGTGACTGAAGCTGAATCACCACCCGCCACTCCTCCTGGTCTCACGTGCTCGGCAGGAAGCCAGAGCCAGCACTGGGGACAGAAGTACAAGACAACCACCTGTGTGCGGGGACCGCCCTCACACTCACCGATACACACGCGGGCACCCACCGCACACCGTGCTGCCTGCCGCCACAGACCCCTCCCCGGCCCCGTCAGTGGCCCCCAGAAACCGGTGCGAGAGCAGGGGCTTCCCGCAGGCAAGCAGCGTGTGCACGCACGAGAGGCAGGCGCACACCCCAGCCCAGGCCGCGTCGGAGTCGGGCCTCGCCGACCTCCTCCGCCGCAGGTCTGACGCCAACAGCACACAGGACCCAGCAGACTCCCGGACTCAAAGACAAACGGCCTCTCCTGCTCAGGCCGGAGCCTGGTCCTCCACGACTCTGCTTCCACACCCCACGCAGCCCACGTGGAGGTCACCCCCACCTTCTGCGTGGAACGGGAACACACACTTCCAACCACGGATGCTGTCCTCGCTGGGGGTCAAGGGCCATCACCCCTTTCCTACCATCGCCTCTTCGGGTCCTCTTGCTTTTGCCCTTGACTCCCTGTACAGTCTGCACCCCAAATGACAGCCAAGATGGTTCGGAGACTCTGGTCAGACCACCTCGCCGGTCTGCCCCGGCAGCCCCCACATCACGGAGCACAGGCCCGCGTGCGTGGGTGACGGCAAGGACCGCTCCATCCTCTGGCCCAGCACCGCCCTAGTCTCCTGCCCCGCTCTCCCTCACTTCCAGGGAGTCTGGATTTCAGCCTAAGACCCGGAGCAGACTCGGAGTCAGGAGGAAGACGCCAGAAGTCAGATTCGCATTTGAGGGAGACCAGCCTGGAGAAGGACAAGAGAGGGGCTAGACTACCACGGGGCCGCTGTGGGTGCTGGTGGCCAGGCCAGACAGCTGGCGTGGGACAAAGGCCGACAAGAATACGGCGGCATCCGGAGAGAGCGGGGTAGGGAGAGGAGAGGCGGGAGCCGCTCACTGCGGAGGCTCTGGGGCCTGCCCGCCACCGCCATCTCAGCCCTGGGCCCTCCCCTCCACCCAGCAGCCCGCCAGGCCAACCTAAGGGAGGCACAGATGACCACCTTCCAGCAGCATCTCCTGGGAACACAGGCGTGTCCCACACACACCTCTGGGTCTCCGTCTGTTCTAGAACAGGAGACGAGGCCACAGTGAGCTCCGCACGTGCCTCCCGCCCCCGCCCCTGCGGTGCTCAAGACCCGGCCTTCTGCCCCCACCCGGGCTACAGCCAGGACCACAGCCCCCAGCCAATGAAGGCTGAATGCCACACACCCCCACCCCCACCCCGCCAAGGGGAAGCGGACGGGCGGCCGCGGCCGCAGCAGGGGCAGCGGACGTGCAGGGAAGCAGAGCCGCCTTCTCGCTGTCCCGCCGCACACGGGAAGCCACGCCAGTACCTGCCGACGATCAGGACGCAGGTCTAACTCGGGTAAGCCCCCTGAAACGACGGTCAGCAGCTGTCCCAGGAGGCACCCCAGGCAGACCTCAGGCAACTGTCCCCCCAGGCAAAAGCCCAAAAAGGGAGAGGAGAACCCTGGGCCCAGTCCTAGTGCCGCGCTGGCGGTTGGCTGGGGCGGCAGACTACTAACCTGGAAACGACCATCCTGACCTGGCAGGAACCTCCCAAATATCCGGCCCAACACCTGCGTCTGGCCCAGTCCCCTTGGTGGAGGCAGCGAAAACGGACACACACAGCCGAGACTCCTCCTCCCAAGGGGACACGCAAGCCCGCCCCCACCCCCTCATCCACCCAAGACCGCAGGACCGCCTTCTCCACAGGATCCTGCAGAAAAACAGAGCCCTGGGTCTATCTTGGGTCCTGCTGTGACCACGGACAGGGAAGGTGGCACTTTGGACGGCGCGACAGATCCTAGTGCCCCAGAGAGGACACGATCCTGACTTTGCCGGAGAAGCAGCACCTCACGGCAGTTCGCTCACAGCGTGGCGGACAGGGGCCGAGGTCGGGAACTGGGTCTCACTAGGCTACCTCCCCCCAGTGGGTCAGGGATGCAGCCCACCAGGCCTGTGCTAGAGACTCTACCTGGCCTCAGGCCAACAGCACGCAGGACAGGAATTCACGCCTGTGAGCCCCTCTGTGCCCCTTTGCACCTCTCCCTTTGTACACTCGGCTCCAGGTCCCTGCACTCGCCTCTCCTCGGGGAGGGGCACACGGACTGTCATTGTTCAGGAGGCCTCTGGCAAGCTAGGCCAGAGGGGGGCCCACCATCACTAGCCCTGGACCTCGGGCAGGTGCCTCTCTCCCGGCGCCTTGGGTTGCTAACCCCAACATGGTGACACTTCAGATACAACCTCGCAGGGGTGCCCTAAGATCGAGTGGTTCAGTAAACACAACAGGGTCCCAAAAGTAACGGGCACTCAGCGAACACCTTACTTCTGTTATCTCTCATACGCCTCTAAGAACCATACCAGCAGCGTAGACCAACCCCCCAATAAGTATGGGCCAGCACACATGAAATGCAGACCTCCTGATTCAAAACGCCTTAGAATTTCAGAAGAACACTAAGCCAAGTACAGAGCCCTACATGACTGCACGGGGGCCACCCACAAGGCCTCCCCTGCCACCAGCTAAACTCAGAACTTACCTATGGCCCCTGCCAGAAACAGTCCAACAGTGCGGCTTCACCATCACCGCACAGCTCAGCTTCCTGCTCTCCAGGCAGCAGCACGCATGCGAAAGCCTGCCCAGTGGAACCACCAGACCAGAGGACAGACTCTGCACACTCGCCTGCCGGGCTGCGCCCTGAGACCCGCCAGCCGTCCCCTCGTCTGGCTCCTCCAATCCCGTGCACACTCACCTACCGGGCTGTGCCCCGAGACCCACCAGCCACCGCTCATCTAGCTCCTTCAATCCTGTGCACGCTGGCCTGCCAGGCTACACCCTGAGACCCGCCAGCCTTCCCTCGTCTGGCTCCTCCAATCCCGTGCGTGCTTGCCTGCCGGGCTGTGCCCCGAGACCCACAAACCACCCCAGATCTAGCTCCTTATCTGCAGAACACCTGTGAGTAAACCAAACAGTACATATGAAATGCACGGGATTGTTGCTTGTGTTCAATTAATGTCAGTCCACTGAATTTCAAGGATGACAGCCTCTCAACCCATCTTTAGACTCAGGCCATCCAACACAGAGACCGCCCCGCACACAGGCTGCTGAGCACTCGAAATGCGGCTGATCCCAGAATGCAAAGAGCTGTGAGTGTGACAGAAACAAACCGAATTTCAAAGACTTAACATGAGAACAGTATATCAAAGCTTTTATATTAAGTACATGTTGGAACATTAAGGATACCTCATGTTACAGAGAAAGTTATTAAAATGAGCTTCATGTTTGTCATTTTACGTAGGTACCGAAAGCATTAGAACGATGAGCGCGGTTCACGTTACACTCGCTGGACAGCACCACCTAGACGACGAGCCACAGCACAGACCGGAAGTGGAGGGAAAGCCTAGTTATTTACTCTGGAAAATCAGCCTAGATCCCGAGGTGACGAAGAGCTTACCCCATGAAATAATTTGGCAAGACACAAAGATGTAAGACAGAGGGTCAAACTGGGACACTTTTTGCCAGTAAACTAAATAGAACCAGAATATCTAAACAGAATTCAGCTTTCTTCACTTTTGAGCACCTACAGAATGTCCAGAGAATACGTACCTTCCGAACTGAACTCACCCCCTCACACAAGAGGCAAGTTCTGACAAAGGCATGGTGAGTAAACCTCAAGAGTTTTATCGATGAAAGCCAAACCCTGCGGCATGACCAACCATTTCCAGCTTACCACTGTGCCAACAGCGAAGGGGACCAGCTAAGGAAAATACCGCCACGCGGCCTCGACACACCTTCACGCCAGGTTGTAGCAAGCAGCTCGACGATGCATCTGCCTCAATCCAAGACAAAAGTCACACCTGCTGGGGGACTGGTCACTTTTGGGCATTCCATCCGTAGGAAAAGGGCTACGAATGCACTTGGGATTTCGTTTCAATTAATTCTAAAACCTCTGTCAATAAACTGAAGTTTCATGTAAACATGTTTTAATTATGACCCTATTTTTAAATATTCTTTTGGACAAAATTTCAATCACAACCTGGGCTAAAAATCTCAAAGAGCACCAAGCATTACACATACTATCATAAAATAGTCTGTCCTTCCCTGCATTTTTGAAGAGTTTTCGGAAACACGTGTAAGACCATGTTTTCCAAGACTTCCCCACTAACTACGTCAGCCCAGCTGATTCCAATGCTGGAGCGCCCACCTGGGCTCCTTTTCCTTCCCCGGACCTCAGAGAAAGCGCCTTCCTTGCGCGCAGAGGGAGACGCTCCTGGAGCCGGAGCACTGGGCCGCACAGCGCCGCCCGGACCTCATGCAGAGCTGCAGGAGCGGAGCGTGGAAAGGCCGGGAGGCAACACGAGACCCGTCTGAGGTCTGCAACCTCTGTCCTCCAGTGCCAGCTGCAGTGCAGGACATCTGGAATGTCCCCCAGCTCCAAGAACACCTACCCAGAAATGGGGGCACCATGGAGGATACTGAGGAAAAGAAACCCAAATGTTTATCCCAACAGGCTTCTTTATGCCCCAGAGGTCAAGAAAACACAGGGCAGGTACGAAGAGTGTCTGGCCACTGCTGCTGGTAAGGCGGAGGAGGAAAACTCGGGGGAGAGTTGGGCCAGGGTCAAAGTGTTTAAAAGCCCCTACACCCTGAACCTCACAGTGCCCCCTCCAAGGATTAATACTGATGCAAGGCCCCAACAGTGGCTCGAGGGTAAGTGCTGAAAACGCAGATGCACGGGGCTAGGCTTCCTCACTGCCAGACTATGGCTGTGCTAAGTCATGGTCAAGACAGAGGACAGAACATGCGACATGTAGAGTCCCTTAGAAAAGGGGCGCCTGGGTGGTTCAGCCATTGTCTGCTTCAGCTCAGGTCAGGTCATGATCCCTGCTTGGGGTCCCCGCATTGGGATCGAGCCCCGCATCGGGCTCCCTGCTCAGCAGGAAGCCTGCTTCTCCCTGTCCCACTCCCCCTGCTTGTGCTCCCTCTCTCCCTGTCTCTCCGTCAAATAAATAAAATCATTAAAAAAAATCGTTCACAAATAAAGACACAACTGAGAACTGAAACAAGAAACAAAATGGAGACTCTGGAAAACTATGCGACAGCGCACTTCGCCCCCAATAGCAAGACTCGCTCTCTGGCCTACGTCGCACGCAGGTCTAGGACAATGCTGTCCTTGCTGCATTTACCAGGCAAACTAGGGATTCTCAACATAATATTCCCACAAGTAACTGGAGAACCACAGCACCAGCTCCTCTGTCAGTAAATTTAAGCATCAACGTTAATTACCCGAACAGGGGCATCTCTCGGATCTTACCTTAGTCTGCCCTGAGGAACATCGGGGGGCGGGAGGACCTGAATTCTTATCAAATCCCAAACTATTTCAAGGAAATGAAGGATTCAAATGAGATGCAAGATCAGTAGCAAAGAGAAAAACAAAAGGTCGCCCAGGCCACAGGTGTGGCTTTCCCACAGTTGTTTTTTCCCCTAGTTTAAAAATGTTTTCCAACTAAAAACCTAAATTGTTTCTCAAGGGTTAATAAATGCAAACTGCATAGCGTTCCTTCAAAATTAAAGCTCCCTCCGTAACCAGAACCACCTGCTGGGGGACATGCCTGGTTTTCTACAGTTAATTAAGAGAACTGATAGTTCAATTCCTCTTTTCCTTTAAGAAGTCAGAGCATGGTTTAAAACAGTAAAAAACAGCAATCTTTAAAACTTAGTATAGTAAAAAAGTGGTAAAAGAAATTACGAAAAACAATCCATTACAAACGTATTTCACTCTGAACTCTCAGAAAAGCACCTGACACATTCTAGAACAAAAGGGAACCTGGGATTCAAGCTCAGTTTTAAGGACTGGATCTATCCTTTCCAACAGTTCCTCTCATCTTTTAGAATGCATAAAAATAAGGCCTGGAAAGCCTAGAACGCAAATCAAAAATGCAAGTTCCCTTTCTACGTCGTTTTCTTTAAAGCCCCTGGGGAACTGCTGCAGCGGGTCGGTGCGCAAGGCCAGGTCAAGGGGCTTGGGAACAGGCCGGCCCCTTCCCACCACGGAGGAGATCAGGTCTGGAGCCCCAGCTGGGTTCACAGCACACCAGACTCCTTTCTCTGGGTGATTTCCTAAGGGGGGAGGGGACAATCAAAGCGACAACAACCTGAGGGTTTTGATGTGCTGTTTTCTCACTTTAATCATCTCAGGTAATTAAGAGTTTTAAGTGTGACTTTCAACTGAGCTTGGAAGCATATGAACAAGGTGCCCATTTACTAGAAGAGATAATGGACTCTTTAAAAACGAGTCACCCCAATTTCCTTGTAAACAAACAATGACTAGGGGTGCCTGGGTGGCTCAGTCGTTGGGGGTCCCAGGGTCCTTGGATCAAGGCCCGTATGGAAGGGAAGCCTGATCCTCCCTCTCCCACTCCCCCTGCTGTGCTCTCTCTCTCGCCGTCTCTGTCAAATAAACAAATAAAATCTTTAAAAAAAAAAAATTACTATCAACTACAAATTTATTGAAGGCCTTGGTATGCCTAGAACCGTTCTAGGGGCTCAGGACAGGCTAGTGACCTCTTCCAGTGCGTCTTTAAGGGGACCAGTCTAGGGAAGAGTTGGAATATGAAATCCCAACAGCAACTCTTGAACGTGGAGGAGGACCGGTTTTTAAGTCTCACCCTTAGCACGTCCTTAAAGAGTCCCACACCAACCTGTAAGATTATCATTTAATCTGCAAGCTGAATTTCAAACTTAGCGTAACACCAAGCAAAGCTTGGTTGGAAAAAATCCGTCTCACAACAGAAGTCAGGGAAAAGCAAACCCTGCCGCCAGCAGCGCGTGTGCTCACAGCCCAGGAAGCAGCCAAGGGTAAAACAAGGCCCTTCTCCCATCCAAGTACTAACCAGGCCCGACCCTGCTTAGCTTCCGAGATCAGACGAGATCGGGCGCGTTCAGGGTGGTATGGCCCTATGATGAGGGAGCAGGAGGCTGGCTGAGGACAGAGCAAAAGCTGGCGCCGTGCACCCCCTCTTCACCCGCTCCCTCCGTATGTGTGGCATTCCTCAGGCACCCCTGACTGCCATAAAACGATAAATAGTTGACGTGCAGGGATCGCAGTCCTGCAGAGCAGGAATCTCCCTTGCTCTACGGATGTCCTAGAGACCTAAACAGGGAGGTTACCTTATCAACAGCACAAATTTCCAGAGGCGAGTAACTCTCGGTTCCTGAAGCCCTAATGTCCCCTCCCACCATAACTGGAGGAGGCTGAGGTAGAAGGGACTGTAACACGCCGACCCTTCACAACCCGGGCAGCAGCTCTTCCTGCCCACGGGTCCCGTCCCCGTGCTCTAATAAACCACCATTTTGCACCAACGACGTCTTAAGAATCCTTCTTTAGTCGTCGGCTCCGAACCTCACCGCACCGACCCTGACTTGGGTGCCGGGACTTCATCACCTAGACACACAAGGCCCTTCTGAGCCGCCGTCTCCCCCTCCCGAACAGCCCTTTGCTCACGCACCAGGACAGTCTGCTGACCTCTTAACTCCTGCCGGGTTGCAGTTAGCAGGTCAGCGGTCGCGCAACGATCCCTCACCGACTGGAGGGCTTCTGGGTTTTCTCCTCCAAGAAGCCTGCAGGAGCCTGTCCTCGCGGGAGGGAAACCTCCCCGGACTCAGCCTACCGCACAGGTTCTGCTGGCGATGCGCTCCCGGGCTCTTCTCCACAGCCGACCCCAGGCGGGCAAGGGCGGAGGCGCCCAAGGCTAGGGGCGGTAAAGCCGCAGGCGCAGAGCTGACCCCACGCCCGTGAGCGGCCGTTCCCGCGCAGGAGCTGGACTGCTGGAGCTACAGCAGCGCGCCGCGGTCGGGAGACAGCCGAGTGAACCGGGTGAAATCAGGGTTTCCCGAGAGCGGCCGCGGGAAAACCGTCCGCAGCGCGGCGGAGCGCAGGGACAGCATCCGGCGCGGCGCCGAAGGGACACCGCGCCCCGTTCGCGCCCCCGACAGAGCCTGTCTCCACCCGAACCGCCCCGCGCTCGCCTAAAGCCGCCTACTTTCGGGCTGGACAAGGGAGTGCGGCCGGGAGCGTCCGCCCGGCTCGTCCTGCCCCCGCTGGGAGCCGCGAGGGCCCGACCCAGACCTGGACGCGGGTCCCCGGGGCCGCCCGAAAGCAGCGCCCGAGCGGCGGCGGGGACCGAGGCCCCGGACGGCAACTCCGCCGTCGCCGACGCGGCCCGCCCGAGCCTCCGGCTTTGCTCCCACCGGCGGGGGCCAGGCCGGGGGCCTCCGAGCGCCGCGGGCCGCGCCCCCCCCGCGCCCCCCCGCGCGGACCCCCCCTCCCCCCCCCGGCCGCGCCCCGCCCCGCCCCGCTCACCTCCAGGCGCAGGGAGGCCCCGCAGGCCCGCAGGAACTCGCGGATGTTGCTCAGGCACTCGCTCTCGCTCCGCGGCTCCGGGTACACCTGCAACACACAGCACGGGCGCTGAGCCGCGGCGCGCCGGCCGCCGACGCCACCGCCGCAGCCCCGGCCGCGGGCCCCGCGCGAGAGGGCGCGGACGGGCGGCCCCGGCGGCGCGGAGCGACCCCGGCCGCCCCAGACGCCCGCCCGCTCGGCCGCCGCCTCGCCTCACCGTCTTTCCTTCCTCGGGGCTGCGCCCACCTCGGGCCCCGCCCTCTCCCGGAAGTGCGCCGCCGCCGGCAGTGACGTCGTCAGACCGCGCCCCGGCCGCCCGGCGCGCCGCCCTTCCGGCCCCAGGCGCGGCCCCGCCCTCCCCGCCGCCGCCGCCGCCGCCGCCCCCGCCTCCGCGCGGCGCCCGGTCCTCGCCCTCGGACGCGGTCCGCCCGGCCCGGCGCGCAGGCTCCTCCCGGCCGCCGGCCCGCGGGCCCCCGGCGTGGACGCCGCCCGCGCACCTCCAGCGGGCGGGGGAGAGCCCGGCCCCCGCGGAGAGCCAGCCCGGGAGGCGCCGGGACCCGCCCCGGGCTGCGGCCGCCGAGCGAGCCTCCTGCCGCGGCCGTGCGAAGTGCCCGGCGCGACGGCGCGCGTGTTGGGGTGACGCGCCGCGTTCGCTCCCGCTCGCCCGCGTGCTCCGGGTGCCCCGTTAATGCTTGGCCCGACGGCGGGACGGCGGCCGCCGCACGGCCCGGGAGCTTCGAGCGCGGCTTCGGTCACGGAGGACCCCGGGGCCGCGGCCACGCGGGGGACCTGCCGCTGACCTCCGCGGGCGGCAGGGGTCGGGAGGGCCGCGCGCGGTCGCCGTAGCGCCGGGCGGGACGCGCCGAGACCCCGCCCGCCGCCGCCGCCGCCGCCGCCCCCGGAAGCCTCGGTTCGGAGGTCGCCCAGGGCGGCGTGCGGCCCTCCCGCGGGGGACGCTCCAGCGGGGGACGCTCCAGCGGGGGACGCTCCAGCGGGGGACGCCCCGCCCTTTCGTCCTGCCCGGGGAGCCCGCAGGGCTGCTCCGCTTCGCTTGCAGGAGCTCCGGCCTTTGGAAAGCTTGAACCCGCCCCAGACCGGCGTGTTGAGAGCGAAGACGAAAATCGGACTCCTCCCCACAACTGAACAGTCTCAGAAGAAACCGCCAACGTGTTTCCTCCCGACTGGAGCTGCTCTGTTCCCCCGGCGCACAGCTGAACCCGTGCTGCGTCCTCGTCCCTGCTCGCTCTGAAGGAGAATCCTGGAAAATCCCTCGTGGTGTCAAATACTGGCCCCGTTTCCATTTCGGATGTCCCAGTGACTTCTGAAACTGCCAAGCATCCTTTTAAAAATGTCCGGGAGACTCCAGATACAACAGAAATACAAAATCCATCCAGTCTTCAAGAATTATCCACAAGCTCTTATTTAAAAGTCAGGAATTTTACATTCTTTCCTCCTTCAACTCACTTCCATTCCACGTCCAACAAAACAGCATCCTAAACTAATATATTTTTATACTAAAAAATCTAACTTTTTTTTTGCAAGACACCCATATAAATACAGTCCATCCTTGTTCACGGATTCTGTGCAAACTCACCCACACGATAAAATTTGTAACCTCAGATCAGTACTTGTGGCTCTTTCTCATTTGCAGACACGTGCAGAGCAGTGAAAAATCTGAACAGCCTTTACACACACATTCCTCGCTGAACTTAAGGCCATGCTCTGCCACCTTATTTCAGCCGGCAATGTAAGCAGATACCCTTTTCACAGTCTACTGAAACCACGTTTCTCACATTTTTTATGCTATTTGTTGATTTTATTGTTTTAAATGGCCCCTGGGTGTACTGCTAAGGCGCTGTCTAGTGCTCCGAAGCTCAAGAAGCCTGTAATGTGCCTTACAGAGAAAATATGTGTGTTAGATAAGCTCCGTTCAGGCCTGAGTTACAGTGCTGTTGGCCGTGAATTCAATGTGAACGAATCAACAATACGGTACATCCAGAAAAAGGAAGAGCACATCCGTGGATCTGTGCGCGAGGCCGCTCCAGAAAGTGCTAAAGTAACATCGATTATGCGTGATGCAGCTATAGAAAAGATGGAAAAGCAGCTAAATTTGTGGATTCAGGAGATGAAAACCAATAAAAAGAGCATAGTAGACAGTGTTGTCGTGAGGCTGAAAGCCAAGGAAATTTATAGTCCTGTTACCCAAGGTCAGACAAAGATTAAACCCTTCTCGGCCAGCGCAGGCTGGCTTGCATGTTTCAAAAGGCGATACCACATGAAAAACATTAAACTTGCAGGCAAGGCAGGTCCTGCAGATCAGGAAGCTGCAGAAGAATTTAAAAAGCATCTGCTAAGGATTATACGTGAGAAGGGTTATATGGAAGAGGAGGTTTTCAATGCTGACGAGACAGGCTTGTTTTATAAGAACGTCGGCAAACAAACCTATATAATGCAAATGGCCTCCAAGGTTCCTGGTTTTAAATCATTCAAAGACCATGCAACCTTGCTCCTGTGTGCCAATGCCAAGGGTGACTTTAAGTGCAAACCCCTAATGGTACACAGAGCCCAAAACCCACGGGCACTTAGAGGGAAGAAACTAAACCGTATGCCGGTCCACTGGAGGTGGAACAAAAAAGCGTGGATGGCATCCGAAATATTCTGGGACTGGTTCCACAACTGCTTCACCCCAGAAGCTGAACGCTATCTCCACAGCAAAAACCTTGCATTCAGGATTTTATTAATTTTGGATAATGCCCTAGTTCATTGCCATGAGGAACTTGAAAATGCCCGCCCCAACATAGAAGTTCTCTTCATGCCCCCAAACACTGCCTCTCTCATCCAACCCCTCAATCAGGGCATAATAAAAGCTTTCAAGGCTCACGACACCAGAGAGCTTTACAGCAAGGCTTTTGAGGCTCTCAACGCCCGTGAGGAAACCACCATGATGGACTACTGGAAATCCGTCAGCACACGCAGCGTCATAGATCACGTCAGCACCGCCTAGGACAGCAGCAAGCAGGCTACTATTCATACCTGTTGGGGCAATGTTTGGCCCGACTGCGTGAAAAATTTTGAAGGCTTTGAAGGTGTTACAGAAAATATAAAGAACAGTGTCGAACACATAATGCATATTGCACAGCAGATAAGTGGAGAGGGTTTCAGAGACATGAGGGAGGGAGACGTGGAGGAAATTTTGGCAGAAATGGCAGTAGAACCCACCAAGAACCCACCCATCTCTGGACAAGATGGCAAAGCCTGGCACTGGTGTCAGCGATGATGACGATGGCAACGAAAGTCAGCCCAAGACTCCAAGAATTGTCCCTCTCACAGCAGCCAAAATATCAGCATGGAATTCTGCCCTGGGAAAAGATTTTACTGATCTGGAAGAGTGTGACCCTGTGCTGGAACGCAGCCTCACATTTTGGCCCTGACCTTCACTGCATTCGTCCCTTATGCTGAAACACTTAAAGGTTTGAGGTGAAAAGCCAAGCAGACAAGGCTGAAGGAATTTCTCAAGCCAGTCTGGGAGGGAACGTTGCTGACACCATCACAAAGTGAAAGCCAAAGTCCTGGGGTGGACGTTGAGCCACCAGATCCCCCATGCCAGCCTCACTGACACATTCCTCTTCCGCCAAGTAAGTCACACACTCTCCTTTGATTTTCCAAGGGGCAAGTCAAGGTCACGAGGTTTAACCACACTGCCCTGTGCCCCATCACAGAGTAAGCTCCACCACAAGTCAGGTCTTCATTAATGTTTTCACAGGATTCCAAGTGTTCTGTCTTGGTGGAATACTTTCCTTTGTGACTGTCCTGTGCGGCGTAGAGTGTGTATCTGTGTGCTGTGTGCACGCCATGTGCAACTGAACAGGAGAGGCCGTCACTGCATGGTGCTGTACCTGAGGTAGTGTTTCCTTATGAAGAAACAGTTATTTGTAAGGAACACATATTAAATAAGCGGTCTTCACATACAAATGCCACTAAAACAAGATCACGTGTCAACGGGGAGACAAAGTGTTGTCATCTGAACTCCGAGGAAACCAACCCTGCACTTCCCCAGGAACAGTGGCTCAGCAGTTGCTAGCTCAGTGCTCACCTGACTGCAGGACAGCTTCCAGTCACAAAAGTCAGCTCTAATCTGTTTCCGTTGTGTAGTGGTTATCACATTCACCTAACACAGAAGTCAGCTCTGCCTTTAAGATTACTAAGCCGTCAAGATCCAATGGTCACAATTTTTCTTCCAAAGAAACACAACTAGTATGAGTCCGCCAACAATAGGAACAATATGTTAACGGTTTTTGAGGAAAATTATCAAATGTAAAATGTAAAACTTTACCTGGAAATGTGTATCTTAAGGAGATGTAGAGGGTTTCTTTAGTGCATTTACTCATGGACGGCTATCCCTTACTGCTAGAAAGAAAGAGAGTCCAGCATTAATTCTGTTCCTGTCTTGGGGGTTGTTTTTGCAAACGCTGAGAAACCTCATTCCTAAAAATAAGTAAATAAAAAATGGAAGGAGTTTTGTTATTTTGTAACTTCATTCTTTGATGCCTTCTGAATTACATCGCCAAAGTCCAGATATAATCAATCATCAGTAAAATTTTGAAAGCATCCGTTAACAGCATGATTAGGGTCTCCTTGCAGTCTCTCTGAAAGTGATCAGGTAGAAACCTCTGAGCTGCAAAATTCCAGACTTTAAACCCTCTGCTACTCAACACCTGGGGTATTTGTCTGTTGGTTACACAGCTGGAAGGTTTTCCATCTTGCAGCAATGTGCCTCAGAGAGACAAGTGAGTGAATGGTCTGCCTTTTTACATGAAGTGGGAGAAGGGGGTGTTGGGATGGCTCAGTGAGCTTGTGGCCTTCCCTGATCTCAGGCACCTTCTCAGAGAAGTGACTGTATGTGCAAGTTGAGCAACTGGACGTGACCTGTTTTAAAAGTCTCCACATGTGTGCACATGGGGGCATGACGCTAGCCTGTTCCATGGATACTGTACCTCAAACAACATACCTGTTTGGAAAACTATAATGTAAAAGAGTCAAAACTCTATAGTAAGTACTGCCTCACCCTGTAACACACATGTTGACCTTGGACAAGTAAATTGAGCCCTCTGGGTCTACACCTTTATCCTCAGTTTAAGACTCAGTCTTTCTCACAGAGCTGTTGGGAAGATAAGCTTATTCAACAAGTCTAGTTTTTGAGCAACAAGAACAGCAACAAGTCTAGTTTCTATGCCAGACCTTGTCACAAGTACCGTGACTGCAAAGAGAGACAGGGCCCTGCCCTGCATGGGCCAGGGAAGAATCCCACACAACATGGACAGTGGACAATGGAAGCACAGAATAGAGCATAAATACTGTGGACGTAGGGGAGGGCCAGAGGCCTAAGCAACAAAATGGACATCGGAGTTGGAGTGGAAAGGTGGAGGCAGATGGACTGCATTTTCAAAGGTGTGACGTTTGAGAAGCCGCCGGTGTTTTCTGGGGTGGTGAGTAATTGGCCGTCGAGGTCATGGGTGAGACTGCAGGGGGAGAACTAAACCAGAGATGCAAAAGAAGACACCCCCCCGCGCCCCTGCATGCCTCACTGGAGAAGCTCTATGAGCGACAGCACGTGAACAAGTCATCAGGTAAACGCAAGTTAAAACCACAGGTAACACTCTGCACCCACCAGGATGGATAACATGGGAAAGGCGGACACTGTCAAGTGTCCACAAGGATGGAAAGCCATTGGCAACCAATACCTGACTAGTGGGAGTGGGAAAGCATACACACAGGAAACCATCAGTCTTTCTAGAAGTTAAACTTACATGAGCCGCCCCCCACCCCCGCCAGCGAGTCTTCCCCTAGGCATTTACCCAAGAAAGATGAAAACACACCCACAAAAAGCTGTGTGTAAGAATGTGCACAGGGCACCTGGGTGGCCCAGTCTGTTAGGCACCCGGTTCTTGTTCTTGACTCAAGCCATGATCTTGGGTTCTGAGATCAAGCCCTGTGTCAGGTTAGGGCATGGAGCCCACTTAAGATTCTCTCTCTCGGGGCCCCTGGTTGGCTCAGTGGGTTAAAGCCTCTGCCTTCAGCTGGGGTCATGATCCCAAGGTCATGGGATCGAGCTCCACATCAGGCTCTCTGCTTAGCAGGGAGCCTGCTTCCTCCTCTCTCTCTCTCTCTCTGCCTACTTGTGATCTCTGTCTGTCAAATAAAGAAACAAAATCTTAAAAAAAAAAAATTCTCTCTCTCTCTCCCTCTGCCTTCCCCACAAAAAAGAATTCACACAGCAGCTTTACATATAATCACCAACATCTCCACAACCCAAAGTCAAGCACTCCTCTGCTCTCTCCAGTGGCTACTTTTCAATGACCAACAATATCCCAATCCACCCCCCAAAAATCCTGTCCCAAATTTCCCACAGCAATTAACTTCAGGTCTTTCCATCAAGAACTCTAATCAGTCAACGGCAGGGACAGTCCCAAAACTGTTGTGACTTTCCTTGGAAATACACCCTTTGTACTCTATGTTTGATAAAGGATGTGTCAGGAGTCCTGAGAATCTGCAATAAACTACGTCACAGCCAGGACACGGTCGTACTTCAGAGACTTCCAGAGCTGTCCAGTTTCCTCCTTCTCCCTCTCCGTGCTGGGAACAACCGGCTGGCCACCCTCGGTCCAAAAAAAGTGTCAGCTTGGGCAGCCAGCTGACTTCACTGGAAGCGTTTAGCAGGTCTGAGTTTATAAAACTTCATGGGAAAGAACAGGCACTTGTAGCAAGGCAGCTAATTCAGACAGGTCCGTGCATGGCAACAACTGAGATCAAGAGCAGAGAATACGATCAGGGGCGTGCTATCTGGTTAACGCGCTAACTACCCAGGATCGTAGTTCCCAGAGATTCTGACTGAGGACGTTTGAAGTAAAGTCCAGAAGTTGGGGGCAAGGGGTCTCTGGGATGCCCCATCCAACTGGCTTTCAGCCAAGTCTGGAACACAGATATTCTACAACTCAGTGATTCTCAAACACAATGCGAGCGTCAGAACACCCAGAGTACCGTCACTGCACCCTACCAGAGTTGAATCCCTCGGTGTGCAGTGGAACCCAAGGCTGTGGACTTCTGGCATCCCAGGAGATGCTGAAGGTACCAGGACCATACTCCGAGAACTAGTGGCAGATGCCAGCTGAACCGTTAATCAAGAAATATTCGTATTCCCCCCACTGAGATATCAAACTCCAAACCCCAGAACAGAGGTCTTGGGGTCTCTGCCATCAACAGTCTCATCACCATGGCTACAAAGAGCTACGCTTCCACCCCGTAGCCAGACGTGCTTGTGCACACCCTCTCTCCTCTTTCAGACATGAGTCTCCCAAGTGCAGGGCCCCAGGCATCCTCCATCGCCCAGTCAGCGTACTGCCCACTCGGGTCACCCAGCTCACGGCGCTGGCAGAGGACCTTAGCACAGAAAGGCTCAGAGAACACTGGAGGCAGTTCTGCTCTTCACCGACGAGGAAATGCGGACTGCAGAGACATAATCTGCCCCAGGGCTTGCAGCCTGCCCGCTGCACCAGCCCGCTCCAGGAGGCAGGCCTCTGGGCACTGCAGCCACCAGGCTCCCCTGCTCTCCCTCCTCGGGTGCTCGGCTGGTCAGAAGCCCAAGCAGGGACTAGGTGCCACCGTGACGTGCTGGAGCTACTCCCAGGAGCTGACCCCATGCTCCCCAGCCGAGCTCTGCATTCAGAAACACCACATGGGTCACTGGAACCGGCCACGGTACAAGTATTTACACCACAGAAACGGGCAGACGCTACAACTCAGGGCTCCGCAATACAGGGAGCCACTGTTAAGCCTTTACACAGACGGGCTGTGCTCCTTGACCATAGACCACCGCTCCTGGTGGGAGCTCCCAGCAGCTCCCATAACCCACCTCCCCCGCCTTCTCCTACAGGCCGAGGGGAGCTCATGGCTTTCTGGGGTGCCTCCACTTCTCTTCGTGGCTGTCCTCACCCCTGCCCACATTTTGTCAACACCCTCTGCAGTAAACTCTTCAGCCACCTCTGCCTAGTGTGCCCACCATTTGCTGCTGGGGCCCTAACCCAGTGAACTAAAAATAGAACAGCCTGTGACAGCAGCAGATGGGAAACAATTCAGAGAAGGGACTGAGTCGATTACAGCATACTGTACTTCCACAAACAGAGCACCGCCCCCCAGAGCCTTTCAAAAGGCAGCAGCTTTAATTACGGATCTATCACGACCTCCTAGTTACACTACGTGGGGAAAAGGAACATGAGGAATGTATGCATAACGTCCTACCTTCAATGAAAAGAAAGGGGAGGCAAGAAAAAAACATACATGGGTGCTTAGAAAAGCATGAAATTTCTCTGGAAGCACACACCAGACACCTTGAACAAGGGTTGCCTCAACAAAAGGAATGGGGTGCCTGGAGGTCAGGGGAAGGGAAACTTGCTTTTTACTTTATACTTTTTCGTGCCCTGTGAATTTTATACCACATAAGTATTGTTAATACTTTTTTTTTTTTTTTAAGAAGAGGAAGGAAAACACTCCAAACTAGTGTTCTCCTCAGGCCAAGATGCCTTCCCCATTACAAAAGAGTCCTTGGAGAGCCCAGCTGCCAATGGGTTGGAGTCCTTGTAGAACCCCCCCCCCACACACACACAACCCTCGTGGAGGTGCAATGCCATGGTTAAAACCCTCAGGTCTCCTTGATTAGCACTTCACGGGTCCTCCAATTCTAAATACCCAGTAGCCTCCATTTTCATTAGACTGCTCTTCTAGAGCATTCTGTGCTCCTTCTATTGCCAGTGATGCTCAGTGGAGTGAAAGTACAGGTGGACAGGGCTCGCCTGCCAGCCTACTGGGCATCTCTTCCTCCAAACCCACTGGAAAACAAAGAAGCATCCCGTCGAAATTAAGAACTTGATCACCAAATACCCAATAAGTAAACCATCTCCCATAAATGTGTAGCCTAGGATTAGATGTGGCTTACTGAAGGAAAAAAATTAAGCCTTTAATAAAGTATATTTTTCTTTTGCTCTCCTTCTTCAATATCTCCCACAGCCCAATTGTTGTGCAGGGGCTACGGTCATCTGGGAAAAAATAAAATGTGCTCCATTAGTGTGAAACCAGCCAAAACAAAAGGCAAAAACAAATATGAATGTACCAAATCCCCAGTTCCCCAACGACATTCATATATCCCAGACACGTGGCCTCTCAAGAAGACCAGCAAGACTGCACAGCTTAAATAACTCGTGAGTCCCCTGAGGCTTGCTTCCCACCAACTCCAGAAGCACATTTTTAGACCTCAGAGATGGTGGCAACCGTCCAAGATTCCTGCCAATGCCAGAAATGGATTCGAAGAAATATGAACATAAAACATTCACCAGATAACCTAGACTACGTCTCTCCACGGAAGTGGCGTTTTCTTCCCTCCGTGACGTTAGATCAGTCCAGGCAGGGGTGTGGCGCGAGAGCAGCCTGGGAAACCGTGTGTGCTCTGTCTGGCTGCGATTCGGACCCCGGGGGAGCAGAGGTGCCGGGGACGAGCCGTTGTGGTTCATGTCTCATTACATTCTATACGCAGATGCCATGTTTTTAGGCCTTTGAAGAATCTTGATACGGGAAAGCAGAAAAGGACAAATTCATAAAATAATGACTTGGGCCTCGTAATCAGAGATTTTTCGCATCTCAAGTTTTCAGTGGTTCATACGGAAGATTCTTTCTTTTCTCCCATCCTCCTGCTTGTGGCCTGCTGAGAACAACCCACGAATTACGGTGCAGCATCTTGCAAACCTTGCCAACGGCTTGGCTTTATTCTTCAGCTTCGTTCCTGTGTTGTTTCCGACCCTTTGGCATCCATTTCCTCTCTTGCCAAACACGTTTCAGAATGGTTGGTGATACCTTCTGTTCTCTGTTAGTGGAAAAGCCTGTGGAGAAGTTGGTGGCCTCTGATACAAACGTGCTAAATAAATCCAAATTGGGTACCTGCGGTATATCCTTGTAATATCAGTGCAGTAAGTAGGTCTGAAAACCCACTAGGACAGAAGGAATCCCACCGCCTCCCACTCCTGCTCTGAGAGCCCATGCATTCTGCTCTCTGAATGGGGCCACTAGTGGCAGCTCAGTCAGCCAGTTCTGCTCCTTGCCTCAACCTCAGCCCTACCTTGGACCAAAGACACCTCAGGCTAGAATGTCCTCTCCCATCCCTGCAGCCACCAGTGGCATTCCACTGTTTAAATCTGTATTCTCAGATGTCTCGGAGAGTTTTTATGTTTGCCCTGCTGTTCCCTGTTTGTTTGGCCTTAGCTACTCATACTTGCTTCTGAGGTAGCCTTCTGAATGCCCCTACCCACACACAGCCAAATGGAAGGGCCATGGTGGGAGCTACAGAGCAGTGCACTGCCTTGTACCCTTCCCTCCCAGCTAAGGAATCTGTCTTCCATTTTTAAACTGCTTGAGAAGCTGCCTTTGAGGCAAATGAAAGCCTCAGAGACAGAAGTCTGGACACTGACCACCTGAGAACACACACTATTTTAATCCACTTGATAGCGTGTGGGAGGCCTGAGGCATGCAGAGAGAGCTGGATGATTTTGGAAACTAGGAAGCTAAAGGGAGGCTTCATCAGAGGAAGAAACCCAACTAAAGGGACAGAAAACGGCTAAGGACCTGTGCTGGCCAGTGCTTCTCTATAAATAGCAGCTGAGACCCTCCCTAGAGGGAAAGGCCAGGCAAAGGAGAAGACTGCAGCCCGGATGCTCTCAGAACCCGACAGCCAGTTGAGAGTTTCCTGTTAACTGTGACTAATAAAAAGGTGATAAACAGATCATTAGTTTTCTCCTGAAACTCTTAAGTATCAGAGTATATGGGCAGCAGCTGTGAACAAGATGAGTTGTGTCTGTAGGTGGGAAATACATTTTCAAAAACTCACTTAGAAAAGCTGACCATTAATTAAAGATAAGGCTGCCAATGTATAATCAAGAACTCCATTCTTCCATATTACTATAACTGGAATATCTCCCTGCATATTTATAATCTGTGTGTCACATGACTCCTCTACTCAGAACCCCCCAAATCTCCCAGTATCCTCCGAGTAAAAGCCAAAGTCCTACAGGAGAATGGAAGATACGCCACAGACCAAAAGGAAGTATTTACATAAGACATACACAATCAAGGACTTGTACCCAAAATACACAAAGCATTCCTAAAACTCAGCAATAAGAAAACAGGTGACCCAACTTAAAAATGGGCAAAAGACCTGAACAGACGCCTCACTGAAGAAGAGAGACACGGACAGCAGGTAGGCATATGAAAAGATGCTCCACGCCCTACGTCATCAGGGAACTGCAAATCAAAGCGAGGAGAAGCCACCGCACACCGCACACCGCACACAACGCCGGCAACACCATTCGCTGGTGCGGATGTGGAGCAAGAGGAGCTCTTCTTCACACCCGGTGGGGGCGCAAAGTGGTGCAGCCGCTCGGGAAGACAGTTTGGTGGTTTCTTGCCAAACTTACCATCATCTCACCATATGCAGCGATCTTGCTTCACTCAAAAGCTCAAAACACATCCCTGGGAACCTGAGCACAGACATCTACACCAGCTTATCTGCCAACATCTGGACATCAACAACATGACCTTCAGTAGCAAATGTGTAAATGGACTGTGGTGCCTTGGAGACTGGGAAACCATTCAGTGATAAAAAGAAATGATCTGCTAAGCCATAAAAGACTCAGAGGAAACTTAAATGCCTATTTCTAAGGCAGAGAAGCCAATCTGAAGAGGCTACATCCTATATGATTCCAATTCTATGGCATTCTGGAAAAGTCAAAACTATGGAGACAGTAGGATCAGTGGTTGCCGGGGGTTGGCAAAATGAACAGAGCATGGAGAATTTCCAGGGTAGTGAAACGACTCTGTATGACACTGTAACGGTGGACGTTTGTCCAAAGCCACAGAGTGCACAACGAAGTGACCCTAATGTACATTGTGGACTTTACTTATTAATGTGTCAGCACTCGTTCATCAGCACATGTTCACAGCACATCCTCTAGTGATAAGCATACTGCAGGAGGGCAAAATGTTAATAGGGGAACTTGGGGGTGTATGGGAATTCTCTGTACTTTCTGCTCAGTTTTCTGTAAACCTCAATTGCTCTAGAAAATAAAGCCTCTTAATTGTTTTGTAAGTCAAAGTCCTTATGATGGTTGAGTGAACCCTCCACAGTCTGCTCCCTTGTTCCCTCCTTGAACTCATCAGCCAGCTTCTCTCCCCTGGCTCAAACCGGCCTCTGCTATTCCCAGAACTTGCGAGGAAGGCTCTTACCTTAGGACGTTTGCACAGGCTATTCCCCTTGCCTGAAATCCCATCTCACAGACATTCATATCACTCCTTTTCTCATATTCCTGGAGCCTTTGTTTAAATGCCACTTCTCAGGAACGTCTGCCCTAACTGCTGGTACTCCCCAACCCCCTCCCAGCCTGCTGCTTCTCTGCAAAGCACTTATCATGGTCTAACATGGTCCAACACGCTCTGACATGGTCCAACATGCTATGTAATCTACTTGTGTACCAAGCACATCCACGGAAGGCTTCCTGCACTCAGAGGAGATGTGCCGTACGCAGGGTATTCGGTCTGCCGGGATAAAATGTCAACACATGGCAGAGCCAAGCACTCAGTGCACTCTTTGTTCAGTAAAAGTGAAGGTGGGCAGTGCTGACAGAGTGCCTAGGACACAAAAGAAGGATCTTCGGTCAAATGTGAGAATCCAATACCTCAGACAGGAACTATTCTTAAAAACACTTGGAAGTGTAATCACCGCAGGCAGCATGATACAGAGAAATGAAAGACAGCCTTGGGTTTTCCTGGGAGTCTTAACCTTAACCCCTTCTGCTGTGACGGACAGGGGCACCCTGCCACCAGCTGAGCCTGGGGCCAGCCACCGGCCCCCTCTCTCCAGGGCTGCCCACATTCAGCATCCCAGGCTCCGTCTTCTCCCGTGTATGTGGGGGCAGCAGTTAGCCGGGAGCTGCCCGGAGCCCCTCTCTGGTTTCAGCTTTCCTCTCTATCATGAAGGAAAATCGCTGGCCCCGCACTGGGTTCGCCTCTCCCAGCTGGCCTGCTCCCTCGGGCCTCTCCAGGCTCCCACCGCCTGGTGCTCCGGGCAGCCGTCCGTAAGCCGTGCGTGCAGTAGGGCTGTCTTATATTCATTTCCTAAGTGTCACAAAGGAGCCAAAACAAGCCGATGAAGACCTCATGGGAGTCCGACATTTCAGGGAGGTGGGGACAGCGGCGCACGCGGGAGGAGGTGGAGGGGAGGGACAGGGGTGGAGGCGGGCAGCCGCCCACCCGCAGCTGGGACTGTCTTCTGCCCGGGGTCTGTGACGCCGCAAGACAGCAGCTCCCTCCACGCTCCTGCCCGCGGTTTCCCCAGCCCGGGCGCCGCAGAGCCACGGATGAGGCTTCCTGTTCCCTGCTTCTGTCCTCCGTCCTGTCCCCTCCACCGGGGAGCCCGCCCAGCGAGTCTTTTTATCTGAGTCTTCACTTCTGTAATTTCCATTTATTTCTTTCCTTTGAGTCCTGTGTCTTTACTGAGATTTCCCATTTTTTCATTTGCTTCCAGAGAACCTCTCCTTGCCGTCTGAAGCCTTTTTAGGATGGCTGCTGAAAACCGCTGCTCCGCGATTCCGACGTCCTTTGCCGAAGGCCAGACAGCCGCTCAGGTGCACTTCAGCGATGGCATGTAGGGAAGGAGCTGCCCGCGCCCAGACTTGGGCTGGGGGCAGGTGTCAGCAACGGTCACCGTTTTCTCCATCTGCACTAACAAAATGATCGGTTGGCTCCTTAACTGAAAAGCATAAACTGGAATTAGATCAAAGCGCGCATTCTCAGTGCCAGCTGAAGGCCAGCAGCAGCCGCAGTCTCCTTCCGACCTTCTGAGAGCGAGGGGTCCCCGTTTAAGGACCACAGACCCGCCACCCCTTAGAAGCAGTGTCAGGAGTCACGGTCAGCTGAGCCCCTCACGGAACGGCACTAGGCTGCTAGGTTTGGATCAGGCCTCCCGGACTCCTGCCAGAGGCCATTCCCTAACACCACAGGCCCGCAACACGGTGACTTCCTCTTCCCTTAACAGCCAGTGTCACGGGGGAGCCCTGCCTGGGTCTCTGCATCTCTTTGTAGCTTTTAGTGACTTGCATTCTGTTTAGCCAAGGCTCCTCCTGACCCTAATTCAGGTGTTTCAAGGATGCCCCCCTCAGCGCCCCATTCAAGAAGCGCACCGGTCAGCACTCACACACACCTGCGAGCTTGCGCTCTGCTGTGTCTCTCGGTTTATCCAAGAATTTTCTAGATGCACAAAAACAGGTGGGGAATCCCATTTTTGAGATGAATTCCAACCGCCTCTTCCAACGCAAGGCGAGATTTCTTCCAACCTCTCTACCCCCACATTTCAAAAGCCCATAGGGAAGCAGCATGAGGTCTGTTCTGTCTCGAAGTGAAAGGCACCAGTTAGGGAATTTTCCAGGCACGAGGGGGTGGCCAGGATGGGCAGGCTGCCAGTGTCCACCTGCAGAGGAGCCCCTCAGGGGTCACACCTCGGTCTCCTGTCTTCTTAGAGGGCCCTGCAGATAATCGGGCTGGTCTGAGTTATGGTGTGGCTGGGCTGATGAGCTCAGGGGGCTGTCGGTGTTTCTCCCACGTGGTCCCCTGGACCAGCAGCAGCAGCATGACCTGAGAACCTGTCAAACGCAAATTCTCAAACCCAGCCAGACCCAGGACATCAGGAACTCCGAAGTGGAGTCCAGCAAGCTGTTGGACTCACCAGCCATCTGGTGGTTCCACTGACCCTCAAATGTAAGACCCACATAGCCACCAAAACCAAAGGCACGAACCACGGGCGCCCCTCGCGACCTGGGACAGCCTGGAGTGCACATGCTAGCATTTAGTCCGTGACGGGCAAGAACCAGTGCCGGGTGCCCAACCCCCACCTGGAAGAGAAGAAAAGCAGCCTGACCCAGGAGCTGTTGGCCAGAAGCTCCTCCTTGACGGTACCTGTGTGCAGGGGAGCCACATCCCTTCCCTCAGCACCCCTCCCACCGCCTCCCCGACCCTCCACTCCCCGGAACACTCTCCCAACAGCCTCTCAAAGATAAAGGGTCATGGAGAAAAAAACAGCGCTGGCCTTGCTTCTCCCACACATGGAGACAGACCTGAAAAGTGCATGTTTTATTGCTTTGAATTGGAAAAATAGTACCAAATCTAGATGTTGCTTACACTTATCTTGGTTGTTTAAGAAATATTCCTACTATATAGCACTTAATTACTTTGATCTCTCTTCGTGCATTACCATGACATGTAACAAACTGAGCACGGTTTCCAAATGAGAACGAGAAAGCAAATCCCAGGGGACACATGTATCTTCATAACCGTCTAACCTTCTAATGCAGACCGTCCTCAACTTGAACATGAGCATTCTAAAACTCCCTAAACTGCCTTCACTGCGTCGATCCGGACTCTCAAAGGTCAGCTGCACAACAGATGCGGCAGAGAGCAGGTGGTTTCCGGCAGTCCCTTGTCATACGGGTGGGGGGTGACTAAAGACCAGACAGTGACGTGCATCAGGTCCGAGGGAAACCTCCGCGCTGCTCAGTGACAAGGGCTTCGCCTCAGCTCACTCGCGGACTTAACCCAGTACCTGCTAAAGCGCAGAGGAAGTCACTGTCGTCTTTCCCTAAAGCCATGAAAAGGAACACAGTGTTCTAGAATCCCTTTTCTGGCAAAAACAGCTCAAGGTCAGCTTGTTTCCCAGGCTCGAAGGGAGCCGAGAGAGCACTGCCAGGTCCTGCTCCGCCCCTGGGACAGTGGCCGGGAATCCACGCACCCAGTCCGCCCGCCCTCGCTGTGTCTGCCCTCACTGGCCCAGCCCCGCCCCCAACACCCCCTGCCGCCCTCTCCGTCCAGAGCCGGCCCTGCCCTCACAATACGGGCACCGCCGCTCAGTGGCCCACGAGCGGGTGTGCACTTGGCTGGCTGGCCTGGGACACTGCGCGTGCCTGCCGCCGGGGACAAGTCACCGCTGTGCCCCACCCTCCCAGCACGCCGCCAGAGCCCTCTGCTTCTCCCGGCCCCTGCAGCATACCCGCCACGCTCGTGCCCTGGCTTCCAGTCACCAGGCTCCCTACCGACCTGACCACCTGCAACCAGGCTCCTCCTTAGCGGCACTGTCCAGGGCGTCCAGGTCCAACTCCCCAAGGCTGGTGCTAGGAAGCTCACCACTGCTCACTCAGGTTCACACCTCGCTCTCTCGTGTGACTCTCAGATTTACATTCCAGCCCCCTGTCCTCTCTGAGCTCCAACCCCTCACAGTCGCCATTGCACCCATTCTGGACCCAGTCCTGAGCCTAAGGCACCTCACCCCAGGCTGCCTCTCACACCGGAGACACCCCATCTATCCTGTGTGTAACCAGCACCCCAGGGGCGGTGAGGCTGGGAGCTGCCGTGTCCACCCTGGGTCCCCTGAACCCCGTCTGAAACCCAGCTCCCAACAGGTTCATGACCACCTCCCCCTCCGCAACGGGCTGCATCCGTGCTGCTTCCATGCTGTGCCTAGCGTATTGTTTTCAAAATCCATAACCAACTGTGTCATACTTCCCTTTAAGACCCTGTGCTGCCTGGCCCATGCCCGTCTCTGCCCTGCCCAGTGCTGTGGCTGCCCAGGTTCTTTCCCGTCTTCTCTCTTACAGCCCACTCGTCCATCAGCACTCAACTCAGGGCCCGCTCTCGGAGAAGAGCCTTCCCCACGACATCACCTGTCCCCCCGCCAAGTGTACACCAGGTTCCTCAGCCAACACCTGTTCCTGACCCCCAGAGCAGGAATCTCAGATTGTAAAGCAAGTGCATACAACGTCTTTAATGTTATTCTCCCCACTAGACAGTCTGCAAGTCTCTGTTGGCTAATCACTAGATCTCCAGAGGCCAGCATAAGCCATGCAGTAGCTACCCAATAAGGACTGATGAGAAAACAGACAACTACAGGGAGAGATGAGCTCTCCGGCCGAAGTCCCTCCCCATAAAAAATGCAAGTACACTATTTACCTTTATACAGTGAAATTCTGTACATGCCTTCTGGATTTACAGTCAGGTTCAAAAGCAGGGGACTGCCAAGAAAATGAACTGAAGCTCCATTACACGCAACAAAAACTTAAATACACCCAGAGTGACTACTGCTGTGCACCCTTGGTGAGCCGTAACAGACCTACCGTGCTCATATCCGAAGTGTACAGTTGGACAAGTTTTTATGTGCACCACTGTGAAACCCTCCCCAGAACCAAGATGCATGCCCCCTCATCCCCAAGGTCTCCTTGTGCCCCCGGAAGTGTCCCTAAGCAGACACTGACGTACCTTCCATGACTGTAGGGCCCACTGCATTTTCTAGAATTCTATGTACACAGAATCACACAGGGTGTACTTTTTTGCCCAGCTTCTTTTCCCGGTGTGATTTTCATCCCTTTTTGAGCACTCACTTTCATTGCTGAGTATTAGAAAGTATGGATATACCACACTTTATCCATTCACTGGTTGAAAAACTATTTGGACTGTGTCTGGTTCATGGCTATTAAAAATAAAGTTGCAAAAAATGGGTTTAAGAACATTTGTGCACAAGACTTGGTACGAGCATACTTCCATTTCTTTGAGTCAATCCTTAGAAATGGGGTGTCTAAGGGGCACCTGGGTGGCTCAGTCTGTTAAATAATACAAGTCTTGATTTCAGCTCAGGTCATGATCTCAGCGTCGCGAGATGGGGCCCCGTGCGGGGCTCTGTGCTCAGCGGGGAATCTGCCTGAAATTCTCTCCTCTTCTGCCTCTGCCCCCCCCACTTGTGCACTCTCTTCCTCTTTCAAATAAATAATATCTTAAAAAGAGAGAAAAAAAAATGGAATGGCTAAACCGCTTGGTAGATCTGTAATAGTTCAAGAAACTGACAAGCTGCTTTCCAGAGCGGTTACAGGGTTTCCCGTTCCCACCGCGGCGGATGGGGCTCCAGGGCCTCCGCGTCCTCATCAGCACCTGGTGTGATGAGTCTTACCCTTGAACCCTTCCAGCAGGTGCGCAGGCCGTCCCGACCTGGCTTCAGTTTGCGTTTCCCTCACATCTAGCGCCATCGGGCGTCTTTCCTGGGCTTGTCACTTGCACCCCTTCTCTGGTGAAGCAGTGTCTGCTCAAGCCATTTTGTCCATTCTTTAAGTTGGGTTCTTGGTCTCCTTAGGACTGTGTGTGGAGAATCCTTACGTGTCCCGAATAGAAGTCCTTGGTTGCTTCGTAACATTCACCAGTGAGCCATGCAGCCTGGCATTCGCTTTGTGAGACGCTTTTTAACTAATTCAAGTTCTTTCCTAGGTGTCGGGCTGGTCAGGTCATCCATCTCGTCCCGGACGGGTCCTCCATGGAAACTGCACATTTCCTCTAGGCTGTAGGACCGACTGGCATCGAAACGGTCATCCTATCCCCGTTACCTTCCTAGCACCTGGAGAACTCGCAGTGACCCTTCACATGGGCCCTCTGTGTCCTCTAGCCTTTGTCCTGATCAGTCTCCGAGGTTTATCCATTTTATGGATTTTCTCAAAGAATCCAATTTTGGTTTTGTTGATTTTCTCTAGCAAATTTGTTTTCTATTTCACTGATTCCCGTTCTGTTCTTTATTATTCTCTTTTTTCTACTACTTACTTAGAGTTTAACTTACCCCTATTTTTCTAGCTTCTTAAAGTAGACAATTCCATTACAGACAACAGAAGCATTAGGTGTGCGGGGAGTAGCTCACTCCCAGAATATTATTTTAACGATTCATGAACAGACACTTAAGACTCACACACAATAAGGGCGCCTGGGTGGCTCAGTGGGTTGAGCAGCTGCCTTCAGCTCAGGTCATGATCCCAGGGTCCTGGGATTGAGCCCCGCATTGGGCTCTCTGCTCATCAGGGAGTCTGCTTCCCTCTCTCTCTCTCTGCCTGCATCTCTGCCTACTTGTGATCTCTGTCTGTCAAATAAATAAATAAAATCTTTAAAAAAAAAAAACACACACACACACACACACAATAAAATATGGTTACTGTTATTATTTGAAGAACCAACCTTGGATTGCGGACATGGTAGTTACCCAACTCAGACTAAGCAAATGCACCCTGTGGGAGGTGTGACAAATGAACTCAATAAACTCCTCCGTGTGTCACCAACTGACAAAGAGTGGAGGACCACTCGGTTCCGGTCTCTGTCACTTACAAGCACAGTGGACTTTTTGGAAGTTTAGCCTTTACCACAAGCCTGTCCAGAACGTGACCACATCCGACTTAGAGAGCGTGTTTTCAGAAGAAACGAAAATGCATTAACAAACAGGAAAACTGTGACCAGAGAATGTCATGTTCCCACGAGAAGAAATCTGTGACCAGCACCAATGTTTATGACTGCCCTAGTGCGGCAGTCTCTTCAGCATCACGGAAAAGATGACCGTGACATTACTCCAGAACTAAAGGCCTGGGACCAGGTTTTCTGTGTCCTGATGGTCTCCCGGAGCGCCACCAGAAGAGGCCATTCGTCCCAGGAATGTTCCCCCAAAACTCCTGATTCTCAGGAAGAACCTCGATAACACTCTTCCTCAAAATGACAACCAAGTCATAATCTCTCAGCATGCAGCGGGCTTTGTCAAATACTCCGCGTTTCTGACAAAGGACTTGTGAATATTTGCTAGCTGCAGACGGGTACTGGAAAGTCTCTTGTAAACAAAGTATTTTACGGACAGGAAAGAGATGGGAATGCATCTTCTTGGCATGGGAACTCAGCAGTGAGTCACACAGAAGTGAGGGAGAAAGGCCACCACGGGCCAGAGTATTTACAAATAACCAAGAACTGGAGCTTTGAAAGAGGGTGCTGCTAACAAAAACCGCCCCGCCACAGCCAGGCTCGGTGGCAGGAGATCGCACCCAAAGCAGACCTGGAGCTGTGGATCCCTGCTTCAGGCTGACGCAACTTCTTACGAGCTACAAGCAGCTCCGCGGGTCGCACTCGGGTTCTGGATGACACGCACCTTGTTTGGAGACGATATGAAGAATATTTTTGACCCCTTTTTAAAACGCTGCTCCAGGGGCGCCTGAGTGGCTCAGTGGGTTAAGCCGCTGCCTTCGGCTCAGGTCATGATCTCAGGGTCCTGGGATCGAGCCCCGCATCGGGCTCTCTGCTCAGCAGGGAGCCTGCTTCCCTCTCTCTCTCTGCCTGCCTCTCCATCTACTTGTGATTTCTCTCTGTCAAATAAATACAAAAAATCTTTAAAAAAAAAAAAAAAAAAAGCTGCTCCAAGTGTAGTAAACCTTCAAGTTCTGTACAAAACAACAACTTCATTCTCCAGCCTGTACCCGCTACCTGCTGCCCCAGGGATGCTGTATAACAGCCACAAAACCTCAGTGGCCAGTTAGGTACTAGTACCCGTCCCATCTGCCACATCCCTTTGGCCAAAATGGGCCCAGGGCAGCTTGGGACTCAAGAAGTAAGAAAACGACCCCCATCCTCGGATGGGAGCAGCAGACACATCATTCCGTCCTTCTCCACGAGACCTGGCAGCAGACAAGAGTGAAGAACCGGGGCCACTTCTGTAGGCTACCACGACCCTTCTCGAATTTGCTTTGTGCCGGAAGAGGCTGACCTCCATGGAGGTGGACGTCTGTGCATCATTGCCCCAAAGCTGTCCCCCAGCACGGTCCTAAGACCTCACTCGCGTGCACTACAGTGTGAGCAACCCTCCCTACGCTGTGCAGTACACAACTTACACGACCGAATGCAACGGACTTCAGTTAACTCATCTGTGAAGCGAGGAGTTTGGGTTGAATAACGTCCCGAGAATTCCTTCACAAAGAGAACTCACGAATGCTTTACGCTTGAGACCCATGGCTTCTCTTACGACCCCCTGGAAAAATGACACAGAACACATACACGTGTGTGCATCTGTGCGTGTGTGTATGCTGTGTACACGCATGCACCTGGTCGGAGGCCAGTACGTACCTATTTTCACACATCCCACTTATACACTACCCTTGGCCTTCAGAGTCCAGCAGACCCAGTACATCCTGCAAAACCAGGGCTGAGAATGACCCGTCCGGTTCATAAGACTTTCAAAAATTCAGAGCTAAAGTTAGAAATATAAACACATCAGGAAATGAACGTTCCTCACCTAACTGGGGAGAACTGACGGAGGAAAAGGTCAGAAGTCACACACAGGGGACACGGGGCCCAGCACCGGCCCCAACAGCCTCCCTCTGTGCGTGGCGGCGTTCCAGGCCCTTCCCATGCAAGAAACTCTATAAATGTGAAACCCGAGCCTCCATCCAGCCCCTCTGGCCCCTCTGAGCCGGCAGCTGTGTGAGCTCAGCAGCTGCGCGGGACCTGGCGCTAAACAGAGGGTCTGGAAGCCAAATCCAGGGGTCCCGGCAGCCCAGACAATGGCGGTCTGTCGGGGGGGAAGGGAGGGGCCGCCAGCCCCCTCAAGTTGCAGCAATCTGCCCAGTTGTGAGAATAAGAAGAAATTCCTGGATTGGAGCGGCTCTGATGCTCGGACCCTGGCTTGCGAGTTTTCTTGGACACGGCAAGGTCGATTTTCAGCATCAGTTCGTAAAATAATCACACCTGCCACGTACTGAGGACCTACCCGGTGCTTAGTGCCGCCCAGAAACCCTCAAGTCCACTCACTTAGCCGCCTAACGACCCTATTGCCCCAGGAGCCCATTCCCTCCAGGCAGGTATCTGATCTCTGTGTTCAGGTGGAAATTGAGACTCAGAGAAATAAGAGAAGTTGCCCCAGGTCACACAGCAAATGGGTGACTCTGGGACACATACAAGGACCACCCCCTCTTAACCGTGGCTCTGGGAGGGCCCAGTGGGTCTTGGGGTCCCCTGGCAGAGGTGAGTGCCTGGAGAGACACTTTGTCTTTGCCACCTTCTACCGACGACGACACACACGCCGGCGATTCCAATCCGAAAGAGCAGAGACAGCCCTCCAGGGACAGCGTTAGACGTGTGCCCATGTCCGTCTGCACACTGTTTCGTATCTCAGCAGAGATGGTCACCACGGAACTCAAGGTTGGGAAAGCCCAGGGGCCCACTGAGGACTCTGTGATACCAGCGCAAGACAGTACCAGACCCCTCGGGGGCGTCCTCCCATGAGGACGAGAGAGAACCAGCAAAGGAGCGTCCGACCAGGGGCACCATGAGGGCAGGGCTCTCCAGAGCTCTGTGTCCTCTTCCCAAGTGTGGCTGGGCTCCCTGCGAACTAGGTAGGAGTGTGGATCCCATTCCGACAGCCCCCGTGCCCCTTTCCCTCTTGGGACCCCTGCTGAATGGCCTTCTGTGTCCACAGTGTCACCCTGGACTGTGTCCTGACCCTGTGGTCCCTCACGCCATGTGTCTGGTGTCCTGACCTGGTGTGTGACTCCTGCCTACTTCCTCCAGACCTAACGCCCCTGAGGATCCCCAGCCAGTGACCGACCAGCACTCTGTCCCTGCCTGGAAGGTCCCCGGCCCCAGGCAGCTGGCACACCTGGGTCGTCTGGGGCCAGCCTGGGAGACGGGGGCGACATGAGGCATTCCAGAGAAGCACGCAGCACACTGCCAGCATCGTGGGGCACACCCTGTCTCTTTAAGAGAGATGTACACAGAGGTGAGGCAGGCAGCGCTCCAGGGAAGAGGAAAGGAAGCCACTGCGGGCATTATTTCTATAAATAGAATGAGGTCCTGGGACAGCACCAGTGCCGGACTCTCCCGGAGGACTGAGAGGTCACTGCCGGGAACAGCAGGCCATCTTGCCCCCCCCACCCCACCCCCGTGCTCCCCAAACCCAAGTCAGACGACCCTGAGTGAGCGCCCGTGGGCCAGGCCAGCAGAGGCCCTGCGATGGCCCTCAAGTGGCTCTCGGCAAATCACTCTCCACGTCCCTGTCTACACTGAAGGCAGGTTTGTCCGTTCGCTGGGAATGAGCCAGCAAATGCAGTGACTTTCCTTCTGCTCTGGGCCTAAGGCCCGAACCAAGAATCGCCCTGGTGCAGGGCAGAGGCAAGACTTTAAAATCACGTGTTGCGAAAGCAGATGTTCACTATTACACTGACTATTCTAGAAGCTTTGTATCATTAGGAGGAATCTAATATAACCAATAATTCCGTTTGCAAAGTTTAAAGAAGGTTTCTTAAAAACACAGTCAGGACAGACCGCATTCTGTAAGTTTTCTCTCCGAGCGCTTTTCCCAGGCAACCAACCAGGGTTTACAAACAGTTACAGGGTGTGGGCTTTGGAATCTCGAGTCCAGACCAAGACCCCCACCAGCACACTCCTGCCATTGCTGACCTCATCCTCGGGGCGAAGGGCCCAGGAGAAGACAGGCTCCCCACAGCGGGCACTCAGAACTGCCGTCCAGGGCTGCTGACCTCACACCCTGCCCCCGTCAGCACCAGAGGTCCCAGCACTGATCGGAACGCAGGCTGCAAATCAATCAGGAAAAAGCCGTTTTTCTTCTATGTCCTATCCGAATCTGCTGCTTTTCTGCAGCCGGAGAAGACCACCAGTGGCTGCCAGGGGACCATCTGAGGAAATACAGACCATATTCTAATCCATGCGTCAGAAAAACCCTCAGGGGCTGGGCCGCCCAAACGCAGGCTGAAACTCCTGCACGTAGAGCTGACTTGCTGACTTTCTGCCTTCGGTTCCTTCTGCCTCATGACGCTACTACTATCGCGGCCTCCTCGCGCACCAAATCCCCAAAGAACATGTTAGTTCTCTTATCTCCCATAGCGTCTGGCACCCTACGAGCAAGCACATACTTAATAAGTTGACTGGGTTCAAATTTATTATGCGACCTATTATGGGTTGGATTGTGTCCCCCAAAATTCCAATGTTCAAGCCTCATTCGCCAAGGTGCAGGCCGTGACTTTATTTGGAAACAAGGTCGTGCAGATGGAGCTGGTTGAGTTGAGGTCAACTGGGGGCCGGTGGTCCTCATCCAAGGACGGCGTCCTTACAAAAGGGGAGGTGAGGACACAGCAGAGACCACAGGGAACACCATGGGGACACGGGGTGTGTGCTGGACCCCCTTCCCTGGCGCCTTCCGAGGAGAGCGGGCCTGCCTGCACCCCGATCCCGGGCCTGCGCCTCCAGGATTGGGGGACAGCAGGTGTGTGGAGCAGCCCGTCCGGGCAAGAGTTCTGCTACAGCCCAGAACACAGATATCCGGCCCGACAGCTGAACCCAATCTAAATGCTCACATACACACCCAGGAAATCTAGCAAGACAAGCGGGTCGCAGGACTGTCGACTGTGAGCACAGACGTGGATGGAGGGAATGTCTCCCAGGAACACTTCACTGACCTGGCGTGTTCTGCAGGCTCTGGGGCCCAGGGAGAAAGAACCAGGCGCTCTGAGATGCTCGCGCTGAACCAAGCGACTCCACACGCCACGTCCAGGAGCAAAACTCAAGCAGCGCGTCATCATTCCCATGCATCGGTGCGCTCATCCGCGACGGTCCCCTCTAAAACTCGTACATCTCGGCTTCAGCCTCTGACAAATAGTCTAAGAAAGGTCTGAAGCAGTAATTCATGACCTGCGGGAGCTGGACCCCCTGGATTCTGCCGCCTTCGTGGGCTCCCATCCCCGGAGGGATGACGGAAGCCAGCAGCGGGGGCAGCTCAGCAAAACGTCCCAGCCGTCCCTGCGGAAAATCGAAGCACAGGAGCCCCATACACAGAGATCCGGGAAACCGTGTGATCCCACTCTGTCTCCCCTACAGCACAGAACGGGGCAGCGGCCACGATGGAAAGGGTCTCTTTTCTGAACTGTTTGTCTACAGAGTCTATGCGCTGCCCCCCGTGCCCCTGGCCTCACACCTCGAGAAAAACAGACATGACCAAGGGGAACCCCGACAGAAAACTTTGACAATCTGAACCAAAATGAACATCCTCCTGGTTCTCGGCCCCTTTGGCTCCAAAGTAGAACAAATGAACAGAATGCGAGAAGCACATTAGCACATGTTTTCTTAATGAAAGGCACATGGGAAACCTGAGCCGCCTCCAAACTTGCCTTCGTGCTGTGCCTTCCCCAGCCCAGGGGTCTGTCCTCAACCCCGGCTCTGCCAACGTGAGGCTGCGGGCTGCTCCCACCACTTGAACCAGTCGTCAGGGTGTCCATGTGGCAAACTGGGGTGAAGTTAAGGCCCTTTCAACTCCCCATGAATATTCAGTGAGGTTTCCAAACACTCCCAAGGAAAGCTGTCCTGCCTGTCGGCTTTGGGGCTCACGGTACTCGGTGTACAAGCCCAAAGAGATACTTCCGCTTAAGAAATGCAAAAGCTCGTGAAACCTCAGAAACCCCAGTTTTTTAGCGGTAGAGATTGGCTAATATTTTACTCCAAAAACCTACCTTTGAACTGCAGAGAGTCAGGAGCTCTGGCCATAACTTGTGCCCTCGGTGTGAAATTTGCACTGTGGCGGAGACAGAAACGAACCCGCGGGGGCCGTGGGGCAGGAACTGGGGAGGGTAGGGGACAGTGGCAGTTGGGCTCCTGCAAGCTAAACACTGTATTTCCTCATTCCCCCTCCTTGTAGGATGGAAGGAGGGCTACCGTGTTGAAGGCAGATCTTCCTAGAACGTACAAGGAAATGATCACTGAAGTCTGCCGATCCCATCGATGCCGTCAATATGCCAAGTAACGCACACTGATGGTGTGATAGGAACGTGCTTTCCTCCAGACCACGCGGGACGTTTCCTAAAGCTTCCCTCTCCGTCACGGAACCGCATTTTATAGGAGCCTGTTTTGGTGGACAGAGTGTGGACTGTCAGGGCTTGGCAACATCTGTCTTTTATTACCAGAGCTCCTGATATCCAGATGACAACCAAGTGTTCTGAGCGCCCTGCGCTTTGGATTGGGCTCCTCAGTCCTGTCTTAAATCATGATTTTATTGTGACATCAGCTTCATTTACAAGCAACATTTTTATTTCCTGGACAGGCAGGCGGCTCCGCACTCTAATGCAGATTCTGTTTCCCGGTGTATGGTCCAAGTAAGAAAAATGCCTGAAACTAGCGTGCATGCAAAATTCGTATTGAATAAAACCTCTTCCGACCCTTGAAAATGCAGCGCCAAAACACGCGCAAACTTCTAAGAGGAAACGTTTTACTTTCTCAAGTCACCTAATGAACACTGGATTAGCAAAGTGTCCCTGCACAGTTAGGGCCAATACAACCCCATTTTAAAAAATTAGGGTTTTTCCCCCTAATTATGCTGTGCTTCAGCTTCTACGTTTAACCCCTTGTAAGTAACTGTTGATCTTAATTTTCTGTGCCGGCCAAAAGCAGGGGTGGGGGATGAAACTGCAGCTTCTCTGTAATGCAGGGAGACCTCGTTTTGAAAAGCCCTTCGCGGAGGCCCCTGCTTTGTCAGCCTGTGCGAGAGAAAAGCAAACTTTAATCACTCCCAGACACCGGGGTCAAGGTTCACACTGCAGCCCCGGGGAAACCACCGGCCACCGAACCAGAAGCGGGGTCGGGGGAACCCGGGATTCGGCTCAAAAGCAGGAATGGACCCGAAAACCAAATGGAGAACGTGAAGGCGGCCTCGCAGCGCGCCGGGGCTCCGTGGGTCCGCCGTGCGCGGGGCTCGGAGCCGGCAGCTGGCCGCGCGGAGGCCGCAGGCCGTGTCTCGGGCGGCCCCGCTCGGCACCGCCGCGTCCTCTCGGACCGCACGGCGCCCGGCGGCTGAAGCGGAGCCGCAACTCCGCGGCGAGACGGCGCCCGCAAAACTGCGGGAACAAAGCCCGGGAGGGAGCTGCGCGCGCGCCGGGGCGCGGTTCCCTGCTCGGGTCACGGAGAGGCGCGACTCCACCTCCGCGCGCGGCGCAGCCGCCGCTCCCCTTCCCCGCGGCCTCCGCAGGGCCGCTCCCCCCGGACGCGGCCGGGCCCCCGCCCCGCCGCCCCCCGCCCCCCGCCCCGCCGCCCCGCACACAATGGCGCCCCGAGCTCCCGCCGCCCGGGCCTCGCGCCGCCTGCGCGCCCCCCGCGCGGGCCGCGTTCCCGGGTCCGCGCACAAAGGAGGCGCGTGGGCTCGTCCGCGCCCCGCGCGGCCGCCAGGTGCCGGCGCCCCGCGACCCCGCGCCCGCGCGTCTCCGTCACCCCCGGCCGCGGCGGGAACGAGGCGGGGCGCCCCCCGCCCGGGGCCTGGGCGCCGCGGGGGCGCGAGCGCGGCACCACTTACTTTCTCGATGGTCCCGGGCAGCAGGCGCTCCAGCAGCCGGCACAGGACCACCCCGTCCTTCAGAGACGCCTGCAGGAAGCCCTCGGGGTCCGCGATGGTTTTCTTGGGCGACTCCAGCACCCCCAGGGTGATGAGCCACGTAACGGTCTGCTCGGCGGAATTCATAGCGGCGGCGCGCCCGGCCTCGCCGCGCCGCGAGCCCGTCTGGGCGCCGTTCACCTCGGAGCGGCCGCGGCCCGGCCGGCTGCGCCCCCCGCCCCCCCCGGCTCGCCCATGGGCAGGCCGGCCCCGCGATTGGCTCGGGCGGCGCCGCGGTCCGGCCGGCTCGCGCTCCCTCGCGTGCGTCCTGGCCGACTGTCAAGTGCCTTTTCATTAGATGCACATGAACCTGCGGCGGCCGCCCGGCGCCGCCCCCGCCGCCGCCTCCCGGCTCCCCGCCGCCGCCGCCGATGACATCACCGCGAGGAGAAGAAAAGACGCGGCGCCGGAGCGGCCCCGCGCCGGCCGGCCGCACACGCACCCCGCGCTCGGGCCCGCCGTGCGCCCCGCCGCGCGCCCCCGCCCCGGCCCGGCCGTGCGCGCCCACCTGCGCCGCCGTGACCTCCGCAGGCGCCGGCCGCCTTAACCGTTTGCGCCCCGCGGGCCGCGCGCTCCGCTGCGGACGCCCTGCGCGCCAGGCGGCCCTCGCGCCGCCCCTCCTCCGGCCGCGCCGAGCCCCTCGCTGGTGTTTTTGGATTCGCCGGGGTTTCAAGCATCAAGTGCCTCCCAGATGCTCTTTCTGATTTTCGCCAGTTTTATTTCGGGCGGGGGCGGGGGGGGGCGGGCGGTGCTGACCACGAGGCGTCTGCTGCTCCGCGCCACTCCGCGGGCGGCGATCACAGAACAAACGACCGTTAGGTCCTGAGCAGGTCTCTTCCCGGGCGCTGCTGCCGTCCTTGGGGACAAGGACGGACGCCCCCGCAGCGCGCGGAGGTCACGCGTGGCCCCTGCGGGGAGGCCGGCTCCCGCGCGTGACCTCCGCGCCCGCTGAGCCGTTTTCCGCGGGGCCAGAACGCTCGCAGCGACCCTGCTGGAACCTGCCGGTGGCGCTTCTAGCACCGGGAAGAAAGGTCAGGAAAGCGGCGGAGCCCGACCTGGGTCCATGCGGCGACCCAAAGGAAGGACGGGGGACACCTGCGTCCAAACAGGTCCCTGGGCCCCACCTCACTTGGCTGGGAGATGCTCGGCTGGCCATGGGGCCGTGAGCCACGGGCGGACTGGAGGAACTCGGACGTCCAGCTGTCCCACAGTGAACACGCTTCTCCACGCACGCAGTGACAAGGACATGTGCATATAACCAAAGGGGGCCGCTTCTTACAGGAAGGACAGCATAAAGCACTGCCCTGTACCTGTGTGGCCCTTTGCTCCTGCTCTAGTCCCCGAGGTTGTTCTGCAGTTTAAAACAGCATTAGCAGAGCTTACTATATCCCAGGCGCGTTTAGTCCAGTTAACGGCAAAGGCTAGAAGCCATATAAAACTTTTAAGAAATGGAGGCTTAACTCCCTCTTTCTTTGCCTTCATTCGTCCAGAGGACTCCCATGGTGATCATGGACTGCGTGAGCGCCGCAGTTACATCTGCTTCCAAATGCAAACACACTGAAAGGGCGGCCCCATCCTCGGTGGCCATAGTCCCCACTGAGCTCACCTGGTCTCTGCCAGAGCTCCCTCCTGGCTCCACGTCACATCATCATCACTACAGACATACAAGGTTTGTCTCCTTGTCCCCGTTGTCCCACACCCAAGCGGAGGAGAGACAGGACACAACACATCACCAGTTTCTAGACAGCGTCTCTACACATCTTCCAGCAAAAAGAGCAGGTAAGTGTTCCATTAAGGTCTTTGCCCAAAGACGGTATCAACACGAGGGTATTGCCCTAAAGCTAGTTGTCCCCTAAGACTCCTGTTCACTCTCATTACTGCTGAACTGAAGAGATAGTTTAACATACAGCCATGACAATTCAAATTACATTAAATTAGGTCTGGTGCTTATAATCTGGTAAACAAGAGTGAGATTCAACTTGACTCAATCAAATAATCCTAAAGAAGGCCGCTCTAGGGAGTGGTCTTAGGTGACCAGTAACCGGGCAGCCAATTATTGTCAGAAGGCAGACCTGCTCTAATGGCTCTTAGAAGTCCCCAAGCCTTTCAATGCTTTCTGGCTCCTGGTTGCGTTCTTTTATTTTGGATGGACGTTTGTTTCAAAAAAGTTTATTTAGAAGGGATTCGTTCTAGAAAGTAACATTGTTCGAAGCCAAGTGTTTTTTCGGAGTTTAACGAAGCTATTTTAGTATCCAAGGTGGGCATTTTGTTAAACTTAGCATTTTTCCAAATTCCGATCACAGAAGGCTCAGGCCACGGAGAAGAATCCATTGTTCTGTTGGGTGGGAGCCAATTAAGACTGCTGTCAACCGAGAATTTTGGTCCTGTCTGTGGATGCCTTTCGCGTCACCCCAGAAGAGTGTGGAGCGGCTCTCAGCACAGGCATGTGTCCTCCGGTTCCCTCCTCTCTCATGAAAGGCTTTAACCTCATAGCCCACGAGGCTCCTGTTAAAGCCTCAGAGCCTCGTCCCCGGTCAGCACTGGGGTAGACCCGCAGTCAGGTGCCCCTGAACCGCACCTGAGCTCAGCCGAGGGACGCTGATTGCGTTGGTTGGCTCACTGGTACCTGGAGGACGGTCTCTCCCCAGCCAGCGCCAGGCAGGCAGATGGCGACCGGCCTAGCCGTGTGTCGCCGTCACTGCCTCGGAGGTGCTGTGGCTGAAGTGGACCGTCGTCTGGATGGAAGCCCACATTAAGTAGTTCCGTGAAGGTCACTGGAGCCACCGTGGGTTCGTTACCGACGGCCTTCGTTACCGATGGCGTTCTTTCGTTAGGCGGCGCCCTATTTTTTGGGCATAAGGACGGTCCAGTGCTAAACGTGAGAGGTGCGAGGCAGGAAAAAATCATTTAGAAACACACACGCTGAAAATTACGCAGGATTGGAAGACGTCTTACCACTACAGTGTTTTATGAGCATCACGTCAACCAGGAACTTACCCCAGTCTGGGCTCCCCAGAAGCAGATCCTGAGGCCGCCGTGGGGACCGAGGAATGTATCTGGAACGCAAGCCCGGAAAGCACAGATGAAGAAAGGGACAAAGTGAAACAGGGAACGGACACAGGTGAATCAAAGCTCCCCTGGGGCCTCTGAGAAGCAGCGCGGGGCAGAGGGGGTCCGATCCCCCTGGCTACGGGCGGCAAGCTAAGCTTCATCCCTCCACTCCCATCTCCCTGGACCGTGGGTCTCGGCTGGGGGGTGGCCTCCAACTCCACAGAGCCTTATGTCGTGAGAGCAGGAAGCACACGGGTCCCACGTGGACCACTGGCCACGGTGAGCGGTGGTGGTGAGTGGTAGTGAGCAGAGCCAATGCTGCTTCTCCGGCTTGGTGCCCAACGCTGCTTCTAGATCCTGAGACACGACACCCAGTAAAAGCCATTGGCCCAGCACGTGTGCTGCGTCTTGGAGGACAGGTCTCTAGCCTGAGGAAGTCATCACCAAGCGGGATCCCTGCAGGGCCCCATCCAGTGAGAAGAACTGCTTCTTCCCTCAGACCTGGGGAGATGTCACCAGCTCACCACCAAGCAGCTGGCGTTACTGAGCAGCAGGTTCGAATCTGCCCGCACCGTGGGCAGCCGGGTCACTGTGGGTGAGAGGGAGTCCCTGCTGTAGACCTCTTGCCCACCTCTGCCCCTGCCACTGTGGCAGCAGGGCTGGCGGGCGAGGCCCGGGCTTCTTCCCTGGTGACAGATGCCATTGGCGCGCCTGCTTGCTGGGTGCCCCTTCCTCCCTGATGCTCTCTGGAGACCGAGGCAGGAGTCTAGACCCACAGGACCCCTCTACCTCCTTGTAAGGCCCACCCAGCCCTTCCCCAGGGCCCTCCTCCCTCAGGTGGAGCCCTGCCGCCCCTCCTGTCCACCGTGTGCACCTGCTCAAGAGGAGGGGGCCAGCTCAAAGCTTCACTGGCCCGAGGGCTTCTTCTCCCCTTGTCCTGTCGCCCGCCCTGGAGCTGGAAGGGAGCGCGGCAACAGTCCATACGGCCTTTTGTGGTTCACACCAAGTTAGCAATGTCACAGGTGCAAGCTGAGCGGCTTTGGGAACCCGGCCGATGGAGGCAGATGACTCGGAGGTCTGGGCCATTTGTGTCAACAGCTTATGGGTGACCTCCAGACCTGCTCCCACCCCAGCCCAGCCCACCCCGCCGTGCAGGATGACGGGCAGCCGTGCGGGCTGCCTGGACGCTGTCTTCCAGACCACCCCAGAACATCTCCTCGGACATCTTGCTAGGGGGCTCTAGCAGCCTCAGGGAGGCGCACTCTGGTTCTCCCCATGGGGGCCGTGCTGCACCCACACTCCCCGAGACCCTCCACACTGCCCCGCCTGCTCCCTCACTGCCCCCCAGCAGGAGGAGTCACCCCTGCCTGGACTAAGGGCCAGCTCTGGGTGCCAGCGTGCTAGTCCCGAGACAGAGGCCCCATCAGAGCCCCGTCCCCAGGCTTACTTGCTTCTCCCACGCCACCCAGCCACCCACCGTCCTAGGCAGGGGGAGCAGCACAGGCCCACAGCCCCTCTGATGAACGAGCCTTCCTCCAACAGCTGCTGTGGTGTGCCCTCCAGGCCTGCCGAGGCTTGCCCAGTTGCTGGTCTAGAGGCCCTGAGTGAAGACAACCCCCGGGCCACAAAACAGGGCCTTTGCAAACCCCAGGAAGGCCGCACTTCCCTAGCAAAGGAGAGGGACCGTTTTTCTTGTCTTGGAGAGATCAGGAAATCGGGAGCCCAAGTTTCTCAAAACCTCCACGCAGGCCCCCCTTCCAGGTCCCAGGGACTGTCACCCCAAACCCAGCTCTGGACTCAGCCCCAGAGGTCTGCCCAGGTGGGGTCTGCCCAGGTGGGGTCTCCCCAGCTTTGTCGACCGGCCACATGTGCGACGAGGGCTGAGCCCCCTCATGGCAGGGGTGGGTGATTTCTCACACTGCGAGGGGGGCTTCCGCGGGTGAGCTCCCTGAGCTGTCGCTGTCTTTCTCCTGAGACTCCTCCGCCGCGAGCACAGCAGACTTCACGGTCCTCACAACCGTCACGGCTCCATATCCTTCAGGCACTGGGGTGGTTCCACGTGCTAATGCTGCCCTTGCCCCTGCTCTGCGCTCCCATTCAGCACAGACGGGACAGTCGTCGTCGTCGTGAGGCTCGGAAGGGGGGAGGGGTTAGCCCCTTCTCGTAGCACGAGCAACCGCGTCTGTGACCGTTCATTCCACATGCCAACTCGACTGGGCCACAGAACGTCCAAATAGTTGGTTGAACATTATTCTGGGCATGTCTGTGAGGGTAGTTTTGGCTGAGATTAACATTTGAATCAGTAGACTGAGCAAAGCCGGAGCCCTCCCCCAACGTGGGTGGGCCTCACCTAATCAGTCGCAGGCCCGAACAGACCACAAATACCAACCGTCTCCCCTGAGTAAGGGAAACTCCTCCAGCAGGTGCCTTCCGACTGCACATCGGCTCCACCCGAGGCTCCAGGCTGCAGGCCCACCTACAGAGCGGACTTACCAGCCTCCATAACCACATGGGCCCATTGCTTAGGGTCAGTCCCCTTACACGTGTCTTACTGGTTGTGTTTCTCTGGAGAACCCTGTTACGGCGTCCTGCAGCTGGGCCATCTGGCTGGTGAGTGATGCGAGTGCGGATTCCCTGACTGTGCGTCCTTCTGAAGTCACCTGCCTTGGTGTGGGCTTCGCAAACACAGACCCTGGGACAGGACTTCTGTCCCAGAGGCGTATTTGGGGGTTGAGCCCAAGAAGCACAAAGGAGGAAGCAGGGGAGGTGAGGCAGGGAGGGAGACAGTCTGCAACAAAGGGTGCACTTGGGAGTGGGAGCCCCAGCAGGAACCCTCTAGGGCCCAGCAGTGGTCTCCTGGGCTGATCCAACAAGACACCATGACCCGGGAGACTTAGAAGCCGCAGAACTGATCTCTGGCAGTCTGGAGGCCAGAAGTCCCACATTGGACGGGGGAGGGGAGTGGACGGGAGCAGAGGGGAGGAGGTTGGCCCCTGAGGCTGTAGGAGATCCATTCCAAGCCCCGCTCCCAGCTCCCTGGGGGTGGCTGACAACCCTTAGCACTCTTTCCATGGCGTACAGGGACATTGCGTGGACCTCTGTGTCTGCCCTTACACGGCCTTCTCTCCCTTTCTGTCAGCTCCCACATTTCCTTCTTTTTGTAAGAACGCCAGTCCCTGGACCAAGGGCCATCTTAACCCAGAATGACCTCACCTTCATTTGATGACATCTGCAATAACCTTATTACCAAATAAGGTCACATCCACAAAGTACAGGAAGTTAGGACTTAAAATATCTTTCTGGGGGACATGATTGAACCCACAACAGGGACTCGTGAGTAAACCACCAAGACCTGCCTCAGAGACGCCCCAGCAGAGGACAGGTGCCCACTGCCTCCCACAGGCCACGAGAATGAATGTGGAGTCTCAGGTTCTCTCTGTTCGTGGTGCTCGAGACCCACTGTGGCTCTGGTGGTGCCATCCTCACCCGTCGACCAGGAGCTCACCTGTCACGGTCCATGTGTTTCCACAGCCATCAGACAGGACATCTCACATGGCGTTGCTGTAACCTGATAGTCAGTCCCTCTGGTCCTGACAGCTGGGTTCCGCACACAGGCGCCCAGAACAGAGCCCCCCCAGGGTAGGTGCCCGGCAGCACAAGTCGGTGCCCCAGCATCCTTCCGAGGAGACCAGCAAGGTCGGTAAGTGCCATCATGAGCTTAGAAGCTTCCTAACGTCTCCGTTTCGTGTTTGTTGGGAGACATTTCTGCATGAGTCGCTCACCTTTCTAGGAGCCGGCCAGAGGTGATGACAGCTTTTGCTCTGACTGTCCTTTCTAGAGTGTTTTGGCGCAAACAGTCTTCAATGACAGAGACATCATCCCTCCCCCACCACAGGCAGAGGCGGAGGGCACATTTGCTTGCTGACCTACAGATTGAAAATAACGTCTCTTGGGGGACAGTTTGGGCCAGGTTACTGGCCATCCACGTAAAGGCTGGGGTTTGCTAAGTTTGGGTTGTGCGGTGGTATCACAAACCTGCCGTGTGCGCAGCCCCCCACCCCCGGGGCCCACCCTTGCATTGCCTTGAGCTTGGGTGCAGAACTGGGGCCCATGCTGCCTGTTCAGCGGTGGTCACACAGTCCCTGGTGTCCAACCTGGTGTCCAGCCACGAACTCTATTAGCTTCCGAGCAGGCTGAACTCCCAGACCCACGGTGGTCCTTCATAACGCCAGTCCTCACTTCCCAGGATGAATGCTCGATGAGTTTCTTCTTCCTGAACGTGGCTTTCAGGGGTTCCCTGAGTTTTAGTAGGAAGAGCTCCTTCTTCATTGCCTCCAAGGAGACTTGTTATCTCCCTTTTGATTTCCTCTCCAATCAAATATTTATCTAAGAATATGTTTCTTAATTACCAAGTAATCGAGACTTTGTTAGCCATTGAATGTGATTAGAAATCTCTGTTTCCTGAAGTTGGCTAAAGACTGTTGACTGATCCATGATCATACATATGGAAAAAATACACACACTCTGCTCCAGAGGTCATATACTTGTATTTACTGTGTGCGAGTTTTGTGCTTTTTTAAAAGAACTTTTTTTTCCAAAATCATTTTAGAAGCACAGCGGGTTTCGTAACTCATATGGGGAGCTCCCATGCAGACCTCTGCCAGCTCCCTCCAGCGACGGGGCCCCAGAGCGTGTCTCCTGTCCCCAGCACGGCTGGGGTGCTGTTCAGCAAACCACGGACGCCACTCGGAGCTTACCAACACTTCCATATACTTGCGCACGTTCCGTCACACGTGTGTGCTCTGCGTCAGCTAGACACAGCCGAGGCTCTGAGACGCAGGTGGTAATGATGTTTCCCCAAAATGTAAAACCTGTAACATGGTATCGATGACATTCAATGGACAGGTTAGTTGAAAACTTTTATCTTTGTCACAAGTGAAGCCTTAAGCTAATTCATACGGTTCCTCTTTCTCTGATGACTTCTTTTATCCTGAACTTCAGCTTGTCTGGTTGGAAAACACCCATTTCCACCCCAGTTTTCCTCTCCCTCGCGCCCGGATCCTCATTTCCAACCTCACGTCATCACCTGGAGTTACAACGTGTAAAGTACATAAACTGGCCTTGCTTTCTAGGGTTCTTTGCCTGTGTCTGGTGGGTTGGTTGGGTTCTTTTGTTTGTGTTTTGGTTTTTTTTTTTAAGATTTTATTTATTTGAGAGACAGAGAGTGAGCACGAGCAGGGGGAACAGCAGAGAGAGAGGGAGAAGCAGGCTCCCCGCTGAGCAGGGAGCCCGACACAGGGCTCGATCCCAGGACCCTGGGATCATGACCTGAGCCGAAGGCAGAGGCTTTAACCACTGAGCCACCCAGGTGCCCGGTTGGTTGGTTTTTTAAAAACATACTTTACAGGGTGCCCGGGTAGCTCAGTGGGTTAAAGCCTCTGCCTATCGCTCAAGTCATGATCCCAGGGTCCTGGGATCGAGCCCTGCATTGGGCTCTCTGCTCGGGGGGAGCCTGCTTCCCCCTCACTCTCTGCCTGCCTCCCTGCCTACTTGTGATCTCTGTCTGCCAAATAAATAAATAAAATCTTTAAAAAAAAAAAAAGAAAACAAAAATATTAAAAAACCTACTTTACTTAAAAAGTAGTCATTTTGCTTTAAGTAAAATTTATTCATTTTACATTGATGTTTTCTATTTTTCTTCTCTGTGGTTTTAAATTGCTCTGGTTTGCAGGAAAAAAAGATTTGTTCAAATCACTCTTTGTTCCATTTTTTATCTCTTTAAAATTTAAAAATTGAATCATAATCTTCCATCTAACATACGGCTATCCTACCTTCCTTAGCTGGCGGTCAGTCACAGACTTCCACATTGAAAAGTCAGAGTCCATGACACCACGGGCTCTCCGTTCCTCCTGCCGGCCATCTGCACTCTAAGGGCGGCTTCTGGAATGTTCTCGTCTCTCCTCATCAACCCTCAGGGCCCCCTACCCGAGGCCCCTTTATCACCCCAAACTCCTATGCTCTGCAATCAGTTAGTTTTAAACTGTTATTAGCATTTTATTTGTAGAATAGACTCCTGCTACAACTCCTGCGAGTTTTTACTTAGCACTGATATTACACTCAGCCTTGGCTTTGTGTGGTCTTGGTGTCGGGTCTCTGGTCTGTGGCTCTGGGGGAGCCGTATTTGTAAACACGTGTTCAGCACCCCGACTGGTGCAGGCGTGTTGGCGGGGCAGACTTCCAGGGCGGCAGTGCCCTGGGCTCAGTGACCCGCGCTGTCTCCCAGCCTTAGGTGCAGGTGGAGGTCCTGGACGACTTTGGCGCTGGTGTTCTTTGTAGATAACCTGTTCTTTCAGTGGAGAAACCTGCAGGATTTTCTTAGTGTGAGAGATCACCACCTGCGTCAGGATATGATCAGGACATGTTTGTGTGTGCACACGTGTGTGCGCCTGTGCGTGTGCCCTGTGTGTGCGCGTGGGTACATGCGTGTGACCGTGTACACATGTGTGAGCGTGTGTGCAAGCATGCGTCTGTGACCATGTGACTGTGTGGGTGCATGTGTGTGACCGTATACATGTGTGTGGACGTGTGTGCAAGCGTGCGTCTGTGACCGTGTGTGCACGTGGGTGCATGTGTGTGACCGTGGACGTGTGTGTGGACGTGTGTGCAAGCATGCGTCTGTGACCGTGTGTGCGCGTGGTGCATGTGTGTGACCGTGGACGTGTGTGTGGACGTGTGTGCAAGCGTGTGTCTGTGACCGTGTGACTGTGTGGGTGCATGTGTGTGACCGTGTACATATGTGTGAATGTGTGTGCAAGCATGCATCTGTGACCGTGGGTGCACGTGGGTGCACAAATGCATTGTGCGTGTGTGTGCACATGCGTGCTGGCTGTGTGTGCGCGCGTGTGTGTGCAGTGCGCGCTGGCTGTGTGCACGCGTGTGTGTGCACGTGCGCGCTAACTGTGTGCGCACGCGTGTGTGTGCATGTGCGCGCTGGCTGTGTGCGCACGTGTGTGTGTGCACGTGCACGCCGGCTGTGTGCGCACGCGTGTGTGTGCACGTGCGCGCCGGCTGTGTGCACGCGTGTGTGTGCACGTGCGTGTGCCTGCTCACAGCTGTATCCTCACCCTTGCCTGGGACTCCCTGAGCCTCCTCAGACTCGGGCTCCCGTCTCTCTGGTGGAGGGAGTCTTCGACGTCTTGGGTTTAATTCTTGTCCGTCTCTTCTTACTGTCCTGGAGCCCCTGCTCGTCTCCTGCCAATTCTTCCTGCTGCTTCCTTCCCGTCCTGTTCTCCGGACTCCGACCCCGCGCTCGGCCGCTGGGCCGCAGGTCTCCCCGCCTCTGCTCGGGGCCAGTGCGGCCGTCACCGCTTTCTTTCCACTGCAGGACGTCTTCTCTCCCGTCGCAATTTAAACATGAGTGTGTTTTTGTTTTGTGCTTATGATGTTAAGGAGGAAAGTGCACTTGGAGAGGAAAAGTACCCTCCTTGACAGGAAGTGGCGTTGCGGTGGTGACAATGGCCGTTCCACGATTTACGGCTCTGGGAGAGGTGGATGGGGACCCAGAGAGACCCGGGCCTCGGCACCCTCCTGTCTCCCGTCCCAGCGGCTCAGAGCCTTCGCCCCACAGCCCCTTCCTTCCGGAACGCGCGAGCTCAGCCTGCCCATCGCAGCGCAGTCCTGCCCCGGCCTCCGACGGCCTCCCACCGCCTGCCCTGTCTGCTCGTCCTCTCCACGGCACCCCCCCCCCCGGCAAATTCTCAGCCTCCTCCAATCCCTGCTCACCCCCAGCCCCAGCCCCCAGCCTGTCTTCTCTTGGGGTCCCCATCAGCTGGGTCCTCACCCCGGCCGTCCCTGCACGCAGCCCTCCGGAAACACACCTCCAAACCAGGAGGCAAGCATGCTTGCTATGGAGCTCGGCGACAGCTGCTGGGCCCCGCTGGCCCGCCTGGCCTCACGGGGGCTGCCGGGCAAGGACTCCCGCACCCTTCTGACTTCCAGCGCGGGCCTGACCCCGAGGCTCCACACAGGCTTTCACACCGGCTCCATCAGCATGGGGTTAAGAAGCCCTTTGAGAACCCAGAGAAGCTGAGCGAGCTCTCCCGGGAGGCCGGGGGTCCAGAGGGCTCTCAGACTCCCCAGAGCACGTCCCCAGCGGCGGCGGAGTGAGACCTGCCGGCTCAAGGGCAAGTGTGAGCAGAAGACACCACCCGATGTGTCTTGCGGCCAAGTAGAGCTGCTATAAAAACAGCAATCAGCATTTGGAGAGTAAACTGTTTCAGTGATTTGGGGTTGTGGAAGTCATAATAAGGCATAATAGGGATTCTGGGAAACAAAATGTTTTACAAATCTGTGTTTAGGGGCACCTGGGGGCTCAGTCGGTGAGGTGTCTGCCTTCAGTTCAGGTCATGGTCTTAGGGTCCTGGGCTCAAGCCCCGCATCGGGCTCTCTGCTGAGCGGGGACCCGGCTTCTCCCTCTCCCTGCCCCTCCCCCGCTCGTGCTCTCTCGCTCTCTGTCAAATAAATAAAATCTTTTTAAAAAAATGCGCGCTGTATTTTTTTACCTATACTCTCTGCAAAACATAAAAATGTTTTCTGTTGGAGAAGTACTTCTTGAAAAAGAACAGGGACACCAGCAAGTAAGTCGCTGCTGTAATTAGTTGCTGCGTATCTTACACTGGGGCAGCAAGATCCATCTTAAATGATTTTATTGTGTTTGTTTTATAAACAGCTTCATCCATTTGGATGTAAAAGGATACCGTTTTCATCGCCTCATTTCCTGTTCTTTTGATTTACTCCAGAAAACCAGACCATCGGATGAATTATGGAACCCAATCTTTAGAAGCCACACTTTACCGAAAACAGAGATGTCTTAGGCAACAAGGCCATGTGGGCTTGTCCAAGCACTAAATTTCTTCACGATCCTGCCTGGACCGTGAGCCCATTTGTGAGGGACAAGAAGCCTCACTCCCCGCAGAACAATTTCCGGCCGAGGGGTTCTCTGGTCTCAAGGAGTAGGATTAGACACGTAGGCAATAAAGTAAAATGTGCGTTCAGAGGAGAGTTAAGGATGGGGCGCCTGAGGGGCTCAGTCATTAAGCATCTGCCTTCGGCTCGGGTTATGATATCTGGGTGCTGGGATCAAGCCCCACGTCGGGCTCCCTGCTCAGCGGGAAGCCTGCTTCTCCCTGTCCCCCTCCCCCTGCTGTGTTCCCTCTCTCGCTGTGTCTCTCTCTGTCAAAGGAACAGATAAAACCTTTAGAAAAAAAGACTTAAGGAAATAAGGGCTGGGCTAAGGAGCCCGTAGGAAAGCAGCCCGTGGCGAGGGTGAACAAGGCGGGAAGAGACCGAGGGTCGGCTCAGGGGTTGCCCGTGAAACCAGCTAGCGGGAACCGAGCACGTGCAGACCAGAGGTGATCCAGATGCAAGGGGTGCGGGTAAGGAGGTGCATCGAATGAAAAAAAGTAACGTGCACACGTGCTGCCGCAGCAACCGCATTTATTACTGTGGGAAATGGGGGTCTCACTCCCTGTTCGGTGAGCGAGTGAGGCAACTTTGTAGATGACCATGGCCTCAGCGAGCGGGCACACGTGTACGAAACACGCAGAGATAACATAAAGCCAGAGCCGCGTAGACGACGGCCGTCCCCACGCACCTGCAGAAGGGCAGGGGGGGGCGGCAGGGACAGCGCCGAGAACGGCGAGGAGTCTGCTCCCGGATCTGCACGCTTCCGAGGCGGGAAGACCGCACAGTTGCTTCCCAGGCTGGGAGAGGACCGCCTGGACCCGCAGGGCTGAGCGGCACTGATCCTGCAACGGAGCACACCTGTCCTGTCGCCGCCGGCGTCCCTGCTTCCGCTCCCGCCCACTCGGCCTGCGGGGCCACGGGCCCTGTGCACCTCAGCTCTCCCGCGCCTGCTGCCCCCCCCCGCTGCCTCCCGCGGAGGGCATGCACACGCGGAGCCCCGGAGGCGGGAGGGGGGCGGCCGCTGTCCCCAACACCCCTCCACCCGGCACAGGCTGCTGGCTCTGCCTTCTGCCTGCCCCCACACTCCCAAAGCAAGCCCTCCGCAGCCATCCGCAGGGTCCAGAGGGCTGAGCTCTGGGTCCGAGGCAGTGTCGTCAGAGCCCCTGAGAGGCCAGTGGCTTGGTGCCCCCTCCCTGTGGCAGTAAGGGTCACGTTCAGCAAGGCTTTCCCGCACTTCTATTCTCAGAGCCCAACCTCTCCCTTGTTTCTCCCAAACCTGGCAGCAGAGCCCCCCACAGGATTGCCCTGAAACCTCAGCACCCTCTGCCTCGGTGGGCCCCGGATATCTCATTTTCAGCAATGGTTCTCTGGACTAAACTGCACCAGTTCCAACAGCCAGCGCGACTCCTGCTCTCCTGTTGGGACCGTGGCTGGCACGGGAGCCTGGAGAGGATCAGCCCCTCGGAGCCAGCGAGAGCGGACAGAGGAGCAGAGGAAAGCCCGAGTCGCGTTAGGAGGCAAGCATGGGGCGTGGGGAATCAGCCCACTAGAAAGTCATTAAGCCACAGGAAGAACCAGGCGAGCAGAAACGGTGTTAAACAACAAAGTTACTCACACGCTTGTTACAGAGGGAAGACAGCATTCAGGGAACCACTGGGAAGGTTGCAGAGGGGCCAGAGATCACAGCCAACTCCAAGTGCGGCAAGGGTGGGTGCGGAGTCATACCAAGCAGGTGCGGTCGGTGGGCTCAGAGACCCTAGAAGGAGGCATGAGGGCCACGGGGGGCTCTTCTGCCAGTGGACCCCCCCAAGACATGATATGGGAGTGAGGGACAAGGGATTCAATCCCATATCAAGGCTGGGGACTTTCCCTAAGCTGACCCCACAGGATGCTTCTTAAAACTGGACAAAACAGGCCAAGGGCAGAGCCCGAGCTCGGGGACTGATGAGAAAGAGGAATCAGAGCCTGCATCAGGGCTGGTCAGGGGAGAGCGCCCTCGTCCGAGAAACGCTCGGTGCAGCCCTCGGGGACACCGCGAATGACGCTGATCCCCTGGCCCGCATCCCGGCACCGAGGGAGCAGAGGGCCCGCCTCGAGCCCCCCGCCCCAGGTGTGATATTGGAGTGTGCAGGGCCCTTGGCTCCCCGGGGACCAGCACTGCTGGAACGCCACTCCAACCTGACACAGACTTCTGCTCACGGGGTGTCTGCCTGCCCCGCACCCCATGCTTTGGTCGGCAAGGGGCTCGCCGAGGGACCCCAGACGGGCGTTTCCATCGTGTCTGGAGCGAGGGCGGAGCAAGAGGCCCTCAGGGAAGAGGAGGGCCGTCAGCCCCACCCTTCACGCCTGGGAGCGCACGACACTTGGGCCTTTCTTTAGGGTCCCTGTGGGGCACCCTGTGCCTCCAGGGGACACGCCAGGAACGAGTGGACGCCTGGCCCAGGCCCCGAGTTGAGGAAAACCATCTTCATAAGCGCGCCCTTCCGAAACGGGCTGCAAGCGGCAATGTTTGGGGTGTGCTCGCCTCTCCGGGTGTCCGTGTCCCCCAAAGATCTGGGGGCAGGGGCTGGTAGAACACACAGGTGCGGGACGAGTCTGAGAGAGCGTCTGTGGGAGTCGAGGGGAACCTCAGCACTGGGGAAGCCGAGCGCTGCCTTCAGTGAACAGCCCGGGAAGCAGCCCCCCCCCCACCGTCTGCCCCAGAGGGGCTGCCGCAGACACTCTGCCTGCCTCCGGCTGTGCCGCTAGAGCTCGGGGAGCCCACACTGCAAACGAGGGCACTAGGGACACCCCAAAACAAAGGATCTGCCAGGGCCTCCCCATCACCCACCTCCAGTCCAAGAATCTGCGGGGGTGGGGGCTTGTCTGGAGGGGTGGTGAGGGGCTTTCTCTTCCCACAACACACAGAGGGACTGCGTGTGCCTCAGTCTCCCCAAGCAAGAGGGAGCTCAGGGGGACGCCCTCAGGCCTCCCGCGGCCTCCAGAGCTACTGGGGTACACAGAGGGGCTCCTGAGCGGCCTCCGGCGGCCGTGGGAACAGCTGGCACCTGGCGTGTGGCGGGACCGGGAGCGTCCGTGGCTCCCCAGAGCCCGGCGAGGACCCGGAATCCAGACTCAGACACACTCACCAGGCCCACCTGGACGGCAGGCCTGTGGATGGGGTTATGACAGCCAATCCCGATGCTCAGGGTGGGCCGAGGCCTCGGGAGGGAGGCTCGATGCGCTGCAGGGTGCTGTGGCGGGCAGCCCCTGGGGTGACTGGGAAGGATGCCCTGAGCGCTGCCCATGGCCAAGACGCCGACCCTGCCCCCACCGGTGCCTCCCGTCTCTCTGCGGCGGGAACTGGGGTCACGAGAAGATCCAGGTGGGAACCAACAGGGCACCCAACAGCCTCCCGAGTCCTGGGTGAGGCGGCGCCTGGGCTGGGCACGGGAGGCGTGGAAACCGGCTGTGGACGAGAAGGCCCTGGGACCCTTCCATACCCCGAGGGGGGTTCTCTGTTAATACCTGGAAAGGACGAGAAAAGCTTCACCTTCTGCCCTAGATCTCCTCCGATGCACTTCCTGACGCCCGCAAAGCAGGCATGGACAGGTCTGTTCTGAGCAGCCCGCGGAGAGACAGAAGACAGAGCCTTTCTAGAGCGGCTTATTGATACACGGGAGGCACCTTTCTGCAACAAGAATGTTCTCGCACACGGGGAGTCGATGGCCAGAGTGTGAAGCCCAGGGGCGAGAAGTGGCCCCTGGGTCAGGGATGGAGTGGGTGCACAGACCCCTGCCAGGGCAGGGCCAGCGGGGCCACAGGGTAGACGGCCACCCTTAGCCACCTTCCCCGGCAGACCCCGCCACACAGGGCTGGCCGCGAACCCCAGGACCGCTGCCTCGCTCTGCCTTAGCTCGCATGGGCTGGCAGCCACGAGGGCTGGTGGGGTTCCACAGCCAGGAACATGGGGACTGCACGCCCTCCCGGGCCACCACCCTCCCTTCACTTGCCCCCCACGGGCTGTGCTTCCGGACAGCGGGCTGGATCTTGGGGAGGAGGCCCTGGGGATGGCAGCCCGCCGGGGGAGGAGGGGGCGGCGGGCAACACGCTTCCAGTTTATGCCTCACAATGGCCCCAAGTTCTGAACGAGCGAATGGGGCGGGGGAAGCTGTGGAGCTGGGGACAGGCTATACCAGAGTTGAGATGTTCGACAGAGATGCTTACTAAGTATTTCATTAGTAACCCAACTGTCTAAAACCCAGAATAGGATTTCAAATTCATCCTTTTTTTTTTTCTTTTGTAAAGATTTTACTTATTTATTTGAGAGACAAGAGTCCAAGCTGGGGAGAGAGGTAGAGGCAGAGAGAGAAGCAGACTCCCTGCTGAAGGGATTCCCAACCCGGGACTCGATCCCAGGATTCTGGAATCACAACCCGAGCCGACGGCAGACGCTTAGCTGACCGAGCCCCACAGGCACCCCTGCACGAGAATTCTTAGCACAGGAAGGTAAGACGGTCACTTCTGGGTGACTAGTCAGCTCATTGGGTAGAATGTGCCCTTAACAGATTGGGTCTCTGTGGAGCCGGCAGCTCAGTGCCATGGCCATGGTTCACCCCTTCACGTCCGAGCTGGGAATTCTGCAAACGTGGCTGTGGCCACAAGACAGGGTGGTCGTGGGGAGAGGGCCTCTGAGAGCACGGCTTCTCCTAGAAACCAGCCTCAGGCCCCCAGGGAGTCACAAGTACGGCTGGGTTGACCCACCCCATTCCAAGTTCCGGAAGGGTAGGGCAGGTGCAGCCGTGTCCATTCAGAGGCCTGGGCAGGTGTATTTCCCGAGAACACCCAGAATTCCCAAAGAAAGGTGCTCTGTGGAAGAAACAGTCTCCTGAGGTCCAGAGAAGGAGCGTGAATTAACGAGCGTTAGAGAAGAGTGAATTTTGTGTTCTGATCACTCTGGAAGGATCTCTAACTCATCAGGGCTCATGGCGTACATGGGGCTCGAGCACGACACACAGTGTTCCATGTCCACGCCCACAGCACAAAGGTCTGAAGAAGAGGCAAAGCCAGTCCTGCTTCCACGCTGTGAGTCTCAGGGCTCTCCCCTTCCCCGCCTTTATCATGTCTGTCTTTGTCTCCAAGCAGCACGGAAAAGGTGATGCAGTGGGTCACGGCAGGTCGCCTCGGGCCGGTCAGGCGTGGCTGGAACATTCTAGGAGGAGCTGCTTCTGCCGTGGGAAGTCCGACTGCCTCTGTGTTCCCCACACGGACGCTCAGTTAGGGCTTGGAGATGGGTCACTGCGGCAGTCTGAACTCCTGTAGCCTTAATATGTGCAAGAATCAAGAGCTCCATCCCTGGTGCCCTCCATCCATCACAAGGAGACTCGCTCGCCCGAGAAACATCTGGAGATTTCCATCAGCCTGCGTGCTACCTCCGTATCTGAGCGCTGCTAATGCTCACGGCTTTCGACCTTCATGCCTCTTCCCAGCCATCCAGCTAACGTCATGCTGTTGGGCAGAACCCTTGAAAACCTGTATCCCAAGTCGCACAATAATTTCCCACGAGGAGGAATAAGTGTATGACATTAGATCCCATAAAGGGAGGCTGTAGAGCAGTGGAAACGCCGCTCTTCGATCAGCCGAGTGTAAACTGCTACGACTTTCCAGAACCCTGTTCGGCAGTGTTTCTGACGTCTGACACTGTGCATCCTGCGGCCCAGCCTCCTGCTTCTGAACACGTCAGAAGCGCTCGGAGCTCGCGTGAGGACACGCAGAACTGCCCCGCCCGTGACGCCCTGCCCTGCCTGCCTGGGTGACCCAGCGAGCGCGCTGCGCCTTCACCCTCGAGGGCGGTGACACCCGCCCGTGCGACGCTGCACCGCAGAGCACGGAGGCCTCAGGCGCGTCCCGCCAGCCGACAACCCAGACCCAGCGTGTAACTGAGTGACAGACAGTTACGATGTTTTCGATGACCAAACAGGCTAAGGGCCACTGACTCTGGAAGGGGGCGAGGGCGTCTCCCGGGAACATTCTAGATCTGGCCCCGGACGGTGCCCACAGACGTGCCTCCCTGTGACGTCTTCCAGCTGCACGTGTAAGACGTGAACTCGGGCTACGCTTCAGGGTGAAAGTTGACTTACAAATGCACCGTCGTCGGGGCGCCGGGGGCTCCGTCCGCCAGTCGTCCAGCTCCTGGGCTGGGCTCAGGTCACGATCCGGGCGGTGGGACGGGCCCGGCGCCCGGCAGCTGCTGCGCCCCACGGGGAGCCTGCTTGAGGATCCCTCCTCCTCCTCCCTCGTGTGCGCTCTCGAGTCAATAAAAATTAAATCTTTAAATACATGTATATACCCTTTAAGTTCTATCTGTAGACATTCAGGGAAATTCATTTTGAGGCTAAAGAAAAGCGAAATTAATGAAGTGTCTAAATCTGGTGAGAGCCGAGGAGCTCAGAGCAGGTGCCGTCCGCGGTCCGGTTCTGCGGGTGTCGGGGGCGCCCCCTGTCGCCGACCGCTGTTAGTGCAGGGTGGAGGCCAGGCCCTCTGCCCCCGCTTGCTCCCGGCCCTGTGAACGGCTGTCAAGTGGGGTAGAAAGACCACGGAGCTGTCAGGACCGCATCGGGTGCGTGGGCAGAGCCGCTGCACCCCAGCTCTGTGTCCGGGCATCTCTGCCCCTTGCTCTCGGTTACCCTCCAGGAGCTCAGGGAGCAAACTCTGCTGTGTCCCCCTGGGGAGCATGACGGGAGCCCCCGGGAGGGGACAGCGCGAACAGAGCCCAAGACCGCAGGCCCCTTTATCTGGATCTGCCACCGCGTCCATAATGCTCAGCACAAAGCAAGTTGGCCGGGGGCTGCGCAGCTCTGACCCCACGGGCCCCTTGGGACCAGCTCGGGAACGGAGACAGGCTCTCCTGCTCCGTGGCTTCTCAGAAGGCCCTGAGGCAGGTCTGATGTTCTCCTGGCACCTGGGTTCTGGCTTTTCCTTCATCCTGCCATCATGGGCACGAGCCGGGGGAAATGCTGGTGCCTGTGTGTGTGCACGTGTGCATGTGTGTGTGTGTGTGTGTGTGAGAGCACATGCCTGTGTGTACCTTAGGTGTGCAGGTGTGAATGTGTGTGTGAGAGTGTGTCTCTGTGTGTGCATGCCTATGTGAGTGCGTGCCTGTGTGTGCGTGCGTGTGCAAGGATGTGCGTGCATGCGTGTGAGCACAGGAACCACACAGACCTGTGAGGAGACCCTGCGCCCCGGGAGCCTGGGCCTCAGAAACCAAGGTGCCATGGGGAGAGAGCGCCCTCTCTCCCACCTCTCTGACCCGGGGCCCAGCTCCACTGACCTTGTCCGTGGCCAGAGCGGACAGGACAAGGCCCAGGGCCCTGGGGGACCAGGCTTTCCGGCAGCTGCTGGCTGTGTGTGGTTCTCTTGAGGAGGCTGGCTTGGGGCTCAGCACAGGAGTGGAAACCCTGAGGAGGAAAGTCAGACGTTTCTAGAACTGAGCGGTGGGGGCTCAGGCCACCCTCACTTCAGAGGACAAAAACTGGGCCTGACGCATGACCCACGTGGCGGAGCAGGACCGGCTAGTGAATGGCCTGTGGCGACCCCAGGTCGGGAGGTGGAAACAGCTCCCGCTGCCCGTGTGACTTCCGTCCGCAGGAGGCAGCGGTGGAAGAGAGGACCCCCCAGGCGGCACCTCCGGAGCGCCGGCCTTTTCTAAGGGGGTGAGCTCCAGGCGTGGAAGGAAAGCGAAACACCAGAGGGCGCCCGGGCGCACGGAAAGTCTCACCCAGCTCTGGAAGCAGGTGCCGGAGCCCGCCTCGCACAGGTGGGCCAGCCGCGCGCTTAGAACGGGAGAGCTGGGGCGCCCGTCCCGCCCCCTCCCTGCCCAGCTCTGGGCCCTCCCCCCGGCATCCTGTCATGTTTCCCAGGAGCTCCGCCTCTCTACACACATGTACACACTCGTGTGCTCACACACCCACCGCCCCACCCCAGCACGTACTCGCATGTGCCCACAGCCCCACTACAGATGCATGTGCACACGTCGCTCATCATGAAGGCTCACATGCGCACACACATGCTTCAGTGTAGCCCGGCACCCCACTCCACACACGTGCGCACACACGTATCACGCACACACCCCAGCACCCTCCCTACACACGTGCACACGTGCACACTCACGTATCACGCACACACCCCAGCACCCTCACAGCACACGTGCACACTCACATATCACGCACACACCCTAGCACCCTCATTGCACACGTGCACACTCACATATCACGCACACACCCCAGCACCCTCACTGCACACGTGCACACGTGCACACTCACGTATCACGCACACACCCCAGCACCCTCACAGCACACGTGCACACTCACGTATCACACACACACCCCAGCACCCTCACAGCACACGTGCACACTCACATATCACGCACACACCCCAGCACCCTCACTGCACACGTGCACACGTGCACACTCACGTATCACGCACACACCCCAGCACCCTCATTGCACATGTGCACACGTGCACACTCACGGCCCTGAGCCTTGTCCGCCCCTCCGATCTCTAGGGGATCTTGTATGGAAAATGAGTTCAGAGTCCCCCTCCCTCATCTGTATTTTGAGGCTTAAATTCTATTCCCAGCAAAGAGATAAAGCTAAAGACTTTTTAAAAGCCCATATCATAAATAGCAGAGTAGGGAAGATATACACGGAGACCTCCAGATTCATCCTGCTATACTTTGCATTTTCTCAGTTCGTGTTTCTATTTATATAACCAAGTTATGACAATGAATTGGCATTTTCTTGTGGACGACATACGGTCTTCTCTTTTATGGAGTCAACACTTCCATGAGCGAACGTGGCCACGGCAGTTACCTCTGTCTATGTATTGGGTAGCAATCTAACAAATTTTTTTATTTATTTGAGAGATTGAGAGAGAGACAACACAAGCCAGGGAGAGGCAGAGGGAGAAGCAGGCTCCCCGCTGAGCGAGGAGCCCAATCGGGGACTCCCAGGACCCCAAAACCATGACCCAAGCTAGCACCTACTATGCACCAGGCACTGAGCCAAGAGCCGGAGTGTCCTGAGGCCACGCAGAACTTGCTTCGCTCACATTGTATCTACCTTTATTTCCTATGTCAGCTGAATACCTCAACAATTAATGGTCTTACATCACGTCTTACGTAATCTTAGACAAGTTACTACTTCTCCAGTTCTCAGTTTACCCTAAAGCAAGAGTTGGCCCTTCCTATGCTCTCTGGCTTTGACGCAAGCTCGAGAGCATCTTGGAGATCTTACCCCCAAACATTAACTTCGTGTTGGACTTCTGACAAAGTTACGTTACTATTCACAGAGGATTTGGAAAGCGAGCCTATGATAAAGCAGGAGATAAAATGTGATGGCTTCCATTTTATGGAACAAGAAATATTAAATAAACTAGTAAACTTTCAGTTTAGAACTAGTTTATTCCTTTCAAGGCGAGGAGATGGTGCTTGAGAAAATGACCCGGTCTCAGTCCTGAACCAGCATAGGAGGAGTTCAGGACAGGGTGAGTCACTGTCACAGAGACGGGACCGAGAATACGAGGTCACACCCCACGCGAAGATGGGGGGGGCGGGGGTAAGCAGGGAACGTGGAGTCCAAGTGAGGTCACAGCCTTAGAATCTTCCTCAGTAATAGCGCAGGAAGAGCACCAAATGTTCTGCAGTGACCGGACTTAACCAGGGGTGGACTGGAACTTGGTGACAAATCCTTAAGCAAGAACAAAGGGTATTAAGTAAGCCAAAGCCGTGGCAGCCGGGGTGGCAGCTGTTACAGCCAGGGCCCTGAGGACAGAGTGGCCTCGCCACCGCCTGGGCCATGGAGGCACAAAGGGTGCCCATTGCATGTGTCTCATTGGCAGGCACCAAGATTAGCAAGACAACGTGGAACCGAAGGCAGGACGGATGCTCAGAGCTGAACGTCCGGCTGCGAGCCAAACTCAGCAGCAGCGGGTCCCTACGCTCACCCTAGTCACAACTGTCACAGCTACCAGAACTACCTCCTACCCCCGGCGTGTGCCTGGTGGTGTGCAGGGCGCACCCAGCGGCAGGCTCTACAATGGCTGACTTTGTGGCAGTTATGCCTCTGGGACCAGGGACAGAGCCACAGGACAGGGCTGGGGACACCCTGGACCCATTACAGGAGGGAGCTGAGCTGAAACTCCATTGACCACCGACCTGCATGAGCCTTTCTCTGGTGGGTGGCTGCAGTGAGGTCTGGGATCTCCTGGAACCAGGGTCAGTCCACAGCCAGGAATCCCCAATACATCTCTGTCTTTTCCCCCGTGCACAGTGGCCCTAGGGGAAGAGCAGGAGAAAGCGTAACAGTATCATTCTCAGCATGCACCAGGAAGGGACCCACTGTCCCTTTCCTCAAGGGGTTTTGTGGACTGGCTCAACTCTGGGAAGTGATTGAGGGACCATGACTCTGTTTTTATGATTCAGGATAGGGTTTTGTTCACGTGATCTAGAACTGTTCACTCCATCTAGAACTATTCATGCAATCTAGAACTGTTTTGCTCATGCAGATTAAGGAGGGTTGGTTGGCTTCCCATCTGTTCACTTAATCTAGAACTGTTCACATGATCTAAGCGCTCAATCTAGAACTGTTCACTCTCTCTAGAACTTTCTGCTTATACACATCCAAGAGGGGTTTAGTCAGCTTCCCATCTGTTTCACCTCTGGGAAAGCTGTGATCAACCCCCTCCATGGGACTCTGCCTGTCAGACTACTCTGATTTCTGCTTTGATTGACTCTGCTATGCGTTCTGGTGAGCACACCCGCCCTGCCTTCGGTGGTTGAGGGGCCCCACGCGTCCCTTGCCTCCCAGAATCAATTACTCCCTCTGCATTTTATTTCCCACCGTGAGGTCCTGCCGTCAGGGAAGAATGACCGCAGGGCTGTCCCGCTGACTGGGCTCCTCCACAGATCGGTTTCTGCCCGTCCTGGTGGAAGGGGAGCCTGCTGGACCCCTGCAAGGTGAGCAGGTCTTACACAGTAAATCCACCCTACCACTCCCGTGTCCCTAAGTTATTAGATACGTTCTGGAGTACAGCAAGCCTGTTCTGGCATTTTGATTTCATTAGGTGTGGGCCACTGTTTGGTCCCCATCTTAGCCAACCCATCTCACAAGCCCTTGCTGACCTCTCAAACTAAAACACACGCAATCTCCACTTAGTGGGTCTGTATCCATAAACTGAACCCAATCCTGTGTTATATTCCTCCCACCATTGTCCCACACCCGTCACAGCCATCCCCACACGTATTCCCGGATTTCTCTCCGTATCGATGGGGGAACCACACCGCTCCTTCCAAGAGCGGCAACTGGCATGGCTCCTCTTGGTCCCGTGGTCTCCTCAGGTCCCAGGGGAACTTGCGCGAAGTTCGGATCTGGAACCCAAGGGGGGTGGTAGAGAGTCCGCAGCGCCCCGCGTGGCCTTTCAGGGAACAACATTTCCAGAACCTGAGCTGCTGGCCGGACGTGGAGAAGTAGGAAAGGAGATGAGGTTTGAACTGGGTGCCCAGGAAACAGAAAAGCTGGGATGGGGAGTGGACAGCATACTCTGGGCTGGGAGTGGGGGCATCTCATGTATTTAATGCAAGATTTCCTTTTCGGTCTCTATGTACTTATTTGAATAGCTCAGTCATATCAAACACCTTTTCACTTCGTTCATGACAGTAGCTGGAAGTCTTAGAGTTGTCTGTCTGTTTTAGTTCCCAAAGCCAGGCTTGTACTCACTCAGACACGCACATACGTGGTCCGTTTCACTGGGGTATAATTCACGCACATACACCACAGCGAAGTATATAATTTGACAAGCAGATCTGCACCTGCTACACTCATTCTCTGACATTCCTCCTTCTCCCATCCTGGTCCCAATACGTCCCTGACCGAAGGTGCAAAATGTGTGAGTATTAGTTCCAAATACAGGAAACACACATTGACAGAATTAAGACAAGTAGACGAATTCAGTTTTGTAATTGGAGATTTTACCATCCCTCTCTCGGTAACTGGGGGACCAATCAGACAGCTAATCCGCGAGGACACGAAAGAGCTGAGCGGCACTCTCCGCCACCTCGATCTAATCGGTCTAGAACCTAACACCTAATTACTGCAAAACACACATTTACTTAAAGTACATACGGAATGTCCTCCAAGATAGACCACATGCCAGAACATAAAGCAATTCTCAATGAGTCTCCAAAGATTCGGCTCTTCCAAGAGTATGTTCCATGACTACAATGGAATTACACTAGAAATCTGGTTAATGTGTAGATATCCGAAGACTAAGCTTTTGTTACACAGGGTTCCTACCTCATCCATGCAATTTACTGTAATTCTCCTTTGTATTCAGTCTTTCAAGTAACTTCCGTTAGGAAATTATACATTAATTAAAAGCAGGGTCTGCAATTCAATCAGCTCTGTCCCACCCAGTGTCCACATGCCGTCTTGCACAAACAAGACCTCAGGAGGTGCCCGATGACGGAGTAGGTGAACAGTGCTTCCCAGGAACATAGGGAGGGTTTAACCTAGAGAAGAAATCACTCTGGGCCAATTGTCAGGGGTTAACAGACTGGTGAAGAGAAATGGGTAGAGAAAGCGCTTTGCTGGTGACCTTGAATTAAAGGGTCACAGGAAGGCGCAGGTGCACACAGGTCCCAGGCAGGGATGAGACCTGCCTGCTCAGACCCCCTCTTCGGGTAAGTGCATCTGGGGAGTCAGGCCCCCCCGTACCTTCCCGTTCAGAGGCCCGGTCTGTTTTGTCAAAAGGTGGAACGGCCTGTTCGAGTGCTTTGTGAAATGTTGTGCGGAAATCAACCCCCTAGTGACCAAGTGTCGCCCGTGCAAGGACAGCTCGGAGGCACCGACCCGCAGGGCAGACGGGGTTTCTCTCAGGGACGGTTCACAGCCGCACTGTTTGTCGCGACTGAATTGTGTCCCCCCAACCCAGAAACTGAAGTCCCCATCCCCACGACCTCGGAACGTGAGCTGGTCTGGAAACGGTGCAGCTAGAACTGACTAGTTAGGCTAGTCAGGCCTAACCCGCTCATCTAACAAAGTTATTAGATCGAAGAAAAGCGTCCTTGTTAAGAACTATTCAAAACGGCAAAGCTCCAAATCACCTGCTAGTTGCCTGCCTTCTGCAGAGTTCCAGGAGCGCGGGGAAGGTGTCGGGGGGGCCACGCTGCTGTCCGCGTGGAATCAGGCGCGGTGGCGTCGGACTGCCACACTTCCCGTGCGCGGCTGGGGAGGGCGCGCGGGCTCCTCCGCAGGAGAGCTTGCCGGCCGTCATTAACGAGCAGTTCATTCACCATTAAACTGCCACAGCTTGCGTTTCTAATTATAGTTGTGATCTGTTTATAAGTTAAAAAAATACAGAAAAGCCCATAACCCCATCTACTCGAACATGAACCACTTTTAATATTTAAGATACAGACTGTGAGTCTTTGTCTTAGCTTAGATGCACAGAATTTTTAAATATAAAAATAGGATTCTGCTATATACACAGATGTGTGGTCTGCCTTTTATTATTTACGATATATTATGACTATGTTCCGGTATCAATAAATATATTCGTGGAGTGATTAAAATACAGATTTTCTAAAATTGCTACACAGGGTTCCATTTCCTGGATGCACCATCATGTAGTTTAAGAAGGTTTTATGGTTGAAGATACAGGTTATTTTTAATTTTTTACGAATTTAAGAATCATATTAAAATAATACTAGATAAATCTATGTAAACACCAAAGAAAACGCCTTAGGATAAGTTCTTAGAAATAGAAATTATGATCAAAGTCTTCATTAGAGTGTTGCCAGGCTGTTCTCCAAACAGAGTCTGTTCAGGCATACGCCCACTGGCGAGTAAACCCCGCCCTTGCAAACAGGAAGTGTGGGTAAGTACCTGATCCTACCAAGTTCACTGCGGGAGACAAAATGTTTTCATTTCACGAATGTGATTATTTGTAAGAAACGTTTTTTTCAGTGGGCTCACTGGGTGTTTATTTTCTGTATATTTTTTGCGTATACTCTGCCAGTGTCCTTCGCTCATTTTTGAATCGGTCATTGTCCCTCTAGTCCGTTGTTTGCTTTTAGATATAATTCATGCAGTAAATTCTCTCTTAAATCTATCTCGTTCTTCATGGAGTCTAATTTTTCATGTCCCCATAGAACAATGTAGCATCTTTCCTGACCCTTTCACATCCCTTAATCAGTTCCTCACTATTTGATTATAGTTTTTTTAAAAAACATGAGTGATATTTAGATTTGTTTATTCAGTTCAATTTAACAGGTGTTTTCTGTACACTTCCTATTCTGCCAGCACTGTGCTAGGAGCTGGAGGTACAGCAGAATGATCCAGGAGAGGGCTAATCCCCCGGAGAGGCTACTCGGGAGAGAGGGACAGTCCAGGAGGGAGGCTACTCCAGGTTCGGTTCTCGAGAGGGAGTGGAAGGAACAGGGGTAAACAAAGGCGAGCGCAGTAATCACCGGAGCAAACACCCACACGAGTGGTTTTGCGATGCGGTGTAAACACATGTGGAATCTTCCATTAACATTTCAATCAAATAAAAATGCCCCGACCTTAACAAAACTTAGGGGTTATATCTTTCAAACTTCACGAAGCTCATTTCTGGACCGTGGAGAGTCTCCTGCCGACCGGCTCGTCTCTCTGCCCAGGCACCTCCCTTATGGCAGAGCCCCTTCCCTTCCTGCCCACTTCAGGGTTCGTCACGCTTCCCACCTGCTCAGGGCAAGGGGGGATTTGATGGGAACCAGGAAACACTACCTGGAAAAAAAAAAGTGGTTCTGCCCAAGTCTTTCTTTTTTCTCTTTCCTACCAGAATAAACCACCTCTAGTTTACCAATGACATCGTGCTGGATCTAGATTCTTACGGTGGAAAAAACCCTAAATCCACTCCAGGAGCACATTTACAAACTGTTACATAGTTTGGACTCAGATGTCGTAACTTGCACAGAACCTGGGTCTCTAGTCGGACCCACTCCTCACAGGGAAGGCAGTTTCATGCCCCCGAAGCTGGACCTCGTCCTGCGAGCAGAAGCCTGGCAGACAGGTAAATGAGGACCCTGGCGCGGGAGCTGAGTGTCCCGCCAGCCCGGAACCCTCCGCAGAGCCACCCTGAGAGGAGCGGGTGCGGTCTGAGGGCCCCGTGATGTGCGCGGGCGTCCCCATCGGCTGGACGGGGTGGGCGAGGCCGTAGGTTCCGGGGGTCGCTGTCTCTGGCTCTCGCTCTGTCTGCCACGCTGGGGGCTGAATACAGCAGAAATGTATCCCCTTGCGGTTCTGGGGCCGGGAGTCTGAAATCAAAGTGTTGACAGGGCCTCCCTCCCCCCGAAGACTCTGGAGAAGGACCCTCCCTGCCTCATCTGGCTTCTGGCGGCCCCCGGTGTCCTCGGTTTGCGGCCACAGGCTGACCCCAGCAAGGAGAGCATGACAGAGGACCAGCCGGGAGGCCCCTCCCAAGTCCCTTCGGGGTGGGGGAGCCGGGCTGAGTGCGGACCCCCACTGGGGCGCAGCTGGGGGGCAAAAGACAGTCCCCTTGACGCTCCCGTGTCCCCACTCAGCTGCCGCTCAGGCTGAGCTCCGCCGTGGGAGCCAGGTGGGCCTGCTGGGGCTAATCCTCTCAGGGAAGCCCTCCCTCCCGCAAGGGCTTTGGTGACCAGGAAGACAGTCTGGGTCCTTGGGCAATGGGTGCGCTTCTGCCCCTCTGACCGCAGCGAGGGCGTCTGACGGGGCAGGGCTCTGTAAGGGGAGCCGGAGTTCCAAAATAAACCTGCCATGTGACAGGCTGTCTCGGTCGGGTGGGTTTTGAGGTCACTGGTTCAGACCGGGACCAGGGACAGCTGGGCCTTCGGCGCGTCAGCGCGCTGGGATTTCTGCCGCTTCGTGCCGGGCAGGTGGCCCCTTCGCGCGTCGCCGGTCACAGCTGGGACGGCCTCGAGGGAGGAGCCCTCCACCCTTTCCAACGGGGCCAGCACCTGGCATCCCGGGCAGAGCGCCGTGACTGAGGGACTGGTCCCTCGGCAAACAGGCACGCTCCAGAGCAGCAACTGTTCGTGGCGAACGAGCCTATTTCAAGCGTGCGACGGTGAATCAGGATGGCGACAGCAGTTACACGGGGATTAGCGACCTGACTGCTGCTTCTCTTCACAGAGCGGGCATTTGAGAAGTGAGGCTTCATGGCCAGAAAGTCACCACTTAGTCACAGGGTGGCCACTTCTGGGCCAGCCCCGCCCGGTGCGGGGACCCGGTGAGGACACACGGGTGCTCAGACGCATCCCGGGCAGGCGGCGCTCGGGAGTCTGAGGGCGCACGGCCCGAGGCTCAGCGGATTCCCCGGCCGGCGGTTCCCCAGGCACACGGGGCTCGTGCAAACACTCTGCGCTCATGCTGGGGCTAAAACTGACACGCAGAATTCAAAACCAGAGCGATCCAAAGTTGTATCAAACCCTCTTTGAAAATTAAGCCAGGGTCAAGGTGATTGATTGAGATCCGTTGGTCTATTCAGTGATTCGTTGTGGAGTTCTGATTTCTGCGAGTTTTCAGATGCCAAAACCGGCTTCTTTTTCATGCATAGGACTTTGCCTTTTGACCGTAGTTGCCATTGGGGCGGGGGAGGGGGGAGACCAGGAGCAATGGATCCAGAAGCCGCATCTCCAAGAAGACCCCAAAAGTTCGAAGCGGTATTGACGGGGGGGGGGGTTTAGCCCCCTCTCCCTCTGAAGCTAGGGTTGAGGTCTGGCAGCCGTCCACGGGGTTAGATCAGCTTGTTTTTCTGTCCTGCGACCACAGGAAGAAAAGCGTACGTCCGGCCCCAGCGGCGCTGCCCGGGGATGCTGGCCCGCCCCACGCGCCCCAGACCGCCACTGTCCTCCCGGCGTCGACCGAGCGAGGGAAATCTCGGTCAACCCTGCGGCCTGGGGGCCAGACAAGGAAGAAGGCCTCCACCTGTCTGGCTGGAACCACGGCTTCTCTGCACATGGGGCCAGCAGACCATTCCCAGTCACACCAGCACAGTCCGGCTTCATAAAGGGACATATCCACGGAGCCCTTGACCAAGAACACAGGGCGGCTTGTCCTAGAAACAGTAGGGGACGTGTCGGGGCTCCCAGAGAGACCATATCAACAGCTGATCCCAGCCAGTCCTGGGCCAGCAGCTGCGTGGGCTTGCGTGCCAGGGGACGGCAGCAACAGGCCGGCAGCAAGAACCGATGGTGTCGTCAGGGAAATGCAGGACAAGGGCACACCCAGCGCAGCCGTGTGCAGGCTCAGCACCTCAGGACGCAGGAGGGCTCCAAACACACGGGCCTCTGGCCGACTCTCACTTAGAGAAACCCCACGCTGGCCCGGAGTGGGAAGGCGCTGCTGGGAGGGCGACGCAAGGACGGAGCTGGCAGAGTGGGCTTGAGAGGCCTCGCCCACGGCAAGGAAGCACCACGGAGAGAAGCAGCGGGGCGACCAAGGGCACTGGGGCGGGGAAGCGACCCTGCGACCCTGAACCCCGAGAGGAGAGCACTGGGAACCAGTGACACAGCCCCAGTCGAACAGAGCAGCCGACCCCTGAGAGTGTCTGGCCCGGAGGCCTCGGTGCGCTCGGAGCGCGTTTCCACCGTCATCACGAGCCGTAGAATTCGGCAACAGACCAACAACCGCAACTGATGTGCGGTTTAGAAAGTGGTGTTTCCCTGACTCCTCGGGAACCAAACCCAGATTCTAAACGACACAGCCTGGTACTTCCTGCACCTTCTCTAGGTGGCTCTGCCCTCTCGGCAGAGATGGACAGATGGACGGCTCAGGACGGTCTGGGCTGCGAAGCCCAGTCGCCCACGGTCTCAACTGCAGAAACGCAACCACATCGTCCTTAACCACCTCACAACGTTCCTACACGCTTTGTAAACTCCAGGGGGAGAATTTACAGAACTCTAATTGATGGCTTCTTTTATTTGGTTTTGTTCCATTCCGAGTTTCCTGTCTCTCTCAGATAAGTAAAACAGCGTGGTTCATGTCGGACTCCTCCCAAAGAGCCTCCCTCTGCTTTCCGTCCTGGGCGGACAGCTCACAACTGTCCTCGCTGTGCAGACGCTCTTGGATCCGCAGCTCTCCAGCACAGAAGGGAGCAGAACGGAACATCTTGGATCCCGCGGAACTTACATTCTAACGGACGGCCTGTTAGCCAAGTCAGTGGGTCTCGTCCGGCAAGCAGAACCCGCACCAAGTTTCAGTTCCGGGAACTGGTTTCACAGGTGACGGAGGACGGAAGAGAGAAGGAGACGATGAATTGCAAGAAGCCACCGCCGCCCCTAGCACCAGGGGACCCAGGAGAGGGAGGCGGTGCCCCAGCAGCCCGGGAGCACCAAGGGGTGTTGGGGCTGGGACAGGGGCAGGACGCTGGAGCCGCACCTGTTCCCTGAGGCGGCCCCGACAGAAACCAGAAGCCCCTCTCCCCTCCTCCCGCCTTCCGGCCCCTTCCTGGCCGGGAGAATCCAGAAAGATGTCGACCCATCTGGGGTGTGGCTCGGACCTCCTGTCACTGCGAAGCAGGGGAGAAAGGGGTTACCGGGAATGAGGCTGGGTCACAAGGGGGTATCTAACAGCTGCCAAACGGCTCTTTGACATGATTTCCCATTTCAGTGAATGGCACCAAATTTCTTTAAGAAACAGAAACAGCGCCGCACCTTCCTTCACACACAGCCGGCAGCCGAACTCCGGAAATAGTGACAGCGATTGTCCCTTCTTTCCAGGCCTGTTTCAGGGCCTGAGAAGCAGTTCTGAGGTGAGTCAGCTCACATTCCAGCCCAAAGTAAAAAAAAGAGAAAGAAAAAGAAAAAGAAAAAGAAAGTTCTACTTACCCTTCAGTTCCATTTATAGTCAATCAATGTATGATATTAAAATATTAAATTAATATTAATTATAAAATTAATTTAATGTTAAAACACTAACAGCAGCTGCGAGGCCCTTACCACTAACATGGACAGTCCCCAGGAGCAGCTGGCTCGGTTGGTCAGGTGCCCGGCTCTTGGCTCCGGCTCAGGTCATGATCTCAGGTCCTGGGGTCGAGCCCCGTGCTGGACTCTGCACTGGGTGTGGAGCCTGCTTGGAGTTCTCTCTCTCCCTCTCCCTCTGTTCCCCCCCACCACCACCTGTGCTCTCTCGAAAAAATTAATAAATAAATAACCTCTAATGGAACAGACACACACCGTCCTAGACGATCCTGCCTACTGAGCTAGCAAACTGCTGAATGTCTGTTGAAATGCCCATGTTTGGTGAGTCATTTCCCAGTAGATGGTCCAGTGTCTCCTGTCCCCTATGAAGCATGGGTGTCTGCAAGTGTTTCAAATGCTTTTTGCATGTAGCTGGGTCCCTGGCTACAATTTCCAAAGATGACCACAACGATGTCTCTCATAGCACACCCATTTTTTTCCCCTTAAGCTATGTGACCTTGACCCCTCTTTAATCAAGACAGCAGGTTCCACGCCTACGTTCTGGGCAGAGTTTGTGACCGTCTCCACCAACAGAGCAGCTGAGCAGATGCTGTGGGGCCCCTGAGATACGATGACACGGTAAGAGCGTCCTGTGTTCCAACCTGGGTCTCTGGGAACCCGGCCGCCATGCCGCGAGGAAGCCCACGCCAGTACACCGCGTTCCGCACTTTTATCCGCGTTCCTTTGCATCCAACCTGCGTCTCATCTTTACCTGAGCTGTGGACTGTTTTGCACGTGGACGTGGCTAGAGACATCACATCCCCAATAATAAGAGGGTTATTTTCTGTCTCTCTCCGAGTTATTTTATAGTTTCAGCCACCTTCATTGACATTTCTGCAAGTCGAAGTCAGCGGGAGACGCAGGAGAGGAAAGGAATTTATTTGGCGTGGTCTGGTCTCTTTGGTGTGACATCAGAAGAAAGAATCCAGTAACATATTGTTTACCTTTTCATCAAATTTAATCATATTAGCAATACAAGTGCATTTTAAAGCAATTCTAAGGCACACTGTGTAGCATCCTAGACAAAGCGAGCGTTCCCCTGAGCATCAACTTGACGTGGTCTCTTCAGATCCTTCTCTTAATTCACACGCCTGTGTTCCCACAGAAAACACTTACATTGTGGTTAAATTGTCGTGTCGTTCTGGGTGGGTTTTTCTTAACATGTCAACTGAATGACACCATCAACGTGGTTCTGCAATATCCGCCTTTATTTTTTACCCACTTGCTCGAACTCCCTACGCTCCCTGGGACGTGCCCTGCGTTCAGCAGCTCTCGCTCCTGCTTGAAGGCTCAGGGTGGCAAGCGTCTTCCCGTTCATGCCACAGACTCTGCGTTTCTGTTTCTTGTTCTTCCAGTTTTGCATTCATTTAGAGCCATTTCGGGGCGGCTAAGAGGAAATACCTAACTTTGCTACATTTTCCTGAAACAATACATCTTTTGCATATTTTCTGTTTGATGTGTTATGGTTATTTCCTTCTTATAGGACAATTTTTGCTATAACGTGAAGAATATTTTTTTATCACATCCCACAATTGGTTATTACAGAAAAGCTATATTTGATTCCATTAATTTTTACCCATCATCTTGCTAAATTTGGGGATAAGGGTTAATGCTATAGGGACCTAAAGATTAGATGATGGTAGTCTTACATTACATCTTAATTGCATTAATGTATAGTTAATGTATAATGCACCCACACTGTTTTCTTGATTTTGGTAGGTATTTTATTGTTGGTTAGGAGGACGCCATTGTTTGCAAAAATACATACTGAAATATTTGGGGATGATCAGTATCATGCCCTTGACTTATTCTAAACAGTTCAGGAAACATACTTTGCTGTATGTACCGTTACTTGCAATTTTATGTTTAAGTTTAAGATTTTTTTTTTAAATTTAGGAAGCATTTGGAAATGCCCACTTCCAAGAAAGTGGAGACTCAGAAGATAGCCAGGAGATCTTTTAGCCGAGAGGTTTTTGAACACATGCAACTGTGATGCTGGCCAAGTCAGAAAAGTGGACATGTCTTCTGGCAAGAGGCCGCTCGCTGCCTCAGCACCGATGACACCAGCCTGTTGGATAGGTAGTGATGTCTCCAGACAGCCCTGTGTGCTCTCAGTGCCGTCATGTCAGCGGAAGCCTTTGGCTCCACCAGGCATGGCTTCTTATCTTCTTTCACGGCTGCACTCCACTCATCTTTTCTGGAAGCTTGAATCCCAAAATCAGTTGCCATGGAAGACTTTTGTGTCTTGGGCTCAGCTGAACTTCTTCAGAACCAACTTACTAAGTCTCCTGCAAGGCAGGGGCTGGACAAGTGACTTTTTTTTTTTTAAGATTTTATTTATTTATTTGACAGATGGAAATCACAAGTAGGCAGAGAAGCAGGCAGAGAGAGAGGAGGAAGCAGACTCCCTGCCGAGCAGAAAGTCTGACGTGGGGCTCGATCCCAGGACCCTGAGATCATGACCTGAGCCGAAGGCAGAGGCTTTAACCCACTGAACATCCAGGTGCTCTGGACAAGTGACTTTTTGAGGCCCTTCCAATTCTGTGATTCTGGATATAAAACTTAGGGAATGAATGCCTTGGGGATATCAATTCCTGTCAGCTGCTTCCCCTCCCCTGTCCACCTGCTCCAAGCAAGGGGCGGGGCAGAGAACTTCACGGGTGACCCAACTCAGCTTTCCGGGCAGTGGATTAGACGGAAGGCTTTAAATACTTCCAGCTGTTGCCTTCTCCAGGCAGTTTCTGGGAACATGGCCACGTAGTTCAAGCAATATTTTGGGATTTTCTTTAGTAATATTCTATTAAGAAATACCGAATGTCAGTCTCATGAATCAGTTCAGTCACATTCAGAATCTAATGTCTTTCAAACACATAGAGAAACAGAATATACAAATGGATGACAACCAGAACGTATATAAAAATAGAACTTTACCCCACAACCTGCAGCAGCCTGCCCAGGAAACCACCCCCATCTACAATAAACAACCCAGGAAGCCAGGCTACGGTGAGTCAGACCTGCTGTCGCCAGATGGCCATCTCCAGCGACCATCCAGGAGGGTGAACAATAAGTTCTGGAGCAACCGGCAGCCAGTGTCCAGGGCTTGCACCATAACTGACAGTGTCCTTCACTCGTGTCCCTGATTCCAACTCAGGACCCACCAGAGAAAGCCGAATATGACCCCCTAACCAATTACGGGGGGTTAGCACTCCTGGTTACTACTTCCAGTGGACCCAGGCCAGCATCTGCCCCCATCAGGACACGCTAGAGCTGTCCCCGTGTCCACTGTAGACTCTCCCTTCTCCCGCCTGCCTTCAGTCTCCCCCAAATGCCAGTGATGATGGCGACGCCCCCCGACAGAGCGCTCCCTGAATACTCCGCCTTTGCTATTCTCATTTGGGTAGAGTTTATCTCCACAATATTTAAGGTATTTAAATACACACATTATCCCACTTGATCATCACATAACCCACAAGAAGGGTGGGGCAGGCATCCCTCCACCTCCGTAAACACACGAAACTCCATGGGACCCGCCTGAAGCTGCCCAAGGTCAGGGCCAACACCAGAATGATGTCATCTGATTTTCCAACCGGGTTCCTTTCCAAGGCACTGCTTGACACACAGTGTTACTTATTATTGTTCCCTTATATCCTGAAGCTACACTGAAAATCAAGATTCTTGAAGATAATTTGGTTGGTGTTTTTTTGAGGTTTTCGTTGGATTTTGTTCAGAGTCTTTAACTCAAAAATCTCTTCCTGACATCGTGCCAGTAGAATGACCCCGTTTCCCCACCTCTGAGTAACTGGGAAACCGGAGTTGAGACCATCCAGAAGCGGGGAGTAGTGCGCTGTTGACAAGACTCCGCCGGAGTCCCCCTCCCGCCTGACCTTCACCGAGACCCGTAACAAGCGCATGTGCTCTGACCTCCCACATGGCCGTGGATCTCACCGCCCAACCATGGGCCGAAGCCCCACGGCCCTGTGAAGAAAGCTGTCCTGTCCATACCGAATGCCTGCTCTGCCCCGGTCTCCATGCCAGGGAGACGCATAGGTGTAAACCGTCCCTCCTGCCATTCAACTCAGCTTCGAGGTGACAGAATAGAATCTTCTAGTCCATTAGACCAAGGCATCTCCGCCTGCTCTCTGAGAAGACGTAGGCTTTCCCCGATGGGCTTGCAGGACTGGAAACCCCCAAAGCACAGGTGATGTTTGCTGTCCGTGTCCTATTATACAGGACGATTTTTAAAAGTAAAATCAATTCTCTCTCCTGCAGAGTATAAAATGGGCACACACCAATTATTCTATAAGAATGAGGGAACCAGCAAGATGTTGAAGAAAATTTTAAAGAAGAATTGAACAGAAATTTATTTTTTTAAGATTTTATTTATTTATTTGACAGACAGAGATCACAAGTAGGCAGAGAGGCAGGCAGAGAGGGAGGAGGAAGCAGACTCTCCGCAGAGCAGAGAGCCCGATGCGGGGCTCGATCCCAGGACCCTGAGATCATGACCCGAGCCGAAGGCAGAGGCTTCATTCCACCGAGCCGCCCAGGCGCCCCAAACAGAAATTTAAAGTCCAGCACGTGTATAGGAGGAGAGGAATATGGGTGCAAACTAGCAGATCACCCAGTACCCACAGGGTAGCCGTCGACTGCACTCCGCCTCACAGAATCTGCATTTCTGCAAATAAAACTTACCTGCATTCTCTCAGTTTTCTAGGTACGTTACAGAGCTGTAGGGGCAACTGGGGGCGCATTCTGTCAGGTGGCCAACGCTAGGTTCCAGCTCCGGTCATGGTCTCAGGGTCCTGAGATCGAGCCCCGCATCGGGCTCCCCGTCAGTGCGGAGGCTGCTGGCGCGTCTTTCTTTCCCTCCCTCCTGCCCCCCCCTCGCGCTCACTCGCACGCGCTCTCTCTCTCTCTCTCTCTCTGAAATAAATAAATAAATCTTTTTAAAAAATAAATAAATAAAGTCCGGAGCTGTAAATAGCTCAAAGCCAATAAGCAGGGGGATAACCTGGTTGGTGAACTGGACGGGTTCCCACTCGTCTGCTTGTACCTTTTCCCCCATTTCAAAATCTTTCTGATCTTTCCCTCCAGCCTTCCTTGTGGTCATAATAATATCAAAGATGACTTCTAATCACAAAACAGGGTTGATCTCGTTAGGTTTGAACGGATTATCTAGATAGTTGCGGCAAGAGTGTTATTTTACTTTGTGGACAGGCCTTGGTGAGAGTGAATCGGGATTAATAGCTTCCATGGAAGGAGTCACCAGGCCTAAATGGTTTCACTGACGAATTCTATCCAAGGAGAAGAAAGAAATGATAGCATTTCTGCACGATCCCTTCCAGAGAAGAGAATCCATTCTGTAAAGATTAGCATCGCGTAACACCAAAGCCAGACAAAGACATTACAAGAGAGGAAAACTATAGACCCATGTTTTTTCTTAAACACAGATGCACATAGCCCCCAAAAATTACTGGCAAAAAAATCTAACAATGTGTAAAAATAACTGTATACCATGGGCAAGTGGGATTTATTTCCAGTGTGCAAGGCTGGTTCCACGTTCAAAAATCTATCAATATGGTCTGTCACATAAACAGTCCAAAAAAGAAAAATCATATGATCCCAGCCATCAGTGCGGAAAATAAGTCTGATGCGCATCCCCTGTTGAAAACCACCGGCTTGGAAGATGCTAGATTCAAATCAAAGATAATAGCCAATCAACATCTTAGGTGTTGTCTAAAATGTGTTCCCTGCGCGATCCCAGAAGTCTGACCAAGCTGGGAAGAGCGGACAACATCACGGGGCCGCGGAAAGCAGGGTACTGACAAATCTCCGGCACGGCCCACAGCGCTTTCCATGTCTGAACTATGCACATTGGCGAATTTTACCCTGTCCACTTGAATTTAACGAGGTGAGACTGAGCCCCTTTTCCGCTCTGGTCATTCCTCCCGTGGAAAGGGGAAAGGGTTTCTGTGTACAGCACAACCGGCGTGTACAGAGGATTTCACGCCTGCACCCTCAGGAAAACAAGGTTGGAGAGCCTACAGGCCAATTTCCTGAACATGCCGGACTTAGAAAAACCGGGTTTACCTTCTGACCACCGATGTGCTCGCTTCGGCAGCACATGCGCCTTCTGACCACCGACGTGCTCGCTTCGGCAGCACATGCGCCTTCTGACCACCGACGTGCTCGCTTCGGCAGCACATGCACCTTCTGACCACCGCGCCCCACCATCCTCCCTCCCCCAGCCAGGGAACTCGCTGCCGGGACTCGGGGACGCGGGCTGGACGCCCCTCTTTGCACGCCCGCCCGCGCCTTCCACGGGCTCCTGGCTGCTCGCTACAGCGCCCGTCTCCCCAGCGGCAATCCCTCTGCTGTTCCCGAATGAGCTCGGGGTCTCAGTTTACCTCTTTATTCAGGGTGACAAACTTTATGAAGGTTATAGTCGATAAAGCTGGACTGGTCCTGAATTCTAACTTCTCCCAGTGTCTCCCCACCTCTCCCTACACTGATGTTTCCAATTTTTCTCACACTTTTCTGCCTTAGAACTGCTAAAATTTAAAACTGCCCTTTCCCCAAAGCCCGGCAGGTGGACACTGGACAAGTTGATATGACCTTCCGGGAAATCAGTGCCACAGCTCACGTTCGGACAACCTTTCCAGCGGCAGTGGGGTGGGCCACCGGGAAGGCTCCTGGAGCTCCAGATGACATCAGCGAGACGCTGAAGAACTGCGAAGCAGGAGAATGGGTCAGATTGCCACCCCTGCCCTCCCTCCGTCTGGAGATGCTTGGAGCCCCACGTCCAGAAATCTCCAACGACTGCCCACGGCCTCAGAAACTGACTCTATAGTGTGCTCCAACCATTAACCTTACATTCTGTTTGTTTCCGTTCAAACGCCAAAGACCTTGAGACCGGGCCGGCGGGTGGGGGTTGGTCAGCTCTGAACATGAGATTTCCCTGGGGACGTTCCAGATGGGCGAATGACGGAGCTCAGGAGAAGTTACTCCAACATATCACAGCAGCATATCGACTACCTTAAGCTGAAGGAGTTTGAGAACATGGCCACGGCAAGGTCACTCCGACCTCCACACGTCTCACCCTTGTCCCCTGAAATGGGTCATAAAACCCTCATGTGAGAGGTAGACCGTATACCCCGAAGGAAGGAGTGTCCATATCTCTGAAGACAAAGGGACACAGAGAACCCTAACAAGCCGACCGCACTGTCCGCCACGGCTCACGTCTCTCCCCGCCCACCGCTGCCTGCGCCCACCCCGTTCTCTACCACAGCTGCCGTTCCTGCCCAGCGCAAAGCACTCAGCAGACTGTCTCCTTGACTTCATGCCCTTATGCTGTCTTCTGTGTCACATAAAATGTGTCTTCAATGAATTTTTATGCTTTTCTCCTGTTAATCTGTGTCTGTTGGTTTAATTTTTTGACCCATTGAGGAACCGTGAGAGAGTCAAGGAAAACCTTTTCTCCCCTTGCAAAGCCAGAGTAATGACCGCTGCAGGCCGGGGCTTCCCAAATTTAGTGTGCGCGGGCATCTCCGGGAGATTTGGTGCAAATGCAGGTTCTAAGTCAAGAGATCTGACTTGGGCCCCAAGATTGCATTCCCAATAAGCTTCCAAGATGCCGTGGACAGAGACAGAAGATCCGCAGGCCTGAGCAAGGAACCAGAACCCAGAGCAGGAGCGAGCAGACCGGATCTCCGAGACCCAGCCAGCCTCCCACTCCTTCCCAGTCACAGACTCTGAGCATGACCCTCCCTTCCCCACGCATGGGACAGGACCCGGCTCACTTCCCGATGTGATGTCACAGGTCCCCGGACATTCCACGGTCTCCCGGAGACCAAGCGGAGGGCCTTAGGGGAAGCTTGTCCTCCTTGGCTGGAGGGAACATGGCAGGGAGCAGAGGAGTGACCCTGTTTGTCCTGCTGCTGTCCTGCTGGCGAGAAGCCAGGCTCCAACCAGTAAAAATATTTTCAGGTTGGTCACAAGTGTATTGTCGCGGCGGTAGAAACGCTGGCTTCTGCGGGCTGGATCCGGCCGCCACGGCTCGTCCCTCGGGTCCTTGGGATTCCTGGTCGACCTCCTCATCTGTTTCTGGGGGCGGATGGAGCCTGTGGAACAGGTTTCCGTCCTGGAAGCCTTGTTGATCCAGAACTCCGTAGGAGGGGGCGTGCGCGACCGTTTTCATTACGGAAAATGTCTCACTTACCCAAAGCGCAGGAGGAGCCGAGAGAAGCCCAGCCCGGTCCCGTGACACGCGGGGGGGCGTCCCGCACTTTCCGCGCACATGCCTGCTGCTCCCGGGAGTGTGGAGGCCACCGCGGGCCACGCACACCATTGCTGGCGCGACGAAGGCGGTTTTCCTGCACTTTCCAGCGTCCTTCACACGCGGACGAAACAGCAGCCGCCTTCGCCGCTGCTGCCCTGGCCGGAGTCAGTGCCCGCCACCCCAGAGGCCCTTGCTGGGGACGGTTCCAGTCCCCCCCGGGCAGGTCCCCACGCACCTCTGGCTCCGGTGCTTCCATCCTGGCCCCTTCTGCGTGGAGGGCGACCGCGGCCCAGTAGGCCAGGACCGTGGGGCCACTGCGACTCGCGGGACGGGAGGACAAAGGACGGCAGGAAGCGGGTGCCCTGTGACCCCCACTTCCCACCAGGAAGCTCCGTGCCCGGGCCACCTGCCTCCTCCCCCACCTTCTTCAGAGGTCCCCAAAGACGGAAGGGAAGGGGACGGGACGGTCCCCAGCCCCAGCTCCCAGAGGTGGACACCCGGGCCCCGGAGCATCCTGCGGGGGTCGGTGCTGCTCTCCTGGGAGCAGAGGCGCCCCTGGGAGCAGGAGCAGGGGTGCTGGCCCCGAGCCCCGCAGAGCACTCCCCCTCCCGCCCTCACCCCGTCCACAGTGACCCGAGGGGTCGGGCCAGCAGGCCGGGCCGGGGTGAGAAGGCAGGCGGTCCGGGAAGAGGCGATCGCTCCCAGCTTCCATTCCTTTCGGAAACGGAGTCTCGAGGCGTCTACACAGGACAGTGTCCTTCGTGCGGCCGTGGGTGCAGAACGGTCTGTGACGGGGGTGGGGCCGAGCATCCCACAACGGTCCCGAGCCCGCGTCTCCAGGAACGGCCCCCAGTGCGGACGGACGGAGCGCCCGCGGCAGCCGCAGCCGGCCTGTCCCCTCCAGGACCTGCCCTCCCGTCGGGCCGGGGAGCCCCCAGATGACCCCCGGCGCCTTCCCCGGCTCGGGAGAGCAGTGAGGACCGTCGTCTCTCCGTCATCTATGACGGCCAGCCCTGGGCCTCCTCCTGGCTCGCAGCCGGGGCGCAGCGGCCCCACGCAGACCAGCGGTGGCCCCTCGCGCTGACCAAGTCCGCAGGCAGGGACAGTGGTGGGGACGACCCTGGGGGGACGGCGGACCAGCCTCTCAGAGACCGGCTCCGACCGGCCGAAAGTGCTCGCCGTTTCTAGGAGGAAACGGGACCAGAGGCCGGTGCGGGCAGGTGGGTGGAAAGGTCAGGCGGGTCCCTGTCGCGGGGTCCGTCCTGGGCAGGGTCCGGCCGGCTCCGGGCAGGCCTCACCCTTGAGGGGCCGGTGTCGGTGGCTCTGCTCTCCATGACGCTTGCCTGAGAGAGGAGATGAGCCGGAAAGAAGCTCTTCATCAGTTAGACGGTTTGAGGCCAAAACGGAGGTAGTTGTCGCCGCTCGTGCTTCTGGGGGTTATCGTGTCCGCAGACCCCGCTGCCGTCGGCCACGCGGCTCGGCCTGACCCCGGGGAGAGACGGGGCGGCAGCCGCGGGCCTGGTTTGCCTCGTTTGCCCCAAAGAATTAACCGAGCACGACCGCGGAGGTCCACGGGGAGCCCTTCCCCGCTGGCCGGCATGGACACTGTGCAAACGGGGAGGAGGAGCGGTCAGCGGATCCTGGTAGCTCCGGCGCCGGGGGTTCGAAGCCCAGACACCGCCGGTCGGGTGACGACAGGCGAGCCACAGCCCAGCCGCCACCGTTGACAGCGCACTTCAGAAACCGTGCGGATATTGTAAAACATAAATATTTTTCTGCACACGCTCACTGGCTGACGCGCACAAAGCCTCCCTTATAATTACGGGACAGACACAAAATGAAAAGAGTATTTTTAACAAAGTGCTTGCCGGCGCAGCTGGACCCATTCTTAATGACTCATTAATGCCTCATCCAAAGAGAACCGCACTGCTTTGCCGCGTTGCGGAAGGTCAGCACACTGCGAAGCGATTGTCATCTCCGCGCAGACCTTCTCACAGACATTTCCTGCATTGTTCCGAGCCCTCCGCGCGCAGATGAGTCCATTGGTATGCAGATTGTCCGTCATTAAACCCATTTGAAAATCAGCGTCGTCACTGGTTTGCTGTTGGAACCCGAGCGTCTCCAGACGCCGCGTGCACGCTCCGTCCGTGCAGCCGGGCCTGCGGCGGTCCCCGGGCTGCCCTCTCCCCTCTGGAGGCGCCGCGACCTCGAGGCCTGATGGGAGGCTGGCCTTGACCTCGAGTGGAGGACAAGGACCTGGGCAGCCCTGCTCTGAGCCAGAAGAGTGGGAGGGAGCCCCTGGCTGGTGCCGCCACAGCGGGGAGACGAGCATCAATACCGCACACCGCCGGGTCCCCAGCGCAGCGGGTTCGGGCCCGTGAGGCAGGGAAGGCGGCAGGTCGGGGTCCAGGGATCCCACGGAAGCCGCAGCTGGCCCGGCCGCTCCCCCACGAGACCCCGCGTCTTCCCTGTAGGCAGACCCTCCAACTCGCTCTGCTGATGAAGGGAGAGCGCAGGTGGCCGGTGTGTCTGGGACCCCTCCCCACCAGGGAACCCCAGAGGGAACAGCAGTCCGCACTCCCAGTGCCCCAGATTCCTATCCCCGGGTCTCCCCAAGTACCTGCTGCTGGAGCCAGAGAGCAGGCAACGGTGTGCTTTTCACAAAAGGACACGCGTGTCCCTCCTGGTCGGCTGTCCTCGGAGCCCCTGCAAGGGCGACATCCTTAGAGCCAGGACGACGGTTCCCTTCAGAGCGATGGTGCCTGTGAGCACTGCCCGAGGGGGCAGGAGTCCCAGCTCAGGGCTCGTCCCTCCAAATACAGCCGCTTCGTTCACGGCTTTCCAGAGGAGAGCCCGGTCCTGGGAACCCCGGGCAGGGCTCTCCCCCGGCAGCAGGCTGGCAGGGACCCCAAAACTGAGACTACGGAGAGAGAAGTCCGTGCAGATTCAATGAATTGTGAAACTATCAGGGCATTTATTTCCCCCCCAGGTCGCACCACTTTAACACCATCAAATTTAAAAATTCTGGACGAAAACGTGGCTGGAGTATTTGGTAAGGAGCTTCCTGGCGTCAGATATCTGGTGTTGGGGGGAGGGTGAGTGGACGCACGGGGTGGAGGCTAGGATTCGGTTTAAAGTTAGAATCACCGTCCTGCGGCCAGGCTGGAGCTGGGAGGTAACCCCGAGTCCCGCGAACCAGCCCGGCAGGAGCCAAGCACCCCCAGGACCAGGAGGGGGGCTGGACAGCACTCCTGAGTTTCCCGGCGGATCTGACCGTCTCGGTCCCCACAGGACCAGAGTGGCCAGCGCCCACTCCATCCCGGGGCCGGCCACCCGAGGTCCCGACCACCCGGGGAAAAGACAAGACAGAGTCACTGGGATTTCTGACGACGCTGTGGGGCTCATCCACGGAAGCCCGGAAGGGGAAGGGAGGCTCCTGCCCCCGCCTCCACCCCGCACCTCTCCCGGGGGAGAGCGGGAAGCCGTGAGAGGCGGACATCCGTGTCTCCTGAGGCTCGTGTGGTCCACCGGCGAGAGCCGCGGAGCCTGTGGCTTCAGAGCTCCCCGCTGCAGCGCGTCGGGCAGGCCCTCGGCCTGTGCGTGGGGCAGAGACTGGGGGGTTGGGGGAAGATCCGGGGTGCTCTGGGGGAGGGGCCGACCAGGGGACAGCTCACATGTGCCCTGAGGGACGCACTTCCACGGGGATGGGTGAGGGAGGCCTCCACTGAGGTCCCCGACCCCTGTGCACGGCGCTCCTCGAGTCCCTGTTTCCAGTCCCGGCTTCACAGGTGGCCGTAGGTCCACGTAGAGCAAAAGCGTATTGTCCTGTACCTCTGGCTTTAACATGACTTTGTGTGCTTTTCCCAAGATGAAATTCTAGTCCAAGAGATTTTGGATCCAAGTAATTCATCGTTGCTTATAACACAAAGACCACCACCAAAACCAACAGCGATTATGAGGAAAGAAAGCAAGTATACATTTTTTTGAACCTATAACTGCGTATATTCCTGGGCTCGTGGGGGTGTGAAGGCACAATCCCAACATTCCGCGTTCTTGAAGGCCAGCTACTTCTGGGGCAAAACCAAATGAAAACGAGAAAGACACGGTTGTCCCAAACCATTTCTAGAACCTTCCTGAGACTGGGAGGCCTGGGCTGGCAGAGACGGGTTCCCCTCGGTTGGGGTGGGCTCTGGGCTGCACACGCAAGAAGGTCTTGTGCTCGGGCTGCGAATGGGGTCTAGCCACCGCGGGCACCCGGGGCGCACGGAACAGGAGCCCCCACCTGCCGGCGCACAGACGCGGACCTAAGCCTGCTGAGAGGGTGGGCGGCGAGCCTGACCCCGTTCCACGGGGGATGAATCTAGGGTCGGAAGCACTAGCCCAGGGCCACCCGGCGGGTAGTGAGCCAAGATAGGGCAGCTTCGCGGTGTCCGGAAGCACCTGGACCCGAGAACCAGCTCGCTGAGAACCAAGGCGAGTGTCGGGGCGACACCGGCCGGGGCGGAGCCGGTGTCCGAACCCATGTGCTGTGCACGAACTACCTTCAGCAGCAGGAGAGGTCCGCCCTGCCTTGAAGTCGTGCCTCGATGTAAACCCCAGTTCCCAGCACGGTGTCGCCCGACACCGCCGAGGCCCCGAGGCTGAGGGCAAGGCGGTCAGACGAGGCCAGACTCCCTCACGCGCGAACTTGCCCCCGCACGTTTTCAGTAGAACCTGACCAGGCCTCCGGCAGTCCCTGCGCCTCGGTGTGGACCGGAAGGCCCGTAGACGCGCAAGCACAACTCGTCTCCTTCTTTCTTCCGTGTTCTTCCTCAAAGGTGTCGCCACTAAAAAGAGTGTTAAGACGGATGTTCGTAAGGACCATGGAAAGGAAGTCTCTTCTGGGAATGAAGACAGGCTTTTCTTCAATGGTAAATGCAACCCCGGAGCCCCTGCTGGCGTCGAGAACCCAGTGGGCGGAGCCAGGCAGAGGCCGAGGGGGACAGCCCCGTCGTGGAGGGTGACAGTGTGGCCGGAGAGGGAGGCTGCTCTCCCCGCGGCGGGCAGACGTCCCTTCTCTGTCCAGCCCCCACCCCTGCCCGTGGCCCTGACCCTGGCAAAGCAGGGCCTGGGGAGGAAGAGAGGAATGTCCCCGCAGGCAGGTGGCCGCCCGGAGGAAGGGCTGCCACACTTCCCGCCCCCCCATGTCCGCGAGGTCAGTGTCCCTCCTGGGCGCGGTGGGTGGAGAGAGCCAGTGCCTCCCCCCAGCCAGAGTCCCCCGGGAGTGGGGGAGAGCGTCCCTCCGACAGCCGAGGTGGCTGACATGACTTCCAGTCTGCCGAGGCTCCGACGGACGCCACGGGGTGACAGATCTTTCCTTTACCCTAAAGATGGCGCAGAGGAAAGGTCGCCGGCGTAGGTCACGGGACGCCGGCTCTGCGGGACGTGGTGCTGAGCCCCGAGGCAGGACCAAGTCCTGGTACCAGGCCCAGGAGAGGGGAGATTTGACTTGAAAACTTATTTCCCAGCCCCCACTGAGCATCTCTGCAGGGGGGCCCTGGAATCTGCATTTCAGTCCAGCCTCAGGCCCCAGCCGCTGGTGTTTGGAGGGTGGCGTAAGCGTAGAAGGCTCATTGCAAGAAAGATTTCTGGTCCCCTGGATTCGTCCCAGCCACGGACTCTGGTAAAGGGCCCCGTGGAGATCAACTGCATAGCCAGGCAGCCTTTGAGCAGTGAGTCTGCGTCAGGGGATGGTCAGCGCGGCTGACCCGGGACAGCCCATGAGCTGGACCGGCCTCAGGGACACACATCGCACCCGTGGCACTCACTGGAGAAGCAGGAGGAAATAAGCAAGGACAGGGAAACCTGAGCTACCAAGAGCTGGGGAGGGGAGAGGTGGTGTCTGGGGTGCGGGGGTTGGAGAAACCACTGGCTCACGGGGTCCTGGTGCCCAGCCCCACCCCTAGAGCGACCTGAAATTCCCACACCTGTGGTGCGTGTGTGACGGCGGCAGACGGCACTGTAGACCAACACTGTGCACCCCGAGACCTCTGTGGCCCACTGAGGGTTCTGCGGAGCCCCCTCCCCGCACAGCCCCAAGCTGCTGGCGCACACACTGACCTCCTCTGGGCCCCTGGGCGAAGGCCTCGATCTAACATAATGGCCTCCTCCCTACGTTGGCAACAGCTTCCCAGATAGAGAACACTGTTCCAATAGAGAAACTGAGGCATGGCTCGGTGAAGGGCCAGAGGTGGATTGGGAATCTGCACCCAGGCAGGTGTGACCCAGGGGCAGGAAGAGGTACCGGGAGAGAGACATTCCCGCCTGGTCAACACAGAAGCTTGAGTGAGAGCCCCTGGTGGGGTGGGGTGGCCCCAAGGAGCCCTGACCACCCGGCAGCCCAGAAGGGATGGCATCGCTGGGTGCTGATGAGGTCTCCAAGCTGGCGGGCCCTGAAACAGCACTGTCCTCCCCTGGGGGGTGGGCACAGCTTTCTCCCCCACTCCCTGCCCTAAGGCCTCCTGGCTACAGTGGGGACAGGGAGCAAATCGCTGTGCAGCTGGAGGGCCGTGTCCTCAGCAGACTTGAGGACGGTCCACTGCAATAAAGAAATCAGTGTGCAAACTGGTGCAGACAGGCAGGTGGCCTCCGGCCACTTGCACATGGAGGGCGGGTCACTGCTGACTGTGTACGCACGCACGGAGAGCCCCGAGGGCACCAGAGCGAGGCTCTGCACGTCAGCCGACAGAGCAACAGGACGGGGAAAACACAGATGATGCGACATTTAAGAGTTCCGTTGCGAAATCATTTTAGACTCAGAAAATCTGGGTAAGTGGTTCAGAAGGTTTTCCGTGCTCTTTCCGCCGAGCTTTTCCCAGCGGTCATGTCTTAGGTAACTCGAGAGCAGTTACTAAAACCGGGACATCCACCCTGAGGCAGACGTGCCCGGTAACCTGCAGACCTGATCCAAATTCTGCCAATCACCTCACCAATGCCTTTCCGGGGGGCCGGGGGGTCAGCGGGGTCCATCCAGATGCTGCACACCGGTTACCCGCCGCCTCCGTGGTTCCTGCCGCGGCTCGGCTTCCGTCCTTCCTGACCTTGGAGCGCCCTGGCCCACTACTTCATAGCGTCTCTCTCCGTTGGGGACTGTCTGAATTCTGCCCATGGCCGGATCCAGGTTACGCCTGTGGGGCAAGAGCGTTCGAGGTCCCCCGAGGACATGCGTGACGCAGGCGTCGCTCTGTCCTCATCCTCGGAGCGTTTACTCCGAGCGCACTCTAGGCCCCGCGCGCCAGCTTCCTCCGCGATCAGGCTGACTTTCTCCCCTTGTGAACAGTTCCCATTCTTCTGGGAAAGACTCGCAGGCAGCCCAAATAGCCTACGTTTCGCTGTATTTCCACCACGAATGTCGCATTCTTTGCTTACCTGCAAAAATTATGTCTGTGGTATTTGCCACAGACATAATTTTTTCTTTTCCCCCCATTTCTCCTGCGTTTGTAAGGAAGAGTGGTTCCTCCTTAGGTCTCTGTTCACTTGTTTCTTCTGGATCAGGTAAACGTACGGCGGTTTATCGGCTGCTGCGGGTTACTCCGTGGGTTACAAACCACTGTGACGATGTCTTCCGTTTGCCCGATTTTGTTCTTTGAAGGGCAGCCCATTGCCACGGCTTTTGAGAATGCGTCACTTTCCACATGGGGAGATGTTCCAGTCCCCCCCGCCCGCCCCATACACTCTCCCTGCCCCGGGCTTGGGGGCAGCCAGGTCGGCTCAGAGCCCATCCCGGAGCGGTGGTGAGAGGCCAGGGTCGGGGCTGCATGTGTTTGCTGCCGTGGTGTTGTTTCCGGCCCTCTGGGGGCACAGAGCCGGGAAAGGCGTGTGTGGGCCCAGATCTGTGTTTCGACAGCTCCCTGCTCAGGGGTTGGGCACCATGAACTCGGGCCGATCCACAGACCTGTAGCTCCTCCCTCTGACCTGCGAGAAAGCTCACTCTCACACAGCGTGCCACCCATCGGCTCATCGAGGACACACGGAAGCAACCGAGGAATTCTCGGCAATGACCACCCCGTTAGAACAGAGGCAGTAACTCGCAGACCAGGCGAGTACAGACTTCCATTTTCAGCCCTACAACACACGGTCAGATGCTTGTTTCCAAAGTTCCTTTTTGGTTCTTTTCGTCCCACCTCTGCTGTGGGTGTTATTTACCTGCTCTAGTCCCTTTTGGGTCCCTTTTCATCAAGGTTGATCTTACTTCCGTATTTCAGAGAATACAAAACACGGCCATGATTCTCATACAAAAAATCATGTACCCCAGAGCACCGTCTCCCCCGGTTCCTGGACCACGTGCCCGGCCCCCTTTGTCCACCTGCCGCCTCACCTCCTCTAGTGACCAGCTCATCCTTTCCTGGTGTATCCTTCCCACGCTTCCTTGAGCATAAACAAGCCTGTCCACGTGCGTGCGCCTTTCTTTGCAGATCACTCTGTTTACCATTTTGTGTCGTGTGTCTTAGATGCTTTTGAGCCACTTTGCTGAGGTTGATGGCGTGTATTTTCCTCTAACCTTGTGTCCGTGTGTGCTTCTCTTTCTCGACCTAATGCCGCGGATCGTAAGTCACCTGCTGGGCTTACAGAAGTCTTCCTCGGAGGAGTGTGTACGGCTGCTTAGTTCGGCACACGCCATGCCCTGCGGCCGCACCGTGGTTTCTCCACCGCCGTCTCGCATGTGGGTCTTCAGCTCTCCCCCCACACTCGGCAAACGGCGCTGTAAGCCGCGACTCTCGCATACGTGTCTCCATATGCAGGATGTGTGTCTTCAGGGTGGAAATCCACCGGTGGCTTGCTGAGGGGAAGAGGAGTGAGTATGTCGTCACTTTTGAACGCCCTGATAGCCCGCAGGAGGTTGTGCCCCTTGGGCTCCCACCAGCGGCGTGTGCGAGGGCCTCCCTCCCGCAGCCCTGACGACAGAGCGAGCATCCTCCTCGTTCAGCTCTTGACAACCCGGTAGGTGAGAAACCGCATCTCAGAGTTGTTCTCGCTCACGTTTCTGTAGGTACACGTGAGCTGGAGCATGTTCTCATGGCGACGGGTCGCTTTGGCACATTTTTGTGAATTATCTGTCGACCTCTTTCTCTTGTTTTTCTATACCTGAATTTTTAGGAATTCTTTATACATTACGGATGTTAATCTTTTGTCTGTGATATATGCTGCTAATATTTTCTTCCAGTTAGTCAAGTGTCTACTGATGTTGCCTGAAAATTTAGAAACGCAGGCCCGGGGGGGCTCCGTCCTTCCCGCAGGCAAGGCTGACAGAGCCCGGGTTCTGGCATCGACACGGCTGAGACCCTTGGGAGAAGCAAATACAGAAGTGCTGAGAGGTGCCCGCAGGCCACACGTGGTGCTCCCAGCCACAGGCTCTGCCGGAGGTGAGCCCACCGTTCCCACGCAGAACACGTACCATGGCTGAGAGTAAAAGCAGCCAGCAACAGAAGGACCCAGAAGGGATAATACGTGTGCTTCCAGACATCCGCTTCTAGTTGGGAAGAAAGCTGCCAAGAGCATCGTTCCCGCTCTAACAATGAAAGAAAGACAAAGAACAAAGCCACGGCTTCTCTGGAGCCCCACACAGAGCTGAAGTCCCAAGGCCATGGGGGTGCTGCCTATGGAGGGACAGCTTTGACAGAGCTCGGGGGTACCGTGCAAGGGGGTAGGAAGAAACCAGTTAAGGTTTTGCTGATCCTTAAAGCGTGGACTGCACATCAGCGTGGGTGGGATCTTACCCTGTCCCCCAGCTCCTTTCCACAGGCCTCTCCTGGGAGCAGGGGCAGGGCAGGAGACCCGAGAATAAGATGACTGGGTAGCACGGAGGCTGTGCCAGATGGCCGTCCACCTCCCAGATTCTTCTACCCTAGCCGCTGGGGGAAGGTTGCAAGGCTCTGAACCCCGTCTCAGACTCACACCCTCAGGACTCAAGGAAAAAGCCACCACTGTTGGAGGGGCCGGAGAATTAAAACTCTCTGCCTCCCAGAAATGAACTAGAGCCCATCCGGGGCCCCGGACTGCACACGATACTGTAGACGTGAGGGCTTAAACAGAAGAGCGTGTCTGCAGCTTCTTCCAGGCCTCCGCAGGACGCAGCTTGGTCCTTTATCATGTGGTCTGAGGTTTGGCCACCCGTTTCTCGTAGACGGGCTCTGTCAGTCTGGGAAGTTCTTCACTGTTCTTATTCTACTGAGGGTTTTTATTGTGAATTCTGTCAAAGGCTTTTTCTGTATGTATTGAAATGATTGGACAGTTCCCTTTCTTTATTATGTGAAAATGATGGATTACAATGGTTTTTGGCTGCTGAACCAACGTTGCATTCCTGGGATAAGGCCCATTGAGTCATGATGCATTAACTCCCTTAGTTTTGTTTGTTTTATAGTTTTTATTTTGTTCTACCTGCAAAGATTTGCTCCACATTTTCCACCAGTTCCAGTATTGCTAAGGATCTAGCATCTGTATTCCTAAGAAGTATCGGCCTGTCATTTTTCACATGATATCGCGGTCCGGTTTTGGTGACAGTCTAGCCCCACACAATGAGTTGGCCTGTGACATCTCTTTGTCTCCTCTAAAAGTTTGAGTAAGGTCAGTATTATTTCTTCCTCAACAGAATTCACCACCAAAACCACCTAGACCTGAAGCTTCATAGATTGGAAAAGTTTCTGATCAATTACAATTTTTTCAATACCTATATATTACCACTAGGATGTTTTCCTTTAGGTATTTCTTCTGCCACAGTCTTTCTCTTATTTTTCCAGGACGCCAATTACACATACATTATACCTTTTGATATCGTCCCACGGGTCTCTGAGATTCCGCTCGCGTGCTCCGTATTTTCCTCTCCAGGTTCATTCCCATGATTTCTGCTGCTCGGTCCTGAGTTCCTGGAGCCTCCGTCTGCTGTGGACCTGTCAGTAAAATTTTTGTCTCTGACATCTGTTTCTTAGCTCCGTGATTCCCTTTCAGTTCTGTAGCGCAGCCATTACCCCGCCGCGCTCAGAGAACCCCTTCATGTTCTTCTTCACCTCATGGGGCGTGTGTGTAACAGCTGCTCTAAAGTCTTTGCTGGATCATTCTGCGTCTGTGTCATCTTGAGGCTGGTAGTGCCAATCACATCCCCCCCGCCAAAATTCGGTGCAAACACCCTGGTTCTAAGTTGAGGCATTGTGTGTTGAATCCTGGGCATGGTGAGTGTTACGTCGTTTCCCTCCGGAGAATGTCGGTGTTCTGGCTGCAGCACGCCATGCCGTCTCGTTGCCTTTATCCGGCATCCTTGACCTCGCCAGTTGTGAGTGGTTTGAACCTGTTGCTTCTCGGAGAGTCTGCTCTTGTAGTTAGAATGTCCTGTGTGTGCAGCAGCTCCAGGGTTGGACTGAGGCTGGTGCGGTTCCACACACGGAACTAGGAAGTCCATTTCTTCAGGGTTCTCCCTTCCAGAGTTCCCTGGTTACACACAGGCTTTCAGGGGCTCCTTTTCCCGGGGCCAGAAAGATGGAGTTTCTACTCGAGTCTTGGGGCCCGTGTCATAGCCTCACAGCACAATAAGGCCGACCATCGGAGCAAAGCCAGGAAGGAAACGACGACGCGCGAGCTCCGTCCCCGCACGGCCGACAGCTCCACACCTGCTCATGTTGCTCTCTTTCCAGCAGTTTTAGCTGCTTCCTTCCTGCCTTCTGAGTAGAGGTTTGAGTCGGGACGGGTGGCAGGGCAGACTCAGCTCTGAAGAGGACCCTGCAATTCCCACTTAGGGTTCTTCAAAAAGTTCTGTGAAATGCCAACCTTCTACCCGCAGGAGAATGCTAGCAAGAACGCGGACCGAACTAAGACAAAGTGATTTCTCCTCCCTCGATGACCTTCCACCTGGCAGTGGCTGCTGCCCTCCTCCTCCTCCGTCCTCATGCCCGAGCCATCGGCTTGATTCGGGAAAGCCACCTGGGGGTGTGGGTCAGCCCCCATCCTGGTCGGGAGAGCAGAGGTGGAACGGGTGGAGGCAGCCGGTCTCCCGGGGGTGGCCTGTTCAGGCTCTGGCTAGACTCAGGCGTGTGCCCACCTCCCCAAATCCATCATCAGCTCTGGGCTACCATCAACAATGGCCTTAACGTCCATTTCCATGTGCGTGTGCCGTCCGTGCCTTAAGACCCACGTTTATCATTGTTCCAAGTAAGGACATCATTTGTAGGGCTAGATACTTCCAGCCCCGGGATTAAGGGACACATAGAGCAGTTTTGAGTCTGGTCATCCGGTCAGTGGTGTGTCCCACTTCCTGGGCCACGGATGACTGCCATTGGCCCCCTAAATTTCCAGAGGGCCATTCTGCTGGTGGTTATTAGTGTTTGAGCAGAGAAAGCTTAACAAGGAAAATCTCTCAAAGAAATGCATCTCTAATGGTGGAACTCGAGCCATTTGGGCATACGGCTGGGACAGGCTTGGGCTTGGGTAGGGGCTGCTGTCTCTGGTCTTCCGGCCACAATTGGTAGGTCACTTGCCAATCGCAGACACCCCACCTCCCAGGAAAGGAACCAAACTCGGGGCTCTTCCAGTGTGCCTTCCCACACATCCAGAGTCCATCCTATGGCCCAGGAGCAGAGCAAAGACCATCGACCAGCGAGGGACCGACAGTGCCCTCAGGCCGTGCAGCGCTCCTGCTCTGGGTCCACTCGGTACAGACATCACAATTCAGTCGATATTCTCTCCCATCTTGTAGGAAAGTTCCTTAAGATTTGGGCAGCCAGTGGGACAGAGGCAATGAAGGACAGGGAGGCACGGTGGCACCAGGACCCTGGGCAGGGAAGGCTGAAGGGCAGCGTGATGGTGGGTGGGTGAGGGAAGCCCCACCACCCCCTCCTTGGAAGCCAGGAGAAAGGGCTCCTCTGAAAGCTGCCCCCCAATCACAGCAGCAGCACTGGGATAGACCACCTCCAGAAGACCGCTGTGCTCGCTCTGCCCGGGGGTGTCACTGGGACGCACGAAGTTGGAAAGGGGCCAGGAAAGGGGCACCTACCATGGGGTGGGGAGGTGGGGCCTAGAGCAGCCCGGGTTCTGCCCAGCGGGAGCAGGTTGAAGGTCCTGTCCAGAAAGGTCGGGGTGTGCCTTATAAACCCCACAGTGGGACACGTGGCAGGTGGCCTCCATTGGGCTTAGACCTAGGCCCTGCCCCATAGGGCTGGGCCATCCAGGAGCACCGGCTATAGCGTCCTATCAGAACACCTCCCTGAGGACTCATGGATTAGGCTGGGCCATTAGGACGGTGCAGGTCAAAAATGGTCCGACACCGGTCCCTGGGACACTTTTGGGGGCCCCTGGGGCTCAGCGCAGCTGGGCGCCCCTCAGGCTTCCCTCCTCTCCGTGCTCGGCCCTCAACCCAGGCTCCGCCGCTGGGAGCAAGGGCGCTTCCCACTCCTGTTGCCACAGGTGGGGGCTTCCCCACCGGAGGGGCTCCCTGAGCGCCAGCCTCGGCCCCAGACAGACACACGGACAGGCTCGCAGAGGGCTGGTCTTAGTGCCTTTGTTCCACACGCCGAGCGACCCACACGTCTTAGAGTCCTTGTCCGTGGGGTACACTGAGCTCCACCACTGACCTCCCCAAAGACGTAAACGTATAGTCGACGTTACATCGTCCTCCGAGCCGTGCCTCGGGACTGTGAGAGAGAGAGGGTGTAGAGTAGGCTCCAAGGAGTGAATCTCTAACGTGAAACTCTGGCCACCAGAGCAGGCACCTCTCGGAAACTCACTGGCTCTCCTTCCTGGGCCGGAAGGGTTCTCTCGGGCTGCTGAGCGGCAGGATGGAACTGACCGCGACGCTTCTCCATGCCCCCATGGCTGACCTTCTCTAGCACAGTCTTACATTAGGCTTCTTAACACCAGCTGTCCCACTGCGACGGGGCTGCCTGGCGAGGGGGCAGGAGGGAGAGGGAGAGAGGCGTGCGTGCAGCCCTGTGGTACCCTTGTTGACCAGCCAAGTGTGTGTGGACAAAGGAAACCCCACTGACGCGCCCGGCACCTTTCCGAACGGACGGGGAGGAAGGAAAGCTTCGTGGTGGGCCACAGGGCCGCGGGGACCGGGGAGCCAGTGCAGGGGAGAGGCCAAGAGCCTCGGCGGAACACCAGACAGCCTGGTTGAAGGGACAAACCCGAGTTTGGAATTAGACCACATCTTGTGTGTCAGATCTTGATCATTGTGCTTAATTTTTCCCACAGAAGAGGAGAAAGAAACAATATTTCAGATTAAAAGCCTAGCAGCTCTGGAAAAAATCATTGACAACCTTCGAAGAACTTTAGGTAAACGGAACGTGGGACCGTCTTGGTGACAGATAAGTGTGGAGGACTCCTTCTCCTGCTGGGACGTCCCCCGCTGTGAAGAGAAGTAAACCGTCTGCTCCAGGGAACCGCTCTCTGGAGGGGCAGGTGACTTGGTCCCTGGGCAGACCGGCAGGGAGCTCCCGATGGGTTTCCTGTGTTGTCACTGCAGGGCTCCTGGCCCCCCGAGTCCAAATCCGAGGAGTCAAGGGCCACATCCTGGACGTGTGGGGCTGCCGACCTATACCCCATGGCCAGGCCTGGGAAGGTCCCCAAATCTCACTGCAGGTGGCGTCCGTCTGGGTATCCCCGACCCCTTCCCTTTCAGACAACTTTCTAGCTGCTGGAGTTGGCCCACGAATTTCCCCTAGTGGCTTCTCCCAGGCCCCATGCTTCTCCCTGGAACTTTCCAGAACACCTCTGAGCCTCTTCTCCAGGCCAGTCCCCTCCTGTCTTCCCAGCCTCTCGCTGGTAGACTCTGTAGTCACGCAGATGGTTCGAATCAACTCCTCCAGCCTTCTAACCACCGCACACCCATGATGTACCCCAAGACTGGCTGGACTGGGGATGCACCACACCCTAATTTTGAGCTAGTGTGGTTTGTAAATGTGGCTGCTAAGCCACACGCATCGGCTCCTCGTAGATCCAAGCACAGGACCAAACGTTTAAGCCTGGCCAGCTTCGTGCACCTTCCCCTAGTATTTGCTGAGCACCAGCCCAGGGCCGGGCACTGCTGGGGGGCTCCAGACTGCACAATGCAGACATGCGCAGCCCCGCCCTCGCGGAGCCCACATCAGGGACGGTTAGATGGCCTCTCCGCTCCAGCCCGTTGGGACACTGCTGGGTCTCCCCGCTTTCGTCGGCTCCTCCTCCAAGCCCCCAATCATGGTCGCTGTGGCCAGCCTGCCCTCTCGCCCTCCGTGTAGATGCCAGCCAGGACGGGGTCCCAGACGCATCCCTAGAGACCTCCTGGTTGTGCGAGTGGTCACCAACCACCGCAGGAGCCACCCTGACGCTGCGGGGCCAGAGCCAGCCCTGGGGCCTCGAGACCCCAGGCCCCCAGTCTGCACCTCCCCGCAGCAGGCCCCCCAGTGCAATCAGAGGCAGAAAGGGAGGTTAGCGGTTGCTCCACTCACGGCAGAGTCACCCACTGGGCCTGACGCCCAGCCAGTTTCTGCCGCCGGGACAGATTTCATGAGAGACTTTGCCGAACTCGCAGTTCCCCGGGCCTGGAGAGTTCTGCCGTGAGAACATGAAGTCTCCGAGGCCTCAGATGGCTCAGGCAGGGCCCTTCCACCTGACGACGCCCCTGCAGGCCGGCCCCGTGCCTGGACGTCCGGGGGATGGGCAGCGGACGCTCCTCGAGGGCCGGGGCTGCTCCCAGCAGTGCGCGGACAGGAGGGACCAAGGTCCTTGGCCTCTGGGACCTGATATCACAGGCGTGGGTCCACAGCGGGCTGTCCCCGAGGGGAGGAGGGCCCGGCCCCGCCCTGCCCAGCGGCAGAGCTCGGAGGAGCCCCCACTGGCTTTGGGGGCAGAAGGCAGTGGCAGTGAGGCATTAAAGGGGGCAGTCTGGCCCCCCACCTTGTCCTCTCTCTGCGCTGCTCCCCCGTCGGGGTCACGGCCTCATGCTCCCCAAGATCCTGCCGATTCTCTCCCCCACCTGGCTCACTGCCAGCCTCACCCGAACCCACACCTTCCTGCTCCCTCTGGCCGCGTTAGCCCTGACCTCTCCAGCTCCATCTTGTCCCCTACCATCTTCTGTGTGTCTGTAGGGTGCTGGCCATCCCGCAAGCTCATCCTCCCCACCCCCCACCCAGACTCTCTCTACTTGTGGCTCCTTTGGGAAACTGAAGGGCTGCCACTTGGTGAGCTCTCATCCAGGCACAGCCCCAGAGGCCCAGGCTCACTCCAGGGGGCTGGGCGGCAGCCTGACCTGCATTCAGACCCCCGCCGGACTCCCAGCGAGCTGTGTCATCCTGGGGTAACCTTGGGCAGGAGAGAGCACATCCCAAGCCTCAGGGCCTCATCCTTAAAGTAGGATCCTGAGAGCACCTGCCTCCAGGGCTGCCAGGGGCTGGATGAGGTTCCCACACAAACCCACCCACCTGGACCTGTGGGAGGGCCACACCTAGGACGCCCCGGGAGGGATGTTTGTCGTGGGCCAGGGACCACAAGGTGGGGATTCTAGTGCGGTGTCCGCCTGCCCCTCTCAGTCTTGAAGCCCAGGGCTTGGCCCAGTACACACTGATGGGAACAAAGACAGGTGGGTGTGAAACCAGCTTCCTAGGAACACCTAGGATTTCTCAAGAAGATCTGCTCTTTCCAAACAGGCAAAACTCTCAAGCAAAAAATAAAGAAGCACAAATATTTGTTCGGAAAAACCAAACAGCTCCAGCGGAAGTAGGGCCTGAACTGAGAAGCCACGACTGCCTCAGGGGACAGCCACTCATCCTCACCAGTAGGAAGAAAAGTAAAATGTGATCACTATTTGGTATAAAGAAGAATCAACTTATTCAAGGAGTGCCAAATAAAATGAACATATTTAGATACTAAATTAGAGGCAATGTGGTTTTTTCCCTTAACAACAAAAATAAAAATCTATTTGAGCTTGAAAAATAAGAGATTGTCCAACAGAATGAACTTTGAAGAAACGTGACCTCAGAACCTGCGTACCGTCGGGATTTCTGGGAAAGACCAAGGTCCCAGTTGGAAGGTCATCCAGCATGAGGAATCCCTTTCAGTAGGGAGGATCAGCTCTTTGGTCTAGGCTGGCCTTCGACGCATCAGACATGGCCCACCCACACCAGGGAGGGCAATCTGCTTTATTCAGTCTACTCATTTAAGCGTTAATCTTGTCCAAAAATAAGAAACACCCAGAATAATATTTGACTGAGTCTCTAGGCACCTCACATGTTTGGCCACACAAATTGTGTGACCAAACAGGTATGTTTTTGATCTAAGTGACAGTGAGTCAACATGCTGGGTCCCTGGCAGACGGCCGAGCCTCCCTTCCCTAGAGATGTTTGTACAGTGAGGTACACACTTTGTGTTTCTGGCTAACGCACAGAAAGCCAGGGCCGACATCCCAACCCGGCAAGCCAGGCTGTTCACAGCCAGCGTCCCGCCTCGACGGTGATAAATATTTAGAATACCACCCCTGACGGAAATCAAGATCTCTACAGAGAAAAAAGCTTTCCAAGCGGCAGGAAATGACCCAATGTCAAGTCGTTTCAATGCGCTGAAACTGCGCCTTCTCTGAACGGAGGAGGTACAGCTCAGAGGGAAAGGAGCGCTTCAGGAGGCGGCCCAGCCTGCACACAAGGGACTGGAGCTCCCAGCGTGTGGTGGGAGCGGACCGGACCTGTCAGCAGCCGTCCGTCTCCTCCAAGCAGTCTCTGTCCAAATGGGCTCTGGCTCGGCCCAGGCCTACCCCGCCTGGCAGCCTGCGGGCCGCGGCTGGAAAGCACTGGCCAGGTTACAGGTCAGGTGCCCCGTTGCTCCAGAAGGGCAGGTTGGCAGACGGGCGTGAATCTTGTCTTCGAGACAGCTCTGCTTGCTTCGTCTGGTCTTAACTGTGGACTGGATTCTTCCTAAAACACCGTTTCTTAAAGGCAGCGTGGCTGGGACGAAACGAGACCATTTTGTTAGCTGCTGGCCGTCCGCTCCTCAGATGAGAGACAGAACTCGGATCTGTTCTGTCCCTGACGCCAGGACAGCCGTAACGCGGAGGCCAGAGGATGGGAATCAGGGTGCGTGCCGGGCAGGCTCTCCGAGAGCTTCCGTCCTACCCCATGAGCCTGGGGACCTGAGGCAGGCAAGAGACGTGACCCCCGGGTCGCCCAGCCGGTGGCAGGTGGCAGAGCAGGACGCTGCTGCCCCTGACTGCCACGCCCTTCCCGCTCCCGCACCGTCCCCCGCCGCGGCAGCAGCACAAGGCTCTCCCAGGGTGGCCGCTGTTGGGCTCGACTCCCGCCTGACTCATCGGCTCGGGCGGCCGTAGCATCTGGCCCCTCGGGGCGGCTCAAGCAGCAGAAATGCGGTGTCTCACTGCTCCGGAGTCTGAAAGTCCAGGCTCAAGGGCAGGGTGGTCTCTGCGGAGGCCTGTCCCCTGCGTGGGGGCGGCTGCCGCCTCCCTTGTCCTCACCTGACCTTTCCTCTGCGTCTGCGTCCCCGTCTCCTCTCCTGAAAAGACACCTGTCGGGTGTCACCCAACAACCTCATTTTAACTTAATCACGCCCTTCAGACTCTACAAATAGTCATGTTCGGAGGGACTGGGTCAGTGCCTCAACAGCTGGACTTTGAGGGGAGACAGTTCGGACCAACATGCCTCCCAAGTGTTCTCAGAGCTTTCTGTGACGTGTACGTTGTTCTCACGCATGTAATGCCGGTGCAAGCCCTCGGCGCAGTGCCTGGGAGGGGAACGTCCCCTCCCCGGGTCTCCACTCAGAGGTGTCGGGGGTTTCCTCCTCACATGGTCACGTGGCCCCCGGTGGGGTGGGCTCAGTCCTCCGGAAGGCCTTCCGCCCCACACAACTTCCACCGATTGCAAGACTGGTGGGCCCAGCTTACACAGCAGGACACGACAGGACACGACGTGCCCCCGGACACGACAACAGGTTGAAAAATTCCTTTCTTTGCTTTGCCGGAGGTCGAATAGATAGTCTTGAAATTCACCTTTAAACTTCATAACATCTCTGCTTACAGCCATTTTCAAAAGCTGGAAGTGTGCTGATTTAATGCTGTGACCCCACAAAAATGTTTCAAGTATCCACTGCCGCAGACTCAACGTGCGGGTCCCTGGCTGACAGCGGCGTTTCTGTTCGCAGAGACGTGCTGTACGGCAACAGAGATAGGCTCGACCCCTTACAGCTGGGTAAGATGGCAAATTCTGTGTCATCATTTTTTAACCAGAATAAAGATAACAGAATTCCTTTAAACATAGGTCTACAGCTACATCGTGAAAATGTGAAGAGAATCCAGAAGAGAAGAGAAATTCCTTGCACTCCTCTACCTGATAAGGAACTTGTGTCCGGCTTATAAAAAGATCTATTACAATTCAAAAATCGAAAGACGACCCAATAAAAAGAGGCAGAGGATTGGAATAGAGTGATCTCCAAGTAAGACGCATGGACAGCAGGTGAGCACCTAGAGAGAGACGCTGAACGCCACGAACCCTCGGAGAAATGCACATCAAAGTCACAAGATGTTGCTTCCCACCGGCGAGGACGGCTGTCGCGGAGACGTGCCGGGTGGTGACGAGCACTGGTGAGCACGTGGAGAGCCTGGAGCCCTCGGACGCGGCAGGTGCAGCGAAAGTGCCTCTGCTGGGAACGAGCCCGGTGGGCCCTCCAGCAGCACAGGGGGCCTTGTGGTGGGAGCCAGCAACCCCGAGGCAGGCTTCCGTCCGCACAAACACCTCTTTGCTTCTATTCACAGCGGCATTACGCTTAACAACCAAAAAAGTAGAAACAACCCCCATGTCTACAGCTGCGAAGCGGGTAAACGGGCGTCCTGCAAGCGTGCGACGAATGTCACCTGGCCAGGAAGGGACGGAGGCACCGGCGCACAGCAGCATGGACAAACATTGTAAACCACAAGGGACAAAGGAGGCTGCAGCGTCCACGATTGCGCTGGCACACGGCGTGTTCACCAGGCCAGTCCTTGCACAGTGAGTCCGTGGTTGCCTGGGGCCAGAACGGGGAGTCCGGGGCACGGATGGGCGGCTGCTAAGCCAGGTGGCATTTCTTTGGGGGAGGGTCACTGAAATGTCCTCAAATCGTTTGTGGGCACAGGTGACATTTGCCCGCACGCTGTGAATATGCTGCATTGTACCTGGAAGCTGGTGAGTCCGTGCTGCGTGACGGATCTCAGGTACGTGGTTTCTTAAAACAAAACCCCACAGCTGATGTCATCGTCATTGTTGAAAGATGGAACGCTGCTCCGGAATTGAAAGCAGCCATCCTGGGTCTTAGGTTTAAAACCACGTGCTCCTGCAGTTGCGCAAACTGAAACATGTCATGGTCATGAGGGTCCCGGGGATGAGCGTCGTGGTTTGGGGAGATGCGGAACAGCTGCCGGGTCGCAGGGAGCTCCTGGCCGTAACCCCGAACTACGGCAAGACCTCGCTGCCTCCTTTCTGCTCCCCGGAAACGCGAGGACTTGCAGTTCCCCGATGGCCGTCTGTCCGAGGGCTCCTTGGAAACGTTAGCGCGGACATAGGCCATCTAGTATCAGGGGCACAGGGACTGAGTGCTGGTCACCAAGATTTCCTCCTGGGATGCGAACATGAAAGGCGTCGGGCAAGCATGTTTCGAAGCCACTGGGATGCCAACAAGAGCGCGTGACTCAGCCCCACTCAGAGCCTCGGAAGGACAGAGCCAGGCGGCCGGACGCTCCGAGTGTGGTGTTGGGTGCAGGACACACGGCCCTCGCCACGGTGCACGGCAGGAGTGGGGCAGCGCACGAACCTACCGGGAAAGTGCAAATCAGCGCCTCCTCGCACGCCACACAGGAGAACCGGCAGAGGTGAGTTAAAGATTTAAACATCCAGGACCCCAGCATCACGGTGCCCAAAAGAAAACAGAAGGGAATTTGGGCCAACCTGGGTCCAGTCAGTAATGCAAACAGAGGGACTCGAACATGGGGAGCGAGGTGTGGTCAGGGCGGAGAGGGAGTGGGAAGGGGCTGCAGAGCCGAGGGACGCGCCCAGGGACAAACTCAGAGGGGCCTGTCCCTGAGACCAGGGTCCAGGCTCGGCGGGGGAGACGCCCAGCCAGAGATGCCCCAGATGCAAGGCAGCAGGGAACAGCCCCTGGAAAGATGGTCCCGGCTGGGGCTGTGAGGGGCCACAAAGCCACGAAGCCCCCTGCCTGTCCCCAGCACGCCCCACCCCCACCACAGACCCCAAGGAGGGAGGGAGAAGAAGCAATGACGGCACTCCCAGACCGGGAGCGGAGTGTCCTCCCGCCACACCCTCCAGCGTCCCCAGCACTGAAGCTCCAGGCCCATCCACAGTGACGAGAAACGTCAGAAGGCCCCATCCCTCATGGCAGCGCGCGCCAGAGCAGAAGCCCAGACGCGGTAAACCGACCGCGAGCACAGAAGTAATTTTATAACCTCAGCGGACTTCTCCCGGCATGGCTCCAAGGACGGGCACTGTGAAGAGAAATACGACGTCACGCTCACGTCCGTAAAACAGACAAGTGTGGCAAAGCGCAGGGAGGCACGGACACACCGAGGACAGCCTGCAAGGGGACGGAGCCAGCGCGGCCAACTGTCCGCTGCGGCCAGTCAGCAACGCCTGCCCAGATGCTCTGGGCGCACCAACCGGAGAGGTCGGCAGGAAAGCACGGTGTCCGGGGCCTGAAACACACAGGCTCTCGGGGCCGGTCTCGCCAGTGATCCCAGAACTGCAGGGTGACGAGGTCACCCAGCAGTGCTTGGCACAGACTCCCTGAATGAGTCGTTTCTGCACACCAGGTTTCCCAAGTTCATGTAACTGATGGACACCTGGTGTTGGCCACAGTGGGAGGAAGGGGGTAGTGTCCAAGCATCACTGCTGGGAGTGAGAATCAGCCCAAAGTCTCTGGCTGGTCACTTGCAAATGCACATAAAGCCATTAAACTGTGCCAAAAACTGACCCAGAGAGTCCATCTCAGGAAACTGGGCAAGCGTGCCCAAAGCTGTATATAAATATGCTCACTGCAATATTGCTTCTGACTTCGAGAAAAAGACACAGTTTTCTATAGAGGATGAGAAGATTGGTCATGCCTCAGGCGCACACTGACACACCACGCAGCTCACCGAAAGGGCAGTGGAGACGCCCACTGCCTGCACGGAAGCTGCACAAAACTTGCCAAGGGTTCCCGTGTGTCCTCGTGTGTCCCGTAGGCAACGTGTTTCCACTTTACCTGAAACGTCAGGAGGAGATTAGCCTGTAACAATCCTGAGATCTGTGTGTGTGTGAACCTACAACTTACGTGACCGTCCCTGCAACTTCTGTCTTGCTTTCTACACTACGGATTTCTGTGGGGTCCCGACTTCATTATAAGATCCATTACTTTTAACCCCCACCTCTGCCAAAAAAAAAAAAAAAGCTCATTTAAAAAATGCAATACTTGGGTGCCTGGGTGGCTCAGTGGGTTAAAGCCTCTGCCTTCGGCTCAGGTCATGATCTCAGGGTCCTGGGATCGAGCCCCGCATCGGGCTCTCTGCTCAGTAGGGAGCCTGCTTCCCCCTCTCTCTCTGCCTACTTGTGATCTCTGTCAAATAAGTAAATAAAATCTTTTTAAAAAAAAAAATTTTCCACAAGCCACATGAAAAAAAAAGTTTAAAAAAGTGAGATTAATTTGAATAATAGATTTTATTTAACCTAATGTATCTAAAATATTACAAATTGAATATGCACTCCATATTAAAAATCATTCTTGAGATATTCCACATTATTTTACTGTCACTAAGCCTTGGCAATTCTGGACAGCATGTCTCGATCGGAGCCCTGAATTTCCCTTGGGAGTATTTGACCAGCATTTATATTTCACAACAGTTACAGCCCAAAGAGCAGCTACCCATACCCACGTGGTTTTTGAGTTGCTTAGACACGCTTAAATTTTTGACAATAATTGAGTCAAGTGTAAGTTTTTAAATCCAAACCTAAATAAGTTAAAATTAAATAAAGTGTGGAATTCAGTTCCGCAGTTTTGCCAAGCACATTCCCACCCGTGCCAGCTGGGTTTTCTTTAACCGCTGCTGGAGAGGTACTGGCAGGTTCTGAGCCGGGGTGTCAGTGCACTGACGTCTTTGGAGCGTCCTCTGGCCTCGGGCGGGGCAAGCCGAGAGGCGGTCACACTGGTTTAAGCAGGAGAGTGTGGCCTGGGTGGCAGGGGCAGAAAGCTGTGTGTGCACTAAAGACATATTTATGGTAGCGCCACTGGGATCTGCCTGTGGGAGCGAGCTGCCCCTGGGTGCTGGACTTGAGCCCCGGGTAGATACTTCTGGGTCCTTCACAGATATGGGGAGCAGGCAGGGGCAGCAAGTGAGCAGGTGTGGGGGTGACTTGGGAATTTTATTTGGGGTAAATGAAGATGCCTAGTAGAGATCCTAACAGAGGTGGGGACTAAGCGTCTGGGTTTACGAGTCTGAGCTGCAGGAGAGGTCAGGGCCAGAGACATGAATTTAGGAATCATCAGCACATAAATAGTATTTGGAGGCATGGCAGCTGTCGTGGTTGCCTGGGAAGAAAGCACAAGAGAGCAGAGGGTCTAGGACCCAGGCCTGGGGCCCTCAAGCATTCGGAGGTCGCACAGGAGAGGGCAGAGCTGCAGAAGCCAGAACACTGTGCTCCCAGGAGGAGCCAGCAGCCGGCGGTGGCACACCCCAGCATGCACGACTAGCAGAGACTGTGGGTTGGCAAACACAGAGGCTGCGGAGAGTCGGGGAGGAGCTGCTCCACGGGAGTGCCGGTGACTGACGCCCAGCTGGAGTGCGAGGCGACAAGCACAGCTGCCACTTGAACCTGGAACAACCAGCTGCGCTGACACGCAGGGTCTCGTACAGCACACCCTGTAAATGTATTTCCTCTTCCTTAGGATTTTCTTAGTCACATTTTCTTTTCTGCGGCTTGCTTTATTGTAAGAATAAAGCATATGGCACATATGGCCTACAAAATCCCTGCTAATCCTCTGTTCGTGTCACTGGTTAAGCTTCTGATCAACAGCAGGCTGTTGGTAGTTACGTTTGGGGGGAGTCAACATGACATGTGAATTTTCGATTGCAGTGTCGGCGTCCCAGACCCCTGCGTTGTTCAAGGGTCAATTGTATACAAATTCTTTGATGTTAGGCCATGAAGGAAACAAAGATGCATGGTAGCTGGAAAGATACGTAAAGGAAAGAGAGTTTCTCAAACTTTTTTCCCCATGAGCAGGATTAGTCCATGCAGTAGGAAAGGAGAAATCACTGGTTACTGAGGCTCCTGCCTATTGGATATTCATATCTCCTTCCAGTGAATTGCCTGTTCATATGTTCGCCCATTTCTTATTGCTGTTTATCTCTTTCTTGTTGATGTGTAGAAGTTCTTCGTATATGCTGAGTATGAATCTTTTATTTGCCAATTGACTTACAGACTATGTCCTTTGGTCTGTGGTTGATCTTTCACTTTCCTTCTGGAGCTTTTTGTCCAAATGAAGTTATAATTGTAATATCCAATCTGTCTGTTGTTTTTTTTTTTTTCTTCTGCGGTGGCCTTCATGTGTCTCCTTCAGAATCCTTCACTGCTCTGAGGTCATAAAGTTGGTCTATGTTTCCTTCCAAATCTGTTTCAGTCTTGTTTTCACATTTATGTCTAATCCACGCAGAGCAGATCTGTCAGTGTGGTAGGAGCCAGATTGCTGATTTATCCTCGTCTTCTTGCCCCGCTCCACGGAGACAGGCGGGGGGTGGAGCAGGCCCATCAGGTGAATGACGAGGACAGCCCTTGATTGCTGCTCCCTGCGCTCGTTCCCCATTATTCCCTGTAGGGTGGCAAGTCCTTGCCCGTCTACCCAAACCTTTGATAAAGGGACAGCCTGCTCTCTGCTGTGCTCTGAGTTAACAGGAAAGGGCCACCCTACATTTGGGATGAAGGGACCAATGGACGGCAGTGTCTCCGGGCCACAGGTCAGTGTTCCATCACACCAGCTGCCCTGTGGCCTGCAGCACGTGGGAGGGGTGATCCTCTGAGGGGCCATGAACCGCAGGGCAGGACCAGTTCCTGGGGATGCGTACAGCAGCCGGCATGCACTCTGAGTGGCTGGTTTCTGACAACACCCCTGGAGGCTTTAACTTTCAAGAGAAACAAAACATCTAACAGCAGTACCTCCCCCAGGAAGAACTGGTGACTGAAATGTTTACAAATTGCTGGTTGGGGGGCAGGGGTGTGGTAAATAATAAAGATACTTTGGAGAACAATTAGTAAGCTATATCTAACACCCCCACTCTCCTCTGACCATGACAATGACCCTCTTGCCAAGCCTGGGGAATGTCTTCCTTTAATGAATGAGTTGCTGAAGCCGGAGACAGGGAAATGCCACCTCCCCCCCAGCTAGGGAGACCCTGATGCCTGTCCAGTCCCTAGAGATAGAGCAAGAGGGAAAGGAGGTCCCCAGAGACATGGACCCCGCGTTAGAAGGGGCTGGGATCAGGGCACAGGGTTCCAGCAAGAGCAGTCAGAAAAGGCACCCATCTGTCTCCCAGGCAAAGACCACACTGGGACCCAAGGGATGGGAATCTTTTCACTCCCGGATCACCTCCTGGTAAGCCTGTGCGTTCTTTGCTCCCAACCTGGACCTTCCAGAAGACCTCAGTGCCACGGGATTCCCTCACGTGGGGTCTGTCTTGTCTGTTAGTGATGAGCGACAGTAGTTTTATTTTTTTAAAGATTTTATTTATTTATTTATTTATTTGAGACAGAGAGAGGGAGAAGACAGAGGAGAGTGTAAGGGAAAAGCAGGCTCCTCGCTGAGCAGAGAGCCCAGTGTGGACCCTGAGATCCTGAGCCGAAGGCAGAGGCTTAACCCATGGGGCCACCCAGGCGCCCCTCGACAACATAGATTATGTTACCCTGTCAGACTTCCAGATCAGAGAGAGGCTGCCTCTGAAGACAAAGTTCCTTTAATAAACTGGGAAGAGTTTCCTTGGGTTCTGTGAGCTCCTCTAGCAAATTAACCCCAGGAAGAGCTGGTGGGAGCCTCCAAGTCTCGGGGGTCAGTCAGACGCACAGGAGACAGCGGGGCTGGCGCCTGGTGTCTGAAGTGACAGAGCGGGAGGCTTATAGGACCGAGCCCGTGACGCGTGGGGTCTGCAGGTAGATGGTGTCAGGTTCCAGCTAATTGGTGGGACCCCAGCTGGTGTCACAGAGAATTGCCTGAGAGACACTGCCACACATCTGGTGACCCCAAGTGTCAGAAATGAAATGTTCTCTGTGAAGGCAAAGGAGATACACAGGGAGGAAACACAGTGGGAAAGAATTGGGTTTTTTTCTATGAAAAATCCGAGTTTTTAACTTTTTTCACAAGACACAAGTTAGATACAGGATAATCAGTAAGATTCCAGAATCTTGATCCTCTTTATTTTTTAAAAAATATTTTATTTATGTATTGGGGGGGGCACGAGCAGGGGAGGGGCAGAGGGAGAAGCGAAGCAGGCCCCCGCTGAGCAGGGAGTCCAACGTGGCGCTGGATCCCGGGACCCCGGGATCATGACCCGAGCAGAGGCAGACAGTCAACGGCTGAGCCCCCCGGGCGTCCCGTTCGCTCTTTAGGACAGAAGTGCTCGGTCCGCAGCAGGTCCCCTTTCCTGAGAAGGGCTGCCAGCCGCTCTCTTTCAGCCTTCAGGCTGGTGCTCGTCACGAGTTTGTGTGGCAGGCTCGGCGCGGGTCGGGCACTGTCCTCCTGCCCGAGGCACGGTGACAGCGGGCGGTGAGAGACCAGGACAGAGACGGAGATACAGAGGCAGAGACCGAGGTGGGGGTGGGGAGGCACCCGGTGTACTTCATTCAAGACAGCACCCGTTTGCGAGCGAGCTCTTGGCCCTGCCGGGGGCTCCCTTCCAGATCAGACAGAGGCCACCTCTGCCGACAAAGGTCCAGCTCCCTCCTGGAGCCTCCAGAAGCATGTCTGGGCATGTTCCTGCTTGTCAGGAGGTCTGCTGGACGTGCAGAGGCCACCTCAGGGCACCTGCTTCACAATCAAGGTTTCGTGATTAAAAACAAAGTGACGTTCACTTGCCAGGCTTTTTCTTTCATGTAAGGGTGAGAGGAAAGGAAAATGCTAGAAACCCGGGAGCTGCCGCAGAGCAGAGCAGAGGAGAAGGAAGCTCCCGGGGAGGCTTTGGGAAGGAGAAGCTCTAGAGTCCCGGGCTTTCCTGGCAGCGCGGGCTGGGCCCGAGGGGGAGCCTCCCCGGCCCAGCCGGGCCAGTGTCCCAGGGCCGCCCTGACCAAGCCCAGCAAACGGGGCGGAGGCCGCTGGCGTCTTTGCTCTCTGGCGCTGGAGGCCGGTGGGGGCAGGCCTGGGAGGGGGGGCCGGCTTCAGGCTCCCCAGCCTCTGCTGCGGCTGGCCATCCTCAGTGTTGTCTGGGTTCTAAACTGCACCCGCCGGGTCTCTGCCGCCCCCCTCCCGTGGTGTTCTCCACACAAGTGCACCTGCGTCCAGACGTCCCTTCTTTAGAAGGACAGCAGTCCCACTGGGTTAGGGCCTGTGCTGCCCAATCACTGTGACTGCATCTTAGCTAGTTACATGGACAATGACCCCCTTTCCAAATAAGGTCACATTCCGAAGCCCTAGGGAGTGAGGCCTGTAACACATGATGGGGGGCGGGTGTGATTCAGCCGCAAAAGGGGAAGTAAGTGCTGCGGACGGGGTGAGAGAAGCTTCGCGCAGAGACATCCTTGGTTTCAAGGGCTGAGTGGACAGCCGTGGGCCGGCCCTGGCAGGAAGGGTGTCAACGGGCCAAGGGACAGATTCGGGACTTGGTTCCCGGGGAGAGTTTCCAAAGCGCAGTGTGGCACCCCCGTCACGGCAACTGATGAGGGAAGCACTTGAACTCGTGTTATTTTGTGGTGCGTTTGTTCCCAGGCGTAGGGAGAGGTAATTGGCACCATAAACTCGTTGATGTTTTCTTTATGAAGAGAACATGAATAAAGTTGGCAATTTTAAAAAGTGGACCTATTTTAAGAAAATTAATAGCACAGATCCTGTGGGATATGAAAATCTACCTAGATGTGGTGAGAATCACCGTGGGATGGCATCCGAATCATGGTCGTCCGGGAAGCTGCTATGGACCGAATGTCTGTGTCTCCCCGAAATTCATGCCGACAGGATGCTGTCTGGAGGCAGGGCCTTTGGGAGGTGGTCAGGGTCGATGAGGTCATGGGGGTGAAGCCCCGGTGATGGGATTAGTGGTGGCAGGAGAAGAAACCCCAGAGACGTGGCTCCCTCTGCACCAGGTGAGGTCACAGCAAGAAGATGCCTTGTGTGAGCCAGGAGGAGCCTCCCCCGCCAGAACCAGCTGTGCTGGCTCCCTGATGGCAGACTTGCGGTCTTCAGAACTGTGAGAAACTCATTTTTGTTGCTTAAACCCGCCAGTCGGTGCTAGTGGTGACCGAGGCCAGAACAGACCAAGCCCGTGCCCTGTGTCCAGTTTTAAGTAGACTGGCCTTCTCAAAAGATGGGTCTGGCCACGTGGATGAAGGGGTTGGGGGGGGCAGGGGAGAAAGCTGCGTGTTGTCCAGCCTGAGGGCCCCATCGGAGTGGGCTGCCCATGCAGAGCCAGCTGCAGGCGGGGCAGGGGTCTCCCTCGGAGCCCCCACCTGCCGCCTGGTGTCCTGGCAAAGCTCCTCCCGAGTCCGGTGCAGCTCCCAGCGTGGCACATAGCCTGGGTCCTTCCTTCTTCTCCAGAGCTCAGCTCTGGTGTCACAACGTTGACTGTGTCCTGTTCACGTGTGACAACAGTCCTTCTGATGTCCATACAATGTGTGGGCCCCTCTGTGCGTCTTGGCCTGGGACATGCCTGCGCCTGTGCTGCCGCATTCGAGCCGCTCCTCACAAGACGCCACCCCCAATGTCGAGGGTTCCACGGATTTTGATACATTGGGTTTTGAGTCTTCCCGTTTCCATGTCTCTGAATCATATCTTCAAATACCAAAGTCTGCTTATGTTAAAGAAAAAGACCTCGTTCAAAAAAAAAAAACCTCGTTCAAAAAAAGAAACCTCGTTCAAGGATACCTGGGTGGTTCAGTCCACTGAGCGCCTGCCTTCAGCTTGGGTCATGATCCCAGGATCCTGGGATCAAGTCCTGCGTCAGGCCCCCTGCTCAGCCCGGGGCCTGCCTCCCCTGCCTGCCACTCTGCTTGCTTGTGTGGTCTCCTTCTCACACACAAATAAATAAATCCTTTAGACACAAACTAAACGTCACTCCGTGAGAGGCAGAGTGGACTCTACTCAGAGACTATGGCAGTGGGAGCGGAAAACCCACCTGTCCTTGCAGCGGGCAGAGAGATGGGACTTGGCTCTAAGTGCAGCACGGACAACTTCTTTACCCTGGGCTGGGCCGGGGGAGGGGGGTGGCGGTGACCCAGGGTGGAATGTTACCAAGACAAAACACCAGGGCCCGCAAACCAGCTAGATCTGGCTAAGCCCATGAGGCAGGGGTCTTGCGGAAGGCAGGTGGCAGGGAGCTGACCCCACCTGGGGCAGCCTGGGAGGGGTGAGGGACTTGATCAGATACCAAGGACTGTGGGGTACTGGGGTTAGCAATTGTAACTAAACCATGTTAGCAGGAATCTTACTAAAATTGGACAATGCAGAGACGAACACCCAAGGCCTAAAGTCTAAGCCTAGCTGAAATTCAAGGAAACTGGAGTAGAGTCTGGTGAAAGAGAGAATGTTCTGTCCATAATTATGGTTGTTTTGTCAAATAAATCGAAGCACGTAAGTAATGAATCTGGCTCCCCCCACCCTTTCCCCAGAGTTTTTTAGGAACAAGAATCCCAAAGAAAATCTGTAATTGGTAGTAATAATTGGGCAGAACTTGGGGCCAACCAAGTACAACACTGGCATTTGGAAGCCCTCATAGTCCTCATATCCAAAGTTACCATGCAGGGACCCATCATGGTATCTGTGTTGATCTAGTTCAGCTACATAAATACTTACTTGGTCCTAGTACTCAGAAAATCAGAAAGTCACGGCATTCTACATATGGCGCCACTCTAACCTACTTTATTTTGCTAAGCCTTAAGGCTCTTGATGCAAACTAAATTCCAAGGGTAAAAAAATTCTAACTGGTTTGGAAACTAGGTCTGGCTATTGTTCTCAGCTCTGCCCCAGGCACAAGGTTTGTCCTTGTGCAAGCGCTCAGCTTCTCTGTGCCTAAGTTTTTACACCTCCGCGGGCACAGTAAAGAGGGGCGGTCCCTCCCCGTCCGTCTGACAGATGACAAGGCATGCTCGCGTCCTTTTCAAAATGGGGGGCCTCTTTCCCAGGAAGGACGGAAGTCATCATCAGGATATACACCCTACCGGGGTAAGCAGATGAAAATCAGCATGGTCTCTGCAAGAAAAACGGCCGGCTTCTGGAGCGGACCGGGCTCGCCATGCGTGGACACCATAGCTCCACTTTTCTGGTCCAAAGGAAGAAGGCATTGCTTCAACTCTCGAATATTCTTTCTTTGAAGTATTTTTCTTTCTTGCTCCTCTAATAGCCTGTAACCCCCTGAGACATCACACCCGCTCCCTGCACTGGGCTGCTTCCTGCTTCTGCTCACGCAGGGGCCAGGAGCACCTGCCCAGGTGCCGCATTCACACGGTCGTCGGCGCGTTTGTTGTGCGCCTAGAGGACCACGGTCAACCGGCTGACTCCTCCGTTCGGCATCAGGCCGTCCACTTCTGCCTTATTAGCGAGCGCCGGCCGGTGGCCTCCACCGCGCCAGACCTCCGGCTCCCCACGAATGACCGGGATCCCGAATGCCGTGGAAGACGGGAGGGAAGCGAGGCAGGAGGAAAAGCACGGGCCCAAGGGGCCCCACACGGTAAGGAAACACCCACGACTTCGACGGCGGTTATTCCTCGACAGCGCAGGACTGACTTTCACGGATGACTCATAACCATTACAAAATCTGTTGGAAAACTGATTTTCGGCCACAACGGAGGATGCTCCCCCGTTCCGCCGGCCGCTCCCGTGGCTCGCCCTACAGGCAGGCGCCTCGCCAGGGCGGAGCCGGGTGGGACTCGGGCCCCACCGCAGGGTCCCCGCAGGCCGGTCGGGACAGTGCGCGGCGGGGGTCCGGACGGCGCACGCGGCCAAGAGCCGACCTCACCGGCCGGGCCCGGGATTGGGCGCCGCGGCTGCAGGATCCCCGGGATCCCCGAGCTCCCCGAACTCCCCCGGGCTCCACGGGCTGCGGGCCCGCCTCCTAGTCCGGGCCCCGCCTCCTGCCCCGGCCCCGCCTCCTAGTCCGGGCCCCGCCTCCTGCCCCGGCCCCGCCTCCCGCTCCAGGCGTCCGCCGCGTCCCCGCCCCGCTAGGCCGGAGCCCTGGCCCAGACCCCGCCTCCTACTCCAGGCGCCGGCGCTGGCGCCCCCCCGCCCCGCCTCGCCACGCCCCGCCTCTGGCCCAGGCCCCGCCCCCGACGCCCTAGGCCCCGCCCACAGCCCCGGCGTCCGCGGGCGCCGGCCTCAGACCGGCGCACGGCAGGCCCCGCCCCCGCCCCGCCCCTTGCGCGCGCGGCGCTCGGCTCCGCTCTGCAGCCGGCGGGACGCGGCGGCGGCGGCACTCGCGGTCCTTTGTGCTCCGGCGCGGCCTCCCGGGTGCTCGCTGCGCGTCCTCTGCGTCTCGGTCGGGTAGCCCGAGCTCTCCGGTGCCGGACCATGTCGACGGCAGGGACGGGCGCAGGCGTGGAGGCGGGCTTCTCCAGCGAGGAGCTGCTGTCGCTCCGCTTCCCGCTGCACCGCGCCTGCCGCGACGGGGACCTGGGCGCGCTCTGCTCGCTGCTGCAGCAGACGCCGCGCGCGCACCTGGCCGCCGAGGACTCCTTCTACGGCTGGACGCCCGTGCACTGGGCCGCGCACTTCGGCAAGGTGGGCGCGGGCGCTTTAAGGCGCCATTTTCCGCGGCTTTCCCGTGGTGGGCCGCGGCGGGCGGGGGCCGCGGCGCGGGGGCGCGGGGCCTGCCGGGAGCGCGGGGCGGAAGCGGGGGCCGCGGCCCTGGCGCCCCGAGCGAGGGGTCCGGGGCGCAGGGGCGGCGGCGCGGACGGCCGGGGGCCCGCGGAGGGGGGCGCGGGGCGTGCCGGGAGCTCGGGGCGGAAGTGGGCCCCGCGGCGACGGAGCCCCGAGCGGCCCCGGGCGCATGTGCGGCGGCGCAAGTTTCAAACCGCCGCCCCGCGGGCGCGCCTCCCCTGGCGGAGGCGGTTGGCGCCTGCGGCGGCCCGGCGCGCGGGGCGGCGGCGGGTGCGAGGCCGGGCGCTGCGGGCGGGGGAGCGGCCGCGGCCGCAGTCGGGCGGCCCTCGAGCCGGCCGCCGCGTCTGAGGACTGCGGGAGTGCGGGCCGCCGGGCTTGGGCGGCCGTTCCCAGCGGCCCCCGCGGCTCCGAGAGCAGTGCCCGGCCTGGGGGGCCGTGCGGCCGCGGCGCCGGCGGGGTCCGAGAGCAGTGCCCGGCCTGGGGGGCCGTGCGGCCGCGGCGCCGGCGGGGTCCGAGAGCAGTGCCCGGCCTGGGGGGCCGTGCGGCCGCGGCGCCGGCGGGAAGGGGCTGCCTGGCCGCCGCCGCCGTCCGCACAGTCGGGGAGGCCGCGGGACCCGCACCCTGCCCCCCCCCAGCCCCCCGAGGTCGGGGCGACTCAGCGTCTGCGGTCCCGCGTGCTGCGCGCCGACGGCCTCCGACAGGCCGGCCCGCGCGTTGCCCTCGGTCCTCGCTTGGAGCGCGACCCGGCGCGGAGGACCCGGCGCGGAGGACGGTGCGGTCCGGCGCTCGCAGCCTCGCTGCAGGGTCTCCTCGCCGCGTTACCGGCCCGGGGTGCCCGCGGGTCCCGCCGGGTGGGAGCCGGGGGCGGTGCAACGGGCAGGCGAGCCCCCCGAGCTCTGGGTGGCGGGTGTACTTGTGTGGGTCCCCGGAGTGGGCCAGCCGTGGCACCAGATGTCCCCAGAGGCTGTGCGGGGTCGGGCCTGCAGTGGGGCCCCAAGGTCTCGGGCGGCCCCTCCCAGCCGGGCCCGGCTCCCCTGTTATACCTGCGCGAGGCCCGCCCTGTGCTGGGGCCTGGGCCGGAGCCCAGCTGGCACGGAGCCCTTCGCGAACCCCCATCTTCCAGGCCGGCTTTCCTGACCCTTCACGGGAACGAGGCAGTAGAGTCCCCGAGCACCCTGGCTGTCCGAGCTGTCGTGCGGAGCAGTGTCTCCCCCAGTTTCCTGAAGCCCACGGGCACCAGATCGAGGTCTGGGGAGCTCTTGATTCTGATGCCCTTTGGTTGATTTTGGACTTGAAACCCTTGTCCTTGTCACTACTGTGGGCACTTTTACCGCCCCCCAGTACAGGAGGAATGGCGACCTGCAAAAGCCCACAGAAGGTGTGTCTCCTTATCAGCTGTCCCTCCCAGATTCTAGTTCCTGAAGCCGCAGATGGTGTTGAACCTGCGTGCCCCTGGCAGCACAGTCCGTCTCCCACAAACGTGGGTGGCGGTGACCTGTCCCTCGCAAGGAAAGGCTGGAGTTGCGGAAAGGATCAGACAGGCAGGGGGACATCAGGGTGTGGCCGTCTCTCCTTCCTCCAAGCTGGAGAGCTTTCCCACTGCTCTGTGTTTCCCCCCCACCCAGGGGAAATGGGCTGCTGCCCTCTGAGGACATGTGGGAGGAGCAGAGTCAGTGTGCGGACAGCCGGCCTCCTGGGACAGCTCCTGGTTGCCGCGGGCACTTGTGGAGTGTGCAGAGCTCCTCAGCCGGAGGCCGGCTTATCGTCGTGCCTGGCTCCAAACTGGCGTCTCACCACACGCACGGTCCCCTTCAGGCCCCTGGGCAGCCCCAGCTGGGATGTGCTGTAGGCCTTTTCCTCCCCAGCCAGGGGGTGTTTGGGGCCGGGGGTGGGGGGCCGTGCACCCTCCCTCTGCATGTGGGGACTGGAGGATGGCCTTTGGCGGAGCTCTCCTCGGATGTGGCATGTGTAAAGGTGTGCAGAGCGCCCTTGTGTACGGGCGAGAATGGGCTTTCACTGCGGTGTTCACTGCAGCTGTGTCGCTTTTAATGACCAGTCACTGGTTTTGTCCTGTGGCAGGGCGCGTGAAAGTGGCAAGACCCAGTTTTTGGTGTTTTTTTTTAACGTTTTGTTTATTTATTTGACAGAGATCACAAGTAGGCAAAGACAGAGGAGGGAAGTAGGCTCCCCGCTGAGCAGAGAGCCCGATGTGGGGCTCGATCCCAGGACCCTGAGATCATGACCTGAGCCGAAAGCAGAGGCTTTAACCCACTGAGCCACCCAGGTGCTCCAAGACCCGGTTTTGATGCAAGTCTTGGAATTGCAGTCTTTGAATTTTTCGGTTGTAGGAAGAGCAGAATATTTAAACATCTGTGGCATCAGTGTTTTTGACTCCCTATTCCTGTGTATCAACTTTTTTTTAACCAGCATAAGGAAGAATACTTTTTCTTAATGCTTTTTTAAAATTTGTATTGGGAAGGAATGACTTCTGTTGTTCCCTTAAGCAGAGAAAATGCTGGGTAACAAAAAATGCCACTTGTCCTCATCACAGACTCGAAACTGTCGGGGTAGCATGTGCAAGTGCACGACGTTGACATGTGTCGTCCCCTCCTGCCGTTTTCACAGCTGGAGTGCCTGATCCAGTTGGTGAGAGCCGGGGCCACGCTGGACGTTTCCACGACGCGCTATGCACAGACCCCTGCCCACATCGCTGCTTTCGGGGGACACCCCCGGTGCCTCCTCTGGCTGATCCAAGCCGGGGCCAGCGTTAACAAACCGGTAAGGGCGTGCCGAGGACTAATGTGGTCTTTATTGTCTGTTTCCAGTTATAATTACATGGTGTTGAGTTTTAAACGGGGGCCCTAATTAGAGTTTGATATGTTAACCTCCGGGCTAGCTGGGATTTGTGTGTACAGAGTCACTCGTGGCCAGGAGGCCCTTCTCGCAGCCATGCTCTCTGCTCCGAGAGCCCTTTGGCCCCTTCCGTGACTTAGTGAGACCCGCGGCGACCCGAAGTGGTCAGTCACATCCCTGCTGGTGACTGAAGGCGTCTGGCCCGGAGCCCAGATTTCCTGGCTCCCCTGCCCACGCAGCGGCTCGGCTTCCCTTGCACATGCCGCCGTGAGACGCTCGGATGCCGGCAGAAGGGTCGGGCCGCCGTCTGCCTGCCTCGGTTAGCACGGCGGCTCCTGGCGTGGAAGTGTGCGCGCCCACGCGTGCGCCAGCTTCTCGCGGGGCGTGTCACTGTTGCCTTCACTTCCTCGAGAAAACCTCAAGGAGAGAGTTTCGCTTCCTGGGGACTCTTGTGCGGACACGTGTGTGGGTGTAGAGGACTCGGGGATGCGGAGGGCCCCGCGGAGATCCCACCCCGAGGGCGGACGTGTGCAGGGGCTTGTGCCTGTGGCTCTGCAGGGCCGCCTTCAGGCCTCTTTCCCTCCCAGCTGTCTGCGTCTGCCTTTTCCGTCAGTAATCCTCACGGGCCTGCCCTGTGCAGAACAGCACGTTTCCTCTCTGCTTCGCCGTCTTTCCCAAGATTCACCCCTTGCTGGTGACCAGCCCCTCCCCCACGGGTCACTCAGTGGCCACCTACAGGGCAGAGCTAAGCGCTGTCACCGTGATCGGTGTGTTCAAGGGCTGTGGGCTCTCGGCCCCACATCATTCCTGCGCCAGGCATGCCTGTCACCCCTGCCCCTTCCTGGTGCTGCCTCCTCCCTGCCCCGTCCTCCTAGCAGAGCACCGGGGGCCCCGGGGGTGCCGTCTCACCTGGCTCTGCTCCCTGGCCTGGGGCAAGTCCTTGAGCTCCGTGTCCTTGTTAATGAAGTAGGGATAGTCCACGAATGATAGGGATAGATGATACGGACCTTTAGAATATTCTGTTGGTTTTCTTTTTCTTTTTTTTTTTTTTTTTTTTAAGATTTTATTTATTTATTTGTGTGTTTGTGAGAGTATGAGCAGGTGCGGTGAGTGGTGGGGAGCAGAGGGCGAAGCGATTCCCCACCGAGCCCAGGGCGCACGGGGCTCTATCCCAGGACCCTGAGATTAGGACCTGAGCCCGAGGCAGACGCTTCACCTCATGAGCCCCCCAGGTTCCCCTCTGGTGGTTCTGCCTTTCAGAGCATCTAAATCCAGAAGCTTTTTCTCACGTGCCCTGGGACAGCAGCCCAGTCTCTGCTCTGGACTAGGGGCTGCCGCTCTCCGTAGTCCCGTGTGGGGCCCTCTGCGCTCTGCTCCCAGCACAGGAGTCCCCAGACCCCACCCCTCCCAGCAGCCCCAAGCCCTCTGGCACCCGAGGCTGTCACCCGGGGTCACTGGGTGTCCGGGCACGGCTGCCGACAGGGTCTCGGCTGCGGTGTGCACGTCAGCTGTCCCCTTGTATGGGGCGTGGCAGCGGGCCTGCTGGGACAGGCCCCCGCTGACCTCGGAGGTCACAGCAGCCCTTGTGTTAGCTCCCCGCCCCCCAGTGTTGACCCAGCCTGAGGTGGACGGTTTCTCGTCTCCCCCACAGGCTGTTCCAGAACCAGATCCAGGATTTCCTAAACCCGACTCCGTGCATGCTGTGTTTCTGGACCTGCCCTGGCATTTCTTCTCCTCTTTAGTTCCATCCACTTTCCAGTCCGTCTTCTGGCCCAGTGGTCACTGTCAGTTCATCGTTCCCGAGGCTGACAGAGACGTTTGCGGCCTCCAGACTTGGCGCGAGGGGTCGCTGAGACTCAGCCTGTGCCGTCTGGACACAGAGAAAGGAAGTCCGTCTCCAGGAGATTTGTTCTCGGTGGGTCTGTGGCCACGCCCCCCGGGCCACAGTCCTGCAAGGATTACAGGCCACCGTCTCTTTACTCCCGTTCTAGAATTCTAGGGTTTTGGTGACACTGGTCCCTTCTCTAGCTTCTTGTAGCCAGATTAGAAGTCAGCTTTGCTGTAACCACCGTTCAAGGTGACCTGCCCGTCTTCAGACTCGTGGCGCAGCTCCCACTTTCCCCTGTTACTCAGTTTGCCCACAGGACTTCTGGAATCGCACTCCAAAGTAGTTGGTATTTTTGGAATGTGACTTGCCTGGGCTGGAGACGTGAGTAATTGAAATGGCTCCTGGTCTTGCCGTCTGGGCCACGTGTTCCTCAATGCTTGTCTCTCCCCTCCTGGCCTAAGGGTGTTCTTGGAGGGCGCACGGGAGTGGGTTTGGTTTCCTCCTCTGTCCTCTGTTACTGTCCCACCATCTTGAAGTGATAGAGAAACGTGGACGTGCCTTTCTTGCCCCAACGATAGCTTTAAAACCCTTTTCTGTTTCTGGGGGGTGGGAAACGTCAGAGGCTCTGCCACCTCCCGTCAGTGCCCTCGCCACTCCTCCTGGCAGTTCTCAGGTACAAGTGTCACTTGTCCTGATTCTATTCCTCCTGTCCCCTCCGCACCTGTTTGGGAGGATGGGGTACGTTTTCGCTTTGTTAGGAAGCTGAGGGGCGCCTGGGGGCTCAGTCGGTTGAGCGTCTGCCTTCGGCTCAGATCATGATCCCAGAGTCCCGGGATCGGGTCCCACATCGGCTTCTTGCTCCACGGGGCAGCTGTTTCTCCCTCTGCCTCTCTCCCTGCTCACGCTCTCTCGCTTTCACCGCCCCCTCTAATAAATAAATACGCCTTTAAAAAAGAATCTGAGTTCATTCACTGGATGGTTCCCTGGGTAGCCACGTGGGATTCTGTTTCTTTCTTCAGAAATGGGTTCATTCTTATCTGAGGGCACATCCAGTCGGGCTCACACCTTCCTGTCCAGGCCCGCTGGAGTGTCTGAGGTTACGTGCTGCCGGAGAAGCAGCTGGCACGCGCCTCCTGGGCTGGCTCCCTGGGACCTGCCCGTGAGCTCGGGTGCGCGGGGGAAGGGGCTCGGCTGTGTGCTGGTTTCTGAGTGAACTGTCCTCGGGGCCATGCGCGCTGCACCCCCCACACACACTTTGCTACGGGGCGGGGGGGTGCTGCTCTGCTGCCAGGCTCGCCGTCCAGGCACCGGGAGGTGTGATGACTCGGGCGTGGTGCTGCGGCGCCAGGCGGGAGGTCCTGCCCCCGTGTTCCCCACAGAAACGGCTTCCTCCTCGATGGCTGCATCCCTCTCCCGCTTACAAACCCGAGGGCCGCCCGCTCCCCTGCCTTCTCCGGCCGAGCTCCGAAGCGCGGCTCCCGCGCTGCTGCCGCCTTCCTTGCGGTCTTTGGGTGAAGTTGGCTGCGTGTGGCCCCAAGTCCTCTTCTGCTCATTTGTGGTCCTTCGACCTCAACCCTCCTTGTCTAAAGTGTGGGCGTAATTAGGACTGGAGGTACAAGGGGCCCCCCGTGGGTAGACCGGACGCTGGAGAGTGTGTGCTGGGCCGTGGCCTCCGTTCCCTTTTTTAACCTGTTAGAGGATCATTGTTCTGGGTTTTGTATACAACTCATTTGTGCTGAGCTCCACCATAAGATGATTTCCCGCCGTCCCTGTGGTGTGTCCGTGCTGTCCCCGCTGGAGAGGCCCCACGACTCTCTGGTCTTGATGCAGGGATTCAGGAGAACGCGCCTCTTCCGTGGCCGACTTTGATTTTCCGCCGTGTCTCTGGCCACGTCAGATCTGACTTGCGTGGTGTTTGGTCTCCAGGACGGATGAGGTGCTCGGTCTGTGTCCGTTATCTTACTTGAAAACGTCCGACTCCTGTTGGATCTGATGCCGTGTGTCCTTCTGTTGTTGCAGGACTGTGAGGGCGAGACCCCCATTCACAAGGCGGCTCGCTCCGGGAGCCTGGACTGCATCAGTGCCCTGGTGGCCAACGGGGCCCACATCGAGTAAGTGCCTTCGCGTATCTGTCCCGCAGAGACGCGGTCGGGGCGCAGTGCTCACAGGCGGCTCGTCCTGAGCAGGTGGCGGCCCTCCCCCGGCGTCTCCGGTAGCGGGACAGCCCCGCGTGGTAGGTCCGCTGGCGCGGGTGCAGGCTCTGGTGCGGGCTGACGGCTGGCGGGGGGAGCTGCTTCTCGGCACCCCAGGCTTGTTGCCGCCACAGCGTGCGACGAGGGAGAAAGCAGTGAGCTAAGTACGTCAGGACCTGGCATTGCTGACTCGGCCACTAGCGCGTTGTGTCACCACGGGCAAGTCGTCAGACTTACTCTTGCCAGTGTTCGTTTCGCAGTGAGGCCCTTGCATTGGGCTAGAACGTCTTGTCGGGCCTCTCTGGCCCAGCCCTGGCAGAGAGTTAGCTTCGCTTAGTTGCGATTTTCTCATCTCTTAGCAGATGTGAGAACCTTATGTTTTAGAGCCTATTTTGACTCTAAATGATTTATCACTACTTGTAAAACAGAGCCATGTACATTAGAGCCTTCAGACTCCCTCTGAGCCCTTGAGGCCGGTGACATTATTATAGTCTTGTTTTATCCAGTTTACGTGAGCTAGTTACGCGTGGTTTGATGGAAAGTGTTAATGTTTCAGTGCATTAGTTTAAAGATGTGGGCTTAGGTGCAGAAGTCCTTAGCCAGCCATGGCATTAAACGTTTATTTTAGGTATTAAATTCATTTGTATTAACTTGATCTGAAAGATTGATATTGTAAACATTTTTCTCCCGCAGTTCACGGCATTAACACAATGGATGCGGTTTTTACCCTTAAGTGTTGATGTAAGCTCTAGAGCTGGATAACCTGAGTAACTATGATGTCAGCTTCTCTGTCTGGAGTGTCTTGAGTATTTCTTAAAGATTAATTACAGACCCCACGCTATTCTAATTGGAAATGTGAAAATCTAGACTTTGGGAGAAGTAAACCCCCAGAACTAACCTAGTTTAACCCTTTGGTTTCCACTTCATGGTTTTGACTCTGTTATAACAGATTCATTGAAAACGGATCCTGGGTAGCAAACCATGCAGCTTAACTAATGCCACGCATAATGCCAGGGGCTGTCTTCGGCCCCTAGGATCTTAGCTTCTGTTTCATTCAAGTATTATGTTGTTCAGTCATTAGTTTGGGCTTGGATCTTTTATTTCCGTAGAAATCTGGTCCTGTAAGTACGCCCTGTGTTAACTGTTACATTGCAGGGCACCTCGTGATTTCGTATAGCTCTGACTTCAGGTAACGTAAAAACGCTGGATAATACGAATATGTATTATGCAATATGAGACGATTCTCAATGGATTGCTTCAAAGTGAAGTTATATGTGCATTTTTTTTAGCTGCGTTTAAATTAAAAACTCAAATCTTTAATTTTAATAACAGAAGCTTTGATTATGAAATAGAGTCATATAAGATCAGTAATTAAATCGCTTGTCATTTGTTGAAATAATAATTAGAAATTGACCTTTTTAATGACTTATTTTTCTAAACAATAGTCTAATTGATCCTGAACATTTTACTAGTACATATTAGCTCTCTTCATTTCAATGACTAGCTTAATCCTTTGAGCCAATAAATACTTATCTTTATATCCTTTTTTTAATAGGTGTCTTTCTAAAATAAGAACCTTTTATTTACAGTTCTGTCCTTGGTTACAGGACCCTCGAGTGTCTCTTTCCCACCAAGTGTGACTGAGCCTGGCCTCGAGTGCTGGGCTGGTTTTCCTTCTCACTATGAGAGCCACTCCCTCGAGACCCTGCACTGTGGTGATTTCCCTTGCCTGAACCTTCAGATGTTTTTTAGAAGAAATATTTAGCTTGAGCCGCCTAGCCAAAAGCGATTCTTAAAATTCTAAGTCTTTGGCCTGGAGACAGAGCACAAAGAATCAATTGTATATGTGCTTACTTAGTGATTACTTAGTTTTAACATCTGGAGAAATTGCCAGTTTTGCTGGGAAGCTAATTTGTAAATTGCTTTTTGATGTCTGTTCTGTACATTTTTATAGTGTAACACTTCTAGCCTACCTACGGGTGATAGTTTGAGCCCCTCAAATTATGGTACTTAGATCTGTCCTACTTGTAGTGCTCACATGGTAAAGAGTAGTCCTAGCTAATACAATGCCTTTTTGTTTTGTTCTGTTTTGTGTCTTAAGAGGATCGAGGGGCACAGTGTTAATTTACTTACCTAAAGTGATTTATGTTTTTTCCAGTTCACAATGGGCCAGATTGTTAATTCTTCATATTACGTGCTATAATGTGAACCTTTCCTTTTCCTGTGAAGGGACCGAAAGCTGTCTCCTATCAGTATTTTGTCACACTTGGTGGTGATTATTAATTTTGTTATTAATTCCTACTTTTTTTTTTTTTTTTAATGTATCAGCTTCATAAAGTGGCCAAAATCTTAAGTTGCTGCTTTTTTTGGTCACTGGGTAGATAATGATGAGGGCAAGCGTGCCCCACGTCTGTGGCTAGAGTGGTTTGTTGTGTGACTCACTTGTCGATAGAGGCCGCATCTGCATGGTGGGGCGTGTCAGCGCTGGGCACCATGTGTAACATTTTCTAGCACCACACGTGAGTATGTTGATGGAGTTTTTTTTTTTTCCTTCTCTTATTTTACATCTCGAGTTTTGGTGCCAAGTTTTCTTTTTCTCGTGAGGTTTTGTTTCTGGCTTCTACGACGGTCGTTTGTCGTTGTTGACCTCCCACAGTGCAGCTCCGTGGGATGCAGCGGTGCTTCTGTGACCGGGTTCAGTGTTTGCATACTTTAAACTACTGGAACCTCTGCAGACGCTTGTCATTCTCAGGCTTCTCCAGCACGGCCAGCACCTTTCGAGTTCTTGAAAGTGAGGTTGTCCCCGTCCTACGTTTGGCTCGTGTGACGGTCCGTCTGCTCCTGCAGCCACTGCCAAGGGCTGCCCCCTCTCAGGGGTCTGCATCAGAGGAGAGGCACGGGCTAACCTGTAAACCACCATTGCCTCTTCTTTCTTTCTGGTGATTAAATGAGTAGCAGTGTAAGAGTCTGCCTGTATGATTTTGGAGAAAGCAAGAACACTTGGTGTTTGTCTGCTGATGGCTAAGACCGTCCGAGTACTGACATGGTAAACTACAGATTCCAAGCCTCAGATTATCTTTATTCTCAGTACCTGGGCATCAGTTAATTTCGGTTACTCCGTTTTCTTGACGGTAAAGTGAATGTTTCCGTATCAACCAGGTATTGAAATTGCCTTTTTTATGCCTCTGAGTAGAAATACAGGGACCAGTGGGATTTAGACTGAAACCACCGTTGGCTGGGGTTTGGGGCAGATTTGCTGGCCCATTTCGTGCCCCGCCACACGGGTGCTGCTGTTGAATGAGGTCGTGGCAGAGTCTCGGAGCAGCCGATAGGAGAGCGTTTCTGTGGAAGCCACCGGTTCCATGGCGACCGGCTCTTCAGATGGATGGGCAGCTACTGCATTCCAGCTGAACTGGTCTGACCCCGCGGACAGCTCCACCGGTCATCAGATAACGGAGAAGCCTTGGTAGCCTGACGGGAGCCAGTTCAGTGACTCGCTCTGGAAGCATCCTTCTTGCCTAATTTAGAAAACAGGCACAGTTGGCTGGAGTCACAAACATCTAAAATGTGATTTTAATGGATTTTGTTTTAATGTCACAAAAACATCTACACTACTGAACTTTGAGCCATTCTCCATGGAAATTGAGTAGGTTTAGATCGGTTTATCACTGGTGGTCACGTTTATGATCCAGCCCCGTGCGCTTTCCCAGAGAGCCCTCTGGAGGCAAAACGCCCTTTAGGGCACTGCCTGCCTCGAGCACATGACTTGTCCCCTGGGGAGTTTGTTCGTAGCCCCTGCCCGAGGCCAGATGTAGCGCACGCTCCCTGTGGTAGCCGTTTCTTCACTCTTGTTTGGAATTTGTAGTTTCTTTTCGTGGGTTCACATATTTGCCCCTCAGAATAACAGTCTGTGGATTTTATTGGAACTGTAAATCTGAACTCGTTTCTGACTTTGGGGCTCTGCATTCGCACCCTCCTCCCCTAGTCTTGCCTCCCTTACCTCGGTGTCACTCCGGCAGACGTGTCCCGTCTTGCTGGTGCCTGGCTCTTTCCCTCGTGCCAGAGAAGCTGCCGGCCCGGGGCAGGAGGGGCTTCCCCAGACAGCTCTGAAGTGCTTTCCGCCCACCCAGCGCCCCGGGAGCTGTTGCCGCGTGTGGAGTCTTGATTCGTCTCATAACACCTTGAGTAACATGGACTCAGATAATTGTTTAATCACTGCTTTTCTAATCAGTGCTTTCAAGTAGCCAGTGATTTCCAAATCTCTTTTTCCTCCGCTAAATTATTGTGGGAGCACATGAAGCCTTTTATCAGCCTCCCTGAAATGACCCTCTTCTTCTGTTTAACGTATGCAAACATGATTGGGGTTCACTTGCAGAGTAAAACTGCCCTCAGAGATGTTGACCTTGAAATGAAAACTTGGCACCAAATGTATTCAGGTAAATACTTTAAAAAATAGTTTCTTCCTCTTGTTATCTGAAGACTGTACTTAAAGTCTTCGTAATTTAAGAGTTTGGATACCAAAGGGTTAAAAATACATGTTTTTCTTTTACTGAAGAAATTTTAGATGTTTGCTAATGTTGTCTGTACAAATGGACATTTAGTGATTTTTTTTATCTTTTTTTTTTTTTTAACGATTCCATGTATTTGCTTATTTCCATCTAGGAATAGTTACTAATGTATTTGAGATTCAGCATACCAAATTTTAAAGTACCAGAATCGTGAGTGAATGGTTTTTAGTCCATACTGTGAAACTTGTGTTGAAATATTGACATATTTAAATGGGCTTCCTGCCGGAAGTGGCTGCAGGAGGAAAGGCAGCGGCGCGGAGCCACGGCGGCCCCGCGCACCGACCGCGCCTCTGCACCCCGTGTGTGTCTATGTACTTTTAATACAAATGTTGCCTGCGAATATGTGATCCCTTATTATTTCAGTGTCCTGTGTCATGAACCATTGCCCGTTTTAAATCACAGAGAAGATTCTGAATCTGTAAAACCTACACGTGTCAATGTCTTACAGCTACGTAATTCGAATTGACTTGATTTTTTCAAGTAACCCTAGAAAGGGGGAGCACTCCATATAGAAACCGCTGAGAACTGCCACAGGTGCTTCTCCGAAAACCTTACGGTTGTGGCATTGAGTGCTCAGTATGGCTTCCTCTCTCCACACGGTTGAGGTATTTGTTGCGGTGATTGGTTTTAATGCTAATCTAGGAATTCAGATATAGAGTCTAGATTTGCATGCTTTGCTTACCCTAATTTATGATACCTACCTTTTATTTGTAACTAACAATAGTTAAGTTGAGATCAGAATTTTAACAGAAATACTATTTATAGAAAAATTGTGGCTATCTTTTCATTGTCCCATGGCATTAACAAAAAGAAAGCATCCTGAAGGAGATGTGACGGCTCAGATGCCAAACGTGATATTTTGGTGATTGCTTGATCCGTGGTTTCTCAAATTAAAGAAAAAACTGTTCCTACCGGAACGGCTTCTCGTCTCTTCCAGGGCGTGACACTGTAAGTGGAGAACAAAGGACTAACTGGCCACCGGGGGACACTTTCTCCGGGTGCTCTAGGGAGGCCCTCGGTACAGGACACTTGAGTTGCCTGTTCAGAACGTCACCGCAGAAAGCACCGTATCTCAGCATTTGCGTGTTAGTCAGTAAAGCTTAAAAAAGTAACAGTTTCTTTGTCAGTTACGCAGCGGAGGCCGGAAGATCGGACTCACAGTGACGATTTTTCCGTGTCGTCCGTGTTTCCACACTGCGCTTCGGGGACAGTGCTGGGTGCCCCGGGAGGACATGGGTGGCTTGCTCTGAGATCACTTTCAGAGTCTTTGAGTGTCCCAGGAGCTTCGACCCACAGGTGCCGGCGCTGTGGCAGAGTGACCCCTCCCCCAACCCCCCCAAATTTGGATCCTGTCAACTCTTTTTTTTTTTTCTTTAAGACCATTGACTTTGGAAATTCAACACACTAGACCCACTTTGAACATCAAGGTGATCGATGTCTAATTTTTAAAATCTCTGCCCAGTTTCAAAGATTTTTCAGCTGGATATCAGAGCGGGTGAATGGAGAGCTTTTAGAAACGACCTCACGGCGCGTCCACGGGGTCCTCGTCTTCCCAAATGGACAGAGGTGAATTTCGGATCACATGTAGTCTGCGTTCACCCAAGTGCATCACACCAAAGATGCGAAATTCAAAACCAGATGCTTTTTTAAAAGATTGGGCTAAAAATAATGTGTGTGTTGCCATTACTTCCCCAGTTTCCATGTAAAGTGTAGGTTTTGAGAGTATTTGTGAATAATTTCTTCCAGGTACTTTAGAATGTTCCCTTTGGATAGCGTGTGTAGACTAGTTGAGACTGAGCCCAGCCCCGCACCTGACTTCGAGGGGAGTGCGGCGCAGCCGTGCCCCACGTGCCCGTGCACACCGCAGGGTGAAAAGTGCTGGGCGGGGGCGGCCCCGTCGGGCGAGTGGCCAGGTTTGGTTTCGGCTCAGGTTGTGAGATCGAACCCTGGGCCCCACACAGGCTTCTCACTCAGCCTGCGGTGGAGGGGATGGTCTGCTTGGGGTTCTCTCTCTGTCCTGTCCCTCCCCTGCTTGCGCACACTCTGTCTTCCTCTGTCTAAAATGAATGAAGTAAAAAGTACCGTCCAGACCTAGCGCGTCACGGGGATGGGGAGCCATCCTGCCTGCTTCCAGGTCGCAGCCACAGCCCCTGACTGGCAGGAAGGTAAGGGAGGGAGCGCAGATTTCAGTTCTGTTTCAACTCGGAACGCCAGAGTTTGGTTTGATAAATGGATGGTGCGTTGTCACCAGGGTCACTGTTTCAGCTCTTACAACAACAGAATGGAAGCACTGGAACAAGGTGGAAAAGCATATGTGGAAACCAGATTGAAAGAGCTGTGAGCCTCTCTTGTTAAAAAGTCCAGGTTTTGAGAACGATTCCATTTAATGACTCCTTATTCTAGTCCTCGATGTGGAAACCCACGTGATTTTATACTCTGAGGCATGTTTGAAAGTCCCCTCTGCTTACCGAGCTGTGAAAAGGTGGCTTGAGGGAGTCCGGCTGGTGAAGGCCATTTCCACGTCCCTCATCGTGAGCACGTGGCCTGATCCTAAGACACCAGGACTTTTTTTTTTTATTTATTTGACAGAGAGAGAAAGATCACAAGCAGGCAGAGAGAGGCAGGCAGAGAGAGAGGGGGAAGCAGGCTCCCCGCGGAGCAGAGAGCCCGATGCGGGCCTCGATCCCAGGACCCTGAGATCATGACCTGAGCCGAAGGCAGAGGCTTTACCCACTGAGCCACCCAGGCGCCCCGACACCAGAACTTTTAACAGAAAACACACAAGTGGAGTAGGGGACAACTGTCCTGCTGCTTTCATGTGCTCTCGGTGGCTTGTACTTTCCCTCTGGATATTTTTCTTGGTACTTAACATTCTGCGATTTAACCGATTTGGCAGCTTTTTAAAAGTTGTTTGTTTGAATTGAGTAGTACATAAAATTTCTAGAAGGAGAGCTTTGAGGAACCCATGGACAGACACGTTTCATAAAAAGAGGACGGGTTAGCAGGAGCGTCTTCCGGTCACGTGTTACTCAGCAGATCCCGTCTGCTGTTGGTGTGTGTGTGGCCCGTAAACTGAGAATGATCTGTACCCTTCTCAGTGGTTGAACAAAAATCAAAAGAATAATTATTTTGTGACAAGTTAAAATTACGTGAAATTCTTGTGTCAATGTCCACGAATGACCTGGCCTTGCTCTGTTGCTCCGTCTGGTCCGTGGCCGCCTTGGGGCCGAAAGGACAGACCTGAGTGGTTGTGAGCGGGCGTGTCCCGGGAGCGGGCGCCGGCAGCGTGTCGCCCTCCGAAGGGGGAGCACCCGCCTCGGGATCAGCGTGCCCCAGCGCTCCTGTGCGGGCAGTGTCTTAGCGTGCGCGCTACGGCGTAAGCAGAACAGAATTCGGGGGTCGGACGTTTGTCAGGTAGACAATGGGGGGGTGACCGTTTGGAAGTGGGGAGGTCTGTTGGTATGCGACCGGGTCCCGTGTTTGGAGATCCTTTGGCTGGAGAAGAGCGTGAGCCCTATGTCGTGCACAGTCAGTGCTCAGTGATAAGGGAAGGAACACACCATTGACCCTTGAACAACAGGGGCCTGAACTGTGCACGTCCTATCATATGTGGATTTGTTTTTATAAATACGGTACTTACTGTAAATATATTTCCTTGTGATTTCCTTAATAACAGTTTCTTTTCTCTGGCTTACTTCATTGTAAGTATGTAGTATATAATACGTGTAACGTATAAAATACGTATTCAAGAACACTATCTTATCAGTAGATGTTCTGGACGACAGTAGGCTCTCAGTGGTAAAGTTTTGGGGAGTCAGCAGCTCCAGGTGGGTTTGTGGCTGCACAGGGGTCGGTACCCCCCAGGCCCTCCTTGTTCAAGGGTCTGCTCATGTAGCTGGAAGTCTGTAGCTTACTGGGAGCAGAGAGAAGATAGCATGCGTCCCTGTTTCTGATAATCCTGTAGGGACAGTGCCAAAATTATTAGCTCCTGATTAATTGTTCCACAGTCCCCTTATGTCCCAGATTCTGCTCCTTTGTCTCCTAGAATGTTTTGATCTCCCTTTTGGATCCCTCTGACTTTTCGTCCCGCCAAGGTGTGTGCGGACCAGAGTCTGTCCGGTCTGAGCCGTGACTGTTCCTTCTTGCCTGCTCCGTCCGCACGCGGGCGCACATGGTGTGGGCTGGCCCCAGTCCTTCTGTTGAGTTTTGAATCTGTAACTCACGTGTGCGAGTGTTTGACGGTCGGGGGGGACCTTGCCTTCCTGTCGCACGTCCCGGCACACGCCCCCACCCAAACACGGGCCGTCCCCAGAGTCCCTGGAGGTGGGCGCCAGTCGGTGCTTGTCTTTCTTTAAGGCTGTATTTCCGTGGGAAAACAGTCCGCTTGCTATTCTGACCTGAGTCCAGTCTGGTGTTGTTTCTGAATGGAAAGTGAAGGCTTTGAGTGTGTTTTGGAAATTCTTCTCCACAGCTTGAGCCTGTCAGCTGCTGTCAACGGTTGTGTTTTCCTCCGCGAGGTCGTGGCGGCGGATGCCGCTTCGGACCGTGTGAGCTGCTCTCCGTCATCCTCTGGGCTGCCCGAGAGTCCTCCCTTCCGTCAGCCTGGCTCCGTGTTCTCGGATGCTGGAGAGCAAGTCCCTGTCTCTGTGTAGAAGAGATCATTTTATAAACTTGGCGTATGTTCCAGGTCTTCATTTTTCCAAATTTGGAAGAATTAGACTTTTTTTTTCATATGGCTACCGGTTACCTTGTTCACATTCTTTTTTTCTTTCTTTCTTCTTTTTTTTAAGATTTTATGTATTTATTTATTTGACAGGCAGAGAGGCAGGCAGAGAGAGGAGGAAGCAGGCTCCCCGCGGAGCAGAGAGCCCGATGCGGGGCTGGATCCCAGGACCCTTGGATGAGGACCTGAGCCGAAGGCAGAGGCTTTAACCCACTGAGCCACCCAGGCGCCCCCACATTCTTGACAGAGTAGACCTTTCTGGACGATGGCACTGGGGGCGGCCCCTGAAAATTAAAAAAACTCACTCAGCTAACCACCTGGCTTACTGTTGTCGTGTCAGGAGCGTGGCAGCTTCGGAAGCTAACTGTGTGGTCACTTTATGTACGAGGAAGTGACGTAGTTCACAGTGTCCTCATGTCGGCATTGCCTTTCCGTTTAGCTCCTCCATCACCATCAAAATAATACCCCGCTGTGGAATACTTGTTAGGGTTCCTAGACACGAAATCAGAGTGGCAGGTCTGGGCCCCAGTGGTTCTGCACTCGAGTAGGAAACTTGCTGGGTTTCTGCGATTCTCAGATCTTGTCTTTTTTATATCTGATCAAACCGAGTTTGGGCTTCGGCCTGTCTCCGACTCGTAGGATACATTTCTTTATCTTGGGCTTTAAAGAGCAGAGACGTGTTCGCGGTGATCTGAAACTACAGGTTTCTCATTTCTCAGTTGCAGCATTAGGCGCATGAGGGCTGGAAGGCTCGTTCTCTTCACGGTGAGAACCCCGGTCTGTCCCTGCCGGGCGGTCCTTACCCCACGTTCACGTCCGTGCCGGGAGCAGGCCTCGCCGTGCCGCGTCGAGCACTCGGTGAGACCGCAGGCCGGTGGCCTCGCCCCGCCGAGCAGACGCGGGAGCCGGCCCCGCTCTGGTGCGCACTCGCACTCCGTCGGCCTGTCTCCCTGGCTCGCACTTGACCTCATGGGGCAGGGTGTTTTTCTCGTCTTGCCGTTAGTATTTAGTATTTCCTGGTGGAGGTTTACAGGTGGCTCTTTCATATTTGTGGGATTGAGGTGGTTCCCTTCGCCTTCTGCCGGCACCTCCTACTTTAGTTTGTGTCTTGGCTGCTGTAGGGGACGCCAGCCTTCATCTGTTGGCGTGGCCGGCCACACGAGCTGCCGCGGTGTGCACTCTGAACAGTGATAGGACTTCCCCGCCCCAGGACGGGACCCCAGGAATCCCCCGCTCAAATGCTCCCGATGCCGGCGTCTTCCCACCGCAGGCTTTCCGGAGCGGGCCAGAGAGCCGCATCAGACCCACACACTTGGCCTCTCGCGTCTCCCCCAGTGGTAAGTTCTCTGTCGTCAGGACCTCCTTCCAGACCTCCACTTACAGTGTCACGGGCTAGTATCAAATCTGGCTTGTCGGTGCGCTGTTTTAAGGAAGCCGATCGTTACGAATGCCATGGACAATTCCAGTACATGTTTGTTTGTTATGATTTTACTCGAGCTAAAGGAATGGATTATTACAGTTATGCAGATAACGTAGAATTCAGTTCCAGGTTAAGTCTGAAGTCAGCATAAATTTAGGTTCTTCAGACTGACCTAAGAAATGATTTTGAGAAGTTGAATAGGAAGATGCCTTTTTTAAAGTTGAGCGTGTTGATTTTTAAATGCCTATCTCCCGACCTCGCTTAGCGATCACATGTGCGCAAGAGCCCCGTTAGCACGGCAGCAGGACCAGAGCTCCCCCGTAAGGGAGGCTCGCGGTACCTCCGTGTCCTCTTGCCGCCCCTTGAGCTAGTCAGTCAGGTCAGCAGGAGCAGAGACAGGTGAGCGCTCGGCGGGGTGTAATTCGGTGTTTTTGTGTCACGCAGCCTGAGGAACGCCAGTGGCCTGACAGCAGCAGACATTGCTCAAACCCAGGGTTTCCAAGAGTGCACCCAGTTTCTCTTGAACCTGCAGAACTGTCACCTGAGCCGTTTCTATGATAACGGCCCCATAAACGGGGGCCATCAGAGCCGATTCCCTAATCATACTAGTGCGGGAGCCAGTCGCAAGAGATGTTTGGAAGATCCAGAGCCCTTTGGAGTGAAGAAGGCTCGAACTGAAGGTGAGTCCCCTTGGTGGATGGGAGGGGGGCGCGCTCCTCTTTCCGGTAACTTGTGCTCTTTTTTATGGCTGGAAGCGCCTTCGAGAGGAGACCTTCGCTCAAGGGTCCTGTGCCCGGAGGAGCCTGGTGCAGTTGTGGTTGTCTCCCCCTGTGGCCCCTGGAAGATTGGCCCTTTAACCAAAGGGGAGCGGTGAGAGGGCGGTGTTGACAGCTCAGATGAAGTGTGTGTGTGTGTGTGTGTGTGTGTGCCTTTGTGCACACCCAGGGTCTTCTGCCGCTCTTTCCTGTACCTGTTTGAAATATAACTATTAAAAAAACCCGCCACCGTGCCTGATTTTTTTTGTTTGTTTTCTCTGAATGTCCCTGAGCTTATGAATAACATTGCTGGTCTGGTAGCAAAACACGGTTTCACATCTGGGCAGGGAGAGGTTTGCCTTGGCTGGTCTCCGCACCCGCAGGACGGGGTGTGTGTCGTGGCGAGACCCGAGGATACACCTGGAAGGTGAGTGAGTTGTGAGTGAGTTACCGTGTTGTCCACCGTTTTATCTCCAGGTTACTTCGGAGTTCACGGTGAAGCAGAGTCACTGGTCAGGCTCCGATGAAAACAGCTCCCCTTCACCTAGAGAAAAATGTGTGTGTGCGCAGCTGTCTGTAAGAGATCTTACAGGACAGACCGCTGGCCGGGCAAGAGTATTTAACAAAGCGACACAGACAGGGACACACAGAGGTGGCAGTGAAAAGTAACCACGTTGAAATTAGGAGCTTGGGTAAGAGAGCTGAGGATAAGGACAAAGTTGTGCCCTTTGATTAAAGAAATAAAAAGCCACGCCAGGAGAGGAGGGGGGAAACCTGGGCGGCTGAACGGTTCAGGCCTCCGTTGCCTGCACCCCCACGGGCGCCAGCGTGGTCCTCTTTCCAATGCTGCACCTTTTCCGTCTGACCGGACAGTGTGTGGATGAAAATGGATTTCTTTTACTATGAAGTTGATAAAATTGTTTTACTGCTTTTAAATACTTAGTGACTATGGAAACTTCAGACTTTTTTTTGTGGAAATGAGTGTATGAACTTGAGGTGGGGGTTTACGAAACTCCTGGCTTCTGTGAGTCACAGAACTCTCCAAGAATGCCGGAAGGGCATAAGCACGAACGACACGGGCAGGTGTCCGTCCTCGCGGGGCCTGAACCGTGAGCTGTCGTCCAGCACGGTCACTGATGTGTACGTGTTCCAGCCGAGTCTTTCCTAATGTAGTTTTAAAGCCCTCTAAGAGCTTCCACTTTTTTAAAATAGCCTTTCTTGTCCGCTTCATGCCTGGTTTCGTATTTTGGAATGACGCAAAGTGTTGGCCTCATGGGCCCTCGGGCAGCAGACCGGTATGTGTCCATGTGCACGTATGCTGGTTCACAGCAGAAATCTTGGATTCTGCTAGTCGGCTAAGACGGATGTCCCTGGACGTTCTAACAAGACTCAAACATGGGCCACAGAGTTTTTCCAACCAGGCTTTGCCGCTGGCAGATCCGACGGACCGCCCCTCCGCCATCACGGGAGACATCTGAGCCGTCCGTCCGCCCCTCCGCCATCACGGGAGACATCTGAGCTGTCCGTCCTCCCCTCCGCCATCACGGGAGACATCTGAGCTGGGCGGTCCTTGCTCCCGTCCCGCAGGCAGTGCTGGTCCCGGGCAGCGTCCCCCACAGCCCTGAGCATGGGCATGTGTCTCTGGTCATGGCTGTGGGAGCACGGATGGGCCTGCAGCCTGCGCCTCTTTCCTCGGGGGGCGGGGGCTGTGAGTGGCGATGACCGCTTTCACTTTATCATGACGTGCTCGCTGTGAGTGGGGGCTGGGGCGTGGGTCTCATGACTTGGCCCCAGCTGCCTGGGTCTTCGGGAGGAGGTTGTGTCTGCCTGTGCGAGGACTTCTGCCCCAGGCTCAGGTTCCAGTAGGCGAGTCACGATACGTTGTTGTAGTTCATTTCCACTTAATATCTGGCATCTCGTTTTGATTTGCTATTTAAATGTCTGAGCTTCAGGTTTTGCTCATTCTGAATTATTCATTTTGCAAACAAATTTTTGGCTCTCACACCAGAGTAAAAATAAGCATTTTTTCCTTACCCAACACATGCATATAAAATACTTTGAATAACTTCCCATGTCCACATATTTAAAAGAGTTTAAAATTTTCTGTCTCCCTTCATTCTTCCCCAGGTACAAGTTAGGCTTTTCAGGGCCAGGAGTTCTGGGCTCCGTGAAGGCCTAGCTTAGACCTTATCAGTGAGATTCAGGCCAGTCTTTCTGCAACTAAAGAATCACACACACTCCTGTTTTTAATGTGCATTTTATGTTCATAAAACTTATTTCCAGAAGTTTTTCTGGCAAAGCCAACTTTCTAAGTGTGCCTTGCGAATTTATATTTTTTAACTTTTTTTTTTTTTACTTTGGAATCCTGAGACAAAGTTCCCTACTCTTCTCCACAGAAAGTGGCCTCTGTCCCTGCTTCCACTAAACTGTTTTCAGATGTTTTAATGTCATTGGTGTGATTTCCCTTGGAAACTACGGATGGAAAAGAACTTGAAGGATTAATGGCGCTGCTGCCTGACTGTCTGCTGCTGCGCTGGGGGGTGGGCTGAGCCTCGGGCGGGTCCTATGTGACATGCCCCCGCCCCAGCATTCACACCAACAACCCCTCCACCCTGGTCAGAGCGTGGACCTAGTCCTTGGGGCTGTGAACTCGAGCATAAAGTCAAGTCCAAAGTCACTTCAGCGGTTGATCCTAAAAGTATTTTGGCATAAGATCGGGTTTTGTTCATTTGGGGTGGCACAAGGAAGCATGAGTATGTACGTGGGTTTCGGTGTGTTTTCCCCCCATTTATCAACCGTTGGCTCGAGGTCAGATGACAGGTGTCCTTCAGTGACAGCTGCTCGGTAACGTTCTGTTAGTGTTTCTGTTAACCTCCAGGAGTAACAGTCCCGTTACCGTGTGTGTGGTCCTTGGAAACCCGCCCAGATACCAGGGAGACTGGTTGGGAAGAATGCCCGTCCTGTCCATGGGAGACACTTCCCTCTTCTTTCAATCAGGAGTTGCTTTGGCTGCAGCTCCCGTGTCGGGAGCAAGGAGGGGCAGCGACCAGGGTTTTGTGACCGGGAACAGTTGCCATAGGAAGGAGCCTGTGTTGATACTAGATCTCGTTAAATCAGTTTTTAATTCAGAAGGATATAGTACTGATCTTAGAATTTCATACATAATGTATAGGTATTTAACTTAAAAAAACACCTTTTAGGAAAACTACGGCATTATGGTCCTGTTTAAAATCAGCAATGAGAAGTTTCTCGGCACACCTTCCCCTGGATAAGCTTCTCATTAAACAATGTGCACTCTGGTCTTCAGTATCCATCCGGACCACAGCGGAGACGGGCGGTGGCCGTGTGGGGGGGAGCAGGGGAGTGGCACGTCTGCCTGCTTAGAGCCTGAGTCTCAGGAGATCCACTGCCTCCCCAGTTAAAAATGTGGCTCCCGCCGGTTTGATCCCATACGTTAGAGACGCACACGACTGACTTCAAGGGCAGAGTTTAAGTGTTTGACTAGAGTAAGAGAACAGTGCGGTTGGAATAACAGGATTGTTTTGTCTGGATCCCTGAAGGCTTAGCGTCCAGGAATGGTGATCTGAATGACGCCAGAGAACCAAGCACTCTGTGATTTGCACCGTTTCCGTCTCGAATTCCAGCCTCCGGAGGCTCCCCTGTTCGCAGAGCAGTGTAGCTGCCGTGGCCGGAGTCCGCCACCCCGTGCACCTTCTCTCCTGCGCCCTTTCACAGAACCCCAAGGCCTCCCGTGGTGTTTCCAGAACTCTCACTGCTGCTTGTGGGGCCGTGGCGGGAGCTTAGAGTCCATGAAATGTTCCCCCGTGGTAGAACCATCTTCATTCCGGCCTCAGGTCCTGCTTTGATTTAAACAGAACCTTTCTTTAAAAAGTTGTTATCCAGGTAAATTGTGCTAAGTGGATAAGAAATCATTCTGATTGATTATGGCCGGTGGGAAGCCCCCGGGGGAGACTTTCCTTCCCAAGTACTTGGCCAGTGGTTGGGACTCCCCGTTCCGCGGGGAGACCACAGGTGTGTGAAGCGTCCTGGGGCTCCTGGCCAACTCCTCTTGAGGGCTAACCCACACCTGGGACCCCCACACGGGCACCCTGAAGATACACAACAGGAGGTCACTAGTCTGTGCCACAAGCCCAGCCTCACCGAGGTCTGTCGTGCAAACCTACTTGGCAGTGTTTGGGTGCCCGACAGCTCCCTCGTGCTGGGCCCAGGGGTTCGCACCCTGCTAGCCAGCCAGAGCACCAGCACCTCACAACGATGTGACCATAGAGATTGAATTTTTCTTTTTCAGAGACGTTTCTGCCTTGAACGTTAAAATAAGTCTGAGTGGGCTTTCTTCAGGAGCCCTAGGTAAGCTTGCAGGTGTCCTTGGCAGTTGGAATCTCGTGTTTGGGGGGTGCCGGGCTGGCTCAGTAGGAGCTTGTGGCCATGAGTTCAAGCCCCACGCTGGGCATAGAGTTCACTGTTAAAAAGTGATAGTAACTCGTTTTTGTTCTGCACGTGCCCCTTCCCGGCCGTAGGGAGCCAGCTCAGGAATCCGCTTCCCGACAGCACCCTCCAGGACTCCCCGCCTTCCAAAAGCCCAGGGACACCACCCCCCGGGCTTTCAGACTGCTCGCGCGTAAAGCAAACACGTGGCTGTAGCATCTTGCTGAGAGCTGGCCGCGGCTTCAGACGGCCGTACCGGTGCCCGGTTCTGCATCTGGACCATGGTCAGTCATGCTTGCAAAGTCGCCTCTGCAGGAAGGAGGCTGAGAGGGTCTTTCTTGAGCCGCTGCTAGGCAGTGTCCTGCCGCAGATGGTCCGCGGCTAACGTGTGCTGCAATCTTGTGTCCTCGACAAATGCCTCCTGTGGCCGAGTAGGAGGTAAGGACTTTTTTTAACGAAACGTGTCGTGGTCTTTGCTTTTTCCTGTGGAGGTGGGTAGAGAGATGGGAAGAGAAGGTGCTGCTGCTCCGAACTCCAGAGAGCGCCCAAACCGACCACTTGGGGAGAGACGCCTCGCGTTTTGTGTGCGAGGCTGACTTTCTCAGACGCAGCGTGGCACGTCTCCGTGGCTCCTTTGGCAGAGACGAATGAGTGTGGGAGAGAGGAGTCTGCTCGGCGCCAATGTTCCGACAGTTCTGAGAGGCCGGCGTCAATCTCGGTTCGTAAAACACGGGTTTAAAAAGTAAATTGCGCCTGTGCCGCCGATTCCTAGACGCTGGAGTGACCCAGCCCGGGCGCAGCCGGACTGTCTGCCGCGGAGTTTTTAAAAGCCTTGCAGGTGCTTCATGGCAACGATGCTCCACAAAGACAGCCTGTCTGTGGAGAACCGGCCTGAGTGCGTTAGCATATGCTCCCCTGTTAAAGAGTTTCTTGACTACGCGTAGGAGAGCCTTCGGTCGGTTTCGTTTTTGTCCCCGTCGGCACTGATGGCGCACCTGCGAGGTGGCAGGGTTTCAGAGTCGGGCCCGTGCTCTGCATGGGTCTCTCCTTCCCAGAGTCATTTCCACGGCAAACTGGCCTTGTCCCCTGGCTCCTCCTCTTCGTTTGACCTTGAATGTCCCCAGACTCCTCTGCCTGCGGCCCCTCCGGCCCCCTAGTGGCAGGCCCACCCGGGCTGCTTCTCTTCACAGCCGGCCTTTCCAGGGGGCCGGCCTCCTGATTCTGTTACGGGTCGCTCCAGGACGAGTCATGTTTGTTTGCTTCCTGTGTTTGTGCCTTTTCAGGCTGGAGAGTGGGCTTCATTCATGGATACGGTCCCCCTTCTGAGCACTGGGCTTAAGGGACGAGAGGATAAGTAGCTCTGCTCTCAGGAAGCACTTTCAGATTTGTCCTCTGTCGGGATTTCTGTAAACTGCTTTCCTTTTCAGACATGTGAAATGGCACACTTAGCTCAGGGCTCACCGTCCCCAGGAACCCTGGCCCCTGAATCCTGAAGAGCAGACCTTACGAGGACAGGCACTGAACGCCGTGCCGTAGCCCCGTGCAGCTCCCCGTTCGCAGAGGCGTCCATCCGTGGCTTTGCGGGGCTGGCGTGTGCCCGTTCTCCGTGGACCACTGGACTCCCAGGACGGCTTACCAGGCATAGGAGAGGAAGGAGCAGGACCCGAGCCCACGCAGACCGCAGGCTCCTCAGACTCAGCAGTCTCTGAAATGACAGGCTGAGGTCTCCCCGAAGGTCCTGAACACCACCCCCACCCCCTCGTGAGGGCGGCCAGTATGCCACGGACGTGTGGAAAGTACCTGCTTCCCAGGGTGGGTGGCAGCTTGCCTGGCGCTGATGGGGGCCCGCGGAGGAAGGCAGAGAACCTTGAGTGGGAAAGCCGGAAGTCCAGGGCTTAATGCCTCGGGCCTAAAAGCACCTGTGTGGTGAGTGACCTTGGCCTCCTGCCTGTGCAGACCAACTACACAGGTCACACTGCTCTGTTTCTCCCACATGCCGGTCGTCCGGGACTCGTGTTCCTCTTCGTGAAGACCATACGTTATTCTCCGGTCTCGGCGGTTTGGCTTCGGGTTAGCGGCAGTCTGGAGCCGGTGTGCTTGCTTCTTCCTTTTACATCTGTAAAAACCAACTCCTGCCTGCAAATCAGAAGTAACTGAAGCCGCAGAGTTCATGTCTGTTTTTAAATGTTTATTGGGAAGATTTAGCACAAAAGTTGTTTATTGTATATATACTTTGACCCAGAAATTTATCTGATTAAAGACCCAGAAGTACACAGAAGGTGCCGAGTGAGGCTTCGACTGTGGTGTTCACGACAGGACAGCCGGGGAGTTGCAGGGGTTAGAATGCGACCCTACAGCGGATTCTTACTTGACTTTCAAAGGTTCTTTTGGACTTTGCTCACGAGCTACATTCATGCCATGGTAGATGAAGACGATCTGGGGGTCCGATTCTGTAATAGCATGTGTGTGCTGAGACCAGAAAGCCACATGATCACGGGAACATGGCCGCTGGGGGTAGGGTGGGGGCGCCCAGGGAAGGTGCCCAGGGGAGTGTTTCCACACAATGAGTGTGATTCTTGCAGGAAACGTGATTAAATGTGCATGTTTGTTTTCCTCCAAGATCCAGAGAATGATCCTTTTTAGAGGAATGTGCGTAACTTCAGCCTCAAAGGTCTGGAACTAGGACTGTAATGTTCGTTTCCGGTGTTACTGTATCTTGGTGCACGGGCCCACACCCCCAGAACAGTATTTAACCTTGGCTTTTACTTTCCTTTCTACTACTGAGATTAGTGAATTTTTTTTTTTTAAGATTTTATTTATTTATTTGAGAGAGAGAGACAGTGAGAGAGAGCATGAGTGAGGAGAAGGTCAGAGGGAGAAGCAGATTCCCCATGGAGCTGGGAGCCCGATGCGGGACTCGATCCCGGGACTCCAGGATCATGACCTGAGCCGAAGGCAGGCCAACCAACTGAGCCACCCAGGCGTCCCTGAATTTTTTTTTTTTAATTTAGGATAATTTTAATGGTTTTTATGTTATTCAAGAATTGTCTTGGGACGCCTGGGTGGCTCAGTTGGTTAAGCAGCTGCCTTCGGCTCAGGTCATGATCCCAGCGTCCTGGGATCGAGTCCCACATCGGGATCCTTGCTCCGCAGGGAGCCTGCTTCACCCTCTGACTCTGCCTTCCACTCTGCCTGTGCTCACTCTCGCTCGCTCTCTCTCTGACAAATAAATAAATAAAATCTTAAAAAAAAAAAAAAAAAAAAAAAAAGAATTGTCTTTGTATTTCTTTTCTTTTTTTTTTTTTTAAGATTTTATTTATTTAACAGAGATCACAAATAGGAGAGACAGGCAGAGAGAGAGGAGGAAGCAGGCTCCCCGCTGAGCAGAGAGCCCGATGCAGGGCTCAATCCCAGGACCCTGAGATCATGACCTGAGCCATAGGCAGAGGCTTGACCCACTGAGCCACCCAGGCGTCCCTATCTTCATATTTTTTTACGAAAAATAACTGAAGGAACATTTAGGGCCATAATACAGAGTATGCTGAACTTAGAAACATATTTAGAAATCTCTGTGGGTCGTAGAACTGCTTTGTTTCCTCCAGGGACCAGCCATGAAGGAGAATTTGTGCCCCTGGGTACAGGTGGAGTAAGTGTCCGAAATCCCGTGACTTTTCCTTGGAGCTGCACATTTTGGGAAGTTTCCTGGCCGTGCTCTAGGCTCCTTGCTGATCCCTAGATTCCGTTGTTTTCACAGATTGGGAGCATTCAGGGCTCTTAGAGGGAAAAAGGAGGGAGAAACCATTGTCTTAAAAGCTTGCGGGTGCAGGGATCTAAAATTGCCTTTGTGTTCTGTGCAGCTCGGAGCTCGGGTCCCTGCACGCCGCTGGGGAACAGCGACGCGGACGATGAAGCTGACAAAATGCTGGTCGACAGAGAGCTCACGGCTGTCACAGGTGGGAGTGGACAGTTCCCTGTTAGCTGCGGCAGCAGCCCCATGGTGGAAGACAGCAGACAGCAGGAGGGTAGTTCTGTCGGACCCAGAGAAATAGAAGTATACACGGTCTCAGCGATGCAGACGCCTTGCCGCTGCAGGAGCCAGTGTGCGTACTATTTCTGACCTGAGTGTCCTCCCCAGCGCTGCACTTTGTTGTCCGACGTTTTAAAGAATGTTACACTACAGTTTGCGCATCTTGGGCGAGTTTGTAGATACGAGGATGAGTGTGTCGGGTGCATTCTGTAGATATGAGACGTTTGAGTGCAATCTTCCTATTTTGGTTTGACGCTTCCGCTTAACGTGCCTTGTTTAATTTCAAAGAGGTTTCGCATGCATACTTTCCTGACATGTGACCTTTGGGTGAACACATCAGACATCTGTTGCTAGTAGTTCCGCCTGGTGCGCAGCAAGGATGATTTGCTGTGGACATGGAGGACGGGTAGATGGTTTTGACCCGCGACTGGGCTCGCCAGCGTGGGGCCTCCCACTCGCCTCTGCTGGCTGCTGTGGTTTCTGGGAGGGCAGCTCAGTCCAGCCAAGCGCTGGGCGCCGTGGCCCGCAGACACGTATGCGCTGCAGGTGCTCATGTCTCCGCACGGTCGATGGTTCAGGGCTGTTTCTTTTAGCATTCAGAATCTCTCAAGACTTTTCCTTGGAGTTAATACTTTTCTCTGCCAATTTTCTCTTTAGATGACCATGAAAACATCTGAGCAGTTTTCTTACTGTGTTAATATATGTAGAAATAGATACTGGTTTGTTTAAGGTTTTATTATGTCTCTATGCTAAATTCTTCACTGGGGTAAGAGATTATGCATTATGCTTCCCAGACATACACGAAAATGTGTACCTCTCTCTAGAAGCTACAGGGTTACAGGTGGAATCACCTTTTTGCCACATCATTAAATGGGTAGATTTTCTATGGAAAATTCTAATACGTTAGTAATTTAAAGACCTTGGCTAAAGACAAGTAACAAAGCTTTTCAAAACAAATGACATAGCTACAATGTTTAAAAGGCAGAAGTAACCTCTAAACTTCAGGCGTTAATATCCTGCATTTTCAGGCCAAATTTAATAGCCAGCGTGGGTGTCGCGTTGAAAAGGCCACACTTTTATTTCAAGCCCAGCTTGTCCTGTGTGACGGGCGCCATACTTCCGGTCACCTCGCATACAGCACCGTCTGCCCACGTGCACAAAACGGGCTGAACTCCTGGGGGCCGTGCCGTGGGCAGGCGGGTAGTGTGCGGGAGCACGGGCCCGGAGAGGCGTGAGGGGCAAGGAGCTAGGACGGTGTTGGAGGCAGCCAGGCGGGGTCCCGAATAACCAGTCTCTAGGATGTCCGCCGTTCTCATGCTCAGCTGGATTAGATTTTCCCCAAGGACATGAGGTCATCAAGTAGCCTTGGTGTTGACGTTGCATCCAGCACTCGCCCTCGCACCCCCCGGGGACTAGAGGAGATGCGTGCGCACGGAGCTCGAACAGAGAACTGAGTCAAGGCAACTCCGACCTCTGACCCAGTGCTCCTGGACCTTTTCAGGGCTGATCCCCCGGAAACCTCATGTCCGTGTCTGTTACTGGGACACGGTTATTTGTCTTAGTGACCATCAAGGTCGCCATCATACTCATGAATTTCGTCACCCAGGAACACTGATAAAAGTTCTCTGGGATTAGCTCATTTTATTTCTTTTTATTCTACTTCATGTTCAGTTCTTGAAATACTACTTCTCTAGCCTTGAGTTTTAACTAAATAAAAGAGCTGTCCTTTAATTTGGGGGGGGGGGAAAGTCCCTTATCCTCTGAAGAATTTATAGCAGTTATGAAGCATGATTATCACTTAAACTGCCAGGAAAATGATTAATGGAATGTGTAGAAGGTGTTTTTGTTCATTGAACAAGCCATGATTTTTTATTGGCAGGAAGATTTGTGGGACACGCAGAAACCTATGTCCAAGTGCAAATCAGACACCTGGCTGGCGAGGCGGAAAGTCAGCCCTTCTGGGGAGGGCCACACTGTGTGCCGGGGGCCTGTGTGCGGAAACATGTCCTCGCTCCGATGGTCGTGGGACTCCGCTCGTGTGTTTAATCCCATACCTTGCTTTAACAGCTCAGAACATTGAGATAAAATTTCCTATTACCAAGCAAGACCGAATTCTCATTCTTTGTACCGTTCTGTGAACTCCTGTGGACGTGACTGTGGAATCCCGGGTTTCCTTGTACAGAAAAGCACCTTGTAATCGCTGTCCCCTTGGGCTCGGGTGTGTTGGGGTCGACTCTGTCATTCCCCCTGAGACATCTCCTCTTGGTGGATGTCTCCCTATGCAGGTTAAGCAACATTTTCCCAACCTAAGCGTTTTTTTTACCGTAGCCTCGTTAGATGAATGAAGGCTTGGACGTCGGAGTCCACTCACCTGGCGAACTCGGAAGGCCCCGCCAGGGCTCGCGCTGCTGCGCCGCCAGTCCCAGACCACGCGCGTGAGAGCGCTTAGTGTCCCGTCCTCGCCGGCCGCTTGCCGCCACACAGGTGCCACGCGGACGCGAGGGTCGCTAAGATCTGAGCTCCCGTGTCAGAGCGCCAGGCCTGAGCCGCGGGCACGTCCCCGGAGCTCGCGTGGCGCTGCCTCGCCCGGTCCCAGGAGCCCCCAGGCCCCCATGTCGCGGCCGCCTTCCTTTCTCCCTTTCCTTCAGAGCTGGAGGAGTGGGGGCTTATTTTAACCCTGTGGGAGACCTCCCCTTCGTTCCGCTGGGCGGTCTCGCAGGTGATTTTTAAAATGTCTTCCTGAAAGTAGTCTTGACACGAGAGCACTTTTTCGATTCTGGTGTTGCTGGCGGTGCTCCGGGGCTGCTGGTCGTTTTCATGCCGCAGAGCTGTCGCCTCAGGCGTCCGCATTCAGTCGCTCGGTGCAGCCAAAAGCCAGAGATGTGTCTTGTCTTACCAGGAACATGCTGCTGTTGGTTCTATTTTTAAATCTGCCTATGCAGTTTTTTACCTCCGGAAAAGGAACTGGTTTGTTCTAAAGAAAAAAAAAAGAAGCTAAGTAAATCCTTTAGAGTTGTGGCAGCAATGCAACTGTTCTAGTTCCTCCTCCCCCTCTGGTTCAGAATTCTGGTGACAGGTGTATCTCTCAATGCAGATATGAAAACCAGTAGCCCCGCGCCGGATACACTGACACATGGATGTGTCATCAGTGGACATTTGGACTTCCCCTCCACGACACAGCTCAATGGGACGGAGAGCGGGAGTGACCAGAGCTTTTCAGGAGCTAATGGTGTTAGCAGTGGCATAGTTCAAGGACGGCCTTTTCCGAGTAGCCAGGGTCCGCTTTGTGTCCATGGGACCGAGGAGCCAGAAAAGACCATGAGCGCTAACGCCGAGATGTGCGGCTCTCTGCACCTGAACGGGAGCCCGAGCAGCTGCGTGGCTAACAGACCTTCCTGGGTGGGGGGCGTTGAGGAGAACCTGCACTACGGGCACTACCACGGGTTTGGGGACACCGCTGAAAGCATCCCCGAGCTCAGTAGCCTGGCAGAGCACCCCAGCTCCGTGAAGGGGGCAGAGAGGCCCGGTGGTGCCGACCTGGGGGCCATGCACCTGTACCACGGCTCGTAGAGACTGGCAGCCTGACGTGTGGACGCGCCCATGCCTCCCTAGTAGCCGACCGTGAATACTCACATAGCGCCCACTTGAGGGAATGTCACGACTTGTACTGTTTTTGTATACTTCGACTTTCTGACAAAGTCAGCTTGTATTTGAGAAGTTCCTCGTGAGTCCTGTTGTATGCATGAGGACGGCTGACTTAGCCCCCAGGTGTTTCCTCCACGGGTTGGCGGGCCTCTTCCCAAGTCTAATTTCTCGGCTGCCAGCCTCGGTGTTTTCCTTTGAGCGCCGTCACCGTAGAATGCCGTCCTTCCAGACTCCTGGTCCACAGTCCTCTTGGAAAGCTTGCTTCTGCTCTAACCTCTAGACTCTATGACAGAAGACGGCTCGTTCCCTATGCAAAGTACAGCCTTACAAAGATTTCTTGAAAAAAAGAACATTTGTCTTTTTCAAAGTCTTTTCATTGAAGCTTTGCAACTTGCCGTGTGGTGGGTTTTCTTCCGGGCACGCGTGGTGGTTTGGGGGCGGAAGCGGCCCCTTTGTCAACAACGTAGCTCCCTGCCCCGCGTTTCACTGGAAACACCTGCAGTCCGGGACTGACTGCGGCCCTGTCGTGGTTTTATCCCACATTTCTTGCTTTGTCTCTACGGTTTGTACCACAGATAACGGTTTCCTTTATATGTAGTAGAAATTACTATTTGTAGGAAATGTCAGGTCAGGATATTTATAACTGACTATTTTGACTTATATTTTCTTTTTTCTTGGTTTTTTTGGGGGGGAGGGGAGTGGTTTCTGCTTTAAAATGTATACCACTATGTATATCCCATCTACTGAGAGAATTTTGGATCTCTCTTAATAAAAGTGCACTACGTTTATGGTTTTATAGAAATTAGCTTTTGTTTAAGCAGCTAGTGGTCACACTGTGCAAATATTGTAATGAATTTTTACTTTTCTGATTTTTGTAATGAAAATTGGTGAAGTTAGAGAAAATGTCCATTGAACAAGCCAATGTCCTAAGAGTGTTACTAACATCTTGTTTTTAAACTGTGCTTTACAGATTGAATAAAAAACTCTCACTTGAGCCGTGCCTGGGGTGTGCTTTCTTTCTAGGGTGGGGGAGGGGGGTGGGGGTGTCTGCGCAGGGGACAGGAAGGGAGGGACGAGTGGAGTGTCCCCTTTTATTCTGCTTGTAAGATTTTACTTTACTCCTCTGGCCCTGCCCATGGAATTTCTGGCCACTTTGGGTTTCTGGATGTAGATGCTCTAGTCTTCGGACCCTTTTCTCCCAGAGCCTCTTGGGGGAGTGTCAGCTGCTCTCAGCCAGCAGTACTGTCCTTGCCTGCGCATTTCCGTAAAAGACAGTCACCATAATTTACTGAACGTGGGGCCAGCAGACATTCATGAACATAAGCCTTTTAAAACTATAAATTACAGTTTCAAAATGCCAACAAAATAATCTTTCTGGCATGCCCTGTACGTTATTTAGAACACTGGTTGCTTTATGCATATTACTGTAAATTTAACATACCAGAGTGAGGGGGCATTAGCCTTTGGAAGTGTCACAAAAATTACTGGAGGCTGAGAACAGAAGCGTGAATACACTTGCTGTGTCACTGCCGCCCAACCGCCTGCCCACAGCAGGCATCAGTAATCGAGCACTGATGCCACCCAATCCCGTGCCCACGGCAGGCATCAGTAATGGACCCATGAGCCCAGATGGCGGCTGCGGCCCTTCTAAATGACTGCTCTGAGAAGCCACCCAGGTTGCTCTGAGTCTGCAGGAGAGGTGAAACCACGCAATCCTGTGCTTGGACTAGTCCTTAATGTATTTCCGAGACTGTGTTAATATTTGCTGGAAAACATTAAGTGAATCTTTTAAAATGCTCAAGGATCAACCTTTCATTAAGTCTTGGGAGTTGTTGGACAGAATCTGACTGCTTCTCGGGGACCACCTACTGTGTAGAACCTACAGGGTCACCAGCTGTACACAGTGTGACGGATGCAGTTTCCTCGTCTTGTCGCTCAGAGGCATTGACGTTCAGAGATGGTAGCAACGTCGTTACAGGAAAATCCCCTCATGCCTGGAATTGGCTCCAGAGCGACACGGGAGTGGTAGAGTACGGACGGAACAAAGCTCACACGAGACGGGAGGGGCCGATGTTGACACTGGGCACATGAAGCTGTTTTGTCCTACTTTGTATATATTTGGGGAAGTTTCTCATACTTAGGACCTGACAGAAAAAGTTCTAGTCCTTTAAAAACATGTGGACATCATTTTAACACTGACCCAAGAATAAGCCAAAATTTTACTCTGCCTGTCTCACCAAAATTAAGTGCATTCTAAATTATAAGAGTTTACTGGTTCTTAACTTTTTCGGCCTGAAGACCCTTTTAGGAGCTCATAGCTTAAACAGTAATCACAAACAAATGGAAAATTAAACTTTAAAAACTCCATTGACAGTAACATCAAAACCATAAAACACTTAGGAATATACCTTAAATGGTGTTCAAAACTTCCACACTGAAAACTAAAACATTTCAGAGAGAAAGAAGGTTTGAACGTTTTGGTTGAGAAAATCTGTTCGCAAATGACGTGCTACTGCATAGAGAAAACCCTAAACACGCCACCAAAAACTGTTAGAACTGATGAATGAATTCAGTAAAGTTGCAGGTTACAAAATTAAATGCAGAAATCCATTGCTTTCCATACACTATTGAAGTAGTAAAAAGAGAAATTAAGAAAATAATCCCATTTACAGTTGCACTGAGAATAATAAAGTACCTAGGAGCAAACTTAACCAAGGAAGAGAAAGCTCCGCACTCTGAAAGCCATAAAGCAGTGATGAAAGAAACCGAGGAGAACACGAGCGAAAGGAAAGACATTCCACGCGTGTGCATCAGAAGGACAAATGTGCCCACACCACCCAAAGCAACCTGCAGATTTAATGCAGTCCCTATCAAAATACTAACATTTTTTACAGAACTAGAACAACTAGTAATAAAATTTGTATGGAACCAGAGAAGACTTCAAATCGCCAAAGCAATCTTGAAGAAGAACAAAGCTGAAGGTCTCACAATCCCAAATTTGAAGGTGTGCGACAAAGCCGCAGTCTTCAAAACGCTACGGTTCTGGTGCAAAAATGGACACAGATCAATGGAACAGTATAGGGAACCCAGCACAGGAGCCTACGCTTATTATCTACAACAGAAGAGGCAAGAATATATAGTGGGAAAACGTCTCTTCAAACAATGCTGTTGTTGGGGGGACACCTGACCTGAGTGCCGCAGTTGGTTAAGCACCTGCCTTAACTGGGGGATCCAACCCCGCATTAGGCTCCGTGCTCAGCGGGAGATCTGCTTCTCCTTCCGTCCCTGCCCACACTCATGCTCCATCTCTCTCTCTCTCTCTCTCTCTCTCAAATAATAAAATCTTTTTTTGTTTAAAAGGTGTTGGGAAAACTGGACAGCTACTTGCAAAATAATGAAACCGGACCCCTTTCTCAGAGCATACACAAAAATAAGCTCGAAATGGATTAAAGTCCTATAGATGAGACCTGAAAACATAGAACTCCTAGAAGAAAACAAAGGCAGTCCTTTCTTTGACAATGGCCAGAGACCTTTTTCTTGGTAGATCTCGGGCAAGGGAAACAAAAGCAAAATTAGACTATTAGGACTATATCAAAATAAAAAGTGAAGGAAGCCACCACAACGCCAAAGACAGCGTGCTGAATGGGAGGAGATATTTGCCACTGATAAAGGATTAGTATCCAAAATACACAAAGAACTTATACAACTCAGCACCCAAAACAAAAGAAAGTAATCCAGTGAAAATGACCGAGGACCCAAATAGACATTTTTCCAAAGAAACCGTACAGCTGGGCAACGCACTGCTGTTCATCACTCAGGGCAATGCAAAGCAGACCTACAGTGGGGTGTCCCCTCACAGTTGTCAGAAGGGCTAAAATAAACACACACACACACACACAAGAAAGAACAGGTGTTGGTGAGGATGTAGAGAAAGGGGAGCCCTCGTGTGTTGGTATGAATGCAAACTGGTGCAGCCACTGTGAAAACATTACGCAAGTTCCTCAATTAAAAATAGAACCGCCGTATGATCTAATAATTATTTACCCAAAGAAAATGAAAACGCTAACTGAAAAGGATACATTCACCCCGTGTTTATTGCAGCATTATTTACAGTGGCCAAACCGTGGAAACAAGCTGAGTGTCCACTGACTGATGCGTGGATAAGGAAGATGTGATGTACACACGGTGAAATGTAACTCAGCCATCGAGGGGGGAACGTGCCGTTCACGGCAACGTGGGTGGATCCAGAGGGTACAATGCGAACTGAAGGACATCGGTCAGAGAGTGAAATGCCAGAGGAAGGGGTTAAGAGCACACTAAGGAGGGGCACTGAGAAGTGCATAGAACTGTTGAATCGTTGTTGTACACCCAGAACTAACGTGGTACTGTAGGTTAAGTATATTCAAATTGAAAAAGGAAAATGTTCAAGACCTCTGTAGTTTTGTAGAAAACTACAGAATGTTCCAAAGAGAAAGAAGGTTTAAATGAATGTTCCAGTTGACGTGTGTAAACAAAGTCTGGCCTCGTACAGGTAAGTACTTGAGAAAGGGGGGGGATATTTTCATGTTAATAGCCTTTGCAGTCCGCTGCGGGGATTTGACACCAGACCTGTACACTGGTAGTTCCTTTCGGGTTAGCTGCCGTATTGAATCAGGCCATGGCGCTGGATTTCTTACACCCGGTTACTGGGCATTCTCTTGCCCGCGACATGGGCCTCTTATCCACGCGTCAACGCGTCACTGCATCACATCCTGCATTGACTGTTTGGAGAACATCATTTGAGTTCTGCACATCTTCAAGTGTTGAAACGTTTTCTTGTAAAAAAAATCATCCTAACGTCATGAACAATGTCATAAAAGTTCAAGCGGGAAAGTGTCAAGTGCATGGTGCGTGGTGCTGGATACGAGTTTGGAAATTGTCATTTTTGCTTGAAAGTTCAAGGGTTGGGGCACCTGGGGGCTCCGTCGGTGAAGCGTCTGCCTTCGGCTCAGGTCATGATCTCAGGGTCCTGGGATCGAGCCCCGCATCGGGCTCCCTCCTGAGCAGGACGTGTGCTTCCCGCTTTCCACTGCCCCTGCTCTTTCTCGTGCACTCTCTAATAAATAAATAAAATATTTTTTTGAAGATTTTTTATTTATTTATTTGACAGAGAGAGAGAGATCACAAGCAGGCAGAGAGGCAGGCAGAGAGAGAGAGGGAGGAAGCAGGCTCCCTGCTGAGCAGAGAGCGCGATGCGGGACTCGATCCCAGGACCCTGAGATCATGACCTGAGCCAAAGGCAGTGGCTTTACCCACTGAGCCACCAAGGCGCCCCATAAATAAATAAAATCTTTTAAAAGTACGTAAGTAAAGAGAGCATGTGTTTTCATGCCCGTCATTTGCTGCTGCAGCTTTTCCAACAGTTCATAGAATTCAAGATCCTCTAAGCCGGTTCTGTGAGCTGAACAGCGTGGACACTGCGTCCAACAGCACATGAGGTTTCCATACAGAACAGTGACACTTGCTTTCTTTGAGTCATTTTGAAGCTCTCTCCAGAAGGGGAGGCGAGAGGTGGCAACAGCATCCAGCAGAACGAGAGCGCTCCCCTGGCGGGAACCGCAGGGCCTCTGCTGGGAGGCAGGGGAGCAGGGCGCAAACGACAGTGACCTGCTCTCGAGAGTTGGGGTAGCGAGCCGCTGACCATGCCCACTGCCTTCTCTACCTCCGCGGGCAGCCTGGAGGGGGCAGTGATGGCGAGATCCTGTAGCCAGGGGGACTGCGGTGGCACCAGCATGGGGAGGGAAGACAGGCCGAGGGTCAGGCTGGCAGAGTGGACGCGGCTGAGACGCACTGCCGTGAGCCTCGCCGTCTGAGGCCGGGGGGCAGCAGCAGGTGCCTGCAGCAGGAACTTAAAGGAAGGCACACCAGGCTGGTGACAGCTGGAGAGAAGCCCGGCCAGAGCCCCCACCGGGGGTGCTGCCCACTCTTCTAGACAGTTCCCAGCTGGCCAGCGTTCTTTGCGGTAATTTCTTCCGTTAAGGTCACTGGGGCTGTCGCTGTCTCCTGCCGGGTCCTGACCCCTGGAGCCGGCCAGGTTGCTCTCACCGGCGTCGGAGGCTGGCCTTCCAGAAACATGACGCTCCCCGGGCCTCCCATCCCATCAGGCTACGACAAGCCGCGTTCGGTTCCTCATGGAATGGCAGCTTTGAACCAAGACTCGGATTTGCTGAGGTGACACCTGCCGAGGGCCATCCGCACGACGAGGGCCTGGGCCAGGGGGCGCTGAACCCCAAGTCCTGGCTGCTGCTCGGGGCCTCCGCCGGGGACAGGGAGGGCACCCGTCACTCCTGAGGCTGCAGACGAGGGAGCCGCAGGAAGAGGAAGACAGGCCGTGTCAGCGGCTGCAGACGGTGGTTATGCGGTGGGGGCTCCGCACCAGCAGCCGGTGCTCGGCCACACTCAGCGCGACCGACAGAGCAGTGTGCGGTAGGGACGGACGAGCACGGGTGGGTTTGAGCCTGTCCTCATCCGGAGCAAGCACTGTTTTACCCAGATTTGCCTCCATGCGTCAAGCTTGCTAAGAGATTAGTTTTGTGGTTTGGGTGACACAGAAGCATCAAGACCTCCGTGGGCTAAGGAGGGTGTCCCAGCGCGGCTGTCGGTGGACACGGAGCTGTCAACGTGGTCCAAAGTCTGAGAAACTCCCAGTGGGAAGCATAAGGTGACACGAGTAATGTAACGTGGGACAGGAAAAGGATTTCGCTAAAAATTAGGGAAATCAGAATAAAGAACGGAACTTCGTTATGCTGTGCTCATACACTGCTTGCTTAGTCATAACAGACCATGAGAGAAGTTAATAATAAAAGTGTCATATTGAGGGCTCACTGGGGGACTCAGCTGTTAAGCCACTGACTTCGGCTCAGGTCATGATCTCGGGGTCCTGGGATCAAACCCTACATCGGGCTCCCTGCACAGCGGGGAGTCTGCTTCCCCCTCTGCCTCTGCTGCTCCCCCTGCTTGTGCTCTCTCTCTCTCTCCCCGTCAAATACTAAAATCTTTTTCTTAAAAAAAAAAAGTGTTATATGGGAACTCTGTACTGTTGTTAGTTTACTGTAAATGCAAGACTTTTCTAAAAAATTAAGCATGTTCTGCAAAACTTGCCGACATTTGCAGGATGTGGGCCCCGTGGGCCTGGAGCTGACCCTCAGGATGGGGAGCGTGAGGCGTGCGGCAGCCGGGAACACCTTCCCGCAGGTAACAGACGCTCCCAGGAATGAATTACTCCACAGGCTTGAAAGGGAAGTCGTGTTTCACCCAGAATCCTGTTACCGACCAAGCCAGCAAGACTAGAACAGGGAGCGCCCCCGTCGAGCGGGGTGAGTTGGTCACTCGTTTCAGCCAGACACGTCAGCCCCCAAAAATGCGTAACAGAGCAACAGTGTGCAAGACGGAGGCGCGCTTCCCGCGGGCCATATGGTTGTTTGCGTCAGTACGACGCATGGGTGTGCGGCTGTGCGACCCAAGTGTCCGACCGTCTTACGACAAGGGCTGGGACTGGGGCGCCATGGGAAAGGACGCCGCGGGGCGGTGCCGGGTGCCCGCTCTCCGGACATCGCTAGAAACAGAAGGTGGTCGCGATGCGCGTGGCGCTTGAGTCTTCGGACCCCGCTTGTGATCGGAGCGCGGACGACGGGCCGGAGTCGTAAGGAGAGTGGCCCGTTGGCAAGATGGGGAGAGTCTGTGGGTGCTTGACAGGATGTGGAGGGACAGTGCCCTCTTGGGAAGGAGGTACGGAGCGTAGAACAGTCTAGAAACCAAGTCTGCTGCTTGGAGTGACGTTGGCACCGGGTCAGGTAGGGTCGCATTTGGGTGTACCCAAACCTGCCAAATGAGAGTGATGTAAAATAGATCCGGGGGCGCCAGGGACGCGGGGTGGGGGGCGCGGTCAGCTCAGTGTCCGACTCTGGGTTGTGATCCCAGGGTCATGAGATCGAGCCCCGAGTCGGGCTCTGTGCTCTGTGCTCAGCGGGGCGTCTGCGCCAGACTCTCTCTCCCTCTGCCCCGCTGCTTCCCAAATAAATCAATCTTGAAACAGAGGTTTGTTTCTCTCTCCTGTAAAACAGGTCTGAGAGACGGTGGCCCAGGACGGGCACCACTGCTCCTCAGTGTCATGGGGTCCAGGCCCCCGTCACCTCCCCTCGCAGGCACCTGCCTGCCATCCCCGACGCGGGGTGCCCGGAGTCCCTCTGCTGAGCGGGGTGCGGGGGAGGGTGGCTAAGAGAGCACCAGCGTGTCCGCCAGTGGCTGGGAGAAGGGAAGACGCCGTCTGCGGGGGAGGGGCTGCAGAGTGCTGGGAACGGGCAAGTCCTGGTCTTGGTCCCCGCGCGACAAATCAAGATACAGAGATAAAGACCGTCAAAGACCCACTCTCTTGTGGAAGTAAGAAGCGGGGATGGTGATGAGGTGCCGGGGAGGTAGGGGGGTGGAGGGTCCGTGCTCTTTACCTGCCCCCCTGCCACACACGTGAGCTTGTTCAATATTAAAAATCGTTGGATCCGTGTAGACGTCCGGCTGCGCGGTATTCACAGGTGCGGGAAGGGCTCGCTCCGGGGGGCGCGGGGCTGCACGGTCATTGCTTTGACGACAGAGTGTCCTTCCTTACCAACTGACACGTTCAGAACCTTGAACCTCGGCCCGTCGGGGAGATTTCTGCGGAAACATTCACAGGCGCATACAAGATGCACGAACGACACTGGTCGCCGCACTTTTGTTGTTACAAAACATTGGCTCGGGGCCGCCTGGGTGGCTCAGGGGGTTAAGCCTCTGCCTTCGGCTCAGGTCATGATCCCAGGGTCCCGGGATCGAGCCCCACATCAGGCTCTCTGCTCAGCGGGGACCCTGCTTCCTCCTCTCTCTCTGCCTGCCTCTCTGCCTGCTTGTGATCTCTGTCTGTCAAATAAATAAATAAAATCTAAAAAAAAAAATTGGCTGTAACTGCATCATAAGCCAAGGACAATCCGAGGGGTAAATGGACTGACAGGCTTGTGAGCACAGCAGTGCAGGGGCGATGATTTAATGGTTTGTGGACATCTCATCCTGATGGGGAAAATCGGAAAGCCACAAATGCCTTCCACACACCTAACCGGCCCCACGCCGTGTGTGCTCAGAGCCCACGTCAGCCGGCAGTCGGCACAAAGCCGATCTGACGGTAAGGCGTGGGACACCTCTGTGCTGGAAACTGTCGTATGCGTCCTCGTGACCACAGGCTGTGTGGGTGCAAGGCCGCCGCCCAGCATCACCAGAGAGGATCGAACCACAACCTGCCAGCCCAGGCCAAGAGCTGCGTTCAGAGCCCGACCGGCCTCTCGTGGATGTGGATCGCGCCCGCACCATCGCGCGGTAGAACTGCCGCGCGTCGGGAGGCCGGCTTACTGCCTTGGTGTGTGACGCGGGTCCCTAGGAGGAGGGTAGGCGCGGCCACTGCTGCGACAGGGAAGGAGGCTGGACAGCCCCATCTTTCTGCATAAATAAGGAAACATTTCTATATTGGAATGTGTGGTTTCCTCCAGATTCCGTGCTGCCTCCTGAAGATAGAATCCTGCAAGTAAAGTCATCAGATCGTAGCTTGTGTCTGCAGGTTCTTGACGCTCACAACCAGCTTCTCCGCAAGGGAGACAGCGTGTACGCTCTGGCACGCCCGCTGGCTTACAGGTTTGTGCGGGGGAGGGCCTGGGGACAGGGGCACGGAGGTGACCTTAGTCACCTGCAAAAGGCCGTTTAAACAAAGGCTAGTTTTGTGGTTGCGGGTCCTCAAGAGGCCGATAGCTGAGTCTTCCTTTCTCAGGTGCCAGGAACCCAGAGCCACCCACCATGCACCTGTGCTGTCTGTCGTTGGAATCAGGCGACTCGGGTGATGGCAGATCACAAGTGTTGAAGGTTTAAAGACAAGCTGAGAGTTTCTCATTCCTCCCCAAACGTGACAGGCTCCTCAGTCTAACGAGAAACGTGTATAGAGCCGAGTCTTAAAAGAAATCTCTTTTAAAGAGATGCCAAAAACTGACGCCGGGGACGGGAACAAGATGGCAGAAGAAGTAGCGTTTCATAGGAAATCTGCGGCCAGATGGAGCCAAGAGAATTTGCTTCCAGGGACAGAGTCAAGGACTTGGGTCTTGACCCAGCAGTGGGGGTGTCCTCGCCGTCAGGAAGAAGGGGGCCGCCCAGAAAGCCGTGGGGCCGCTGTGGGTCCCTGACAACCGCAGATGCCCGTGGCCACCCTGCCTGCCACTCACTTCGCCATTCTGCTGAAGCACTTCGGACACCAGGCCTGGAAACCAGCCTTGACCAAGTGGGCTCCCTGACCGTGCGCGGAGTTTTAGAGCAGAACAGTCCTAATTACATATTCGCGGCTGTTCTTGGAACCGGAAAGGGAGGCGTTTGTTTCACCGTGAGAGAGGCAGCCTGTGGACGAGCAGAAACACCTGGAAAAGAATTCAAAATGCGGTTGAAGCTACACCATCAAATTTGCTGAAGGTGGGGCGCCTGGGTGGCTCAGTGGGTTAAGCAGCTGCCTTCAGCTCAGGTCACGATCCTGGAGTCTCAGGATGGAGTCCCACATCGGGCTGCCTGCTCAGCGGGGAGCCTGCTTCTCCCTCTGACCCTCTCCCCTCTCATGTTCTCTCTCTCTCTCTCATTCTCTCTCAAATAAATAAACAAAAGCTTTGAAAAAATAATCTGCTACAGGCACATACCTCCTCATGTGGGACATCTCCAGCCCCGTTCCTGCCCTGCTTTGACTTTCTGTATGGGGAGAAGGGAACATTTCCTCCGAAACTTACCCATGGGAGGTGATAGAAGGTGCCTCTGCCGAAGTCGGGAGTGTACCCTTACGGAGCTGGGACAGTGCAGCTGCCCAGGGTGCACACTGAATAAAGATGCACAAGTTGTAGAACTGAAGGAGGTCGCCAGTGCCTGTCGGATGCAGTGGTGCGGAAAAGGTCAGGTAACGAGGATCGGAGGCAGGTGGCCGCGGCACGACATCTCTCCAAGTACAGGGCATTGAGGATCGGTTTCCTAAAGTTTCCATATTTTTTTATAGGACAAAATAGTTTCAACCTGATTTAAACAAGGGTGTGACCATAACTTTAAGCCTGTTTCAGTGCAGAGAAATTTCGATTACAATCTCTCATATGCTTACTGGCCATTTAAGTTACTTTTCTGTGACTCCTTCGCTCTGTCCAGTGTTCTCTGGATTGGCCTATTGATTTATATAAGGTTCTGTACACGGCCAGTTCTTCCGCATGCCTACCCCGTCATTTTGTCTTTCTGTCCCTTGTTTTTAAATTTTGTTCTAGTGTCTTTTTTCACATTTCACTGAAGATTTCTTATTGGCCTTTTGGCTAGAAATGGGAATTTATCGCCAGGAAGGGCGATCGCAGCGCGGCCCACGCCGCTTGGCCGCAGCGGGTGTTTCCGCCGTGCTGCTGGGGCCGTCTTCTCGCCGGTGTCCGCGCCCACCTCAGCCAGGAGGAGTGTCTGTGACCCGCCGCACGTGGGGGTCTGTACTGGGTCGTAGGGAGGCTTTAGGAAATGATGGGCAGTTTGCCTCTATTTCTTTGTTTGTGCGATAGGGATTTTGTGTCCTCTGGTAATTCGCTACAATCACTTGCAGCACATCTGGCTTTGGCAGCTGCATCTCTCGGGGGTGGGATGCCGTCCTCGTCACACAACTCCGAGGCTTTCGGGCTCTTCGGGCCACTCTCCTGTGCGTCGACTTTCTTGCTCAACGATGAATGTCATCATGGGTAAAATTGTCAGTTTTCCTCTGGCCATGACTCTAACTTACAAGTTTTAGGGTAAAATGTGCTTACTTTTTTGACTTCTACGTCACTAGTCACAAGTTACATGTCTTTTGATCTGAGAATCATTTTTCATTTAAAAAATTTTTTTAAGATTTGCTTTATTCATTTGAGAGAGAGAGAAACAGAGACAGAGCAGAAGCACAGGGAGGAGCAGCAAAAGAAGGACAAGCAGTCGCTCCACGAGCCCGACCGCGGGCTCGATCCCTTGACCTGGAATTCATGACCTGAGCCGAAGGCAGACACTTAACGGTCTGAGCCAGCCCGGCGCCCCTGAGAATCACTTTTCAAAGTTTTTTTCAAATTTCCAAGTGAGGAAATGTTTTTGCCCTCTTACTATTACTTTCTAGATCAGGCAGTGTGATCTGTAAAAACTCTGCTTCTTACAACTTGTGAAAAACTCCTGGCACCCAGGAGTGTCAGGAACATGAAACACTTGGGGGAGATTTCTGTCGTCACAGGGAAAGCCCGTGGCTCGCCCGCGCGCCCGCACACACTTGATTCTTACTTGAATCCTGAACGTCTGTTCGTTCCCTTCTTGACTGGTCCGGTTCCGCGGCGGTGGAGCGGGACGGGGTCCGAACGAACACGCTCTCCTCCTCGTATCTCCGACGGGTTTGCCTGGTGTGGGGTTTGGTGCCTCGACCGCTTATGTCTGTGAGCGACTGTTCTGTTTCATTTTACAACACGCCCCTTTGCACAGCCGAGGCCTGGGCAGCCACCTGCGACCCCGCACCTCGGTCTCTGGAAGGCAGAGCCACGGCCCGCCTGGGGTCAGTCCCAGCCAGCGGAGGGCCAGAGGCCGGCAGAGGCCGGAGGCCGCACCTTCACTCCGTCCGCGCACCCTCTCCTCTGGGTCCAGGAACCCCCCTCCCCGCGCTTTCAAAGCTGGCGGAAGAGCAGCCCCATGGCCGACCGTCCCTGAAACCCCGGCGGCCTGGGGACAGTCCCGCCACTACGCCCCCAAACCACCTGCACGGAGGGCGCCGTCGGCGTCCCGTGAGCCCCCCCGGAGCCTCACACTCCGCTTGCTTTTCGGCTGTTTGCGTCCGCCCGGTGTTTTATTTCTTTCGTGTATCTTTGTCTCATGACAATAATCGTGTTTTGTTTTGTTTTGTTTGATCTGAGCTGAGGGACGGGAGGAAGACAGGGTGCTTCGGGCGGTGCCGTTTCCTGCCCAGGGCGGCGGCTCCGCAGGGGCTCCGTCTGCGGCTCCGTCTGCGACCCTTCCTCGCTGCGCGGGGGGCTCGCGCTCCCCAGAGCCCAGACTGCGGGGAAGGCCTGGGAGCGCAGGGGCCGTCCCGGCAGTGGGTTAGCGCACCGGGTTAGCGCACCGGGGACCGACGCAGGCGTGCGGCTGACGAGAGGTGGGGGCGAGGGAGGTGTGAGAGGAGGCTGCTGCCGTCACCTCCAGCTCTCCGGAGCGGCTGGGGCGGTGGTCAGAGTGGTGACATACTGTGCACGTGTGTGTGTGTACGGCTGCGTGTCCGGGGGGTTCGGGGCGCAGGGCACACTGACATCTCAAGGGGAGAGAGGTTAGCAGGGGGAAGGGGACAGAAGGGACACCCCACACGTCAAAGGCCTTAAAAACAAGGATCTCCGGGCACCTGATGGGCTCAGTCAGGAGCGTACGACTCCTGGTCTCAGGTCTATGAGTTCAAGCCCCACAAGGTGTGTAGAGATTCCTTAAAAATAAAATCTTGAAACAAGACAAAGCAAGGGCAATCAGACATACCTGTAAGCGCACTGCCTACGGCCGTCAGCGCAGGAGCTGACACTGGGTGTAAAGAAAGAGCTGAGAGACCTCGGGCCGCGCGGCTAGAGAGGTGCTCGTGGGCCGTGTCCCCTCGGGCACCCGTGGCAGACTGCGGGCCGGCTTACCTCCTCTTTCTGCTCGTGGCCAGTTCAAGGCAGGTCCCCCAGAGGAGCCAGAGGCCTGGAGTCAGGCCAGCGCCTGGAGAACAGGGGCCGGGCTCCCTGCTGGTCCTTCAGAGGCACCTGCCCCGGTGGCCAAGCAGCAGGACCCTGTGACACACGGGACCCCAGGTGGAACTCGCTGTCGACTTGGTAACCCATCTGGCTCTAGAGGTCCCATTCTGCCATGAAGCAGGACGGATGGATGGGTGAGTGGACAGAAGTATGAGGGGCTAACACAGAGCCTGTTGTCATTTGTGGGAACCAAAGTTGTCACTGGAAGTCGAGTCATGGGACTCGAACTCCTTGGAACACCAAGTCCCTGCAGCTGTTTATCCCGTGTGACTTTCCACTGAAGGTTGACCCTTGGTGGTGGGAAATAGGTGTCCATGGTCTCTGCTCAGCCTCCTTGTCGCCCCAGACTCCTCCACCAGGAAGAGGCCGTGGCGGGAGGCTGGGGACGGCGGGCGTGGGCTCTAGCATGGCCCGTGTTTGCGCTCGCATGGGCACTGCTGCAACATTCCACCATCCGGCTCACCGGCGGCCCCGTTGCCCACAAGGAGCACTGCTCTTACAATGATTAAAACCCAAGTTTATGGGCGTCTGGGTGGCTCAGGTCATGATCCCAAGATCCTGGGATCGAGTCCCGCATTGGGCTCTCTGCTCAGTGGGGAGCCTGCTTCCCTCTCTCTCTGTCTGCCTCTCTGCCTACTTGTGATTTCTGCCTGTCAAATACATAAATAAATAAATCTTAAAAAAAAAAAAGTTTCTGTCCTTTCTACCCTGGCAGCCTCTGTGCCTATAACCCAGCCGGACTGAGATGCGTGTGCGCACACACACACACACCCACGGCACACATAAACACAACACGTAAGACACACACAGACACACGACACACTAGGTGCACCACATGCAGACACGCAGCTCTCACAGATACAACACACACAGAAGACACAACACACAAGACCTACACACAGCATGCGTGCACAAGACACACAGAACACAACATACTGGATACACAACACAGTACATGAGGCCTACAGGAGACACACAGCACACGCGCAGACACACAACCCACCCTTAGACACAGGACATACACATGAGACACAGACCTCCGCATGCAACACAGAAGACACGCACAGACCCGCAGCACGCACACGGCTGAAAAGCGGCGTCCTCGGGCTGGCCCCTGCTCGCGCAGCCCGGAGGCCTCTGAGATCCACGGCGAGAACGGCCCAGGCAGCTCCCCCAGTATCTGGAATTACCTCGTCTTTAAAGGAAAACGTCGAATGAGCTTTTGATCCGGCACGGAGGACCTGGAATTCGGAACCGTTTCTCCGCATCAAGGTTCCTGTTCTTCACCGTGAGGCTACTGACGGGATTGAGCCGCTGCCGTTGGATCTCGGGCTATCGATGTTTCTGGCAAAATGCCCCACACGTGCATCAGAGACGCCGCTCGTGAAACAGTGTGGCGGCGGGGGGTGGGGGGGGTGCTCGGGCCCGAAACCCCAAGTCGCCAGAGCTATTCATCTGCTCTGGGACCTGAGCTGCAGATCTGGTTTAAATAGATGTCTCGCCTTTTCCCCTTCTTCTGGGTTCTCGGATCCTTCGGGAAGCAGCTCAGGAACCTTGTGGAGGCGCGACAGCACGGCCGGCGGCACAGCACTCTGTGTCTGCTCTAGCTCAGTGTGGCCAAGTGACGCACCCGGTGCCCGACGGCTTCTAGTCGCCGCCCACAGTTCTTTCGTGGGTAACACATCCTTGCGAAATAGCACTGAGCACGTTTGAGATCAGAGCTACTGAAGTGTCCCCTGGTGGGGCCCGTGGGAGGCGCATGTGTCTGTGCTCCTCCCCGGGGGCCGTGGCGGTGTCCGTGGGGACGGACGACACCTGAGGGAATGTTGCCAGGTTGAGCCGTTGCCTGCCCCCCAACAATGGCCCCTGACAGCATCCTGGGCAGCGTAAGACGCCCCTGCTGGCCTGAGGGCCTCCCCTCGGTGCCGGGCACACAGCTATCGGCTGACTCCCCTCCCACAAGGGACAGGAGAAGGCAGCCACCCCCCTACCCCCGTGCTCTGGCCCTGCTCATGCAGCGCTCCACAGTGCCCCTCCCACATGGACGCCCCGAGGACGGGACTCCACCCCCCGTACCAGGGCCCCCGTCACACTGAAGCCAGAGAAACATGGGGCCAAATCCTGGTGTTGGAGCGTCGTACCGAAGCCAGCGCCTGCCGCAGGCCCAGGGTGGGAGTCACCGGAAGAATCAGGTCCGAGCGTCCTGCTGGCAGCACGGCGGGGAAGCTGGTGCTCATGGTTCGGCCGCCGCTAAGTTGATGCCAGAGAGGAGTGGTGCCCTCTGGCTCAGGGGCTACAGGACGTGGGGGGCCTTGCCCCTGCCCGCTGGAGGCCTCGGTTCCTGCGCTTTGGCTCAGCGCCCTGCTGGGGCTGCTCTGGCTTCCCGGGGCGCATGCACACCCCACGCCCCCGCCAGCCCCGGTCCCCGGCTCAGCGCCGCAGGCAGAGGTGGGACACCAAGATGCAGCCCAGGGCTCGCTCACCTCCTCTGGCTTCCGGGGTCCACCAGCACTCCTAGGGTTCCTCATCTTGTCGGTGCATCTCACCGACGTCCTCCGACGTCTCACCAGGGCGTTGTCCCGCGGCCCTGTCCTCGCACAGCCTGTCCCTCTCCCAAGGACCAGTCCAGGGCCCTTCCTGCTGATCCCATCTTTACCTGCCGCGTCTGCCAAGACCCGTCTCAGGGCCCCTCGGCAGCAGCACCTTGCAGGGCCCCCCGCCAGAGTGCCAGAGGGGGGCCCTTTCTCCATCAGAGTGGAAGCCGTCCGCGTCCAGACCCCCACTCGGACAGAAACCTCTCTTCTGTCCCCCAGACCCAGCACCTTTGCCTGCCTATCCTCCCTCCCCCAGCAGCTCCCCGTCCTGGTCTCAGGGCCGTCCTGCTGGTTCATGTGGGTACGCTGCTCCGCTCCCCCGGCCCGGCCCTCTGTCGCCCCCTTGCACCCGGACCCCGGGGCGGGAAGAGATGTCCCTTGTGGTCAGGGGACTCCTCCCTGAGGGCCCCAGAGCCCAATTCCAGCGGGTTCCTACAGCAAACACACACACGCTCGGGGAGGCCAGCCCTCACGGCCTCTGGATCACGGCCTCTCCCCTCGCTGTGTCCCCCGTGGCTCAGCCCCACCACCTGGCCGTCTGCGGCCCATCTGCGGCTCAGGTGCCCGGGAGGCCGGTGCTCAGGCGGTCCCGCTGCGCAGGGCCGGGACACCAGGCTCTCCCCGTGTCCGTGAGCCAGAGAGAAGCTGGGTGCGCACAGCGGCCGCTGCTGCAGACCAGGAGGACGGGGTCGCAGGAGGCACCGCGTGGAGCCTGGTGGCAGCACCTGAGGTCGTGCAGGAGCAGGACAGCGGGAGCACCTTGACTCCGGGTGCAGGGGACCCAGAGCCTCCCACGGCAGGGGGCGGGGGGTGGGGATGGCCCGGGCAGGTGACAGAGTCCGGCTGCGTGCCGGGCCGGGCTGCGCAGTGAGGAAGGCTGGGAAAGAGGCCTTAGCGGGGGTGTGAGGTGGGGGTGCCGGGGCCCCGCTGGAAGTGAGGGACGCGGCGTGCTCCCCCCACGCTTGTGCAGGGTGCCCTTCGCGACCCCCGAAGCTCTCTGTCCCGCTCAGCAGGCAGTTAGCTACCTGGTGCCTCGTTCGGGCTAAGAGGTGCTGCTGGGTCACGGAGAGAGCAGCGTCCAGCCTGCGGGCCGGCAAGGCTCTCTGTCCGGGGAGCCCCCGTCCTGCAGCAGCCCGGGATGGCGGGGGCCCGGCAGGGCTCTGAGCCGCCTGTTCCCGTGTGCCTCCCGCCCCCGCTCCCAGCAGGAGATGCGGAGTGAGTGCTCCGGATGGGCTGGTTCGCCGACAGTGAGACAAATCGCCCAGGCGGGGCGCCCCTGCCCGGAAGTTGTCTGTGGCCTCAAAGCCTTGGTTCATTCACTCTGTCTTTGAAAGAGAGACGACTGTCCAGTGTACAGACGGCAGGGCTGCCATGGCGACTGCCACATGGTCCCAGCGGGCGAGGGACACGTAGAAGCCGGTGGCCTCCATCCTGCTAACCCAGCCCCGGGCGGCCCGAGGAGGGGACGCGGGGCAGCAGAGCGCACAGCAGGTGCCGCGGGTCCTTTACGACCCACTGACAGGTACTTGTGGGTGTCCCCGTGCCCTGCACATAGCAAAACCAGCAGGTGGCTCGGACGACCGGGATCCATGATCTCGGCGCCGCGGCCAGAAGCCGAGACCACGGGGTCGCAGTATCCTGCTCCGTCTGACGCCTCCGGGCTCCTTCCTGCCCCACTAGTGCCCGGTGGCCCCGGGGCTCCTTGGTGTCCTTGGCTGGCAGACACAGTCACCCCATCTCTGCCTCCACCGTCCCATGGCCGTCTCCTTTCTGTGTCCTCTCCTCTTCTGGGGACAGCTGTCCCTCGGTCTCGGGCCCGAGTTCTGGGCACACATGACCTTCAGGGGGAGACTATTCGACCCACTATGGTGGTGAGGTCATCAGGCTTGGGAGACGGAGATGCGGAAGAAGTGAAAAGAAAAACCCTCCCTCTGATTCGTGTGTCTGTGACTTCTGTGAGGACATTCCAGAAAAACGCTCGTACCCGAAAACAACCTGATTCTGTGTCGAAGCCATCCAGCCCGTTCCTGGTCTAAATGCCGTGACGATTCCCGCTGGACCCACCGCACCACCGGGTCTGGACTCGGGGCATCTCAGCCCGGGCCCTGGGGTGCAGCGCTGGCGGAACGCGCGGCCGCAGCGGCATGTTCCCAGGCAGGGGCTGGCAGAGCCCTGCAGGCCGACCGGTGCCCGAGTTCGAGCTAACTCCTTGGGGCTGCTTCCCAGCACGCAGGTGTCGCCTCAGATGATCTCTGACCCCGTCGGAGTCCGAGTTCATGCACCCGGGGGACGGACAGTTCTGTGGCCTCTGGATTGTGCGATGACATGCGTGCTGTGTTCTCTGGCGTCCCCGAGGGACCTCGCTCAGTCCTTACAGTGACAGCGAGCAGTGGCCTCGGTGACCAGGCACGTAGAGGAGAGGAACTGGCCCAGCATCACCCCGCTGTAAGTGGTGGGATGGGTTTGGACCCCACGGCCTGGGGTCCTGACCCTGGGCGACTCCCACTGGTGGACTTCAGGCACGGTGGTCACATGGGACACGGGCATGTCCCGGCACCCACGGGCCGGCCTGCAGCACGCCATCTGCCGTCCGCCGACCGGGGGCCCTGCGGGTGCTCGCACCTGTCCCAGGTGCACCGTGAAACTCGGTGCTCAGGCCCCGGGGGCGCGGCGTGCCCGACCCCTTCTTTCCACTCCGTCCTCCGTGCTGGGGCTTGGGGGGGGTCTCATTCCTGGAAGGCCCCTCAGTCTGAGGGGTAAGCAGTCTGGTTTGGGGGGTCAGGGGATGATCTTCCCTGTAACTCGCGGTAGGCATGTGAAGGGAAGTGCGCCCTTCATTCATCCGTGCGGGCAGTCGTCCGTTCCGACTGCGGAGGACCAGCGAGCGGCAGGCCCGGTGCAGGAGGCCCAGGAGATGCGGAATCTGCGGAGTGCAGTGGGCCCAGCCGCTCGGCAGCCCGCCGTCTGCCGGAGACCGACACCCGCGGTCACGGGAGCAGCGCGGTGACAAGGACTCCCCTCCGCCGGGGTCGGGGGTGCTGGGTCCATGGAAGGAACGTGATGACTGGAGCTCGGAGGGACCCCGCCCCACCTGCCGGGGTTCCCGCAGCTCCTCACAGACCCGGGACGGGTGCTGCGCCGTCACTACACATGGCTCTGTCCCTCCTCCGCAGACGCTGGGCCGGCGCCTGTCCGTCAGGTCTCTGTGGAATCGGGGCACAGGTTCCCGCAGCATCTCAGCAGCAGACCAGCCCCTGGACTCCAGGACGTGAAGGGCAGCCGGCAGGCGGGACAGAAATCCTGCCGGGGCAACTCGTGCCCAGCAGCGAAGGCTCTGTGCGGAGGACGGCAAGAGGAGACGGCAGCTCGGACAGCTCTCCGGTCCGAAGCTCTCGTCCTCAGCCGGGCTGCGTTTTCTACTGGATTTAGGTCAGGGAGGCGCTGAGTGAGACCCTGTTGGATTGGTGAATCGGCTGGAAGCATGAGGACACTGGCGCAATCAGTCACAGGCCATCAAACCCGGTCCTTCTCCCTCTCAACCTGAGAAATTCTCCTTGGGAAACGGCCAGAAGAGAATCCAAGGGTCTGGGGCCCTGAAGTCCCTCTGGGGCACCCTCGGGAGCCCTCGTCGTGCAGGAGGTTTGGAAGCTGCGGTAGGGAAGGGGGAGCGCAGGGCGTGCCGACCCTCGGCTACTCATCCAGCACCTGCTGTGTGTCCGCACTGTCCCCATGCGGGGGCACCAGGACGTGTGAGGCAGCAGGCCGCCTGGGCCCGTGGAGCCTGCGGTCCCAAAGAACGCCCCTCGGCGCACAGAAACCATCTTCTGACCTCAAGCCCTTGCGTGAAGGGGCTGCTGTGTCGTCCCCTGAGCCTGGCTTGCTGTCGTGGCGTGGGGACAGCAGTCCGCGCCATCCACCAGCAGAGGGGAGTGACAGCCGGAGGCTCTCCGGCAGGAGGGGCTGTGGGGCAGGGCCGCAGAGGACGAGGCTTGCTCGGTAGCTGCCGTCGCGTGTCCTCCCACAGACCAGGTGTCGTACAGGGAGGGGACCGCGCTGGACCCGTGTGCCTCCGCAGGGGCGGGTCCTCTGTCCTCAGACCCCTCGGTCGGGGAGAGGAGAGTTGGTGAGGCCACGCTTGAGGCTTCAGGAACTCACTGGGGACCCTGGGGGCACACCACCTGCTGCTCTGCCCAGCGCACCTGCTGACCGTCGGGGAGGAGCTCGAGGAGCCCTCGCCTTGCTCCCGGCAGCCTAACTATATCCCCGGAGCCGGCCGTCCCCGCTGATGCCCTGCACGGAAGGGGGGATCCAGGGAAACCTGTCCCGGAATGGCGGCCGCCCCTCACCCCAGCCTCACCCCCCAACCCGTCAGGCCTGTAGATGGTTTCCCCAGGTGTGCGTTTGCTCATCTAGATTGGGTCCCAGGACTTTACAGAGCATGGTTTAATCAAAAGAAAGGAAGGAAGAGAGGGTTCGTGTAATACAATTTAACTTGGGGGGCACAATCGTAAACGTTACGCCCTTTGCTTCGCTCCCTTGGAAGAGTGAGGTGTGCGCAAGGGAAGGCCCAGCAGCCCGGCCCCGCCGTGCGCCCAGCTGGCCTGGCATTGGGAGTCACCCCTTCTGAATCGATGAGTCGTGAAACCCCACATCATTCACCCCCGGCCTTGGGACCCCCATTTTCCCCCAGGGACAGTGGAAGAGGCAGTCCGCTGATGCCGGGCGGGAAGCCAGCTACGGGAGCCGTTACCCTCTGGTGGGTGCTGAGCCGGCCCGCCGGCCTCTGCCCCGGAGGACGGAGCCTCCACCGGCTGGGTGGGACCGTCACAGGGATCAGCCACCAGAGCCACGTCCCAGTTGGCACGAAAACTCCTTTAGGGAACCCGACCACTTGGAAAGCCGACCTCCCTGTGAGTGTGACCCACCTCAGCCTGGGCACGCGGGAGCTCGGTCTGAGGGCGTCCCTCAGCGCGGTGACCGTGGGTTAGTGTCTTGGCACCGGGCTCAGCTTCCCCGTCTTGACTTGGAGGAAATAGTACCACCGACCACGACCGTTGGTGGGTTCGACTGTTCAACCCGTGCTAGCCGGCACCCCCTGAATCACAATCGTGATAGGAGGTCATCCTAAACCAGCCTCCGGACTTGGGGGTCGTGGCTTTCAGCGGATCAATGAACACGCTCTAATGAAAGTGGGTGCGCAATGTGGGACAGAGCACTGCGCCTGAGCTGACAATGAGGTCGGGTAAATCCACATTTTCTCTCAGTATTTCAGACCTGGGATGCAGTAGGGGAAGAGAGACCCCAGAACCAGCCTGACTCTGGTACCAGGGCTGCCACTGCTGTGAACTCGTGTGTCCAGGAGGGAGTCGCTGCAGGAGTCAGGTGCTCCCGAAAAGCCCCATAGTCCGCGTCTGAGGCGCTGCCTGGTCGGTGGGGAACGGTGCTCAGGGAACCAGCCGCCCTTCACGGCTGTCACCATGAGCGCGTCCACCAGGAGGGGGCAGCAGTGCCATCCACGTCCCCTTCCTGGCCACCTGCTAACCCCTGCGCCCGGACGGGAATTGGAGGCAGAGGGCTCCTAGGGCATGTTTTTGAGGAAATAATACCTACGGTCCTTAAAACCACAGAAATCCTCATTAATCTGGCCACTGATAATTCCAGGTGAGAATCCAAACAAAACCGCAGCCAACTCCAGTAACCTGGGAGAGTGAGGGGCTTCCAGGCTGTCCCCAGGGTGTGAGCCGGGAGACCCAGCAGAGGGGACCACCTACCCCTGCAGCCCCGCCCCAGCGGGAGCCGGCCCTGGTGCTAGTCAGCACTGCCCTGTGTTTGAGGACGGGACCAACCCACCCGCACACATCTCTGTGGCCCTCCGGAGAACCGGGGACATGTCCCAGTTCTGGACCCAGCTAAGAGAAAACAAAACTTTATAATTACATGACAGAAAAACAAAACATTGTTCTCTTAACGCTTAGCGTTCCTATTTTATACTCGCCAGAACAGCCGTCTTTGGCTTGTTCGGACACAGTTCTTCTGTTGCAAACCCATATCCATCTTTGGATACGTACGCAGGGAAATGGCACAGGAGGTGGGCGGGCCCTTGTGGCTGTGTCTGGGCTGTCCCTGCGCAAAGCTTTGCCCTCGGGGAGCGAGCCTGTCACGCTCTTCAGTGTAACTTGTCTGTGGAAACGCTCCCGCACAGATTGGTTTTCTTGTTTTCCTGTCATGCCCTCCCCTGCCTTGAGAATCTCATTTCAAGTGCGAGCGTAGACAGATTGAGAAAGGGGGCCTGGAATGTTTTTGCCATTTCCTAGAGCAACCCTCTCCCTTAGGTAAATCAGAACAGACACATTCACGCTCTTGTGGCCACAGGAATGGACACCTGACCCTCCAAAATAAAGCCCCCCTCTCCTTTGACCAACAAGGGCACAGAAGGTCCCCAAGGCAATGCATCCACCAGCCCGTCCATCCTTTGACTTTCCCGGAAGGCTGCTTAATTACAGTGTACCCTAAAGACTTCCCAAGAAGAACTGACGGAAGTCCGGTGCAGGAGGTGGGGTGTTGAGTAACTTAAAAACTCGTGCGCATATAGCAGGCTGCCTCGTGAGCACCGGCCCTCCTCTGACACCAAGGCCATCCCCACACGGGAGCCCAGCACATCGAGGCAGCAAGCTCCCACGGGACTGGAGAACAGAAGGTCTCTGATGCCCAGAGGTCAGAGCCTGGACGAGGGAGAGAGAAACTAAGAAAACCCAGTGGCAGAGGGGCCAGCACCCCACAAAGCCAGGCCCAGGCTCCCCCCCCCACAGGACTGTGGGAAGTGTGTGCTCTTTTGAGCCGTGAGCTGTGGCACTTTGCACGCAGCGGAAGGAGGTGAGTCCCGCCCCGTCGAAGTCATTCCTCCTGCAGGGGTGGGGGGCGCAGCTGGGCATTGGGACTGAGCCCCCCGGGTCTCAGGAGCTGGGGGATCCGCTGTCAAGTCCCAGAGATGCCAAGCTGGTGGCCCCGGGCAGTCACCCGAGTCTCCGAGTCTCAGGTTCACACTGATAGACAGTCGATCCCTAGGCTTCCAACGTCTGGAAATACTCTGTTCTGGAGACAACAACGTGTGTGATCAAAGGAAAGCAACACCTGCTAGGAAGCGCCGGGGAGTAGCCGGGTCAGGGGCTCGTTGGGAGGTGGGCGTCGCTCTCCCTCAGGGCTTCGTGTGTCTCAGCCCCCTCTTCCTGCCTCCGAGCCCCTGCTCCCAGCTGACTCGGCCCCCCAGCCTGACGCGCCCCCACCCAGGCCCCCGTCTGCTCCCTCCTACTCCCCACCTGGAAGGGCCCCTCCCCTTTGGCCCTGGCCCCATTTTGTTTCAGATTCTGGACATTCCCCTTGGCCGGCTCCCTCTAGCTGCCCTTTGCCCGCAGGACAGGCCGCAGGAGCACTGTCGAAGGGAGTCCGGCCCTCCAGGAGTCAGAGGAAAGAACAGAGCTCAGAGCCGAGGGGCTCCCTACCAGAGGAAGGAAATGGCCCTGGCTGGTTGGGCACCTCGGTCCTTCCCAGAACAGAGCGAGGAGGAGGGACCAGAGGGGCCGGACGGGCCACAGTGACTGGACCAGAGGGGCCGGACGGGCCGGAGGGACCACAGTGTCCTATGACGGGGACGCCGACGGGAGGGGACTCTGGCCTCCATAAGCCAGCCGGGCTCGAACCCGCAGGCCCAGCACCCACGAGGGGACCCACAGGCTGGGGACTGGCCGTGCTCAGGCCCACGTGCGCATGGTGGCGCTGGGCTGACTCTGGATGGGGCAGCCGGATGAGCCAGAGGCCCCAGGATGCAGGGCCCGTGCTCCGGGGCGACGGCTGCTTTGGTCAGAGACCCGGGCTCGAAGGCCGGCTTTGCAGGGTTTTGCTGAAGGCCCCAGCCCTGGAGCCAGTGTGAGAGGCTACAGCGGGAAAGGCTTGACCTTGACCGCCGGTGTCAAGGTCAGAGCGGACCTGCAAGAGCATGACCCGTTCGTGACGCCTTCTCAGGCACGCAGCCCCTCGGCGGGTACAGGGGCGGGACACTCCCGGGGGCCGCAGACAGGGGCCCGGGCTTCCCGACATCCGACGTCAAGCATCGCTTTCCTCTGGGACGGGGAGGAGACCAGCCCTGGTCGGGCCGCGGAGGATCAAGGGAAGGGTTTGGCAAAGCGCTGAGGAAACACCCCTGCCGTTCCCACAGCGAGCGGGTGCCCGGCGAGAGGGGAGAGAGCCCCCAGCAGGTCCTGTGTTCGGTACCCGCGGGCTCCGGGCTCCGGGCACTTCCTCAGCCCTTACTTCACTGCGTTAATTCCCATGAGACAAAGTGACGGAATTGCACACCGTCGACTGAAAAATGGGATGTCGAGCTTCCCGGGGAGCAGGCCGGCGCCGGGACAGGGCAGGGGCGGACACTTCTTCCCTGTCCCCACCGGCTCGGAAAGCCCGGCCCGGCCGCCCACATCCAGGTCGGGGAGCCACACGCCGGGCCGTGAGGCTGCTGGAGCGACGGCGGCCCGCCGGGGGGTGCGCTGGGCACTGGGGCGCGCACCTCCCGCCGAGGAGGTCTGGCCCTCGTCAGGGGGAGCCCAGAGAGGCGCAGGCAAAGGGCCCCTCCAAGCTGCGTATGACTGAGGAGGAGACCCATCTCCGGGCCAGTGTTTCGTCTCTCAAACCCATAAACCCCACGTGTTCCTGCTGATGACCCGAGGTGACTTCCGAATCGTGTGCTTTGTTACATTCTTTGCAAGTTAGCAATTAATGCAGGCCACGAAAGCCTTTCTCTGAACTAGAATATTCCGTTCGTCAGCACGACCCCCGCCCCCAGCCGTCCTGCATTTGTACCAGACAAACCCGAGGCCAACAAACCACCGCCACGTCCAGCCTTCAGTCCCTCCCAGGCTGGGAGGAGCAGCTTCTCTTTCCCGGACGCCGGAGCCCAAGCCTCCTGCAGGCAGACACCAGGCGACAGAAGGTCGCTTGGCGCCTGGCCCGCGGACTGCCGTGTGGACCGGCCCGAGGTGGGAAACCTACGCGTGTCAGCCCTGTGGCCCCCAGCAGGGGCACAGATCCGCCCCATCTCAGACACATCAGCTTCCCAACACACGACAGAGCCCGGCGTCGTGTCTGGCTTCTCGGGGGGCCGCCCGTTTCCCTGCTCCAGAACCTCATCCCAGAGCCACAGGCCAGTCCAGGCTTCAGGCTTTGCAGGAAAACGTCTCCACGCAGGGAAAAGTTAGTCTGGCTTCGAGCTTCGTGCGTCATCTCTCCACGCGATCACTGAGCTCGAGGTAAGCCGCGGGGGAGCTTCGTAAACACTGCGGAAAGAAAAAATGAAGATTTCACAAGTCTTTTGTTTTGCTCTTCTGTGTTTGTGTCACTCTTTGTTTTCTTAAGATTTTGTTTATTTATTTATTTATTTGTTTGAGAGACAGAGAAGCAGTGGGAGAGAGAGAAGCAGGTTCCCCGCCGGGCAAGGACGCGATCCCGGGACGCTGGGATCCCGACCTGAGCAGAAGGCAGACGCTCGCCGACGGAGCCACCCAGGCGCCCCACCCTCTGACTGTGTGACGTGTGCCTGACGCCCCGTGTCCCTCGGGCTCTCCTTTCTTCTCTCCAGAGACAAGCACAGTTTCCTGACAACACAAGGGTTTACGTGGCGCGTGATCCATGAAAAGGACAGGGCCCGAGCACCCAGTGCCCACATCCACGTGTACAGGGCACTGTCTGCAAAGGAGGGCGCTAATGCACTTCCTCGGGTCGTTTCTGTTCCTTCTGTGTATACTGGGACAGCTTCATTCGGCCCACGTGGAACCCCATTTCCTCTCACCGACGCTGGCGCGCACGTGTATTTCCCGCCCCGCAGACACGAAGTTAGTTCCGCGATCGCGCTCTCACGGGCAATGCTGTGCCCGGCACGCTGGGCCGGAGGGTTTCGCGCACGGGGGGCCGTTGCTGCGGGAGGAAGGCTTCACGCATTTCAAATCTCGCCGGACCCTGGATACGTTTTAAATCTCATCGAACGTTTGCTCCCAGAGGTTCCAACTTAAGCTCCCTGCAGCGGCGTACAAACTGCCGGTCTCCTCCTCACCTTTACAAATACAGCGCGAGTGCAAAACCTTCCTCGTAGTAATGCTCGCCGCCCTGAGAAATAAAGGACTTGCCTCTCAGAGTCGTGCCGGTTCGCACCATCTCGCGGTGGGTCTGAGCCCCGGAGAACCAGCTACGTTTTTTCCTACACCCTCTTCGTATACTTCCCCACCTTCCTATGAAATGCCTGGCCTTCTCAAATACTGATTTTTAGGAATTCATATGACGAAGTGTATTAGCCATTTTTCTACTATGGGAGCTACCAGCATTTTTCCTCATTCACTGAGTATCATTTAATTTTGTTTGTGATGGTGGTTGCCGACCAGTCGGGGGGCGGGGGGGTTGGTCCGGTGTGTCCGACTTTCCTTTTCTGGCCTCCAGATTTTGTCGGAGTGAAAGCGGTCTTTCCGAATCCGATGATTTGGTGACCCTCCCCTTTGTCTCCTGTTCCTTCTAAGTCCGTCACTCGTGTTCACGTTTTGCGCTCGTACGGTGTTTATTCGGCGACTCTGGGTCGGTGGCTGGAACTCCGTCTTTCAGGTAGTTACACACTTTCCCACTGTTCGAAATGCCACTTAATTATGTAATAATATTGTATTCATTTTCTGGACTTTAAGGACGATTCCGTCAGTCTTTCCAGTCTCCAGCATCCGGGCACCCCTTCCTCCCAGGGCCAGCCTTCAGTTTCTTGTGCATCTTCCCAGAAACAATTCACATCACTTTCACATGTGTGTTTCTTACAGGCTTTATAATGTACTTGCCTTGTGTTTCAAAAACTCCTCAACACTGCTAGTATTTAAAATGGGATCCAGGGGCACCTGGGGGACTCAGTCATTAAGTGGCTGCCTTTGGCTCAGGTCTGATCCGGGGATCGAGCCCCACATCGGGCTCCCCGCTCGGAGAAGCCTGCTTCTTAGGGTGATTCTGCACACCCTGAGTACTCAGTCCTCTCTCGTGACATCTAGGGTACCGTGCTGAGCAGTAAGGGAGTAGACGGAACGCCAGGACCTGTCTTGGTAAGGGTAGCGCTAAGCCGTTACGACAGAAAGACCGAGAGACCAGACACATGCGTCACTTTCTCACGGAACAGTCGCAGGGCGGCCGTCCAGGACGAAGAGTGGGGAGGGAGTCAGTGCTCGGCGGCAGCCCCGGCCGTGGCCATCAGCCGGTGGTCCACACCGGGCTGCAGCCAGAGAGCAGGGGTGACAGAGTGCAGAAGAGCGCTGACGTGTCAGAGACACCCGCACGCGGCACGCTTCAGGCCTCTCCACGGTCCCACATCCGCCTCCTGGGGCCACAGCGTCGTGACCTGATACCTCTGTGGAAGCTTCGGGAAGGGCAGAGCCGGCGGGGGCTCGCCGCCCCCAATTCCGTCGCTGTGACTCAAAGTCAGGGGTTTGCATCACGGCCTCGCAGGCGGACCTCGGCTCCCCCAAGGGCTTCTCTCAGCCTCCAGGACGCGCTGGGAGAGGGCGCTCCGCGCGGCTGACCAGAGATGGCCATGGACCAGAGAGACTGAGCCTCTTGCCCAGCTGTTTTCTCAGACACACTGTGCGTGGGAGTGTCACCAGAGGGATGGTGGCCGCAGTCCCCGGTGGGTCCCGCCGCGGACTCCTTTAGCTCCGCGTCCCGCCGAGACATTGCGCCGTCTGTGCTACAAACTACCAGGAAGGCTCTTGGTGACCATAGCGGACACTGACGCGAAAGAGAAACAGAACTCGGACTCGTTGTGGGTGTTGGGGGGGAGGCTTACCTCAATCCTCAGTTTTCTTCCCTGGGAAGAACTCAAAAAGTCGATAGATTCTCAACCATGCTTTGGGGTTCCTTCCCGCAGGAGAATCTGGTACTCTTTCTGAGCTATGCCTCGGCTGTATTTCTATGGCACGTTTTCTTTTGTTTCCCTGTCAGAGCCAAGCCTGGCCCATGAGGCACGGCTGCTATCCATGTTCGCTTGGAAAATTACTGCGGTTTGGACCGTATCGTACAACCCATTCCTTGGAAAGAGCATCACGACCTCTGCCTGGAAGTCATTCTTTAAATGGGAAAACTCAAGTGTGTGGCTTGTTATTGGCGTGACTTTCTTTTGTCGTGGGCTGATGCAGACACAACTGGAAATCCCCAAAGGAAATCGTGCTATCTGGTCACCCTCCAGTGCCTAACTTAATGAGGGCCCTTAGTGGCGGAACTGCCCGTGGAGGTGACAGCTGCCCGTGTACCCTGACCACACAGCGTCCTCTCTCTCAGGGCACCTGTTTGTCCTGGAAGGAGCCTCAGGAGAGACCTCGGTGGCAGAGGTCAGTAGGATCGATGCTGGCAATCAAGGTGGCAGCAGGCATGCTCGGGTCTGCATGAGAGCAGCCTGCCTCTCCTCGCCGCGTGCCCTCGGCCGGTCAGCCCTATGGCTGCCCCCCGGCCCTGTGCCAGGGTTCCTCAGTTCCCCGCCTCGTCCTGGGACAGCCACAGCCCGGCAGCACTGGGCAGCCTTCCCAGGATGGGGCTTCCCCGGCCTCCGGAGCCACGGCCACCCTGTCGTCCTGTCTTCCAGGCTTACCTGGAACAGCACACGGGCAGGTGCGTGTGCGCCTGGACAGAGGTTTATGTTAGAATCTCAAAGCCGCCCACACGGCCTGCGACGCTCAGAACGGTAGACACGCGTGTATTTCCGTTTGTTTGTTTTCAGTAAGGACAGCTGCGGAACGAGAGATGTTTGCTACTAGTGCGCTCCTCCGTTTAAACGAGGAGGCGTTACAGTGAGCAGACTGGACTCCTTCAGCTGAAGGAAGGGGCAGAGGGAACAGAGGGGACAGAACGGCGTCCGTCTGTGTGCTTCACGCACGTGCGAGATCTCATCACGCTTCTGGACGACCAGGTGAGGCAGGCCTCCTCTTCCTCTTTACACACAAAGACACCAAGGCCCAGGCACTTAGGAACTTGCCCCAGAAAGGGGAAGACCTGGGAAGGAAGCCCATGGACATCTGATTTCAAAACTTCCCAGGACGCCACGGAAGCTTTCTGAACAGTGCATTCGGGTGTGGCCGGAGGCAAAGAAGAAGCCGTTCCAGAGCAGAGGCGGTTCCAGGAACCACCTAGAATGTGGAATGTGGAAAGAATGTACACGAGCCGTCCAGCCACTTCGCCGGCGGTTTGGGCCCGGCATCATTTCCCAGGGAGGTTCTGGTACCCGACTGCGAGCCACGGGCCAGGGCTGCACGGGTCTGGGACCGTCCCTCGCTACGGTCGGCACCTGTACGGTACCAGTACGCTCTAGGCTCAGATAATGACGAACACGTAACAGAAGCATTTCTTAAAGCTCCCAGTGGGCCACCGTAAAGCTAGGCGCTACCCCTGTGTGGGATACCTGCCCTTCACGGGACCTTGACCATCCCTGGTCCACGGCCCCTGGACACCCGAGGTGCCTGCATCCACTGACACAAGCAAAAATGTCCCCACGGGTATCTGAAGCAGCCCCTCGGGGCCAGAGCTGCCCCTGCTAAGAACCACTGGAATGAAGCTTCAGTAAACAGAGGAAGTCAGAGCAGACCGGGTTTGGGATGCAAGACCTCCAGCTGTGTCCAACCGGGTCCAACCGTGTGACTTTAAGAAAGTCCTGGAATCCCCCCTTCTGAGCCTGAGTCTGCGAAGCGGGGGTCAGAATCACCGGTTCCCCTTCCTCACTCGGCTGGTGTAAACACCAAATGTGACCCCTGTTACCCAATGGCTTTTGAAGCCCCCGAGCCTACAGAAGGCTGCAGTGCCCCACGCAGCCCCCACCTGCAGGCCGCACCCCTCCCCGCCCCGCGCAGATGGAAACGTGCACGGTGCGCTCGTGCCCCATTCCCCCTGGCACAAAATCTCTCTTGTGCGGCCATCTGGGAAGCGATCTAATGGGACGGATAATACTTAGGCATAGTCAAGGGGTAGCAGACCCTTCTCCTCCGAATACACCAGCCTCTTAAGACAGTGCTCCCGGAGACGAACTTGACTCGCAAAGGGCGAGTCTGGACCGCGGCCGGGCACCTGGTAGAGGCCGCGGGCTCTGGTGCAGCAGGGATTGGGAGGGGTGTGAGCTCCGACAGACGGAGCGTAGGTCCTGAGGCTGAGATCTGGGGCGCCGCCTGGGCGGCTTCCCACTCCTGTGACCCTGCGCAGAGCAGCCCGTCCGTGCCTGGATCGCTTCTTCCTTAACACGGAGGTCAGATCCCTGTGTGCCTTGTGGCAGCGGGATGTGTGACCCGCGTGAAGGTCCTCTACAGCCCCAAGCGATAAAGAGTAGCGTTAGCCCACACGGGGAGCAAGCCGTACCCGCGTCCCTCCTACACGCGTGAGAGCGGTTTCGCTCCTCCAGGGAAAGGCGGGCCAATGCCGCCCGCACGCGTGTGCTTCTGCGTCCAAGTGCTCCTTGCAGACCTCGGTCCACGCCCGGCACGAGAAGGCAGCACGGACGCCCCCGGAGGGTGAGCGCTGGCTTTCTGACGCCCGCCTCGGCGCTGGGGGAGCCCGTTCTAGAACAGTCCATGAAGCCCTGAGGACAGATTCCAGTGGAGTCAGAGTCCCGTGGCCGGACAGGCACATGACCGGCTTCTGATTCCGGCAAGTCCCTGATGGCTTTTAAGACCCACGTATGTAACAAACACAAAAGGGGCGCCTGGGTGGCTCAGTTGGTGAAGCGTCCGCCTTCGGCTCAGGTCGTGGTCTGGGGGTCCTGGGATCGAGCCCCGCATTGGGCTCCGCTCAGCGGGGAGCCTGCTTCCCCCCGCCCCCCGCCACCTGCCTCTCTGCCTGCTTCTGATCTCTGTCTGTCAAATAAATAAGTAAAATCTTAAAAAAAAAAAAAAAAAAAAAAAAAAAAAAAAAAAAAAAACGACCCACGTGTGCGTCGTGCCTCCTCTCAGCGCCCGGTCTCCTGAGCTCAAACCAGGGGCGACGTCACTTCACGGCGAGGGAGCGGAAGGAGAGGAGGCCTAGAGGACGTCCCTCGGAGCACGTCCCTCGCCTGCGGACATTGTCGCTCCCACGTGCACGTAACCGAGACTTGTCACAAGCCCTCCCCGCGTCAAGACAGAAACTTGCGCTGGACACGACCGCGCTAACATGTGACTCGGCTGTAGAACGGACACAGTTAAAATGCGGAAAGGGTGAGTTGAGAATCAAACACAAAGAACCATGAGAGACTGTGGACTCTAGGAAACAATCTGAGGGTTTTGGAGGGGACGGGGGTGGGGTTGGGCGAGCCTGGTGGTGGGCATTAAGGAGGGCACGGACTGCAGGAGCTCGGCCTGTGGGGCATAACAATGACTCTTGGAACACTGAAGAAATAAAATAAAAAAGAAACACAAATGCACGAAAATAATTTTATGTTTTTTATTTATTCTACTAAAAACCTTTTTTTAAAGATTTTATTTATTTATTGAGAGAGACAGAAAGAGCACTGGAGAGGGGGCGGAGGGCCAGAGGGACAGGGAGAAACCGGCTCCCCGCTGAGCAGAGAGCCCGATGCGGGGCTCGATCCCAGGACCTGAGATCACGACCTGAGCCGAAGGCAGACGCTTCACCAAATGAGCCACCCAGGCGCCCCCAGAAAACCTTTCCCTGCTCACTAAAGTGGCCCTACTCTCCGTAATAAGACTCTTAGTGGAAGCAATGTAATTGAATCACTTGACTATTTCTGAGACTCTTAGTCTAACATTTCCTGACACAACATCTGTGGGTCTGATTCTAAGTTGTTTATTTTGATACTTGATTTCACTGGCTATCAAACTTGTAAAAAATACTCTGTAAGAAGCACAAATCCAAAAATTAATGAATAATTACCTTACCCAATCATTTTATTCATTTTTCAATCTTATCTACCAATTATGTGAACATTTTTTGGTTGAAACTCAGCTAGTAAATTTCCATCTTCCCTGATGTCAATTAGTTGTTCATGCAAATTAACCATAAGGCACTACAGGCTAACATTGTTTAGCAAATGGAATTACAACCCACCATTGTTGGGAAGATTGTTAAATAAGATAAAGATGTCTCTCTTTTTTTTTTAAGTAAAGACAGGAGCATTTTAATAGATGACACGCATGACTTTGGGCAACAATAAAAAATTTAGTCCATCTGTTTTCCAAATGTTCTCTCACATTCCTTTCAAAAGCTGTTACTTTCTTACTCCTTTTTTAAAAAATCACCTTTATATGAAGGTACAAATCAAGAGTGTTTATTGTTCTTTTAAAAATATCTACTAGAGGGGCGCCTGGATGGCTCAGTGGGTTGGGCCTCTGCCTTCGGCTCAGGTCATGATCCCCGGGTCCTAGAATCGAGCCCCGCATCGGGCTCTCTGCTCAGCGGGGAGCCTACTTCTCCCTCTCTCTCTGCCTACTTGTGATCTCTCTCTGTCAAATAAATAAATAAAATCTAAAAAAAAAAAAAAAAAAAAAACCTGCTAGGAAGCATCCTTCTGACAGTCTGGTTTTCCCAGCGATGGGTCAGAAGTCTTGAACAGCTGTGTTGTTGTTGTTTGTTTCGTAAAAGAAAACCATATTATCCGTCTTTAAATCCAACAGCCTTTAAGTTACCTGGCTGCAATTTAACCACAATAATCCTGTGTAGTACAAGTTTTCGTGGTCATTCCCACCTCATCACAAAGTACTATAAACATTCTTTTCTTTTCTTTTTTTTGTGAGAGAGAATGAGAGAGCATGAGCAGGGGAGTGGGAAAGGGAGAAGCAGACGCCCCGCCAAGCAGGGAGCCCCATTGGGGACTTGATCCTGGGACTCCAAGATCATGACCTGAGCCGAAGGCAGTTGCTTAACCAGCTGAGCCACCCAGGCGCCCCTATAAACATTCTCTTACGTTTTTATTTCTAAGTCAGCGTAGATGTGTTGGCAACATCTGGGGCCCACGGGACGTGTGGCTCTGGGAGTTCGCTGCTGTAAGTCACTTACGCTACAAGGACAAGCCCCACGCGCTGCAGAAGCTTCGACCTCCTCCCACGTCCTCTCCTGTAGGGGACAGTTTTGACAGTGGAATTTATTTAATAAAAAGCCATTTACTATTAAGAATGTATGTTCCATGGGGCGCCTGGGTGGCTCGTGGGTTGAGGCTCGGCCTTTGGCTCAGGGTCCTGGGATCGAGCCTCGCATCGGGCTCTCGGCTTGGTGGGGAGCGTGCTTCCTCCTCTCTCTCTGCCTGCCTCTCCGCTTACTTGTGATCTCTCTCTGTCAAATAAATAAATAAAATCTTTAAAAAAAAAAAAAAGAAAAGAAAAAAAGAAAGATACTTACTAATCTCAAGAGGAGCCACAGTTACTCCCCAGGGCTCTGACCAGGAGATCAAGGTCACCACCGCCAGCCAGGAGAGAGACTGACCCCGAGGAGGGGCTGAGAAGGACCCAGCATCGTCTCTGGTGTTCCTGCCAAATATGCAGAACCTCGGTCCATTCTGAGAAAACAGGTATCTAACCGGCCGCTGCACCTCCAAAGAGTCAAGGTCATCAGTTGCTGGATGGGGGAGCAGTTGGGTGAGTGTCCTGCTGTCGGCTTGGGTCATGATCTTGGGGTCATGGGCTGGAGCCCCGAATCTGGCCCTGTGCTCAGCGTGGAATCTGCTTGGGATTCTCTCCCTCTGCCCCTCCCCCCACGTATGCCCCCCCAAAATAAATAAATAATCTATTTTTTTAAAAGTGTCAAGGTCATGAAAGGCAGAGAAATCAAAGAAAGACGGAGGAACCCTCCCACACGGGAGAAGTCCGAGGAGCTCCCACAGCTGCACGCAGTGCGGACCCCGGTGGACTCCTGCTGGGAAAAGGCCCGTGGCGGGAAGATGGGAGCCGCTGGGACAAGGACAGCAGGGAGCGCGTGGGGCTGATCTCCCGGCCTCGGGCTGATCTCCCGGCCTCGGGCTGATCTCCCGGCCTCGGCCCGGGCTCGGTGGCTGCGTGAGTGCTAACATTCGGGGCACGAGGTGAAGGGTACGGGGGACTCTGTACTAGCTTTGCAACGTTTCTGTAAATCTAGAATTATTTCAAAGGAGAAAGTTTAAAAAAGGAACATCTGTGCCCTTCTCCAGCTGTGCAGCAAATTTCCCACACTGTGTAATGGATTCTAACCTCGTCCCCTCAGTGCTCGCCAGTGCTTTCGACGTGCGTTCCGACGGCGCTTCCTGGAGGGAATGAGCCTGGAGGGAATGCGCCTCCGCTTGCCACCCCGTGGTTTTCTTCGTCCGTCAGCTGTGGGAACCAGTCGGACGTCCTCCTCGGGGGTATCTGACTTAAATCGCTGCTCAGTTCAAACACTCAAAAGAGGCATCTGGAAATGTATCTGATATTCAGTGAACTTTTGTATTGTACTGTAGGATCTTAAAAATGGTAAAATCTCAGCGTCATCTTCAAGCATTGCCCCCATAAGTGCCTGTCTTGATGACTTCACGGCGTCTTCAGCTGACCTTTCAAGACGCCACATGTACCGAGATGAGGGTGACGGTTGGTGATCATGAATCTGTATCAGCAACTCAGTCTAGATCATTCGGAATCGTGTGGCCTTGTGAGGCCTGAGTGGGCTGTCCTTGTCCTGCCCCGGGAGCATCCTCTGAAGCTGCGGGGGGAGGGTCCCTTCCACCATCTTGGTGTTTGCTTGGGACCGTGTCGTCCGCGGGATCGTCAGTCTACAGTCCGAAGCGGGGTTCTTCTGAAGTCAGCGTTCCCCTTTGCAAGGATTAGTTTTCTTTAAGACCAGATCATTCGTAAACCCAATAAAACAGACTCAACTAGGCTGTTTCTAAGATTCTGAACGGAGCCACAGTCGACACTGACTAGGACCTTCCGGCCAGGACAGCTCCACACTCACAGGCCAGGGGCCGCTGGAGAGACTAACTGCGTGAGGGCCCCAGAGTCACTCGGAAGAGTCAGTGCTGGCCAAGGCGGCTTCTTCATGTTTTAGATGAAAATAAATATTCAGAGAAGTTCAGACGACCGTTCCCATACTCTCCAAAGTAGTGTTTCCTGCAGTGTCCCACAAAGTAGCCTTAGCCGCATTGGCTATTTTAAAAAACTGCAAATTAATGAGTGGAAAGTAAATTAAATTAACGTTTAGTTGTGTGATCTCATGAGCCACATTTTAGTAGCTCAAGAGCCAAGTCCACCGTATTGCGCGGACGTCGTGGCAAATCCCACCGGAAGGCTGCGATCCCGCGGTCGCCCGTGGGCCCCGCCGTGCGGCTCGCTGCATTCGAGGAGCGCAGACGAGCTCCCGGGCCCGACCCTGGCATGAAGTCGAGGTCTGCTCGTCACGGGCCCCGCGCTGGGGGTCGGGGCTGTGTCCGTGGTGCCGGGCTGGGAGGCCTCCAAGCCCAGGGCGCTCGCTGTCATGGCCCTGCCCCTCCCCTGCAGTGTCCTTTTCACCGCTTCCCTCTTGAGAAGCCGGGGAGTCCCCGTGAGGCCCCACGAGCTCTCTGCCGGGCACCAGCTGGGGACCGCACACCCTTAGCGACCTCTAAAGCCCCCCAGCTACTGTGCGTCCAGGTCCCATGAATGAAAGCAAAAGAACAGCCCGTGCTGCTGAGACCGAGTGTCCTTACTCGGCCTGCGGGCCGCGGGGGTGCAGCTTATTAGGATGTCAAGGGAACAGGGTCTGTGTGAAAACTGTTTAGAAGGTGGAAGCGAGTCCACAGGCTGGAAGGCCGACCGCGGGTGCCCGGAGCGAGCCGGGCGCAGGGGTGTGTGGGCGGATGGGTCACCCCGGAGGACAAGCAGGCCGATGTGAGAAGCAGGACCCGAGAGGCACAGACGCGGTGACACTCCGCCAGCGGAGCTCAACCCACCTTACGGTTTAGCCCAGGGCCGGCCCACGGGCAGCTTTATGGGGACCCGGGCCATCACACCCGCCTACCTCCAGCACGAGCGGCGGACGCAGTCGTGGGCAGCCCAGACCCGACGCCTACTGAGAACGACCCTTGGCGAAGGGCGAGCGCCTCCGTCCAGACCCCCCAGACGGGAGCGACCGGCCCCGGCGCTGTTCCCCGCAGCGGGGAGAGGGGTGAGGAGGGAAACAGGAGCGGAACACAGGTCAGGAAGGAGAGCCTCCCAGCCGGCCCCTCACCAGCAAGTGGCAGAGGTGACGAAGGGGGACTTCTGTTCATCTGCTCTGGCCCGGGGATCTGGTCCGGGAGGGAGCAGAAACCTGCGAGGTGCGAACACCTTGCCGCCGGGGCACAGGGAGGATGGATGAGCCGATTTCCTTAACGGGAAACAACATCTGTTTCTACTCAGGGACCAAATAATATTTTTCCAAGTCTGGCGGAGCAACTGGGTTTTCTTTTACTGGCAAACCCCGCGTGGCGCCTTATAAATTTGACACTAACACCTTTTTCTTAACTTGTTCCTTCTGCTGACACATCAGAAAACAGAAAGGCTTGTATTCTTCCCTCCCTGCGTGGCCCTGTGACGCCCCTCGGTGCTGGGCGCCTTCCACCAGTTAACCCCGCCGACTGTACCTGTCCTCTCAGAGCCCCTGCCCGGAGGGGCCCCTCTCTCACTCAGAGCCGACGACGCAGTCTCCTCTCTGTCCTGATGCCCCGTCCTCTTGCCAGTCAGAACCGCAGTGGCCGAGCTGAAAGAGGTCTTTGTCCAACAGGGGAAGAAGAGGAAACCAAGTGTAACTGACATTTTTTTTTTTAATGGAAGTCTACACAAGCTCCACAAACAGTACAGTGTAAAAAACTTCACTAATCTTAAGTGTACACCTCAGTGATGTTTCCCATGTTTATACTCCAGGTCAAGATCTGGAACATTCTCAGCACCAAGAAGACCACCTCACCCACCCTCCCAATCCATGAGCCGGCCCACCCCCAGAAGCAACTACTATTCTGATTTCTATAAACATGAACCAGGTTCTCATTGTGGGCCAACAAATCTAACAGATCCGTTAACCAAGTTCATAAGCTCGATGTATAAAACAGGGCTACCCTCTTACACATTTGCAGTTGGAAATGCAGTTTCCCCAGGAATTCATTCCCTGCTGGTAAAACTCCTCTCTTGCCAGGGGGAGAGAGACATACTCAAAGTCAGCTTCCCAGGACTCTCACTCCCCTGGGCAAGAGCGAGAGGAACATTGCTAACATCTGCTGCCATGATTCTTCCCGTAAGCTTCCAGACCACAGACCCGACACTAACGGGAAAAAGACTGACAACACCAAGTGTTGGCCAGGAAGTGGAGCAATTGGAACTCCCGGACCCTGTTGGCGGCACGTAAGCTGGTGAAACATCTTTGGGCAAGAGCATGGCATTTTCTGCGAAAACAAGCAAACGCCTGCCCCAGGACAAGCAAATCTGTTTTTAGATTTAGATCCAACAGACATGCCTACACGGGCTTGCCAAAAGTCATGTATTAGAATGTGCACAATAGCTTTATTTGTAAAAGCCAAAAACTGGATGTTACCCAAAAATCCTATCTATAGAATGAAACACTATTCATCAGTGAAGCAGGAGGATAATAGTGACTGTAATAGTAAGTGGCAGAGCTAGGATTTGAGCCCCGAAACTTGCTTGTGAACCTGAACTTCTCCCAATATAATGTAACCATCAGTACTTCCATATGTTGCTGGTGGGGACATGAGGTTGAAGAGCCGTTTGGGGAGTGCATCAGCAGCGTGTAATAACGTACACATGCATACGTCATAAAATGTAGCAGTTAGTCCTCGCTCTAACCACACTCACAGTCTACACAAAGAAAGGTGTGCTCGCACAGTTGTAATAGAGAAAAGGGGTGAGCCGTCACGTGATCCTAAGATGACATGCTATACAGCCGTTAAGATAAACTCGGTGTTTATGTATCTATCCAAAATGTGACGTACTTAGAGCCGTCAAATGCATAGAGACAGAAAATAGATGGTGGGTGCTGGCAGCGGGGGAGGGGGGCCAGGATAGGGTAGTGGGGAGTCGTCGTTTAATAAGGACGGAGTTATGGAGTGGATGGTAGTGACGGTTACACAACACTGCGCATATATTCAATACCATGCACTGTGCACTTATGAAACGGTACGACGGCGGGTGCCTGGGGGACTCAGTCGTTGAGCAGCTGCCTTCGGCTCAGGTCATGCTCCCAGGGTCCTGGGATTGAGTCCCACATCCGGCTCTCTGCTCAGCGGGGGGCCTGCTTCTCCCTCTCCCGCTCCCCCTGCTTGTGTTCCTGCTCTCACTGTCTCTCTGTCAAATAAATTTAAAAAAATATTTTTAAAACAACAACAAAAAAGGGAAGATGGCAAACATTATGTATATTTTAACACAGTAAAAAAAATTATCAAAAAAAAAGACTATAGCAAAATATCTTCATGACCTGAGTCCCGGGAAAGATACTTTGAACTGAACACAAACAAACGCTACCGCATAGAATGTGATCTTTTTGTCTCCATTTGAGTGAAGAATTTCTGTCCTGAAGGCTGAGAGTTGAGCTAAAAGCTGAGCCACGCGGCGGGAGAGGCGGCTTGCGGGACCAGGAGATTGAAGCACTCCCGGGGACGGTCGCGGTCGACCCGTGCTGTCTCTTAGCTGTGACAACGCGTGAGAAGAACAAGAGCTGTTCCCGCAGGGGAGGTGGGGCATGGCGGTGCGGGGACGCTCTGCTTACCTCTCTTTCCAGTTTTTACAGAAATCGAAAGCTATTCAAAATTAAAAGTTTACATTTAAGGGTAGGTTAGTGAGAGGGCGCCTGGGGGGCTCCGTCCGTGAAGCATCCGACTCTTGATTTCAACTCAGGTCATGATCTCGTGGGGTTGTGGGATCGATCCCCACACGGGACTCCACATTCGGTGGGGGTCTGTTTCTCTCCCCTCGTCTGCCCTGCCCTCCTCTCTAAATCAGTCAATAAATCTAACAAAAACAAAAACAAAACAGGTTAGTTTTCCTGCCTGTATGTCACTGACCATTCTCTCTGGGTTTGACTTTGAGATACTCTATTTTCTCTCCATCTCCCCCAATGCTGTGGACCACGTATTAATTGGAATTTCAAGGAAATGTACGTATTATCTCACATCTGGGAGCCGTGACAGATGCACGAATTCGTAGGAGGCTTTTTCTCCATGTTGACACAAGGACTCGACCCCCCTTTCCCTCACAGTGCTGAGCCCCTGCTTCCTGACTTGGGGCAGGGGGCAGAAATGTTTGTCCTGCAATCGTGGAGCATTTGGGGGTTGAGGAGGGCTTTCCAAGCCTGAAAAGGACTCAAAAGTCTGGCCAATACGGAAAAACTCCAAGTCGGGACATAGGCTAAGAGATTTATAGGCAATTGAGGTTCAAGTCATGTAAATAATATCAATTCTCAAAGTGAGAATGTGAGCAGAGGCCCCATCTTTCAAAATCTCCTTTTTTATTTTTTATTTTTAAAAGATTTTATTTATTTATTTGAGAGAGAGAGAGAGTGAGAGAGAACACCAGAGGGGAGAAAGTCACAGGGAGAAGCAGACTCCCCATGGAGCTGGGAGCCTGATGCGGGACTCGATCCCGGGACTCCGGGATCATGACTGAGCTGAAGGCAGTTGCTTAACCAACTGAGCCACCCAGGCGCCCTGAATCTCCTTTTTTATTTTTTATTTTTTTAAGATTTTATTTATTTGACAGACAGAGATCACAAGTAGGCAGAGAGGCAGGCAGAGAGAGAGAGGAGGAAGCAGGCTCCCCACTGAGCAGAGAGCCCGATTCGAGGCTCCATCCCAGGACCCTGAGACCATGACCTGAGCCGAAGGCAGAGGCTTAACCCACTGAACCACCCAGGCGCCATGAATCTACTTTTTTAAGAAGAAAACCCAAGCAAGGAATTTGGGTCCTTTTTTTGCATGGACCATCTTCTGCACAAGGTCAGACTCTTGACCCTGACCTTCTAACCCCACGGGGACCCACTGGGGTTTGTTTGGGGTTTTTTGTTTCGTTTTGTTTTGTTTTAATCTCAGTTTTATTTATTTATTTGTTTGTTTTTAAAATTTTTAAAATTTCTTTTCAGTGGACCAGAATTCATTGTTCATGTACCACACCCCCACTGGGGTTTTCAATCCGGAAAAGCGTGACTAAGTCTTTCTCTAGAGCCCAGTGTCCTTTAACCCAGGAGAATCCCATCCATCTGGCACAGGGACTTGGTCACAGCCACCCTGGGGTCAAGGGGAAGACTGAGCCCTGCCGGTCCCCTTCCCACTCTCGGGGTCTAACCATGGTGCCCAGACGCGGACCCTCCGCAGCCCCGGAGAACCAGCGCCATCCCGGCTCGCTCGCCCGCCGCCTAGATCGAAGTGGTGGGTGTGGGGCCGCACCCACGAGAACGAGGCTAAGAAGCTCAGCACGTGCTTGTCATCGTGCCTTCCCCGCCCACAACGGAGGGAGGACCAAGCAAATTAATCCCCGTGATGTGCACTCAGACGCATGAAAATGTGGAGAATCTTGATTGACCTCTGTCGCCGCTGCAAAGTATAAATGCACCAACGGGTCGCAGTCGCAGAACAACGGGTGAGCAGGCCCGCCGGGGGCGACACTTCCTACGTGGCCGCTGCCGGTTTGACACAGCTTGCTCTAGTGGTTCCCAAACTGTGCACGGAGGAACCCTGAGGGGCACCCCCAACCCCCAGCCAGCGGCAGGCTGCTTTATGTTGTGGGGGGGGACACTCGCGTGCCCGGGAGCGACAGCTTGAAGGAGATGGAAACGCCGGCGCTCGAGGGCAGCTGCGCGCCTCTGTCCTAGCAGCTGCCGCGGCAGAAAGCAAGAACCGGGCAAGGAGGAGCCGCTATTTAAGAATTAAATGAAACGTTTTTTACTTTAATTTATGTGTTTCATTTTTTTTGGACGGCTACCTGGTTAGGAGGCTAGAAATACTAAGTTGCATGGATGCTACCCCGGTACACAATCGTTAGGGCTTGCTTCTGGGCAAGGGGCGCCCCACAGTGACCGGAGGGCAGGGTCTGTGCTTGGAGCTGAGGCCTGTGGAGCCTCTGGGGCCGGCGGACGCCCTCAGACTCGGGAGGGAGGAAAGCAAACCCAGACGTGCGAACCGGCTGCTTGTTTCTTTCCGAAATTCTCCCTGCTAAGATCTTACCCACATCGGACGGCTCGGTAAGCTGTCACTCCGTTCTCCAAAATGCAAACATGCACTTTAAAATGTTATTTTTATAAAAAGCATCTTTTTGAAGAGATCCTTCCTCCAGTGACTGAAACATAAAATTCAGAACCAGGTTCGAGATTTCTCTTCCTCAGCTGCTAATAACCGGCGGCCTTGAGCCGGTGACTGCGTGAAAATCCCTTCTGCTGCCGCCCACGTGTATGTTCTTCTGTAAACTTCGAGACCTCCCGGACGTCAGGGGCAGCAGAGAGCAGCGCGTATGGGCAAGGTTATGAACGAGGAGCAAACAAAGACCCCACAACCATCCGTGGCAACTGGATGAATGAGCCGTCTGGGCAAAGTCCCTGCGTGGGACGCCGTCTCTGTGAGAGCCGGGCGCCCGCCTGCCGCTGGGGTCTCCATGCCCTCTCAGTTCAGCAGGGCCCGGGCTGGGCCACCCCAGCGCCTCCCGCTGCAGGAGCAGGTGCAGGGGTGGGGGCGGACGGGCACCCGGCCTCCGCTTCGCCCGGCCCCTGCCCCAGCTCCCGCCAGCTCCGTGCTTAAGGCGTGCGGCTTCCCGCCTTCCAGACCCCAGCTTCTGGCAGAGCTCAAGGAGCTCAACGTCTCCGGCCCTTGGGGTATCTGCTCCCCTTGCCTGCTTCCCTCCGGGTGTCTGGCTGTCCCGGGCTTCACTTCCCCCACCAGGACACGGAGCGATAACTCCCACCTCCTAGTGTTGCTGGAAAAATTAAATGAACAAATACACCTAAAGCGGCCGGCTTCGTTGTGTATAAATCCCGGCTCTTCTCACTGGTGGGGCACACGGTGGCGGAATCAAATGACCTGAGTGTGCTCGGGCTTTTAAAATGTGTATCCGAGTTCATCTAGAAAAGTTTGAAACCACCTTGGCTTTTTTGTGTAATTTTTGTCTTTGTCTTCCCTGAAAGGGTCACCAATAGGGGATATTTTTATTTTCCTTAATTTGCCAAACTGATCTTTACCCCCATTATCTTCTGCTGTACTCCGTCCCCCAGAAGCACTCTGGTTTTCTATGCAAGGACTGTTCAGACGTATTTTTGCGCACCCGACCCCCTTCTGAAGAGACAGTTCTGTCTACTCTCGGAGCACCTGACTTCCGTGGCTGCAACTCATGCCCCACGTGGAGTCTGCTGATGTACGCGGGGAGTGATGTGCGGCCCGTATTTCGATTCAGAGTCTAAGAAATGCAAGTTGATGGGGCGCCTGGGAGGCTCAGTGGGTTAATCGTTAGCCTTCGGCTCAGGTCATGGTCTCAGGGTCCTGGGATCGAGTCCCACATCCGGCTCCTTGCTCAGCGGGGGGCCTGCTTCCCTCTCTCTCTCTGCTGCTCACCTTGCTTGTGCGTGCTCACTCTCTCACTCTGTCAAATAAATAAATTAAACAAAATCCTATAGGACATAAGGAAGCAAGGGAGGGGGGAGGGCGAGAGGAAGGGCACTGAGGTCAGCAGCGTTTAAAAACGGGCAAGTCACCCAGGAAGAGCGAGGGCCAGAGGCACAGTTCACGGGGCAGGTGTCAGCTGGGGAAAGCCCGTGAACACTGTCCTGGCGAATGGCCAGAACCCCCTGAGGGTGCTTGGGGGCCATGGAAATCTGAGGACACATGAGCAGTAAGGGCCTGGTGCTTTACAGGTGGAGGCCACTGGGCGGGGCCACTGGATGGAGAGGTGGGGGCAGTGGACAGGGAGCTAGAGACCTGGATGGGGGGCTGGGGCCACAGGCTGCCACCTGTCCCTTGACCGGGCCCCTCATACCTCACCCTTCATTCCAGTCTCAACAAACGGAGCCGCCTCCAGTGGAACCTTCCCGGCTGCTCCAAGCACAGCCATCACCCTCTGCGTTGTGCTGCAGCTATAACTGGTGTGAATTTCTTTTCTTTTCTTTGCTTTAATATTTTATTTATTTATTTGACAGACAGAGATCACAAGTAGACAGAGAGGCAGGCAGAGAGGGGGCGGGGAGCAGGCTCCCTGCTGAGCAGAGAGCCCGATGCGGGGCTCGATCCCAGGACCCTGAGATCATGACCTGAGCCGAAGGCAGAGGCTTTAACCCACTGAGCCACCCAGGCGCCCCAGCTGGTATGAATTTCTACTGCCGCTTGCTTTTCCCTCCATTGCAACGACTAACACTCGCCTCTGACTGGGGAACACTGAGTCCGCAATACGCCTCCTCGGACCCCATTTACCCCAGAACAAAGTCGACTGGCGCGATGGGGCTGAACCACGCAGAAGCGGATCGATAGGATAATCCCACGATGGCGGCAAATGTCGCACCAGCGAGGGAACACAAGGCATCAGCGGAAGGCAGCGGGAGTTGCACCATTTTTGTGCTGAGAATATTTTTCTAAACCTTGGGGATCTGATTCCACTAATTGTGCAATTTGTCTACAACAGAAACTTCTCTGCTGTCCGTGTGATACAAATTAAAGCACAACTGGGCAAGTTCCCAGCTAATTTGGTTAAAACAAAGTTCATGGGGATAACCAGCTTCCCAGGGACCTTGTAATCCATACTGTGGGTTGAATTACAGCCTTACGAGTTCTCAGAAAGGAAATTGCTTTGATCATACTCAGAATTTCAAACCAATTACTTGAACTTGCAATGATTATTTTTGGCATTCATTCTAATAATATTTCCTGTGCATACACCAACATGTGCCAGCTTCCAGGATAAAAAACGAATCAGTTGTGGTTCCTGGTTTCTTGGAACTCAAGGTTTAATGCAGGACAGAGTTGATAAGACCCATTTCCAGTCATACAGCAGGATAGATCTCCTGGAAAACCCTTAGGTTTGAAGTGATTCCTATGTTTAAAAATATGTTTTAAATGCATTGGTGAAATGGCATGAAATTAAAAAAAAAAAAAAGAAAGAAAAGATCCACAGGCCAAAACCAAAATGAAAGCAGAAATCCTTGTTGGTGCCAAAAATGTCTTTCCCTCGGACCAAAGCTGGGGCCTTGGGTTCCTCCCTGCAGAGCTGGGTGGGGTACGGCACAGATTGCGGGGGTGGGGTGGAGACAGAGCTTGGGACAGAGTTCCCACCTTTCTCGGGCCTCACCAAGGCTCCGGAGGCTCTGGCCCACAGCCCACCCCAGCTAGCCAGTCTAGCATCGACCATTCTCAGAAAGCTAGAACGGGGAATCTGTCTGCCCTGCGGAATAGGACAGCAGGGAATGCTGCCTTTCTCAGCTTTGGTCGGAAATTTGAAGACGCCCTCCCTCTTAGGTGTGTTTGTGTCGTGAATTTACACCAGTTGTCCTATGGCTTGAAAACCCCACGCTGCAATTATTCTTTTTTTAAGATTTTATTTATTTTGACAGAGAGAGACAAAGCAAGAGAGGGAGCACAGCAGGGGTGGTGGGAGAGGGAGTAGCAGACTCCCCGCTGAGCAGGGAGCCCGATGCGGGGCTTGAGCCCAGGACCCTGGGATCATGACCTGAGCCACCCAGACGCCCCCCCACACACTGCAGTTTTAAGGTAACTTGGTTTCCAGGTTGCTGGTGATCGGCCGAAGGAAAAAAATCCCCCGTAGAGGAAGTCACCATCAGCGGGAGCCTCACGAATTCCTACTGACTAGATTCCAAAGAGATGAGCTGTTACCCAGTAGAAGGAAGCAGTTGATTAATCAATTTTAAAACCAAGGGAGCAATGTGCTACAACTGAGAATGACAGCACCATAAAATCCTCAAAGACTTCACAAACCAGAACGATTGCTCTATGAATTGCGTAGAAAATAGAATTACAGATTGCTGTAGGAAAGATGTTAGGGTTTGAGCCCACAGCCATGGAGTCTTACGACATCTTCGGTGCAGAAAGGCGGTTTCATCAAAACACAGGGACAGGACTCAGGGGCAGAAAGGGCTGCTCTGGGGTCACGAGGAGCCGCCCATTATACAGTTTCAAGTTGGGAGGCGGTTCGGGATAGCATAAGCCTCACAAGTATTTTGGAAACAAGACTTCCAGGACCCTGAGGGGGCTAGTGATTGTTGGGAAAAGTCATTTATGATCTCTTAGTAAACCCTCAGTCAGGAGACCCTTCAGATGTGTATCGGTGGGCCGCAGGGTTGAAGGCTGATTGCCAACACGTATCCAGGGAGGTAGAGATAAGGGAAGTTTCCAAAGGAATTTTTATATGTTAAAGTAGACTTGCAGGGTCCTGGGGGTTGGGCTAAGATTGCCTTTGGCCCTTAGCAAAGTGTCAGCATCGAGGCAGCTTTGTTCCTATAAGAAGGCCCCTCTCTCTGTTCCAAGGACCTGCCAGTGGGTTGTAGGTAGTAAGGAAATTTATTAACTTTTTTTTTGCCTTAGTTTCCCACATCACAGATTATAGAACAATTATGTTTAAAATTATTTTAAAATAGGAGAAGTTTAATGATACAATAAAGAACAAGGAAGTTTTCTAAATAAGCAAGGAAGAATTTCGGAAATGAAAAATATCATTTAAATTTAAAAATTAATGTAGAATAAAGAGCAGACTCCATGTTACTGTAAAGAGAATCCATGACCCAAGATAGAGCCAAAGAAATGATCTAGAATGTAAGGTGTATAGACCAAGGAAGAAAAATACACCTGCTAGTGAGATTAAGAGAACAAAAGCGAGAAGGAGACTTCGGATCTCTACATGATCGGAGTTCCAGGCGGGGACAGCGGGAACGGGGAACAGCGGAGTGGGAAGGCACGCTGACTCCGTGGCTTCTAACATTGTGGATGGCTACCATGTTTCCCCAGTGAGCCTCGGTGGCTCCTAAGAACATTTGGAAAATGACACTAGACAGACCAAAGTACAATTACAGCATGCAGAAGGAAGGTATTTTATAAGCTGCCAGAAGGAAACAGTGGGTCGCCATACAGGAAAGACAGCTGGACACACGACTGACTTCTGTGTCATAGCAGAAGTCCAAAGTCAGAGGAAGAGTATCTCAAAGTGTTGAGGGGAAAACCTGTCCCTCTAGAATTCTTACCCAAGCAACTGTCTTAGGAAGATGAGAATAAAATGTATAAATTCTCAGGCTGAATCTGAAAGAGTAAACCACCAACAGATTTTCACTAAAGGAAACCCTATGGTCAGAATTTTTGGCAGGAAAAAAAAAAAAAAAGTCCCAGAGAGACCTTCAGAGTCGCAGGAAGTGTGACAAACAAGGACAGGAGTGAGTGAAGGCGGGTCTAGACAAGTACTGGCCATGGGAAACTGACGATGTCTAACACCTGAGGGACAATGCAGTGGTTGGTTGGTCGTGGGCAACAATGTATAAACCTGGTGTTCATGGGCAACAATGTATAAACCTGGTGTTCACATAGTTTCAGAGCAGACGGAGGTTCATGAACTTCAGGCGGTGCTGGGTATGAAACACCAAAGACCTGAGCAACCACTGAGGGAACAGAGCGGCAGTAGGACTCCTTGATGTTGGCCTGCGAAGTGAGGTTTTTGGATATGACATCAAAAGCACGGGCCGCAAAAGCAAAAATAAACAGGTGCGTACATGAAACTAAACATCTTTTTGCGTAACAAAGGAAATCATCAAGGAAATGAAAAGGCAACCTACAGAATGGGAGAAAATATTTGCAAATCATTTTTCTGGTAAGGGGTTAAGACTAAAATATATAAGGAACGTACACAACTCAACAGCAACAAAACGGGGCGGGGGGGGTGCAAATGATCTGCTAGACATTATTCCAAAGAAGATGAGCAGATGTCTAGAGACATGTGGAAAGGCTCCGCCTCACTCATCGTCAGAAAAACGCAAATCCCAGCTACAAGGAGAGATGGACTTCGCAGCTGTTGGGATGGCTGTCATCGAGATGAGATAAATGCGGACGGGGCGGGGAGGCGGGAGCCCGGGGGCGCCTGCTGCTGGGCACGCGGCTGTTGTGGGCAACAGCACGGAGGGTACTCAAGGTTATAAATGTAGAGCCGCCCTAACAAGCTCTGGACATCTAATAAAGGGCACAGTGACTATAGTTAATAGAGACTGTGCCATGTCCACGCAGTTGCTAGGAGGGCAGGAGGGGGGCATTCTTGGCAGCATGGGCAGAACTATAAAAGACAACTGTGCTAGGTGAAGAGTGTGTTCCTTAACCTGACTGTGGTCATCACTTTATAAAACACATGCATCGGGTCATCAGGTGGTCCGCTCTGGATACCTACAGTTTTGTCCGTTACACCTCCATACAGCTGGAGGGGGAAATATAAATAAATAATGAAAGTAGGGAAAATAAACTCAGAGAAAGAAGAAAGTTCCACTGATAGAGGAAATCAATGAAATAAAACGGTCACAGATTTGATCAGTAAAACCAGATATACCCCGGGCGCCGGGTGAAGCGTCAGACTCCATCTCCACTGGGGTCATGATCTGGGTCTGAGATGGGCCGGGGGCTCGGTGCTCGGCACAGCGTCTGCCCTCACCCGTGCCCGTTCTCTCGCTCTCTCTCTCTCAAATAAATAAATAAATAAAATTTTAAAAAACAACACAGATACCGCCCTTTTGGATAGACTAATATTCGCCCACCCTATTTCAGAAACAAAGTACAATATCCCGTAGGCCACCAGAGGAGGGAGACAGGTTAGGGGACAGGAGACAGGCGATCCCCCCACAGCGGTCCGCGCCCGCGACCTAGGGGACCTAGGCGAGGGCCGTTGTCGCCCGGAAAGCGCAGCGGGAACAGGGAACCGGGACGTGGGACATGGGGTCAGGAGAGGAGCAGGTCCTGCGTAGAAGGTGGGCCCCGGGCCCCCCGCTGAGATGATGGCGCGTTCTTGAAGCCAGGGGTGGCCGGAGGGCCTGGACCGGTCCCGCCTCTGCTCCCGATGGGCGGCGGCCCGGCCCCGCGCAGAAACCCTTTCCTCTCCCCACGCGGGGCCTCGCATCGGGATCACCAGCAGGTCCGGGGCTCCGCCTGGCCAGAGCAGGGAGCGGAGAGGCGGGGCGCGCCGCCCGCGGCCGGGAGCCCCGTCCGAGGACGTCTGGGCTCCGAGGCTCGATTTTCTTGCTTTGGGGCACCCCGCGGGGCGCCGCGGACCCTCTACAGCGAGAAGGCGGCCTCTGGTTCCGGCTGGACAGACCTCCCGGCTCAGCCCGTGCTGTGCCAGCGCAGGGGGCTCCTCCGCGTCTGCGGGCTCCCCTCGGGGCTCCCCTCTGGGCGCTGGCGCACCGCATCGGGGCGCCCCAGCCGGGCCCAGGCTTCTCCCGCCTCCTCTTCCAGCCCAGGAAAAGGCTGAGCAGGCGGTTGGCGGGTTCAGGCAGTGAAACTCCGACTTTTGCCGGGGAGGGGGGGCTAGAAGCTAAGAAGCCCTCTGATTCCGTGGGGGAAAGCCTCACATTCGGGGGAGAAACCAAGGCTCGCACAGACTGGCTTCATTTGGTTTGCTTGTTGCTGCCGCTGTGGGCGCGGGACTGAAGCCTCCGAGACCCAGCTGCGGAGGGGAAACAGCAGCTCGTTCCCGCTCGCTGCCCTTCCGCGGTGTCCTCCGGAGCTGGGCAATCTTCTCTGCAACACTGCTTGGCCACAATATTCACTACACTCCGGAGAAAAGTGACCAATTAATAGATGTATAAATTATTACACAGTCTTGCAACTAGATTGGTGTCCTAAAAGGGAGATGTTTGGAACTTGGGCCTTTGGTCTGCGTTTCGTCTGTGTATCTGTATGTGTGTCCCCATATGTTGTAAAAGTGACGTTTTCTCTTCCTCCAGGTGGTGTTGCGAACTTGTAAAAGACCTCTGTTTACTGGGCTGACAAGCACGTGTAAGAATTGGGCATTCTGCAACTCAGAAACAGAGAAATGAATCCAAACATTTTGCATGTTCCCATGATCTGGGAAAATATTTTGTCTTTTTTTTTTTTTAAGATTTTATTTTTTGTTTGAGAGAGAGAGTGTGAGAGAGAGCACGGGCAGAGTCAGAGAGACGAGCAGATTCCCCCGGTGAGTGGGAGCCCTGACATGGACCCTGAGATCATGATCTGAGCCACCCAGGTGCCCAAAAATATTTTGTCTTAAAACTCTATAAGGTTGTTTTAATTAAATTGGACATGTCTTTAGAATTATCAGCATTATATATAAAATATTATTCTGCCTATCCTCACTGAAAATTAAGTAAGTTCATTTTATCTCCATTGCAAAACTTTTCAGGAAAGAAAAAAAATGCTAGAACTTTGTCTAATGCCTCCTGAAGTTTTATGGGTGATCTACAGGACGCAGGTGGGGACGATTTTAATAAAGGTAATTAAGGCTGCTGGAAATCGGGGCGCCTGGGTGGCTCAGTCCATTGAGCGTCTGCCTTCAGCTCAGGTCATGTGATCTCGGGGTCCTGGAATTGAATCTCGCACTGGGCTCCCTGCTCAGCGGGGAGTCTGCTTCTCCCTCTCCCGCTCTCCTGCTCATTCTCTCTTTTCCTCTCTTTCTCAAATAAATCAATAAAAGCTCAAAAAAAAAAAAAAAAAGACTACTAGAGATAACAATGGAAACAGCTGTGTGAGGAAAGCCAGGCTGGTTATTTAAAGATGAAAAAGCTTAGGATAAAGTCTGAATGAATATAAAAGTTGTACAAGGTTTGTGAGAAGGGAATCTTTGCTTGTGTGTGTGTGTTTTAAGATTTTATTTATTCAGCAGAGAGAGAGTGTGCACACGCACAAGCAGGGGAGGGGCAGGCAGAGGCAGAGGGAGAAGCAGTCTCCCCACAGAGCAGGGAGCCCAATGTGGGACCCGATTCCGGGACCCCGGGATCATGACCTGAGCTGAAGGCAGACTCTTAGCTGGCTGAGCCACCCAGGTGGCCCTGAAGGGAATCTTTGGAAAGGGAATTTTGTGCGTGATCAGGACTGAGACTATGGAGATGACGGAGTAAAGCAGCTCGTTAGGGAGTGAGCCTCACCTGGGGAAGAGAAGGTTCGAGAGCAAGACCAGGCACGAGCTGAGTGGTGGTCAGCAGGAGCCTTGGCTGACTCTGCGCAGTCTGAAAGCTGGATCGCCTGCAGAACCACCCCAAGCTGGCCCAAAGGGATGGACTTTAACAGTCATTGGACGTGACCATCGGAAGAGGGCATGCCCTTGGCCGGCAGCTGTCTTCAATCAAGACGACTTCTGCCGGAATCTTGAGAACTGAGAGGGGACAGTGTTTCCCCAGCTGGGAGTCCTTCCTTCCTGATGGGGAGGCTGGTCGGCGTGTCCCCGCCCCGAGCGCAAGAACACAGATCCACGCAGGCCCGCGGATGCCCTCGTCCCAGTCAGTACAGCTCAACGCGGGAGGGGACGGGAAGGAGAGGAGACGGGCCGCATGGATCTACTGGTTAGAAGTCACCGTGTTGGAATGAGTGTGCTTTACTATCAGAAGTACACCTGTAGAAGACTGGAATTTGAGTTTTCTGTAAAAATGAGTTTTCTTAGATTATTGATCTCCGTGGTAAACACAGTTTTTTCTGTGTTTACCTAGAAAAACAGAGTTTCTGTGTTTCATCTTATTAGGCCTTTGAATTCTCTCAATATTAAAAGAGCTAAGTTTTCGTAACAACTATGTAATCCTCTGCATTTGCCTTTAGAATCTCTTACTGCCGCCTCGGCTAAATAGGTAAATAAGTTTTGTGATAATCGATAATCTTTTTAGGCATGTGCTTTAAAAACTTTTGATAGTTCAAGGGACTTCCCAAATTTCAACTTCTTTTTTCTTTTTTCTTTTTTTTAAAGATTTTATTTGTTTATTTGACAGAGAGAGACACAGCGAGAGCGGGAACATAGCAGGGAGAGTGGGAGAGGGAGAAGCAGGCCCCCCACCAAGCAGGGAAGCCCCATGCGGGACCATGACCGAGCCCAAGGCAGATGCTTAACGACTGAGCCCCCCAGGTGCCCTCTTTTTTTTTTCCCCTTTCATTCATCTGTTAAATATTTATTGAAACTTTACCATGTCCTAATCACAGCTCTAGATACCAGGTAAAGAGTTGAAAATAAGGTAGACATGGCTCCTTCCTCTTTTTCTTTTTTTCATTTATTTTTTCATCACGATACTTGTACTCCTAATCCCTACCCGCCGCCCCTCTGGTGACCATCAGTTCGTTCCACTTGCTCTTTGCTTTTTGATACGTCTGGCTAAGTGTTGATCAATTTTGTTAATTCTTGCAAAGAAACAGCTCCTAGTTTTGTTGATCTGTTCTACTGGTTTTTTTTTAATTTCTATATCATTTATTTTCTGCCCTAATCTTTATGATTTCCCTTCTACTGGCTTTACGCTGTCTTTGCTGTTCTTTTCCCAGCAACGTTAGGTGTAAGGTTCGCTTGTGTATTTGAGACTTTTTGCTTTTTAAGGTAGGCCTGTATTGGTATATTAGGAACAGATTTGCCCTATCCCAGAAGTTTTGGACTGTTGTGTTTTCACTTTCATTGGCTTCCATGTCTTTCTTTCTCCTTTCCTTCTTCTTTTTTTTTTTTTTTTTCCAGAGAGAGAGACAGAGAGAGAACAGGAGACAGCACAAGCAGCGCAGGGAGGGGCAGAGGGAGGGAGAAAGGAGGGGCGGACCCCCCACTGAGCAGGCACTTAACCCTTTAACCGCTTAACCGACTGAGCCCCCAGACGCCCCACTTCCATGTGCTTCTTTATTTCTTCTTTAATCTCCCGGCTGACCCACGCGTTCTTCAGCAGGATGCTCTTTACCCTCCACGGATTCGTGGTCTTTCCGGCTTTCCTCTTGTGCTTGACTTCAAGTTTCATAGCATTGTGGTCAGAAAATATGCGTGGTATGGTCTCCATCTCTCTGTACTGGTTGAGGCCTGATCTGTGACCCGGGATGTGATCTGTTCTGGAGAAAGTCCCACGTGCACTAGAGAAGAATGTGTATCCTGCTGCGTTGGGATGGAATGTTCTGAAGAGATCTGCGATGTCCGTCTGCTCCCGTGTCATTCAAAGCCGCTGTTTCCTGGTTGATCTTCTGTGATCAACATTGCTGTGAGGGGGTGTGAAAGCCCCTACTCTTACTGTGTGGCTATCTGTTAGTTCCTTTATGTTTGTTACTGATTGCTGTAATTGGCTGCTCCCATGTTGGGGGCATAAATACTTATAGTTGTCAGATCGGATAGACCCCTTTATTCTGATACTGTGACCTTCCTGATCTCTTACTACAGTCTTTGGTTTAAAATATAGTTTGTCTGGGGACGCAGGGCGCCTCAGTGGGTTAAGCAGCTACCTTCAGCTGAGGTCGTGATCCTGGAGCCCTGGGATGGAGTCCCGCCTCTGGCTCCCTGCTCGGCCGGGGGTCTGTTTCTCCCTTCACCCTCCGCCTTCTCATGCTCTCTCTTTCTCATTCTCTCTCTTTCAAATATAAATAAAATCTTAAAAAAAAAAAAACAACTAGTTTGTCTGATACAAGTATTGCTACTCTACCTTCTTTCGATGTCCACGACCCTGGCGAATGGCTCTCTGCCCCCGCACTTTCAGTGTAGAGGTGACGAGTCTAAAATGAGTCTCTTGTAAGCAGCGTATCCACGGGTCTTGTTTTGTTTTGTTTTTCCCTTATCCATTCTGATTTCCTGTCTTTCGGCTGGAACATTGAGGCCATTTACATTCAGAGTAATTACTGATATGGATTTAATGCCACTGAATTACCCAGAAAGTCGCTGTTTCTGTAGATCATCTCTGTTCCTTTCTAGTCTTTTGAAAGTCTCTTCCTGCTCAAAGGGTCCGGGTAATATTTCTTGCAGGGCTCGTTTGACGCGCAGCACAAACTCCTTTAATTTTTGCTTGTCTGGGAAGCTCGTAGTCTCTCCTATTCCAAACGAGAGCCGCAACCAACCGGTGCTCTTCTGGTAACTTCTGTCAAGCTCAGCTTCTGACGGTTGCTCTAAATTCTCGTTCAGATGTATTGTTTGTGTCTGTTTTCAGCAAGACCCCGGCTGTGAATTCTTCCTGACCTTTCCTTTGGGGAGAAGTCCTCTGTCTTGCATTGTGCCTTGACTTCTGTCTTCTGCATGTTGAGAAAGCGAGTTATGTTCAGGCTCCTGAGAGTGATGCTCTGTGAAGAGGGTCCCGCACTGTCCAGGGCCTCAGGCGGTGGGCCCGGTGTGCGCCGTGCGCACCCACTGTCCTGTTTCCGCCGCCCTCCCCAGGTCAGTCACCTGCCGGGTCCCTCCTTGCTTGCAGTGCAGCGTTCCTTTGAGTAGGTGTGCTTCGTTTAGTTTTGTTTTTAAGATTCTATTTATTTATTTGAGAGAGAGAATGAGAGAGCGAGCACAAGAAGGGGAGGGTCAGAGGGGGTCGCAGACTCTGCTGAGCAGGGAGCCCGAGGCAGGACTCCATCCTGAGACTCCAGGATCAGGACCTGAGCTGAAGGCAGACGCTGCACCGACTGAGTCACCCAGGCCTCCCTCAAACTTCCAGATCCTAAAGGACCCGGCAAGGTGGGGACCCGCTCCCCTGCCCTGCAGGACAGGCCTGCAGCACCACCCCCGCACCTCTGTGCCCCAGAAAAGCAGTCCCTCCACTGCCCAGGTGCCCAGAGTCTACAGTAAAACTCCGAAGAGCAGCAAGCGGTCATCGGCCCCTGCACGCCACCCCGCCGGGCCCTGCTGTTGACTGGCCGCGCAGTGGTACCCAGTGGTCTTGGGTCCTCGGAGAGGCATTATAGCCCCTTCCAAACGCACTCCGGGAGGCCGAGCCGCCTCTCCCAGGGCCACCCAGGGCATCCCCACGCCACATCCCCTGCCTGCTCCCAGGAGCTCCCCTGCCCGCGGCGGGCTGCCAGCGAGGGGCAGCGAGGGGCTGCCTCGGAATCTGAGCCCCTCTGTCCGCAAACGACTTGCCACGGTCAGTGGTTCCGGGGGAGGGTTTTCCTCGCAGGAGCCCTTCTCGATTCGCCCTCCCCCCACACCCCTTTCTCCCTGTCTTCTCTCCCCAGAAAGGGCTCCCACCTCCTCTGCAGCCCCGGGGCTTTCTGTTCCCCAGTTCACGCCTCTGGATCTTGCATCTGCCACAGCCTCACAGTCTGCCCCTTTAATTGTCCCGATTGCTTCCCTAACCCTCAGACGGATTTCCCGCTGCTCACATGATTTGCTGTTGATCTGGCGGTGTCCGAGGGACAAGGCAGGCCCAGGGCCCTCTGCCATCCGTCTTCTTGCGCTCTCGGTCTCACCGGTGTGTTCTCTATAGTAAAGAGTCTGCTTCTCAGTTTGTCTCTCTCTCTTTTCCTCTCTACTTTCTCGTTTCCTTTTGTTTCTAAAATTTCACATATGAGTGAAGCCATAGCTGACTGACTTACTCGCTTAGAATAATGCCTTCCAGCCCCACCCGTGTTGTTGCAAATGGCAAGATTCCATTCTTTTCTATGACTAATTTTCCATTATGTATCTATACCATCTCTTCTTTTGCTTTTATAGATTTCTTTCTTTCTTTATTGTTTATTTATTTTTAAAAGATTTTATTTATTTATTTGACAGACAGACATCACAAGTAGGCAGAGAGGCAGGCGGGGCGGGAGGGAAGCAGGCTCCCCGATGAGCAGGGAGCCTGATGCAGGGCTTGATCCCAGGACCCCAAGATCATGACCTGAGCCGAAGGCAGAGGCTTAACCCACTGAGCCCCCCAGGCGCCCCAGATGTATTTATTTTAGAGGACAGCATGTGCAAGTGGGAAAGGGCAGAGAGAGAAATGAGAATCTTGAGCAGACCCTCTACTGTGCATGGAGGTGGACACGGGCCTCCATCCCAGGACCCTGTGATCACGATCTGAGCCAAAGCCAGAGTCGGATGCTGAACTGATCAAACTACCCAGGCGCCCCTAGGCCACCTCTTCTTTATCCCTTCATCTATCGATAGACACGTGGGCTGCATCCATTTCAACTTTGGCCATTGTAAATAAGGCTGCAATGAACATAGGGGTGCACGTATCCTTTCGAATTAGTGTTTTTTACTTTTAGGGTAAATACCCAGTAGTGCAATTCCTGGGTCATAGGGCAGCTCTGTTTTTGACTTTCTGAGGACGCTCCGTGCTGTTTTCCAGAGAGGCTGCCGCAGCTTGCGTTCCCTCCCACGGTGCACGCGGCTCCCCAATCCCGAGTCCTCGCGCACACCTGTTGTTTCCTGTGCTGTTGATTCTCGCCGTGCTGACAGGTGTGAGGTGACACCTCACCGTGGATGTGCGTTTCCCTGATGCCGAGTGATGTGGAGCATCTTTTTCATGTGTCCGTTGGCCCTTGGATGTCTTCTTTGAAGAAATGTCTGTTCATGTCTTCTGTCCATTTTTTAACTGGTCATTTGTTTTTTGGGTGTTGAGTTGTATCAGTTCTTTATGTATTTTGGATGCTAGTCCTTTATCAGATGTCATGTGCACATATCCTCTCCCATCAGTAGGCTGCCTGCTCGTTTTGTTGATGGTTTCCTTTGCTGTGCAGGAGCTTTTAATTTTGATGAAGTCCCAATAGTTCATTTTTGCTTTTGTCTCCCTTGCCTCTGGAGACATCTAGAGAGATGTCACTACTGGTGATGTCACAGAAATTACTGCCTGTGTTTTCTTTGAGGATTTTTATGGCTTCAGGTCTTACATGTAGGTCTTTCATCGATTTTGAGTTCACTTTTGTGGACGGGGGAAGAGCGTGGTTCAGCTTCATTCTTCTGCATGTGGCTGTCCAGTTTCCCCACACCATGTGCTGAAGAGACTTTTCCCTTTGCATATTACTTCCTCCTTTCTCAAATATTAATTGACCTTATAATTGTGGGTTTATTTCTGGGTTTCCTGGTCTGTCCCATTGATCTAGGTGTCTATTTTTATGCCAGTGCCATACTGTTTTAATGACTACCACCTTGAAATATAACTTGAAGTCTGGAATTGTGATAACTCCAATTTCTTTTTCAAGATTACTTTGGTTACTTGTGGTCTTCTGCGATTCTTTACAAATTTTAGGATTGTTCGTTCTAGCTCTGTGAACAATGCTGTCGGCATTCCGATGGGGAGAGCATTAACTGTGTAGATTGCTTTGGGTGCTGTGGACAATTTAACAATATTTGTCCTTCCATCCGAGAGCATGCGCTGTCTTTACATTTCTTTGTGACATCTTCAGTTTCTTTCATCAGTGTTTTATGCTTTTCACAGTATGGGTCTTTCGCCTCTTCCGTTAAGTTTACTCCTAGAGCGGTGCCTGCCTGGCTCAAATGGTGGAGCCTGTGGGTCTCAGTCTCCAGGTTGTGGGCTCGAGCCCCATTTGGGGTGTAGAGATGACTTAAAAATATAAAATCTTAAAAAAAAATTATTCCATGGGGCACCTGGGTGGCTCAGTTTGTTGAGCAGCTGCCTTCGGCTCAGGTCATGATCCTAGGGTTCTGGGATCAAGCCCTGCATCAGGCTCCCTGCTGTGGGGAGCCTGCTTCCCCCCGCCCCCACCTGCCTCTGCCAACTTGTGATTTATGTGCATCAAATAAATAAATAAAATCTTTTTTAAAAAGAAAGAAATGCAACAGATTTCTATACATAGATTTTGTATCCTGTGACTTTACTGAATTCATTTACCAGTTCTGTAGTTTTTGGTGGAGTCTTTTGGGTTTTCTATATATAGTATCTTGTCACCTGCCAATGGTGAGAGTTTTACCGCTTCCTTACCAGTTCGGACGCCTGTTTCTTTTACTTGTCTGATTGCGGAGGCGGGGACTTCCAGTCCCATGTTGGATAGAAGCAGTGAGAATGGACATCCCTGTTTTGTCCCTGGCCTTACGAGGACAGCTCTCACTGTTTCCCTACTGAGGATGGTGGTAGCTGTGGGATTTTCATTTATGGTCTTTATTATTATTGAGGTGTGTTCCCTCTAGACCTGCTCTGTTGAGGGTTTTTATCCTGAATGGATGTTGTACTTTGTCAGATGCTTTTTCTGCATCTGTTGAAATGGGTGCATCCATCTTATCCTTTCTCTTGTTGGTGTCCTGTATCACACTGGTTGTTTTGTGAATATTTAAACCGCCCTAGCAACCCAGGAATAGATCTCACTTGGTTGTGGTGCATGGTTTTTAGAATATATTGTTGGATTCAGTTTGCTAGGATTTTGTGGAGGACTTTTGCATCCATATGCATGAGAGGGACTGGGCCGTGGTTCTCTTTTTCAGTGGTGTCTTTGCGGCTTTTGGTATCAGGGTGATGCTGGCCTCACAGAGTGAATTTGGAGTTCCTCTTCTACTTACTGGAATAGTTTGACAAGAAAAGGTGTAAACTCTTCTTTAAATGTTCACTAGAGGACCGCCTGGGTGGCTCAGTGGGTTAAGCCTCTGCCTTTGGCTCAGGACATGATCTCAGGGTCCTGGGATCGAGCCCCGTATCGGGTTCTCTGCTCAGCGGGGAGCCTGCTTCTCCCTCTCTCTCTGCTGCCCCTCTGCCTACTTGTGATCTCTGTCTGTCAAATAAATAAATAAATCTTTAAAAAAATAATAAATGTTGGGTGCTTAGGTGGCTCAGTTGGTTAAGCAGCTGCCTTCGGCTCAGGTCATGATCCCAGCGTCCTGGGATCGAGTCCTGTATCAGGATCCCTCCTCGGTGGGGAGCCTACTTCTCCCTCTGCCTCTGCCTGCCTCTCTGCCTGTGCTCTCATTCTCTCTCTCTCTCTGACAAATAAATAAAAATCTTAATAAATAAATAAATAAATACATAAATGTTTGCTAGTGTTCACCTGTGAAACCATCTGGTCCCAGACTTTCTTTTGTTGGGAGGTTTTTTTTCTTACTGATTCAATTTCATTGCTGGCGATTGGTCTGTTCACATTTTCTATTTCTTCCTGCCTTCGTTTTGGTAGATTATATGTTTCTAGGAATTTATCCATTTCTTGTAAGTCGTCCAATTTTTCGGCATGTAATTTTCATGATTCTCTTACATTGTTTGTATTTCTGTGGGATTGGCTATTTCTCCTCTTTCGTTAGTACTTTCTTTACTTGGGTCCTCTCACTCGCTCGCTGTTTTTAATGAGTCTGGCTAGAGGTTTATCAATTTTGTTGATCTTTTCAAAGAACCATCTCCTGGATGCATCGATCTGTTCTGTTGTATTTTCATTATCCATCACTTATTTCTGTGCTAATCTTTATTGTTTCCTTCCTTCTGCTGGGCTTGGGTCTGTTTTCTTCTTCTTTTTCTAGTTCCTTTACATGTAAGGCGAGAGTAGGATTTTTCTTGCTTCTAGAGGTAGGCCTATGTTGCTATAAACTTCCCTCTTAGAACCTAGCATCCCAAAGGTTTTGGACTATTGTGTTTTCATAATCATCTATTCCCATGTACTTTGATTTCCTCTTTGGTTTCTTGGTTGACTCATTCACTGTTGAGTAGATGCAAGTATGATAACTTCACATCTCTGTGCTCTTTCCAGACTGTTTCTTGTGGTTGATTTCTAGCTTCACGGCACATTTCAGAAAAGTGCATGGTATGACTTCAGTTTTTTTTTTTTAACTTACTGAGTCTTGTTTCGTGGCCTAATGGGTGATCTACTCTGGAGACAAGCCCCTGGGCACTTGAAAGTATGTGTATTCTGCTTTGGGGTGACATGTTCTGAAGTCTGTTAAGTCCTTCTGGTCCAATGTGTCTTTCAAAGCCACCGTTTTCTGTTTGGGTGATCGTCCATTGCTGGAAGAGGGTATTAATATCCCCTACTATTATCATATTTTATTATCGATTATTTCTTTTATTTTTGTTATTGTTTTATGTATTTGGGTGCCTCCATGTTGGGTTCACAAATATTTACAATGGTTAAGTCTTCTTACTGAACCCACCAAGAAGATACAAACTTTATTATTATGTATTGTCTTTCTTTGTCTCTGTTACTGTCTTTCTTTTAAAATCAATTTTGTCCACACTTAAGCTTTGCTACCCTGGCTTTCTTCTCACATCCATTTACATGATAAATGTTTCCCCATGTTTAACTTCTCAATGAAGTCTTCTTGACTGATTTTTCTTGTTTATTTGGTACATCAAATCACATGGGGAGCATTGTCAAATAAGTGACGATAAGCCTTCTTAGTGGTAATAAACCTTATTATATGGTGGGATACTATTTTCCAGAAATTATGTAATATTTCTAAGGGTTTTTCTTTTTAAGATTTTATTTATTTGAATGACAGAGATCACAAGCAGGCAGAGAGGCAGGCAGAGAGAGGGGGAAGCAGGCTCCCCACCGAGCAGAGAGCCCGAAGCGGGGCTCGATCCCAGGACCCCGGGATCATGACCCAAGCTGAAGGCAGAGGCTTAACCCACTGAGCCACCCAGGGGCCCCTAAGGTTTTTATATATCCTGGCATAACGTCATCTCTTGTAACGCTACTGTTGAGATGTTGTGTGTCACTGAATTTCCTTGTCGACTGCATCGTAATGACAAGTACAGGTCCTGATACGGTCAAGATCATAAAAGTAAGAGTAAGAATTTTTGGAAGCAATGGGAAAAGTGTGTCCTGCACTCTTGTTTGAAACACTGCTGGTTCTCTAATGCTTGTTCTTCCAGATTTAAAGCTACCTATGACTTACAGAAATTTGGTAAAGATTCCTTTGTAAACAAATATGAAACCTTTGTCTTTTTCTCCCCATGTGATCTCTTCAGAATTCAGAAACATTCAGTATTTTCATATTTTCCTGGCTGTGTATTTATTTGGATAAGTTCCATCAGAATCTCTTCTTGCAACAGGACACCTTTGGAAACATTGGTCATATTACCAAGACTTTGACTGGAATGTCATTTTGGAGAGAGACATGCAGAGACCCAGATATGATCAGTCAGTTTAAGGAATTAAGGTTGACTTTATGGAGCCAACAGAGTCCCTGGAAAGAACTAGCCTGGTACCTTCTTTACAGGGTTCCCAGCAGCTTGACCAAGTGAGTCTGCTTCTCCCTCTCCCCCTGCTTGTATTCCCTCTCTTGCTGTCTCTCTCTGTCAGGTAAATAAAATCTTTAAAAAAAATAAGTAAAACCTTTTACGAAGATGGTGCCAAAAGCCCTTGCCCTTCCCAAAGCCAAAGCCAGAGCAAAGGCTTCGAAGGCCAAGAAAGCAGTGCTGAAAGGCGTCCACAGTCACAAAACAAAGATCGGCAGGTCACCTTCGGTCCGACAACCCAAGACTATGCGTCCCCAGAGGCAGCCCGAATACCCTGGGAAGAGCGCCCCCAGGAGAAACAAGCTTGATCACTGTGCCATCATCAAGCTCCCCTGACTACTGGGTCAGCCATGAAGAAAACAGGAGACAACATGCTTGTGTTCGTTGTGGATGTCAAGGCCAACAAGCACCAGATCAAACAGGCCATGTAGGAGCTCTGTGACATTGTCGTGGCCAAGGTCGGCACCTTGATCAGGCGTGGTGGAGAGAAAAGGCATGAGTTCGACGGGCCCCTGACTGTGATGCTTTGGATGCTGCCAACAAATGGGATGTTCTGAACTGAGCCCAGCTGGCTAAAGCTAACCATGGTTTTTTCATCATAAAAATAAATAAATAAATTCCAGAGGGATAAAGGAAGTTTTTTTTTTTTTTTTAATATGAAGAAGATAGGAGAGTATTTCATAATCTTGGGGTAGAAAAGACTTTCTTAATCAAAATGTAATATAATATAAACTCCTGTAAGGAAAACAAAGTTCAGAGATACCAAGCTCAAAATTTAAAGCTTCTTTATGACAGAAGATGCCATGAGCAAATATCACAACAGACTGGAGAAAATGTTTGCACGTAACAAAGCAGTATGAAAATCAATAATTTTAGAATATATACAAATGGCCAGGAGACACTGAAGAGTTACAGAAGAATCACTACAAACAAGGAAAGTGCAGATTACATTTAAATACATATATTTACATATAAAATATATGATATGTATCTATTATGTAATATGTATAAAATATGTAACATTTAAGTAGTTAATATATAATACATGTAATTATAACATAATGTGTCACATATATTTTTTCTCAAGATAGGAAATACATTTATTTTGTTAATATCCAGTGATGATAAAGACAGGGGTAAGCAAGTATTCTTATACTGCTGGTGGCAGTATAGAAGGGCATAGCTTTTCGGGCAGCTTGGCATAAAGTTAAAAATGTGAGGATTTTCTGTGACAATTTCATCTCCGTTTATCATAGAAAAATACACATGTGCATGATTAGATATTTATCTTAGGCTCGCAATAAGGAAAAATCTGAAGCAATCTAAACGTTGATCAACAGAGGAGTGTTTAAACACATGAGGACGGAATTATTTGCAGTAGTTAATTACAGGTTAATTAATCTCTATGTATTGACATGGAAAGATCTCCACAGCAAAGCGTTACAAAGGGGGAAAATGAGCTAGCATAAGATCAGTACATCGGGGATGATGCCACTGATGTCCAAAGCAAGGCACACCGTATGCTTGCGCGGGTTACCTGTGGCTACGTAACAACCGCCCCCGATCTATTTGCTCAGGCACCCGCAGTTTGGGGGGGTTTGGGGTGCATGCGGCATCACCTGGACTTGGGAGAAAGTCAGTGAGTCACCTGCTGACTCACTCGTGTGTCTGGTGGCTGTGTCCCGAGCGTGGCTGCATCCAGCAGCCCTGACTGCCCAGGGGACTCCGCTGAGGTTGTGGAAGGAACACTTGTGTGGTCTTTGGGGCAGGCCATGTCACAAGGTGAGCCTCCATGGACAGGGTCCGGCCAGAAGCTGTGTGGCCTTGTCCAGGGTCAGCTGGGAAGTCTCCTGTCCCGGCTGTGGTACCGGCCCCACGAGCCCAGGCGGGGCGGGAGATGCATCCAGAGGGCAGGGGAGGGCAACTAGGCCCCACCTTCGATGAGAGGTGAGAGATGTGTGCTTGTGAAACCACCCCAGAGGCGTGTGTACGACCTGCTCGACAGACATCTGTAAAGACAGACGGGGCTGTGGTGTGGGGAGGTAGCGGGCCGGGCAGCAGGGCTGGTTAGTGCACAGACCCAACTTGAAGGGGCTTGAGAACAAAAGGGTTTCTTGACTCCCATCTCGGCCACCTCAGGGGTCCCGACGATGCATCAAGGACCATGTTTACCTCCATCGTCCAGGACGACTTTCTCCACATGGTGCCCGAGGCAACCCCCAGAGCCCCAGATCCAGATCTCACACCTTAGAGTCCCAGCGGAAGGGAAAGTCACCGTGCTGGGAGCTGCAGAGAAAGGTTCTGGAGAAGATCCATCTCGATGGGCTTGGGGGACCCACCGGTGCCCACACCCCACGGGGCCAGCCGTGGGCACCGTGAGCGTGAGCGGCCAGGCCTGGTGGCCTGCGGACCACTGCGGCAGCTTCTCACGACCCTGGCTCTGAGTTGCTTTGCTTGGGGGAATCTCCTTTCTTGTGTTTGCTCTCAGGTACGGATTTAAAACTTGTCCCCTCCCTCATACGAGATATATCCAGCTTTTTGAGTGTTTGAGGCTTGGTCCAGCATCTCAATCAGAAGTTCCTTGGGGCTTCTCCAGAGGGCGCGCGCCAACTCTCTCAACATCATGCTTGATTTTATTGTCATCTTCTGGGGTTGACCTTTGACTTAAGGAACATTGGCCTGGTACCCTCAACGGTTAAGATTCCAGGCTGCCTGTTGTGGAGGGGAACGCACTGCTTTTGGTGACGGGACAGCCTTTCACCCGGGCAGATCTGTCATTTGTCAGCTTCCTCCCTATGCCCGATATTTAAAAATATCAGTAAAATTGTTCTAAGACTCCTACTACAAAGTAACTTTCTAGGAGTTGAGGAAGAAATAAAATGGGCAAATCTGGCCGTGTATGTCGCTTCCCCAAGACATCAGCCGTCACCCCAGTGGTCTTGCCACTCCGAGTTTTTGCCCATTTGGTGCAACTGGCACTTCCGTGGGCTGCTCAGTGTATTTCTCAGAAAGTAGCTCTGCAGCTCTGAGATCTGTGCCACACCGGTGTGTCCCGTCAGAGGTTACTAAGTGACAATAATGTCCTTGACACTGAACGTTCAGACGACTTGCCAGTATACAGTGACCGGCATCGACCTCACAGAGGGTTTCAGGAGTGTCCTCGCACATTCTGTTCTCATCCTTCCTTTCTGCAGTTGGTCCTGTTCCGCTTTTGTTCATGTTCTTGAGTCTAGAAATAAGGTTCCAAAGTTTGCAGAGATGTTCCTTATTCGCCTTTGATGCTGCGTGACGAGTTGTGAGACGCGCCCGGCAAGTCCAGCCTTGCACACGACCGCCTGCAACCACTGGACACTTCGCAGCCCATCTTTGTGCCCGAGAATATGTTCACCATGATCCAAGTTTTTTTTGTTGTTTTTTTTTTTTTAAAGATTTTATTTATTTATTTGACAGAGAGAGATCACAAGTAGGCAGAGAGGCAGGTAGAGAGAGAGAGAGGAGGAAGCAGGCTCCCTGCTGAGCAGAGAGCCCGATGCGGGACTCGATCCCAGGACCCCGAGATCATGACCTGAGCCGAAGGCAGCGGCTTAACCCACTGAGCCACCCAGGCGCCCCACCATGATCCAAGTTTTAATCATTTTTAGGGAGCAGACTGAGTGATGCAAAGAGTCAAACAATATTTTGAAAATCACGCATATCGACCGTGGAATTGTTAAAATCCCCCCCACCACCTGATTTTTACTTACCTTGAAATATACAAGTTAATTTCCATTCCCTGAGCACGTCCCAACGAATGCGGAAAGAATGAAGCCAGATCCGGTCTGACCACCACGGTGGCCGTGTCACGGCCTGCTCAAAACATGGCATCTACTGGGCATGAAGGATTTTAAAAATGGAAAAGTTTACTCCCAACACAGTACCTGACCATCTGAGCCAGACGCACTTGGCGTCTAGTACGCCGTCTGCCCTCGGCCATCGTGGTGGCCAAGTGCGTCTGTGTCCAGCTGGGCAGGGCCGTTCCTCCGGGCACATCTGTGCTCCCTGCTGCTTGGCTCCCTGCTGGCTACGGCCCTTACCTTCCCCAACCATGCCTCAGGCACAGTCTGTCAATGTCTGGGACTCGCAGCCCAAAGATGCTTAAATGAATGATGGAGAAAAATACTTAGCAAGCAACTTCTCACACGGAAAAGACAAATCTGGGAGACAGCAAACCTTTTCAAGCATCTTTGTACCTGGCAGGTTGTTAATAAGCCCAGTGAACGATTATTTACATTTGTTTTTATAAAATTTTATAGTAGAAAATATTGAATGCACGGGGTGACCAAAATCTAACCAAATTCAATTTCTCAAATAGTAATCATTTAGAAATATGGCATTTCTATTGGCCTATATGCCCATCGTAAAAATATTTCCTTCCCACCAACAAATCTGAAATTCTTGGGTGTGATTCTAGAACAATTTAGAAGTTAGAAAAGAAAATGTCTTGCTTTTCTCTGTCAGCTCAGGGATTGATTGTTTACTGAACACGTCTTTCCTGAGGGCTCTGCTTCCCACGGACAGTGGCTCTGCCAAGCGCTCACAGAAGGGAGCGCCGGCCCAGGGTCTGACAACAGAGCGTGGCAGCCCAGACCACCCGCATCCGGCCCGGGAGCCCCACCACGGACCTGCTGAGTGACGGCCCCGTTCTGGGCTCTGACTTCCTCACCTCCACAACAAGGGCCTGAACTAATTGTCTGCCTGCTTGAATTCAGCCAAGAGGTGAGTCAACAAGAAACGCCATTGGCTTTGACGGCTGCTGCAGATGTGACTGTCCTTCTCTGCTTCTGTGCTCTAGAAACAGAGTCATTTATAGAAACGCAGCTGCAGACCCACGCCGCCCACGGGACGGAAGGCGAAGCGCCACTTTATTTTCTGGCGGACTGGACTGTTCTTCTCCAGCTGTAAGGACTCTCACTCCCGTTCTGCAGGACACAGCGACTAGAACCTTCGACGGCGGACCACAGTGAAGTCTGTGGTCCTCGCGTGTGTACGGTACATGCACACGTGGGCCGGGCCAACCCTCCTAACTGTGACACACACGCCGTCCCTGGGCTCACTCTGCTGGTGAGGACCCTGGGCGAGACAGGGGACATCCCCAGCGCTGAACTGCACTCAGCCGGTCCCGATTCAGACCCTGACACTTCACAGCTCGTGCAGCTTCTGGGATGGCAGATACTCCGCTCCTGATACGTGGTTAGAGTCGCAGCGGTTAGAGACCATCCGAAACCTACTGCCAGGTGTGACAAGTGCACTAGGCCACCACGCTGGTCCGCTGGCAGGAGGGACCGCACTGTGCTCGGCCACCTGGGCCTTTAGGTCCTGGGACAGGCCCGGCCGTGAAGGCCTCAGGCTGACCGCCCTGGGCTCCCAGCCCCACTCCCCTCCCCGCCACCGTCCGTGGGGCCAGCCTGGGGCTGCGAGCAGACGGGTCTCACGGCCAAGTGGGGGACAGTAGCCTCGTGTGACTGGGTCTGGGCCCCTCTCTGGGGGCAGGAGCGTGTCCCCAGGTGAGGCCACGGGGACATTTACCAGCAGGTATGCCAAGGACGCAAGCAGGCGCGGGCCACGAGCGGCGGCTCTACGTCAGCCGGCGAGTTTTATTTAGAGTAGACTGAAGCCCAAGCATTTTCTTGTTTAATAGGAAAGCCCCGTCGGTGAGACAGCGGGGGCAGGGGCAGGGACAGGACTCAACCAGCCCCGCGCGCAGGGGGGGGGCGAGCCGAGCGAGCCGCAGCATTTGCCCACAAAACCAGGATGGCCGAGGACCGGAGGCAAGAGAAGCGGCCGGAGCCTGCCTTCTTCCCGGCTACACCCGCGCATTCGTCGCCCACCTTTGGGCAGGAGGGGCACCGCGCTAGTGTTTGCTCGGTGAGGAAAACAACGGAATAGATCTGCCGGAATAGATCGGCCCCCACGAGGACCTAAAGACGCTGTCGGGTCCACGACAGGCCTCGCTCCGGCCGTGACCTTCCTCCCCCTCCGGACGCCCGGGGATGGAGGCCGAGGAGCCGTTTCCCCGGACTCAGCAAACCCAGAAGTCTGCCTCCCAGGCTGCTCGACAGCGGCGGGGCCCGGGCCGCGGAGCAGGACGGTCCGACGCGGGAACAGCGCGGGAGAGCTCGGCCTATGACCAGAGGGATCGCCAAGAATCACACGTTTCTCTGGATGGGACAAAGGGCGGGGGCTGATCCGCAGAAGCTCGTTCCGTCTTTAAACACGCCTGCCCCAAAGGTAGCAACTCCGCCTGGTGGAAAGGTGAACTGCCTGAGTACGTGTTCCCTGGAACACTGGATGAACGTGACATACAGGACACTTCAAGGACATCTCTGTGCTTTGTAAAATGAGCAGATGGTGGCAAGACGGCTTTGATATCAGCGAAAGCTTTCTCACTTCAGCACTTGCCCCCTGTGATAGTTTTGGGGACCAAAAGGACCACACGGCCGTGTCCGAGTCACTGGAAGGCACGTCTGCGGGGGTGGCCGCGGGGTCCTGCTGGGGATGGGAGGACGGCGCCGTCGGCCCCAGGAACGCCATGCCAGGGCCGTGCACTGGGTACCCGAAGGAGCCGCGTTTCCAGGTCCAGGTTAAAACTCATTCTCATGGAAACATTTCAGACTTTCTCTGAACTGTCATAACTCGGGGATTAGGTACAAAGAGCCAACGGTTGCCAGAGCAGGGATTGGGACCGGGCGACGGGGTGGAAGGCTACAGACCTCCCGCTGGAACGTCAGCGTGGGGAGGTGACCTGCGGCAAGTGGCGCTGCGCGGCAGATCTGAAAGCTGCCGGGAGAGGAAATCTTCCAAGTGCTGACCACACCAGACGGTTCCTGTAACCATGGTGACCGATGTTCACTAGACTTCCTGCGAGCATCTCACAATACACACAAACATCCAGTCATTATGCGGTACATCTGAAACCAAAACGTTCCATGTCAATCGTACCTCAATTAAAAATTCTTTCATAAACAAATACGGAGAAGCAGCGGTTCCACAAGAGCGGGCCTGGCGCCGGCGACGCCCACACTCCAGTCCGGGGCGCTGCTCCCAGGGCCACCTGCCTCCTCCTACTCCTCAGCCAATCACGATCTCGAGCCTAAATCTTGACGTTGCGAGTACTCACGTGTGATTTTACTCTTCACTGGAAATACTGAAAGTGATTTAAAGACTGCCAAATCCAACAAAATCTGCCTCTATGATGTTTCACGTGTTTAGAACAAAGAACGCTTCGCCATTTGCCCTTATTGGAAACTTCCTCGATGGTGGGGGCAAGTATCCAGCATCTGAGTGACTGCGTGCCAGGCTGCTACTCACTTACCCTGGTTTCTCTCTCGGAAGCACCATTTATAAAACCGATTATTTTAAAAGTGAAAACAGATCAAGAGTTAAACTATTTTTTTTTTTAAGATTATTTACTTGACACAGGGAGAAAGAGAGATCATAAGTAGACAAAGAGGCGGTCGAGGTGGGGGAAGCAGGCTCCCCGCTGTGCAGAGAGCCCGATGTGGGGCTCGGTCCTAGGACCCTGGGATCATGACCGGAGCCGAAGACAGAGGCTTAACCCACTGAGCCACCCAGGCGCCCCATGAGTTAAGCTATTTCTTCAAGCGCAAGCCCCTAAGGGACAAAGATGGGTTCAGACCCAGCCAAGATGAGCCTCCATGCCTGTCTCTCTACCCTTACAGACACCAGAACTGTTAAATATGAAATCCTTATTAGCTAGTCAATCTTTACTCCTGTTAACTTAATTCTCATTATTAGCTCTACTTAAAACAGGAGTAGAAACTAGCATATGGAATTTTACATAGGCAAAGATTCTCTTCAGTCACTTTTATTGCTTTGGACTGTCATCAAGTATACTAGTACCTATTTTCATTGAGAAAAACTTTTATTATCTGTCTAGGTAAATCTTAAATTTTAACCTTCAAGAAGATTAAGAGCCTGATGTGGGGCTCGATCCCAGGACCCTGGGATCATGACCTGAGACCAAGGCAGAGGTCAAAAAGATTCTTAAATGTTTTTGAAGTTTTGCTGGAAAGTAAATGCTTGTTCATAGGTCCTGATATGCAAAAAGTTCACATTTTAATGCATACACAACTATAATTTGCATTTCTCTACCAGGGAGTTCTCTATAATGGAAATTCACTGTAAAACACTGAGGGATTTCTGTCGGACACAAATGAAGTTCTCAATGTTTGTCAAATAAAGTAAACAATCGAAAACAACACAGTGTCTCATGGTAAATCAGGCCACATGGGGCTTCAGATGCCAGCGACCCCAGTGCTTCCTCGCAGCGGCCTCACGGAACCGACACATCAGACTATGGGGGGCAACAAATCCTCGCCACCGCGTCCCGCTTCGAAATGGGAACCAGACTATTGCTTAGAAAGGAAGTTAGTGTACACCAGGTCAGCAAGCCTCTGTGCGCGGGCCGGAGGGTAAGGGATTCCAGCTTGGGGCGGGGGCGGGGTTGAGCTCCGATGCGAACAGCTGAGCCATCATAAAAGCAGCTGCGGCAGATTCGCTTGAGCGGACGAACACAGGGGACCGCGGGCCAGTGACACCTGATTGATGGACACTAAAATGTGCATGTTATTACAACATTCGCGTGTTATTTACAGAGTTCTTCTTTTGATTTTTTTTTTTTTTTTTTTTTTTTAAGCATTTATCAGGGGCACCTGGGTGGCTCAGTTGGTTCAGCATCCAATTCTGGATTTCGGCTCAGGTCATGACCTCTGGTCATGGGATCCAGCCCTGTGTGGGGCTCCAGGTTGGATGTGAAGTCTGCTTAAAACTCTCTCTTCCCGGGGGCAACTGGGTGGCTCAGTGGGTTAAGGCCTCTCTGCCTCCAGCTCAGGTCATGATCTCAGGGTCCTGGGATCGAGCCCCTCATTGGGCTCTGCTCAGCGGGGAGCCTGCTACCTCCTCTCTCTCTGCCTGCATCTCTGCCTACTTGTGATCTGTCAAATAAATAAATAAAATCTTTAAAAAAAAAAAAAAAAGATTCTCTCTTCCTGGAGATGCCTGGGTAGCTCAGTCGGTTAAGCTGCTGCCTTTGGCTCAGGTCCTGATTCCATGGTCCTGGGACCGAGTCCTGTGTCAGGCTCTTTGCTCGGCGGGGGGCCTGCCTCTCTCTCCACCTCTGCCTGCTTGTGCGCTGGCATGTGCGCTCTCTCTCTCTGATAAATAAATAAAAATCTTTAAAAAAAAAAATTTTCTCTCTCCCCCTCTCCCTCTGCCCCTCCCCTGCTCACACTCACTCTCAAAGAAAGAAAGAAAGAAAAATAAAGACTCAACAATGTAAAGCACGTTCTTGGCTCACAGGCCCTGCGAGAACAGGTGGTGGGCTGATGTGGCTTGTGGTCCGTAATTCCCTAACCCCTGTTCTAAATATATACTCTGACATCTATTTGCTGGCAATTAGGTACTTCTATTTCATTATTAAGAACAATAAAAAGAAATGTGCTTTAAGGCTTTGTCTAAACTGCTGGTATACAGGTTTTTAAAACAAAAATTTAAAAATTACTTGCACCCCAATTAAATCTACTGCAAGAGGAGCAAAGAGGTCAAACCTCACTTCTTTCTGGACCTCAACCTGCACAGCTCTCGTGCACAGTTGAAAACACACCTCGGTTCTACAGAGGTTTCTGGTTACAAAGCAGCAAGTGTAAGTTCACTTGGAATGTACATTTACACGCCTCCAGTGAATGAAACATGGAGCCACATGCAGATGTGTGATAGCAAAAAGGCGTGCTCTGAAGTTCCACGACTAAACCGCCTTCATGCAGTTTAATTAAAACTGTCCCCAGTCACTTAAAAAAGGCCATTTTTGGAACAGGCCAGTAAAAGAAAATGTTTGTCACATAAAACTTTAGCATTCACCTGTCTAAAAAGATAACCTGCAAACTTTAAACCTTTATGTGGGATTGTTATATGGCTATACGTGATCGTAGCAAGAAACACATGTGCTATGAGCTATGATTTTGGCAATCTGGGTAATATTTAAAGATGTACTCATGAAGCAATACCATTATTTTTATTAAAATAATGCGGGGTGCCTGGGTGGCTCAGTGGGTTGGGCCTCTGCCTTCGGCTCAGGTCATGATCCCAGGGTCCTGGGATCGAGCCCCGCATCGGGCTCTCTGCTCAGCAGGGAGCCTGCTTCCTCCTCTCTCTCTGTCTGCCTCTCTGCCTACTTGTGATCTCTGTCAAATAAATAAATAAAATCTTTAAAAAATAAAATAAAATAAAAAATAAAAATAAAATAAAATAATGCTAATGATGCTAAATGAAACCTCTTTCTGCAGGAAACGAGTCAGGTAGCTTCCAAGTCACCCCCGCCCCAGCAGAACAAAAACAAAAGCAAAACAAATCAGTCTGAGTCTCACTTGAGTGTTTAATTCAAACCTATATTTGTAGTTTCTAAAATGCTGATCCACAGACCACTTTCTTGTTACACGTGTGTACCAATGAAAACAAAAGGCAGAGAATCACCGCCATCCCTGCAAAAGGAATGGCTCCTTTTCTAACATTTTTGAAAAATATACAATGTACGGTCCTTGCGCCTCAGCACAGGTGGCGACGGAATAAATACCCCGGCCGGCCCGCTGTCCTCACCGCGCGGGCTCCGCCTACTACCTGTTGTACGCCCGCTCCTTTTTGGATTTCTCCAGGGCCTTGTCCATGGTCTTCTCGTTCTCCCCTCGACACTTGGGACAGTACCACTTGCCCTTGGGTTTGTGATTCAGCCCCACGCAGGAGAAATGGAACCATTCGATGGGGCACTCGTCATTGTCACAGCCGATCATCTCTCCATAGGAGACCTGATTGCACAGACAGTACGTCGGCTCGTTCGGGTCAATGGGAAGGTCGGCAGGGGACGCTTCCCGCTCGGCTTTGGCCTTGGAGCGTTTCTTCTTCTTGGAGGCTTTTGCCTTCTTCTCCTTAGGCGTCCCGGAGGTGATGTCATCGTGGTCGTGATTATTGGCCGCGTTCTCTCGGTTCTCGTTGTTGCGCTGTCGCCGAGACCGCTTATTATTGGTCTTCTCCGCCTGCGTGATTGTCTCACTCTTGGACTTATCCTGGCCGGCTTTGCCGCTGTGGCCAGTGGTGTCATTAACCTCCTGATGGGCCTCAAAGAGCTCCACGTGACTGTCCACCTGCCTGGTCCGGTTCTCCACCAGCTCGACCATCTGACTCACGATCTGGATCTTCTCGTCGCCCAGCTCCTGGCTCCGAATCAGGGCTCTCTGAATGCAATGCAGCACTCTCCTTTTCTGGACGCCGTCTGTCTCGCGTTTGAATTTCTCATAGTACTCATCCAGCTCCTTCAGGATTTCTGCAAAGGAAAAATAGGCATTACGTCCAATCGGTAAACACTACAGAGCCTTTTATTTAAATTCTCTAGTTTATAAAAAAGTAATTGTGAAGGACAGAAATCATCAATGCAAGATTTCCTAGTATGACGATCCTACAACGTACAGGCCTTTCAAGCGACTTTCTTGCCCCCACTGGAAAAAATTCCTGAAACTAAACACAAATACCAACACAGTTCCCATTTGGCAAAGTACCCCTCAGAGCCCCCAAGGGACTCTGCGTACTCAAAAGCGTGGGTAACGTTACTGTCGGGGTCGGAAACTGAGGGGAAAAATTTAAATTAGGTGGAGTGCTGCTACCCAAACTTTTCCTTTCTATAAAACTACGTGGTTTATGTTCCAGTTTTTACTCAAATATTCTTCTAACTTAAAGACCTTTATTCCCTTTATTTTAATGCACCAATGTCTAGAATACTGCATGAAGTCAGAGAATGTGTGTAAATAGTACCTAGTGACCCAGGGCCTCCGTCTGTCAGTCACATCACGTTGTCTGACCTTGCTCCTCTGTATTACTAAAAACAAAACTGGTTTGTCACAACTTAAGTCAGACAAGCTAGGTTTGCCTTAAAACAAAGGGGTCAGATTTTGCTTTTGCATTTACTGGTTAGGACAATACATATTCACGTCTGTAAAAATCAACAGATTTTAAGACATAACCAAAACTAAAAAACACTCAGTACTAAATTTAAACTTTGTACAGGGGGGCACCTGACTGGCTCAGTCGGTAGAACACGTGACTCCTAATCTTGGGTTTTGAGTTCAAGCCCCACACTGGGTGTAAAGATCACTTAAAAATAAAATCTTAAAACAAAAAAGTGTGTATGATTTAAAAATGTAATTTGGAAAGTGTAATTAGGGGGCGTGTGGGTGGCTCAGTGGGTTGGGCTTCTGCCTTCAGCTCAGGTGGTGATCTCAGGGTCCTGGGATCGAGACCCGGGTAGGGCTTTCTGCTTGGCAGGGAGCCTGCTTCCCCCACCTCTGTCTCTCTGCCTACTTGTGATCTCTTTCCCTCTGTCAAATAAATAAATAAAATCTTTAAAACAGTATAATTAGGCAATTTCTAAAGATATAAAAGTTGTTAAATAATCTTGATTGAAACAAGGAAAATAAATATTCTTGCCCAAAATCTACTTAAATATAAACAGAAATTTCCAGAATTATTTTCCCCAAAGAGTAACAAATCTAAACAGTATCAGGGGCGCCTGCCTGCCTTAGTAAGAAAATCATGCACCTCTTGTTCTTGGGGTTCTGAGTTCGAGGGTGGTGTAGAGATTACTAAAAAAAAGAAATGAATAAAGAGTATCAGATTTTTCTCCTGAAACCATTTGCAGTCTCTTAAAATTAGGCAATTCTATTCTCCAGCTAGGAAGTGTGGGAGGCAGGATGTATAAAATGTAACCCTCATCCCTTCCAGATCTTATCTTTAGATAGTTATAAGACTTAAACCTAACACTGGAATAAAGACATGTACACAGACCAACACTGAAGGTTACTTAAATGTATATTTATTGTCCAGGCTATATTCTTAAACTAAAGACGGCTCTGAAGATACTTCCTAGAAGAACAATGTAGACCATCTACCACCCCCAGAAGGGAGGAATGCCACGGTCCCAGTGTCTGGGAGTAATTAATTCTGAAAATAAATAGGCTCAACTTATCTAAATTCAGATTTTCATAGATGTTAAAACATGAGTTTCTGCAATTTATTTCTAAGTTAACTGAATATTACAAAGCTATTATTTGGTTTAACTGGTAACCAAATCTATAAAGCCAACCTAGCCTTTCACAGAAAAAAAGTTACTGTTAACATAAAATTCAGTAACCGGTTTTCACATCACAAGCAAGCTTACAGCCACGTGAAGCCTCGCATGTGGGAAAGAAACAAAAATCCCACCAGTGAGTAATTCTGTTACCTGCACAACGGCATGTATCGCTTAGACTCCCCCAGCGAAGTCCACTGTCAACAGAGCCACCGCCGCCCGCACCGTACAGCACCGGCCCGTCTAACCAGGCGGGTGTCCTGCGGCGCACCAGGAACTTCGGCTCCCTCAGCTCCAGCGGCCGGACCTTCTTCTGAAAACGCTCCACACCACTGTCCCTGCAGGGAAGCCACGGCCGCCACGAAATGAGCCTCCAGCAAAACTCATCGGACCTGTCCACCTGCTAGACACGTACTCGCCCTGTCCACGAAGGCTGCACGGACGCTCGTTGACCCGCGGAAGTCCGTGGCGGGACGGGCATATCCGAACCGCACCTGACTCCGCGGGCGGGACTCTGACCGCGGTCACGCGAGCACTACCTCGAGTGCCATCTAACGTGGTGGGCTGACCACGCGTCTGTCCGAACCATCTCCCACCGACGCAGACGGAGGAAAGGCCGCAGCCACGTGCGGCCTCCAGCACAGGTCGCGGGCACCGAAGCGGTGGGTGCGGCACCTGCCCGCGAGTGTCCCCGCAGCTCCCGGGCCGGCCGTCGGCGCCGCAGCGGGAGCTCCGCAGCTGCGGCCGCTCCGCGGGACGCCGGCCCCGAAGCAGCAACACAGTCGCCGCGCGGGGCGCTACAGTAGCCGCGCGGGGCGCTACAGTAGCCGCGCGGGGCGCTACAGTAACGGCGCGGGGCGCTACAGTCGCCGCGCGGGGCGCTGCCGGTGCGACGCACCCCCCAGGCGCTCACCAGCGGCGCCGGCGACACGAGTCCTCCCATCTTCGCTCCGCGGAGTCGCCGCCCGGCTCGGCGCCCTCGGGGCCCGCTCGTCCCCGCCAGGGGCCACTCAGGCTTGCCCCGCTCCGCGCGGCCGCACCCACGGGCCATCAGCGGGACCGCCGGCCGGTCCGTGCGACCTGAGCCGCGTCCTCTGCAGCTCCGGAACCAGCTCTCGCCAACCTCGCTCCGGCCACCGGCGCCGCCATGGCTCCGCGGCCGGAAGTGACCGAGCTCGGGCCCCAGAGGGACAGGGGCGGGGCCGAGCCCTCAGCCAATGGGAAGGCGGCCAGCGGGCGTCGCGCCCCGCCCCGAGAGCCACCGCCTCTGGGGCTCGCCGGGCCGTAGGGCGGAGGCCAAGCGGGACGCCAATCACAGCCCAGGATCACCGGCCACAGCCCGCCCCTGCGGCGCCAACGGCCAATCCGAGACCGGAGGCCGGGCGACCCGAAGACATTCAAATCAACTCGACCTCCCCCTCCTCCTCCCCGCCCCTCCAGAGAAACAAGGAGGCAGCGGAAACGAGACCCGTGCCAGTCACTGCGCAAAGCCCACCCTCATCGGCTCAGCAGCCAATAGCTCAGCAGCGGACTGATAAGGACATTCCATGGGGGACGCCGAGACCAATCACAAGGAGGCCAAAGCGGGACGTTCGCAATATGCTAATAAGACCCCTATAAAAGTCGCTGCGAAGCCCCGGCTCGGCTAGAGCGCGCAGGGGCGCCATGCCGCGGGGCTCTCCGTGCGCTCGGGACGTGGGCCGCTTCCCACCTCCCCCCGCTTCCGTTTCCCTGCTGCGCAGCCCTGTAAACATTAGTAAACTCCGAGCGACGATCCTCCCGTACACAGCCCCCCGCGCCGTGCCTGGCCTGGCAGGAAAGTTTCCCCAACAGCCAACAATTCCCAGCGGATACGAACCCTCCGCCTCTCTCCGGAACTCCGGGCAGCCGGGGCTGCAGAGAACGACCCACAGGTCCTCTTCCCTGCCATGTTCCTCTGCCGACAAGCTTCGCCCGCGCCCCCGAGCACAGCAGATGGGCGACTTCCCCGACCCACCCTCCTTCCCCTTCCCTGCCCTCCCCTTCCCCGCCGCACGCACGGAATAAAGCCCTCGCCCTCCGCGAACTACACCCGGCCACGCCGCCCCTCACTCGCTGTCCAGCTCCACGGGAGGCCCGGGGCCGGGGTCGGGGGGGCGGCGGCGACCGGGGCCGCACGGCGCGGAGTGCCGACTCCGGACTTTATATAACACTCAGATTCGGGACTGGGTGGGGGTGGCTCCGGGGATGGTGAGCAGAGCCGGGGACCCGCCGCCCGCAGCGCCCTCCCAGCAGCCCTGCGCGCAGCCCCGTCGCTGCGCCCCTCAGCCCCAGCGACCGCGGCACATCCCTCCCTCGGCGCCCTAGCCTGCGCCCCCTGCGCCCCCTCCCCCGCAGCACCCCGCCTCGTCACTTCACTACAAAGAGCGCTTTGCTCGCGCAGCCTGGCATGGAGACCTCCCGTTCCTCCTTCCTCCTCCGTGTCCGGGCTTCGCGCACAAGGACCTTGGCGAATCAAAGACGCTCCAGACCTTTTGTTCCTGCCTGGCCAGGCCGCGGGCCCGCGGCTCCTCCGGGCGGGGAACAGGACGGCCCCGCGGCCCGGCGGCGCGCCGCGACCGGCGGGGATGGAGCGGCCGCCCCCGCCCATCCCTCCCGCCGTACCTTGGTATTTCGCGTCGATCTCCCGCATCAGCGAGACGCTTCTCTGCAGGTCGAAAGGCAGAGACTCGATGGAGTCCAGGTAGTCCTCCACGTAGTTCACCAGGTGGACCTGCTCCCCGTTGGCAGGGCTCAACATGGTTCACCGAGGTCCCCGGCGACTCGGCGCGGCTTTCCGCTTCCTCCAGCCCCCGCCCCCTCGGAGCCCAGCGCTGCAAAATGCAAAGCTCCCGCCCGCCGGCGCCCCCCCTCCGGCCGGCCCCGCGCCGCTACATCTGCGAGCCGCGCCGCCTGGGCCCGGGGACCCGGCGCCTGGCGGGCCCGGCCGGCGCTCGGCGGCCTCGGGCGCGGGGCGGGCGCGGGCGGCGCGTGCGGGCGCGCACCCCGGCGCAAGGGCCGGGGCCGGGGCCGAGCGAGCGCGGGAAGGGGCGCGCGCCGCCCGCCGCGCCGCACTTGTCCAACGTGGAGAACCCAAATACCAGTTTCAAACACTTGGGAAACATTCGGCCCCCCGCACCGCGCATGCGCCCCGCCCCCCCACCGCCCCCTCCCCGCGGGCCCCGCCCCCGTCGCATCACGCCCCTCACCGGCCCGGCAGCGCGGGGGTGTGGCTTTGTCTGTCACTTTGGCTGGGGAGGGGGTCGCGGGGACAGGGGCGGCGGGCGAAGCGCGAACTTTACTAAGAGTTTCGCACTTGGAAGCAGAGCCTGTCGGGCGGGAATGCAGGACCATCCGGGAACGTGGGGAGCAGCCGGCCCTGCCGAAGACCCGGTCGGAACCGACTCAGTCGTGGGACGGCCGCCGCCGAGGCCATCGCTCGCCCGAGGCCATCGCTCGCCCGAGGCCATCGCTCGCCCGAGGCGCTACCTTCCTAACAACACCCAGCCCCTCACTCTCCAGAGCCCCGCCGCAGAGCGGCGCATAAGTACGGCCTGAAAGAGACTGGCAACACCGAGACCCAATCCGCTTGCCGCCCTCACCCCAGTCGGCCAATCAAGATGAAGAGGAGGCGGGGAGAGTAAGGATAACTCCTCCCAGACTCCGAGTACAAGAAACCCGCGTCCTAAGGGGGGCGGGGAGAGAGGGCGGGCCGTGCAGCGCGGAAGTGGTGGCGCATGCGCACTTGCAGGCCAGGGCGGCCACGGGCCCGGGAGGGAGGAGACCTACCATTAGGCAGCCGGACCACCGCTCCCAGCAACCTCAGCGGCTCGCGCGCCTGCGCGGTCCTCACCGCCTTCCCTTTGTGTCGCCGGCCGGAGCCCGGTTCCGAGCGGCTCGCAGACAAAGGGGCCCGAGAGTGGAGCTGCCTTCCGGACTGGGCTCCCGCAGAGGGCGGGGCATCCCGACCCCCTCCCGACCCGGCCCTAGGGTCCACTCTCATTCGAAAGACCCCCCCCCAAAGCAGGGTGGGGTGGGGCAGACGTCCGGTCCCGGGGGTCCGGGACCCCCTCCCCGTACCATCGCGGCCCTTCCCCTCCCCCACGGCCTAGGCTCCCGGATTCGGGCTTTCTGAGAAGCCCGGCGCAGACCTTCCCGTTGCCTAGGCGACGGGCCCGCGCACCGGCCCGCCGCTTCCGGCCGAGGCCCCGCCCCGTGGGCGTGGTCCGCTCCGCCTTTGTCCGGCGGGCTCGGGCCTGCTCGGCGCGGACCGGCTGTTCCCGGGCTGCTCCCGGCCGGCCGGGGCGCGCGGCTGTGCGCTGCTGCCCGCGGCGGCCCTTGCCCCGGGGGGTCGGTCGGGGTGTCCTGTCGCGGCCTCTGCCGGGGGAGCCCGCTTCGCCGCGGCGGAGCGCGTGCCCCGGGGCGTGCGGGGTGCGGCCCGCGCACTGCGAGCCCCAGGCCGTGGCCGGTGTTTAAAGTCGTCGGTCGGGCCCCTGGCTGGCCCGGCGGAGCCCCCGCCCCACCGAGAGTGCGGAGATTACGCCCGATCTTTAAATAAAGGGTCAGCCCTAGAGGGAAGGAGAGGGGCTGCGAGCGAGCCGCCAGCTCTTCCCACCGACCCTTCGCCGCGGGCGGTGCTCGGGGGCGCGCGGGGCGGCCGGACGCCGGGGGGCGGCGACCCGGCGCGGAGCTCTTCTGTCCTCCCGCGGGGGGTCCCGGCCCGGCGGACGCGAAGGGCGACCGGTGGTTCGAGCGACGGTCGCCCCGCGGGCAGGTCCGGCCTCCCGGTGAGACCCCTGCGCCCTCCCCGCGGCAGGACGTCCGCCGCGGGGGCGGGAGGGCGGTCGTTGCGCTTCGCTTCTCGCGGTCCGCGCGGCTGGACGGAGCTCGTTTCTGGGGCGCCGCGACTTCGTGGCCGCGCGTCTGCCGGGGATGCTCGCGCGCTGCGCCCGGCGGCCCCGGAGACCGCGTACGGAACAGAGACACTGAGAAGATGCCCCTTTCTCCGAGAGCAGATGAATTACTGTAAAGTTCCCGAGCAAGAACGAGATGGGCCCTTTGGACCCTTGCTTGTACCGACTGGAGAACGAGTGTTTGAATTTCAGAATGAAGGTTAGAAGGAACTTCCCGCTTCCCCCCACAATCAGGTTATCTTTTTTAAAAATCACGATGCTATCTGCATAATGGTTCCTTTCATGTTTGCATGGACCCCACAGACACAGAAACAAAAGGTTGTCTTAATTCAACAGGAAATAGTCCAGGAGTGCCGACCTGGTGCTCGCGGCCGCTCACGACCGGGGATGCTGCAGTGACTGACCGGGGCGCTTACGTTGTTTAAGACAGTTCACCTTGTGGACTAAAAGGCCAGAAGATACTTTACGTATTAGCTTTACAAAGTTATTAAAATACATGTCGATGACTTCACAGTTTCCTGAACAAGATCAGAACACCAAGAGCTAAAACGTAACTCTGACCATGCAATTTAAATATATTACTAAAGAAAACTTTAATTTTGAAGGTACATTGAATTACCTTGGTTGTTTCAGTTCTGCTCTTTGGAGCATATTGCAAAAAGACATACTAATTTTTTTTTTTCTGAGCTATATTTCTAGTTTAACAGGTGATACTCAAAGCCATGGGAGTAAAATATAAGAGGTGAACAAAATATTTTATGTTTTGAGGTGCTTAAAAAATAAAAAAAAAAAAAGTAAATGCTAACATTTCTCTCAAACTTGAAATACCTTAAACAGTAGGCTACCTTACTACTCTATTTGAATTTGCAAGATTTGGCCTTAAAAGAAAACATTACTGAGAACTGCATTTTTTGTTGTTGTCATTAAGGACTAGGAAATGGCATTCTAGATACTTTGGAATCATTAGTTTTATTTTAAAAAAATTTCTTAAAGATTTTATTTATTTATCAGAGAGAGAGAGCACAGGCAGACAGAATGGCCAGCAGAGGCAGAGGGAGAAGCACGCTCCCCAGGATGCTGGGATCATGACCTGAGCCGAAGGCAGCTGCTTAACCAACTGAGCCACCCAGGCGTCCCTATTTTTTAGAAGATTTTATTTACTTGACAGAGACAGTGAGAAAGAGAGAGAGATCACAAGCAAGGGTAGTGGGAGAGGGAGACGCAGGCTTCCCGCTGAGCAGGGCTCCATTCCAGGACTCTGGGATCATGACCTGAGCTGAAGTCAGAGCCTAGCGACGGAGCCACCCAGGCGCCCCTGGAATCATTAATTTTAATACACTTCTTTGTTTTGGCCTGGACTGGGGAGGAGTCACTTCAAAGGAACAGGATTTTCTTTTGGGGAGTATATTTGCTAATAAATGTTCCCAGTCGTTTTTACTTTACCTTAATATTCAGCCTGCAAAACGAATCATATTTCTCAATTAGCAATAACCGCTCATCAGATAAACCTCACTGGCTACAATACCACCACTGCGTAATGCTAGGAATCATATTTTTAATCACCATTATATAGAGGGTTATGTTTACCATTGGTGTAATGACTTCAGAAAGACTTAATTGAGTAAAGTAGAATGGCAGCCAAAAAGGGCTGAACACCTTACACAACTGGTTTTCTGAAAACAGAAGATACCATTGTTAATTTAAAAGTCATGAATTTTCTAGGGCCAATTCCAGCATGCCAGCTGTCCAGATTCCTGTGCAGCATTTGGTCTTCCCTCTTACTAAATGTGTTTTCAAAACTTCTAGCCCTTGCCTTAAATTCTGTGTGTTGACACAGATTGCCTTTGGATCATTTGCTTATTTTACTAGCACATCTAGTATCTGGACCAGAGCTTTCTCCACAGCGGAAATTTTCTTCCACATGCACAACAGGTGGATTTCATCACAGATTAATTCAGCAGCTCTTTTCTGAATGTAGTGCTGGAACGGTGAGGGAGTGCCAAAGAATTCACAATCTACAGCACTGGGGAGAGAAGTACGTACATTGTACTAGACACAGGAGATACTTAGGACATAACCAAGATCGGGATGCAGACAGGTAGTGAATCCAGTAGAACTTGGAGTAGTCAGGGAGCCTGTGCTTAGCACTGATGGAGAATTCTCCTAATTCTGAACAACAGGTTCTGACATTTTAGCTTTATGCGTTAGAACATAGTTTACATTAGACTACAATTTAGCTTGAAACAGAATTGCAGAATTGGACTCCAGGGATTTTGAAAGAAAAAAATAAAAAGTGTTCTAGGAACATACTGGTTTGTCTCTGCTTAAGCACTTTCAATAGCGGGACCAAAACAAGCAAACAAACAAAAAAAGAACTGAGGAGCCTCCCTGCGGTTTTGAGGAACGCAAAAATAAAGGGGACTCTTAGTTCCTTCCTTCCCAGCTCCCTCCTTCCCAGCCTCCCTACGTAGCTTCCTCGATTCCTTCCTTCTTTCCCTCCTTCAACAAGGTTTTGCAAGGTATCAGTAGGGGCATTTTTGTCAAGATAATTTGAAAGAAACTTCAAGTGAATCCGCCTTTAAAAATCCCACTGAAACCGCAATTCGGATTGTTTTTGTTCTCAAGAGAGGAGGAGATATAGAAGGTTTAACCTTAATGAGTCCCAAGTAGACACTTCTATTACAGGTACTTGATGAATGGGTGGTTTCCTAGCTTTGGTCTTGCATCCGGAGACAGTGCTCTTGGGGTGCAAGTGAGCCTTGTGCTAAGTGGAGACATGCCGTGCGCGCCTAGGAGGGCAGATGCGCCTGGTTCGTGCTGGAGAGGGAACGTGCTGTGTCAGGGTGCACACGTGCTGCGTGTGGACTGGGGTACAGATGTGCCGCGTTAGGGTGCAGACTCGCTGTGTTGGGGTGCGGACTGCATACCGGGGCACACGTGTGCTGTGTTGGGGTGCGGACGTGTGTACCGGGGTGCGCCTGTGCTGTGTTGGGATGCGGACTGTACCGGGGTGCGCATGTGCTGTGTTGGGGTGCAGACGTATGTACCAGGGTGCACATGTGCTGTGTTGGGGTGCGGACTGTACCGGGGTGCGCATGTGCTGTGTTGGGGTGCAGACGGATGTACCAGGGTGCACATGTGCTGTGTTGGGGTGCGGACTGTACCGGGGTGTGCGTGTGCTGTATTGGGGTGCAGACTGCATACCGGGGTACCCATGTGCTGTGTTGGGGTGCGGACTGCATACCGGGGTACCCGTGTGCTGTGTTGGGGTGCGGACGTGTGTACCGGGGTACATGTGCTGTGTTGGGGTGCAGACATGTGTACCGGGGTGCCCGTGTGCTGTGTTGGGGTGCGGATGTGTGTACCACGGTGCACGTGCTGTGTTGGGGTGCGGACGTGCGTACCGGGGTTCGCGTGTGCTGTGTTGGGGTGCGGACATGCGTATTGGTGTGCCCGTGTGCTGTGTTGGGGTGCAGACTGCATACCGGGGTGCGCGTGTGCTGTGTTGGGGTGCAGACTGCATACCAGGGTGCGCGTGTGCTGTGTTGGGGTGCGGACTGTGTACGGGCGTGCGCATGTGCTGTGTTGGGTTGCAGAGGTGTGTACCGGGGTGCATGTGCTGTGTTGGGGTGTGGACTGCGTACCAGGGTGTGCGTGTGCTGTGTTGGGGTGCGACTGTACCGGGGTGTATGTGTGCTGTGTTGGGGTGCGGACTGCGTACTGGGGTGCCCGTGTGCTGTGTTGGGGTGCAGACTGTGTACCGGGGTGCACGTGTACTGTGCTGGGGTGCGGACGTGCATACCGGGGTGCCCGTGTGCTGTGTTGGGGTGTGGACTGTGTACCGGGGTGCGTGTGTGCTGTGTTGGGGCATGGACGTGCTGACCGGGGTACACGTGCTGTGTTGGGGTGCGGATGTGCGTACCGGGGTGCCCGTGTGCTGTTAGGGTGCGGACGTGCGTACCGGGGTGCCCGTGTGCTGTGTTGGGGTGCGGACTGTGTACTGGCATGCGCGTGTGCTGTGTTGGGGTGCAGATGCGTGTACCGGGGTGCACGTGCTGTGTTGGGGTGCACACTGTGTACCGGGGTGCGCACGTGCAGACCGGGGTTTGCGTGTGCTGTGTTGGGGTGCGGACGTGTGTACTGGTGTGTCCGTGTGCTGTGTTGGGGTGTGGACTGCGTACCGGGGTGCCCGTGTGCTGTGTTGGGGTGCGGACTGCGTACCGGGGTGCCCGTGTGCTGTGTTGGGGTGCGGACGTGTGTACTGGGTCCACGTGCTGTGTTGGGGTGCGGATGTGTGTACCGGGGTGCGCGTGTGCTGTGCTGGGGTGCGGACGGTACCGGGGTGCGCGTGTGCTGTGTTGGGGTGCGGACGGTACCGGGGTGCGCTTGTGCTGTGTTGGGGTGCGGACTGTGTACCGGGGTGCGCGTGTGCTGTGCTGGGGTGCGGACGGTACCGGGGTGCCCGTGTGCTGTGTTGGGGTGCGGACTGTGTACCGGGGTGCGCGTGTGCTGTGTTGGGGTGCGGACGGTACCGGGGTGCGCGTGTGCTGTGTTGGGGTGCGGACTGTGTACCGGGGTGCGCGTGTGCTGTGCTGGGGTGCGGACGGTACCGGGGTGCGCGTGTGCTGTGCTGGGGTGCGGACTGCGTACCGGGGTGCCCGTGTGCTGTGCTGGGGTGCGGACGGTACCGGGGTGCGCGTGTGCTGTGCTGGGGTGCGGACGGTACCGGGGTGCGCGTGTGCTGTGTTGGGGTGCGGACGGTACCGGGGTGCGCGTGTGCTGTGTTGGGGTGCGGACGGTACCGGGGTGCCCGTGTGCTGTGTTGGGGTGCGGACTGTGTACCGGGGTGCGCGTGTGCTGTGTTGGGGTGCGGACGGTACCGGGGTGCGCGTGTGCTGTGTTGGGGTGCGGACTGTGTACCGGGGTGCGCGTGTGCTGTGCTGGGGTGCGGACGGTACCGGGGTGCGCGTGTGCTGTGCTGGGGTGCGGACTGCGTACCGGGGTGCCCGTGTGCTGTGCTGGGGTGCGGACGGTACCGGGGTGCGCGTGTGCTGTGCTGGGGTGCGGACGGTACCGGGGTGCGCGTGTGCTGTGTTGGGGTGCGGACGGTACCGGGGTGCGCGTGTGCTGTGTTGGGGTGCGGACGGTACCGGGGTGCGCGTGTGCTGTGCTGGGGCGCACAAGTGCCCTGTGGGTGCGCGGGGGTGAGACGCGCTTCCCGAGCAGGCGAGGAACCGGTGGGGGTGCCCGCACGGTGAGCCCCGGTGCCCGCGCCCCGGCCGGAGGTGGGAACCCGCCCGGACGCGCCCGCGTCAGCACACACCCCCACGACGTCCGAGGACCAGAAGGCCCCGTCCCCGCGGAGAGGAGCACCTCCCTCTACCGCCCAGGGCGCCCCGCCCCGGCCGCGCAGAACTCTCCCCGGCCCCCAGGGCCGCAGCCGAGCGGGCGCCCGGCCGGCTGGAGGAGGTACAGCCGCCGCTCCGCGACCTCCTCTTCCGAGGTTGGAGGGACCAGGTCCGTCATCTTCCGGAACCGGGGACCCGACCGGATCCTCTTCCGGGACGGGCGTGGCGTAACCAGATCCTCTTCCGGGTTGGGCGGGGCCTGGGCGCCCGCGGTTCTGAGATGGACAGATCCTAGGAGGCTCTTTCCGGGTTGGGCGGGGCGTTGTCTGGAACGTGCCGGGAGTGGGCGGATCTGGCTGGCCTCTTCCGGGTGGGCGGGTCCAGGACGAGCCCCGCCCGGAGTGGGCGTGGCGAGCCTCCGTGCCTGCTCGCGGGCCGGCCATGCTGCGGACGCGCGGGGCGGGTGTAGGCCCCCAGCTCCTGCGGGCCGCGTGGGGCCGGGAGGCCGGGCAGGGGCCGGCGCGGGAGGCGTCGGGGGCACGCGGGCAGGGCTGGCTGCAGCCGGCGGGCCACGACACGGGCGTCAAGGTGTACAACAGCCTCACCCGGAGGAAAGACCCCTTGATCGTGAGCAGCGCGGACGCCGCCTCCTGGTAGCCGCCCGGGATTGAGGGAGCGGGTGCTGGGACGTGGGGCGGGGGGTGTGCACCGGGCGTTTTCGGGGGCGGTAGCGCTGCGCTGAAAGGGTCTCAGGTGGGGGGCACTTAGGAAGTACAGAACCCGCGGACGCACAGGCGGAGATGCTGCCCGGGTACGGGGCAGGCTTTGGCTACGGACTCCCCAGAAGTGGCCGCTGGACGACTTTTTTAAGGGCACGGTTATATGATCACCCTAACCGAGAATGTGCTGTCCCTTCTTGCAAATGTGTTCACGTGGTGGACTGTAACCTTGTTCCTAGGTACAGCTGTGGGCCGACTGTCTACGATCACGCACACCTGGGCCATGCGTGGTGAGTTCCGAATTTGACTTTTCACACTTCAAGGGAGGCAGGTTTTGGAAAGAAGGAGCCTCTGCAGGTTTTTCCCATCTCTCAAGGGGCAACTTAAGAATACTGGATCAGTCACCACATTCCCGTGTTGCGGGAGGCCTGTTGTCCTATTTGGTTTTCCTCGTGGACTCGAAGCACGTCCGCCCGTTTCGCAGGGGGCGTGAGAAGCGGTGATAAATGGCCTGTTCTGGAGTTCGTGCTTCTTGGTGGGCATAGTGGCATGAGGTCAGGAGTCGGTGAGAAGTTCTTTCTGGCACCTGTTACGCGTTTTCTTTCCAACCTAAGACAAGCCCTTTTATTCCTCTGAGTCCTGGTTTCCTCATCTGAGACGGGTTGATAAATAGTATCCATCTGTTTGAATCGTCACAATTTTAGGAAGAAACGCCGTGAAGTGGGGTTACACAGTCCCTGAGGCCCGCTCTGGTGGGGGCTGAGCGGTTGCTGGGACGAATAACTCGCCGAAGCCACACGTTCGGGGACCAGCAGAGCCCGGCGTGTGCCGTCTCCCGCTGCTTGCTTTCTCAACTGGGTCATCATCCGCCGCACTGCCTCCCATCTTTGTCAGAATGACACTTTTCCTAGTATTTTGTGTGTTCTCTCGTTCATTTCTTAAACTCGTTATGTTTCACATTAGACTAAAAGTCAAAAGCTACCTTAGCCCATTCCCCTGACAAAACCCTGCATCATCTAGGAAGGCTGGCATGTTCTTTGTGTTTTGTTAAAACAGAATCAGTGGCCAACTTACCACTAACTTTAAAAAGGATATTTTGACCTCTTTACTGAAGCGTAAAATATGTTGGGGAGGGATTGCAAAGACAGAAAGAAATCGCAGTCTTTTATAGAGCCAAGTGGGTACAGTCTGTGAGGACAGGTGAGGTTGGTTTGCTGTGAGCAGTCAGGTGGCCCGTCACGCCCGTCCCCCTTCGGGAGATGGAGCAGTCCCTTGTTGGCGTCATTCCAAAGGGATGGCTCTCAGGTCCTTGAGACTTTCCAGAGTTGTGGGACTCAGGAGAGGCTTCCTTGGCTGTTAAAACCATTTACATATATTTTAAGACTGAGGATTTGCTGAAGGAAGGGGCCGTTGAGGGAAGTCAGCTTCCTTATTTTCAGCTTCTTTTCGGCCACTGGTTCTCGTCGGTATCTGCCCTCGCGAGTACAGATGTTAAGGGAACTTGCATTTGAATGAATGTTCCCGGGTCGTAGGCAGAGACGCCTTGGCATCACCCCACTAGCCGGAGTGTCCCCTTCGTCACTGTCACCCCCGCCCCCTCAAGGGTAACCGGTTTCCTCTCTGGAAGGTGGACTGTGCAATAGAGCCCATTCCTCAGGAGTCGTTCAGGACACTCCTGCGTGGTGGGAGACCCGAGAACCTCAAGATTCAGAAGAAGCCGTGAGCTCGTAGGGGCAGGGAAGCTTATGCACGGCTCCGCTGCTCCTCAGGTAAAGTCCAAATCCTCAGGACATCTCTCCGGTTCTGGAAATCTGACCTGACGTACTGTCCAGGTTCATGGCTCCCCACCCGCCTCCCCAGGTACCACACGGGCCTCTATTTTAAAAAGACAGGTAGTTGGGGCGCCCGGCTGGCTCAGTAGAGCATGCAGTTCAACCTGAGGGTCATGAGTTCAAGCCCCAACCTGGGCCCAGAGCTTACTTTGGCAGGAAAAAAAAAAAGACATAGACTTAACGGACACAGTACTTGCTCTATTCTAAATGCTTTACAAACACCAGCCAGTGGGGTTCTCCTAAGGACACCGGGTGGTGGTGCTGTTCTCTCCCAGGGGACCCTGCCGGCCGGGGCTGACCTCGTAGTGCACGGGTAAACCACTCCTGGGGTCGGGGGATGGGGTGGGGGAGGGTGGCAAATGCAGGGCATGGTGGTGACCGTGGTGACCACAGCTCCTGCCTGTACGAGTTGGTGCTGCACAGGCACCGTGATGGTGTTCAGCAACCCCTTGGCATCATGGGATTCTGCCCAATTTATAAACAAGCAGGTTGAGGCTTCAAATGATCCAATATGGTGGCAAGGAGCTTCCAGCCTTGCTTGGTCACTGGAGCTGTGTTTGGGGAGGGGCAGTATGGGCTGCAGACAGGATACAGTGACAGGGCCCGTGTTTGAGTTACAGAGGCTGTGTGGGTGACAGATGAGCACGAGATTTGCCGACCCTGAGTTTTAGGGTTGCTTTTATGGGAAACCAGACTCTGGACATTTTATTTTACTTTGATTTGATTCTTTGTTTTTTTTGACATTTTAAAGATTTTATTTATTTGAGAGAGAGCATGCACAAGTAGGGGGAGGGGTAGAGAGGGAGGGAGAAACAGACTCCCCCCTGAACAGGGAGCCTGAATGCAGACTCGATTCCAGGACCCCAGGATCATGACCTGAACTGAGGGCAGACGCTGCAGCGACTGAGCCCCCTGGGTGCCCCCAGCTGGTGTGTTCATATCCCACAACAGTGCACACGTTTCTCGGGAGAACAGCTTTAACGGTGTCACCTTGTGCTGTTCCTCCGTGTTGACATAGTGAAGCACTGCGGCTACCAGAGCATGAACAAGGGCGGCGGCAGCTCCCGGTGAATTGTTCCGCACGGAAGTGCTGTAGACTCCCTTGGCGGCCGGCGTTGAGCGTGCGCACCGTGCTGACGCCGAGGCCCTGCCTTCGTTGATCTGGGGGGCCCTGCGTGGCCGGCCAGCGGAGGGCTTTGCCTCCTCCTAGCTGTGCGGGACCCTGAGCTCCGTCGCCCGCCTGAAGTTTGGGGCGGTCTGTTAAAACACAAGGCGTTCCTTTTCCGAGATCCCACTGGTGACTTCGTGCTCTAAAGACGCGCGGACGTTTCTTCTCTTGCAGCTCGTACGTCAGATTTGATATCATCCGCAGGATCCTCACCAGGGTGTTTGGTTGCAACATCGTCATGGTGATGGGAATCACGGATGTGGACGATAAAATAATCCGCAGGGCCGCCGAGGTAAGCGCGGAGGACGTGATTGTCCTGTCTCTGGATGGGGGCGTGTGCCCACCGCCCGGTGACAGCCCTCTAGCTGCTCCGCCAGTGGGTCCTGCTTCTCTCCGGCCGCATGTGGCTCGGCGAGGGCACGCTGACAGCTGATCGGGGCCTCTCTGCCCTGGTGAAGGGCACCACAGCCTCCGATGCCCCGTCTCCTGCTTGAGCCTCATCCCTTCCCCAGTCCGGCGGCTCCAGGCGTCCTGCGCGCAGGGAAGGCGGAGGGCCGCTTCGGGGCCGGGAAACGTAGCTCGTGGGGGGTTCCGCTTTCGCCTCTGTGCAGGAGCCCTTCTCTTGTAACTCATGCATCATTTAGGGGAAGCTTTGGGGGGAAGGTTTGAACTGAGGGGTTAAGTTAAATATAGATAAATTTTTAAGTCTACTTTATGGTTTTTATAATTAGCAACTTTAACAATTGTCTCTGAAGATCTGCAGATGATTGTTAAATGATCCAATCTATGCAAAAACTACACCAAGTGCTTTATGTTCCTGTTATTTTAGAGGATGTATGTACTAAAAACTCCATGTACTATTTTTTTTTTTTTTTTAGGAAACCAGTTTGTACTCCATAATGTTTTATAGTCTGCTTTTTTAACTTAGCATATTTTGAGTATTTTTTTTTCATGTTCTTAAATATTCTTGAACATTTTTAAACAGCTGTATAGCATTTCATCACACGGAGATGCCCTAATTTACTGTTCTTATTTTTGGACTCTTGTTTTCGGACTCTTGAGTTACTTCCATATTCTGCTTTCTCTCAGATTTATCTTCTAGAATCCATGTGTGACTGTTTCCTACCAATGTGCCCCCCCCTTTTTTTAAATTTTTATTTAAGTAATCTCTGCATCCAACCTGGGGCTTGAACTCACAACCCTAAGATAAAGCATCACACGCTCCCGGACTGAGCCAGCCAGGCGCCCCCTGATTTGCCTTTTTAACAGCTAGAGCGCATTCACCATGGAGCTGCTCAGCAGTTCCCCACGGCTGGCTGTGTAGTTTACAGCTGTTAGAAATAGGGCTGCTGTGAAGATCTTTTATTTTTTCATTCTGTCTTGTTTCAATGAATACTTTTCCTAAAGTGGAGTTACTGGTTCAAGGAGGAATGGTTTATTTCATAAGGTTTTTATTTATTTATTTATTTATTTATTTATTTATTTGAGAGAGAGAGACCATGAGAGGGGAGAGGTCAGAGGGAGAAGCAGGCTCCCTGCCCAGCAGAGAGCTTGATGTGGGACTCCATCCTGAGACTCCAGGATCATGACCTGAGCCGAAGGCAGTTGCTTAACCAGCTGAGCCACCCAGCTACCCCCATAAGGTTTTTCTTCTTGGAGTCAGGTGGTTTAGAAAGTGTTTGCTGGCGGCACTAGACCTGGTGGGGTTTCCCAGGTCTGTCTTATCCAAACAGCTGAGCCACTGCGTCTGCTCCCTTACAGAAGACTCCGTTTCCATTCCTAGTACTGTCCCTGAGCACGCGTGGAACTTTCCGGGGTCCGGCCTGTGCCTGACTTTGGTGCTGAGAAAGGAGAGGAAGACCGGCCCTGGCCTCACGGGCCTTGTGCCCGGGGAGGCAGATGCGCCCACAGAGAGATGCTCTGTGTGCGACACAGTTCATTTTGTAAGCCCAGCGAGGCCGTGCGAGGCGGACCGTCACAGCTCCGTGGAATGCAGAAGTGACCCCGGAGGAGGTTGGCCCAGAGTTAGCATGAGCAGAGGCTGGGTGGTGTGGAGGGAAGCCATCTGGGCTGAGGGGCGGCGTGAAGGCCTGTGAGGAAACCCTGCGTCCTGCTGCCCTGGGCCATGGGGACCTGGCAGGTGAGGCTGCAGAGGTGGAGCGGCTGGCCCTGGACGACCTACTGGGGACTCGCACTTTGTCCTATAGACTCTTGGGGCGCTCTAGCCGGGCTCAGCTCTGTCCAGTGGAGACCGCTCGGGTTGGGGAGGACGCAGCCGGAGATGGGGCCCAGGGCCGGGGTTGGTGGGCGCTCTGCCCCAGAGAGAGAATTAGTGTGAGGTGCATAAGGAAACACTGACTTGGACACAGAAATCTGGAGCTTGGTCAGCTCAGGGCCCTGGTATCATAGGGCTGTGTTTGGACTTTGCCCCAGTTCTTGGCACAGAGCGCCTAAAGCCCACGGAATCTAGAGAGGGTGGCTTCTGCGTGCTGATGAGATCATGGCGGGGCCCCTGGTGAGCTTCAGGATGGGGGCTGGGGTCCCAGAGACCCAGCCCCTGCGAGAGCCGGGAACTTCCACCTTCACCCCGGCATTGAGCTGACTGCTGGTGAGCAGGGGTTTGTAATCTCCAAGTAATGAAGCCTCCATAAACACCCCCAAGACGGGGGTGCTCAGTGCTTCTGAGCACACAGGTGGGTGCTGGGAGCGTCTGGGAGCCTGGGAGCTCCACCCCTCACCCTGTGCATCCCCCGAGTCGTATCTTTTATCATAAACTTGGGGAGTAAGGGGACTGCTTTCCTGAGTTCTGTGACTCGGATCAGACCCCCAAACTCAGACTCCGTGGCAGGCGTTTGAGTGGCCAGAGGACCCCGTGGCAGCTGGTGTCTGGAGGAGGCAGTCCCGTGGGGTCTGCACTGGCTGGGGGGGCTCGTGGGCAGAACAGGGTTCAGTTGTGGACACTCATCTGCAGCCAGGGACGTGGCCGGAGTCGAAAGTGGCACCGCAGGTTCGGCATCAGAAGACGCCGCAGTCCTCAGTCCTCACCCTCGGCGGGGAACCGAGACCACGCACCTGGGTCCCTGCACCTGATGCATCGGGCTCCGCTGTGCATCTTCCAACCCCAGGTGGCCCTGGGAGCTGCAAGGCCTGCTGGGAGGCTGGGGGCGTGGCTGACGGGCAAGGAAAGGGGGCGGACTGAGGGCCGGGTAGAGGTGCAGTGTGCCAAGCGGGTGCCAAGCGGGTGAGGCTGGGGGGCCGACTTCAGGAAGGGGGGCCTGGGGTAGATGCAGCAGGAATGATGTTCTCACTATGTACAGATGCCGCGAGCAGGCGGTGCTTGTTACTTTCAAGAGTGGTGTCGTGCGCAGCCCACGAGCAGGCTGGTGGGGTGGCTGGAAGAGTCTGCGTTGAGAGGTTTAATTTTGACACCCAAAGATTTCTCTGCTCCTCACATGGCACGACACTAGCCAGAGAGTAGTTGTTCTCCAAATATCTCTTAAAGAAGATACAGTGTGCACCTGAAACATGGTTACGAAGCATCTCTTTGCTTCTAAGTATCCAGCAAAAAGGCTATTTTTTATCTAATGCAGACTTTTTAAGCAATGGCCATACTCTTCGTGCCAACTGTCCAGCACTTGCTTTTACACTATTTAAAATCATAAATATTACACTTTTCTGAATCACTCCCTTGACTTCACGGTTTGGCCCGGAGTTACAGTTTGTCAGGAATAAAAATTTCTGGGGCGAGCACTACAAGGGGAATGGTGCACGCCCATCGCTGCATTTTGTAGGAAAAGTTGGGAAGAACGTGTCAGAGAGATTCCGGCCGGAGGCATTTGCTCTGTGCAGCTGAGCTCCAAGGGCCCGGCTGGCGGGACCCTTGCCGTGGGAGAGGCCACTTGCAATGGCCTGCAATGGCCTGCGATGGTCAGGGCAAGCTGGACAGTGACCTGAGATCCGAGACCAAGACCGCATGTCTGCACCTGCCTTGTGCAGCTTTGTTCTCTGAGGAGTGACAGCCGTGCTGTCCCGATACCTGGTGTGACCAGCTCCCGAAAGAGTAAATTGAAAGGCTTTCGTTTTAGAGGACGATTCCGTCCTCCGTGCAAGGCCAGCGGTACCCGGGTACCCCACTTCGATTCACTGCCCCTCAGTGTTTCCATACCGTGGCCGCCGGGCTCGTGCGTGTGGGCTGGAGAAGCCACAGGTGGAACTGGCTGGTGCGTTGGGGCACGTGGTACCAATAGGTCGTTTAGAGGAGTGTGTGCGTGTTCGTGGTGGTCCCCCTTCCAGAACAAGAGACATGGACTGTAGAGTTCGTGTGGGGCCAGGAAAAGTCTGTAAAACAGTATTGGGGCAGCTGGGGGGCTCAGTCAGCGAAGCGTCTGCCTTTGGCTCAGGTCATGATGCGAGGGTCCTGGAATCGAGTCCCATGTTGGGCTCCCGGCTCAGCGGGGTGTCTGCTTCTCCCTTGGCTCCTCCCCAGCTTGTGTTCTCTCTTTCAAATAAATAAATAAATTTTTTAAAAAAAGATTTTATTTATTTATTTGACCGAGAGATAGAGAGTACAAGTAGTCAGAGCGGCAGGCAGAGGGAGAGGGAGAAGCAGGCTTCCCACCGAGCAGGGAGCCCGATGCGGAGCTTGATCCCAGGACCCTGGGATCACGACCTGAGCCAAAGGCAGCCGCTCAAATGACTGAGCCACCCAGGCACCCTAATAAATAAAATCTTTAAAAAATATATGTAGAAATGACATTTTCTACATGACAGAAAATAGCCATGAAGACTGGGATCATAACTGAAAGTAACAGCAGAGATAAAAGGTTGATTTCTTTCATGTAAAAATACTTCCTCCAAACCAACAGGAGGAGCTCCACAGGTCAGTGGAGAAACGGGTGCGGTGATCCTGTCTGTTCCATAGAAATGGTTCCTCGGCACGTGAGATGTTCAGGCCCTTCAGAAGAGAGAAGCACACGTTAAACTTACAGTGAGAAAGTGTTAGTGGTCCCGTTGCCGACGTCCAGAAGTGGGGCCCCCCGTGCGGTCAGGGGCTCAGTCAGGGTCAGACCTGCGTGACCTCCTTGGGGGCAGGTCGCCAGCCAGGATGCGTGCACCTGTGCTCCGACCGGCAGTCTGGCGTCTGCATCCGGAGCTCAGAGAGGGACCTGCACGTGTGTCACGGTGGGAGAGAGTGTGAGCGGCTCCCGGTCCTCCGGCAGGCGGGCAGCAGGACGGTGGTGGACTCTGAGGGAGGGAGCCGCGTGCGGGCCGTGTGTGCGGGGCGCAGGTGCAGGAGGGGGTGCAGACCCGTGGGCCCAGGAGCCGGGTGATGGCCGCTAGCCAGCATTGTCCGCGCACACGGCTGTCCTTCCCAGATACACATGACCCTTGTCACAGTCTTTCGGGGCGGAAGGGGGGTCCTCTCTGTGTTGCAAAGAAAGCCGAAGACACAGAGGTTCATGGCCTTGCTAACGGCCATATGGCTGAGAAGTCCCATTTTGTTCACCAGATTTATTTATTCAGTAAATGTCTGGTGGTCACGGTTTCTAGGATGATTGCCCTTCGGGGGCCCCAGGCGGGAAGGAACACAGCTGTGGGGTGACGGGGCTGGAGGTGGCTTCTCACTTGTGAAGGTCGTGCTGCCGTGGAGCCGAGCCCTGGTTCCGGGGCAGGGGTGGGGGCCGGGAGCTTGGGTCCAGGTCCCTTCACAGGCTCCACGGGGTCCCATACCTGTCGTGCTTTTGGTTTTGGAGCACTTTTTTTTTTTTTGCTGAAAAGTAAAAAATACTTTGGGGAGCCTGTTTTTCTGGGCCAGTGCCCTCTGAAAGCCTGGGGCTGCCAGACTGTGCCCCCAAATGCCCTGGGCTCAGAATGTGATGTCTGTGTCCTGGGGCTACCTGTGCCCCTGCACCCTGCCCGGCCACTGCACCCCCTGCCGCCTGCCCACTGTCTGCACCTGCTCTGCTGCTTTCCAGGCCCTTCTCAGAGAGCTCCTCGCTGTTGCATTTGACGGGTTTCCTTGCCGCCTGAGGGTAAGATAGGAACCCCAGGTTCTGGTCATGACATGGACTACATTGAGCTTGCCCCGCCCTAGAAAAGCGGAAGCTTTTTTATGTGTTTTGGGGTGTTGTTTTGAATTATGTAACAGAAATCGGGACATTGTTGCTTTTTCTTCTCTCTAACCAGAAAGCGGGTCGGTCAGCCTCTGCACCTAGCTGAGTTACTAGAATGGGTTTGGGAGCTAAAACGAGAGGCCCCCTTTGGGAGTCCGGCCATGGTGGGGCCCGACCTGCTGACCGGCTCGCCTCGTCTTCCTGCAGATGAACGTGTCGCCCGCTTCTCTCGCCAGTCTGTATGAAGAGGATTTTAAACAAGACATGGCAGCCTTGAAGGTGAAGGGCGCTGGAGCCCGCCGTGAGGGGTGTGAGCGCTGAAAGCCGGCGTCGCTGACCCACGCCTTTCTCGTGGGATGTCATCTCGCCTTTGCTTTCCGTCAGGTCCTCCCCCCGACGGTGTACTTGAGGGTGACTGAAAATATTCCTCAGATCATTTCTTTCATCGAAGGAATCATTGCTAATGGGCACGCTTACCCCACAGCACAAGGTAGGGGTCCCATTACTTACCTGGGCGTGGGCCAGATCCTGGGGGGTCGGGAGAAACCGGACCCGTGTTTGCATGTTGTTGGAGCTGCCGGACGCCGCGCTGTCTTTTCTCGCCTGCTGTGGTATCCGACCAAGTGCTGGAACGTTCTCCATCGCAACCCGTCCTCCTGCTGGCCGCTCCCGGCGTGGGGCCGTCGCCCTCCGCGGACCGGTGACAGCGTCCTCCCGGCACACCCCACGGCGGCTGGCGTGGGAGCCACTGCTATTTGCCTGGCCTTTGCTCCCGCTGGGGTCCCGGTGGCCCTGAGCCAGGCCTCCCCCTTGCCAGCCCTTTCTGCCCAAGTCCCACTCGTCCTCACCCCCTGACCAAGCTTTCCCCTCCCAGGACGTTCCCTCTCCGCTCGGGGCTGAGAGCGGACACTCAGCCTGGCCCTGGTGCCGTGCTGTGCCCTTGGCCGCTGGGCACGGGCTGTCCCAGCTGTTCCTGTCCCTATCCCGTCCCTTCTGGGATCCTAAAAACCGCTGGTTTTTAGCGAATGACCCATTAGCATGCCTAGCCCAGACCTGAGATAATGTGCGTCTCGTGCTTGTTGTGCGGCAGGAACCAAGTATAAAGCAAGAGGAAGACACCGGTGTTGCGGGTGCCACGAGCCCCGTCTTTCGGGGGCTCCTGCCCACGCGCCTCCAGCCCCGCGGGGCCGTTCCCCGGCGCGCTAGACTGCTCTCGTCTTCCTTGACCTTATTCGCTGTGTTTAGATTTCGTCTCCCAAAAAACCCTGTTTGTGAGGGGCTCGGGTGACTGAGCCACACTCTTCCCTGGAAACACGGGCGTTGTTTTCCCGCTGCGGGGAGCCAGAATGAGACCCGCGGCCCAGAGCAGGCGTCAGGGGGCGGAGGACCAAACGCTCCCTAGCGGGGACGTGGCTGGCTTGTCGCTCTGTGACGCTGCTTTATCGTGAGCTCCTAATCACGACAATGTAAAGACACAGCAGGCTGACCGTAACGCAGACGCCATTCATTTGGACTTTGTTTTTTTGTGTGTTTGTTTTTTAAAGATTTTATTTATTTATTTGAGAGAGAGAGAGTACAAGTACGCAGAGAGGCAGCAGAGACAGGGGCAGGCTCCCCGCTGAGCAGACAGCCGATGCGGGGCTCGATCCAAGGACCCTGAGATCATGACCTGAGCCGAAGGCAGCGGCTTAACCCACTGAGCCACCCAGGCGCCCCTCCTGTTTTATTATTTAAATTTTACTGAGTTAACAGACAGGGCAGTGTTGGTTTCTGGAGTGGAATTCGGTGATTCTGAGAAATGATGGATTCTTTATCAAACAGGCAATGTCTACTTCGACCTGCAGTCGAGAGGAGACAGGTACGGCAAGCTGGTCGGTGTGGTCCCCGGTCCCGTCGGAGAGCCTGGTGAGTGGACCCCGCTCCCACACTGGGGCCCGGGTCTGCAGGGCAGGCTCGGCCTCTCAGACCCGCGGACGGCGCCCGACCGTCCATCCCTGCTGCTTGTGCTGTTTAATTCATTGTTTATAGCAAGAGGGGGAGTTTGAGGGTGAAGTCCTCTCGGCAGGGGTGAGTCTGCTCCCTGCCAGGTCCTCAGCCCTCCTCCCTGCGGAGGGCACCTTCACACACTCCTGCTGTCGCGTTGGCCGCCACACTCACCTCCCCCTGCATTTTCCCGCAGAGCAGATCCTGTAGGCGCTTGAGCGCGTAGAACGTTCCCGCCGAATTTCCCTTTATTCCGCCGCTCTTCGATTGAGTGACTGTTGGACTGAAGCCATTTTTATGGAGAAGAAGGATGTGTATAGAAATAAATTTGAAATTTTTTTTTTAAAGGTTTTTATTTATTTGACAGAGAGAGAGATCGCAAGCAGGCAGAGAGAGAGGGAAGCGGGGCAGGGGGGAGAAGCAGGCTCCCCGCTGAGCAGAGAGCCCGATGCGGGGCTCGATCCGAGGACCCTGAGATCGCGACCTGAGCCGAAGGCAGAGGCTTAACACACTGAGCCACTCAGGCGCCCCCGAAATAATTTTTAAAAATTTAGAGTTAAAAATAATTTTAAATTAAAAAAAAAAATACTACTTGAGAGAACCAAGTAAAGATGAGCCAAAACCCCAAAGACAAATTGTCCAAGTGAGTTTTGTCTTTAGACATTAGCCTCCGCTCCATAAATGACGCCAGTTATTTTTTCATTTTTTTTATGTTTTAAAGATTTTATTTATTTGACAGAGAGAGAGCATGAGCTGGGGGAAAGGCAGAGGGAGAAGCAGGCTCCCCACCGAGCAAGGAGGCCGATGCAGGGCTCGATCCCAGGACACCAGGATCATGACCTGAGCCAAAGGCTGAAGGCGGCGGCGGCTTAACCGACTGAGGCACCAGGTGCCCCAACGAAGCCATTCGCTTTAATTAGTGACAGTGTTATCTGACTCCTCAGAAACCGTGTTTGTTCCTCTCACGCGTGAGTACGCTGCTCCCTCCAGAAAGGCCAGAACCGAGCACCGCACATGTGTGGGTTTGCCACCGTGCCCCAGGGAGGCAGAGGACATGTTTCTGAGCCCCACATTCTAGCATCAGTGATGCTTTGGTGTTGGATAGACTTGAGGGGCGCCTCGCTGGTGCAGTCGGCGGGGCGTCCGCCTCTTGGGTTCGGCTCGGGTCATGATCTCAGGGTCATGGGATCGAGCCCTGCGTCGGGCTCCGTGCTCAGCGGGGAGCCTGAGATGCCCTCTCTCCCTCTCTCTCTGCCCCCCCACCATCTTGCAAATAAGTAAGTCCTTAAAAAACAACAGGCTTTATTTTAGGGCAGTTTTAGGGAGGAGCGAAGATTTCCCACATTGCCCTGACCCTGCTCACACACAGCCTTCCCTGTTCATGAACGTGACGCACCAGAAATGGACATCTGTCCTAGCGGGTACAGCTGTAGGGACACATCATTACCCCAAGTCTGTCGTTTGCACAAGCGTTCACGCTTGGTGCTGATTTTTCTGTGGGCTGGGTAACTGTAATGATGCGTGTCACAGAGCTGCTTTACTGCCCTCAGACCTCCCCTGTGCCCCAGCGACTCCAACCCCCTCCCTCCTCACCCCTGGCAACCCATGATCTCTTACTGTCTGCATGGGTTTGCCTTTTCTGGAATGCTGTAGGGTTAGAATCATACAGTGTGGGGTCTTTTCTGACTGGCTTTTTTCACTCAGTACACATTTAAGTGTATATGTGTGTTGAAGCCACCAGGTCCCACCGGGACCCAGGCAGGGGCAGAACCCCTTGGGGGCAGGGCACGCAGTCACCTTGCAGGAGTCTCTGGAGCCTGATAGGTCATTTCCTTTGAGAGCTGAGTAATACTCCCGCGTCCGGATGCAGCTCCCTCTCATGTCCCCGGTCGCCGGTTGTGGCGGTGCCAAGCTTTGGGACAGACAGAGCCCAGGACCGGCTCGTCCCATCGGGTGCCGTCACCTGACCCTCCTCTTCTGGGTTCTCCTGCTCTTCAAATGTCACTGACACTCACAGCGTTTTTCTCCGTGTAATTGTCTCTCTGGGGGGAGTTGCCCTGGACTCCTCTGCCGGCAGACTAGCCCGAGGAGCCGCCGGCGGAAGGCCGACCGCTCAGCTCTGCGCTTCCCGGGAGGAAGCATCGGGTTTGATCCGCGACACCCCCCCATTCTGCGCTGAAACCGGCCTCGCCGCGTGCCGGGACCTCCCTCTCGGGCGTGTTTTAGATAAAGGTGTTGGGGGTCCTTCGGGCCTCCCGGGGAGAGGAGGAGCAGGAGGTCACGTGCCCGAAGGAGCCGCGTCTTCGGGATGTCGTGGCCAGGCCACGTGGCTTTGCCAGTTGTGGCTTCGCCAGTCGTGGCTTCCCGGCCCTGACCGTCATTGCTGTTGGCAGGTGCGACAGACAAGCGGCACGCCGGCGACTTTGCCCTGTGGAAGGCGGCCAGGCCGCAGGAGGTGTTCTGGGCGTCCCCCTGGGGAAATGGAAGGCCTGGCTGGCACATAGAGTGTTCCACCCTCTCCAGGTGAGGTTGTGTCCTGGGCGGGCGCGCACTACCGCGCGTGGCCAGCAGAGGGGGCGGGTGAGAGCAGCAGCCGCTGGGCGGGGGGGGGGGGGGGGGGGGGGGGGGGGGGGGGGGCGGCGGGGGAGGCTCTTTCTCTTTTTTTTTCATCGTGTTTTTAATTTTACTTCCAGCGTAGTTAACCTGCAGCATTACGTCAGCTTCATGAGTCAGCGTGGGGGTCAGCCGCCCTCCATGCTCCTCCGCACCATCGTGCTGTGCTCCGGACCCCACCCCTGTGCCCGTGCCCCCACTCCCCTCCCCTCTGGGGCCCATCAGCGTGTTTCCTGTACTTAAGGGTCTGTTTCTTTTCTTTCTTTTTTTTTTAAATTTTAAGATTTTATTTATTTATTTGACAGAGAGACACAGCGAGAGAGGGAGCACAGCAGGGGGTAGGACAGGGGGAAGCAGGCGTCCCACCGAGCAGGGAGCCCGATGCGGGGCTGGATCCCAGGACCCCGGGATCACGACCTGAGCCGAAGGCAGACGCTCAGTGACTGAGCCACCCAGGCGCCCCTATGAGTCTGTTCTTGATTTGCCTCTTTTTTCCCCTTTGTTCCTTTTGTTTCTTAAGTTTCACGTGTGCGTGAAGCCACACGGTGTTTGTCCTTCTCTGACTCGTCTCCGCGCGACGCTGACTCCGTCGGTGCTGTTGCACGCGGAAGACGTCATCATGCTCACGGCTGAGCACGCTTCCGTCCGACACACGTCACCTGCGTTATCCCGTCGTCTCTCGGTGGCCACGGGCTGCTTGCACAGTCGGGCTGTTGTAAATAATGCTGCCGTAAATGGGGCGCGTGTATCCCTCTGAATGACTGATTTGTGTGTTCTTCGGGTAAACACCCGAAAGTACAACTGCTGGTCATAACGTAGCTCAGTTCTCAGCTTTCTGAGGACCCTCCATGCTGTTTCCCGGCTGGCCGCCCAGCTTGCTCTCCCACCAGCAGTGCAGGAGGCTCCCGTTTCCCCTCGTCCTCGCCAGCGCTGTTCTCGTGGTTTGGGTTTTAGCGCTGACAGGTGTGACCTGGTTTGGGTTCGCCTTTCCTGATGCTGAGCGCCCTTTCACGTCTCGTGGCCCCTCTGAGTCTTCTTCGGAGAAGTGTCCCTTCGTGTCTTCTGCCCACTTTTCACTGGACTGTTTGGTTTGGGGTGTTGAGTTGTGTCAGTTCTTTATGTATTTTGGACACTAACCCTTTGTAGGGTACGTGATTTGCCACCATCTTCCCCTGTTCTGGAAGTCGTCTGCTGGTTTTGTTGGTCATGTCCTTCGCTGCGCAGAGACTTACTGCTCTGAAGAAGTCGTCCCAGGACGGGCGCCTGGGGGGCTCAGTGGGGTCAAGCCGCTGCCTTCGGCTCGGGTCATGATCTCAGGGTCCTGGGATCGAGCCCCGCATCAGGCTCTCTGCTCAGCGGGGAACCTGCTTCCCTCTCTCTCTCTGCCTGCTTCACTGCCTACTTGTGATCTCTGTCTGTCAAATAAATAAATAAAATCTTAAAAAAAAAAAAAGAAAAGAAAGAAAAAGAAGTCCCAGGAGCTCATTTTTGCTCGTTTCTCTTGCTTCAGGAGCCGTACCTAGAACGCGGTTGTCAGAAGCTATGCCAGGGGAATCCCTGCCTGTGCTCTCTTCTAGATTTTAATGGATTCCTTTTTCACATTTAGCTCTTTCATCCATTTTGATTGTATTTTCGTGTGTGCTGGAAAAAGGTGATTGAGTTTCATTCTTCTGCACGTGGCTGTCCCGTTCTCCCAGCCCCATTCGTCGAAGAGACTTTCCTTTTCCCATTTACATTCTTTCCTGCTTCGTCAAAGATTGGCCGTATAATTGTGGGATTATTTCTGGGTTTTCCATTGTGTTCCATTGATCTGTGGTGTCTACTTAGGCCAGTACCGTACTGTTTGGACCACTACAAGTAATGTAACTTGAAGTCTAGAGTTGTGATCCCTCCAGTTTTGTTTTCCTTTTTCAAGATTACTTTGGTTATTTCAGTCCTTTTGTGGTTCCATACAAATTTCAGGATTCTTTCTTCTTTATTGTTACTGTTTATTCTGTGAAAAGTGCTGCAGGTATTTTGATGGGGATTGCCTTAATGCATTAAATGTGTAGATTGCTTTGGGTGATGTGAACACTCGAACAATATTCTTCCCCAGTCAATGAGCATCCGATGTCTTCCATTTCTTTGTGTCATTTTCCGTTTCTTTCATCGCTTTACAGTTTCCAAAGTGTAGGCCTTTCTTCTCTGTGGTTGGATTTATTCCTACGTATCTTACTATTTTTGGTGCAGTTGTAAACGGGATTATTTCTGCTGCTTCCTTATTAGTGAACAGAAATGCAATTCTATTAGTGAATAGAAATGCAACAGTTTTCTGAACATTGGTTTGGCATACTGAGTTCATTTATCATTTTTAATGGTATTTTGATGAAGTCTCTAGGGTTTTCTGTGTATGATACCATGTCATCTGCAAATAGAGTTTTGTTTCTTCTTTACCAGTTTGGCTTCTATTGTTTCTTTCTGTTGTCTGATTGCAGAGGCTGGGACTTCCAGTCCTGAGTTGGATAGAAGCGGTGAGAGTGGACATCCCTGTCTTGTCCCTGACCTTACGGGGAGAGCACTCAGTGTTTCCCTACCGAGTAGGGAGTTAGGTGCAGGATTTTCATTTATGGTCTTTATTATTATTGAGGTGTGTTCCCTCTAGACCTGCTCTGTTGAGGGTTTTTATCCTGAATGGATGTTGTACTTTGTCAGATGCTTTTTCTGCATCTGTTGAAATGGGTGCATCCATCTTATCCTTTCTCTTGTTGGTGTCCTGTATCACACTGGTTGTTTTGTGAATATTTAAACCGCCCTAGCAACCCAGGAATAGATCTCACTTGGTTGTGGTGCATGGTTTTTAGAATATATTGTTGGATTCAGTTTGCTAGGATTTTGTGGAGGACTTTTGCATCCATATGCATGAGAGGGACTGGGCCGTGGTTCTCTTTTTCAGTGGTGTCTTGGCGGCTTTTGGTATCAGGGTGATGCTGGCCTCACAGAGTGAATTTGGAGATCCTCTTCTATTTACTGGAATGGTTTGACAAGAATATGTGTTAACTCTTCATTAAATGTTTGCTAGAATTCACCTGCAAAACCATCTGGTCCCAGACTTCAATTTGTTGGGAGTTTCTGTTTCATACTCTTAGTTATGGTGATCTTTCTGTTCTACTCAGAGAGTCCCCTTTGATATTTCTTTTCTTTTTTGTCAGAGAGAGAGATTGAGAGAAAGAGGGAACATAAGCAGGGGGAGCAGCAGAGGGAGAGGGAAAGGGAGGGAAAAACAGGCTCCGTAGTGAGCAGGGAGCCTGATGTGGGACTCAGTCCCAGGATCCCGGGATCGTGACCTGAGCCAAAGGCAGACGCCCAACTGACTGAGGCACCCAGGTGGCCCTCTTTCAGCACTTTGACTATATCAAGCCATTCTCTTGCCTGCAAAGTTTCTGCTGAAAAATTCACTGATAGCCGTATGGGGTTTCCTTTGTGTGTAACTGTCTTCTTTTCTCTTGCTGCTTTTATTTATTTTAGAGAGGGAGACATTGTGTGAGTTGGGGAGGGACAGTGGGAGAGAGTCCTCAAGCTGACTCCACACTGAGTGCAGAGCCTGATACGGGGCCTGCTCCCGTGACTGCGATCATGACCTGAGCCAAACCCAAGAGTCGGACTCTCAGCTGACTGAGCTACCCAGGCACGCACCCCCCCCTTTTTTTCTTTATCACTGTCTTTTGCTTTTTATTCACTGTGTATCTTGGTGCAGACCTTCTTGTATTGATTTTCTTGGGGGAAGTCTCTGTGCCTTCTATATCTGGATATCTGTTTCCTTCCCCAGGTTGAGGAATTTTTTTAGCTATTATTTCTTTAAATAAATCTTCTGCCCCTTTTTCTCTCTCTTATTCTGGGATCCCTATAACATGCATGTTTTATGCTTAATGGAGTCACTGAATTCCCAAAGTCTGTTCTCACTTTGCATATTTTTTTTCCTCTCACCAGCTCAGCTTAATTACTTTCCATTATTCCTTCTTCCATGTCATTAATTAGCTCTTCTGCTTCTTCTAGCCTCCTATATATTCCATCCAGTGTATTTTATTTATTTATTTTAAATACAGAGAAGCTTTTTCTTTTTTAAAGAGTTTATTTATTTGGGGCGCCTGGGTGGCTTAGTGGGTTAAGGCACTACCTTTGGCTCAGGTCATGGTCTCAGGGTCCTGGGATCGAGCCCCACATGAGGCTCCCTGCTCAGTGGAGAGCCTGCTTCCCCCTCTGTCTCTGCCTGCCTCTCTGCCTACTTGTGATCTCTCTCTCTCTGTCAAATAAATAAATGAAATCTTAAAAAAAAAAGTTTATTTATTTGACAGCAGCGAGAAAGAGAGAGAGAGAGGAGCAGAGGGAAAGGGAGAAGTAGACTCCCCGCCAAGCAGGAAGCCCAATGCGGGGATCGATCTCAGGGCCCTGGGATCATGACCTGAGCTAAAGGCAGGCACTCAACTGACTGAGCCACCCAGGCGCCCCCAGATGTCTCTTTAAGGAAACTCAGCTTCCTGACATCTTCCTGCCCCTCCCAGAGCTTAGCTGCTGATTTTTAAAATTGTGTGTGTTAAAGACTGATTTATTTTAGAGAGAAAGAGAGCGAGTGTGCGCAGTGGAAAGGGACGAGGGAGAGAGAGTTCCAAAAGACTCTTTAGTGAGCGCAGAACCTGGCCGTGGACTCGATCCCACAACCCTGAGATCCTGACCCAAGCTGAAACCAAGAGTCAGATGCCCAAACGATTGTACCACCCAGGCGCCCCTAAAATTCCAGGCTTTTAAGTCTCGCTGGTTATAAGAACTCATAAAATTCTCCTCTCTCTTTCATAGCCGAACAGTACGGGCTGGATCTTTGCGTGGGCTCCCCAGCGTGACGGTCTGCTTCTCGCCCTTCTCCCCGCCACCCCTCCCCCAGCCCCCTTCAGACTGCAGACAGCCAGGGCCCTTTTAGCTCCTGACCGTGTCTCTGCCCTTCCTACCCTCTTTGATGTGGTCTGTTCTCTCCCTTCAGCTGTGGAGTTTGTTCTGCGAGTCTCTGGGTCATTGTCTGGGTTATTTACACGGATATGAGTATTCTCCGGTTGTATCTGTGGGATGAGGCCAGCTTAGGGTCCTCCTACTTCACCATCTTCGCAGTCTCCCCGTGAACCATCCTCTTACCTGCGGCTTCCCCCGGAGATGGTCGTGCTTCACCCCACTGAGCACCGCCCCAGCTTCCACTCTCCGGGCTCCTCAGTCTTCGGTCTGCCCACCTTCTGGCTCTTCTTCCACAGTCGCGCCACGCACTGGAAATTCCCTCCATAGACTGTTCCTCTGCTGCTTCCCGTGGATCTCCTGGGAGCCACACGCGCCTGTGCTTGAGCATGCGTGTGGTGGGCCTGTGGGAGCCGGCACGCTGCATGCGCTCTTCGGAACAGGCGCACCTTGCGTTACTGTGCTACAGTTTGTAGATGCTGCGGCTTTTACCGGTTGAGTTTCGTGGCGACCCTGTGGAAAGCAGGTCGGTTGTCATCACTAGTGTCAGCTCACTTTGGGTGTCTGTGTCACGTCTGTGTAATTCTCACAGTCTTTCGAGCGTTGTCATTATTATTGTATTTGGTCTGGTGATACATGATCTGTAGGATTGGATGTTACTGTTGTGCTTGGGGAACCGTGAGCTCTGCCGTGTTCGTGTGCCCAGTGTGAGATGTGAACTTAGTCGATCGATGTGTGTTTCCACCGCTCCACGCTGGCTGTTCCCCATCTCTCTCCCTCTCCCGGGACCTCCCTATTCCCTGAGACACAACAGTATCAAAATTAGGCCAATTCATAACTCTCCGGTGGCCTCTAAGTGTTCAAGTCAGTGGAAGTCACACGTCTCTGACTTTAAATCAGAAGCTAGAAATGACTAAGCTCAGCGGGGAAGGCATGTCGAAAGCTAGGACAGGCCAAAAGCCAGGCCTGTCGTGGCAAACAGTCAGCCCCACGTTGTGAAGGTAGCGGGAACGTTCTCGAAGGAAATGGAAAGTGCTCCTCCAGTGAAGACACAAACAGTAAGAAAGTGGAACAGCTTTACTACTTAGGTGGACAAAGTTTCAGTCATCTGGATGGGAGACGGAACCAGCCACGACATTCCCTTAAGCTAACGCTAACCCACGGCAGGGTCCTGACTTTCTTCCATTCTATGAGGGCAGAGGGTGGCGAGGAAGCCATAGAAGGAAAGTCTGAAGCTCACAGAGGCCGGTGAGTGTGCTTTAAGGAAAAAAGTCCTTCCTGTAACAGTGCAAGGTGGCACAGCCGGAACTGACGGAGAAGCTGTAGTAAGTTCTCCAGGAGGTCTCGCTGGGACAGTGAATGAGGGCGGCTACGCTAAACTCCGGGTTTTCAGTGGAGACAGAACCCCGTTCTGTTGGAAGAAGATGGCATCTTGGTCCTCCGTGGCTGGGAAGAGGTCAGTGCCTGGCTTCAGAGCTTCAAAGGACAAGCTGCTCCCTTGTTTGGGGCTCACGCAGCCAGCTGGTGACTTTAAGTTGAAGCTGATGCTCACTTACCATTCCAAAAGTCCCAGGCCCTTAGGAATTACGGGAAATTGCTCTGCTCTGTAAATGGAACAGTAAAGCCTGGATGACTGTGCATCTGCCCACAACATTGTTTACTGAGACTTGTAAGCTGACCGTTGAGATCTGTTGCTCAGAACAGAAGATCCCTTCCAAAACCCTACAAGTAGCTCATTGACTGTGTATGTGGCCACCCCAGAGCTCTGATGGAGCTGGGCAGGACTAATGCTATGCTCACACCTGCTCACGTGTCCACTCTGCGGCCCAGGAAGCAAGGAGTAAACAGTACATTTTGTAAGGCTGTAGCCACCACGGAAAGGGATTCCTCTGATGGATCTGGGGAAGTAAACTGACAACCTTCTGGAAAGGATCTGCCAATCCAGATGCCACTGAGGACATTTGTGATTGATGGGAAGAGGTCAAATACCAACATAAGCAGAAGTCCAGTGACCCGGCCCTCTTGGGTGACTGCGAGGGTTCGAGACTCCGGCGGAGGGAGTCACTGCAGATGTGGTGGAAACAGCAGAAGAACCAGAATCAGAAGTGGGGCCTGAAGTCGGGACTGGATCAGGGCGCTCTCAGGACCAAACTTGAACAGTCAAGGAGTTGCTTCTTAGGGATGACAAAGAACATGGTTTCTTGAGGAGGAATGTTCTGCTGGTGAAGATGCTACAAAGACTGTTGAAACAGCAGCGAAGGATTTAGAACAGACAGAAACCGAGTGACGCAGCCGTGGCAGGTTTGAGAGGACGCACTCCTGTTTTGAAAGCACTTCTGTGGGTACAGCGCTGTCAGACAGCATTGCGTGAAACAAATCATTCATGAACGGAAGAGTGCGGTGATGTGGCGGCTCTACTGCTGTCTTTTTTTCAGAGCTTGCCGCAGCCACCGCCCTGGGCCAGCAGCTGTCACCATCAGGCAAGACCCTCCACCAGCCAAAAGGCTGCAGCAGTTCGCTGGAAGCTTGCAAGGTGGTTAGCATTTTCAAGCAGTGGAGTATCTTCTGATGAGCGCACGCACGTTGTCTCTCGGAGAACGCTGCTGCGCACGTAACGGACTACAGTCTAGTGCGAGCGTAACTGCCGCACGCGCTAGGCACCCAGAAGGTTCATCTGACTTACTGATTGTGGTGTTCACATTGTCGGGGTGCAGGGGAACTGAGGCCGCCGGATGTCGCAGGCACTGCCCCGGGTCCTGGGAGCTGCCTGTAATGCTTCGCCCACCATGGTGGCTTGGCGGCGGGGTGCGGTGCTGGCTGGGCGGACCATGGTTGGTTTCTAGGACCGACAGATGAGCACACAGTTCTCAGGGTCTTGCTCTTAGAAATACCTGCGGTGAATAACCTTGTCCATTTATTTTGTTTGTGGAGGTGAGGGTTTTGGTATGTTCAGTAGCCCGTGATTTTCATGTATCTGACGGGTTTCAGCTCCTGGCAGATGTTTGTTATAATGAGCAGTTTTCAAGATTAGAAACCCGTGGAAAATATAGTTAAGGTCAACATTTCCAACTACTGGCTCCACCCAGGCTTGAAGGTCAGCAGACCCAGATCAGCAAACCCAGTTCCCTCCAGTTGTCATTGTGTGCGCTGCTGTTTGCGGGCAGAGTCTGAGTGTGCATGTGGGAAGGAGTAACTGTCCGGGGAGAGCGCTGGGCCCCCGGGGCTGATCCCAGCCTGGTTTCTTGTCGGTGGACCGACGTTCTCCCCTTCAACTGGGTGGGAGGACCTCGTGCTCCATGACCTGCCCACCCAAGTCATGTTGGTTCTGCGGAGGAGTGAGGGTGGGCGCCGTGTTTCCCCATCACTTCGGCTGCTGCCCTCGCCTGTGCTGATGTCATCAGGACTCTTCTAGAAACACATCCTGGAAGTCCTGAGACGTCAGGAAACAGGGCCCAGCTTTGCATTGAAAAACCACACCCCACCCTCAGTCCTACTGTACACACTTACGTGTTTATAAATACTTTTGATTTAAGAGCAATGTGGGGCATATATTGGGCTGTAAAAAGATGTTTATTTATTTATGTATTTATGTATTTTTAAAGATTTTATTTATTTGACAGAGAGAGAGACAGTCAGAGAGGGAACACAAGCAGGGGAAGTGGGAGAGGGAGAAGCAGGCATCCCACTGAGCAGGGAGCCCGATGCGAGGCTCCATCCCAGGACCCTAGGATCATGGCCTGAGCCGCAGGCAGACGCTTAAGGACTAACCACCCAGGTGCCCCTTATATTGTAGATAGAAATAATTTCTCTACAGTAGGTAGAAAACATTTAATAAATCGCACATCTAATCTTACCACTAAATGTTTTTGTTGAACTCTAACAAAAATAGACTTTTATTTCTTCTGGGTATTCTTTTATTTTAAATCAGGTCTAACATACAATAGAGACTAATAGGGAAGCCTGGTGGCTCAGTCGGTTGAGTTTCTGCCTTCGGCTCAGGTCATGATCCCAGGATCCTGGGATCGAGCCCCGCATCGGGATCTCTGCTTCCCTTCCTCTGCCTGCCTCGCTTCCTGCTTGTGATCTCTCTCCCTCTGACAAATGAAATTTAATTTTTTTTTTTATTAAGAATAGAGACTAATATAATGAACACCACAGACACACAGTTTAGCTTTATTTTTCAGGTAACTTTATGCCCAATGTGAGGCTGGAACTCATGACCCCAGGATCAAGGGTCACAGACTGTTTTGCTCTGTTAAGTCCTAATGCTGCCGGTTTTGTTTCAGAACTTCATAAAAACGAAGCAGTCGTTACAAAGAGAAACAGACGAGGCCCTGTGCTCTCCTTCCTGGCCCTGGCCCTCTGGTCTTACGCTCCCTTCATGAGCCTGTGGCCAAGGATGAACGCTAGCAGCCTGGTGCGTTTCTGCCACCAGCGGCGTGGCCAGTGTGCACGTGGTCTCTCCAAAGCCAGGCCAGGGGAGAAGAGTCAGCAGGAAGGGACCTCAGGCTGTGGCATTTTCAAAATGTCTACTTTGGGGGCACGTGGCCGGGTTAGTTGGTAGATTCTGCGACTCTTGGTCTCAGGGTTGTGAGTTCAAGGCCCACGATGGGGTCAGAGTTTACTTAATTAAAAATAATAATAAATGAAATAAAATAAAGGAAATGCCTCTTTTTAACCATATTTAGAAAACTCACAAGTGTCTGCAGCACCCCCGAGCTCGGTGCCCAGGGGCAGGCGGCGGCCTTGGGAGCTCCACATCTGTTTGAGGGTCTCCTCAGGCCATGTTCTCCCTGTGCTGAGGGCTGCATTTTCACCGTTGTTGTCGGAAGCAGCGCCACTCAGCCTGGCCCCCAGCAGGTGCTCTGGGGACAGTTACATGGGCTTTGAGCGTCTGGCCAGCTCCACGGTCCACAGCAGCCCTGCTGGTTGTAGGGTGCGGTTTTAGGGGATGTGAGGTTTTCCAGGGACGCAGAGCATTAAAGCAGAAACACCAGCAGCTGATATGTGATGCTTTGAATTCAGTTGTCTTGTTGCTTATACGTGATCACTAAGTAGTTCTATCTTCAAAAGCCATAGTAGAACGTCTCCTGATGTTATAGGCTCTTTCATTAAGGTTGGAAAACCACTAACCTCTATTGAAAGAAAAGGTTATTTTGCAAGTGTGTATATGTATATATCCAGAACAAAGAGAATTCCATCTCTCTGCTAGGAGGCAGAGCTCGGAATTAGAGATCTGTGAAATAAAACAGCCTCAGGTTCTGTGTGCCTCGGATAAATCACCACGCACACTGATTTTAAGTTGCGATCTGCTCGTCAGATGCATGGAAGCCGGGAGGACTCAGGGTGAACGTGCTGTTGAAGCTAACCCGCGTCCCGCTGTCCCGCAGTCTGCTGTTTGGAAGCCAGCTGGACATCCACTCGGGCGGCGTCGATCTGGCTTTTCCGCATCACGAGAACGAAATCGCCCAGTGCGAGGCCTTCCATCGGTGCCGGCAGTGGGGAAACTATTTTCTGCATTCTGGTAAGTCACGACTTCACGTTAATTTGTTCTGTTTCGGGTCTGTCGCTTCTGTTTATTGCTGAAACAGCTCTGTTTGCGAACGTGTGGCCCTGACGACGGTCAAGAGAGCTGTCTCTCCAGTGTTCAGGTTTGTGCCAGCTGGCTGGGAGCGTCCCCGGATGGGAGATACGAGTGTGCCTTTTTGGGAATAAGTGCGGGCTGGGCGGAACATGGGCACCATTCTCCGTGCGGGAGTGGCGGCAGAGGCACGGGCGCTCTGCTGTCCGGTGGGCGACGGGAGGCTTGACATTACCCTTCTCTCGGGACGCGGGGACATGCCAATGACTGAGCCGTCGGGCCCGCTGGAGCCGGATGCCCGCAAACACAGTGTCCCGTGACACTGTGCTCTCTGGCGCGGGCACCTGCCGGGTGCCTGTCAGTGAATGCGGGCCCAGGGACCCGCACGTGTCCACGGTCCTGCCACTGCGTCGTTATGCCCCTTTCCGACAGCAGGACAGCAGGATCTCCTCCACCCCACAGCCCCCCGGGGCTGGAGGAACAGCGCGGTCTCCTGACCGACGGGAGGGGCCATCTTCCCTTCCTGAAGTCAACGGATGGAAGAGAAGTAGTCGGACGGTTTCATTCTCTAGAGATTGTCAAGTTAAAAATGTTCGGTATATACGTGTTACATCGAATTATGTGTTCAAGGTTATATTTCTGTTTGGAAGCCAAATTTTCTTTTATTTTTGTAAAAGGTTTTATTTATTTGACAGAAATCACAAGTAGGCAGAGAGGCAGGCAGAGAGAGAGGAAGGGGAAGCAGGCTCCCCGCTGAGCAGAGAGCCCGATGCGGGGCTCGATCCCAGGACCCTGAGATCATGACCTGAGCCGAAGGCAGACGCTTAACCCCCTGAGCCTCCCAGGCGCCCGTGGAAGCCACAGCTTCCCCCGTTCTCAGAACACTTGGCCTTGGAGCACCGCGCGCTCCATGTCCTACCGTGTGGGAGAGGAGGCCCCCCCAGAAGTAAACCCAGAGGCCCCCGGCTAGACTGAGAAGCCCCTGACTTAGGTCATTCTGTCTGCACGTACGTGGCGGTGAAGGAACCCCACGCAGGCTCTGGAGAAGCCCACACAAACGGACTGCAGCGGGAGATCGAATTAGTCCTTCTCACAGACCTGCCGCTCGGAATGTCCAGGATCCAGCAGGCAATGGCCGGTGCCTGGTCTGCAGAACCAGAGCCTTGGTCCCTCCTGGGTTGAGGAGGCGGTCAGGCCGGGGTTTCCAGGGCTTGGGATGGTGGCGGGGGGGGTGGGGTGGGGGGTAGGGGGTGGAGGGAGGTGGGGGGTGGGCGGGAGGAACTTCTGCTGGGCAGCGGGGGCTGCCGGTGGTGGGCAGGGCGGACGCCACACCCTCCAGTAGGTGCTCGCAGCCCCGGCCACTCCCCCTTTTCCACCCAGTTCAGAACAAACTACTGGTTTTGTTTCAGGGCATTTGCACGTGAAAGGCAAAGAAGAAAAAATGTCCAAATCGCTGAGAAATTACATCACTATTAAGGTAACGGTGCCCCCTGACCCGAGTCGCCGCCCCTGGTGCTCCTGGCCCTGACAGGCCCGTGTTCCCTCCACGTTGAACTTACTGTTCTCGTGGTAAACGCACGCGGCGACAGTCCGCGTTCTGGTTCTCGGCCGGGTCCCCCTGCCCTCTGCGGGCCGGCTTCCCCATGGACATCTGCCTTCGGACGCTCACGCCACCTTCTTCCCTGAGCCTTTGTCCACGCGGCGACCCTGAGTCCCATCACCCCGTTTCTGTCCCAGCGCCCACCTGCCAGCCTGTGGCTTGGGGGCTTCGCTGTGTCGTGGGGCAGAGGGACAGCGTGTGAATGTGAACGGAAAACGTGTGAACTCACACGGTGCTTCAGACACTTTGCTCTTTGTCTTTGGGCCCATGAAGCCAAATGTGGTTTTAACTGCAGATACTAAAATGACAAGGACAGTTATGAGACCTTCATCCCCTGAACACACGAGCGCTAGCCTTGTTCCCACCATCGTGCACACAGTCCTGCCCCCGTGCACGGTGTCACTGACGCGGTCTGGGAGAGGGGACGGCAGCCTCGCGCAGCGTCCCACACCCACGTCCGCCCCCCTCAGCTCCCCTCCTCACAGGGGCTGCGTCACCTCTCATCGTCACAAGAGGGGTGAGCACTGGACAGAAGGGATGTTGAGGGAGAGGGAGACCACGTCCACGTCACTTCCACCACCGCGTCACGGTGATTAACGTCCTGTGGTCGATAATCCCTGGGCCTGAGTGTGATTAAATGTCCTCACAGGCAGGTCTGTCTGGGGACGCACCATAGGTAGAGGCTTCAGTCCTTCACATGCTCAGGCGTCCCCGGGGGCTTGAGTGTATCCCCCGTGCTCGGGGCGGGAGCTGGAAGCCAGAAGGGGAGCACTGCTCGTACATTCGTCTTCATGGACCTTCCTGATGGAAATGTTGTTGTGCACATTTTCCTCCAGAAAAACACAACTTACACACTCGCCACGGAGACTCAAGGTTACTACTTTCCTGCATTTGTTGTGTTTTCCGTATCGACGGGTATGGTGGGCGCATGTGGGGTTACTGGGCCGCTGGACGGCGTGGCACTGCCCCGTTCTGCGTGCACGTCCCCAAAACAATGACGTTTCCCTGCGTAACCTGGACGCCAAACGTGTCAGCAGTCATTCCGCAACATGAGTGACCTCGTCCGCGCTCTGATTTTCCCTGTGTCCCAATGTCCTTTATAGCCTGGATTCTTCTCAGACAAGGATCCAGTCCAGGTTCATGTGTCGCATTTGTATGCTGTGTCTCCTTGGATGTTTCAGAAGACATTTCACCCCAATGAAACGCAGAGAACCGAAAAGTCACCGTGGAGACCGTGGTTACGTGCACAGCGATGTTGTGCGAGAGCACTCCAGAGCTTCCTTGTCTGGCCAGACCTAACCTTTCCCTGTGCAAGTCCCGGCAGCCCTCCCCAGCCCCCGGCATCCACCGCACTGCTTCCTGCTCCCCTGACCTTGAGTGCTCTGGGAGCCCATGGCTTCCTGCTCCCCTGACCTTGAGTGCTCTGGGAGCCCATGGAAGCACAGACTCGCGGTATTTGCCCTTGTGACCAGCGTGTTTCGCTCAGTGTGATGTCCTCCAGGTCCGTCCACTGGCGCAGGCGACAGAGCTCCTCCGTCCCCAGGGCTGAGGGACGCTCTGCGGTGGTGGTGGGCTGAGGGTGTATTTTTGGCTTCTACTCTTCAGCAGTCTCTCTACATTTATTTTCCGAGTGGTGTTGACGTCTCGAAGACACGAGGCCAGTTTCGTTGAACGTTGTGCATTTCCTGTTTGTTTCTCTGTGGCGTCTCGTGGCTTGTTCTTCTGTCTCCTGTTCCCCCGGAGCTGGAAGTGAGGTGTCAAGGCTTGACTGGCGGGAACCCTTCCTCTGCGGTGCCGTGGGCTCTCACAGCAGCCCCCTGGGGGCCACAGCGCCAGGCTGTCCTGCTGTCAGTGACGCTGGGTCTGAGCACTGGGGTCAGCGATGGCCCCACATCTCTCTGATGTGGACATTCCTCTCTCCCTCCCGTGTACACGGACAGCAGTGACGTTATCTGCCGTCAGGCGCCCTGTTCCCTGACAACCTGCCACCTGTGGTGTTTGTACCCATGGCGGCTTCGTCCCGTCCTGCCCGTCCACAGCCGTGGGGCGCACGCTGTGTGGCGCTGTGGCCTGGCTGGCCCTCCTCTTCAGAGAAGGGCTGTGTCTGCTCTCTTTCTAGTATTGCTAGAAGCTCAGCTCGTGCACTTCGTGTGTGATCAACTCAGCCTTTATTCTTTTGGGGCTAATTTACCCCAGATGTGACCTGGGGTAAGGGGAGGAGGCGGCTCTCTTGAGTGGTTCCTGCGTCCCAGGGCAACGCCCCGCACGCCCCTGTGCTTTAGGCTCTATTTCCCTTTGCCTCTGGCCCCAGAGCTGCCACTTCTTCCCGGAGCCTCGCTGCCTCGTGGGGACATGGAATCCTGAGCCAGGATCCGGGCATCTGGCGCGTTTGCTCCGCTGCGGTGACGCCGCTGCCAGGCCTCTTCCGGGCAGAGCTGGCGGACGAGGCGGACGCGCGCACGAAGCGGTGCGTCGCGGGCGTTCACGGTGGGCTCCCCGCGTCACATGACGGGACCGGCTTCTCTTAGCTCTCTCTCCTTCTCCGAAAGTCGTGTTTCCTTACAGCGGCACATCGGCTCTGTGCTTTCTCTTAAAACTGACATGTTCCAAAATTGAACACCACTGTTCCTAACCGACAGTAAACTGTTTTTACACTTGAGTTTAAAACTCAAGTTAAGATTTTCTTGCAATTCTTGTTTTAGTAACAGCTTTACTGAGACATAATTCCCGTACCCGAGACCTCGCCTGGTACCCTGTGTCATTCAGTGGTCCCCACGTCTTCACAGAGTGGCCGGCCGCCACCACCACCTGCTTGATGTGCCCTGAAGTACTCACTCCCCCCGACCCCAGCCCCGGGCACCCACTGGTCTTTCTGTCCCCGTGGACTTGCCGGAGCGGAGCTTGTGTTTCTTGTCACTCTTGGCAGCGTGGTGGGGGGTCATGCGGGTGGCACACACCCGCGCGGTCAAGTGTGAGGATTTGCTGTGTGGCATCCCCTTCGCTGCACAGAGGCTCATCTGTTAAGTCTGTTTCCAGGTGGAGGACATCTTTCCCCTTTTCCTTTATTTTCCAAAAACACGAGGTGCTGTGTTCAACGGGGAGCACAGACAGGAGCGCCGGGACGCCGTCCCCCGAGCGGCTCCGCTCGCAGCGCCCGCTGTGACAGGAAGGAGCCATCTGTGTGGGAGGCCTGTCTCTGTCCCCGCGGCGAACCGTGTGTCCTCGCTTCTCCCCGTTCCCGACAACATAACGTTTGGGTCCGATCTTCGAAGGACTGGATTTCGCGGTGGGGAGTTTGTAGGCGGCAGACCGGGCCGGGGCGCCCGCGGCAGGACACGCGGAGCTGCGGGGTGTGAGGAGCCACGTCCTCCCCGGCCGTGCCCCCAGCCGCCCCGCTCTGACCCCCCGTGGCCGTCGCCAGCTTCTTCGCGAAGCTCGTGTGTGTAAATACGTTCCTCGGTTTTTCTTCCCACATGAGTGCTTGTGCGGTGTGCGACCTGCTTTATCCGCATAGTGAATCTCTGGGGTCAGTCTCTTCCGTGTGGGGTTCATTCTTCCGAATGGCTGGGCTGTCCACTGCACCCTCATTGACTTAACAGGGCCCTGTTGAGGGTCGTTGAAATGATGTCCCATTTCTACTAGAGAGCGTGCATTTTAACTGTTCTAGGTATCAGAGTGTGTCACTTTTCACAAGCCCTTGGGGGCCCACGAGGGTGCTGTACGTGATGAGTAGTGTGACATAAGGCAGAATGTTCTGGACAAAGCCTCTGGTCACGTAGCAGTGTCCTCGACGTGCCCGCCAGCTGGAAGTGTCCGTTTCCCTTGTGCACACGAACACAATAGAATCCTCATGCAGTCGACCTTGTCCTTTTTACCTTGGTGAAGATGGACAGCCCGACTTCACATTTCCATTTCACTGTTCATCGCGGCGCGTTGGAGCGTGAGCTCGTCTCCTGCGACTCCGTATCTCCGCCAGGCTGCAGGGTTGCGGGCAGTCCCTGGGGACGCTCAGCCATGTCTGTCATGGAAAAAACACCTGTCAGCTTCCCGGTTTCTAGCAGGAAAAGGTGTGCCTTCGAGCCCTCATCATTTTGGCAACCACGGACGGCTTTTACGACGGTCTGCAGGAAAGCCTGACTCTGCTTGATGGACCGGAGTCCGCATGGGGAAAGTGGGCCAGATCACGGCTCAAAACGGGCCTTTTCGAATCTCTAGGTTGTGATTTGGGACCCGTTACTTGACTCTCAAAGTCGCTGCCTTAACTTGCGAGCTGGTACGTCGAGTTTGCAAGGGTCACTGCCTGATGACCAGGCGGCTGGGAGGTTGTGCGCCGCCTCCGGACTCCCCGGCACCCCGGCCTGGTGACACTTCGCCTGTCGGGGAGCGGTGTCTGGGCTGCCACGAGGTTAGTTTTCCAGCCGCTGACTCTGGTGTAGTAACTACGGTGCATCGGAGGTCGGTGGGTCTGCTCGGCCTTCCCCGGAAGGCTGTCCGTGCGCCTGCTCCCGGCCGCTTCTCTCCATCAGCCCAGGGAAGCAAGGGGTCAGCTTAACCCCGGGGCCCGACCCTGTCACTGCTCCAAGGGGGGCCACCTGCCGGACCTCGTGCGGGGTCCCAGCCACTGTGTCCCCCAGTTGTCACACTCTGGGTTCACTGTTGCTGAGGGGAGGCCAGAAACTGCTAGACACAGAGCAGGTTCACGGGAGAAGGGCAGAGAACATCTCTCTCCTCACAGAGAGTCCATGACGAAGGGGCAGGATGGTTTCAGGTTTTGACCCAAACTCCATGTTGTCGGATGGTCCTGCTGGAGCTGGCTTGTCCTTGGCGCCGGTCCCTGGTGGTGTGGCCGAGCACGTCCCCGCGGAGGCCGAGGCCGCCCCTTCCCCATCCCTGTGAGGCCACTGAGCGCTTCCTGCTGCGGCCACCACACCGAGCTTTTGTTGGAACATCGTGCTGTTTCAGTAGGTTCTGCAAGGTGTCCCCAGTTCCCCCTCCGAACAGAGAAGGGGCACGCTTCTTTGTGTAGACGCTTTGGAAGTCATCTGTTCAGTGACAGGTCCTGGGTCAGTGGTGTTCAGGCAGAGGTGGTGGCATGTTCCCCAGGGAACCCAAGCACGGGGCTGCATCACCGCAGCACGGACATGAGCCCGGGAGCTGGGCGCCCGCGCTCGGCCACGGCGTCGTGGGAAGGGGCTCCCGCGGGCATCAGCGCAGAGCCAGGGCCGCCCCCAGATGGCCTTTCCCACAGACGCTGCCGGACCAGGGAAGACCCTGTGGGAACAAGGCGGGGGGTTGCACTCACAGAGAGTCTGGGAACAAAACTTTTCCTAAAAGTTCCTGACGGCTCGCTCCGCGAGATCGGCCCACACCGCTGCGGTCCGGGCTCTGGGTTCCCGTCTCTCCGTCTCTCCGTCTCTCCCCCGCAGGACTTTCTGAAGACGTTTTCCCCTGATGTCTTCCGCCTCTTCTGCATGCGGAGCAGCTACAGGTCAGGTGAGCGAGACGTGGGGCCCATGGGCACGCAGGGGACTCGGGGCCGCGTCTGTCGAATGGCTGAACCCAGCCTGCCGCCCGAGAGGGAGCCCGGCCCCGGCTCCCAGCCAGAAGCTTCCAGAAGCATGTCTCTCGGAGGCCACGGTTTTTGCGGTCAGCCCGGCTGCCCCATGTGGGGGTCTGGTGGTGGGGCTCGGTGGAGGGCATGTCCTCGTGCGGAGAAGCGCACAAGACGGGCCTGTCCTCGCGGCCTGGGCTGCCCCCACCCCCGGGGCCCTCTGTCCCCACTGCGGCTGGTCTGCTCAGACAAGGCCCAGGGCTCAGGGCACTCTCCTGCCCCGCTCATGTGCCGGTCTCCGCGTACTGAGCCCCGCGGCCGGAACCCCCTGCGTGTTTCCCCCAAGCTGGCGGGGCCCGGGTGTGGGCGTGGGCAGCGGCAGCCCGGGTGACCTCACGCGCCCCCTTCACAGCCATTGACTACAGCGATGGCACCATGCTCGAGGCCAAGCACCTCCTCCTGGGGGCGGCCGCGTTCGTGGGGGACGCCCGGGCTTACATGAAGGGACAGCTGGTGTGCGGCCCCGTCAGGGACGATGTGCTGTGGGAGAGGTAGGTGCCTTCCCAGCGTCCACCTGGGTGTCCCGGTAGGTGGGGGCAGCTTTTCGAGGCTGAGGGCCCCTGGAGGTGCTGGTGCAGGGGTGCCTCGGGCAAGCCGGTGGTCCCGTTGGGGAGGGATGAGGATGCCCTGCCTGCGGGGGGTGGCTGGGCCGGGGGGAGTCACGCCCGTGCCTGGATGGTGGGGAGGGGGCGCTCGCTGGTGTTTGTCGGTGACTGAGGCGGAGGCTCTGGTCACCTTGCTCCATGGGAAGGAGGGCTGGCAGGGCGTGGCCGTGCCGCGACGGCTGAAGAGCAGTGCGGGCGGTCTCGGCTAAGCTCAGATGTGGCCAGGAATTGACCAGCAGGTCCGCAAAAGTCGAGTGCGTGTGCCACCCCCACCGCTGTCACCTGGGTAGTGGCACACAGTAGTTTGTGTGGTCACACGACGGTGCCAGGACGCTGTGACAGTGTGGCGGCTCAAGCTGGGCCCGGCTTTGGGGCTCCTGACATAGGGAAATCGTGTTCCCCGTCCCATTGCTTCGTTAGAAAACTTGGTCATCCTTGTTTTGTCACACGTCAAAGACAGACTTGACATCCGAGGTGGTGAGAAGCTGGGAAGGTGCGGGAGGTGCTCGTGTCGTTAGGACAAGCAGCGAGCACGGGTTTGCTGCGTTCATCAGATGCCGTGCCTGCCTGCAGCGTCGCGGGCGGGTCCCCCTCCCGGAGGACTCCCTCAGAGGACTGAAGAACCCGAGACTCCTTGGGGGTCGGCCTGGGAAGGAGGGAGGGCACTGGAGCGGAGTCTGTTGGCCCCAGCCGTGGGAGCCCAGGGGACAAAGTCCAGCGCAGTGGGGCAGGGCGTCTGGGGGGGTGGGGTTGTGTGGCTTGGTGTGACCATCTGGACAGGAGGTCACACCAAGCTCCCCAGCAACAGGAGTGGTAGAGGGGGAAGGCAGAGGCTGTATGCCACTCAGGAGAGCCAGGTTCTGCTTTGTGACAAACAGTCCTGCCTGTGGCCTGTTCTCCCTTCCTGGTCACTTGAGGCCAGGCTGGAGAGCGGTCACTGCCCCACCAGCCAGGGCAGCAGGCCTGGCAGAGGAACAAGAGTCCAGGGGCTCCCCCCTCCCCAGCTCACTGGCCCAGACACGGATGCCACTGTGACTGATGGCCAGAAGGGGTCCCGGGCCTCCACTTGGGTGTGAGGCAGCCCTGAGGCCAGTCCTTGCCCATGCCTGGACGCTGGGGGGTCTGCAGGAAGTGTGGTAGAGGCCAGCAGTAGCCTTGGAGACAGAGCTTCAGTGTCTGAAGCAGCAGATGTGCAGGACAGAGCGGACCTGGGTGTCCTCGCCATGGCTGGGGAGGACAGAGGAGGTGGGGAGAAGCTGGCAGGGGAGGGGGCCTGGCAATGGAGGGAAGGGGGTGGAGAGGCCACAGCCAGGTGCGGGGAGCAGGACACACTCCGAGCCCAGCGGGGCCTGTGTCCTAGGCCTGACAGGGCCACCGGGCCCTGGGCGTAGCAGGGCTGCTGCTTAGAGGCTCAGACAGGCTGTCTGTGCGCGCAGGCCACACGTAGGGATCGGGGCGGGAGGCGTGAGCAGACACTATCCCCCCGGACCTGGGGCCACCCTCCCCCCACCCCCGGCAGAGAGGCCGGGCCATGGTCACGGGACCAGGTGTCCTGCGCGCAGGCTCTGTGGGGTGGGGGTTTGCGTCGGGCTGTCCTTTCCTCCACCCAGGCCGGCACGAGGCCCGTGTGTGCGTACTGCAGGCGACTGACATGGCGTGATGCCGTGTGAAGCTGTCGCTGCGCAGCTGTAAGCCACTGGGGGATACGTGTACGGGTGTGTTCAGCCCCAGCTGTTAGAGGCTTTTTCCAAATCCGTGGTAACGGACGGCTCTGAGCTGATGTGACGCCGTGAGGGCTGTCTGCGCGCACACGTGTGAGCCCGGTCCAGAAAGGGCGAGGAGCAGACGCGCGGTCACGCCTGCCCCGGGGAGGGACCGGCCTGCGCCCCGTTCCTGCTGCTGGGCAGCCCCTGTGTCTCTCCCAGGCTCCGCCACACCAAGGAGGCCGTGAAGGCTGCCCTGGCGGACGACTTTGACACGCCCGCGGCCGTGGACGCGGTCATGGAGCTCGTGCACCACGGGAACAGACAGCTGAAGGCGCACGCTCAGGTGTGTCCCGGGGCGGCTCGCAGGGTGGGGAGCTGCTGTGGTGGCTTCCGCTCCCCCGGAAGGCACAGCCACCACCCTACCAGCTGCCCAGGGTGGCCTCCGGGCCTGCCCTGACTTCCGGGGTGCTTCATTCTGCCCTGAGCTGACCCCCCAGCAGGGAGGTCCTGCACACGGACAGGTGGACCCACATGTTTGCTAACAGGGCAAGCGCGTCATCTTCCTGTCTGCTCCGAGCTTGCTGGGATGTGAAACAGGACATGGGGGAACACTGTGTGCAGGGACCACCCCCGCCCCATGCCCATGCAGCCTGGCCCTGCTGTGGGCCTCTGCCCCCCATGAGCTAGTAGCCTCCTGGAGACCCGCCTGCTGACGCTGTTAAACAGGGGTCAGGGCTCAGCGTGTGGGTCTGGGGGACACCAGCATGCAGGTCCTAGCAGGTCCCCATATTACAGGTGGGCAGATGGAGGTGGGGGGTTCCCTGGCTTCCCCATGGTCATATGTGGGGCCAGTGAGGGGCCCTGCCAGGGCCATCCCCGCCACACGAGGTGCGACCCTGTGGCAGGAGCGGTGGCCTGCTGCGTCCCTGAGTTTCTACAGTGTTCTATCGGCCCCTCATCCCCTCCTCTGGGTGGTCTGTCACAGGAACCCAGCGGTCCCCGGAGTCCCGCCGTGTTCGGCTCCATCGTGTCCTACGTCGAGCAGTTCTTCGAGACCGTTGGGATTTCTCTGGCGGAGAGACAGGTACGCCCTGCCCTTCTCGGTCCTCGCCTGTGGCAGGGTCCGGGTGTGCTCACCACCGCCCTCTCCCCTTTTACGATGTTCGTTTAACGGACAATTGTGTTGAATGTACTGATGTGCTTGAGAAAATGTTACGGAAAAAGCAAGCTGGGTCAAAGCTGGTGTCTTACTAGCGGACGCTGCAGGGATTCGGAGCAGAGCTCGGCCCCTCTCGGCCGCACCCCGCGTGCCGTCTGTCCTGCACACGTTCTTTTCCCTTGTTTCTCCTGGAAGACTCTGAGTGTGGCCGGGTGCACAGTCGGACGACCCTTCCCCGGCCGAGCCCCTCGCTGTCTCCCACAGCACGGGCCCCTGTGCCTTCCCCCGCCCAGCGCTGGCCAGCCTCCCGCACGTGCACCCCCTCCCCGCGCCCCGCTCCTTCCCTGCACCCTTGCCACCTTGCTGCACCGGGAGACCATGCGTAGGAACCCTGTGAAATGGGTCGTCAACGTGGAAAGGCCTGGGCTGCGGCCTGGCCTGACCACGCGTGTGCTGGGACCGCTCAGGCTTCCCGGACGTGGAGCCGGCGCCCGGCCCTTGTCAGGAACCCTCGCTCGCCTCCCCCACCTCCATGGCAGACACTGGATCCCACTTGGGGCTCACATTTTTGTAACCAGAAAAACGGTCTTTTATCGTGGAGGTAGAAACTGAGGGTCCTGTGGTTGGAGAAGCTTGACCCCAGGGTTGTAAACGTGTCATTTTCTTCACACCCGTGAGCACCGACAGGCTCTGGGACCCCTCCCCATGAGGCAGAGGAGTCATGTAGGTGAGCGAGGACTTGACCCACTGGGTTCTCCAGCTCGGTGTGCAGAGTCAGTCTGTGAACGGGCAGCAAGAGCATAGGTGTGTGCGAACCACACGAGAGCTGGATGTTGCTTTCGGGGTTTGGTCCGAGGATCAGATTGGGTTTCACGAGGCTCGGCTGGCACGTGCAGACCCTGCCCAGGGAGCCGGCTGCTAAAGACGCCCGAGACGCAATAGCATCTGTGGGACAGGAGCAGGGCGGCCCAGGCGGGCGGGCCTCACGGGCAGTGCTGCCGAGGACACAGACGGGAGCCCTGGGTCTTTGCCTCCCCGCGGCACTAGGGAGCACTGCCTCGTGACCGGGCCTGTGGGCCAGGAGAGCAGGGACCGGCCAGCAGCCCGGGCCCGGGGAGAAGAGCCGGGGGAGGTCGGGCTGTGGATCAGGTTGGCACTGAATGCCACGGGCCCAGCTCTCGGGGCAGCCGCCAGGACCCCACTGACCATGCTGCTCCGCCTGGGGCAGTCTGTTGCAGGGGACAGCAGCCGGGCCACTCTGCACAGCGTGGTGGACGAGCTGGTCCGCTTCCGGCTGCGGGTGCGGCAGTTCGCCCTGGCCACAGGAGCGGCCACCCGGGAGGCCCGACAGCAGCAACTGCTGGACAGGCAACCCCTGCTGGAGGCGTGTGACACTCTGCGCCGGGACCTTGTCGCCCACGGCATCAGCATTAAGGTGAGCCGCTGCCACTGTGGCCTGCTGGCGGTGGGCACGGCCACCCCAAGGGCAGCATACAAATGTGCAACGGTCAGAGCCTGCTGAGTCCCCCACCCCAGAGCCTGCAGCCGGGCCCCGTGGGGGCATCAGGGTGGGCAGTGAGCCCTGAGCGTCTGGCCCACTTCCCTCATGCCTCCTCCGCAGGACCGGAGCAGCACGTCCACATGGGAGCTGCTGGACCAGAGGACGGAAGACCGCAGACCGGGGAGCTGACGGCCCCCAACACTGTCCTGTGCTGACGCGGAGGCCTCCTGTCCTGCCTGTCCAGTCAGCATTAAAGTCAGTCCAACCGATCGTGTGTGCCTGAAATGTGGATTCTTCACGGTACCGATGGCTACACACAGGGGCCAGCACTGGTCCTGATGTGGGACCCTGGGTCCTGGGGTGACGTCACAGGAGGACCATGAGCCCTGGAGCCCAGGGCAGAGGACATAAGTCCTACAGGGGCCCGGGGCCTGTGGCTGAAGTCCAGCAGGGCACAGCGGCCTATACCTCAGGCACCAGGCGGTGCTGAACGGGGAGGGGGGCCCTGAGCTGGGGCAGCTCGCCCCATGTCTGTCCGTCACAGAAGTAACATGTTCGCCACAGAAGACCACCATGTGGTGGCTGCACTGGTGAGAGCAAGACCCAGATGTGAGTGCGGCCGCAGAGCAGGAGGCAGCGCCGGTACCCAGAGTGCAGCCCACAGAGGCTCTCCCTCCCTGGCTGGGCTGCCCCAAGTCCGGTGCTGCCGAGCTGGCCTGTCCTGCGGGTGCCGCGGGGAGGAATACGCTAGGCATGGTGGGGACACTCAACAACCACGTTCACTTGTCACTGAACTTCAAGACCCCAAAAGGCACGATTGTCCTATTCTACAGGCGAGGAAACCCACTCGGAAACGGACTTGCCCACGGTAAGCCAGCTCGTGCGGAGATCCCTCCCGGCAGGTAGGCCCTTGACAGGGACACCCAAAGGTGGTCCATTTGGTATCTGGGGCTCAGGCTGTCCCCTGAGGGCCACGTGCTGCACTTGGCCCCCCCAGTGACCTCTGTGCCCTGTTACCTTGGTCTCGGGGTAAAAGCCCGTCCTTAGCTACAGCTAGTAGGTCTAGGGCTACTTTAAAAACAGCCGCTGGGCCTTGGATATACTCCTCACTCGCACTGGAACAAGAGGATTTGTACTTAACTCAAAGTAAAATCAAAAACGGTTCTGTGACGTGTGCACTTGACCTTCTGTGGAACTAAGAGCACTGCACATTCGCAAGGTGGGGAGGCACAGGTGAAAACCACGAAGTGACAAGTTTTCCCACATTTGTCCCCCTGCTGACCGTGTCCTCGCTCAGGAAAGCTGGAAAGTGGGACAGAGCTCAGTCAGAAAACAATACAAGACTCGATGTTGAGATAAACCAAATTTGCCTTTTAATAGCTACCAGGATTTAGATACAACTGCCCAGAAGAAAACACGGTGAGGCTTCTCAACGACGTGCGAAAGAGGAGCGGTGCCCGGTTTTTAAGAAATCTGGTTTTAAAGTAGAATCGGTCTGGGGCGAGGGGACTGAATCCCAGAGCATCCGCGAAGCGGGACAAAGGATCCACACGGTCCCGTCCTGGCAGAAAGCACGGAGAAGCCTACGGAAGTACTCACGTGCGCAGGACCCAAGCCCACGGGGAGCCGCAGAGAAAACCGCGCGTCCAAAGCACCATCCAGAAGCCAGCCAGAGGCTCACAAGGCACCTCGCAGAGCACGCTTCTTTCACAGATTCTGCTCCTGAGGGGACATCCACTTCCGATCACCATGTTCAGTCCCCCTACCTGGGGCCTCCCGGGACCAGTACTGGCCCGTGTGTGGCCACGCCCTCCGAGTGTCCAGCTTTGTCCTGCCTCCCCGAGAGAGCACACGGCTGGGCCACATCCCAAGGGTTCCCCGGAGACTGCCTCCCGCCAGCAGACTCGAGCGCACATGAAGGAGGAGCAGGCAGAGCCCTGCCCTCATGCTCGGGGCTCAGTGTCCTGTGTCCTCCAGAAACCGGTCACTGGTTGTTATGAAACACTCCCATTAACCACAGTCGATGCAGACGACTTCTGCCCAGACGATTCCAACCGGATCAGTGTCTGAGCAGCGCACGTGAGCACAACCACCAGGGCCACAATGCTTGGGGACCGCCACCTCACCAGCACTCTCACAGGTACCGAACAGGATCGACAGGACCCGTGAGGGCACCCACCGCGGGGATGTCGTCGCGTGGACGCACGGCACGTGGGTAGGGTGGGCCTGAGTTCCTGGAGCACACGCAGAGCTCAGCGGCTCGTCTCCTGCCGAGCAGCTCGGAGGAGTTCAGGAATTCTTGGTCTAGTGTCACCTCTCCAGCTGCGCACGCAGCCAAAAATCCACCCCTGGACCACGCGGTCTGCCACCCAAGGGCTGGGACACAGGCTTCCTGTGACAAACAGCCTCCCTGTCCGTGGGCAGCTCACTTCCCGGGGCCTCTGCTTAGGTTTCAAAGAGGCTGCGGAACGCGGGCCCGACCTCCGCGATCATGTCGGTGGTGGTGGTGGAGCGGCCGTGCTTCTGGAAGGCCTGCCGGCTGCACTGCCTCGTGAGCGAGCACGCGCCCACGGCGGCCAGGAGGAGAGGGCTGGACCTGGAGAGGGACGGCCGTCAGCACACGCTGCACACTCCAGCTTCCCCCCACTTCCTGGGACCCCAAACAGCCCATTTCAAGTCTGCTGTGCCTGGGAGGCAGAAGGCAACCTCACGACCGGGAAGCAGACATCCCCGCGGCTGGAGAACAGGACAGCACGGCTGCCCCCTGAGGAAAACCTGACCCACACTGGTCGCGGTTCACTGTGATCCTCAGTGCCAGGAGGACTTGGAAGATCCGAGCATGTGGGTTCCAGCCACCGTCCCCAGATGCCCCGAGAGCTGTTTCCACGTGGACATGCCCAGGCAGGTGCTCCCCGCCTCCCGGTGTGCCGCCACCCCGTGGCCTCGCAAGGCTTCACCGCTGGCGAGGGGCGGAGGGGACACCCTGCCCCATGATGCGTGTGGAGGACAGGGCCTGTGGAGGACTGGGCCCTGCCTGCCCTCACAGCTCCGACCACAGATGCGGGCCAAGCCTGGATCCCCGAGTTCTGTCTCCTAGAGGAAACTCCCACCTTTCGGGACAGGGGTCAAAGCCAGCTCACCCCTGCCCCGCGGATTTCTCCTCCACTGCTTTGCTTTACAAAGGGTACACATCGCATCCCGGAACAGGGTCTCAAGCTGACACGGACTCCCTGAGCCACTGGCACTGAGGCACAGGGCAGGGCCCTGACCTCACACGGAGCAAGAGCAGCCCAGGTGCCCACCCTGGGACCAACCCTGCCCGGTATCACTTCCACGGGACACTGAGGTTTCACGCGGCTCTGCCTTAAACGTACGGGCCACTTACACAGCTTGTGCGGTAGAACTCTCGAGAGGACAAGCGAAGGAGTCACATACCCGTTCGTCTTCTCAGGTCCGGCACGCAGCGCCCAGTGCACCAGGACACCCAGGGCGCCCGACAGCAGGTCTCCCTGGCCACCGCACCTGCGGCCGCTGCCCTCCTGCACGCACTCGAGCACTGGGGGAGGGGGACGACACAGCCGTCAGGGGACGAGCTCTCCTGTGCCTGCGGCACCATCTCGACCCGCCGCAGCTCTTCCCTAATGTTCTCAACCTGGCAGCCTGGTGGACAGGAGAACAGACCCGGGCCGGCCCAGAAGCACGTGTGCAGTGTGGGCGGTGAGCAGACTCGGGCCTGCTGCAGAGGATGGGGGAGAAGCAGGCAGTACCCGGGGTGCTCAGCCCACTGGACCCCCTCGGGGACACGCGCCACCCTCAGAAGTGCACGGCACGCTAGCGCCCCACCCCGGCCGCTGATCCATTTATACAGTGTGACCAGCAGCCGCCTCAGAAGCCAGGTGGTCACATCCTCAGGAAGGGTCAGGGTCTAGGGCGCCTCCCAGAAACAAGAACCCCAGAGATTTCTGGCTCCCTCAGAAAACACTCCCTCGGCATGTCCTGCTTCCTCCCGCTCTCTGGTCAGTAGCCCTAAACTCCATGCTGTTCCAGCAACCGGCGCGCTCCCTGCCTCCCGGTCAGACCACGGGAGGGGAGGGCCTGAGTGCGGCGCGGGGCCTCCACCCTCACTGTCCTTGGCGGCGCATCTCAGACACCCCCCAGCTCCCCCTGCTGCTTGCACTGGCCAGCCGGCAGGCCCGAGGGAGAGAACGAGGGGCAGACCGCCACATCCGGCACCTGGGACCCCCGCCCCCCGGGCACCAGCTCGCGGTGCTCCCCCACTATCCAGCCCTCCTCAGGGCAGGAGGGAGGGCAGCTGAAACATCCAGGCGCCGCCTCTAACACCGCAGCGCAGCGGGCCGGGCCCCGGGGTGCCACCTGCTAGCAGGGCCGCAGCCCCACTGCTCAGCTTCCCACGGATCCCCCCAGAACCAGCCGCTGCTCCAGGCGTCAACAAGGATCAACAAGCGTGTCCCTGCCCTTTGCAAGACGGTGAAAAGTAAAACCAACCTCATGGGGAGCCCGTGTGTGGAACACGGGTGACCTCAGGGACGGCGTGTGCCGTGACTGGTTTTCCAGGGGCTGTCACGCAGCACTGCCGCACTGAGCGACATGCGTGAACACAGCTACCCACCCTGTTCGCCGTCGGAGATCACGTCCCGCTCCCCTTTCTGGACCACGGTCACATTCCCCAAGGCCCGGCTGAGTCTTCGCACAGCTTCACGATGATCGCTGCCGTCCCCAGGGTCTCTCAGCTCCAAGGTGGGACAGCACAGACCAGGCCGTGTCGGACACGTGGAAGGAGCCCACCGTCATGGGTAGGTCCTGCCCATCCACCCCGATCCCTAGGACCTCCCCACGCTCCACACGCACCCCCTCCTCCCGGAGCTCTGGCCCCACACGTGGAGGGGGACGACCCGTCCACTAAGGGGAAGGAGGCCCAGGATAACCGGCAGCACGTCCCGGGGAGACGCACAAACACCGCTCAGCGCCCTCCCCCTGCCGCGGCTGGAACCTCCCGGGTCTGCAGAGGGGACAACTGTGAATAACCAGGCACTAGCATCTGTGGGACGCTTACTTCGTGAGAACTCCGGGGTTCACATCTGTCATCTGGTTTCGTCCTCAAGCCTATGCAACGATGCTCTCAGCAGCCCCGTTTCACAGGCGAAGCAACACGGGACAGAGACCGAGTGCGCTGCCTAGAGCCCCACCCCGCCTCTCAGCCCGTCACAGACGTACTAGTGAGAAGACGCCCCATCATTCCGTGCACCACCAAGAGAGAAAGGCACTGTCACATGTGGGGACACGCCCTGACTCGCTGGCCATCTGCAAGTCTGTCCCGCAAAGGGCGGGGGGGCAGAAGCACCAAGCCGTCCCGCACCCGCCTCAGGACGGGCAGGGCCTGCGCCCCATCTTCTGGGTGGTGAGCACTCACCACGGCTTCAGAGAGTCTGCCGAATTCCACGTGGTTGGGAGTGAGAACCGCCTTCCGGTAGCCCTGGATGAGGGCCGGGTGCCGAGCGATCAGCCACAGCCCGTCCTGCAGGCAAGGACAGGGACGTAGGGCACAGCCTCGGGCCTGGCTGGGAGGAGGGGCAGGAGAGGAGAGTCACACTCACTGCATCGATGACAACGGGGATGTCCCTGGCCTTGGATGCTTCCAAGATGCCCTGCAAGGAAAGAATGAGACACTGAGCAACATCGACCAAGACGCCCGAGCAAGCAGTTCGCTGAGGAACTACAACATGAGGACACCCGCAAACACACAGAAAACGGAAGTGCAGACAGGACGCAGAAGACCCAGAGGAGCAGGGAGCAGCCCCCGTAAGGCAGGGGCTCTGGGAACTCTGGAAACAGGAGTGTGGGGAAGCCCAATCCGCAGCGCTGGGCCAGGAGAGCCCACGGAGGCAGACCCCAAGCTAGAGGCTCCGAGCTCCCGCCGACGCTCATCCCCAGGGCTCCCAGAAGAACGACCCAAAGCCTTGAGCATTCTTCCAAATCATGAGCTTCTGTGCATTTTTTCTGACACTCTGTGTTTTAAAATAAGTGACCATGATAATAAGAGTGAATCACCTCTCCGAAAAAGTTACACTAAAAATCTCAGAGATTAAGTAATAATAAAATAAAACCTCAGAGGTTTTTGACTGCATTATGTATCTATCTGCGATCACCATACACACGGTCGCTTACTATGAACCAGTATTTCACGACGAGATGACACATCGCAACAGCACGTAACCACCATCTCCCCTGAAACACACACTTGAGGATAGAAAACACGGAGAAGAACGAAGCAAGAGCCCCCCCTCCAGGATGCCTGGTGTCCTCACTGGAGGAGGAGACCAGCACACGGACACAGCAACAACCGGGTGAGGACACAGCGGCCAGGCAGCTGGACGTCTACCAGCCAAGGATAGAGCCCTCGGAAAAAGCCAAACCTGTTGACACTTTGCTCGGGGACGCCCTCCAGGACTGGGAGGACACCGAGGTCTGCTATTTAAGCCCCTGGCTGCGGTGTTCTGCTGTGGCCACCGTGTCTGGTGGAGCCTCCGTCACTTCCACTGCCAACAGCATGAACTCCCTAGCAAGCACCTTCTGACCCCCGAGGAGAACAGGAGAGGAACCAGCAAGTAAATACCGGGCGAGAGATGGCCGCTCTGACGGCCACAAGTCCTCGTCTCCAAGAAGTGCTGACTCTTTGTGAGACAGCTTTGACTCGGACTCCAAGGGAAAGGAGTCTGCAGATGGCGGCCGAGCGTCTGGGACATCACTAGGACGTCACCAGGACACAGCTCCGGGTCCTGGGGAAGCTGCTGGGACTGAAAGACACAGGATCAGAGACCAAAATACTCAGAGTTGTGTGAACTCGAGCGAAGTCTCTTCACTTCTCTGAAACTCTGCTTGCCTGTCTATAAAATGAGGATCATGGCCCAATTAATACTTTTTTTTTTTAAAGATTTTATTTGTCAGAGAGAAAGTGAGAGAGAGCGCGCACAAGCAGGCAGAGGGAGAAGCAGGCTCCCAGGACAGGTGACTTGAACCCAAAACCCCGGGATCATGAGCTGAGCTGAAGGCAGAGGCCTAATACACTCGCATCCCTCAGATAATCCTCTGCATTTGTATGAGGATGAGAAATACCAACTTGAGATCTAACCAGTTCCTGGCAAGGGAGCTGGCCGTGCGTCACCGGCAGCCGCACGGAGGCCACCGAGGGCCTGGCCACGGCTCCATCCACCACTTAGTGAGCAACCTCCCCTACGGGTGGACAGCAAAGGAGGGAAGGAGCCACACACCCACCCATCAGACGAGGCTGGGCGGTCCGACCAGGAGCTCTCCACGTGGGACATGGCCCCCGGGGCGCAGCAGGAGAGCAAGGGTGGCCCCCGGCAAGGGCCGCCCTTTAGCGTGAGACGGAGCTGCAGCAGCCCACACCACGGCCATGCAGCTCCTAGACATCTGTCTTCAAGGACAAACAGCCCAATGTGCGGGAGTGTCTGAGACATCACTAACAGATTAAGAAAGCTGCAAACCACCCACGTGAGCCAGTTAAATACAGTGTATCATGATGTAACTATTAAATGTAACGAGGAACACGTCCACAGTTCTATCAGGGAAAAGCCACCAGGACGTACCTTCAAGAGCGAGCCACCAAGGAGCACAAAAAGCGCAAGGGGAGCTCATCGAGCCCGCGTCCTGGGTCCGGAGACTCCAGCTCAAGCCAGCGCACACCGCGTGAGACTGGGCACCGCTCAGCGGCTGCCTGCGCCCCAGCCCGCTACAAGAGCACGTTCCCCGCCGCCTCTGCTGAGCCCCAAACGCCTGTGGAAACACACAGGACACGCAGCAGCGGAAATGCTCTTGAAATGAACAAGGCTGGCAGGATCCCACAGCCATCGCCATCAGGACTGCGTGTCACAGCACAAGCACAGCCATACAAATCCGTAAACTGACGACAGCCCCGAAGTACACCCTGCATTTCCGTCCACAGGACCTTCCACAGGGAGGCCCAGACGCGCAGAGTGGTGCGGGAATGGATTAGCCGCTCCTTTCACCACACATAAAAATTTACTCAAAATGGACCACAGACCTATGTGTAAAAGCTGAAACAATAAAGCTCTTAGAAGAAAATACAGGACTTAAGCAGAATTAAAAACTCGTGCTTTAAAAAAAAAAAAGCGCAGGGACGCCTGAGTGGCTCAGTTGGTTGGGCAGCTGCCTTCGGCTCGGGTCGTGATCCCGGCGGCCTGGGATCGAGTCCCACATCGGGCTCCTTGCTCCGTGGGGAGGCTGCTTCTCCCTCTGACTCTGCCTTCCACTCTGTCTGCCTGTGCTCGCTCTCGCTCTCTCTCTCTCTGACAAATAAATAAATAAAATCTTTAAAAAAAAAAAGGCGCGGCAAGCAGGAGTTCCTCCAAATGCGAAGCCGGGTTATCACAAAAGTCCGCACATGAAGCTTGAGAGGGCGCTGCTCACAACAGCCCAGAGCGGAGGCCACCCCATTTGGCCGGTACGCGACGGAGAAACAGAGTGCCTCGGTCCACACCAGGTACCCAACCGCAGGGAGAGAGCGGAGCACCGACCCGCACCGCGATGCTGCCGTGTGAACGCAGCTGGGCCGGAGCGCCGCGTACTCTAAGACCCCGCTGCCCCGGAGGATCTGGAATCGGTGGAGGAGAGGCTGCCAGGAGCTGGGGAGCTTGAGAGGAAAAGAGAGCAGTTGCTAATAGATGTGGGGTTTCTTTTGGGATGATGAGAATGTTCTAGAACTGGTCATGGGAGTGGCTGCGCAACTGCGAATGTACTTAGAAACCACAGAACTGGGCGCTTTAAATGCATCAACTTTACTAAACCTGAAGCTAAGAACTCGGCCACCTCAGGGGCCTAAGTTAATTTCTCCAAGACTCAATTTCTTCATCAGAAAAAGGAGGATAATGGGGCACCTGGGTGGCTCAGTCAGTTAAGCATCTGCCTTTGGCTCAGATCATGATCTTGGGGTCCTGGGATCGAGCCCCGCCTCTGACTCCCTGCTCCGCAAGGAGCCTGCTTCTCTCTCCCCCAGTCCCCCTGCTTATTCTGTCAAATAAATAAAATCTTTTTAAAAAGATGAGAATAAAGAGAGAAATCCACCTAATATGGCTGTTTTCAGGATCGCACCAGACAATGAATTTGTTCCAGGAACATCTAGGAAGTGTCTGCTACGGAGGAGGCGGGGAGCGGGAATCAGAGCCTCTGGGCTCCCTCCTCTGTGGAATGGGGGGACCGCCAGCCCCGACGGGCCTATGCGGGAACGGAGTGCAGCGATGGGAAGCGCGCGGCAGATGCACCCAGCGTGAGTGTACGAGTCACAGACTGTACCCGGCAGGACACGAGGAGGAAGCCCACAGTCAGGGAAATGCACGGCCCGTCTCGGGTCGCCTAGCCCACGCCGGGTATGGCCCTCGCACGTGTATTTGTACAAAGGAAGCAAAATACTGATAAGGAAAAACCTAAGCACATTTTCTGAGCACATCTGGTAAAATCTAAGCACATTTCCCCGCTCGTTTAAACTGCTGTTTCAAAAATAAGCTCTACGTGTCCCATCAGAGATCGTGACTTCTTCCTGCACGGGAAATCCTCCACTGAGGGACGAAGTGGCCAACCCCAGGGCACCCAGGGACGCATGCTGGGGCGCTGACACCCGGCAGCAACTCGGAGGGGACCGACGCGCCTGGGGGTCAGGTGGGCCAGCACAGGCTCGGGGCCTGCCGCTCACCAGGCAACACCAGGAGCCTCTCCATTTGCCGTTTTGTTCCAGAGACACCTGGACAAGTGGCTTCCTGAAGCCAATGGCGGTGAGACCGCGTGGAGGCCGCTCGAGCTGCCATGACACATGCCACAGGCTGGGTGGCTTAGAAACAACAGGAACGCACTGCTCACGGTTCTGGAAGCTTCAAGTCCAAGATTATGGGTGCCACGGAAGATTCCCTAGGGGTCACAGACCAGTCGCCAGGTCCTCACCTGGTGGGAGAGGGAGGGAGCCCTGGGGCCCCCGCTACAAGGGCCTGAGTCCCTCCAGGAGGCTGCCCCGCCCTCACGACCCAATCACCCCCTGCAGAAGCCTCACCTTGGGGGTCAGGCTCCCAACACACGAACGTGCGGGACACACGCACTCGGGCCGCAGTGTGGTCACCGACAGCCTCGTGAACGGCTCTGGCAGGCAGCAGCTGCCGGAACTTCGAGGCTGCTCAAGCGGACGTCAAGCCCGTCTACACCAACCGCACGCGATGTCTCCCAAGTATGTGAGCGAGAGCCACCGCCATGACTTGAGCAGCAAGTTCAATGAGCACGAGAGGAGGAGGACAAAGACGCCAGAGAGTGTCGTGAGCGCCACTCTGTCGTGACTAAGCAGGGCCAGAGGTTACTGGCCAAGTCACAAAAGGTGACAAAGCCCATCATTCCGAGGGTCATCCCCAGCCGGGCAGGAGCCGTCACCTGCCTCTCTTCCCGGAAACAGACCACCTCGGGGAGAGCGTCACAGTCCGCCACCTGTGCAGAGCGCCACCATCCCCGGGCGTGAGTGCGCAGCAGACCCGCAGCCTCCACACGGGCTGCCCCACTCAGGTGACCGCTCCCCTCACACAGACCGAAGGCTCTCGCGTTCCTCAGCTAGGATCAGCTCCTACTTTTCAGCAAGTGGTTGAGACCCATGATGCTGCCTGGCTTGTGCCGTGCGCCGTGCTGGCTCCGAACCAGGAGCGCTCAGAGGCCTGGTGTTGGTGGCGTGTCATCGAGAGCCACGCTCGACCGGATGGGACTGGCTCTCAGACTATTCGTCCCAAATGAACTGCTGGTACCCTCACAGCGCTGTTCCCTCAGCTCTCTGTGAAGGCTGAGCGGCTGTGCCTCCAGCCCCTGCGCACCAGGCAGTCCCGGGGACGCCCCCGGGGCAGTAGCACAAGCTAACGCCCTAAGGAGACTCATTCTGTCTGGCCTGGCTGGTTTTAGGCTCTTTCCTCTCTGCCTAGTGTGTCCTCTGCCCCAAACCATCTTAATTAGTCCCTCAAGAGGAACCAAACGCTAAACATCGCAAACTCCAAGAAAATGCTTCTTTTCAGACTTCACGAGCTGAGTCTACAAGGACAGACACGTTCAATAATTTTCTACACTTGGGGTGCCGGGGTGGCTCAGGCAGTTAAGCGTCTGCCTTCACCTCAGGTCATGATCCCAGGGTCCTGGGATCAAGCCCCACATTGGGCTCCCTGCTCAGCGGGAAGCCTGCTTCTCTCTCTCCCTTGGCCGGCTGCTGCCCCTGCTTGACCTCTCTCTCTCTCTGCCAAATAAATAAATGAAATCTTAAAAACAGTAATGATAATAATAATAATTATTATTATTATTTTCTACACTTACCTTAACATTTTCAAGAAGCGCATCATCCCGACCCAGGCCGGGCCCCACGACCAGGGCGTGCAGCCGCGGCAGCCACTCCTCCACGTCGCGAACGGCGCTGGGGCTGTCACTGCGGCGAGAGGAGGAGGCCGGAGCACTTTAGTACAACTCGCACTCACTGGCCTACCTTACTAGGGAGACTACACATTCTTCTGCTTTCCCTGGTTCCTTCTCCTGCTGCAGGACCCAGGCCAGGACCGCGGTCTGCATCCAGCCCCCACACGTCCCGGTCACCTCTGTAGATGAGCTCACCCTTTCATACCCAGACGCAGGAATGCAGCTTTCAGCATCTACAGGAAGCCACACCGAGACATTCTGGCTACTTTCAAAACTGCCTTTGCCTTCCAGACTGAACCGGTTTGTTTCCATCACATAGGCATACTTTATACACTCACAGGGGCACCGGGGGACCCTGTCACTTAGAACAGGAACCGACGGCTGTACGGGACCGTGTCGCTTCGCCACGCCACCTGCGCGCTCATCTCGCTCTTCTGACTGTTAGAACCCACCTTGTAAGGCTCTGCCCCCAGCAAGCCCACCACGGGATCCAAGCCCCCGCACTCAGTCTCCGCGTCGGACTGCAGAGACACGGGCCCTTCCAGAAGACTGCCAAAAGTTCTCCACAACACCCCTCCTCCCCGCTGCTGCCCCCGCTCGGCTCCCAGCTGTGGGGCGCCGGGCTGCCCCCGCTGACCGCACTGCTGCGCAGCCCCCACTCTCGTCCCGCACCTCACAGCCATGCCGCCTGGATGTGCTACAGGCAGCTGTAAACACACCCAAAGCCAGCTCCGCAGCCGCCCCCCCACACCCGCCCCCCCAGACCACTCCCCTTGTCGAGTCACAACTAGCTCGGACCAACCCAGAGTGGCCTCCATGACTCTGTCTTTTCCTTCTACCCGATACCCCACCTGTCAGCGGATCCTGGGGCTGCACTTCCCAACGGGACCCCTCTCCTGCCCCGTCACTTACCCTCACCAGGACGCCCCCAACTCCCTCCTCTGGCAACTGCTGTGTCCACCCTGGGCCCCAAAAGCGCATTCTCAACAGCATACAGGTAAGGCTTTTAAAATGCACACTGGGGGACACCTGGGTGGCTCAGTTGGTTAAGAGGCTGCCTTCAGCTCAGGTCATGATCCCAGCATCCTGGGATCGAGTCCCACATCGGGCTCCCTGCTCGGCAGGGAACCTGCTTCTCCCTCTGCCTCTGCCTGCCTCTTGGCCTACTTGTGATCTCTCTTTCTCTCCAACAAATAAATAAATAAAATCTTTAAAATGCACACTGGAGGGCGCCTGGGTGGCTCAGTGGGTTGAGCCGCTGCCTTCGGCTCGGGTCATGATCTCAGGGTCCTGGGATCGAGTCCCGCATCGGGCTCTCTGCTCAGCAGGGAGCCTGCTTCCCTCTCTCTCTTTCTGCCTGCCTCTCCATCTACTTGTGATTTCTCTCTGTCAAATAAATAAATAAATAAAATCTATTTTAAAAATTAATTAATTAATTAAAAAATAAAATGCACACTGGATCCTGTCACACACACCCCCCCAATGCAAGGCTCTAGCAGCCTTCTCCTCACTTATGTGAAAGCCAAAACCCAGAGGATGACCCCCATGACTGCACAGCTTGGCTTTGAACCTCTCCAGTCCCCCACCCGATCCTGAGCCCCTTGGCTTGACCTGAGACGCCAGTCCTGCCCCACGTCTGCAGCTCCCTACCTGAGTGACACACTCTGGGCCCCTGCCCACCATCACCCCCCTGAGAAACACACATGGGCCACGAGCATGCACATGTGACACATGGCCCACGTGCTGCCCGCACGGCCGGCCTTTCCTCTCCCCTGCCTGCCCGCCATGTGGTCCTCACCACCCTCTAACACCCTGTTCTCTTGCGCGTCCATCTCCGGAGCTGTGCGGCCCGATACGGCAGCCACCAGCCCCATGTGGCTGTTTTAACTCGGTTTATGAGAAAACAGCTTCTGTGTCCCGCCGGCCCCATGTCAGGTGCTCAGCAGCCACAGATCCGGACAGCACCAAGAACGTTTTCCCCACTGCAGAAAGCTCGAGAGCACAGGGCCGCCCTAGAAAGGGGGCTGCATGGGAGATGTTTTGTCTGCTTGGTTCAATGCTGTCCCCAGGGCAGCAGAAGTGTCTGCTGAATGTGGGAAGGCCCCACACCTGCCCGACAGGCCCCTCACGACTGTTGTGGGCAGCACGGCCGCAGGCAAGGTCCAGACCTCTCCTAGGAAGCTGCGGCCATTTCTGGTGCGCCCCGGGGGCCCAGACCTCATCCCACACTTACAAGCACGGCTGCTCCTCTCCTGGCCACAGATCGTGGGCTCCGTACTGCTTTCTCCTCTCCTCTGACGGCACCCACCTTCCACCCCCCCGTATGGCAGCCGCTCCACGGAGGCCCTTATCGCCACGAGAACGCCCCGTGGCCGAGGAGCACGGCTGCAAGTGAGCACCCCCGAGCGGCCACACTCACAGAACAGGGTGAACGATCAGCTCGGGGCTGTACGACTTGATCACCGGCGCGGCCTCCCGGGTGCAGAACACGTGGGACAGATCTGCGCCCTGAGGAATGAGGACAAGAGGCGGACTCAGAGCGGGGCGCACGCAACAGACGGGGAGGCGGCCTCACCACAGCTGCCCAGGGCCCTTACTCCATAGCCAGGCGGCTCAGACGAGGAAGGAAGCTAAAAAAAAAGGGCTGGAAAGCAAGCAGACTTTTGCTGCCACCCAACAGGCAGGTCACCCGAGACCAGCTCAGGCTGTGTCACCCAAGGGCCCCCAGGAGCATGTTTCATGGCAACTGTGCCAACTGGGCCACCAGGACTTGATCGAAGACCTGGGAAACCGCCAAGTCGCACAGATGCCGACTGCCTTCATGAGGACTGAAGCGGCGTTCTAGGATCAAGGTGGTCAAAGCCAATTCTAGTAAAACTTCGGTCAAACAAATTCCAGTTCTGGGGCATCTCAGTGAGTTAAGCGGCCGCATTCAGCTCGGGTCAGGATCCCAGGGTCCTGGGATGGAGACCCTTGTCAGACTCCCTGCTCAGTGGGAAGCCTGCCTCTCCCTCTGCCCCTCCCCTGCTCATACTCTTTCCCTAATAAATGAAATCTTAAAAAAAAAAAAAAAAAATTCCGGGGATGCCTGGGTGATTCAGATGGTTAAGCGTCTGCCTTTGGCTCAGGTCAGGATCCCAAGGTCCTGGGCACAGCCCTGCCCCAGCTCCCTGCTCAGCGGGGAGCCTGCTTCTCCCTCTTACCACCCCCCCACCCCCTTTCGTGGTCTCTCTCTCTCACACACTCGCCCTCTCAAATAAATGAAGTCTTTAAATACAGTAATAAGGAATCCAACGGCTGACTAGAGTGAGAAGCTGTAAGCAGACCTACCACCTTGAGAGCCGAGATGGCAGCGAAGTAGGGCGCTCCGGTGTACCTGAAAAGGCAGAGCGGACAGTCAGCATCCTCCGAGAAGGCCGCCAGCACAGCGGTTTAGTGCAAGGTTATAAAGACGGGGATCACGGAGCACAGGGCCCAGCACCTCGTAGCACGGGAGCCCCGCGAGGCCTGAGATCCCGACCTGTGCGGAGATCAGGAGACTGCCGCTCAACCGACGAAGGCACCAGGTGGCTGTCACGTCAGACCTCGGTGCCGCGTCAGGACGCCGGCGCTCCGGCACTGTGCTCAGCCTGGAGGCTTGAGGAGGCCGAGAGAGCTCACCGACGGCGCCGAGAACAGCAGCACCCGGCCAGGCCCCGGACTAGACCTCTCCCTCCGGCTTCCATCCCACCATTCCCGAATGCTCTTATTTTTAACACGGCCTCAGGCAAGGAAGAGGGGGCGATCAGCACGTGCGGCAACATTTAAGATGTCTGCGCGGCTCCAGTATCAATCCTGGGAATCGATCCCCAGGAGTTAACCAGATGAACACACAGTTGGAAAACGTACAGATGTCTACAGCCATGCTGCTCATTTGGGGAAAAGAACAGAGGTGACCCGATTGCCTATCAACAGGGACAGTAAATAACTTGCGGCCCATCTTTACAAGGAACACTGCTCACCAAGAATCGGTCTCTAGGAAGCAACAGGGAATGACTGATGCCAGGACACCCCGTGAAATGAAAAGGTCACACCACCAAACAGCAAGCAGAGAGAATGCAGAGCCCTGACGCCTGCTTTCTGTTTCGGAAAACAAGTATCTGATGTAAGCTGTGAGTGCGAAAGCGTCCACTTCGAGCACCGCTGCCTCAAACGCTCCACCAGCCCAGGACTAGGCAGAGAGCCAGGCCACCCCCGCCCACCAAGGCTAGTTTGTTTCAAAGATCTTGGCTGATTTCATAACTGACCACTTGGACCACTCGTATTCTCTTTTGGTGATTTTAATCCCCACGTTCATGCTATATATTCCCCACTAAAGAGTGAACCTTGACACCCCGCACCTCACCCGCCCACCTGCTCTGTCCACCCACAGCCTCGCTGTGTGGGGCCAGGGCTGTGTCACTTTCAGATCTTGTAGGTAACACATCTTTATTTTTCCAGAGTTTCCTGATAGCTGTTACTTCAGGGCATCCTGTCTGTGATCACAGCAAGAACCACGGGGGCAGCTCCAACTCCAGCACCGGACACTGACAGGCTAAGACCCGCAAAGAAGTGACAACACGGTCCCAGTTTTGTAAAATATAGTTACATACACAGAAGAGTCTGGAAGGCTAATAATGTGCCCATGCTGTATTACTACACGGGTACTATCAAGTCTTCACTTCCCACATTTCTGCGGTGTTTGAATTTTTACAAGCAGATTAAACCTTTATAACCGGAGTAAAAATGATCCTACTTTAAAGGTTAGTTCCTAAAGCTAATGGACATTTCTTAAGTTACATAATTACCCCTAGCATGCTACCCTACAGACTTATCTGAAAAAGAAAACCTCACAGCCAGTTCTTCCCATGTAAACATCCCAAAATACAAGGCAGGAGAGGGAGGGGATGTGAGAAATAAGACCCCTGCCCCCTCAACTCTCTCAAGGGCCCACAGGCCCGGTGGAGGCCGCATTTTGGCCTCCATCCCAGAAGCTGGAGGAGGCGGCCTTTAACTGGGGACCTAAAGGAAGAAAAGCATCTTAGAGCTAATGATCCAAGAGTCCAAAATGCAGCAGGAGAAAGAAACAGAGGAGAAACGAGAGCCAATAATAGAGGAGCATTTCCCTCATCCAAAGGGACCACGTCTACAGACGTTAGGGCTCGCCAAGTCTCAAATCAGATTAGTGAAAGAAGACATACCGGGACACATTCGGAGGAAACTGAAGACTTCGAAAGAAAATCTCACAAACATCCAAGCAAGAACAAGATACGAATTAAGACAATCTTCTTTTTTGTGGTGCAAAGTACAGGCTAGAGTACAATGTGATCACACGCACAGTTTACCAAAGATCACGCTGAGACTCCCCAGCTCAAGCAAGGCACAACACAGCCCACCCACCACAGCACGGCACAGCCGGTGTGCAAGTACTCCACAGGGTCCCCTGTCAAAGAAAACGCCAGAAGAGGCCAAGGACTCCCACCCCGAGAGCAGACCACTGGGCCAGGCAGGAAACCGGCAGCAGCGCACCAAGTTCCGTGCAGTACTAGGGGGTGCGCTAGGAATCCCCTAGGAGCTCTTTGTCAGCGCTAACTCTCTCCCGAGTGGCATGTATGATTCATCATGGTAGTTAGAAAAGACAACCCCTAGCTCAATGTGAAACCGTAAGAGGATTTCCAAATTAATAAAAGGAAACACCTAGCAAAAATAAGGAAAAAATGGACACATAATGTAAAATGAAGAGAAAACGTAACAAGCCTTAGAAAGTGCCTCAGGTAGACTAAAGTGAACAAGCAGACCGCTTTGTCAGAGCAGGTACGGTCGGTCACACGGGGTCAGGAAACAAATCAAGCTACATATTATTTATAAAACACCTAACTACGTGATAAACCGCTGAAAATACACAGCCAGGCAGACAGCACATCGATACGAACAGAGAGTAAGCAGGGGCAGAAATGGTAACCAAGGTCAGATTTAAGTCAAAGGCAAAGGTATCATTTATAAACAAGGACAGGTTATAAAATTTTACATGCAAACAACACAGCAGCAAAATCCACAGAACTAGAAAGCAAGCCTTGAAAGCAGGCTAGGATCTGTCAAATTTCCTTAGTGACTTCCAAGAACATCTTCAAAATGACACAGTAAACCAAACACGTACTAATCTTCTCCAGATTACAAAGAAGCACGTGTTTGTGGTACGCAGCCTGGTCAATACGGGAACGTGTAAGACAAGAAAGCCCGGCCCCAGCCCCACCATGGGCGCAGCTCCACAGCGATGTGCCAGCGACAGCGCATGCAGGGCCCTCACTGTTCTCTCCTACACGGGCACAAAGTTCATCCCCGGAAAAAACCGGGGGTCAGAACACCAGACGACACTGACAAATGACTGCTGGGGTCCAGCCAGACGGACAGACGGACAACCGACTGACACGCGGGCAGAAAGCCAGACAACAGAGACTGCGTAACCGCGACCATCTTCCGAGTCACTTACTCTTGGCAGCCCCCGACGACACCTATTCTTCCATCGTGGCCTTTGTGCTTCTGGGAAGTCAGAGGAGGTATAATGTGTCTCACCAACTGCATCGTATTCTCCATATCCTTTATCGAATGTGCTTTATGCAGTGAAAATGCTCTTTGTGAAACTGAAAAACATGAAAACGGAATCATTCAGAAAAATATCAGCATGCATAGCAAAGAGACTGAAATAAGACTGCCTACAAACCAAAACACCCCAAAGTCGACTGAACACGAATGCTATAGATTTTTATCCAACAGTTTCATTATTTTTAGATTTTTTTTCTTTATTTGACAGAGATCACAAATAAGCAGAAGCAGCAGAGGGGGTGTGCGAAGCAGACTCCCTGCCGAGCAGAGAGACCGATGCGGGACTCGATCCCAGGACCCTGAGATCATGACCTGAGCCGAAGGCAGAGGCTTGACCCACTGAGCCACCCAGGCGCCCCCACTGTTTTATTTCTGTAAGCAAATGACCCTTAGAAATTACAACACAGCACTAACACTAGCTGGACGTACCAACTTTTGTTTTTGAAACGTACCGGGCATTTCTGAAGTCCAGTTAACCTTTTAGAAAGCGTTTTAACGCAGTGCGACCTAAGAAACTACGCACATCCCACACGTCAATCTTCCACTAAGTTTACCCAGTCTCTTCTCTCAAGCTGGAAAAGCGAACCTCCCATTCGCCCCCTTCCGCTACCACAGTCCTACTCCCAACCATCCAGTCACGTCTCGGACACGCCATTAGATACTCATTCAACAACCCAGAAATGGTGTTCTAAATAGAGAACACAGCTTACACTGGGTTCAGAGTAGCATCTTAAAACAGTAAGACGATTTCAAATTGTTTACAAACAGCTAGATCTTAATTGCCTTTCTAGAAAAACTTCCCGCATATTTGCCTTGGTACTTAACCCAGCTCAGCTGTGAGAGAAATGCCACATTCTGTAGCATGTTGTGTACTCGAGGTCTGAAATAAGAAAGCACGTGTTTTCCCTAGAATTAAAGGGTCTGTGCAGAGCTACACAACACTCACGAAAGGAAGCCAACAGTCACTCCTTCCAGTTATCCCAGCAGCACAGAAAACCCAGCGGTGTTACAGCTCCCGGGAAGGCCACGAGCTGCCCGGCCCCACAGCCCCATAAGACACACCGCTTTATGTTTACTAACACTCTTACAGTTTCACTTTTTATTCAATAATCTTATTCAAGTAATTTTCTTTAATGAGTAGCTGTAATGGCCTCCTCAGCAGATGTGCCAGCTGCTGAGACCCCCACATGTGAGAAGTTAATTACTAGGAGTCCACCCCAACACTTTCCACCTCCCAAACTGATACAAGACTAAAACTCATAACCGAATACCTACTGGGAGGCACCTGGGTGGCCCAGTGGGTCAAGCCTCTGCCTTTGGCTCAGATCATGATCTCAGGGTCCTGGGACCGAGTCCTGCATCAGGCTCTCTGCTCAGCGGGAAGCCTGCTTCCTCCTCTCTCTCTGCCTGTCTCTCCGTCTACTTGTGAGCTCTCTCTGTCAAATAAATAAATAAAATCTTTAAAAAACAAAAAAACAGAATCCCTGTAAACCTTTGGCCAAGAAAAGGCACAACTGGGCGTGCTCAGCAGTGGCAACAGCCGGCTGATCCCTCTGCTTCCAATGTCTGCTGGCACGTCCACAAGCCTGCCCAGAGGCAGCGAGCTACCAGAGCAGCGCAGCTCTCTCCTCCTCCCCCTAGTTCACTCCACCTCCTGGGTGCCTGCCCACACCCCCATTCCCAGAGCGCTCACACCATGCACGCCCTGGGAGCCGCAGGAAGGGAACCAGAGCTGTGCCGTCAGAGCCGGTGAGCCAATACTGACTGCTGAAGACCACCCCTGCGGCCCTGCAAACACATGTGCTCCCAGCTTGAACCCGTCCTGTGTAACAACACAACCGGTCAGTAGGAGAATGTCAGGATGGCCGCTCCTTCAAATTCCCATCACGACATACAGTTGCTTTTTAAAGTACAGAAACTGGGATGCCTGGGGGCTCAGTTGTTGGGCGTCTGCCTTTGGCACAGGTCATGATCTCAGGGTCCTGGGATCGAGCCCCGAATCAGGCTCTCTGCTCAGTCGGGGGCCTGCTCCTCCCTCTCCCACGCCCTCTACTTGTGTTCCCTCTCTCACTGTGTCTCTGCCTGCCAAATAAATATATAATATCTTTAAAAATAAAGTAAAGTCTAGAAACTGTAAAAGTGGAATCCAAACAAACCATCAGGCAAGGGGCGTTCTGGGTTCCTCACAATGCTGTGGGTCTATCAGTTCCAGTACTTCTACTCCCCACTTTGTCACACAGAGTATCCCTACGACTGCTACCCTTTGCCGACGAGGAATGTGACATGGCTCCCACCTCTGGCTTTAGGACAAGTGTTTCTCACCCTTGATCACCTCGGAGTCTGGCACACAGCAGGACACTCCATACATGTGGGGTGAATTAAAAGCATCTGGGAGGGGGGCATCTGGGTGGCTCAGTGGGTTAAGCCGCTGCCTTCAGCTCAGGTCATGATCTCAGGGTCCTGGGATGGAGCCCCGCAGGCTTTCTGCTCAGCGGGGAGCCTGCTTCCCTCTCTCTCTCCACCTGCCTCTCTGCCTGCTTGTGATCTCTGTCAGATAAATAAGAAAAATCTTAAAAAGAAGAAAAAAAAAAAAGCATCCTGGTTTAGTGCCCCGTGTATCCTGTTACAGATAAGGAAACCCGAGCCCACAGAGACAGGCCTGAAGGCGCCTGGCGGAGTAATGGATAAGCCCGACCATTAGACACCATTTGACCACAATGCCATTTCACAGCAAATCATGCTTCTTTAACCAAACAGTCACCACATCAACCAAAAGACAAGACGACAAGGACCAAATCCTCCAGAGTAAAATCCCTTCCGAAGCACAGCGGGGTCGGTGTCTAACCAGAAGCGGGGGTGCGAGTAACCCCGCACGGCTCGCCAGCCTGCCCCGCGCACCCGGGGAGAGTGCGGCCGCTAGCACGGGCCGGAGAAGGTCGACTGCCTTCCCTGCACCGCAGTCGCTCCCTCCCAGCCGGGTCCTGGCACGCACGCGGGACCTGTCCACAGAAACGTCCCTGTCTCCGGGGTGAAACGCCTTCACCGCAGGCATCTGCAATTCATCCCGTTCAGTAACCTGGTCGTGTTCGGGGATTCGGAGTCTGGAAGAACAGGTCAAACCCGACTGACTCGGGTTTGTTTCACGGAAGTGGCGCAGGCAGCTCGGAGGGCTGAGCGGGTTTCTGCAGCCTGCGCGGTCCTGACCGGCCACCCCGAGGGATGACCGCGCTCTCACCGACGGGGAGCCAGCCCGTCTGCCGGGCCGACGGCAGCCCCTGAGCGTCCAGATGCCCTCAAGCTAGGACGGGCAGGCAGGGCGCCAGAACGCGCCTGTCTTGGTGAAAGTTCAGCCGACCAGCCTCACAGTAACACCGGAACGAAGGCCACGACCCGCTGACCACAGGGGAGAATTCAAGACGAAGGGCCCGGCAAGGGCTCGGAACAACGGGCCCGGAGGCCCCTCTGCGCCGCGAGGGAGCGGCAGGAGCTGCGGGACGTCGAAGCCCCGCACGGGCCCGCACGGGAGCGAGAGTGCGCCGCGTGTCACCAGAGCGGAGACAGAGGGGCGCGCGGGGCCCCCGCGCAGCGCACGGAAAGGCCGACGCCCAGCGGTCCCCGCCGCGCACCCACGCCACCGCCTGCGGGAACGCCCCCGTCCCGGCTCGGCTCCGGCCGGGCCACGCGGCCGCGCGCCGCTTCTCGGCCCAGCCGCGCACGGAGGGGCGAGCGCTGGCCCGGGACCCCTTCCCGGCCGCGCCTCCGCCGCCCGGCGCGCGCCGCTGGACGTCCCGCGCGCACCCCGGCAGCCGCGCGACGGCCCCTCACGAGGGCCGCGGGCGCTCCCGACGCGCCTCCACGCCCTCCCCACAGCCCGTCCGGTTTCCCAGCCAAGGCCGCGGCGGGGTCCTCGGGGCCGCCGGGGGCGCCCAGCCGTGCCCCTGCCCCGCGGCGCCGGCAGGCCCTGCCCCCCGCGCGGGCGGCTGCGTTGCGGGCCGCCCGCCAAACCCGCCTCGGTCCCCGGCACGACACCCCGCGGCCCCGGGCCCCGCGCGCGCCCGGCCCTCCACGGCGCCCGCGTCCCGCCGAGCGCCCGCGGTCGGGTACCTGCGTCCGGCGACAGCTCGTAGAGCACGAGCGCGGCCGAGAGCAGCGCGACAGCGGCCGCGCCGGCGAGCAGAGCCCCGGCGCCCGCGGGAAGCGCCATGCCCGCGAGGCCGCTATCGATCTTACCTCGGCGGCAGGCCCCGGCAGCCGCCCAGACGCGACCCACAGCCATCCCCGGACTTCCGGGCTCCCGGCGGCCCCCGCGCCGCCGCCGGAACCAGAGCTCGCGGCGACTTCCGGCTCCCGACGGCCCCCGCGCCGTCGCCGGAAGTCGACCCTCTACATCCGGCCTCACCCCCACCGCAGACTGGCCTCCACCAGTCGTATACGGTCCCTGATGATTGACAAGCTCAGTGCCCAACCCAGGAGGGCCCCAGCTCCGGACCCCTGGAGTGCGGCCGGAAAGCGGGTTCCGGCACGGAGACGCGTCTTAGGACTCGTGTTTGGGGCCGGGGCCGTCTTAGCGCCCGGGGCGGGAGGCTGCCGCGCTGACCGGTCGGTGCCCTCGGGCAGCCGGCGGAGGCCTTGGAACCCCGCGCTTGCGCGGCCCGATTCCGCCCTGGCGAGCTGGACCGTCCCGCCGGCTGCCGCCCCCGCCCCCGCCCCCTGCCGCCGCCGTCCCGGCCGCTCAGGTCGGACACCGGGGGCGCCCTCCTCCCGCCTGCCTCCTCCGCGGGCCCGCCTTGCGGGGGCGACCCCGGGCTGAGCGCGGCCGGCCGGCGCCGGGCGGTGCGGTGCGGAGGAGCGTGTCTCACGGCCCTGGAGGCCGCAGGTCCGGGCTCGCGCCGCCGGGGGTGGCCGTCCGTCCGGGGCGCCCTCGCCGCGCGGCGCAGTCCCTGGCGTCCCTGCCTGCGGGTGAGCCGCCCCGGGTGCCGGCCCGTTCCTCGGCGGACGCCAGGCCCGCGCGCGATGCTGCCCGAGCTCGCGTCTGCGGAGACCCTGCCTTCAGGTGAGGCTGCACTGAGCGGGACCGGCGTCCGGACCTGAGCCTGTCTCGGGGACACTCCTCGCCGGTGGCGGCCGCGGCGCCTCCCGGTCTCCCCGCAGCGACAGGCCGTGTCACTCCCTCGAGTCGTGTCGCATGCAGGGGAGGTTCGGTGCGGTGAGGTCGCGAGCCGACCACCGAGAAGGGGGCCTTGAGGCCTCTCTGGGGCAGAACGGCGGCTCTACGAAAGCGGGCACAGGACCGAGAGCAGAAAGGCCTGCTGCGCCAGCGTGCTGACGGGGCCCCGGGCACGCTGGGGAGCCGCGGAGGGAGGAAGGTGGAGGTCTCCGGAAGGTCTCCGGTAGACGAGGGAGGACCTGCAGGCCGCTGGGGCCGCGCTTCCTCGGCTTCAGGTTTCCCCTGTAGCAAGACCTTAACAGTAAGACCGTTGGGAACCTTCTTCTGGAAGCTGAGTTCTCAAAATGCGCTTTTCTCTTTGTAAGATTAGTTTGTTTATTTGACAGAGCGTGACCACAAGCAAGGGGAGAGGCAGGCAGAGGGAGAGGGAGAAGCAAGACGCCCGGTCTGAGGCTTGATCCCGGGACCCTGAGCCTCAGGACCCGAGCTGAAGCCACACCTCACGACTGAGCCCCCCAGGTGCCCCAGGAACGCCCCCTTTCCTTCCTTCCTTCCTTCTTTCTTTCTTTCTGATTTTATTTATTTGACAGAGGTCACAAGTAGGAGAGCGGCCGGCAGAGAAAGGGGGCGAAACGGGTTCCCCGCTGAGCAGAGAGCCCGCGGGGACTCGATCAGGACCCTGGAATCATGACTGAGCCGAAGGCAGCTGCTTAACCAACGGAGCCACCCAGGCGCCCCAAGGATGCTTATTTTTGTGACTCACTAAGACATGTGTAAACCAGGGGAGCGTCCAGTCTTGCAGGGCTGTCATCTCTATGAATTAACCATTTGGTTTTTTCCTCTCCGCTTTAGGGCAGCCTGGAGTGCCTGAGGAATGTCACACACGTTCCACCCGGGTGTGGGGGGCCTTGTGGGGTGTCAGCTTGTGCTTTGTCCTCAGCTTGCCTTTTCCCTCATGTCAGACCGTCCGGTGGGTTCCCACGTTGAGCAAAATCCAAAGTTCCTTTCTTTCGGCCTTCCAGCCCGTGTGCTCCTCGCACTTCACTCCCCTGCCAGTGTCCTTGCTGCCTCTCTCCCAGCTCCACCGACGTCCTTGTGCTCGGTCTGTGCCGCCAGCATGCTCCTGCTGTCCCCCTGCTGGCTCTTTCTCGTCGAGACACTGACGCGGGCCTGCAGGTAGCAGTTCCATCGGTGCGGAGCCATTCCCGGCCGTTCTGTGTGAGGTCCTCACCCTTCTGGCCTGCTTCCTGCCTTAGCACTTCGCGCCGCTTGACTTACCCGCTCAGTTACCCGTTTGTCGTCGTCTCCGTCACCATGGCTGTAGAAGGTAGCATAGGAGCCAGGAGGCACACCTACGTAACAAGAAATTTCACTGATTGGAGGTGCACATTCCATGAGTTTGAACAAATGTATATAATCATGTCATCACTCATGTGGGAAATGGGCAAAAGAAAAAATTAAGTTTCCTTACCGCTTACAGCCCGTTGACAGATCCTAGAAACAGACAGAGGGACCTTCCTCTAGGAGCTCAGCTGCCCCGATGTTGGCACTTTGCTAAGGGCCAAAGGTCATCTTAGCCCAACCCCCAGGATCCTGTGAGTCTACCTGAAATATACAGAGATTCCTTTGGAAACTTACCTCTGCCCGCCAAGATTCAGGCTTGTAGTCGTCCAGCAAGTGGCCTACCGGTATACAGCTGAAGTGTCAGGACTGCAGGTCACTAAACGGGGCTGAATAGCCTTTTCCCAACAACAGCGAGCCTGCTCAGGGCCCTGGAAAACTGTCTTTCCAAAATACCCTGGAGGCTTGTGCCATCCCTAGCCCCTCCCACCTTGGAAACAGGAAATCCAATCACCGGTCCCAACTTTGGTGCAGCCCTCTCTGCCCACAGGGCTGGTCAGTCGCTGCACTCCAATGAAGCCGCCTTTCTGCACTGAAGATGTCTCAAGAATTCCTTCTTGACTGCTCCTGGACTCCAGCATGTCCTACCTCAGTCACCGCCACATTTGTGATTTAGAACGTACCTATCAAGACACCCCAGTCAGGCTTTTGCTGCTACTATAAATGTTATTTTCTTAATTTTAATCTTTAACTGCTCATTGTGCGTACATGGAAACACTATTGATTTTCGTATTGGGACACTGTGTCTTTTGATCAGGCCGAATTCACTTGTCACTAGTTCTAGCAAATGCTTTGAGTTTCCCTGGGATCTTCTATATAAGCAGGTGTCAGTTTTTTGGTGAAATTAACTTCATGAACCTTCTGGGTAGCCACCAGGTTATTTAATACCAGTATGACTCCTGAATTTTTATTTGACTCAGCAAAAATTTATGAATTCTTATTTAACTTACTTTGTTCAGAATTTTAAAATGTATTTATTAAACACCAAGTTACGTGTTACCAATATGAAGTCGTGAGTTTTTATTTCATTCATTTTATTTACATCTTATTTATTATGTTACCCTTTTTGATACTTTATTTTTTTTTTTAAGATTTTATTTATTTGTCAGAGAGAGAGAGGGAGAGAGAGCGAGCACAGGCAGACAGAGAGGCAGGCAGAGACAGAGGGAGAAGCAGTCTCCCTGCCGAGCAAGGAGCCCGACGTGGGACTCCATCCCAGGACGCTGGGATCATGACCTGAGCAGAAGGCAGCTGCTTATCCAACTGAGCCACCCAGGCGTCCCCCTTTTTGATACTTTAAATGCAAACATACTTAAATATTTACATTTCAATGGCTCATCCAGGGACCCCAGCCTCAGAGCCATCATCTCGGATCCTCACAGTGTTAATCCTTCCCAGAGAACGCAGGAAGTGAGTTCCTTCTCGCCACGGAGGGGAGATCTGTGCAGACTTAGAGAAGTCGCACAGATCAATTAACGGGAACCTTCCTTACTCAGCTGTGGTCCTGTGGCGTTGGCACTGCCCCGGCCTGGAGGTGTGGAGGAAGTGAGTAGAAGATTGCGGGCTCCCTGGACACTGGCCTGCGTCGCCCGAGGCCACACACCTCACCTCTGAACTGGAACACATTTGACCCATCCCTATGGCAGCCGCCAAGGGTAACTAACCTTCACCTTCCAACTGTCCTCCCCCCGCTCTTGGCCTGCAGGCTGCTGTCCTCGTCAGTCAGGCCCGGAAATAGATCTGAGACAGTCAGAACCCAGACCCTCCACGGTTCCCAAGGTGAAACAGCACGTTGCGTAATATTCCAGGACTCGTGTGTGCCTTTTTGTTCCCCCACAGAATCTGAGAAAAGATCATTAAAGCTGCAAAAACCTGCACTTTCGTAGTCTGCAGGAGGAGCAGAGAACTAACACTGACAAGGGATTGACATTCCTGTTAATGACCTCAGTAGGAGCCGCTGTGTAGCACACCCACTGGTAACTGGAGACCCTCCCTTTTGAGAACTCTTGTGACACCTTATCTATTATTTTTAGCTTTGCCAAGAAGAGCAGTACGATTAAGGGATGTGGCCAGAAGGAAAAAATAAAGTTTTACTTCCAGGATCAACAAATCTTTAATTTTAGACTTAAGGAAAAACCAGTCAGACTCAGGTAGTTTTGGTCTCTCCGGGGGCTTCTTGGAAATGCAGAAGCATAGGGGCGCCTGGGGGGCTCAGCTGTTAAGCATCTGCGTTCGGCTCCTGTCATGATCCTGGGGTCCTGGGATCGAGCCCCACATTGGGCTCCCTGCTCGGCGGGAGCCTGCTTCTCCCTCTCCTACTCCCTTTGCTTGTGTTCCCTCTTGCTGTGTCTCTGTCAAATAAACAAAATCTTAAAAAAAAAAAAAAAAGACTTCACATCCTTGGTGATAGCCTTGAGCATTTGGGGGAGTCACCTAAAATAAACTTTGGGTCACAGAGATTTTTATCACCAAAAGATGAAATTAGATGACATAACCTTTAATGTTTCTGTCAGCAATAGAAACATGTATTTGATCTAGTAATACACTTGCTTGCATTTTATCTTTTATTTCATGTTACTTGTATTTTCTTAATTATTTTATTTAGTTATTTGACAGAGAGAGGGAGAGAGCACAAGCAGGGGGAGCAGCAGAGAGAGAGGGAGAAGCAGGCTCCCCACTGAGCAGGGAGCTGACTCAGGACTCGATCCCAAGACCCTGGGATCATGACCGGAGTCGAAGGCAGGGGCTTGACCAACTGAGCCACCCAGGCCCCCCATACTTCATGTTACTTTTCAAAATACCGTTTTAAAATCCTCTAAGAGGAGCAATATTGTACTTGGGGGTTCAAAGTAATCAGTTTATATACAGGAAGTCCCAAATGATACACCAATCTCTCCCTCATTTTTAAATTGTAAAATACCATCCTCTTTCTTTAATGGAAGTTTTTCTCCAAAATAAAATTAGAGAAATCCACCGGAAGGGCGGCCAGGTGATGTCGCCTGACTGGAAGCGAGCCTGACTTCATCCCAGGGAGATCCTCTGTGCCTGGGACGGGCAGGCCCACCGCGGTCGGGGGCCCAGCCGCTCTGCCGGAGCAGCCCGTTTCTGCGATCCTTGGTGGACTGTGTGAGGGAGGAAGCAGTCTCCCTCTGCCCTCTCAGAGTAGGGGTCTCGAATCAGACGGGCGAAAGACAAATGAACAGGAGAAAAGGAAGACATGTTTCACTTGGGGTTTTGATTTTTTCCCGTGAGCGGAGGCCTCCCAGAAAAGAAACGAAGACCCGGAGAAGTGGTCCAGTGAGGGGGTGGGGCATGTGTGACATCACAGCAAAAGGCAGTAAGTCGTGGAGAAGTGACCAGACCAAGGAAATGGGGTTTAGGAGTCGGGGCGACACCGGGGCTATTGATGGGAGCTGTCCATGCAGAGGCGACCCGGCAACATCGCCCTCTCTGGTGGTAATGGTCGTCCCTGCCTTCCCGGTTGCAGAGAGGGCACCCCGTCCCGAGGCGGACTCACTCCCTGCTCGAAGGTGGAGGGGGACGGCCCAGAGCTCCCCCTGTGCCTGCTGCTCCCTTGTCTTCAGTTCAAGATAATCTTTACGCCAAAGTGGTGTATTTGGGGTGGCATGTTCTTTTTTTTTTTTAGGATTTGTTTTGGAGAGTGACCAAGTACAAGTGGGAGGGGCGGAGGGAAAGGGAGAAAGAATCTGGAACAGACTTGGACCTGAGCACGGAGCCCCACGCAGGGCTCGGTCCCGGAACCCTGAGGTCGTGACCTGAGTTGAAACCCAGAGTTGGACAGTTAACTGACTGTGTCACCCAGGGGCCCCTGGGGGCACAGTGGCATATTCTGATTACATTTTCAGCGGTCACATTTACGGGAGCTGGGATTTCAACAGCGCTGTCTATGAGAACCTTCTGTGACGGTGGAAAAGCTCATCTGTGCTCTTCAACGTGGCAGCCACTAGCCACATGCGACTGTCGCAGACACGAAACGTGGCTGGTGCAAGTGGGGGGCTGAACTTTAAATGTTAACCAACTCAGGGCTCCTGGGGGGGCTCAGTCAGTTAAGCATCTGCCTTCAGCTCAGATCATGATCTGGGGTCCTGGGATCGAGCCCCTTGTTGGGCTCCCTGCTCAGCAGGGGTTCTGCTGCTCCCTCTCCTGCCTGCTCGTGCTCTCTGTCACTATCTGTGTCTCTCTTTCCCAAATAAATAAAAAAATAAAAAATAATGTTAACCAACTCCAACAGGCACCGGCGGCTAGCAGCTACCATATGGGACGGCCGAGCACTGGGACATTGAGAGCTAAACAGTCCCGCTGAGTGTGCCCAGAACCTCAGGTCGCCCTTCATTCCGGGCAGGGTGCCCTCCGCTGTCCCCAGGATGACAGTTTTGAAATGTCCTCCGTCTTCGGACCACAATCCTCTGTAAACCCTGCACATTAGCCCAGAACTAACTGTGATTACCAGATGGTCCCCTATTCGAGATGCTTCAAGCTTTATTCAAGCTGAACGTGAACCCAGGAGACAATTACCGCTTTCTGTCTTGGGAGTGAGAGGATCCTAAACCATTCTGGATGCTTGATGCACCATTATTCCGCTTAAATATTTTCTTCCTGGCAGGGGTAACGTCCCTAGGGCTCTCTAGGAGCTGGTGTCTGGCTTTCCCATTTCTATTCTGGGTTACAGTAGAGACCGCCAGGAAGGCAGAACGCAGACGATGCACGCAGGGCTGAGGCCGATGCGGCCCCAACGGCAGGTGAACTCAAGTCCAACCCAGGAAGCTTGAAGATTGAGCGAAGACTCTTGTTTGTTGGTTTTGGGGGGGGTGGGGCAGAGGGCGAGGGACTCTGAACTGAGTGCGGAGCCTGACGTGGGGCTCGATCTTGCGACCCTGAGATCATGACCTGAGCCAAAATCAAGAGTTGGAAGCTTAACAGCTGAGTCCCCTAAGCGCCCTTTAAAGAAGAGTCTTGAGAGGATCCGAACCTCTGGCTTGTGAGCATAACCGTGTCACAGGTCAAAGTCATTTCTCGCAGTCGCTTCAGGGGCAAGGAGAACCAAGAGAGAAGCCGGGCTGGGTTCTGCTTAGGGGATATGGTGCAATCAAATTCTAACCAATATTTCACTCAGTCAACAACTTTACTTGGGGTGGAAAAAATGATGCAAAATTTGTGGAGGAAAACCACTGACTTGCTTGGTGGGCCAGTGAGTCACTAGGTAGAAATTGGGGCAGCAGAACCTCGTGCCCTCCCTGCAAGGCATGTGGTGAACAGCAGAGAACGGGGACCATAAGATGCAGCCAGTCATGTGGGGCGCCGGGGTGGCTCAGTGGGGGAATCGTCTGCCTTGGGCTCAGGTCATGGTCTCAGGGTCCTGGGGTCGCGCTCGCTGCTCCGCGGGGGGCCTGCTTCTCCCTCTCCCTCCGTCCCCTCCCCTGTTCGTGCTCTTCCGCAAATACACAAATGAAGCTTTAATGATTTTATTTCTTCATTTGACAGAGAGAAAGAGACCATGAAAGAGGGAACACAGAGGGAGTGGGAGAGGAAGAAGCAGGTTCCCTGCTAAGTAGGGAGTCCGACATGGGGTTCGATCCCAGAACCCTGGGGTCATGACCTAAGCCGAAGGCAGACGCTTAAGGACTGAGCAACCCACCCACCCAATAAATAAATAAAATCTTTTTTAAAAAATCCCCGGGGCACCTGGGTGGCTCACTGGGTTAAGCCTCTGCCTTCGGCTCAGGTTATGATCCCAGGGTCCTGGGATCGAGCCCCACACCGGTTTCTCTGCTCAGTGGGGAGCCTGTTTCCCCCTCTCTCTCTGCCTACTTGTGATCTCTGTCAAATAAATAAAATCTTTAGAAAAATAAAAAAAATTAAAAAGTCACCGGTGAATACTGGTGTGGGAATGTTGGGGTTCAGCGCAAAGAGCCAAGGAATAATTCTTGAGACGTTTTTGGTGCACAAAGACGGTTTCATTAAAGCATGAAGATGGGACCTGTGGGTAGAAAGGGCTGCGCTGGGGTTATGAGGGGTAACGAGTTATAGACTTTTAAGTTGGAGGGGCTTCGGGATAGAACAAACCTCCAAGGCTTTTTGGAAACAAGGTTTCCAGGGCCCCGAGGGAGCGAGCTCTTGCCAGGATAAGGCTATTCCATACCGCCCGGCAGACCCTGAGTCGTGAGACCCTTCAGGTGTGTATCAGTGGGCGGTGGCTTTGAGGATGATTCCTGGCATATCTTGGAAGAGGGTAGAGATAAAGGAAGTTTGCAAAGGAATTTCAGCATGTTAAAGCAAACTCCCAGAATGCTGGAAGTTGGGTTAATGTCAAGGCAAAGTCGTCTTTTGTCCTCAGCCAAGTGCCAACATCGAGGCAGCTGAGCTCCTAGAGGAAGGTCCCTCTGTCTATTCCAAGGACCTGTGCATGGGCTGTAAGCAGGAAGGACACTTAATTCTTTCCTTTGCCTTTGCTTCCCCATCAGATACTTTAGAGAGGGGCACCTGGGTGGCTCAGTGGGTTTAAGCCTCTGCCTTCAGCTCAGGTCATGATCTCAGGGTCCTGGGATCGAGCCCCGCATTGGGCTCTCTGCTCTGCAGGGAGCCTGCTTCCTCCTCTCTCTCTGCCTGCCTCTCTGCCTGCTTGTGATCTCTGTCAGATAAATAAATAAAATCTTTAATAAATAAATAAACCATGAATAATTATTGACTTATTAATTTTTTTGTATATTTTAAAATTATCCTATTTGTTTTCCCATAATCTGTTAACATGGGGAAGTAAATAATACATCATGTGATTTACAGCCTTGTGGTGAATCGGGGCCTGGACTGCCTTGTCAGGCTGCGCCGCTATTTCTGGTGAAGGTCCTTTGTCAATCTTTCATTTACAGGGTTTATTTACGGGTCATATTGGTGAGTCACGCACATTCTTCCACTTCTGTGGTCTGCATTTTATTCAACCGCGTATCAGCCTCACAAACTGACGTCCCCTGTGTTTCTACTTTTCAATATAGTCCGTGTGAAGTAGGGTTGGTTATCTGCCTTCCCAGGCCAGGCCTGATACCATCCGATGAAGGGAAGCCTTTGACCACGGATTCCATTTCTTCAATGGTTAATAGTTTCAGTTTTTTAGTTTCCACTTTTTTCTTCACTGGATTTTTCCAATTTTTATGGAAAATCATATGTTTAGGGCGCCTGGGTGGCTCAGTTGGTTGAGTGTCTGCCTTCAGCTCAGGTCACGATCCAGGGTCCTGGATTGAGCCCCGCATCGGGCCCCCTGCTCAGTGGGGAGCCTGCTTCTCCGTCTCTCTGCCTCTCCCTCTGCTCATGCTTTCTCTCTCACTTTCAAATAAATAAAATTTTAAAAAATTATCTTCAGCTTTACCGCCTTTCTTCCTATACTTCTTTGTGATTCTTTTTTAGTCCTGCTAGAGTGCGATCTATAAATAATCTTTTTTAAATTAAGGTTTTGATTTTCTTCATCCTTTCTGTTGTTTCTTTGATTATATTTTTAAATCATTTTTATTTTTTTTATATTTCCTTGTGCTTTATTTAAATTTATTGTGCTGTGCCTTTTCAACTTTTGTTTTAAAGATTTTATTTATTTATTTGGCAGAGAGAGACACAACGAGAGAGGGGACACAAGCGGGGGGAGCAGGAGGGCGAGAAGCAGGCTCCCACGGAGCAGGGAGCCCGACTCGGGACTTGATCCCAGGAGCCCAGATCATGACCTGAGCTGAAGGCAGACACAAGAGCCATCCAGGTGCCCCTGAACTTTTTATAAAATTATATAGTTAAACTCTTTTTTTCAGATCAGTGGATTATGTTAATGTCAGTATCCTGACTGTAGTAAAAGCGGGGATTGGTTGATGATTATTTTTTTTTTAGTAAGCGCTCCACCGGGCATGGGGCTGGGACTCTCGCCTGGAGATCAAGCACTGCCTGTGCTCTACCTACCAAGCCAGTTGGCTGTTCTTTTTTGTATTTCTTCCTTTTAACTCAAGACATTGGAAGGTCTGAGTTTCCCTCCGGGTCTGGCCTCTGGGGCCAAGATGGAGCACGCGGACCGCTCGCGGACCTCGGGTTCTGTGCAGCTGATCACGCCGCTTCCCAACTTTGCTCCTTCATCCCGGAGCGACCCAGAACACACGTACGAATGCTGGGGCTCTCCAGCCTCCCTTTGTCGCCTATTTTCAACCTAATCATCTTCCGTCTGGAAGGTGTGGTGTGAAGGACAGTCCCACGGCGTCCATTGTGACCGTGGGCACATTTCTGTGAATCTTCCATTTCCCATATTCTATTTAAGTGTCCAACGCCCCATGAGAAGGGGAATTTTCAGACAATGAAATTAAGCACTAAACGTACTCTAGGAGCCTTCCCGTGGTCACATACTTATTAAGAGAGAGAACAAAGATTTCAACCCGAACTTGCTTCATTCAAACTCCTCTCCACAGTTTACAGTAATCACCCCTAGGAGAAGCATGGAATGGGTTTCATTTTTACTTTGCATTTTTATGAAATATTCGATTAAGAAAAAAACAAGTGTGTGCTCGTTGCGCAATTTTGTAGAAAACAATGAAAATGCAGCAGGGTTAGGCAATCCCACTTCTGGGAATTTACCTTAGGGACTAATTCCTACAGAATCAAAAAGATACCCACGAGGAAGCTCCTCCAAACCATGTCCACAAGTGTGGGGGGTCCCCGGACAATGTGACCAGTGTGTGAAGGGCCCGTTACCTGCACTCACACCCCAGCAACATGGTACTGCCTCTAAGATTTCCTGTAAATGCATTTTCGTGCGGTCAGGAGCTATCTGGAAAGATCTTTCCAGTACACTAAGTAACATCAGTTTATTTCAGGATAATGTAACCTAAAGTGCTTTTTAGGGGCACCTGGGTGGCTCAGTCGGTTAAGTGTCTGTCTTCAGCTCAGGTCATGACCCAGGGTCCTGAGATCGAGCCCCACATCAGGCTCCCTGCCCAGCGGAGTCTGCTTCTCCCTTTCCCACTCCCCCTGCTGTGTTCCCACTCTCTCACTCTCTGTCAAATAAATAAATAAAATTTTTAAAAAAATATATGAAGTGGTTTTTTTTTAATTTTTCTTTGTCGTGTTTTAAATTATCTGAATGGTACCAGATTCTGAGGTTATGGGTGGCTAGGACTTCAATGTATCTTTTTTAGGGAATAATTTATTTTATCTTTTTAAAGGTTTTATTTATTTGACACAGAGATAGCGAGCACAGGCAGGCAGAGCAGCAGGCAGAGGCAGAGGGAGAAGCAGGTTCCCCGCCGAGCAAGGAGCCCGATGCGGGACTCGATCCAGGACGCTCGGATCATGACCTGAACCGAAGGCAGCTGCCTCACCGACGGAGCCCCTCAGGCGCCCCTCAGGCGCCCCTTTAGGGAACAATTTATAACAAGCAGCTTAACTCCAGGTCCAGTTCTTTGCTGCAGGAGGGGTGGGGATGAGAAGCTGACCCCTCTCTCAGTCCCTCACCTTCCTTCTGCTTCTACATGCTCAGGGGTCGGTGCCTCTTCTGTGGACAGGTCTAGACAGCGGCTGCAATCATGACAACTCAAGCCCAGAGGGGACCCCACGTACACAGCCTCCAAACACCCATCGGGGAAGCGTGGTGGAAACCTCACCGCAGGATTCCCTACGGGCATCTCAGTGGAGGGGCGCCTGCATGGCTTCCTGAAAATTAACTTCAGGTTTTAAATAGTTCTTCATGGGGCGCCTGGGTGGCTCAGCTGTAAGCGCCTGCCTTTGGCTCGGGTCATGATTTGGGGTCCTGGGATCGAGCCCCACATTGGGCTCCCTGCTCCGTGGGAGCCTGCTTCTCCCTCTCCCACCCCCCCTGCTTGTGTTCCCTCTCTCACTCTATCTCTCTCTCTGTCAAATAAAAAAATAAAATCTTTAAACAAAAAATAAACAGTTCTTCCTGGCTTCCGTAAATGATCTGAGACCCACGTGAATACTCAGGTGGCCTGACATAGGAAATAGTTCCGTCGTCACCCGGACTGGCTCTTTCGTGGACGTGTCCGTCAGGGGGTACAGTAGAAACAACCGGCTGTCGAAAGAATAAGTAGAGATTCGAATGCAGATCCAAACACCCTTGGGGCACAGACGAGAGGGGGAGGAGCGCCCGTCAGAAGGGCTGCCTGGGGCGGGCCAGAAATCTGAGGAGCTGATAGAACATTTCAGAGCCACGTGTGGACAAGTCAGTGAGCATCAATGATGAAAATCTCAACCTGGGGCGCAGTGCCTTGCTTTAAAGCTGGCCAGTCCCGGGGGCTCCTCTGGGGACCTTACAAGCCACAGAATTTATTTCCCATAAACTGGGAGTCCCGGGTCAGGAGAGTTGCCCTCCCTGGGTCCCCTCTTGGCAGAAGGGGAGAGGAATCTCCAGGGTGTCCTTCCTATGCGCACCGACCCCCTTCTGAGGGCTCCACCGCATGACCCCCTCCTCCCGGAAGCCCTCCTAACGTCCTCAGCTCGGGGCTTTGAGTCTCCCCGCAGACATTTGAGGGGACACAGACATTCGGAACCCAGCAGGTATGTATCTTTCATCCTAACAACGAAGCCAAAATTGCCCAAGGAAGGGCAGGAATCTTGCCTGTTTCCTGCCGGGAATGCTGGGCTGTGGCCTCCTTGAGGGGCAGGGATTTTGTTTAGCACAACTCCGGCAGCCCTGAGCAGTGCCCACGGAAGCTCAGCTCTCTGCACCCCCAGCCAGCCCTGAGGAAGGATCCTTCTGCCTAAATTCCAAGCAAGGGCTCTGTGGGTCTCACAGGGACCCACTGGGCCGCACAGAGCTGCTATGAAGGTTATCTGAGCTGCAGAGTAGATGCGGGATGCAAGAAGAAGCCTTTTCAGAACTTCCTTCCTCTGATGGGAAGAGAGGGGCCCTCACACCAGGATCTGTGAACAAACATCACCACAGTGGCCACGCCTCCCACTCCCCCCTAAAAGCTCATCTGCTCCCCCCAGCAGCCCATTCTGGCCCCCATTAAGTTGGTATAGGAACCCCGACATCTCTCTCTTCAGGGTCCGGTCATCTGAGCATGCCCGCACGTGTGTGAACAGACGTGTTTTCTCGTCTCGTTAACTGGTCTGTTGCTGAATTTTCAGGCCCCTGCACTGAGTCTGCATTGGTAGAGGGCTTCCCTCCCAAGATACAAATTTGGGGGGGGGGTGCTATTCTGGGGTTGGCAACACACCCCATGCTGTACCCTGAGACCGCTGTCTGCGGCCCCATCTCGGCTCACGTGTGGGGTGCTCTGATCATCTCTGTGAGGTCCTAACCTCCCTGTGATGCAATCCGAGAAATGTACCGTGAAATCCTGCACTCAGACCCAGCGGTGGCTTAACAGCATGAGCCACAGCACTCTCGTCCTGAGATAAGGGCCATCCATCATCTTCCGCAGCAGCATTACGTTCATAGTGGCTTTTGATTTTTTTCAGATCTTCAGACGTTCTAGAGTCTTTAAGAAGGCCTGTTCTGAGAAGTTTACTCCTGGTAGGACTGAGGTTTGATTGCAGAGGGGACAACGTTCCATTCCAAGGCGATGTAGCTAAAATTGTACCTACAGAGCGTCAGGGCACGCATAGAGACTTAGGGGAGACCTAAAGAACATGTGGCGAGTTTCCTTAAAAAAAGCAAATCCGTGTGATGAGGGTAGAGCCCTGGGGGCCGGGGGTCATCTGGGAACCTTTCAGAAAGCCACAGACTTTCAAGAAGGAAGCGAGAAAGAGGGTCAGAGCCCACAAGTGAGTCAAAAGGCTGAAGTGACTGTTGGGTTGATCCCAGGTGACGGCGGGGAGAGAAGGTTCAGGGTGCGTGGGGGGAAGGAAGGCTCCCTGGCGGGAGGGTCGCCGTGAGCGCCCATGAGGGTCTGGAGAATGAGGGCGCGTCAGCCACCTGAGGGAGGACGCGGGGCGCCCACACACCTGCTCTCGCCAGCGCTGGAAAGTCCGGCTGAGAGTCAATGAGTAGGAGGAGAAGTGTCCGAGGAGAGAAGTGGGATCTTTCAAAACTGGCATGTCCATACAAGGCTGGGGAGAGTCACTTTTCCAGAGCCTGGAGCGCCCCGGCCCCCGCCCCTCTCCGGGGTCCGGCGCCCACCCATCGCGCGGGGTCGTGAGGGACGGGCCGGCCCAGCGGGGAGAGGCCGCGCACACTCGCTGTTAACACACATTCAAAATCCCTTCGCCGATGATCGAAAAATCGAAAGCCGCTCATCCGGAGTTCCGTGTCCCAGCCGCACCGGGAACCCCGCTGTTTCGCAAGGGGAGCCGAGCTTCCTCTACCCCCAAGTGTTAGAGCAGGAGAAGGACGAGGGACGAACCACTCGCACTTCTTTCTGGGGGAGGCGAAAAAGCAAAAGAACACAAAACCCAGCAAAACCTCCCACGCGCAGTGTGACAACGCCTTAGCTGCTCGAGCAGTGAAGCGCAGACTGACCCCAGAGTCGGAGGCCGCAGGGGGCAGGGGCCCTTCTCCCGAGCCGGCGGCGTGGGCGAGATTTCTCCGTGGAGAAGCTGCGGTGGGGGACGGTCCTGCTGCAGGAGCTTTGCTGAGGACCCTGCGCCGAAGGCGCGGCGGGGCAGACAGGGGCTCCCAGGCCCTCCGAGCTTTGAGGGTCTCAGTGCCCCTCACTGCAGAGAAGTTAGGGGAGTGTGGTCAAGGGCTGGCTTTGCCAAGCACCCGGCCCGGCTTTGGGCAAAAGGAGGGCATTCCTGTGGCCGTCCGTGAGGCTCTGGGCCTGGTGCCAGAGGCCATGGGGGCTGGAGAGAGGAGCCCCAGGGCTGCCGAGAGCAGGACCTCCCAGCCCAGCTGCTCCGACTCCTGCGGAGAGCCAGACGCCACCCAGGGCCACCCAGCGCTCCTGACTGCGGGGGAGCGGGGAGTGGGGCCAGCAAGTGGGGGGGCTGACTGGCTGGGCTCAAGGAAACCCATCCCTGAGAGCGGGTGCTCAGAGCCGAACAGTTAGGACCCCAAGTCTTAGCAGAAAGCCGGAGAGGCGTCCTAGCTTAGGAGGGCCCCAGAGAAACCATGGGTCTGGAGAGGAAAGGGGCGACCCGGCCAGCGTCAGAGACAGAGGGGAGGCAGGCAGCCAGGAGGGCCGGGGGCCAGACTGTCCACACCTCCACCCGCCGGGAAGCAGAGTGAAGACTTGACTGCCCCTGGCCCCCCAGCAGCGCTGGCTTCTCATCCTCCTTTCTTGTCCCAGGAAGGCCTTCACAGTCCTCCCCACAGACAAGGTCCCAGACCTGAGGGGTTGGAGGAACCTGTCACCCAGAGGAAAGGAAGGTGTCCCGCTCTGCATCTCAATGTCTAGTCCCATGAGGAAGGCTGCCAGCAAGAGACTGGGCAGCCGTCTACGGGCCCTCCTGCCCTCCGGAGCCTGGCCTGCCTTGATCTCCGGCTTCCAGGATTGGGACAAAATAAACTTCTGTCCTTTAAGCCGACCAGCAGCCCAAGCAGATGAGCAGACCAGTATGCCGGGGAAAATATGTCAGCATCCTTGTCCCAAGGAGGATGCAGTCAGTTGGGGGGAAAGAAACGCAAAGACTGGTGATGTCCATCACAAGCCAGAGAAGGGTGTCTGACAGATGCTTGAAGCAGGGTTAGGACAGAACCGATGGCCCACATTTTGGGGGTCCACCTATGGAATCACCCAGCTTTGGAGGGAGCTGAGCTAGGGAGAGAAAGGGCGGACGCTTCGGGAGACGCAAGGAAGGAGTAAGGAGGGCGCCTCAGGCGCCGGTCCCGGGCCGGCCCTGGGGTCTGTGCTTGCCCCCGAGTGTGTGTGACTGAGGGTTGGTGCCGTGGATGCTGCTGAGGCCAGGCGGGCCGGGGGTTGCGGGGAAGGGGGTCGCTGGTGCAGCCGGCAGGAGCTGTACCCCAACCCGCGCCGCGGGGCACCACGCAGCTTTTCTTGTGGAAGATCCTCTTTTTATCAGAAATTACCATTTTGGAGTTTGTTTCCATTTCTGCAGAATTCCTCAGATTTATTTTGCGGTTTTGGAATAGTTTTTATGATAAACAGAAAGTGGGCTGCTGGAAGGCATCCATGTCAGAGCAAATGAAGACGCGTTTTGCAATCTACGGAGAAGCGGGTATGGCGGGTTGTTGATCTGCAACAGTAGCCTGTGTGCGGAAGCCCCACCACTGCAGCCTTGGATATTTTGTTTCACTGTTTTCAAGCAGGGAAAGGAGTTTTCCACTGTTCTCACCCCCACCTGACCCCCATCTGTGTAGACTCAGGCTGCACAGTCTTTCTGCCAATGTGGTCTGTCCGGCAGCCCTGCAGAGTGTCCCGTGTCGTGCCCCAGTCCTGGGAGATCGTAGTGCCCGCCTTCTGGCAGGTGCCCCCATGGCAGCATAGCTGTGAATCTGGCCCTGGGTCTTCGGCTGGTTCCAGAGAAGGGAGGAGGCTGCAGGCAATTAATCACCTGTGAGCTGCAGAAATTGCTGGCTGTCTCCCCTCCCCGCCAGCCTCCTTCTCTTCCTAATTAGAGAATTTTTATCTGGGTTCACAAGGACTCAGGGTAAAAACTACATTTCCCAGCCTACCTTGCAGTTAGGTATGGCCATGTGACTAACTTCTGGCCAATGGGATGTAAGCCAAAGTGTCACGTGTCAGACATTGGCCAGTTGGCCAGCCCTTCCTCACTCCTGGTGCTTGGAACGTGGGTGTGATGGCTGGAGCTCCAACCCGCAGAGGGAGGATGAGAGTCCTCTCTTGGCTCGCGGAGCTGTGAGCTGGAAGGAGTCCTGCAGATTTTGTAGAACAGACCACCAGGCCAGCCTCAAATGGTCTACCTCAGAACTCTTTTTGTGAGAGAAATAAATATCTCTTTTAAACTCCACTTATTTGGGGCTTTCTATCCCTATCCATGGGAAACTAATCCTAAATGGCACAGAGTAGGTACGACTGACCCGGCAATCCCTCCAATAAGAGATAAGTATAAAGAAATGGGGGAACAAGTGGGCAACACTGTCTTCCGTCTCAGGTGAGGGCTCCACCCACTGGGTCCACCCCAGGGAGGGCAGCAACTTCCTGCCTATGGCTCACTCAGAGAACAGCTTACAGACGCAGCACTGTTGTTCTGAAGTCGAGGTGGGTCTTGTGGATATGAATGACAGAAAAGGAGACCAGTATTTTATGGGTGTAAAGGTTGGGGTCCTGGCCCAGCAGGTGTGGCCGAGTGATGAGGGAGCAGGAGGCTGGCTGAGGACAAAGCAAGAGCTGGCGCCTTGCACCCCCCCCTTCACCTGCTCCCCTCCATATGTGTAGCATTCCTCAGGCACCCCTGACTGCCATAAAACGATAAATAGTTAACTTGCTGAGATCGCAATCCTGCAAGACAGGAGTCTCCCTTGGTTTGCAAATTTCCTTGAGATTACAACAAAGAAGTTACCTTATCAATAGCCCAATTTCCAAAGACACAGAACTCAGTTCCTCAAGCCTAATGTTACCCTCCCCTCCATAAAAACCGAAGGAGGTGGAAGTAGAAGGAAAAGTAAATAAAGTTAAATTTCTTCTAAACCTAAATCTCATTAACAAGGATGCTTGATAGCAGGAATGTAACATCCCACCAGACTTCCAATTGTCTTTACTTGATAGCAACTAAGCCTTCAATATCCTGATAGTATTCTTTGCCCCAATAGCCCTTCTGAACACCCCTTTGTCCTCACCTACCCAACTCCTGTGTATATAACCAGCCACTCCTCACAACCCGGGGCAGCCGCATCTCCGCCTGCCCACGGGCCCTGTCCCCGTGCTCTAATAAATCACCTTTTGCACCAACGACGTCTTAAGAATTCTTTCTTTAGTCGTCGGCTCCGAACCTCCTCACCCCACCGACCCTGACTTAGGTTCTGACTTCATCACGAGGGCGGGACCTCAAGCTTCACACGTCCTCCGCTGCATCTGCCGCAGGACCCTGGGAGACTGCTTGCTCACAGCCCCCTCTGGCTGCCCTCATAAGGCAACTAAACATCGCAGGACACCACTGCCACCACCACCGCCACCGCCACCAAGAGGGATCCGGGTCCCAGGCCTGCAGCCGTGCTGAGGTCGGGAAGCCCTGCTCCGGAGAGGGACTGCTGTCAGCCTCGAGCTGATGAAGAGGGATGTGGCACCCCAACTTTCCACCTGCTTGTCCTCGGTTCCTCTCTCTATCCCTCCTTCCTCCTTTTACTCCACATCCAATTCAGAGCAAATCCTCTAGGTCCCACCTTCAAAATCTACCGGGACTGTTAACAGCTTCGAACGCTCCTCTGTTATCATGCTAATTGCAGCACACTTTGTGTCTCCCAGGTCTCTGCATCTGCCATAGCTGCCTGGACGGACCTTGTGTAGGACAGATCCTGTCTCTCCCCTGCTCAGAATCCTCTGGTATCCTTTAATCTCATTCAGAGTAGAAGATACAGCCCTTAGTGATGAGGGAGCAGGAGGCTGGCTGAGGACAAAGCTGGCGCCTTGCACCCCCCCTTCATCTGCTCCCCTCCATATGTGTAGCATTCCTCAGGCACCCCTGACTGCCATAAAATGATAAATAGTTAACTTGCTGAGATCGCAATCCTGCAAGACAGGAGTCTCCCTTGGTTTGCAAATTTCCTTGAGATTACAACAAAGAAGTTACCTTGTCAATAGCCCAATTTCCAAAGACACAGAACTCAGTTCCTCAAGCCTAATGTCACCCTCCCCTCCATAAAAAAACCGAAGGAGGTGGAAGTAGAAGGAAAAGTAAATAAAGTTAAATTTCTTCTAAACCTAAATCTCATTAACAAGGATGCTTGATAGCAGGAATGTAACATTCCACCAGGAGACTCCCAATTGTCTTTACTTGATAGTAACCAGGCCCTCAATATCCTGATAGTATTCTTTGCCCCAATAGCCCTTCTGAACACCCCTTTGTCCTCACCTACCCAACTCCTGTGTATATAACCAGCCACTCCTCACAACCCGGGGCAGCAGCTCTTCCTGCCCGCGGGTCCTGTCCCCGGGCTTTAATAAACCACCATTTTGCACCAAAGATGTCTTAAGAATTCTTTCTTTAGTCATCAGCTCCGAACCTCACCCCACGGAACCTGACTTAGGTGCTGGGGCTTCATCATTAGGATGACCTCTAGACCGCAGTGTCCTTTCCTGCCCCCCCCCATCCTCCTCCTCACAGACGTGATGTCTAGCTTACTTGCTCTCTCCCGCTCCAGCTGCTCTGACCTCCAGTGCCCATCAATCCTACCAGGTGGGCTTCCGCCTCAGGGCCTTTGCACTCACTGCTCTCTATGTGAACCTTTCTTCCTACAAATGAAGGATGTTCAACACATCACCTCCTAACCCTTCTGAAAACTTCGTCTTGAAGACAAGTTGTTTATAACAGAACCCCCTGCAGCCACCCTCAGGCCTCATTCTCTGTGTACCGTTCCTGTTCTGTTTTTCTCCATCTAACACTTCATCACTGTCTAGGACGCTATATATTTTGCTTGTTTATTCCATTGGCGGTCTTTCTCCTTGCTCTGTTCCCATGTAGGTCAGGGCTTAGTGCTTCAGCTCCTCCCCGCTGAATGAACATATGACAGACAGACAGGGTTTGGTTTTGTGGTTCGTTGTTTTCCTTTGCTTTTTCTTCCTTTTCTTTTTTTTTTTTTTTTAAAGATTTTATTTATTTATTTGACAGAGAGAAATCACAAGTAGATGGAGAGGCAGGCAGAGAGAGAGAGAGAGAGGGAAGCAGGCTCCCCACTGAGCAGAGAGCCGGATGCGGGACTCGATTCTAGGACCCTGAGATCATGACCTGAGCTGAAAGCAGCGGCTTAACCCACTGAGCCACCCAGGTGTCCTCCTTTGCTTTTTCAAAAGGAGGAAGAACGTATTTTAAAAGGCAATTATTCTACAGCAAGGTGATATGGGAAACTGAAGCACAAAAGAAATGTAGATAAAACTAGATGTCCAGGGGCGCGTGGGTGGCTTCATGGGTTGAGCCTCTGCCTTCGGCTCAGGTCACTCAGGTCAAGATCTCAGGGTCCTGGGATCGAGCCTCGCATTGGGCTCTCTGCTTGGGGGGGGGGCTGCTTTCCACCCCCCGCCCCCGTGACTGCCTCTCTGCCTACTTGTGATCTCTATCAAATAACTAACTAAATGAAATCTTTAAACAAACAAAACCAACTGGATGCTCGTATAACCTGCAGCAACTTGGCAAATACTAGAGGAAGCAGAGTGTAGGGCTCTGCCCGGAAGCTCCCGACTTGATCTCAGTGCCTTGCCAGAGGGACAAACAACTTTGGTTTGGGAATAGCCAGGCCTCTGATATCCTGTGAGTCTCCTGCAACAGACGAAAGCACTTCCGGAACTTCCCTCATCTTTACTTCCCCCAACCCCGAAGCCTACTGTCAGTTACTCCTCACAACCCAGGGCAGCAGCTCTGTCAGTCCCTGGGTCCTGTCCTTGAGCTTTAGTTAAAACCACCATTTTGCACCAAAGACGGCTCAAGAGTTTTTTCTTGGCCATGGGCTCCGGATCTCACCACCAATACTCCTCCAGAAACGACATCAAAGGCACCTACAAACACTCCCGAGTTACTGTGCAAAATCCAACGAAAGCAACCACATTTTCTTTTTTCTTATATTTTCACTGCGGAGAGTCCCAGAATTGCTCAGTTTGCATCTCTTTTAAAAGGAAGCTACCTATTTTTCTTGGCTTTGGGAATGTTTCATCTAGCAATTTGGAAAAAGGATTAGCCTGTTAGGCTGGTGGTTTAAGCCCAGGCAGAATACACATAGCCCTTGGCAGGTAAGTAGCTCCTTAAACAGACTCAGCCAACATCTGCCTCCTTCCTCCCTCCAGGCTCCTGGACAGGAATGAGGCAGTTGATAATCTTCCAGCATTTTTTAGGAGTGGCTGAAATTTGATACGAAGACTTTCTCGGGTTGAATTTAGTTGTTTGAAGTGCCGGACAATTAAAACATTTTTTTACCGGACTTGCTGAGCGAATTGTATGTGCCAGACACGGGGCTAGGTCCTGGGTCCGTGCGTCTCCTCCAAACCTGCTCCGAGAGCAGCAGCTTTTAAAGGGGCGACAACCTCCAGTTAATGAAATGTATTCAAATACACGTGACCGGAGCACAGACCGTGGCCCAGTTCTAGGAACTTGGGAGACACCAGAGAACAAAACCCAAAGACCCTGGTAGCTCAAAGCCCCACCTTTAGTGAATGATGGGGAGCTGAGAAAGGCGTGCTGAGCTGAAATGAAGTTTAAACTTCACTTAAAACATGCTCCCTGGCCCCAGGGAATTTAAAAATTACTGCAGGATCTAAGAATGAAATAATAGTGACTATAAGGAGCTGGTTAGAAGGTGGGGGGCTTCACTGCTGGGAGGGCTAGGAGGGTGGGGGGCATTCACCAGAGGGGTTCTGGAGGAGGGGCCTGCCCACACGGATGGGCGGCTGCCCAGGTGAGCAAACCCAGAGGGTACGGCATAGCTGGTCACCATGTGTTTTCAGGACACACGTTCTTGGCTCACAAGGATGGTGAACTCACCCATTCTTTCCTAACTCAAAGCTTGCTTGCTTTTTTTTTTTTAGAGAGATAGAGCACAAGTCGGGGAAGGGCAGAGCAAGAAGGAGAGAGAGAATCTTAAGTAGACTCCATGCCCTGTGCAGAGTCTGACGCCAGGCCGGATCCCACCACCTTGAGATCATGACCTGAGCCCAAACCAAGAGTCAGCTACCTCACAGACGGAGCCACCAAGGCGCCCGACTCAAAGCTTCCTTGAGCGACTGTAGGGTGCAAGATATGCTTCACCAGCCTCACGGGTGAGCACCCCACAAAAAGTCCCTTCCTGATCATGTGGAAATGTTGGGGTCTGGAGCTGGAGGTCCAGAAGGAATTCTTGAGACTCCTTGGGTGCAAAATGGTGGTTTTATTACAGCACAGCGACAGGACCTGCGGCCAGAAAGAGCTGCCCGGGGATGCTGAGGATCATTGGAACCTGGGGAGGTAAAGGCGAAGGGAGGAAGGATTTTCATGATGCAACCGTAGGCCCCAGCCCTGGAGGCCTGGCTGTTCTCAAACCAAGCTGTTTTTCCCTTTTTCCCTCTAGCAAGGCACATGAAGATCCGGAGCTTCCTGGAGGAGGACTCTGCCTGCCTCAAGCACTGGTCAAGGGCTGCGGGTTACAAGGAAGTTTTTTTTTGTTTTTTTTTTTTTAATCTACTTTTCCTTTGAGCCTCTGTTCTCCGCCGAGGGAGTTTGCGTTCTGGAGGGAGAGGCTGCAGAGTTCCATGTGTGCAGAAGCGGCAGGATTCCAGGTCATTCCAGATCGCGGTAGGAAAACCGCGCAGGACTGGGCTCCAGAGAACCGGGGCGGGAGAACTCCCCAAAACCCCTGGGCAGCGTGTGGGGGCGGGTAGCGCGCAGAGAGCGGGCTGCGAGCGGGAAGCGCGGGGCACCCGGGCATGGAGACCGAGCGAGCGGGACTTAGGAAAGGTCGGTGTGGCCGTGACCTCACGAGTGTGATGCGCCCCACCTCTGCGCCCGTGAGTCCCAGCGCCCGAGTGCCCCAGGCCTCTCCTCGGGGGCCCGCCGGCACACACCGCGGTCTCAGCAGACCCCCCCCCCCCCCCATCAGGATTCCAACCAGCACCGACTCGCCTCGGCGCTTTCTCCAAAAGGAACACCAGACCACACGGCGTGCGTTTCGGCACGCTCCGGGCCCACTGGAAAGGGAAGGAGAGGTTTTGCCGGCAGCGCTGCGACTGACAAAGGCAAGTTTTCGCTCCGAACTTTTCCGCGTTCGGGGCGGAATCGGCATGAGCGGCTCCTTGCACGCGGGAGGACGCGGCCCAGAAGCGCGCGCTCACCGTTCACCGGACTGGCAGGGCCGCACCGGTGCTCCTCGGGGCGCCGCCGGCGAGGGGACCCCACTCCGCGGTGCCGCGGGGCACGTGCGCGAGCGGCCCGAGCGACCCTCCCGCCACCCGCCCTGCCCGCGGGGCTCAGTCCGCAGTCCCGCGCAGGACCAAGGGCAATGGGGACGCGGGCGAGGTTGGGGCGGGGCGGGGTTCGGGCGAGGCCAGGGGCATGGGGCGGGGCCACGGGGGCGGGCCCGGGGGCGGCCCGGGGGCGGGGCCCGGGCGCCCCCGACGGGCGCCGGCTGCCGAGCTCTGGACACCCCAGGTAGGCGCTGGGCTGGGCTCTTCTCTGCTTCCCGGGCTGCGAGACCCACTTCCTCTTCCGCGCTCCCAGGCGTCGGAGCCGGAGGGTCCCGGCGGGGCCCCACAAGTTCCGGCTCCCCGCGAGCCCGGGTCTCCGCGAATCCGGTTTCCGCGAGTCTGGGTCCTCGCGAGTCCCGGGGTCCGGCGCTCGGGGGGCGGCGACCGGCTGCTCCAGCGGCGCCCGGCGCGCACCGGCCGGACCCTCGCGGGGAGCAGGAGGGGGACTTCCTGCGGGACGATGAGGAAGCCCGATGGGAAGATCGTGCTCCTGGGGGACATGAACGTGGGCAAGACGTCGCTGCTGCATAGGTACATGGAGCGGCGCTTCCCGGACACGGTCAGCACGGTGGGCGGTGCTTTCTACCTAAAGCAGTGGCGCTCCTACAACATCTCCATCTGGGACACCGCAGGTGAGGGCGGACACCGCTCGGGTGCCCGCCGTCCTGGGGCCCCGCGGCGGGAGATAAGCATCCCCCAGGGCCGGGCTGTCCCAGGGCAGGGCCCCTCAGGGACGGGCAGGACTTCCCCCAGGGCTGGGGCCCCGTGCACAGGGTCCTGCCTTGCACTGCGTGTGACCCCATCTCCGGATCGGATCGGGTCCCTAGGCACAGTGGGAGACCATCCTGGGCCCCTCTCTGTCCCTGCTTGTTCTCCTTTGCTGGGTGGGAAACTTCAGCCTCTCCGTGGTTCTTAGGGACAGGACAGGTGACACTCCAAAGAGAGAAGTTCCTGGTGTCTATGTACCCGTGGCCGCTGGGCTCCGGGAGCCCCATGCTCATGGACGGGATCTCATTTGTTACCCCCAGCCACCTGGAGGGCTGAGCACCGCTAGTGTAATGACCCCTTCTTCAGGAAAGAGGAAGTTGAGCCTCAGAGCCTTCCAGACAGGCTTTCCGGGTTTGGTTAGGAGACCAGGAAGCCGAGCGCAGACCTCCGGCTCAGGCGGACCACATCTGCGTTTCCCACTTCACTTGCCACCTGCCTGATCTCGGCTCCTGTCTGTCCCGGGGCTCTGATGCGGTTTTCTGCGGAAGCATTTTTAAAATAGTGATGAATTATTTTTAGTACATGTAGTTTTTGTGATTTTTCCAAAAGAACACATCACAGGGTCTTGATTCAGGCTTTCGGTTTGTTCACTCTGCAAAAGTGCACTGGTAAGGACAGTCCTGTCTGAGGGTTTTCCTCCTTCCTCAGGGCAAGGGAGAAGGTGTTTGAGGTAAATAAAGGCGCTGAATCGCTGGGCGCATTTTCAGTGCGCTCGACTTCCACAGGCCCAGCACTTTCAGAAGTGGCGCAAATACCGAAGGTCCCGTCTAGAAAGTTTCGATTGCCAGCCTGGGCATCCGCTCTGCTGGGTGGAGAAAATTAGAACTAGCTCCCGGTTTATAGTGGAGTTGATGGAGTTCGAGGATGTCCATCTGCCTTGCTCCGTCCTGCTTCCTTTCGTGCGGCCCCTTCTAGTGTGGTGGTTGATGGCTGACTACATGATCTGCAGTCACGCTGTGAAGACAGCGCCTCCCAGGGACAGGTGTACCCATTCCTGCTCTCTTCTCCAGGCTGCGCAGACGCATTCCCAGATGCTTCCCCGAAGCTGACTTGGTAGCGTTAAGCATTTGGTAGGGATGGACCGTAAGCTCCAGAAGTCACTTGACGTTGAAGTGACTCGGCTGCCTGTTTTGTGCGAGGCTGGCCCTGTCGGTCCTTTGGCTGGCCGGCTGGCCTTCGTTGCTGTCCCTGGTTTACAAGGGGAAGATCAGGATTGGCGTCGGGGTCCCCAACTGAGCAGCCCTGTGGCGTCTGCCGTGGGAGGTGGGGTTTCTGGAATGGGAGCCGACCTTTGGTGCCAAGCAGGCTCTCTGGCATCAAGAGTGTGAACTAGCAAAGTAATTTTGGCTGGCCACTTTCTTCAGTGACCAGGACGTGACGCAGGGGGACCCTGATCACCAGAGGATTTTGTAATACAGCAGATGCTGTGCTGTGCTGGCGACTCATTTCCTGGCTCCTGCGTTCTTGTTCCTGAAACCCTTAGTGTGCACCGGGTCAGGCTCCTGGGGCAGCGGGGGTGGCCAGGCCCGGTCCCCACACGGCTGACCTGTGTGCACACACACAGGGTGACCGAGGCTTGGCGTTGGTGCCGACACAGGCCATCTCCGCGCCTGGCGCCCGCGCCACTGTGGGTGGGCTTTTTCTGTCTTCCTCTTGAACAGCCTTCCCATCCCCCAGACGCTGCGCCTCAGGCTGTGTTTATTTGACTTTTCATAACCAAGGTGGAGGGTAAGGACCCACTGGAGGGTGGTTTTAGTGCTGGCCCTGGTCGTGGGAGGTGGGTGAGGGTGGCCCTGGGAGGGTGTGCGCGGTGCAGACTGTTCAGTAGCAGAGGGGAGAGGAGTGTTGGAAGGACTCTCGTCCTGCCGGAAGCTGGAGCGGGAGGGAGGTTTGCCGGGCTGGTTAATAGAGACCCGATGTCATGGACACAAGAGGCCTTCCGAGGCGGGCGAGGTCACGTCCACGTCCGGGATGGGGCCGTGGAGGCTGGCAGAAGCTCAGGGGTGCAGACTTCGGTCTGTCCAGGTGCCGTGTGTTCCGCTCGTGGTGCCTTGCCCTGACCTTCGCCTCGCTGGGCAGACAGGTGTGGGACATCCACCCTGAAGGTTTGGTACGTTCTGGAAGCCAAAGGCGGTTGCCCGGAGACGAGATGGGGCCCCAGCGGAATCCGCCACCGCTGTCTTGGCCGGAACAGTCTGGATAGATGGTGCCCATCATTCAGTGAAGTCAGCCCAGCCCCTCCTCCACGCCTGGGGCGGCAGCTTCGTGGGTTTTCAACCCTGGGGGAGCGGGGAGAGGCAGCAAGGAAAGCAGTGGCGTCATTTCACACCAGATCATCCGAGAAACTCCATCCCCGGAGCCCTGCAGGCTCGACACCGCCTCCTTTCCTCGTCCCTCAGGCTGCAGCCTCTGGGGGCGGGTGAGGCTCAGTGCTGCTCCCCCAGGATCCCTCCCGCCAGGACCGGTTTGGACCACTCAGTCCCCTTTCCTCCAGCCTCCGGACACGTTCCCTGTTTCCATCTGAGCTCACGCTGGCAGCACCCTAACGCCCGTGTTTCTACCTGAAGTCTCCACGCCGGGTTGGCATCCTCTAAAGACAGTACGGGTTTCTCTCCCTCGCTAGCGGGGCTGTTGGAGTCCGTACTTCTGACGGTCTGCGCACGGCCAGGCAGGCTCTTTCCATCACGCGTCTCGTGTGCTTCCCGCCTCTTTGTGTTGCCCGGTTCCAAAGCCACGTCCAGTGTTGTCACAGCAGTCCCCGCTCCCAGGACAAAAATCTGTTTCAGTAGCAAACTTAGTGGCTTCAAAAGCACGGGTCGGAAGTCCTAAATGGGTCTGACCGGGCTGAAACTGAGGTGTCCGCTGTCTGCGCTCCGCTCTGTCGGGTCCGGGGGCGGGGGTCTGTTTCGGCGTCTTCTCCAGCTCCCTGCTCACATCCCGTGGCTGCTTCATCCTCCATCCCCAAGGCCGTGGTGTCTGTCATCGTGTCTCTCGGACCCCGGCTTGTCAAGCCCCCTCCCCCACATTTAGAGGACCCGGTGATTCCACTGGGTTCCCGTTTCTCTTGAAGGGCAGCTGGTGAACAACTTCAGTTTGTCCGCGACATTAGTCCCCCTTGCCCCATAGCATAACCTCTTACAGGCTCCAGGGTTTGGGACGTGTCTGCGGGGTGCCCGTGGGGGTGGCGTGTGCCCTTCTGCCGGCCGCAGCCGCTGGCCGCGTGTGCGATCCTGTGCGTGTTGTGTGTCCGCATGTCATTTTTCTCCTCCATGAGATGGGGCGGTTGTAGCTGCCACCCGAAGTGCTGCCAGCCGTCGGTGGGCTGAACTTGGCCCGGTGCTTGAACTGTGGTACCTGGAAGGAAAGGCTCTGTTGGTGTTTGAGGAAGAACAACCATCCCCTAGCTCTGGGTGCTTAGACCACGGCTGCACAGTAGGACAAGAGAGGCTTGTCACAGAAGGACAGAGAGGCTTGAGCGGGTCCGCCGTAAGTAAGTAATTCTGCAGTACACGGAGAGGTCAGAGAGGGGAGATTCAGAGCGGCTGGTGTGACGACGGCATGTTGAGATGTCTTCTTTCCATCCCTCGTTTGTTCATGGTTTTTATCACAAATGGTGTTGAGTTTTGTCCCTTGCTTTTGCCACATCTACGGGGACAATGATGATTCTTTTCTTTCGCTCTGTTCATGGGATATGTCACGTTGATTTGAGGATGTCAAACCATCCTTGCATCTCAGAGGTGATAGTTGGTTTAAGGTCTTTCTCTCAGATAACTTTGGTGCAACCCAGGAGAAAATGCCACAGGTCTGCGTATGACATCGTGGTGCCCGTGAAGTTAGCTGAGAGGTCTTGGGCCCTGTGGCAGAGCCGAGGGCCTCTGCCCTGTGAGCGTCGGAAGGATGGGGAGGCATACCCACCGCCGAAGAAACCAGAGGAGACGGCCCATCTGTGCGGACCGGGAGCTCCCATCATCCCCCTTCCGCGGTGTGTAGACGCCTCAGCCCCCAGCTCCCCCTGGAGGCAGCTGCTCCTGGATCCAGGGAGCGACAGGGAACGGTTGGTGTTGTGATGAGCTGGAGAGTAGCTCTCTTTGACGGGGACCCCACGGTTGCTGATCGCTGACCCTTTGGCCTGGCCTGTGAGGACTGTGTGGTTCCGGGAGCCCCGAGAACGTGGTGCCGAAGCGGGTGGACAGCTTGTGCAAGCCGGAGCTGAGGTCGGAGGACTTGGATCTCCCTTGACTCTGATGACGTTCGTGCGGCTGCCGATTGGCTCCGGAGGCCCAAACATGGTGGCGCAGAGCCCAGCGGTTGGTGTTTGTGTGAAGGGAGAGCGTGTGGCAGAGGACATCCCTTCCGGAGGTCAGCAGACTGAGCTGGTCGGCATAGATGAGGTCTTACTGGCCCACAGCCAGGCTGATGCACTTGTAGACCGGCGGGAACCCCGGTCACTTAAAAGCAATGGTGGTGGGGGTTTGTGTGGTCCCTCTGAACTGGACTGGGGTGAGGGTTGAGCTTGGACTTAAGATCATCTGAGCCCCCACTAAAAAAAGTTCTTGGAAAAACATCTCAGTTTACCTCTGAGATCTGGACTCCGAGGCTGCAGAGCCGGCGTGGTGGGTGAGCCTGTATCTTTGGCGGCGGGTCCCCATCTGTCCCGTTACCGCAGGCTTCAAGGGCTCACCCTCTGGGTGCCGGGCCACGTTTGCAGAATTCCTCTGCTGTCCTGATCGGAAACGGTGGCCGGAATATGAATGCGGGTGTTAAGACAGGTGGAAGGAAAGCCAGGGTTCTGGGTTCAGCGGGGCAGACAAGGCGCCATTATCCTGCGAGACCTCAGAGGACAAAGGACCCCTGTGAAGAGTGCGGGGGCTGGGAGGTCGGCCGGAGGCCTCCTGGAGGGGCTCCGAGGACTCTGGGGGCGGGAAGAGGTATTTTAGGCTCCCTCGCGTGGTGCTGATTCGGGAGAATTTAACTAATTGAGGTCAACCATACTGGTTAACTCATGCCTGAACCCCATGTACTGTGTCTGGAGGATGGTCTGGGCTTTCGGATTTCATCTCGGATTTGCCTCTTGCTTTGCTGTGACTCACATAACTTCCCTTTCTGTACAAAAATGTGTACATACAGCTGTCCGCACGCGTAGATACAGATGAGCCTAAACAACGGTTCATTCTTTTTTATTTGTATATTTTTAAAATATTTATTTATTTGAGAGAGAGACAGTGAGTAGGGAGCCCGACGTGGGGCTCGATCGCAGGACCCTGGGATCATGACCTGAGCTGGAGGCAGACGTTTCACCGACAGCCCCGCTGGGTGCCCCACGACTGTTTCTTCTTACGGGAATGGCTTCATCACTGGGACGACAGATTTTCCTGGTCCTGCTGTCCAGTGCCCACTGGCCTAGGAAGATTCCAGCGTTGGTTTCAAAGGTGGAGTGAAGGCAGGCTGGTGGGATTTCCAGATCCACCGAGTGACACAGTGGTGGGCTCCCTGGGTTTTCTTTCTGCCTCATTTTCCCCAGAGTTGGAGCTGAAGAAACCAACAACCCAGAAATGCCTAAGGGAACAGACAAGACAAAATTGAAAGCCCGTTCATTCACCAAAGGATCAGGAAAGAGGTAGCCAAGTAAACAATCTCTTACATGTGTATGTGTGCATTTATTTATTTATTTTTATTATTTTCAAAAAGTTTTATTGTTAGAGAGAGAGTGTGTGCACTGTGTGAGCAGAGGGAGGGGCAGAGGGAACGGATCTCAAGCAGATTCCCCACTGTGCTGGTGCGGGGCCGATCCCAGGACCCTGAGATCAGGACCTGAGCGGAAATCCGGAGTCCGACACTCAGCCGACTGGTCCACCCCGGCGCCCCCCAACGAACCTTTTAGATCACAAGTGCAGTAGTCCAGCCAAACACTCAGAAAAGGCTGGGGCACCCGCATCCGTACCATCGAGATCTCACAGGAGTGGGGACTCTCATTCCTGCCAGGAGTGACGAGCCCTCCCCCTGGGCAGTGCCCGTGGAGGCTGCCCCAGGAGTCTGGCTTCTGCCTCCACCTGTCAGGGAAGGGAAAGCACGAGCCCCAACCCCCTGGGCCCTACTGGGACAAAAGAACCAGCTCAAAGGGAAGATTTAAGGAAGATCCAGTGTCTCATAGCACAGGGTGGAAATGTCCAGGTTTTAATAAAACAAAACACTCATCATATAAGAACCAGGGAGATCTCCAACTGAGTCAGAAAGGACAATCACAAGAGGCCAGCCCAGAGCTGACAGAGGTGGTCGTGTTACCCCAAGGGCCTGAAAGCCATCCAGAGCCTGCTTCCGTGAACAATCACGAACCCCTAAACAAATGAAAAAGGTAGAGGGTCTCAGCAAAATCAAATTTAAAGAAGACCCACATGGAAATTTCTGAATGAAAAAGTGCGGTAACAAAACCAGAAGGCTCAGGGAGCACTCCCTAGCGGGGGAGGGGAGAAAGGAAGGAACGGCGTGGGGACACAGCTGCAGACACGGAGCCCGGAGCACCAAGAGCGCAGGGGGAAGTGACCGGAGCCGGGCGGCCGGTGGGGCGGGAGATGGACACCGCGCCGTCCCAGTTCTGGAAGGACAGGAGAAAGGGTGCGGCTCGCAGAGTCCCAGAAGTAACGCCGGGAGCTTCCCGAAGTCGGCAGAGACAGAAACCGGCAGGTTCTAGAAGCCAAGAGAAGCCCAAACAGTATAAACGGGAAGAGATCCTTGCCAAGACACAACATAACGAAATCCTGAAAACAAAAGACCCGGAGGAGAGGTGGAAGCAAAGGGACAGCGGTGTCGCGGCAGACCCCACGGTGGTCAGAAAGGAGGCATCTTTTTCAGGGACTGAGAGCAAAGGAGAAGAACACTGCTGTCGAATTCTCCGCCGTCACCCGTCCCAGCACGTGACTCGGGAGAGACAGGCTCCTGTCCCATGTGCCGCCAGGATGGACTCGGTTTTCTTCTGTTCCTTAAATTACACATAGTCGTGGGGCGCCTGTGTGGCTCAGTGAGTTAAGCCTCTGTCTTCGGCTCAGGTCATGATCCCAGGGTCCTGGGATCGAGCCCCACATCGGGCTCCCTGCTTGGTGGGAAGCCTGCTTCTCTCTCTCCAGCTTGTGTTCCTTCTCTCACTGTTGCTCTGTCTCTCATTTAAATATATAAAATCTTAAAAAGAAATTACACATAGCAGAATGCTATTTTGTGCTTAATACGTTATTTAGGCAAATTGGGGAGGTTTTTTTTTTATATGGATTTTAAAAGGTTTGTTTAGAAATTGGCAACAAGTTTTGCATAGGTAATAGTTTTTGTTTTTTGGTAGAATTGTCTAGGTTGTGTTTTATATCTAAGGTTTATTGAATGTTTGCCTCTATGCAGTAAAATTCACTTTTTTTTAGTGTATAGTTAGGAGACTTGACACATCCCTAGAGTTGTGTGACCACAATCAAGATACAAACCATTTCTACCGTAGACCACAATCTTGTGTCCCTGGAGTCTCCTCGGCTCACTGTCGGCCCCAGATGGTACCGACGAGTCTCTGTCCCTAGAGTCTGGCCTTCTCTAGACCCAGAGTACGGGGCGTCTGGAGTCCGGCTTCTTTTGAGTCAGGCGTTTGAATTCCTCTGTGCCGCGGCGCTCATGCCTGTCCGTCCCCCAGCTGGAGCACACTCGGATGGCTTTCAGTTTGGTGGTGATGGACAAAGCCACTGTAAATACTCACATAGAGGTTTTTGCGTAAATACGCATTTTCATCTCTCAGGTGAGTGACCCACGAGTAGGCTGTCTGGGTTTTAGGGTCGGGGGACGTTCGGCAGCAGTTGAGCCAACACCGTTCGTGACGAGGTGAGTTTCTGCGCTCGTCTTCATTTGTGGTGCAGCGTTTCAGAGACCTCGTTTTCACGGACGGACTTGGAGAGTTTATTACGCAGGTAATTAAGACCCAGCCCCCTTCGTGAGGAAAATAGGCTGCTGCTTGTTTTTCTTGGCTGACTCGACACGAGCACGTGTGGCAAAATCTGAGGGCAGGTTTGTTCATTTTTTTTTTTTTAGATTTTTTACTTATTTGACAGAGATCACAAGTAGGCAGAGAGGCAGGCAGAGAGAGGGGGAAGCAGGCTCCCCGCTGAGCAGAGAGCCCGACGCCAAACATGATCCCAGGACCCTGAGACCATGACCTGAGCCGAAGGCAGAGGCTTTAACCCCCTGAGCCACCCAGGTGCCCAAGTTTGTTCATTTCTGTGCGGGTGTAACGTGTGTGTAACGTGTAACATGTGTGTTACACATACACGGTAGAGCGTGCGTGTGTCTGGAACCAGGCGGGGCGTTTGCAGAGTGGCCCCTTGCAGTAGCAGACCTGAGAATTGTAAGGTTTTGGTCTTGATATCTTTTCTGGTCCACAAAACACACATTTCACGGTTCGTTTTGGTCTCTGCAGCTTTTTTTAGAAACAAGGTCACTTGCAGAGTGTGGTGAGAGCTGCTGTGGCCACGAATCCCTTGGTTTCCAGTGATAAATTATTTCCAGCCAGCTTGCAAAATGCAGCCCTTTCTGGAGCGCTCCCTTCCCGCTCCGCTCTGAGTGAGCTAACCAAAATGCGTGCACTTTCTAGAATTTGTGTCTCAACAGACGCCATGCCGAGCTTGTGTCTCCCCCAGAGCACCTCACCCCTGCTGGTTGATCTGTCCTGTGGACCTGGAGGGTGTGGATAGGCAAGGCTGTGCTCGGCTCCCACTTCTCAAACTGCTCAGCCCCTACCGCGCCTCCTCTTCCTTTTTTTTTTTAAAGAGTTTATTTATTTATTTGACAGACAGAGATCACAAGCAGGCAGAGAGGCAGGCAGAGAGAGAGGAGGAAGCAGGCTCCCTGCCGAGTAGAGAGCCTGATGCGGGACTCCATCCCAGGACCCTGGGATCATGACCTGAGCCGAAGGCAGCGGCTCAACCCACTGAGCCACCCAGGCACCCCCTCCTCTTCCTTTTTAATGGGGATCAGACAGCCTTGGGGCCGTGGGCACAGAGGAGCTTGGCTCTGACTTATGTGGGCTTGCTGGCGGCAAACGCGAGACCAGCCTGGCCCTCGCAGGCACCATGATTCAGCGGTGGAGCCGCTCAGGGTCTTCCATCCTGGCCGGGCAGGTGTCGCTCGTGGCCCATCCGTGTCACGGGGCACGGGCGGACGAGGTAGAGGCTGGTGCGATTCCCGCGACCGCCCGTCTCCTCAGCTTCTCCCTCTCTGTGATGAAGAGGTGGGCTCCGGAAGTTGTGTCCCACGTCCAATGGCCAGCTGGTGGCAGAACGGGCTGACGTCAGAGTGGGGGACTCTGCCCCGCTCCTCCCTGCTCCGCGCTGCCTTTCCGTGTCCCGTCCTGGAGTGTCGTCTCAGGCCTCCGCTGTTTCGGTCCACGGGAGGTCAGGGGGGTGCTGGAGCGGAGAAGCCGCCTGGGGGACGCTCGCCAGGTGGCTGACGTGCAGCCGGCCGAGCCCGAGGCCCGGATCCTGCGAGCGGCAGAGCTCCGTCCCGGCCCCCGGGGCGCCCGCCAAGCTCCGGGCCCCGCAGCGGCTGCGCGTGGCCGGGATTCCGGTGTCTCCCCTCCGCGGGAAGCCAGGCCCGGAGGCGATGGCGCTTTGCTGCTCTGGGAGCGGGGCAGGATCGGGCCAGGACCGGAGGCCGGCGGGGCACAGACCTATCGCTGTCCTTCCCGTGCTGCAACCCTTCGGGGGCGCGGCCAACCCCCTCCCTGTGCGGAGCGCCCGCGGGTCCCCGCCGCCCTGGGAGTGGCACGGCACAGCGGAGGCTAAGACCGGAGGCCGGCGGTCCCTGCTCGGAAGGGACAGACCCCGCCTGCACCTGTCCGTGGCCGGCTCGGTGAAGGCCTGGCGGTGACCGAGCTGGGACAGCTCTAGGACCACAGATGGTGGGGGTCCGCTTCTACAACCTGTGGCTTCCGGGGCCGGGGCGGGAGGAGCTGGCAGTCAGCAGCCGGATCGCTGTTCCCGAGGCAGGTGGGCTCGGGGGGTCTCGTCGTCCTCCTCAGGCCCCCCCCCCGCCCCTGTTCTCACTCAGCTCCCCGTGCTTGTCTCGCTCAGTGGACCTAAAGGATGTGTGAACTGTCCCCACGGCGTCCCCAGTGGGAGGGCAGCCGGCCGGGGAGGCAGCCGAGAGCCTGGAGCGCTCAGCCTAATGGGGCGTCCGTCCGGGCTGCAGGGTCTGGGGTCAAGGCCGGTCCCGTGGCCGGGGGAGCCGTCCCTTGACTGGAGCGTTGTTTGGGAAGCACTGTTTTTCTTTCTTTCTTTCTTTCTTTTTTTGGTAGAAACAAAAGATCTTTTCTTCTGTAGCTGCTCCTGTGTTTATTTGTAAAACTGTTCTGGTGGGAGTGACCCTCAGTAGGGGCTGGGGCGGGGCCCGTCGGCCCCTCTGCCGGTCTGTGCCGAGTCAGGCCGGTCTGTGCCGAGTCAGGCCCTGGACGTCCTCCCTCCCCTCCCAGGACTCTGTCGTGCGCGTCCTTTGTTACAGGGAGAAATCGTCGGCCGTGGTGGCTGCGTTTCACGAACATCGCGAACACCCAGAAGGGGGCTGGGGGTTCCTGCGTTTCCGTGCGGCCCCGGGGACCCTCCACCTCGCTCGGGAGCCCTGAGCGCTCAGCGTGTGCGAGTCGTGCCGCAGCCGGGCTGGGGGTGTCTGCCTCCCAGGTTCTCAGAGAGCTGCTTTCTCCGTCTCTGTGATGGCCTTTCTCTCCAGACACGCTCGCAGACTGTGTTTTGTCGGGGAACATGGAATATGTGGGAAAGTTGGCTGTACGTTTGTTTTCTCCTTTATTTCTGAAAATTAGACGTGCACCTTTTAAGAAGATTTTATTTACTTGGGGGGGGGCAGGAGCAGGGGGAGCAGCAGAGGGAGAGGGAGAAGCAGGGTCTGCGCTGAGCAGGGAGCCCGACGTGGGGCTCAATCCCAGAACCCTGAGGTCATGACCTGAGCTGAAGGCAGACCTTTAACCGCTGAGCCAGCCAGGCGTCCCAAGAACGCAGGATTTTTTTTTTTTTTTTTAAGAGAGGAGTAGTTATTCATTTAGTATTTTAAAAAGATCTTAGTTATTTAACAGAGAGGGAGGGGACACAAACAGGGGGAGCAGGAGGAGAAGCAGGTTCCCCACTGAGCTGGGAGCCGGATGTGGAGCTCGGTCCCAGGACTCTGGGATCATGACCTGAGCTGAAGGCAGATACCTCACCGTCGGAGGTCTCCAGGTGCCTTGGGATGCATTGTTCTAACTAAAGTTGTGAGGAGAAGGGAGTTGGGGGAAATCGGAGGGGGAGAAAAACCCTGAGAGACTGTGGACTCTGAAAAATAATCTGAGGGTTTTGGAGGGATGGGGGTGGGAGGTGGGTGGGCCTGGTGGTGGGTATTATGGAGGGCACGAATTGCATGGAGCATTCAGTGTGGGGCATAAACAATGAATTCTGGTACACTGAAAAGAAATTAAAAAAAAAAAAAAGTCTAAAAAATTGACAGTTAAAAAAAAAAGTTTCCCTCATGTTCGGATTTTGTATTCTGCCGGTCTGTTTTCCTACTTATCCTTTGAAAGGTCTCATTTCATTATCAGGAGGCTTCGCAGGCATCGGGGGAGACGGTGGGGGTACACGAGAGTCACACCTGACGTGGGAAGCCTTTCCGTTCCGGTTGCACCTGAAGCGCTTGCGTGTGTGTGAGTCCGCGCAGCCGTGCAGAAGAGCTCGCGCGTGCGGCGGTTAGTGGTGGCGGCTCAGCTACCTCGCCGTCTTCAGAGACCCCGTCTCAGCGGCCCCCGAGGTGAGGCTCCGTCCCAGATTTGGCCAAATGGCAGCTGCTGCTTACCTAGCGCCTACTGTATACACCGGGGCTGTTCCTGGCTCTGTATGTGTGTTGGCTCCTGGATCGCCCCAGGACCCTGGGAGGTGACAAGGTCACATCCGTGCCGGGTCACCCGAAGCCCGGAAGTGGCTGAGCTGCACTGACTGCCCCGGGCTTTCCGCACATGGTCCCCCAGCGTGTGTGTCCTTCACAGAGGTGACCTCTAGTGTGAGGGAGAGTGAGCCCGGGCCGTGCTCTGAGCAGCACGGAGTCTCTGCGCGCGTGCACGATGGGGCGATGCGTACCGCCGTGCCCCCGTCTAGTGCCGGCACCCTGTGGTGCTAGGTTAAAACTGCTTCCAATCTCGGGGCCACCTGTCTTTTAAGTAACAGCTTCCGTGTCGCCCACTCCTCTGCCATGTCGAGCTGCCGGAATGCCCCGTGCCTGAGGTGGTGTTCTCGTGCAGCGCTGGAGGTCAGCACAGCGCTGGACTTGCCCTTCAGACGGGGGTCCCAGGTCTCTCACCCGTGGACTCGGCTGCGCCGGTCCTGGGTAACTTGGTTCAAGAAGGGCCCGTGGGACCCACCACCCGCTGCCATGAGCTCGTGGGCCTGGTTTGGGGGCCGTCCAGGTCTCCGTGACCGAGTCCTCGGGAAGGACGAGCACTCCTGTGCTCTACGGTACCACGTTCGGCCTGGCCTGTTCACAGACACTCCGGATCGGGTCGAGCCTGTGGCCGGAAGGACCCCCAGGTCTGTGTCCCCGCAGAGATGGCCGGCCTGCGAGTCGCTGTATCCTCACTCAAAGTGGGCGTCTGCTCAGAACAGACGGCTGATGGGTGATGGTGGGTCTTGTGGAAAGTGGTCGTCTCAGGCCGCTCGATGGTTCAGTGGCCCCAACTTCAGCTCTCGGCTGCGTCTGGGAGGCAGTGGAATTTTTTTTTAGCCGAATCAGTGGGACAGTTTTCTGGCAGGATATTGTTCTTTCTGTCTCTGAGTTTCAGCTGCCTCGTCCTCAAACTGTGGTAGCGAACCCGATTTCCAGGGTTGGTTCTGCAGCTCAGTTGGGACGCGGGCACGAGGGGCCGCGCGTGGCTCGCAGGACCCACACCCGGGCTTGCTTCTTCCCCGGAGGCCCAGCAGGGTCCCTGAGCACTTGTAAGGAGGGGACACCTGTCCTTACTCCCATCTCGTGGCTTCTCTCTGACCTGCTGAGGAATAACTTTTGGGCTGATTGATGGGCATGGTTTGGGTTGGTTGTTTAATTTTCATGTATTTTGCTGGATGCTGAGTTCCAGCTTCCAGTCAGAGACCAAGCGACCACTGTTTCTGCGGAGTGAGGCGAGCCAACAGGAATAAAGAACTTAAAAAACTGGTAGCATGTTGGCCAGAGTCCGGGGACGGTCAGCATTCGTTCTCAACCGGAGGCACGCTGGGCCGAGAGAGGCCCCCAGAAGAGTAAAGGGCACGGTCCGTCGTGTCTGTGCCCTTTGCACGTACCACCCTGTACCTGTTCTTGGGGCGCGAGGCGAGGGTTTTGTTATCTTCCTACTCTGTGCTGACTCTCCATTTTGTGCCTGTCCGAGCTTCAGGAGTCGGTGCGGCCGCCTCCAGGTTCCCTCTGGTTCAGTCCCGTTCGTGCCCAGAGTGAACCGCAGGAGGCGTGAACCCCTTCGCCACCCGCTCGCGCAGTCCGCTCTGTGCACCTGCCACGTATCGGGTGCTTTGCAGAGCTCAGGGACGAGCAGGGGACGAGGCAGAGGCTTTCCTCCTGTGGACCTCACTCGGGTGCAGACGCGACCGCAGGCCAAGGGCTCGTCCCCACCCCTCGTGCTGCGAAGGAAAGGTGTGCGTGGTGGGCTGGGCCTCGCTTGGATTTGAGGCTGTGGTGGCTCATTGTCCCCCGTGGAGAAGATGGTTCTGCCCCCGTGTGCTCATTAATTTCCTCGTGCCTGACGTATATCCCGTGGCATTCGGTGTTGTCACCGTGTGTCCTTCCACAGCTGCGTCCCCTTGACGCCTTTCAGCCAGTGGTGACATCTGTCTGGCTCCCTCATTCAATGAACTAAATAAAATTTTTAACATGTATTTACTTTTTTTGTTTGTTTGTTTCAAGTAGACTCTGCATCCAGTGTGGGGCTCAACGTCATGACCTTGAGATCAAGAGCTGTGGGCTGTCCTGACTGAGCCAGCCAGACGCCTCAGTATTTGCTTTTTATATCTTTATGGGAGTCATGGTTTTGCCCTTTCTTGAAAATTGCCTTTTAACACATTTCAGAGTAGCATTGCTCTAAAAAATACTTGGCCACAGCGCCTGGGTGGCTCAGTGGGTTAAGCCTCTGCCTTTGGCTCAGGTCATGATCTCGGGGTCCTGGGATCGAGCCCCGCATGGGTCTCTCTGCTCAGTGGGGAGCCTGCTTCCCCCTCTCTCTTGCCTCCCCACCCTTGCTTGTGCTGTCTCTCTCTCGTTCTGTCTGTCAAAGAAATAAACAACATCTTAAAAAAAAATGCTCGACCCAATCCCATTCTTTTCCTAACGGAATTTAGAGGCCCTCCATTGCTTTTTTTTTTTTTTTTTAAAGATTGTATGTATTCGAGAGAGAGAGATCACAAGTGGTGGGGGGGGGTGGGCAGAGGAGGAAGCAGACTCCCTGCTCAGCAGGGAACACGACGTGGGCTCGATTCCAGGACCCTGGCATCATGACCTGAGCTGAAGGCAGACACTCAATGGATTGAGAAACCCAGACACCCTTCTCTGCTTTTATTTATTTTTTATTTTTATTTATTCATTTGACATATAAATCATGAGAGAGGGAATGCAAGCAGGGGGAGTGGGAGAGGGAGAAGCAGGCTTCCCGCTGAGCATGGAGCCCCACGCAGGGCTCCATCTCAGGTGTGTTTAATGACTTAGCCCCCCAGGCGCCCCCTCCATAGCTTTTAAAACCCTTATTGTCCGGCGTTTTCCTTATGCAGACTAATCACTCTGCTATCGGTGCCAGGAGTTGCTTGTTCTTGGGGGTCCTTGAGCAGCTGCGTGAGCGCGGCGGGGCTCTGCTTCCAGATCACATATGTGCCCCATCCAGTGGGGAAGGACAGACTACCGTGTGTGCACACAGGTTCATACGTGTACCTGTGTGCACATGCATGCGAGTGTGCACGCGTGTCTAGCTTGACGTCCTCCTGGGCACATGAAGTGGGATCTCAGCTCTTGGCGGCGGTTCTGAGAGGGGGTGCTGACAGATGCAGTGGTGGGGGCTCTGAGGCCCAGGGACACCTGTGTCAATGACCGAGGGCAGAGGAAGCAGTTCTTTTCGGACTGGCTGCTGCTTGTCCTACGGCATGAAAAGCCAGGCTGAGAGCGGGATGTTTTAACTGCTTCCCGACAGTGTCCTAACCCGAACTCTCCTGCCCGGACCTGGCCTTAGGAATAGATAACGACAGTGTGTGATTTGCCTTTCCCAGAGCTTTGGGAGTGGCAGGGCCCTGCACTGTGGTTGTATCGTGTCCGCGGACACTTTGTTCCCACTTCTCAGACTGTGGACCTGTTGTTTGCTCAGCCGCCTCCTTTCCTTCAGCAACTGCAAAGCCGCATTCCAAACCTCATTAGTTTCCAGTCTGATTAACTCCGGTTGGTTACTGTGTAGCCCGGGCCCCTGCACTCAAGAGGGAAACTCTAACACCTGGCAAGTGGCCCCGCAGCTTGAGCCACCTGCCGCCGCCTCCCCCTGCTCCCCGGGAACGCGACCAGGCTCAGAGTCCCAGGAGAAGGTACTGGAGGCTGACGGGCAAAGTGTCACAGCCGGGCTGCGGTGAGTCGCAGAGTCGGCTGTGCTCATGTGTGTCTCGTCCTGCGCTGATGATTACGGCCGCTGGGCCGCTGGCAGCTTTGCAGCCTTGCTTTCCAAAGGGAGGTCCGCGGGCCCAAGCATCCAGGTCCTGCCCGGCCCTCCCGAGTCCGCTCTCCCGGGGGACAGGAAGTGCCCTGGGCTCACAGCCGCTGCAGCAGGGAGCTGTGAGGGTCGAGACGGGCGGGGACTCGGCCTTTCGGGTTTTCTGGTGTTCTTAGTAGGTGCCGTTTTTCACATGCAGTTCTGTCTGTCTGTCTGTCATCTCTTTAAATACACAGTTTTTTTTTTTTTAAGGATTTTATTTAATTGTGAGAGAGAGACAGAGATAGTGGCAGAGATAGTGACAGCCCAAGCAGGGAGGAGAGGGAGCCGAAGCAGGCTCCTGCTGAGCAGGGAGCGGACACGGAGGTCGGTTCAGCACCCTGCAAGCGAGGCCTGAGCCGAAGGCGGGCCCTTAACGGACTGAGCCACCCGCGTGCCCACAGAAAGTCTTTCTACCATGGTAAGATACACATAGCGAAACGACCCCATGACTCCTTTCTGACTGTACGGCTTTGTGGCACTAAGTACATTCATGTTGTGCGACCATCACTGCCGTCTCCGGAACTTTCTCCCCTTCCCAGAAGAGGCTCAGGACCCTGCCAGTCCTGGCGGCCGCCACTCTGTTTTCTGTCTCTGTGAATTTGACTATTCTAAGTAATTATTTAAAAGATTTACTTTGGGGGCGCCTGGGTGGCTCAGTGGGTTAAGCCGCTGCCTTCGGCTCAGGTCATGATCTCAGGGTCCTGGGATCGAGTCCCGCATCGGGCTCTCTGCTCTCTCTCTCTGCCTGCCTCTCTGTCTACTGTGATCTCTCTCTGTCAAATGAATAAATAAAATCTTTAAAAAAAAAAAAAAAAAAGATTTACTTTGGGGCCCCTTGGTGGCTCAGTCGGTTAATCATCTGCCTTTGGCTTGTTGTGATCCCCGGGTCCTGGGATCCAGCCTCGTAACCGGGCTCCTTGCCCAGTGGGGAGCCTGCTTCCTCCTCTCCCTCTGCCTCTGCCCTCCCCCTGCTCATGCACTTGGTCGCTCTGTGTCTCTCTTTCTCTAAAATAAACAATTGAATCTTTAAAAAAATGAGTTCTAACAGAATACTTTAATATGATTGACTTACAAGGGTTTCTGCGCTGTTGAACTGATAAAATTCTACCAGGTACTTCTAGGCCGCCCGAGCCATCCCCAGAAGGGGTCCTGGTTTCATAGTGTCTGTCGATGGATAAGGTACTCTTGGGGGGTTTTATGAGAACACGCCCAGTGTGAAGCAAGAGATAGCCAGACGTCGTAAACATGTGGGAGATTCTGGGATTCCTTAGGATTGTTCAGAAAAGGTTTAATATGCTTCCCTTGGGATAGAATTAACAGAAAAACCTTTGTTCTCTGCTGTGTGGATTTCTCAGAAGACTTTGTATTCTGGAGAAGAACAGGACACCGTTCTGGAGAGCCGGCCTGTCGGAAATAACTGCGCTGTCGACTGAATGGGGTGCTGCGGCGAGAGGCCGTTCTAGAGAAGTTGGTGTTTCAAGAAAGCGCCATAAAGAACGTTTGCTGTTCAGTCTTGACTCTGAAACGAGTAAAAACTTGCCCTGAAAAGTCCGAAACGATTTTTAGTTTCCTGCTTTAGTAAGTAGAACATTTGGCAAATAATTGAATTTTTCTCTGATAACCTCGTTCTAGAAGTTAGTTATCCCAGGACAACAGTGTATCTGTTGGAGGTAAAGGAGGTCGGATCAGACATGCTGGTGTGGGAGAGCTTTGTTTTTTTTAAAGCTCAGTCTTTTATGTAAGTGTCTTTTCTTTGGATTTGCCTCTTTTTCTTAATGTCAGATTGTTAGAGATCGTATCTTTATTTGAACTGTTTGGTTTTATTATGGAATTATTTTTGGTACACTCATGTCTGAGGACAATGAAGTAACTTGAGAAGGAAGCCCCAGTGACTACGGAGCCTTACTCGTCCTTTCGGAAAGCCTGGTGCTGAGTCACAGGCAAGGGACTAGTTTCTGTGCAGCTCATGATTTAGTTCATTTGGCTTATGGCACGGTCTTTGTTTTGTGTTTTAGTCATCAAGTCATCAAACAGAAATGGCCCATGTGCCGATTTGGGTAAAAGCACGCTGCGTGTGTTTAAATGAGAAAACAAGTTCCCTTTTCCTGAGGGGCCTTCTCTGTGTCCCGGAGGGGGTGCTCCAGGGAGATGGAGGTCGCCGCAGGGCTGGCTCCTCTGCCGGGGAGAGGAGACCGTCTCCGGACTCGGCTCGGGCCCGCGAGCCCCCAGCCCGCAGCGGCCCCCGCCCCCCGTGTGGCCCGCAGCCCCGATTTCGTGTCGGTCCCGTGGAAGCGCGTGGCCTTCCGTGGCCGCAAGAGCAGCCACTTTCCTCCATGCCACGGCGCGGGCCGTGTTTTTTTAGACCTTTTAATGGCGTCAGGCTGCTAAGCACAAAACGTAAGGAACTGTACACGCGAGCGCCTGAATCGGACTCCGGCTGTTAAGTAGGAGCTTATCCTGGAAACGTGACCGACCCTCTGCTGTTGGTGCTGGGTTTTAGCTCTTCCTTCTGGCAGAAAAACAGCCCCGTTTGTGTTGTGGGGTAGGGTTTGTCTCTTCAAACTCCGGTTCACCATCCAGCTGATGGCTCTTGGCTCGGGTCTCGCCTGGCACAGGGTCCGAGGGAGTCCCCTGTGCAGGGACGTGTGAACCTGGGGGGCTTGGCCTCGCCCGGGCGGTGGGAAGGGTCTGGCCTCAGGATGGGGCTGTGGACACCCGGTGCACCCCCATCCGTCTGAGAGCAGGGACCGGCTCCTTCAGACTCGTGTACACTGCTGCCTGGCAGGGAGGCAGCTGCCGTCCCACGGGAGCCGGCTCCACAGCTCACGCTTCTCTCTTTTTGCGCTTACCTGGCCGTTCTGGGTTTGCTCAGTTTCTGGTAACAGAGAACCCACCCATCACTGTTTCCTCTGGATTTTGAAATACTGGCATTCTTTCCTTGAACCCAGGTCTCCCCCTAAGCTGTGCTCAGGTTGGACTGGGAGCTGGCCCGGGGAGCGGGGCCACTGACCCCGATGGCCGGGGTCCACGCCTGCCCTGCTGGGTGGCCTGCGTGCCGTCCCTGAGAGGCGTCTGCACGCGTCCGGGCTGTGCGCGGTGCCAGACGCAGCAGGTGCTGCGACAGTGCTGCGGGCATGAGTACCCTGCGGACTCACACGGGGGCCTGAAGAGCCGGCGGTCGGCCCAGCCCTGCTTCCGCTCTGCCCGCTCGGCAGGGAGGAGCTCCGGCGTCCAGGGGACTGTGTCCCCCTGCCCGTACCTGCCTGGTGCCGGCCACCTGTGCTTTTCACACTGGGTCTTGGGACAGTGTCCCCTGGGGCGCCGCCAGCTGCCGCCTCCTCGAGGCTGACCTGTTAGCTTTCAGTGGTGACCGCTTCTTCCCTCTTGCGTTTCTCCAGAAAGACAGCGAACCGGCCTTGGGTGGTTGGTTCCTTCTCGCGCGATCGGATTAGAGGGCAGAGGTCCTCCCCGTGGCAGCCCCAGGCCGAGAAGAAACAGTGAAGCAATTTTAGACGCTGCTGTCCACAGGGACTTAGCCGTGGGATTGGCGACTTGTTTTCAGGAAGTCAGCAGATGTGCTGACTTGGCTCCGTAGATGACAGACTTTGTCCCCATGGGCCGGGGCACCCGAGGTCAGTGCTGTCCCAGCTGTCCCATCAGCTTCTCCTTCGGCGGGTCACTGCAGGCCACAGATGTCCTGCTTGTCTCCTGCGTGTGGAGGGGGCGGGAGGGCCAAGGGGAGGAAGCAGAAGCTTCTCTGGGCAGCCTGACCCCTGCATGTGGACCTGGTCTTGTTTGATGTGTGGCTTCTGGCGTCTGTGGCCGGCCAGGCCTCGCCCTGCAGCCCGGGGCCCCTGCGGAGTGTGAGTCCTGGGCCGGGGGTTTATTCTGTCCATCCTGGGGGGTCTGGAGTGAAGGTGTGGGCGGCTGCAGGCTTTGGGGGACATCTGCTCCGTGTGTCTGTCCCAGCTACTGGAGACCCCTGGGCTGGCAGCCGGGGCCCTCCAGGCCCCGCCTCGTGTTCCCTCTGCAGGTGTCAGCCTCTGTGCCTCCGCTTGTCCCCCCGCAGGTGTGGATGGCCGTGGGAAGGACCCTGCCACAGCCCGGCGCCCTGATACCTGCTTCCTCTCGGGCCCGTCCACCTGCTCCAGTGTCGAGGGCCTGTGGGCCTCTGGGGGCCACCACTCCGCCCCCTTCGGATGACAGGGCCTCCTTTTATAGGACAGAGAGCAAGAATGAAAGAAAGAAGGAAGAGAGAACTTCATACCCCAGCAAATGCCCCCCGTATGTCCCGGGTTCCATCCCGGCCCCTGTGCTGGGGCACACCATGAAGGTCTTGCATCTGGAAATCCTAGCTTTCCTGTGTTTCTTGTTCAGCTGTTGAAGCCCTGGCAGGGAGGCTCATGTGTTTTGTGGGAAGGGTCTGCCCCGTGGGGTCTGCATGTGGGAAGACAGCCGGTCGGCTCCGGGAGCAGGGCAGACTGTCTTGTCTCAGTCCTCAGAGATGCGTACAGCTGCTAGAAGCCTGTCCCTGGACTTGCCCTCCTTCCTGTGGGCGAGCGGCCAGCGTGGCCGGGACCACAGCCTCCTGCTGCCTGTGGGGCCCGGCGGGTCTGGGGGTGGGACCCAGCTGTGGGCCACCGCGGACCGCCTGCCCGGAAGGTGAGCTGCTCACGGCTGCCAGGCCACCATGCGGGGGCACTCTGCATTCCAGGGGGGATCGGGGCCTCCCTGGAGACAGTCTGGAGCTGGGAGAGCGGGAGGGGACACGGGCCACTGAGACCGCGCACCCTCTGGGGAGCCCTGGCTTTCAACAGCCTGGTTCCTGAGGGAACGGGTGTGATCGTTCCAGAGAAACGGGTGTGATCCTCCGGCTTCCCCAGAGGCACAGAATCAGTAGGACGTGGAAGTAAATGTAATTATAAAAACGGAAACATGAATTTATATATATATTTAACATTTAATTATATTAACATATAACATAAAACATTTTTGTATTTACATGTATATGTATTGTACATAATGGATATATTAAATATATATTATGTAAATACAAAATTTGTATACAATTATAATATGTATAAGTTCATGAGTTTATAAATAAATACACAATAAAGAAGGAGGGAGAGAGGGAGGGAGCCGGAGGCGTCGACTCCGGCGGGGGTGGAACTCTCTCGTCTGAAATCTGCGGGGCATGCTGGCAGGCGGGAGACCGGGGAAGAGCTGCTGTGGCAGTCTGGAGTTCCAGATCTGTGAGGCAGCTGGCTGAGAGGCTCTGTAACTCAGGCTGTGGTGTGGGGGCAGAAATCCTTCCCAGGAAATCCCAGGCTCGGAAGGCCTTCAACTGATTAGACAAGGCCCACCCACATCGTGGAAGACCATCTTCGTGCTCAGAGTCAGCTGACTGCAGGTCTCAGTAACCTTCATGGTCACATCTGCACTAATGCTGGAGACCAGACGGGCACTGCCGCCCTGTGGTTAGCTGACACACAGGTGTGTGGTGGTGGGGGGCTCCCTGTGTGCGGCCTGGGACCCCTGGGGGATGGTGGATCCTTGTAGGAAGCGTCCTTGCCTCTGCTCTGTGCGCACACTGGGAGACAGCACACCGGCTGCGCCCCGTGCTGGCCCCGGACGGCCAGGCCTTTCATCACCCCGGGGGCACAGGTGTGGCTTTTCTCTTAATGCCCGAAGGGGCTTCAAGCGTCTGTGAACCTTGCTGGGGGTGGCCGTGTCCCCAGGCCTTTCTCCAGCCGTGCTCATCGTCTGTTCCGAAGCACAGCCAGGTGGGAACATTGCAGATTCCGCCCGTGGCGGTGGACTCGAGCCAGAACACAGCCGGGATGTTCGAGCTGCAGTAATCTCACAGGTCGTGTGTATAGTCCCACAGTGGGACTTGAGGGCATAAAAGAGAGATTCTATTTTTACAGGATCTCAAAGGGAGGGATTGCACAGCTCTGCCTAGACGGGGCTCCTCCGGGCTGTTTCCACGCCGCCTGTCTTTCCCCGTTCCCACCTTCGGTGCTGTGACCCGAGTTCTTCACCTTTCTCAGGTGGCCACACTGGGGTTTTTGTGAACTCCTGCCCACTGGGTGTCCAGACCCCGCAGGGTGTTCTACGAATTCCTCCTTCCCGGCACCTCGGGGACTCCGTCGGGGGAGTGTCCGACTCCTGATTTCCGCGCAGCTCATGTTCTCGGAGTCTTGGGATCGAGGATCTCATTGGGCTCCGTGCTGGGCCCGGAGTCTGTAGGAGACTCTCTCTTCCTCTGACCCTCTGTGATCCTCTGCCTAAAAAAAAAAGTTCCTTTTTTTTTCCGTTTGTGTCTGTGATTCCTGGTAGACCTTACTCTCCGACGCATCGAAATCAGCAGCCTCCTGCTTCTCCCGTCAACAACCGTGGCTTGTCTCCCACTTGCTCCAGACAAGCTGGTGGGGTCCCCTCTGGCTGCCCCTCGCCTTCCCAGGGAGCTTCTCAAATCACACGGGCGCCCACGCCCCCGCCACATCCTGGTCCACGTGCTCAGGCGCGGGCGTCCCCGCGTCACCCTTGTTTCAGAAGTAATGGAACAGAACGTGCCCGTGTTTAAACCGTGCAGCCAGCATTGCGATTTCCGACGGCCCCGCACCCATGTGTTACTTCAGACCATTTAAGCAGAAGTGATACCGTGCTCGGGGTTGAGGGCTGGTGGTCCCCGGACCGAGGACGGCTAAGGACGGAAGAGAAGCCAGTCGAGCAGTTTGCCTTGTCTAGTAGCTGCCTGGGGTCCCTGTGGGCGGCCGACTCGTGTCCCTGTCCCCCTTCCCCCACTGTGCCTGCTGCCAGGCTGTTTTCAGCCACACGGGTCTAGCTCCGCAGATCCAGTGTCACACCCGGAGCTGGGGAGAAGGCCATCCTCTGGAAGGCAGGCTCATAAAATCAGACCAGCGGTCTTGGAGTGGACGTGTCCACCGGAGCCCGTGTGTGAGTGCCTGGTGATGATCCCGGGACATGGGGTCCTGGGAAGGCGTCTGTGCTCCGGTCCGGGAGGGGTCCCACGTAGAGCACGCACACTGCTGGGAGCTTCCCCGTGTCCCACACTTTCACAGCCTCCGTGGGGGGGGGGGACGACTGGCCACAGGACACTGGAAGGGGGGACTCAGAGTTCCTTGCCAAGGTCGCACTGTGGGGACTTGAAAGCAGATGGTCTGAGCCCAGAGTCCGGCTCTGCCACGGGTGGTGAGAGCAGAGGCTGCCTCGCAGGTGGGCCAGGGCCCCGGCTCTGGGCTCTGGTCGCGGCCGCCTCCTCTGAGATGTGCGGAGGGCAGGGCCCCCTTTGTGTGGTTGCTGGGAAGGCCACGTGGGCATGTCCGCCGCTCTGATGCCCCCCCAGCTTCTCCCGGTCCCTGGCCCGAGCTTCCCTCCCCCTCCTGCTCTCCGGCTCTCCCTCTCCCCTGCCCCCAGGCCCTGGTGAGCACCAGGCCAGTCTCTCTGTCTCCAGATGTGGCTGTCTTCCATGCCTCAGGGTAGATGCCATCTCGCAGTACGTGTGTCCCTGCTGCTCTGAGCTCCCCCAGTGTCCTTGGACAGATGAATGGGCAAAGAAAGTGTGTCACAGGCACACAATGGAAGATGATTCAGCCTCAAAGAGAAGGCCCTCCTGCGGATGAGTACATGGGGGGACCTCAGTGAAACGGGGCTCGTCTTGATTTGCTTTGAGATGAGCCAGGGGTCCCATACAGTCCCCGACTTGCAGCCCTGTGGACCACCCACCGCAGGGGGAGCCCAGGCGGCTTCCTGGAGGTGGAGGAGGCTGGGTCGCTCTCCTGGACTCCTGCCCACCCGGGTCACTGGCAGGCCGCACGTCTGGGCTCGCCCACCCTGGCAGCCTGGCCCCGTCACTCTGTCCAGGGTCCGACGACCCGCAGCTGCACTGGTCAACTCGGAGCAGCTCCTGGTTTTCTCCTGACCCTCTCAGGGCTGGCGCGGGGCAGCCTGGCGCCCCCGGAATCTGACCATGAGGCTGTCGAGTTCCTCAGTGAAGCCCAGGAGGGGAAACATGGGAATTCCTGGGGCTTTGGCTTTGGAGTTGGCATGTGGGGCCTCAGGCGGGGGAACATGGTGCAGGGAGAGAGGGAGACCCGGCCCGGCTGCGGTGGGAGGGCTAGTGCACACCGCCCGCGTAGACCCAGGGTGGTTCGGGGCGCAGCCGCAGGGTCTCACTCCACTAGGCCCGCAAACCACCAGAACCTCACTAGGCTTGAGTTCAAACACTGTGACTGGGCGCAGCCCGCTGGCAGAGGCCGAGTCTTCCCGACCCCACTCCGTGTTCGCTGTGGTCTTGATGCTGCGCGTCCCAGGGCGTCCCACTTGAATTCAGTTTGGGTTCAGTTCCCGGTTCTGTTCGCTGTGTCTGTGCCATGATGGGCGCTGCACGCGTCGGAAAGCAGCCGATCGCCGCAGAGTCTCTAGAACAATTTCAGCGCGTCCGGCGCGCAGGCGGCTTCCCGTAAGCCCTTCAGTCGCGGGGATGCCCGGCCCGTGGGTCGTGGGACCGCAGCGGCTGCTCGGACGGGCTCCGGGCTCCTCTCAGCCTGGCAGGTGGGATCTTCCATTCCCGCGCCCTTAGTTACTACAGCTTTTTCTCGTATCACTGTTGTGTACTTTTTCTTGTTTTTAAAAGGCAAAGCAGATGTTTTTATCCGGAAAGGAAGAGTCTTCTAGGCCTGGGCTTAGTTGTCCCCAGTCGTCCCCAGCAAACCGCCTGGCAGACTCAGACACACTGCCCCGGGACGGCTGGAAGGCCGCTGCCCTCGCCCGTGGCCGCTGCCTCGGGAGAGCTAGGGTGGGTGGGGGCTGGGAGCATTTTTCCTCTTGGAAACCCTCCTCGCTGCTGGAGATGGGGTTGGTGTCTGACGGAGGAGTCCGAGCTCAGGGCGATGGGGGGAAGCCTGTCACGCTTTTCTTCTCAGCTGATGCCCACCGCGGCCCGTGTTCCCGTTTGTTTCTAAAGACTCCTCGAGCATTGCCTCCTGGGGTGGGTCCAGGAAGTGCCGGGGACGGGGGCATGAAATGATCCGTCCCAGGACCGCTGGCTGTCGGTGCAGAGGGCAGTGTGCGGCTCTGGGGTGCACGCCGCCGTCAGCAGGTGGCCCTCGGGAGCTTGCTTTCTGACCCCTCGTGTCCACTCTTCAGCATCTCGGGAGACAGCTGCCTGCGGCCCCTGCCATCCCTGGAAGCACCTTCTCCGCGCCTCTGCCCCTCTGGATCACGTGGGGGGGCGCCTGGGGCTTTGCTGGAAAAGCGGGAGCCGTGGCTTTGCGCGTGGCTCTGTGCGGGGGGATGTCAGCGGTCGGTGTGGGCCCAGGCCGGCCTTCTCGGCATGCTGCTCTCCCCGGGGCTGGACACGGCGGGAAGCCAGCCAGCCCGGAAGGGAGGCGGGGTAGCTTGGCCTATGTCAGGGCCAGATCAGAATGGGGATTGGGGTAGAAATTGTTTGTGTTTCTCTGGTCATTTGGCTGAAAATGGTGGTTTATTGGCAAAGGACACACATTTTAAATAAATACACGTGTGTGGGTAACATGCCTTCTGTCCAGGCTCCTAAGACTCACAGACCAAAGGTTCTTTATTTCTTTGTTGTCAGGGATCCCTTTCTACCCAAGTGGTGTGAACCCGTGACCCTTTCTCTGAATTACATGCGTGCAGTGAAATTCCAAGGTTTGCCTGGAAACCAGGCTGCTGTGCCACCTCCTGGGGCAGAAGGGCACCATCCTTGGATCCTGTAGGGCCTGGACCGCTCACTTCTTTGTGCAAGACAGTGTCTCCACCGGCCTGGCTCTGACCACACCTGCATTTGGGTCCACTTCCACCATCCCGCTGGGGCTGCCATGGGGTGTGGTTGGGGGGGCACGTCCTTGCACGAGACATAACTGGGGTCTTTCTCTCTCTGTCTCTCCATCTTCCTGGCCAGGGCGGGAGCAGTTCCATGGCCTGGGCTCCCTGTACTGCCGGGGCGCGGCCGCGGTCATCCTCACCTACGACGTGAGCCACCCGCAGAGCCTGTTGGAGCTGGAGGACAGGTTCCTGGGCCTCACGGACACGGCCAGCACGGACTGCCTCTTCGCCATCGTGGGCAACAAGGTGGACCTCGTCGAGGAGGGGGCCGCCAAGGGCCGGGAGGAGGACGGGCCCGGCCCCGGGACTGCCGGCAGCCGCAGATCACCCAAAGTGCCCAAGCTGGTGCAGCCGGAGGACGCGGTGGCCCTTTACAGAAAGATCCTCAAGTACAAGATGCTGGACGAGAAGGCTGTGCCTGCGGCCGAGCAGATGTGCTTTGAGACCAGCGCGAAGACCGGCTACAACGTGGACCTGCTGTTCGAGACCTTGTTCGACATGGTGGTACCCATGATCCTGCGGCAGAGAGCCCAGGGGCCGCCGCAGACCGTGGACATCAGCAGCCACAAGACGCCCAGACGGACCAGGTCTGGGTGCTGCGCCTGACTCCGCGGGGCCGCGAGCCCTGGTGTCTGCGGTGGGCCGGGGTCGGCCCAGTGTGCTGCGGTCAGAAGGCACGCGGAGTTGCGGAGCAGGCGGCACACGGAGGTGGACGTCCGGGGACAACAACAGCGGGGCGTTCCGTGTCTGCGGGGACGGCTCCTCCATCTGCATCGCTGCGTGGGAAGCGGGGGACACGGGAATTGCCTATAGAAAACACTCCTCTGAGCCAAGACTCCCGAGGACCGTTGTGCGGTGCTGGTCCGTTCCTACATCCTGGCCTTGCTGAAGCCTGTGGCCTGGCTTCTGCGGCACCTGGCGTGTATGAGCACCTGGCCGTGGCACCTGGCATGTATGAGCACCTGGCCGTGGCACCTGGCGTGGTACTTGGTGTGCGTGGGCACCTGGCCGTGGCACCTGTCCCACTTCCGTGTTTTCGCAGACACTGTCTTCGTGGCAGTCTCTCCGCTTGGCCTTTCTATGTGGATGTGTCACCTTGACTCTTGCCTTGTTAATTTATACCAAGTCCGGGATTACTGCTTTCATACTGGTTGTAGCCGTGCGAGCTATGATTATTATTAAAAAGGATTATGAGAAGACCTTGGTGTGCAGACTGTTGACGGAGACCTTATTTTCACCCCTGGTGGGCCCTTGCTGGGGGTGCCTGGGAGGTGGCAGTGAGCTGAGCGCTTCTGTCTTTAAACTGCAGTGGACCCCTAGACATTGCAGAATATTTAGATCAGTCCGTTTGTTGTCTCGAGACAGGAGCTCCAGGAACAGAAATCTAGAAGGTCTGTCTCTGCTCAGGTGTGCTTCGTGGGTCACACGGGCGGTTACTGACCCGAAGCCCCCTTTCCCGTGCTTGGTGGGTGGGCGGCTTTGTCGCCAGGAGATTCTAAGACAGGGAGGGTATGAGGCAGCAGGGTTCGTTTCTGAGAAATTTAAGGGGCGTCTCAGTCGACGTGGGCTGCTGGAACAACACGCAGGCTGGGCGCATCTCTCTCCTGCAGCCCTGGAGGCTGAAGTGGAGGTCCGGGGGCTGGCAGATCTGGTCGGGCCCCTCCCCCCTGCAGATGCCACCTTCTCACTGTGTCCACGAGTGGGCAGAGCGAGCTCTGAGCTCTCTTTCCTTGCAAGGATGCTAGTCTTATCGTGAGGACCCTACCCCCTGACCTCCCAAAGGCCCCACCTTCAGATACTGTCCCATGGCGGTCTGGGCTTCCAAAGACGGATTTTGGGGGAGAGAAAGGTTCGGTCGTCCATAACAGAGGTGTGGCAGAGGCTAGCAAGAAAGCAGTATGTTTCGTGAGTCGTTACTCTGGGGGAAGCGTCCGGTGACTGCGCTGAGGGCCGCGGTCTGCTGGGGGGTCCTGCCAAGACGGCCTCCTCTGCTCCCCTGCGGTGCGCCTTCTCCAGGCGCGAGCGTGGGCCAGCTGCGGGATGGAGCGAGCGCAGCCTCCTGTCCCTGCCTGGGGCTCCCCTGCTCCGACACCGGGTTCTTCGAGCCCATCCAGAGGCCTCAGACTTCAGTCCTACAGCAGAGCCCATGAGAGAGTGAAAATGAATCTGTGAGTCGTCAAGCTGGTTTAATTATCCCTTTGCTCGTGACCTGCCCTCGAAACCTGCCACCAGCCAGAGAGGCCCTGGGATTTGTCTCTGTGGCCTGTGCAGGAGAAAGTGTCCTGGGAAAGTCTTTTGTGGTCCCTGCTGGAAGGCAGGGCTGGCTGGGTTCCTGTGGCCCTTTCCCCCGAATGTTCTCTGCTTCTCTTGCCCATCTGCCCTGAGCACCCCCAGCTTGTGTCCCTGATTGGCCACGTGTTCTGGGGGCTGCCCAGGGATGGCGCGTTCTCTCCATCAACCACATGGAAGTGTTTCACCCTTGATTGTTCTAAAAATAGGCGTCACGTGGGCTCTGTCTCAGGTGGATTTTGGATGCCAGCCCGGTCCGTGGGTCCCAGCCTGCTCGTGGGTTCCCACCTCTGACCGCGTGGGCCCGGTCCCCACACAGGGAACCCGGTCAGCACTGGGGAAGCTTCAGGTCACTTGGGTCAGTGAGCCAGCCGGTGGAGAGACACAGGGAATTTCTTGGCTGGATGTGGGTTTGAGCTGGTGACCTCGAATATTCCTTCTTTTTCTCTGCGGGGGGGTGGGGAGGCCATGGACAGCTGGTTAGGCTGCTGCCCCTGGTCTCAGAGCCGCCACTGCGCATTCTCTCCCCGGGCTCCACCGTCCGCGCGATGGACGCCGCCTTCTCCACAACGTCTCTTCCTTGAATGTTTCTGGGCGCCTGAGGTGGGGTGTGGGGCAGCAGCAGCCTGCATGGTTTGGGCTGGGAATGGTGTAATTTGGGAGCTGGGAGCCCTGTTTCCCCCTCAGCACAGGCTGTGGGCTGACCTCTTAGAAGTACAACTTTGTCATTTATTTTTCTTTTTAAAGGTTTTTATTTATTTGACGCAGAGAGAGATCACAAGTAGGCAGAGCGGCAGCCCGAGGGAGAAGGGAAGCAGGGTCTCCGCTGAGCAGAGAGCCCAAGGCGGGGCTCGATCCTAGCACCCTGAGATCATGACCTGAGCCGAAGGCAATGGCTTAGCCCACTGACCCCCCCAGCCCCCAACATTGCTATTTCTGAACTCAGTTTTGACAGAGCTGCCTGCATGCGAGGAAAACCCTCACGCGGGTGTCCAGCCAGCCCCACTGCCAGCACCCGGTTTCCCCACATACCTTCCGTGTGCTGCTGTGTCCCCCTCTCAAGGTCGGGTCGGTTGTGCACCTGCTGTCCAACACCAGAGGCAGGCCCCATGGGTCCTGGCGTCGGGTTGTTTGTACTGGGAAGGCCTGGAAGCCTGGAAGCAGAGCCTGGTGCTGAGGGTCAGGGCAGGGTGAGCCGGGTGGGCTGGCCTGGGGAGGGGGACCCGCCATCCCCCAGACACAGCGTGTGTGCGTCTCCGGAAGCACTTCCCACCCTCCACCCTTGACCTAGCCCTCTGGCGGCCTCGCACATTCACGCCTCTGTAGGTGGTGGGGGTGGGGTTCCTGTGCTGGGGCAGGGAGGGAGACCCCCCAGAATCCCCATAACCGGGATGCAAGAATCCTCTTTCTAGGAGCCCTCCCTTCTCCAGAGCATAGAATTAGGGGTAAGTCAGCCCAGGGAAGAGCATGGGTCCCCCCTCCCACCACGGAGAGGCTGGACTCTGACTCCAGTGCTCAGATGGGCTCTGGAAGCAGCTGCAGTGGGGCCCGTTCATGTCATCACATGACTCGCACCTCTGGAGCTGGCCTACTGCAGCTGCCCTTTGCTCTTGAGCTTGAGCTGTGGAAGGAAGGCTCCCGGGAGTCGGCCTGTGTTCTGCAAGATCTCCCTCCCCCGCTGGTCCCACAAGGGTCAGTCTGTAGATGGGGAGGCCATCAGGGGCTGTGATCCACTAGGGAGAGGGTCCCCAGCGCCCCCGTCCTTCATGGCTTCCCGCCCAAGCCCAGCTGCCATCATGACTGGGACACACTTCGAGCCCCTTGATCTTGGGGACCGGAGTCTGGAATAGCTGCCTCCATGAGTTTTGCGGGGACCCCTGTGCTGGGCATTTTTCAAATCCTGGCTTCAAGCCTCACCTCCCATGCGGTGCTAGGGCTGTTGCTATGGAAACCATCAGTGTAAGGTGGTGCCCGTGGCATCTTACATGAGCTTTGCTGCTTTTCACTACCCCCACCTGGGATCCTGCTCAGCCCGCGCACCTGGGAGCACAAGGGACCGGACAGTCGCAGGCAGCCCCTGACCACGAGGGGCAAGAGCTGGCGCAGGGAAACGTCCCTTTTCAGTGCCTAGGCTGCACAAGGTGAGGCTCCTGCGGTCGTCCTCCGTGGGTGCCCACAGGAGGGAGCCCTACATCGCCCATGGTGGCTGCGCCCTTAGGAAGGGGTCCTCCTTCCTGGTTCACTCTGCCAGACCCCTTCACTCCCTCATGGGGGCTCATGACCCTAAAGGACCCTCCTGTGGAGAGTCCTTGTCCTGGTCAGCTTCTGGGGGAAGGCGAGTGAAGGTGGTCGCTGGTATATCTCGAACAACATCGTCAGGCGGAATGCTTACCTTGTGACGTGGAAATTCCCATTAGAAACATTTAATATGAGATTGAATTTTAAAGGGTAAAACAAGTTCTGAGCTGGGCTCCCAAAGACCAGAGAGACTGAAGCCAGAGTGTGCCTGTGGCTTTCCTGGCCGTTCGGAGATCTGGTCCGGGGCCTTGGGCGAGAAGCACCTGAGCGGCACCGCAAGTGTGTCTCCGCACGGCTCCCGCGAGTGGCGGCGGGGGCGTGGGAGCACGCACGGCTCCCCGAGTGCGAATGGCAGCGCCACACCCTGGCCTCCGCCTGCGGGATCTTGGGAGAAGTGCCGCGGGCACCGGCTCACCCACGTGGGGCTCGTGCCGGCCACCTGTGCCCTCGGACGCGAATGAAGGCAGCCAACGACACGGGGTATAAAAAGCTCAAAACCAACTTTTATTCTGTGGTGGTTACAGAGGTTAGAGGAGTCAGAGGCGTACAAGTCACCCAGGACAGAGGGTCAGTCCCCGGGGCCACTTGGGGCGGTGGGTTCCCGAGTGCGCCGCCCGGGGGCGGGGCGGACAGCAGAGCTGAGCCGCGGTCTGCTCCTCGGGGCCCTGCACCGGGGGGTCTGCAAGGACACGCGGGACAGGAGCCCCCGCAGGACCCGCTAAGTCTTCAAAAAGAAAAGGCACACCTGGCTTTCCTGAGGGGATTCAAAGTCACATCAGTGGTCTCTGGGAGGAAACAGAGCTGCTGGCGCAGGGACCGGAGACCCCGCCCTGGGGACCCGGCGGTGAGCTCAGGCTTCCTTTGTCCACACCAGCCCGCCGGGAGCTCCGTCGGCGGCTGGGGCGGTGCTCGGAAGCAGTGACTGCACAGGTGCGGAGGGAGAAGTTAGCGGAGAGCCTAGTGCGACTGGGCAGGGCTGCGGGGTGCGGGACAGCGCCCGCGGCGGGGAGCGGACCGGTACCCGCGCACGGCGAGGGGCTGTTTGGCATGAGCGCGGGTGCGGAATTTCTTTGGTAGCCTTTCCACCGGGCTTTCGGAGGCGAGAAGGAGCTCTGTCTGGGGGGCGCCCTCTGAGGTAACAGGATACGAGGAAGCACCGGAGCGGCCCCCGGCGGAGCGCGGCCCTCACAGGTTCTTCATGCACACCTGGCAGCGGCTGATGTGGGTGCGGATGAGCCCCGCCTTGAGGGTGTCGGCGGACGGCGCGCCCTGGAAGCTGGGCTCGGGGATGGTGGTGAGCCAGAAGCTGTACTTGTTGGCGTAGTAGTGGCAGGTCCCGCGGCCCCCGTTGCACTCGATGAAGGGCGTGGCGCGGAAGTCCTCCAGGCAGCTGCCCGGCGACACCAGCGACTGGCCACCGCCCTCGTCGCCCGCGGCCGTGTGCTGCACAGAGGGAGACAGGACCCGGCGGTAAGCGCACCCCCGGGGGTAGCCGGGGGCTGGGAGGCACTTCCCTCTCACTGCTCCCCCGCCCCTGGACATCTGCCCTCGCCTACACAGCCCGCCTGCAGCACGCTCCGGCGCTAGGGACGCGGCTAAGGCCGGGCGGCCCGTGGACAGCAGCCCCAGGGACCGGAGCCCACGCCCACAGCCGGTGGTTAAGTGAAAACCAGAACAACGGAGTGGGTTATCGCCAGTGGATGCGGGTGACTTCACCTGGGAAAATACTGTCTCCTGCATCGTCCACTCAAGGAATGAAGTGTTTGCCTGGCAGTTGCAATACCAGAATTTAACCTTTTTTTACAGAAAAAATAGCACCTGGGGGGCTTAGTTGTTGGGCACCTGCCTTCGGCTCAGGTCCTATCCCAGGGTCCTGGACTGGAGCCTGCATCGGGCTCCCTGCTCAGCGGGAAGCCTGCTTCTCCATCTCCTAGTCCCCCTACCTGTGCTCCCTCTCACAGTCTGTCTCTCAAATTATTAAATAAAATGTTAAAAAAACACAAAACAAAGTCATCGTGTGGGTCAGCCTGGGAGGCTGGTAAGGTAAAACGAAGGAGCAAGGACAGTGGCCCCTCGAGCCCCAGCTCGGCTTGTGGTTGTGCAGCGGGGACGGGCGCAGTTGGAGAATCCCTGCTTGCCGATTTGTCTGTAACCAGCGGGTGAGGTGGTGACCACGGTTTCCATCGGGGTACGGCGAACAACAACTAGCCGCTGAGATGACCGGGCTGCTGTGGTGCGGAGGCACCCGCGTCACAGGGACCTTCCTCCGGGTCTCATAACTGCGGCCGCTCTTGCCAAGGCACGCAGGAGGCTCGTGGAGACACGTGCCGCTTGGCGTGGGAGTGCGGGCTGTGGTGTGTGCACTGGGAGTGGTTGTGGCTACAGGACCCGGTAGCAAGGGAGGCTGTTCTGGGACGTTCTGGACCAGAAACCTGGGTTCTCCTCTCCGCACAAAACCACAGGAAGGGAAAGCTTTGGACTCTTCTGCTCACAGAACGGAAGAGGCTCCCTGGCCCAGAGCCGTGCTCTGCTTCGGGGGAGCAGACGCCTCCCGCCCCACCTGGTGTGAAGGAGCTGAGACTGCGCGGGGAGCGGAGGGACAGCCGGAGGGAGCCTCGGAGCTGGGGCTGCGTCGCTCCTTTATGAGGGACAAGGTCCATTTTGTTTTTGAATTTCTAAAGCAAGTTAAAAGATCAGAGTGTGTGGCTTGCCTACGCACAAGGCTCCCTGATGGTCACGTGCAACCAAAAGGGGTTTTTCTGTCTGTCCTCAAGAGTCACCTACAGGGTCAGCTTCTTGGAAAGCAGACCATGTGCCTGTCTTAGCACAGAACTCAGGATTCTGCTGCTTCATATGATTCAGCACTAGCGCTTCTAAAAACAGTAAGAGAGCAATTCTTCTCTTTTCCTACAACGTGCAGATTATGATATATATATAATTTATGAAATATTTAACACATTGGGTGTCTATTCAATATAGTAGGGAGTTATGACAGTTATAATAACTATCAGTGCATCACAAGGCCCACTATCCCTGCTGGACTTTCTTTCCTCTCTGCCATGGAGGAGTAAGCAGGAAAACTTTAGTGTTGCTATCATGGCAGCGTAGTTTATCCTGATTATACCCCACACTAAGGCATGGTGGCAAATTCATGGGCCCCATAGGTGGGGGCAGCCCATGCCTAACATGAGTCAGTTAGCAAAGTGCAGGCAAAAGTGCAGGCTGCATTCCAACTGTCATCCCCTTGGCCAGGCACCCTTGTGCAGTGCACAACCTGAACAACTGTCCTGTGTGGTTATTCTTACAAAGGCAGTTGTCTTGCTTCCCCAGGCAGCATGTGGTTGCGAGAGGAACTAGATCTCCACCCAGTTCCACGCTCAGAGAGAAAGTAGGCAGGTACCACGTACCATGAGGAAGGAGTATCCAATCCACAGACTCCGCCATCCAGCTGGGCAGTGGGGGATGGAGACGTCTTGGCTGTGCACTGCTATGGCGACAGCTGGGGCCTCACACACGGAGCAGCGGCTGATGTAGGGCTTGATGTCATCCTCAGCCACGGGCATCATGGGCAGCGGGGCGGTGGTGGACAGCCAGTAGGATTTGTCATTCCGGCTGGCGTAGTAGCACACGTCACCCGGGTTGCAATACAGGAAGGGCATGGTGCTGAACCGTGCCAGGCAGGAGCCTGCCAGCCCTGTGGAGAGGGGTCCCAGGGTCACAGCCGAGCAGGCCGGAGGAGGCTCCCGGGCATCAGGCCCACCCAGCAGCCGCCTGGGGGGGCCTCAGACCTGGTGTTTCTGCCCTGCTCTTCCAGAAGTTGGCACACACGCCTCTGGACGAGGCTGGGGTCGGCAGGGAGTGGGTCTTTATGAACAAACACGCTGGCTGGGGGTCTTAGCGCACCAGCCCCAAGAATCCTCCATGGGATCCAGACAGGTCCCGGCTTAGCACACCCTGAGGGGCCCTCCCAGCAGGACGGCCGGCCACACCCACCCCGAGTAAGGTATGAAGATCAGCTTGATCTCAGGGCAGGGCTGGGTGAGACCGGAGAGAGCCCGGCCCAGCTTAGAGCCCAGGGTGTGGCCCCACAGCAAGCCGGCCCTGCCCCGTGGCTGGACCAGGACGGCCCTGCCCCGCGGCTGGACCAGGACGTGCGGACAGGAATGTGCACAAACTGTCAGGGTTCCGCCTGACCACAGCCGTCACAGACGAAGGCGCCCTCCCTGCACATCCCCGCTTCTAGCGGAGGCTTGCCACACGTCTTCTATGGGCCTGGGAGGCATTTGAATTCCTTCTGGCGACCAGGCTTCCTTCAAGCAGGCGTGTGTACACACATTCTTGTCTGCTCTCCTGGGGCTTCTGCCTGCGGCCCAGGCTGCCCCTGGGCCTCCTTCTGCCTGCTCTCAGAGCCCACACAAGGGGCCGGTGGCTTAGGGGCCAGGCAGGGGGTGGGTGGGGGGCGAGGGCCGGGTGGGAACCCTGGAGCCCGGGGAGGCCGCTGTCGCGCACTCTCTGGGGTGCTGACCTGAGGCTCAGAGCTTTCACAGGACATTTTCGTGTTTTCTGCAGCCCAAAGTGGGAATGGGAGGCAGCCCTGGGTCCCGGGGAGCTGGACCGTCTGAGTGCGAACCTCACCGGGGTGGCCCGGGCCCGGCGGCGGTACCTACCCAGGTCCTGGTTGTGGGCTTTCTCCTGGCCCTCGAAGTACAGCAGGCTGTACCCGCCCCACAGCTTGTTCATGCCCACAGGGCACATGGGCTCGCGGTCGGTCTGGCTGTGCTTCACCAGCAGGTACCCGATGCTGACGCTGCGGCCCGGCATGCCTGGCAGGCCGGGGGTCCCTGGGCGGCCTGGCTCCCCTGGATCCCGGGAGATAGTGGCCGCCTTTCAGCTGCCGTGTGGACCTCAGCCCACCCGGCTCACCTCCTGCGGCTGCGGCTGCTCTCCCCGAGGCCCAGCCCTCACTGGCTCTGCCCCTCACAGATTGAGAGCATCCTGCGGACGACCCGATCTGCCAGGGTGCCGAGCCAGAGGCCAGGCACTGCGACCCTCGGAGCCAGAAGGAGGACTGTCCAGCCCCAACCCCACACATGGGCTTCCTCTGCCCGAGAGCCAGGCTCCTCCACCCCGGCCGGACCTCTTGGGGGCAGGCAGCTCCCTGCACGCATGGGCATTTCTGGGTTAGAAACGGGCCTCCCGTGACGCCCGCCCCAGGGGTGGCTTGACCCAGAGCACAACAGGACGGCCAGTGTGCCTCCAGCAGGACGACCCTTCAAACGCGTGGAATCCGCGGTCCTGGTCGAGCCTGCCTTTCCGAACTCCTCCCCTCCAGGGACACTGTCATCACTTCTTCACGGGACGTCCCTCCCCTGCCACTGCCCCGGCCTCTCCTCTCTGCTCGTTTTGGTGCCGTTGGATCCCTTCCCAGACCCGGACGGAGGGCCCTGCCCTCTGTTCCCGTTCCCCGTCCATCACTCACCTTCCTGGCCCACCGGCCCCTGCTGTCCCATGGGCCCCTGGTCTCCTCGGAATCCGGGGACAGCAGACACACCGCCTCTCCCCTGGGGCCCTGCCTTCCCGGGAGCCCCGCGGAAACCTGCAGAGACCCGGAACCAGAGGTCACCAGCACGGGACGCAGGAAGGGGGCACAGCATCACTGCGGCTGAATGAAGCCTTTTCAGCCAGAAAACCACAGTGAGGACAAAGCAAACACGAAGGCTTTGCAGCAGGGGCTCCCACCTGGTTCTCCTGGGGGGCCCTGGGGCCCCATCTCGCCCTGCGCCCCCGGGGGGCCTCTCCTTCCCTGTGGACCCACTGGCCCCGGCTGGATGGCAATCCTCTGGGGAATTCCTGCAATCCCAGGGGCTCCCACGGAACCGGGGGCACCTGGAAAGGGAGAAGAACACCCCGTTGGCACAGGAGAACCCTGTGGCTTTCCTGCTCTCATCCGTGTTCCGTTGTTTCATCGGCTGAACCCATCGGTGGAGCTTTCTGGAACCCCGCTGCTCTCAGAGACGAGGCGCATTATAACCCGTCTCAGAGTCGCTCAGCTCTTCGGGCAGTTCGTGTCATTCACCATGTCCCAGCGGAGGCGATGGCAGGTCCCCATGACAGAGGGGCCCCCAGAGGAGTCCCCAAGCCTGGGGGGCAGGGACAGTTCCGACGCCCATTCCCTGTGCCGAGATGGGGGTCTGCAGGGGTGCGAATGGCCACTTACCTGGGAGTCCTCGGTCTCCCTTGGGTCCCTTAGGGCCTCGGTCGCCTACACTCCCGGTGGCTCCTGTGTTTCCCATGAATCCTGGGTCCCCTCTGGGCCCTACAAGACAAGCAGGACATGGAGGACTCGCCTGTGTGGAGGGGGCTCCAGCCACCTCTGACCCGCGCCGCCGTCTCCCTAAGTTGAGGATTCCTTGGGGGGCACTGTTACCTTTCTCTCCCGGGAGACCGAACACGCCGGGCCGGCCCTGGGGCCCAGGGTCGCCGCCCCATCCTTTGGTCCCGGGGTTTCCCGGAGCTCCTGGGTTCCCCTCATCTCCTTTGCTCCCAGGAAGAGCAGCAGGCCCAGGCGGCCCGGGGGGCCCTCGGTAACCTGTGCACGTGCGTCACAAGAAAGAGGTTATGTGGGAGGGAGGCCTGGGCTCGGACGCAGGCTTGGCCACGGAGCGCCAGGACGCGCGGCAGGAGGTGCCCGGGGGCCAGATGCAAAGTCACTGGTTTGGGACAGTCTGGCGGGTCTAACACCGATGACTGTTTTCGCGTACGTACGCTAAAACTTAGCGTTTTCACCATTTGTAAGCATGCGGTTCAGGGGCTCCGAGTAAATCCATCACCGCCGTGCACCCCAGGACCCTCGCCTTCCCAAACTGAAGCCCCGTTCCCAGGAGTCAGCGAGTCGCCACCGCCTCCCCCAGCCCCAGCTCCCGCTTCCTCCCTTCCGGCTGTGGATCTGAGCACTCTCGGGCCGTGAGCCAGTGGCCTCTTCCAGCTGCGGATCTGAGCACTCTCCGGCCGTGAGCCAGTGGCCTCACAGTGCCCGTCCCCTCCTGTGCGCCTAATTTCACTTTGCACAATGTCCTCAAGGAGGAGACGAAGTCTGTTGCATCCCCAAAGTAGGCTGGTCCCCACCAGCTTCTGCCCCCATAGAAACGGGAGTCCTGCTTACCTTCCAGGCCAAATATGCCCGGCGCCCCTTTGTCACCAGGTAAGCCAGACACGTTGGAAGGTGGGGTGACGCCTGGGAACCCCTGACGTCCGGGGCTCCCGATGGGGCCTCGTTCCCCTTGGGAGGGAGACAGAAGAAACCTGTTTGAGGAGCAGCATCCCACGTTTCCACACATGGTTTCCCCTCCCTGCCACTTCCTGCCCCGGGTGGGGGCAGGAGGCTGTGCTGGGAGCCGCCCAAGGCTGGGTCCAGGGAGGGCCCGTGCATCGAGCTTGGTGATGAGCCTGGGACAGTGTGTGGCCCTGAGAGCTTGGCTCTGTTGCTCGCCAGCCCGGGTGTTGGCACCAGATGTGCCAGTCCTGGCTGCATGAGGCCTCTGGGCCACACGGATGCTCTCAGTCCCCACTGCGGCCACCCTGTGCTAGCTTGGGCCCCAGCCCTGTTTCAGCTCAGTGTCAATGGGGTGTCTTAGTGGAGAGTTCCCTCCCCGGTCACGGCCAGAGCCTGCGGCCCAGCGGGCAGCACCACCCGTCGGTGCAGACGCCACCGGGTCACGGGGCTGCCGTGACTTCCGTGCAGGGGGGGCGGCCTTGCAGCGGACGGACTGCCCCGGGACCCTCGGATGGAGCGTAGGGGCTCCCTGGCAGGGGCGACAAGGATTCCCGAAAACAGATGCTGCACAGACAGCTGAGGGATGAGTCGGGGACGCCGGGGCGCTCTGGGGCGCACGGCTCAGCGGAGGTCAGGGAGAGGTACGGGCTCACAGTCGCCCTCGCAGACAGACAGACAGACAGCCGCCGGACCCTGAGCTCTGGGGCAGGCGTTTCCCCGACGTATAAATGCGAGTAAGAGAGGCGATCTGTGCCCTAGGTCCTCGCCCCCGCCGAGACGCGTGCCGCTGGACGGACCCTAGGTCCTCGCCCCCGCCGAGACGCGTGCCGCTGGACGGACCCTAGGTCCTCGCCCCCGCCGAGACGCGTGCCGCTGGACGGACCCTAGGTCCTCGCCCCAGTCACTACCGCGATGGGCTATAACAGAGTATGATGCGGGGGCGCTGGCCAAGAGGTTCTGCAGAGCAACCGGCAGGGCCCGTGCCCGCTCGGCGCCTCATCTCTCAGACTCACAGATGCCCGCCCGGGGCTGGCGGTGCAGGCGGTGCTCCTGGGCGGAGCTCGGCCTCACCTGGGTCTCCTCGCTCCCCTTTCTGTCCTGGGGCTCCGAAAGGGCCTGGGCGGGTGTTGGGCTCTCCTGGGTCACCCCTGTCCCCGGCAGGACCAGGGAAGCCGGGGTCGCCGTGGATGTCCGCACCTGCGGTGGGAGACAGCAGTGGCGTGAGCTTCCTGGCCTGAGCCAGGCTGATCTGCAGACGCGGGACAGTCGCTGTGCCGTGAGACCCGGGAGCAGAGCCGGAGTTCACCGCGGAGATTTCAGGGGCCAGGCAGCGTCCGTGCCCCAGACCTGATGGTGGCTGAACCCCTTCTCGGTCTGCGTAAGCACCAGGGCCCCCACCCATGCGGCCCCCGGGGGGAGCTGCCCTGATCCCTGAGCCCCTGAGGCTGGGATGCCCCTCAGCGCCCCCTCCCCCACGGCTGGGTGTGGCCACGTGGCCGGGGCAGCGGCGGGTACCTGGGGATCCCGGGAAGCCTTTGGTGCCTGGCAGTCCGTGCAAGCCGCTGACGCCGTGGATGCCAGGAAAACCTGTGCGGGTTTCGTTCATGGTTACCGCGCGCGCCAGAGAGTGAGGGGACCTTAACCTGACTCAGCTCTGCTTCTGTTTGCTAGTTCACGGTCACCCATCGGGTTCACGCGGAGGCCTGGCCCGTTCCACACAGCACGACTTGTCAGTCACGTGCGTGTCACCAGGAGATGCACTTCCCACCGAGTCTGTTTTCCTGGAATCTTTCTGCAGATTCCTCACAGCCTTGCGGGGAAGTGGTGTGTCCTTTCTTCCCCGCGCCCCCGAGGCACTCTGTGGGTTTGGTTTGTAAGAACCGTGCTTGGAACCAGCGGTCTGGCTGGATTCCCAAGGACACGCAGTCCTAGAGCAGACACGGGAGGCAGGGGGTGGGGGGGACGCCGCCTGTGATGTGGGCACTGAGTGTGGGGGGTTGTGGGCCCCTTTCATTCCGAGCAACACAGCCTTGAGGGCCTGTCCCGGGCTGGGCCAGATGACTCCTGAGCTCCGGCCAGCCCTGGACAGAACATCTGCTTCTGGCCACGTCGGCGTTGCCTGGGTGCCGACCAGCGGGGTCAGCCCGGCCAGCAGGAGCTCTCCCCAGCCCGCCAGGCTGGCTCAGAACGACCCCATGTGTCAAGTCGGCAAAGGCAGAAATGCTCTTTCTTACCTGGGGATCCTGGAACCCCCGGCCAGCCGAAGTCTCCTTTGTCGCCGGGCCGTCCTGCCCGCCCTGGCTCTCCCTGGGGCCCCTGCAGGCCTGTCAGTCCTGGGAAGCCTGAGGGGGACACACGTGTCCTTAAGTGGGACTGAAGCCTCAGTTCAGGTCCTCGCTAGAGGAGGAGGGCATCGTGGGAGAGCACGGCCTTCCTTCCAGCCGGGAATCACCCCACATTCAGGTGCATTGGGGGTGAGGCAGCCTTGCCAAGGAGAGAGCAGCTTGCATTCCCCCATTCTCGTTCTGTCCTCCAAGCAGGGGTGCCCAGAGGACCTGGAGATTTGGAGGATGGGGGTCAGGGTTCCCAGGTCCCACACAAAGCAAGGTGAAACAAAGCAAAAGCAGCAGCAAGAAAAAAGCTCGAAACGAGTTCCCTGTTCACTTTCCGCCTTAACTCGGGATCTGCAAACCCGTTCCGCGTACTCCGCTGCACGGAAGGGGTCCCGGAACCAGGGCTCGGTCTGCGTTCACGGGGAGACAGACACTGGGCCACACAAGCATGTGCATCAGCCCCCTGCGCGTCCCCCTGCGGCCTGTGGCTCGGTCCTCCCCTGAGTTTGGTTCTAAGGCCGAGCTAGGTCACAGGCAAGACGCACGCACGAGGCAGCCTCCTGGGGCAGAGTGCGGTAGCAGCAGACAAGGACACAGGCACCTGGGCCGCCTCAGCGGGGTCTGGAGGGTGGAGGCTCAGCCGGGCGGGGGAGGAGGCACACCCAGAGGCTGTGGGACGGCAAGAGGTCATACCTGTTTGCCCTTTGGCTCCGGGAGGGCCTTGGACGCCGGGCATGCCTGTTATCCCCGGGAAGCCGACTTCGCCCACTGTTCCTTTCTCCCCGAAGAAGCCCTTCAGCCCTGGAAGCACAGAGTCCTGCTTGGAGCAGGGGAGGCGCCGCATCCCTGGGGCCCAGCCCTCGCAGGGCTCAGGGGGACACCCCGAAAGGGACGCTGTCTTTCCACGTTGGTGCTTCTGCTGTGAACGGGCTGCGCATCGGAGCGCGGTCCTTCCGCCCCAACACCGTCTCCAAGTCAGTGGCCCTGCGCGCTGGTGTCCACGCCCGTGTGCTGGGTGGGGCTGACCGGGGCGACCCCAGGACACCAGGGAAATGCTCGTGAGTCGCTGCAAGCCTTGGCCAGAAAACGCATCACGGCTTTGCCTTCGTCTCTTTGGATGGCCGGCTCTGGAGGATGCCCGCCGCCCTGCCCTGAGCACATCCAGCCCGCGGGAGAGGCCCACGCGTTTTTCATGGTCTTGAAGAGCAACCACGAAGCAGCTCTGCTTATTTCTACTGATGCTTTCAGTGTCATAGCAATCTGCGCCGAGCCTCCCTTTGCCGGGTGCGCCTTCCTTCACAACCACCTGCGTCGTCCCCCCGAGGACAGGCCTGAACTCCGGTGCCCCACCGGGACTGGATGTGATTCGGGCTCCCTGGGGCACCCCCTCGGCTGTACGGGTCGGCCTTGTGGCTGACCTCTCGGGCACCCCCTCCCATCTGAGGGACAGGGACACACCCCGAGGGTGCCTGACGTCATGGCCCGTGTGCCCGGGACCCTGGAGTCCTGACATCTGGTCCCCTGGCCGTGCGCATGGGGGAGGCTCTGCTTCCTGGGCCCGTGGGTAAGTGACACCGAAATGTTCAAGGGGGAACAGCCCTGACTCTCGGTGGGGGGCCGCTGCTCGCCCCTGACGCGTCTCCAGCTGAATGGATGGGAAATGGGGTCCTTATCCCTGGCTACAGAGCAAACATGGCCTCACGCTTCTGCTCTTCTAGACCAAAGTGTCTGAGAAATTCTTGAGAAGAGGCGCTTCCGCGAGTCCAGGGTACCCTTGGGGCAGGGAGGGAAGCCGCCGGGAGACCAGGTTCAGATCGGCAGCGAGCCCCGCAGAGCCATTCGACGGGCCCCTTTCTGACTCCACGCGAGGCTGAATCCCCGTCCACTCCGGCTTCTAGACAAAGCACGGGCTCAGCAGCCTCCCTATGGCCAAGCTAATGGACACTCTCTCCCCCTCCAGGGCCGCCCCTAGGACTGCAGCAGGGAGGGGGCCCCCCCGGGGGATAAAACCCCCGGGAGGCACCTGTCCCAGATGCGCACAAGCAGGAATGTCCGCCTTGGACTCGCGGGATGCTCTGACGGGAGGAGGGAGCGCCGCGTTGTCCCACGAGGCCCCGGGCCTGGCGTGCCGCTCGCTCCAGGGACTGGCCTGACGCCCACTGCCCTCTGCTGAGCCCCTCCCCATTTACAGGACGTGCTTGTCACTGTGCCATCGGCTTCCTGTCCTCTAGTGTCCCTTTCAGGGACAGACAGAGCTTTCCTGACTTGGTCTTAAGTTTTGTTTAATAAACAACTCCCGCGTCTTGCTTGCACGTGGGCTGGAAGACGTCAAACATTCCCTGAAACGTGGCTCAGCCACACCGGCAGTGACCCAGTGCCCGAGGGAGCCGCCGTGGGGCTCGGGGCTGTCGCTCAGTGAAGGGGCAGGAAGGACTCACGTACCTGGGGCTCCGGCCGCACCCCGCTCCCCCTTCAGCCCAGGCCTTCCCGGCAGATTGATGGTGTCTCCGATGTCACCTGCGGTGGGCGGAAAAAACAGCTGACGACAGGCCTTCCTGTCGGCAGGTGGTTAGTTCTGCAACTTGGCTGCGTCACGTTCCTTATAGGAATAATTGGCTTCGAAATCCCTCAGGCATCTCGGGGTCTGACCACCACACCTGCCCGGGGTGCTCTGGATGGCGGACGGCCCGCGGTCGCGTCCCAGCATACTCACCGAAGTCACCGGTGGGGCCGACCTCGCCATACAGGCCCGCTCTCCCCGGAGCTCCCTTGTCGCCCTAGAACGAGGTCAGACGTGGAAACCTCTCAGAAGGCGTGCACGAGGTTAGCCGGTAACCCTGGAGCGTAGAGCCTGTCCAGCTGCCTGGCTAAAACCCACACGCTGGGTTTGTAATCTGATCGGCCTGCAGCAAAGCCCTCGAGTGTTCCCACGCAACAGTGGATTCTACTGGACCGAGCGGGCTTACTGACGCTAGGGGCAGAGACGACGGGGTTCGCAGGGAAGTGACAGCGGTCACGACGGTCGTGGTGACACGCATGGCTACCCGCGTCCCGCCCCGTCCGGCTGTGCATGTGTGACTGTGCGGGGTCCCGTCCCAAGAACTTCATTGAAACTTCAGGACAACCCTGTGGAGTAGGTCCTCGGTGTCCCCTTTGACAGACGAGCAAGGGGAGGCCCGGAGAGGCTAACTGCTCTGCGGAGATCACCCCGCCGGGAAGCGGCAGGAGGCAACCGCACAGGGCCGCTGGGCTCCCCAGGTTGCTCTGATGTCGCCCGGCTGTGTTCTGCTGCGGTCGCCAAGACAGCCCGAAATGACGTTGCATCTGTGGATAGTGAGCATGTAACCCCGGAAAGCACGGTTCTCCCTGCTCCGATGGAGGGCGGCCCCGGTCTGTGCTGCAGTGTGGGCAGGGGCCACACAGTGATCTCTCCCGGTGCGGCAGACTCGAGTCTCCGAACGAGGACCCCGGCTCTGCTCCAGGAGCAGCGGGGAGGCAGCGCCCAAGGCCACGTCCCTGTTCAGACGCCGCCCCGCGCTCCGTTCTCTCGGCGTCCTCTCCGGACGGGGAGCTCACGTCCGTGTGGCACACTCATCGCCACGGCTCCACGAACGTCACTCGCGTGCCTCGCAGACGAAGACATGGGATGTTTTCACACTCCAGAAGGTTTTCTTGCACCCCTTCCTAGTCCCCAACTCTGCCCGGGACAGCCACCGTCTGACTGCCATCTGTCACGGTTGTGTGGGCTCCTGACCGTCACACGCACGGGTCTGCGTTGTTCGGACTTTCTGCTGTAGCTTGCTCAGCACGACGTCTGTGCGAGTCACCTGTGTGGCTGCATTTCTGGGGAATTCTCTCGCCTGTGTGCATCGGCTCCCCGTCGGCCTGGGCGGCGTCTTGTGCTCGTCCTCCCAAGGCTTGGCGACTGGGGCTCTCCCAGGCTTGGCGACTGGGGACCATGCTGCAGGGAACGTTTCCATCCTTTTTATTCTAAGGGGCCGCTGGCCGCACACGAGGTCCTGTGAGCCACAGAGCCCGGCGGGGACGGCAGGCAGGCCGTGGAGGGACACAGACATGTCATGTACGTCGAGAGGGCCGGCCAGAGCCCATGTGGGCTGTTGCTGAAGGGCCACTGCCGGGTGGTGAGACTTTCTGCTTGGCCCGGCACATGCTCAGCCCACCGTGAATGCCGGGGAGGGGTCCACGTGCTGAGCCCCCATGCGCGTGAGCCCTGTGCGTGTGAGCCCCGTGCGTGTGAGCCAGCTTCACACAACGGCGGGACAGAAGAGGTTCCTGTACTACAGTCGCTGGACAGCTGCCCGCCAATGGACAGCCGCCCACCACGGAACGCACGCCGCGCCCGGGGCCCTGTGATACTGCAGGTGGCCGCCAGCCATGCCTGACCCAAGAGGAGGCAGGTGCGGAGAGACTGGAGCCCTGCCTGGGCTCAGAGGGTGTCCCTGTCACATGGCAACATGGCACCTGGAGCCACAGCGCAGACACGGAGGAAAGCAATGTGTGAACGCGGCCGGGACGCTCTCCGTGCTGTGACCCAGGGATGGGTCCTCAGTCCTGACGTCACGCATGCTTGAGTTTAGGGTTTGGAGAGCTAAACGGCTAGTGTAGTGTTCTTTCCGAGCCCCCAGGGTAAAGCGTGGACACCTGGCTCCATGCGACGGCAGCCCACGGGACGGCCGGCCGTGCTGCGGGTGCCACACAGATCACCGACGGTGGTGGTCTGAGCACCGTGTCTCCTTCCAGTGACCCAGGGACCCCAACTCTGAAGCTGGCCACGCACCGCTTGGACCGCAGCAGACGTGAGACCACAGCCCGCTCGAGAGCAGAGGGGAGAAGAGTGATTATGGGGAGACGCGCACTTACCCGACTTCCTGTGAACCCGGGAAAACCTATGATGCCAGGGGGGCCGGGCACGCCGGGGAATCCTGGTAAACCCGGCACTCCAGGGACGCCAGTGTCTCCTTTGACTCCTTTGATGTGGCCTGGCTTCCCTGGCAACCCGGGGATGCCTGACAGCCCGGGGACGCCCGGCATTCCGGGAACACCTGCGGGAGGGCCCCGAGTGAGTGGTACCTGTGCCGGCGTCAACGCCCCAGGAGGATGCGGCCGCCCTCCCCAAGCCCTGCACTTTGTGGTCCCGACGTCCGCACGTCTGACCCCGGGACCGTGAGGCTCCTCGGTCCGCGGAGGACCCGCAGGCCGCCTGGCCGAGGTGTCGGGGTCAGAGGTGCTTGGACACTGTGGCCCGTCTCGGGCAGAGAGGCGTCTGGTGCAGAAGCTGCCGCCGTTGGACTGGGGGGGTGGGAGGGGGGGAGGGGCGGGCGGGCTGTGCTCACCTTTCAGGCCCAGGTACCCTTTCAGCCCCATGGGCCCCTCGTCGCCTTTCTCCCCTTTGATGTCCTTCATTCCTGGCTGGATGATGGGAGGTGGCCCTGGGGGTCCGGGGTCTCCACGGCTGCCTGCAGGGGAACAGAACGCAGTGTCTCTCTTGGCCTCTGAGCCAGGCCGAGGGGCACGGGAGGAGCCGCAGCTGTCGCAGCCAGCGAGTCCCGAGGGGCTCTGAGCTCCAGCCGGCATGGACCCCCGGTCCCCACTGGGCCTGAGTGGGGGCAAGAGTGTCCGAGAGAGGCCGAGGCCGAGGCTACCGTCCGGCTTACCCCACGGCCCCTTCTGCACGTGAGCCGCGTGCGGACGCGCACCCCTGCCGCTGCCGGACTGCAGGACATCTCCTCACCCGGAAAGGAACCCTGCGCCCGTCAGCAGTCACCCCAGCTGCTACCTACCCCCCGTCCCCGGAGGCCGCACATCCACGGCCTGTCTGCAGAGCCCCCTGTTCCGACATTTCCCATCGAGGGAAGCAGACGAGGAGGGAAAACGCTCTCAATTTTACCCACACTCCAGCAGGTTTCAGGCCATGGTTTTTCCTTCTTGCCGGTCAGCACTCCTGCGCGTGACAACCGTGTGTCACTGGCCCACGAGGGCTCGTCAGCCTGTCTCTGGTTTTGGGTGTTGGGAAGCACGCTGCCGGAACGTCCACGTGCAGAGCCCACCTTCCCTCTCCGGGGCTCGACCAGACAGGAACGTGCTCGGTGCCTCTGTTTGCCTTTCCAGGCAACCACCAGGCTGCTCTCACCACTGGCCGCGCGTGTCGCGTGCCCCCCAGCCGCGGGCGACGAGCACGCCCTCAGTAATGCTGGTCATCAGTAATTCTGTTTTCAGAGGTCACGGTGACACTTGCAGAACAAGGGTGTCCACACAAGTCATGGAGATGTGGCTTGTTGCAACACACTTTCTGGACAAGGAGCCTCCCACGTGGGGTCCTGAGCAGCCCGCCCACGCCAGGCTTGACGCGACCTCGTGTCTGCGGGTCACGACCTCCTCGGAGTGGTGCTGCGCCTTCCGCCTGGAGTACAGAGTCCCCGCTGGTCAGACGACGTTCCCCTCCTTTGGGGTTTACCTTCTGCTTCTCCCCCGGCTTCACCTGACCTCCCGCTCGCCATGAATAGTCACGCCGGAAGGCTTCCTACGACGCGTCGCCACGTCCCTAACGTAGCTGCCGCTTTTGTGCTTAAAGGTTTCCTTCGTGTAAGCTCAGGGGTCACGGGGACATGAGCCGCGGCACGGGGAGGACGGCTGATATGACCCTGAACAGCGTGTTTCAGAGTTGCTACGACTGCGGAGCTGGAACGTCCTCCTCAGGAGAAAGCTCCGTGACTGTGGTGGGGACTCGGTGGTGACAGGTGGTGACCAGACTTACGTACCAACACGGAACCTCATGGCGTCACCCGAAACTGAGCTTGCATTTAATTTTACCTCCACAAAAACTTCTGTTGAATATAAACAAGAAAGTTTCCTCTGGTTGGATTCTTCTCTTGCGACGCTGCCGGTGGGCTGAAGCTGGGTGAAGTCTCCTGATTTTTGTTAGTTTCCTTCTTTTCTAATTGTGCCTAGGTTTGGGGTTCCTGGAAGTTCTGCTTTAGGCAGAGCTACACTCCACAGAACTGAGCTGCGACCCCGTCAGAAAGGCGTTTCGAGAGCTGGACGTACCTTTCACACCCGGCTCCCCCGCCAGGCCCTTCAGTCCTGGAACTCCATAAAATCCGGCCTCTCCTTTGTTTCCCGGAAGCCCGGGTCTTCCTTTGAGCCCGACCATGCCTTGGAAACCGTCCATCCCGGGCGAACCTCTCCCGCCTGCAGAGGGACGAGAAGCTGGGTTAGCCACGGGCACCCGGGGCTTTTCAGTCTCGCTCGTCGGGGACGTTGCTGCGGAGTGACGCTCGGAGGCGAAGATTCCTACCCTGAAATAGGGATTCTGGGACACCGTTGCTAAGGGGCCCGTCCGCTGACCTTCGAGCAGACTGAGACGCACAGAGTGGCGCAGAGTCTGCCCGCCGGCCGACCGGCCGCTGGGGCCAAGACGGACGGCCAGTGTGCGTCAGTCTTATGAAAGACCCAAGGGAAACAGATGGCGACCTATGTCCGTGGCCGCCCGGAGAGGACACGACAGGACGTCAACCCTGTGCACAGTGCGAGGATCCCACAAAGGACCCCTGGAGAGACAGATCACCGTGCGGCCCCACCGTCAAGGACCAGAGGGCTCCCTTCTAGGAAAACTGGCCTCTGTCTGTGTGCAAATAAACCGAGCCCAGGGACCAGGTATTTCCTTGGTTTTGGTTTTGTAAAACCGACCAGCCTCCGGATTGGACTCCAGGGTCCTGAGAGGTCTCCCACCGGCTCTCGGTACGAGTCACTCAGCATTTTGGGGCAGGCCAGTCCCACTCAGCCTAGCAGCTGTGGCCCTTTCCCCCAGGTAGGACGCCTCCTGGGGCCCCGGCCCACCGGTGAGCGGGGCTGGCCTCTCCCAGTCCCAGGGTAACCAGTGCCCACTGCAGGGAGCGCCGTGTGTCCGCTGTTACCTTTCTGCCCGGGGACACCAGGCATTCCGCTCATTCCTTTGAACCCAGGACTTCCTCGGGGGCCTCTCTCCCCCAGCAAACCAGGGTCACCTCTATCGCCGGAGAGACCCTTCATGCCCACGGGGCCAGGGACACCTGTGTCCCCTGGGTCCCCTCTGTCTCCAGGCAGACCTGAAAAGCAGAGAAGAGGGAAGAAGAAAATGCTGAGCAAACTTAGAAGAGCTCAGTGCTCCTGGGGCCCGTCACCCTGGACAGCACCCGAGGGACATCGGCGCCCCAGCCTCCACGTGGGGCACTCGGCCTCTCTGTGGAGGGCTCCGGGAGGCGAATGGCCATGGCTTCATTCCCGTGCCTCCTGCCCCCAGCCTCCCGGCCCTGAAGGAAGCCCCTTCTTCTCTTCCCCGATTCTGTCCCTTTCAGAAAACCTTTCCCTCCTCAAAGCGCAGCAGCGATTTTGAAGTTCCGCAGGGAAATTTCATTTTTCCTACTGACGTCTCCCGGGGCCCCAAGTACAGCAGGAACATGGACGTTCGGTTTCTTGTTTGGAAAATCCATGTTGTGGTTTTGGAACCTGTTTGGGCTGAGCTGTGTCCTCCCCCCGTGTCGTATGTCGGAATCCTAAGCCCCGGGACCCTGGGGTGTGGGTGCCCTGCAGGACAGGGCCCGGAAGAGGTAATTCCAGAGCAACGGGTCCGGTCAGAGGCGACCGGTGTCCATCTCAGAAGAGATCGGGACTGGACGCACCCAGGGGGACGTGAGACGTCCGGCCTCAGAGTCCGGTGAGAATAACTGTCCATCGTTTAGTTGGCTCAGCGGGAGGTTCTCTCGGAACCCCTACAGCTCTGGGAAGGGGTGCCATGGAGCCCAGTTTGAGAACCCCTGGGTAGGCTGGTGCTACCTCACTTGTCAGTCACGTGAGGCCCCGACCTCCACCCAGGGGATGGGGGGATCCTTACCTCCGTGACCAGGGGCGCCTGGCCGACCCAAGGGCCCCTCCTGGCCTGGAGCTCCTGGGAAGCCGTGCTGTCCTGGCGGCCCGGGCAGGCCTGGCTGGCCTGATGGTCCTGGGAAGCCCGGCTGGCCCTTCAGGCCTGGCATTCCCGGCATGCCCTGGCTTCCTGCGGGACCAAGACAGGGGTGTGAGGTCGGCCCTGCACCCGCAGATGCAGCCGCCTCCTCACAGACAGCATTTCGTTGGCTCCGGAGAAACCCACAGGAGGCCCACGAGTCTCGGGGATCAGCTCACAGTGACCCCGAGGTCACCCGGCCCCACGGCTGGCGTTGGCGCTTCCTCCCACCGACAGCCCGTCCGGCGAGCACACGGAGCTCACACCGGCAGCCTGGCGCCTGGCTGAGAGCCCGAGTTTTGGCTTTTTTTTCACTCAATGTTCTATTTGGAGCATTTTGCCACATTCTAAAATATCCTTTACGTGTTAGAGGGCAGCGTGCGTTGGAGGACCGTGTCACGTGGACACATCGGGAGCCCGCCTGTCCCTGCTCTCACAGACGGTGCCGTGAGGGAGCGGCTGGGAGCCTGGATCTGTGCCGGGGGCGGGGGGGGGGGGTCACTTCTTCCAGAAGGTGTCTTGGAAGCTGACTCTGTGGGTCCCCACTGCGCTCATTTAGCCGTGGCCGTGCGGTCCTGCGTCTGCACCCCTGTTCCCCGTGGGCTCTCCTGGCCGGGCCTGAGCCCGGAGCCCAGAGCCCGGAGCCCGGCAGGGCAGGCAGGGTGGGCGCGGGCAAGCGCCGGATCCGACTCACAGGGCAGAGACAGCAGGACAGTCCTTTCTTTCCGTGTTTGGCTTTGGTAGAAAGTTTTGTTCTTTGCTACTATTTTCCTTTGGGGATTCAGATATTTTTCTTAGAGATTTCAGTATTCTCCACGTACACGGATGGATCTCCTCACGGCTCTTGTGACGTTCACTCTACTCTGCTGCCCAAAGTTCCATTGTGTTTTTGACGTGAAGATGAGCATTCGTAGGCAGATTTTATGCACCGTGTGTGTGTGCGTGTGCGTGTGTGTGTGCGCACACACGTGCACCGCTTCTTCCCTTGCTTTTATGCTTAGAGCATCCTGCCCACCCCACCCACGGGTCCCATGAGCAAGTATTTTCTCCCATTCCACCCCCCCGCCCCACAGTCCCTGGCCTCTCTTCTTTCTTCCTGGACTTTGAAGCTCAGCGCGTTCCTTCCGTGGGCACCAGCAGGACGGGCGATGGCCGTTTCCAGTGCTGCTCCGGTGACCTCCCGACACAGATGCTCACCGAGCCCACGACTACGGCCCATGCTGGCTGCCCCGCGTGGAGGGTGGACAGGTCGGTGGACGAGGGAGGCGCATGAACAAAAGGGACCGAGACAGTGTTGGACCGACCCAGAACTCGCCGTGCAGGCATGTGTCCCAGGTGTCTGATGTGTGGACGGAACGGGGCAGAAAGGTCTGCAAAGAGCGGGAGCAGATTTGAAGCAGAATTCCGCCAAGACGTTCTCCCCCGAGATGCACAGGTGCGTGTCCTCACGTTGTCCAGTCCCGCTACGGGAAGTGAGCGCGCTGTTCTGGCCCAGCTTCTCCTTTGGGTTAACAGAGTGTAGCGCTCGTGGGGCTGATGGTTTTGGACGGCAGGCCATGCTGGAGACGGCCAGGTCTGACTGGGGAGTCGGGCCCCTGCTGTTCCTCCATGACGGTGGGCAGAAGGCATCACCATCAACAGCCCTCCAGGCTGGTGAGCTGACGGGGCTCACGGGGGAAGAGGCTGTCGGGTCTGTACGTCCGAGCCCGGTTTCTGGACGCCTCTGTCCCTGGAGCGGGGAGTGGGCGGGTCAGGCCGCAAGAAGGACTCTGCACCGACTGCGGCGACGTGCGTGGCCTCAGAGCTCATCATCGGATCCCGATATTTTAACTCCATTTCCATTTCTAGAACATCTGCTGAAAAAGGAATACCTACAAAGAATCTGCTTCCTTCAGCAAAATACCCGTCACTCGTGGACCTGGGCCCCTGCTCTCTTCCTGCACCCAGGCGGCACCTGGACGTCCCTGCGCCAGGCCCATGCGGCCCAGCAAGCCCCCCATCTGCGTTGCCACTGCCCGGGCGGGTGGGACCCTTGCGGAAACCGGTTCTCGAAGCTTCGATGCTCTGAAGTCAGAACTTTTACTAATCAGTCCGCATACGTAAGCAGGTCACCGAGGGGACACGGACGGCGGGAAACTGCCGCAGGCCCAGATTTCAAGCTGGGCCCTTGGTCCTTGTGCTCAAACTTATCGTGAAGTCTGCAGGACGTGGTTAGTGTACAAAATCCATCCAAAATCCAAACCCTGAGGGGGTTTATGCAGCTGGAGAGCAGTGGACATTGTTGGGGACACACGCCGGTCGCTCCTTCACACAGCGGCCTGGGAGGCTGCTGTGCACTGTGCCGGCCCACCCGTGCGCCAGCCAAGCAGCCTCCACCGGGGGATACCCGCCTCTCTGGAACCGCCTGGGGGGCCACCATGGGGGCAAGCACAGACCCGGCCGACCCGGCAGTGGGTCCCTGCCCCTGCCTGACTTTGCCTGCGGGCCCGTCCTTGCTTGATGTGTAAGAGGGTGAGTGTGGACGTGGTCGTGTGTGAGAGCGAGTGTGTGGGCACGTGTGGGGGTGTCTGTGTCCCCAAGCAGGCACGTGTGTGTGTATAAGCACGTGGACGTGTGTGCAGGAGCCTGTGCGTGCATGATCACGTGTGTGCACGAGCGTGAGCCCGCGTGCGTGCACGAGTGTGAGCCCGTGTGCGTGCACTCTGGCCCTCCCAGGCTCCTCCCTCCATTCGTTGCCCCCCCGCCCCCGCGTATCTCTTGGTGAAGCCCGGCACCCACGCAGGGGCTCTTCGTTCAGCCAACAGTGCGGATGTGCGGATCTCCCTGCCCTGTGCCCCTTCCCCTGCCCCAGCCTCAGGTCTGAAAACAGACAGGCTCACCCGAGAACCCACCGGGGCGCCTGAGCCTGGTGACTCCACCTGCCTGTTGAGGGCCACGCGTCCCTCGCCCGAGTGTTTGGAGGCCCGAGGGCCCTGGGGGGCCGGGACACCCGCTTCCTGCCCCATAGAGGAAGCCCTCTTCCTCCCCGGGCTTGGGAGCCGGCACAGACAGCTGCAAAGTCACCGCTCTTCCCGCATCTCCGTATCTGATCAGGAACACCAGTGGTCGGTGGTCTCCAGAGCACGTGGCCCCGAACACCAGTGTGAGCCCTTCCGTGACTGCCCGTGTCCCGCCGACCGCGGGCGTGTGGGGTTCCGAGGCCAGTTCTGCAAACGCCGGCTTCACAGAGCCATCGGACGCCCCGTGCACGCATCCGACTAGTCCTCACGTGTACACGGATGGTGCTGTGGGCAGGGGAGCGTCTCCCTCGTCCGCGTCACACTTGCCCGCGAAGCTGCATTCATTCCGACGCTTGTCGTCCGCCTCGCCCTCCTCACACGGCCGCCTCCCTTCACACCAGCAGCCCACATTCTGCAGAAAGCCCTGCCCCAACCTCCCGCTCACTCCCAGCTTGGGAACAGAGGGCAAGCATCGTTAGTCTGTAGGTGTCAACGTCTCAGACGGCCCGTCCTGGCTGGGGAACGTAAACCCGAAGACGATTACTGTCCTAGAACATTCTAAAGGGATACGTACTGAGTGTGGGGAAGAAAAAGCAACATATACTCCATACGGCCTGTGGGCTTTAGCAAACCCCCCTCGGACGCCACGGGGCCGTGGGATCGGGCTCCCCGTGCCCCTCCTGCCGCAAAGACTTACCCCTGAATCCAGGTGGGCCCCTCTCTCCCGGAGGGCCTCTTAGGCCAGGCTGTCCAGGCACTCCAGCATCTCCTCGGGGCCCAGGTTGGGCTCCCAGAACTTCTCCGGGCAGGCCCCTGTCCCCTGGGGGCCCGATGGGGCCTGGCAGACCGGAGGGACCCGGGAGACCGTCCGCACCAGGAAGGCCCGCTGTACCTTTGGATCCTCGGGGCCCCACGAACCCTGGAAGGAAACATGGGTCGTCCCCATACCTGGAGGTTAGCATCGTGACGGGCCAAGGGAGGCACCAGAAAGGGGCTGCAAACAGCAAGTGTGCTGTTGGGGGTCTCAGCTCAAGGCCTTGCCCACCGGGGCCCACAGCGTTCTCTCCCACTCCGCCACCTGGCGTGGCCCCACGTCGCTCCAGTGCAGAAGGCCTCTAGAACCGTCTGCTTCTTAGGCCCGAATCTCCCCAATCCAGAGCAGGCCAGCAGCCCTTGTGGGGCTCGGGCGCCCTCCTGGGCTGTCTGCGGAATGACCAGCAGAGTGGAGTCGATGACCTGAGGGCCTCATGCCTCTGGGGACAGTCTCAGAAGAGGGCACCACAGCTTTGCCCTCAAAACATTCCTCATCAGCCAGAGAAAATGGTCCCGCACACCCGTCTCTTTTCTTGCAGGAGCCAAGGGGGTCAGCAGCATAGCAGTGATGGAAAGCTCAAGAATTTTTAATTTCCCAACCAGAGAACAAAGTGGTCATCAAGTCCGTGTTGGCAGTTTCTAAGTGTCCAAAGACGAGAGACTTGGGACCCCCACGTCCCACGTGGTCCCCTCCCAAACCTATGGGGCTGTGTGGGGGTCCGACCCTGCCTTACCTGGGGGTCCTGGGAATCCTTCACGACCTGGGTCTCCGGGGAGACCCTTGAACCCTGGTGCTCCATCTGCTCCCGAGAGTCCCGGTGTCCCTTGGAGGCCCTTGGCCCCTAAATAGCCCAAAGAAAGCACGACATATGTCAGAGCCCTAAGAGCGAACCCCGGCAGCAGGTCTGTGGGACTTATGTGGTCCTTGGGACCCTCCGAAAAGACAAGCTGGGGGATGTCAGCCCGGAAGGCACCTCTGACGGCTGGCCACGCCCACCGCGGACCCCACCGACCCCTGCTGCCCATGGATGCCCGCGGAGGCCTGGGCGCCCACAGAGGTGAAGCTCTGTGCGGCAGGAACCCTCTCTTCCAGCCAGGGCTGAGTGAGGGGTCAGTTTTCACGCATCTTCCATGATGAGGAGGAAAAGCCGCTTCCCTACACGCGTGACCACGGTCTGCGGTAGCAGGTCATGGTCGCGGGACTCCGTGACGTCCACGCGCACGGAGGAGGGCAGGGCAGCAGGAAGAGGAGCCGAGAGCGACAGTGACAGTGAAGACACAGAGAAGCAGGGAGAGGCCTCTGGCTTACCTGTGGGGCCTGGGGGTCCCGGCAGGCCTGGCGACCCCTTGGGGCCTCCGACGCAACCTGGGAAGGGGGAGGAACGGGGCTGAGCAGGGCGGCCTCTCACGCCCACCCTCACGGCTTCCCGTGCCGCCAAGGGCAGAAGCGGCCGCCAACAAAACCAGCTGCTGTTTTATGAGAGTCATTTAATGATTTGATTAATCACATTCCAGCATAAAGAAAGGCCTAATTTCTTTGTGTAATGACATAAGTGCCAGTGCAGTCGGTCCCGTCAAATCGACCGGGCACCGTGCTGGCGATGTTACCCGCACACTGAGGGCCGTCGCCGGGGCCCGACCGGGCACTCCGGGGCCGTCCCAGTCTGCCAGCGGCACCGCCTGGCTCTCCTCCGGAGATGTCCCCAGTCGCGGGAGACAGCTCGCAGCCGCCAAAGGAATCCTTCAACCTCTCCTTTGTGAGTCTCGATGCCTCCAGAATCAGCCACGGCGCTGAGCTGCCGTGAGCCCCCAAACACGGAACCCGCTGTAGCCACTTGCCGTCGGTCGGGGTGGCGGAGGGCAGGGGCACCCCGGGGGGTGCTGTCATCTGGCCTCTAAGGGAGACCCTCGCAGGTCTTCATGTGGGGCTCCGTCTATGTGCTTGGGATCCGGCCTCTTCCACTGCCCTGGGGTCCCCGGGGTGCGTAGTGGCCCAGCCAGGCCGTCAGGATGAAGAATGTGGGGGTTGATGGGGGCACAGGCTCCGGCCTGCAGGGTCTCCCGTTTGAGGGCCTCCCACCAGCTCGCTGAAGGCTCCGCAGTGCTCGCCCTGCACCCTTACCCCGAGCGCCCTGCCGCGTCCACACGGTCTCAGAGCACCCTACCGTCTGTGCAGACCTCTTCAAAATCCTCACCCCTTGTGCCCTGGCTTCCCATGGGGGTCCCTCAGTACACCCTCGAGGTGGGGCGGCTCAGCCCCCAAAGGGATCTCTCCTGTCCCTTCTGCCATCTCTGGGCCTCGGCTCGGGGGGTCACATGTCGCCCTCTTGTCTGCCAGCCCCGGTTCTTCCCAGCAGTGCTCAGTGCTCGACCCAGCTCTCCGCTGGCAGGGATCGGACCCCTCCTGAAGCAATCCCCACACACAGACGGTAGCGTGACGACACTTATCTGCTGAGTTCTAGCCGGGCGGTGGGCTGCTGCTTCCCATCGTAGGAACCCGGGGCACGATGCGTTATCACGCTTGCCCGGCCTTTGACGACCAGCCGCCGCGGAGGGCACGCCCACCCCAAGCCTGGCACGGTCCGCATTTCCTCCTGCAGCTCCGCACTTGCCGCGGGCACCCACAGCCATCGTGACGGGTCGCGTAGCTCATAAACCCAACGTTCCCCTGTGTCCCAGAGCGCCCCGGTCCCGTGACCATACCTGGCTGCACGGTCTCCTGTCCGTCACCTCCGATGGGCCTTTTCACGCCTGTGTCACAGTCTGGGGACAAGACACACGCAGGGATGAGGCGGATGGGACTTAGGGACCCCCTGTGGGTGCGCGCGGGGGAGGCCGGGCTGGCAGGGGAGCTGGGCCCACCGCTGAGCATCTGTGCAGAGCCCCCATGCCCTGGCACCCGAGGGAGAGCCCAGCCCAGTGTGACCAGAATCTGGAGACCCCGTAGTCAGGGTCACTTGAACATGCCAAGAACTGAGAGCGTGATATGCGTCCCCACGGGAGCCCCAGGGAGGTCTCACTTTGCCAAAGGACAGTTGTGACAGAATGATCAAATGATCAAAGAGGGTGCCCCTTCATACCTATTTGTCCAGGGGTACCGGGGGGGCCAGGGGGTCCGGGAAAGCCTGGTGGTCCGGGTAGTCCGGCGTCTCCGGGGAAACCACGCTCGCCTTTGGGGCCGGGGAGGCCCAGTCCTTGGGGGCCCCGGTCTCCTGCAGCGCCCTTCGTGCCCGGTGCTCCTGGGTAACCTGAGTCCCCTGGGGGGCCTTTGATGCCGTCGCCCTGTGTGAAAATTCGGTTTCTCTCTTAAAAGTCACGTCAACCTCAAAGGCTGCCACACCCCAGTTCTCTTTCCCGCTCCCCCGAGTGGGTGTGACGGACACAGAGCAGCAGGACGGCGGATGTTAACAGGCACCTGCCGTCAGGGCCTGGCCAAGCACAGGAATAGTTTTCGGTCAATCCCGGGGACACAGAGGGAGACAGTCCGGGAGGCACACGGTCTGTTTCCTGTGCTCTCCCCAAGCCTCTGGGGTCCCCTTGGCCCAGACCGTCGTGCACAGAAGGTTCTGTGGGAGCAGTTAGGCACGGGTTTGGGTTAATGGGAGCGGGAACACGTGTTCTGCTGCTGTGATCGGGCATCGGGACGCAGCCGCTATTCACGGGGACGACCCATCATTGAAGGAAAGAAGTCCTTGATTTGGACCAGAACGAGCGTCGTGCTCACTGCGGTGAGACGAGGCGGCCTCGCAGACGTGGGGGCTCCCCATGCATGGACGTGCCCAGCAGGTGCAGAAGGAGGGTGGCGGTGGGGCAGTACAAGGGGGCTGAGGTCAGTGGGGGCAGACGGAACCCACTGGGACCAAAGTCACGCTCGGACGGTTGTGCCACGTGAACTCTTTGTGGAAATAGTTTTCAGGGTCGTCATTCAAACAGCAGTACGAGGTTCCGGAGAATCGGATGTTTTCCAAGGGCGGGGAGGAGGGCTCTGAGAGCCGGCCGGTGCCGGTGCCGTGGCGGGCACGAGCTGCATGGAGCAGCGCGGCTTGGCCTGGGAGTGAGGCCGACAAGCTGGTGCGGGGACCCGCGTCCCCTGCGAGATGCTGGGGTCCTGACCCCGGCTTGAGAATGGGGCTGCTCTGGAAACGGGGTCTGTGAGGGCCATCAGGGTAAGGGGAGGCGAGTGTCCCACAGACGGGGAACGGGGGACGCGCACACAGAGACAGCACGCACGGGGCAGATGTTGTGAAGACTTGGGCGGAGGACAGCCGTCCACGAGCCCAGGGACACCAAGGCCACCGGAGCCTGGGGAGAGGCTGCGGCGGGTTCCGCCCGGTGCTCCGTTGCAGACGCCCATTCGGGGCTCCCGCAGGGGACTCTCTGCTCACTCTAAGCATCACGTGCGCCCTCGGGGCGTGACGTCCGGCTCACCTCCCTGTCTCCTCACCAGCAGGCCTGGGGTCCTTCCAACAGCCCAGGCCGTGCTGGCTGGAGTCAGTGCGGGGTGAAGGTTGAGACCACCCCGGGCCTGGGCGGCGCCAGCCCCCACTCTCTGCCGCCGTCACGCTACTCACCGGAGGGCCTGGGAGGCCTGGGAATCCGTCCAGCCCGTCGCGCCCGGGGACACCGTCGTCACCTTTCAGTCCCGGCACACCCGGGACCCCCGGGTGTCCCCGCTCACCTGGGAGAGGGTTTGCAGGTGAGGCCACTCTGGCGAGAGCGGCCGCGGGAGGACTGTGGGGCCAGGGACTGCCGCCCCCAGAGACTGACCTTTGGTGGTGACTGCTCGGGAGTCCCCCTTCAGCCCTTTGGGCCCGGGAGGTCCCATGTGGCCAGGTGCGCCCTGTGGAGACAAGCACACAAGGTCGTCCTCTCTCATTCTGTTAAGGACACCTGAGAAGATGGCGAGTTTCACTGCACACGACTTGGAGCCCTCACCCGTCACCGAGCCCAGCGCTGCCCCAAACACCTTTCTGCCTCGGGAGAATATCCCGTCCCCGGCTGTCCGCTTCGGTGGCCACCAACCACAGGCGCTCAGTGAGCACTAGAAGGCGGCCGGTGAGACTGACTTTTAAACTTCAAATAACCAAAAACGTAACGGAAGTAGCCACACGCGGCTGCGTCGCAAAGACCAGAACCTCGCTGGTCCCGGTGTGGTCTGCGGACCAGCTGCATCGGCCCCGCGGGAGCCCGTCAGAAACACGGACCTCGGGCCAGACCCGGCTCGGAACCAGAATCTGTATTTCAACCAGCTCCCAGGGATTCACATACTTGTGACCTTCTGAGAAGCAACAGCCTCAGACGAACACAAGGTTGCTGACTCCTAACGACGTCACTGAGACTCGAGGAGGTACGAAGCCTCCCAGGTACGAAGGAAACTTGCGTCCGTTCAGGACTGACAGCAACGGAGTCCTTTGCGGACAGCCTGTCTTCCTGACCGAGGTTAAGGCTGGAGGGAAGCGTTGCACTTTAGAGACAAGCCGAGTGCAGGAACGCTCGGGTCTCGGTCGTGAAGCCTAGTGGAGGTCTCCCGATGAGCGGAGACGAGAGGTCAGGGTGTTACGGTGTGTGCTCGTTTCTGGCAAATCTTGGTTGTCATTTGCAAGAACACGGGAGATCTTCGTGTCGCTCTAATTAAATGGAATGTCCTGAAAAATCCAACACTTACTTGATTTATTGATTTAGTTCTTGGCAGAAAAGGGCCACATTCTTCCCGTGTCCGGGAGAACGCATAGCAGCCAGCGCTCAGTATGCAGGGGCCGGGCCAACGGAGCGACAGAGGGGCCCCTTTACTGACGGACTCCCGACTTCACACGCTCTCGCAGACTCGATCGGTACAATCGTCAAAAAACAGGAAAATCATCGCAGGCATTCCTGCTGCCGCAGGGTCGCCGGACCCATGAACATACAATGAAATGCGAGGCGACAAACACAGTGTCAGAGGTCCTCTGACAAAAATGCCGTGGGCGAGGGCGTCCTACAGTTGGGGGAAGGTTCCAGACATTCCGGTGCACAAAATGGGGTCCATTTGGCTTCTAGGAAAGACCTGATCATTTTGTAAACAATCAAAGATCCCACCAGTTTTGCCTCGCAAGTTTGCTCTCTCACTACCTACGTGTCTACACACACAGACGGCCAGGAGCTGGGGACAGTATCATTTTTAAGCCAGGATACGGCATCGCACCTGCTGTTTTCAGTCGGGTAAACCTTCTGTGTTCTGAGCGACCGTGTGGGCCTGGAGTGGACTGTGCTGGAACTCGTTGCCCCTGCAGAGCTCCCGAGCCGCAGACCCGTTGGGAGCGACCCCCTCCCCGGCACCAGATGGGGCCACCTGTCCCCTCTGCCCCAGGTCACGGAGCCAGATCGCTCTAACCGCCCTTGGCCCTGGGTCCCAAGCAATTTTTCCTCTATTGCTAGGTAAGTAAACCGAAAACTTTATAAATCTCTTGCAGGTCTCTTTTTAAGTAAAACAAATAAATGAGTAAATAACAAAGCATATTTTCTTTGCCTTTATCTGAAACCGGCTTTGAAATCTTCGGTTAAAACCTGTCACTGCAGGAAGACCTGCAGACGCTCTTTTCACGGGCGTGGAATGAAGTCTGCTCCGCTGGTACGCGGAACCCACCGGCCGGGACATCCCTGCCTTCCTGGGAACTCACGGTTAACCTGGAGGCCTCACTTCTTACCCATTAAGGGAGATTTCATACAATGCCGCACCAGGTCTGTACTAAATTTCAAAAGGTGAACGTTCAGTAAAGCGTTTTACATTCAAGATGCTAGTGTCTTGTTTTGTTTTCCATAAAATTCACCATTTTGAAGTGTATAATCTGGTGTTTTTTCAGTATTTTCAGAAGATTGTGTAATCATCACTAATCTAATTGCAGAACAGTTTCCTCCCCGCCCCCAGGGAGACTCCTCAGCCGTGACACTCACTGCCCGTCCCCCCCATCGGCCCCTGGAGGTCCGCATCTGCCTCTGTCTCTGGAGCTGCCCGTCCTGGACTCTTCCTGCGAAGGGCATCACGTGACTTCTGCTCTTCTGGGACGGTCTCCTCCCACTCGGCACGTTTCTGGGCTCCCCCCACCGCAGCGGGTACCCGAGCTCCTGTCCCTCCCGGGGCTGAGTGACATTCCGCTGTGTGGGGACGCTGCCTTTGCTTAGCCGTTTGCCAGCTCATGGACGTTTCTGTCGTCTCTACTTCTCGGCTTCTATCAGCAACAGGCTTGGAACATCTGGGTTCGGTTTCTGCGTGGACGTGTGTTTCGTGCCCTCCGAGGTTCCCAGGGGCGGGCCTCCCGGGGCTCACGGTAACTCTGCCTCTGACTTTCCAGGGAAACCTCAAACCATTTCCCACGGTGGCCGTGCTGTTCCCCGTCTCACCAGGACGCGTTCTCGCGTTCCTTCTGGAGCACGTGGCCTTTCTGAATGGGGCATGGGGCCCGTGAGGCTCGCTGGTCTGGGTCTGTGTTCACCTCAAACAGCAGCTGTGCAGGGCGTCCCGTCAGCTTCCCTAGAACCGGGGTCTCACCTTGAACCCGGGGAACCCGGGGATGCCGTGCTGGCCAGGGTCTCCTTGGCTCCCTTTCCTTCCTGGCTCTCCGCTGATGCCGGGAAGGCCCTTGGGTCCTGGGAACCCCGGGAGCCCCTTGACGACCTGGTCGCCGTCCGCACACTTACAGTCTCCGGCGTCCCCTGCAGAGTGGGGCAGAGGCAGAGACTCGTTATTTCCTCGCGGGCCGTGTGCTACCCACCCTGCCCATCTGTGTGGGGCGACGGAAGTCCCGGGCGGCGGGGGCCGGAGCGGCGAGGAGGCGCCCCGGGACCTTGTCTGCTCCCGTGCCCGGTGGGGACTGTTTCCGAGACGAGGAGCAGGAGTCCTTCCTTGGGATACGGAGTCCTGCCCTGTCTCCCCAAGATTAGCTGAACAACACACTGTTTACAGAGGAGCGTGTGTGTGTGTGTGTGTGTGTGTGTGTGTGCGCGCGGCTGACAGCAGGGCCTTCTGGGCCTGGGGCTGGGGGGAGCCAGCGTTCCAGGGTCTGGGGTAACAGGGGAGCCCTGGGGAGGGTGCCTGGCTGGAGCCACGGCTCAGAGGCCAAGACCGGGGTGGGAGGGAGGAAACACTCATTGTCCTTCTCTGTCTTGCTGTGGTGGGGCCCCGGGAACCGCTGCTGGTGGCACAGGTGACAGGAGGTGGCTCACGGGATGAGGGGATACAGCTTTCCACGGCGTCTGATTCCTACGGCTGGCCCCGCCCACGCGGGCTGCCCACATCCCCGCACATCCCCACGTGCCACAAAGTTAGGGCGTGTGGCTCAGGGCCACCAGGGCTGGCCATTCTCCAGAAAGGCGACGTAGTTCTTTACTAGGAACCCCCTCTTTCTGCTTGTTCGACCACACCGCTCCCACCAACTGGGGGCGAGTGCTGGAGACCCTGCTTCGTCCTGTCCCCACTGGTGATGAGTCCCTAACTCAGGGAGGCGGGGAGGACAAGCTGTGATGACACAGTGGTCACACTTTCTGGAACCGTCTGCAGGGCTTGTGACACTGGGCTGAGCACTTAGAAGATTCATCAGCTTCAGCCCGAGGCGTCACTGCTCCTCTTTTCCGTCCCTACTGGGCTCTGCACCCCCAGAAGGGTCCGTGACGAAGGGATGGCAGAGATGGGAGGAATGAGGGTCACCGCAGGGCTGGGCGCCCCACGGCAGCACCACGGGACACAGGAGTGGTTTCCCCACCTTCCTCCGGCACTCCCGATGAGACAATCCTTACCTTTCCATCCTTTCTGTCCGCGAGCGCCTGGGAAGCCAGAAGGCCCAGGGTAGCCCACCTTCCCTTCTGTTCCTTTAAGGCCGAAAAGGAAACCTAAGGAGAGAACCCACAGGGAGGGCCCATGAGTGCCGCACCGAGACCCCACCTCTCCCTGCACCCAGGGTTGGAAGGGTCACTGCTCGGGTCCCCCAACAGAGGACCCAGCTCCATTCCAGGACAGTCCCCGGGGATGGGGGAGACGCAGGAGCCTATGACTGCAGTCTTCCTTTTGAAGGCGAGACATAAAAACCTTTGCTGTGAAAACCTTTCTTGCAGTCCAAGGAAATGTTTTCATGTTTCAGCCACGTATTTTACTCTATTTAAAAAAATTTTTTTTTTTTTAGTTTCTTAAGATTGTTTTTTACTAATTATACTTTGATTTTAGCCTCCCATATATTTTGAAACACTGAATATTAAACACGTTCTTTTATAATAATTAAAAAAAAGTGATTTTCTTGTCCACAAAAAGTCTGCAGGCGTTCACAGATGGAGGGACACGGGACATCTTCACGCTATTTCTCTGAAATCCACCATATGTTTTCTGTATGTCCTGAAGACTCCTATTCCAAGACCCACACCACCTGGGGCTCCCCAAAAGACGAAAATCCCAAACAAACCAAGATATGGAAATGACCTCGGTTCCCTATGGGGGTTCCCCAGAGCAGGTGCACGCGTGGGTCTGCGTGGTGAACGCAGACGACGTGGGACCCTCTGACTTCCCACCCCCTTCGAGACCCTCACTCCCAGTGTCTGGGATCAGGGCCCCCCCCCCCCCCCGGAGGTCCTGCGGCGTCTCCAGGCTCCCAGAGTTCTGAGCAGGGATACGGGAAGCCCAAGAAACGGGAGCTCAACCCGCGCATCGCTCCAAGGTTTCTCAACAGCAGCGCCACCTCGTGGCGGGGACGGGGCATCGCGCCCCGGAACCGTGCTGATGGGCAAGGATGGGCAGGTCCCCCAGAGCCTGTCCTCGCCGACAAACCTCGTGGTGCTCACAGCGCCAGACCCAGAACCCCCAACGCCCTGAAACACCTGCTGTCATCCCCACCCCGTGGTACCTGGGGGCGGCGAGAAAGAGGCCACCAAGAGAGCCGGGAGGGGAGCAAACACGGATTTTAAGGGCATTTGCTCTGCTGGGAGAAGTGACACCAGACATGGAGCTCAGTCCGAACGCTCCTAAGTAAGGTGGCGGGTCCTCCTGCCCTGCGCTCTTTGGCCTCCCCGCACACCGAAGACGGTATCCGTCCTTCATGCACGGATGTGTCCAACACATCCAGCCCTGGCTAGCCCCGTGGTGCCCCGGAGCCGCGTACATGGAACACTGGAGGCGACCCGGCGGACGCTCGCGGTGCTAACAGGCAGGTGGGGGTGGGGCAGGCACATAATCCTAAACAAACCAGCCCGAATCTCAAGGACGGCCCGGGCTGTGGGGCTTTCAGACAGCAGCAGAGAAAGCCCCTTTCAAGTGGCCAAGGACAGTCCTTTCTAGGACCAGAGCCTCGGACCTGGAGAGGAAGAGAGAGTGGCTGGAGGCGGGCACCGGGGACCGCGCCAGAGACAGCAGGAGTGTGTCCGGGAGCCCCTGAGGTGGGGGGAAGCCGGGCATCGAGGGCCATGCCAGGGCTGTGGATTTGACCCCAAGGGCAGAGTTGTTTTTTTAAAGTAGGCTCCACGTCGGGCTTGAACTCACGACCCTGAGATCACGACTGGAAGCTGAGATCACGAGTCGGAGGTTTAACCGGCTGAGGCACCCAGGGGCCTCAAGAATTCTGAGGAGGGAAGTGGCAGGAACGCGCAGGTTAGAGATCTACCTGCCCCCACCTGCCCCCTGCGGAGAGTCGAGCAGAGAGAGAAAGAGGAGAGGCCGGTCGTGAGTGGGCTACACGGTCCACGGTCTACCCGGCAGGTCCACGGTCTACCCGGCAGGTCCACGGCAGGTGCCGTGCTGGCTTCGGGGAGGGCAGGCGGTGAGCAGAGGGCAGTGGATGGAGCCAAGAGGCAGAGGCGTCCCAGCTGCCGGCAAGTGAGGTGTCTGCGGGACGCCCGGGGTTGTGGCCCGAGCTCCTGGGTCTGCGGGGAGGGGCGAGGCCCCGTTCAGGGCAGGTCGGGTGGCGGCCTGGGCGGCAGGAGACCCAGAGTTCAGTTGGACGCATGAAGCTCCGAGACATCTGTGAGACAGGCAGGGTGGCCACGGGACAGGCCGACTGTCTGAGTGAGTCTGGGGCCCAGTGCAGGCCTGGGCCGGACACACGGGGATTGTTGGGCCGAGTCTGGGCTTCACCTGGAGAAGCCGCACGGTCCAGCCAAGCGGAGGGCACAGAGACAAGGGTCCGAGAGTGAACTTTGAGGGACTCTAGTCTCCCCAGTGGTGCAGGAGGGACCGGGGGGGGGGGGGGCAACAAAAGCCCCTCCCGAAGAAGAGCCGTGAGCTAGGAGGGGAAGGACAGAGGGGCATTGTGGAAGGCCCTCGAGGAAGGGGTGGCTGCGTCCCCCCGTGGAGCAGGACGGCACCCCTGGGACGTGCATCCGGTCCCTGGAGACCAGGTGAAGGGCGCTCAGGCCTCGGAGGACCTTGTGGGCTTTATTTTCACCTCCACACCGTCTGGATGTTGTGAGAAGCGCAGCGGACAGGGAGGCACTCAGTCATGGTGTCTCGGGGATGCGGGGTTTAAGTCTGGCACAGAGCCAGTCCCCGCCGGCGAGCCCCACGGCCGCCCCACGGCGCATCCTCCCTGTTTGCTGGGTTTCACCTGACACGCTCGTGATTCCACCTTCGGGGCAGCAGAGCACCTCTCAGACGTCTGTACCACGCTTCTCTGGAAGAGGCCAAGGGCCGTGACAAAGCTGGCAGAAATCTGAACTATTCTAGAAAACACTGGAACTGCCCCGACACCTGATTCCATGAACTCAGCGAGAATCACAAGCGAGTTAGCTCAGAAAGAAAACTGACGTGTAGCTCGGTTCTGTGGGAACTGCACAAAATGAAAATGGGCTGGTTTTCATTAGCAGCAACACTAACACAGGACGGAGTGCTGTTAACAAGAAAGGAATCCAAGCCTTTCATTCCAGGGGAAAAGTTGAAGAACTGTGTGGGAATCAAGGTCACTGGTATTAAATTCTGACTATGCACAAAAATGTTTTAAAAGGCCATTACGGTTGGCTACTTTTTGCACAAGAGACTGCTTAAAAAAAAAAAAAAGTGATTTGGAAACAATGTGTCTCACGGGGTAAAAGAAATATTTCAAGGAGAACTTAAGTTGTATGCTTTTCCTATCGTAGGTTGATAAAATTTATTGGATACTGTTCCATGCATTTTATGGATAAAATATGCACAGGAAACTAATTTGTTTACAGAAAACCTACATTAGTAAATCACAGACTTCCTAAGCAAGATTTACAAAGCAAGATGGTGTTTGTATCTTTGGCAAAACGGAATTTAGTTACTGGAATAATGACAAGGACAAGGTCGATCACACTCCCTTATAGAGGCAAATTTTCATGCTTTTAAAAACTTTAAACACACCCCGTCCTATTGCCAAAGGGAACACTTAGCAGATAACATTTACTCAGGAAACATAACGCTCCCAGAAAGCCCTTGGCCCTTATCACTGATGTCACAGTAATAAATATTACTTCCGGGATAAAAATACATTAAAGATAACACTGTTCAAACTCTTTGGCAAATTCCAGGGAATTATCTGCACCTAAAAATTTCCAGAAGAATGTGCGAATCTAGCTTTGCAGTTGAAGGAAAATTGGACATTTCTTGGACACTTCGACATTGACCAGAGAACACGAAGGGGCTGATGATTTTTCAACGAAAGCCGTGTGTGCACAGAGGCTCCTACCGGCCCTAGCGGCTTTCCTCCAGAGAGGACAAAGGGACGGCCGGGAGCAACCCAGGCACAGACCCGAGCCTGACCCGTACCCGAGATCAAGCACCGTCTGTCAGCGACCTGCTGTTCTCTCCGCCCGGAGAGAAGCAGCTCAGAGATCATGGGGGCGGGGGGAGAAAACCAGGGAATTTAAAGTCAGATATTTCAAAGAGAGGCTGATAAACTGCGGACGGCATCACAGAGAAACTGTGACCTCGCGTTTTCTCCTGTAGCCTCGTTTCTCCCAGCTCTTGGGAGGAGATGTTCCCTTTAGCAGCTTTTACAAGAGCTGAAACCACCCTTTAAACCTGGCAGCCAACAAGATAACTGCTTTTGCGGCAAAGCTCAAAGACAGACAGCACGTCCCCCGCCTCCTTGGAACATTCTCCACGGAACAAGGAGCATGGGGACACGGGGACCCGGAAAGTCACTCTGCCCCAGGATTCGGTGCTGCCCCGAGGCAGCACGAGGCCCCTAAGCTCAGGCTTGTCTGCTTTGTAGATCCTGCGAGTCTTGCCTCTCGGCCTTGGCCAACGGCGGCCACGTCTCATTCGAGGAACGCAGCCCCCTCTTCCGTCGACTGCCGTCGGGGGCAGCCTTGGCTGTGCACGGGCTGAGAAGGCAGACCGTCAAGTCTGCCCCAGATCCCGGTAAGACGGAGGAGAGAGGCTACAAGTTGAGGCAGGAGGCCTCCACCCTGGAAGAAGTTGACGGAACGAAATACAAGCCGCCCGAGAGCTTCGAGCTCACACCTGCTTCCAGACCGCGCTGCTCAGTTGTTCCCCCGCACAGCTGACCTCACTGGAGCCAGAGGTGGCCGCACCCCACTGGGTAACGCCCAGGGGCCTGCGGGTACCCAGCGGCTTCCCTCATCACTGGCTGTTCTGTCCGCAGCCCAGGGCGTCTGCCACACCCCAGGGCAGTGCCTACTGCGTTGGCTCATGGAATTAGGTAGCACAGAAACCTGTAAGGCTCTTGCACGGGCCAGGCTGCTCTGCCGGAACCCGAGTTTCGTTTCACTTACCATCTGGTCCCGGTGGTCCGGCAGGCCCTGGGGGTCCCTGGAGTCCTGGCCTTCCATCAGTGCCCGGAAGGCCGGGGTACAGTGCGGGGACGCCGGGGTCTCCTATGAAGCCTTTGGGACCCATTTCACCTGGCAAGCCTCTCTTCCCATCTGAAAATCCAACAGCGACCACCAGCAGCATGAGATTCTCACACGGAGCATCTGTGTCAGCGCCCATCCCCCGCGGGCCCCCAGGACTGTGGGTCACCATCCAGCCAGCGACGTAAGGGTGGACGCTATTGGAAGACTTCATCCCCCCGTTTCAACCTCAGAAGAGCCCCAGATGATGCTGTGCATCGCGGCCCCGGCCACGAGGTCCGGCAGCTGCCCACGCCCGTCCCGCCCACGGCATCGTGCTAGTCGCTGCCAGCCGGCAGCCCGGCCCCGTGGGGGTCACCGTCGCAGGTGGACCGCTCCCCGGGAGGCCTGCGCCCAGGTTGCTTGGGGCCGCTGAGCCTCGTCTGTGAGAGCGCCGAGGGCAGAGCTGAGCGGTCAGGAAGGGGCCAGGGCCCTGTGTGGACATCGGGGGGCGGGGTACACGTTTGATACCACGGGGTCAGTTACCTTCATCTCTGACCGATGTGCCGGGGAGGCCCGGGGGGCCCGGGTCTCCTGGTTCACCCCGGCTTCCTGGTTCCCCATGGGTCCCTGGGAATCCTGGGTCACCTCGGGCACCTGCAACCGAGACGGGCCCACACTCAGAACAGATCTGCCTGGGTCTGACCCTCGCTCCTCTACTCATTACACACGAGATCCTGGGCAAGTCACTTAGGTTCTGTGCCTCAGTTTCCCCACCAGCAAGACAGGGCTAACATTGGTCCCCATCTTGGGGGGTGGTTAGGAAAAGTCCATCAACCAACAGGTGCGATGGCGGCCGCTGAGATCCCCGCCCGTGCCCCGTGAGCGCTGCGCAGATGCCGGCCGTCCGGCACGAGCAAGAGCTCACAAAACCCAAGTGAAACCACAGACGCTCTCGTTAGTTTGGAAGGAGAGCAAGGTGGATGGTTTTGGTCACGTTGCGACCATGAGAAAGAAAAAATACAAGCCTCCCCCAGCCTTCGGGGTCCGGACAAGCTCCGGCAAAGCTACTCTGCGAAGATAGGTTTATTTCCCTCTTCCCCGAGGGGATCTGCTCAGCCTGTCGTGGTCAGCAGCCGCGCCTGCCAACGCGCCCACTCAATGCCATCGCCTTCCAGCACGGCTTTAGAAACACGAGCTGGTGAAACGGAAAGTGGATGAATTCTGGGCTCTTGGTCAGTGACGTTTTTGAAAAATGGCCCACGTCAATTAAAAAACAAAAAAAAACAAACAAACTGTGTTCCCGAAGCCGGCAAAGGCCATATTTCAATCTTGCCATAACCACGAACAGTGCGTGGACCTCACACTCCTTTTCCTGGGGTTTCCGGCATGGCACGCACGTCGGACTCCACAGTGAAGAGGGTGCGTGCCAGCTGTCCAGGGAGGTGCTGAGCGTGGATTCCCAGCACGCTCATTACTGGGATGTATGAACTGGGGACGCAGCCAGCTTTGTGTCCGCGAGCCAAGGTGTTCTTCTCTCTGCGCTGCCCTGGAGAGCCATCTCTCGGGGGCTCATGGGCTCTGTCCTCTGCCTACTCTGTCCCCTGTCCTACTCCATGTTCTCAACAATGTTGGATAAACACATGCAAATTTCCCACCACGCAGGAGAGGGGGGGTTTGACCCCTGGACATATGAAGCTGGGAGCCAGCCGATCTGCTCAGTGCAGGACGAAAATATTAGACCGTCTTGATTTTAAAACACTCAGCCTTTAAAAGCTCTTTCTGATGCGTAGAACATAGTGCATACGCTTCTCAGTCTGCTCCGGTAACCTACTATCTGCCCGGCACTGTCCCAGACACTGGGGAAGTCGCCGTGAACCACGATGGCGATTATCGCTGTCCCCATGGGCTCCATACAGCACCGATCAGCTACCCGTAAGCGCACACACCTACAAGTCTTCAGAGGGCGCTGAAAGCATTTTTCCTTTTAACCCAGAAGGACTCACATTCGAAAAGGTTCTGAGACCAATGCTCGTATCACAGAATTAGAATATTTTGGTACGATCCCACCAGTCTGGGCGGCTGAGTAAAATAACGAGACGGGCGTTAGCCACATCACGTGCAGAACTGCTCGCTTACACTCAGGGCCCCACCGGGACAGTGGGGACATCTTCTGGGCAGTTGGTCACATGCAAATACGTGGGGATTCCTCGAAAGGTTCGAAGGATGTGGCTGTTTACAGATCACGGACCGTGGCCAGTCTGGGGCTTCCGATGGGTAAGCAGGGGCGGGAGCATCCCGGTGCCCGTGCGGAAAGGAGGGGCAGTGCTGGGGCTGCTGCCTCGAAGCCCGAGGGGGAGAGGACCGGGTTTTCTCGTGGCATCATCACAGACGGAAAGCAGAGCCTGCACGAGGTACGTAGGACGAGGGACTCTCCCAACCTAGGGGCCTCTGCGGGAGCGCCGGGGCTCTCTCTCCGGCAGCGGGAAATGGGGGTCCGAGACACCACCGTCAGCGAGGGGAGCTGAACCTGAGACTCGTGTTCTCCAAAGGTTATGTTCTGACCGTCTGCTCTGCTTTGCTTTGTTTTGTTTTACTTAGAAAACCTTCCCGGCAAGTTCACGACTGTCGGAACAAGAGAGGGCCCGTGCGATGCAGACATACGAACCTTTAGTGAGCGGGGGGTGAGGGAAGTAGGCCGGGGGGCCTGGGGGGCCGCGGTCTCCCACTTCTCCCTGGAGAAAAAGAAGAGAACAGAAGAATGGGGGACCCGCCTTGTGGCATTCTGGAACGTTCTGCGAATTTGCAGGGACTAGAGCTGACGGTGGGCCACCGGCTGGGGCCCCGTCTCCTCGGGGCCGTGGGGAAGTGAGGTCCAGGCCACCCGCGGACACGAGCCGGAGGCAGCAAGAGGCAACGAAGCGGCGGGTACTATCTGACTTGGAAATCCTTGTCAAGCCCCAGAGGGGGTCAGCCGACTGCCCTCTGTCCTGTCAGATGACTGCGTCCTTGGTCACTACATCTGGGTGCCCCGTAGGGTGGGTGGGGTGTGATGCCATGAGACCCCGATCTAATTCCAGCTGGAGGGCAAGACCCAAACCTTCTCGAGTCTCCCAGGGCCCCGAAGGCCTAACCACTGAGCAGCCCTGTCCTCAGCAGACAGACCCCTCCCCGAGCAGGGAAGTCCCCCCCGCCCAGCTGGGTTCCCGTTACCGGACCACCGGCCCCCGACCTGGTCCCCAGCTGACGGGGTTTCTCTGCCCTGCCGGCCCCCGAATTATTCACACAAGGTAACCGTGATCTCCCCAGGGACCGGGGATGCCCCGCCCTCTTGTCACCGGGAAGCCTGCTCCCACGGCCCATTCTGTTCCCTCTGCCCTGGGCTGTGACTTCCATGCACCCCTGTGGGGCACGCAACCTTGTGGGCCCACAACACCTGTGACTAATACACCCGTGTCTGTCCCATCTGTCCAGGGCCAGGGTCGCGTGTTTGCTTATCTCGTGTCACACGGGATGGGGGACGCCCCCTCCAACAGGGTGATTGGCGCGGGTCTGGACGCCAGCCAAAGGGACACTGAGCTTACCTTGGGTCCTGGGGGTCCGCTGGGGCCTTGATAACCGTCCGGTCCTCTGCTCCCCTGCAAGAAAGATGCTCCATGCTTATTTGTACCTCTAACGGGGTTTGGAGAAGTGGCCACAACCCCATTATTATATCCAGCAACACTCGCCAGTCATTAAATTATCTCTGACCCACTCGGCCCAATTTTCCCTGATTTGAGTCTCACAGGTTTTTTTTTTTTTAGAGTGGATTTGTTTAAATCAGGATCCAAACCAAGTTCAAACGCGACATTTGGCTGATGGGTCTCTGAGGGCCACAGCTGGTCACAGCGTCCCCTCCTCGCGCAGTAACGTTTCCTTCCTGCTGTAGGTGCTGCTCGCGCCCGTGGTGGGAGCCGTCCGTTTCCTCCTCGCGGGGCCGGCCGCCCTCCTCGGTCCCGGGCCTTCCTCCGGTCCCGGGCCTTCCTCTGCAGTAGCCGCGAGATCTGTGGGCTTCGCCGGGCTCAGGCTCACCTCCGGAGCAGGAATTGTTCCCGGGGCTGCTGCGTCCTTCCTGCCGCGTCCTTCAGAGGCCCGGAGGCCCCACGTGCATGACCTTGTGACTGACCATCTATTAATGCCTTCCAAGATGGGCTTGGAAAACTTTGCCTTAACACCAAACAGAAGCACTAACACCTCTTAATTCAGAAATCTGTCTTCAATTAACAAGAGCAAAGTGCCCCTTTCTACTTCCCTTGAGTATTCACTGAAAGGGAACGCTTCCTCTCGTGGGTGCGTCGTAGCTGGAGATCTACGTAAAGCTTTCTAAAAAATCTAGAAATTCATCCCCTCTCCTAACGGCTGCGTACAGTGAGGCCCCACATTCGGGATGCCGGGGACACGCGGATTCTTTGCCGGATTCCTGTGAAATGCCAGGGCACGTGGGCGGTGAGCCCTGACTTCTAGAAGGAACATGGAGGGTGGTGATGTTGGTTTCCAGGGCACCTCTGTGGGGAAAGACGTCCTTCCTCACTAGGTTTTGCTGAAGACGCACAAGTAGAGGCAGGCGTCTCCGATGCCGTGTGGATCTCGTCTGAGGCCATCTCTCGAGATGGGCAGGGAATCCTACAAGACCTTGACAGCAATGGAGCCGGTGACAAGGCGTTCGGTCTGAGCCGCATGTGCCCCGGCAGAACGATCCAGCCCGGACCCAGCTGGACGCTCCCACGTGCCTGTCCCCCCGTGCGCCCGGGTGTCACCTGCCGGCTGGGACGTCACGCCCCGAGCAGCGGCCCCCACACGGCGTGCTCTCGCCAAAACAGCACCAACACTTCCGAGCTGCGTCTGAGTGGTTGGGAGGGACCAGCAATCCCGGAAAACCGGGAAGGGGGTGACGGAAGAGCACTCAGACCGAGACTAGACCATGCTCTGGAAGCTTCCCTGGGAGCTCCCGTTAGCGGGGAACGGAGGAGCAGGTATAACTCAGCAGGGTAGAGGGGAACATTCGCACTCAGGGCTCATCTGAGACCCTCGGCAGCTGGGGGCCCGATCGTCTGGGACGCTGAGAGTCCCGACAACCTCTGCCGGGTTCTCGCTGTGTTTCCAGGTGCAGGCGTG